>NC_069657.1:26824356-28024356 GCF_027244095.1 Hemicordylus capensis | reverse complement strand
AAGTAAACCTGTGTCTGGGTTGTACCACTTTGGTGAGCAGGGCCTTACATGACAGGATGTTTATAAAAGAGACTTGCACACATAAAACTAGATGTCGGAGGGAGTCCTAGGCAAGAACTCTGATCTCTGGCATTCTCAGAGATGCAAATCCATATCTCGAAACACTCAGGGATACATAATTTAGGAAGTCAATTATGGTCTTATCACATCTCTCTATCTTTATTGGAGCAAGTGCCAGTGTAGCAGTTGCTGGCAAATGCACAATTGGTACACAAATTGGGGAGCAACGCTGAACAGAAATTGGAATGAAGGTCTTTCCAGTCCAAATCCACCTCTGTATTTACTACATTAGACTGGCTCTCAAATAATGCACAATAGAGATAAAGATAAATCTAGATAAAATGTCTTAAGGCCAGGATCCCTGAAGGACCACCAATTACCACATAATATTATGTAGGGAAGCTTTCCTACATACCACACTGCCTTCTGAGGCATGGTTAGTGGTGACCGGTGTTCCCTCTAACAGGGATCCTCAGATGTTTTTGACTACAACTCCCATAATCCCCAAGCAAAAGCCATTGCGGCTGTGGATTCTGGGAGTTGTAGTTAGAGAGAACACTGGTGGGGGCATGTGGTGAGTCTTCTCTCTGGTGACCCCAGTTCTCCAGCATACACACACACACAGGTCCAGGATCCTCTTAATTAGTCTTAGGTTGGTTCAAAAGAGATCTCACACAGTAGGGCAGTTCACATGTTTGGCATTATGGTCGGAGATGCCTCCTACCCTAATTTGGGCACTGTGCACGCTCCCATATTAAGATTGTGTTAGAGAAAAACAAGGTCAGAGGCTGGGAACTTGATCATGAGCTCAGCCCCCGTATGGCAGGGTGATTTCATTTCCTACCTTGTTCTGTAGCTGAGGGTGGAATCTGGGCAGGGTGCACTTCTCCAACCCAACTGAGACTCAGCTCATGATCCAACCTTTTTTTTAATCCTACCCTGATGTCGATAATGTGAGCTGCCCTAATAGCTTTCCCACTAATGAGCACCTCTCTATCGTACACTTGCTTTCTCTACCAAGGTTTCATAGCTGCTTCCTTCATACACACTGTGGCATTCTTGGTTAATCTACTCCTTGATCCAGGCCAGCTTTTGAATGGGGCTTTAGTTACTTGTATTCCAGTCCTGGAGTAGAGGCGAGGCTAACAAGCAGCCAGCAGCAAGAGCACTGAAAAGCAGCCAGCACTTGCCTCTCTTATGAGGCTCGACACACGATCAACATGTGGAGCTGAGGAGGGAGAGCAGGCTTAGCCCGCTCTCCCTGCACACAAGCAGAGAGCCATCCCTGGGCAGCTGGATCGGCCACCCACACAACTACTGGCTCCGTCACAGAGCCAGTAGGGGTGGTGGAGCCTGGGGGCCACCTGGCCCATGGAAGTCCCAGGATGCCCCGCGGAAGTGCACGGGGCATTCTGGAGAGATCCCCGAGGCCGGGAGGCTTGTTGTAGCCTCCCCCTCAGGGGTCTACTCATGTGTCGCTGCGGTGCAGAGCCATGCCGTGGTGGCACACAATCAGTAAAAGGGGGTTAGCGGAGCACTCACTCCACTAACCTCATTTTAGGGGAGGGGTTCTTAGGCAGACTAGCCACCATTGAATCACTGGGCTCTCTTGTAAGCCCGGTGGTTCTCACAATGGGAGAAAACTGGGCTGGCCTCCCTTGGCCCAGTTTCCCCCATCGTGAGAATAGCCTCAATATTTATTTCATTCTACTATTAATGTTCCTGATTCCACTGCCTTGTCCTTGCACACCACAACGCTTTCCCTTGGATTCTACACACACAAGGACATCTTATGTAGATTAACTAAAAGTTTATTCAGCAACAACTCCATTTTCTCCCCTCCTCCTTTCTCCCACTTTCCCTTTCTGACTCCACCCCCCCACACTCTCTACACTGGCAGGGATCCTCAAAGTTAGGCCCCCAGATGTTCTTGGACTTCAACTCCCATAATCCCCAGGCCCAGTGGCCTTTGGCTGGGGATTATGGGAGTTGAAGTCCAAGAACATCTGGGGGCCCAACGTAGAGGATCCCTGCTCTACAGGATCCCCACTGGGACAAACTTCTCAATAGCACAACGTAAAAGACTGCTAGATAGAATACAGCAAAAGGGTGTCTTCAAAAACTTTGCAAAAGGCAAAACAGTGGGGATGAGTTACCAGGGGCAGGTACTAGAAAATAGGGGCTGGAGCATATGAAATGAATGGCTCTTTGCTTTCATGCCAATGCCAAAAAAAGAAAAGACAAGACAACAGCAAATTAAGGAGATATTTGTTGAGATTGCAAATGCAATGCAGGCATAAAGTTTAAGTCCTTGAGCATGACTCCAGGCAAGTCCAATCTAAGTTCGAGAGAAAATTGCTAAAGTAGTAGCCTATGATGACATCCATCACCAGGCCAACTTGTGAGGGACCCATCAAAAGAAGATGATTGCTGTTTTATGGGTTTCATATCAATATATCAGGACAATGAAGACTCCCTTTGGAATGGTACTTGCAAATGGGGTGCTATTGTGAGAGGCATGATGTGGAGATGATTAGATTGTGGGGTCTCCGGGGGAGTTTTGGGGTGTTTGGGGGGTCCCTTAAGGACTTGCAAACTGATTCCCTTTTACAGCTCACTTTAGCATGTCTAATTTATGTCCTCGGTCAGCACATTCTAACTAGGAATGAGGGAGACATTTGACTCAGGTTATTGGAGGGAAATCCAAGCATACACTGCAAGTCTGCGAAGTTGACGCTCATACTCTGGTGCCCCATAAATCATTGCAGAGGGAGAACTTGATATACCTTTAGTTGCCTGAAGTTAAGACTGTTTCCTTTATCAGCTCAGCACTGGGAAGATTGGGTCTTCTCTGGTTCCTAGTGTTTAAAATAGTAGCCAGGAGCATAAGCTTGAAACTATGTCCTCAGTTCAAATCCTTCTTTGGTGGTTTGTATTCAGTTAAAATTCATTCAGTTCCACACAGGTGTTGGTAATATAAGAGAGTAATATACAACTCCTTGGCATGCCTCTAGCCATAGGCTTGCATTAAGGTATGCACAAGGCTGGTATGGTCTAGGCTGGTATGCACAACTTTGGCTTCCTTGTTGTTGTTGTTGTTGTACTAAAACTCCCATCATTCTTGACTACTGGCTACTATGGCTGGGGTTGATGGGAGCTGAAGTCTAATAACTGGAGGGCTGAAGGTGTGCAGTCCTGCCCTAGGCCAAAGGAAGAGAGGGAGTGGGAAGTCTGGAAGCTGAGCTGATCCTAAAGAGACAGTGTATACCTAATACACTGTGCCTGAATACAACATAGGGAGGGTCTCCACACGAGCTGCATGGAGAGCCAGCGTGGTGTAGTGGTTAGAGTGCTGGACTGGGTCTGGGGAGACCCGAGTTCAAATCCCTATTCAGCCATGAGATTTGCTGGGTGACTCTAGGCCAGTCACTTCTCTCCCAGGCTAACCTACTTCACAGGGTTATTGTGAGGAGAAACTTAAGTATGTAGTACACCGCTCTGGGCTCCTTGGAGGAAGACCGGTATATTAAAAATGTTAAAATTAATTAATTAATTAATTAATTAATTAATTAAAATAACCAGGCTCTGGGGAGAGTGCGGGCTTAATGCTGCTCTCCCCACAGACGGGCAGGGAGATGTCCTTGGGTGGCTGGATTGGCCACCCACATGATTACTGGCTCTGTCTCGGAGCCGGTAGGGGCGGCTGGGATTGGGGGCCACCCAGCCCCAGGAAATCCCAGGATGCCCCATGCAAGTGCGAGGCCGGGAGGCTGCTTCCTGGTTGGGGACCTCCTTGTGAGTCACCGTGGTGCAGAATCTCACGATCAGAAGAACGGGGTTAGCGGAGTGCTCACTCTGCTGACCTCATTTAAGGGAAGGGCTATTTTAGAAGGTTTGCTGCGGGGAGCTGCACGGCTCCCGTTGCAGTACACGATCACGCGGAACCAGGCTGGCCTCCCTTAGCTTGGTTCCACACGGTCGTACGAATAGCTTTAGGGTGTGTTAGGCCACTGGGATGGCTCTCACGACTGACAACCATTCTCTAAGACCTTTGCATGCTCCCAAGAACTGCTCATGTGTAAGCAAAAAATGGTGTAGAGGAGGGGGAACTGATCGTGTGCTAGCCACAATCTAGAATATTTACAATGCCTGAAAAACTTGTAATCTGCTATGTAAATTCTTCTCCTTCTCCTTCTCCTTCTCCTTCTCCCCACCTCACTGTTGGAAGAGCAGGATGCACACACACTGGTTCTGCTGGTGTGCAAAGCTCCGACTATTGCAAAAAGCCTCCATGGCACCTAAGAATTGCATCTGTTGGGCACTTCTCCCCTTGGGAATGATGTGTATAGCATCCTACAGCATAGACACAATCCTTAGGAGCCATGGAAGCTCCCTGTCTTTGATAGCAATGGCAATGCCCTATTGACCACTAGGGGCATTGGGGTAGAGACAGCCAGTAGGGGCATTCCCCCTCTGATCATGCTTTCTCTGCTCTACTTCCCCTTTGTTAGATTGATAGTCTCAGATTTCATTCCCATACCGAAGAGAGAGTCTCCCTTCTTCTCTCTCCCCTCTTCCTGTATGTAGCTAGCAATAAGGCATGTAGGCCTTATCTATCTCCCGGATGGATTTCCTAAATAAACTAGATTATTTAGAACTTTAACTCCTTGTCTCCAGACAATATTAATTAGCAGTGTTCTCTTTTTCTATGCACTTCCGCTGAAACTGGGGTAGATAAAGAAATCTCCCCTCAAGCTCTCTCTGTGGTATGTAAGTCATTACTCTCTCTCCCCCCTCCCCCTCCCTCCCTCTCCCTCCTCCCTCCCTCTTTGAACTCGTAGTTTTATGCCGTACAATGAAAGGAGTGGAAACCACATTCCTTTGATTTCTAGTGAGCATCTCTTTCCAAATACAGTTTAGGCTTCTACCTGGATTGTTCTTTAATTACAGAAAATTAAATAGAAGAGATTTCCCTGACAGTCCCATGCCTCTAACTGTGTTTGTGAAAATGTTCTGCACTTTCCAAAGTGCAGAACTTTAGTGCCTTTAGGATATATCAGTGCTTTATTTGGATTCAAATGATTAAAGAGCTAATTTTCTTAGTGGGAGGTTGGTACATTTATACCAAGTAACTGCATTATAGGGATATGGGTACTTTTCAGTTCTATGACAGCCTAGGGAATTTCAATTCACCCAAGTTTGTGTGAGCAGCAGTTCAGACTATGAACTATTAGGAAAGGAAAGGGAAAAGAAAGAAACCTCACACTAGGTACAAAAAGCTTCTGAAATCCCTATTTGTTACATAGCTAGGGACTCTTTTTCTCTTGGGGACTGACTTGTGCAAATCTGTTTTATTTGATCAAGATCTGCTCAGTTTAAATGAGTGCATTCATTTACATCACAGAGTTAATTTACTCTGTATTATTCTGCGAGTGTTTTCTACTGACTTTAAATGTTGCTGTAATCATTCGTTTTAGTCTGGGTTGTTGTTGTTGTTTTAAAAAAAGAAACATTAAGCTATCTATAAATTCCCCCCTGTACTTTAGGCCAGAATTGGAGTGCCTGATCCCAATTAATTTTTAAACAGAGGAATGTGCTGGGGGTTGATCCTATCGGGAAACCATATCCTTTGACTTGGAAATGCTCCTGATTATAGTGTAGAGTTCGCCTCTGTTTACATAGTGATGAGAAAATGTAGTCTGTGCATGCCCCGAAGCTCTCTTATCATTATAAGAGCCAGGTTTGAATGCTGGCATTCAGTGCTATTTCTAACAAACCTGAAACCTGTCTACACTTAAAATTTGACTGATATCCCAAAAATTGTGGATAACTGTGGGAAGGGGAAATGGTTAACTTTAACCTGTGCTGAATTTTTTTTTAAAAAAAAATGATTCTGTGCTTTAAGGCATATAAAGGGAATGAGAACTACCTAAGTGACTGATTTTGTATTGTAAAACAAAAATCCAATGGCCTTAGTTAATGAGCAAGACACTGCAGAAGTGACTCCATGAAAGATAGGAGGTAACAATGTAAAGTATTCAGGGATATGTTTTCAGCATGTACAGTGGGCTTCAGAGGGAAGGGGAGATCTAGGGATTTGCACAAAACTGGAAAACCCAGTTTGGTTCCAGTTTGGTTCAAATTGGACTCAATCAGTCTGGGTCCAAGCCGGTTTTGTGTACATCCGACCCAGGCCTGGTTTGGCTCAAAAAATGCAGTGGTGCTGCCCTCCCTCCCAAACGGAGGCGTGCGGCCCCGTTTGGGAGGGAGATCAGCCGGAATGGCCCCCCTGCCTTTCAAGGCAGGAAGAGTCGCTCTAGCCCACGCTGCCCAATGCAGCACAGGCCAATCCGTGGTCTTGGTAGGGAGACCACTCCACCGTGCCTGACATCAGATGCGGGGGCGTGGCTAGCCAGGCCCCTGTGTCTGATGTCTGATCTGGGGGCGGGGCCAGGGGCTGCAGCGGTGGCCAAACATGGGCCACCACCAGCCTCACTCTGCGGCTGACTGTACCTGAAAGTTCTTATTGCATAATGCCTAAATTGAACTGGAGTAATAGGAACATAGGAAGCTTCTGCCTGTTGAGTCAGACCATTGGCCCATCTAGCTCAGTATTATGTACTGGCTGCAGCTCTCTAGACCGTCAGGCAGGAATTTTTTCTGATCCCTAGCTGGAGTTGCTGAGGATGGAACCTCGGAACTCTCTGTCACTGAGCTATGGCCCCATTCCCCCACAATACTGAGTCCTCACAGTATTGGAAGTCATACTTTTGAGGGGACAGATCTCTCAGTCCCTGAACATATTTTAGGAGTGCAAATCCAGTCATTCACAATTATGACCCAATTCTGGGGTGGATGTGTGTGTGTGTGTGATAGTGTAACAGAGTGTACTCATCCCATAATTTTACTGATACATTTCCTGACAGTCTGCAAAGATTTATTGATCAAAGTGTAATGCTCTCTATGAGGTCCCCCCGCCCCCACACTTAAAATGGAAGCAGCATCCCAGCATCAACAATTTCTATCCTAATTTCAGCTCCATCTAATTTGTGTAGAAATGAATGCATGGGCTAGCCCTTGAAAAGAAACTCTTATTATGGATATTTTATAATGTTTCTAGAAAGCTGATGGAGATTGATGTTGGGTCCTTTTACTTAAAAAAAAAAAGTTATATACATAACAGTAATCTGGGTTCTGACAAGTTAGCTTATTGAATGAAAACCCATTTCTCCCCCCTTGTCTGCATTCCAGAATTCAAAAGGGGGGGAAAAAGTGGAGGCTGGGATTAGAGCCAGACTGAAGAGTACCGATGCAGTCTGTCAGCAAGCCCTCAGGTAACAATATCATAATTTATAAATTCTACCAACAATAGACTAGCAATTAAAGATGTGAGTTTCCCTTTCCCTGTTCCTATTTTCAGCCAAAAAGATCTCAGAAGTTCAAGTGAATGCATTTGTGATTCAAAAAACAAAAAAAAGTTAAAAGTGGGGAGTGAGGAGAAAGCGAGAGGGGAAAAGGAAGAAAGGAAAGGACTTCATTTTAGCTTCTGTTGTGACTTGCACTGGAGCGCTTATTTCTTGTGTTCTAAGGGCTGACAGCTGCCCAGACTCACTGACATGCTACTTCAAGTGATCCAAAGTTTCTTTCATGCCCAAGTAGTTTTGGACCATTCAATTGGTGTTTTTATAATGTAGCACAGGAGATATAATGTAGCATAGATATAATGTAGCATAGGAAAGGAGATCTGGTTTGGTGGTAGCAAGCATGACTTGTCCTCTTAGCTAAGCAGGTTCTGCCCTGGTTGCGTATGAAAGAGAGACTAGAAGTGTAAGCACTGTAAGAACTTCCCCTCAGGGGATGAAGCCGCTCTGCGAAGAGCAGAAGGTTCCAAGTTCCTTCCCTGGCAGTATCTCCAAGATAGGGCTGAGAGAGAATCCTGCCTGCAACCTTGGAGAAGCCACTGCCAGTCTGTGAAGACAATACTGAGCTAGATGGACCAATGGTCTGACTCAGTATATGGCAGCTTCCTATGTCCCCAGGGGTCCAGTTGGAATAAAACATTGCAATTGCATGGCTGTGTCAATTGAACTCATCAAACTTCTTGCCCAACGAGAGGAGGAAGAAAGCGGAAGACAGAAGTAGATTTTGGGGGGGAAAGGAATGGTGATGCATGGAGACCCCACTTCCTGTCATCATGGTCTCAGCATCAGAACTTCTAGGAAAGCATATGTGCTCCTTCAACCACCACCCCTCAATCTAGGGGGAAGGATCCTGGCTCAGTGGGAAAGTGTCTGCTTTGGATGCTGAAGGTCTGAGGTTCAATCCCCGGAGTCTCCAGGTAGGACTGGAAAATCTCTAGAGAACCACTGCCAGTCATCCTACATAATAAAGTCCCTGGCGTGTCCGTCCGTGTCGCCAAGGCTGGTGTCTGCTTCCGTCTCTCCCTCAGCTGTTCTGGGCATGCGCGCTGCGCATGCCCAGAACAGCCGAGGGAGACACGACCGCCGGCACCAGGCGGCCATGTTGGCCGGTTGTTCGCCTGGCCACGGAAAGGCCAGAGGCGGCCATGGGGAGGGCAGAGGCGGCGGCGGCCACAGGGAGGCAGAGGCAGAGGCAGAGGCGGCGGGTCCAGCCCAGCCGCGGGGATCGGAGAGGCGGTGCCAGGTCTGGCCCGCCCACCAAAAAGAATAGGGGCAGCAGCGGCAGGTCCGGACCGGCCGCAAGGAGAGCAGAGGCGGCGGCAACGGGTCCGGACCAGCCACAGGGAAGGGAAAGACGGTGGGGGCGGGCGGCACTCTTGGCAGCGGGGGCGGCACTCTCCGCCCAGCCAGGAGGCCAGAGGCAGCAGTGGCGGGTCCAGACGGCCCGCAGGAAGGCCAGAGGCGGCAACAGCGGGTCCGGCCTGGCCGCAGGGAGGCAATCCCTTGCTGTTGAGGAGATATAGATCAGACTGACATATCTACACAGCCCTACTAGCACCCGTTATTTTAATGGGCTTAAAATTACTAGTAAGAACATAAGAGTCTTGTTAGATCAGGCTCAATGCCTATCTAGTCCAGCATCCCCTGCCTGGTTCCCACAGCACTACCAGGAAATGTAGAACCAACAAAAGAAAGTATTTTTTCACACAGCACATAATTAATCTATGGAATTCCCTGCCACGGGATGTGGTGATGGCCACTCGCTTGGATGGCTTTAATAGCAATATAGCAATAGCACTTACATTTATATACCGCTCTATAGCTGAAGCTCTCTAAGCAGTTTACAATGATTTAGCATATTGCCCCCAACATTTCTGGGTACTCATTTTACCGACCTCAGAAGGATGGAAGGCTGAGTCAACCTTGAGCCCCTGGTCAGGATCGAACTTGTAACCTTCTGGTTACAGGGCGGCAGTTTTACCACTGCGCCACCAGGGGCTCCTTAAAAGGGGCTTTAAAAGGGGCTTAGACAGATTCATGGAGGACAGGTCTATCAGTCGCTGCTAGTCTGGTGTCTATGGGCCACCTCCAGTCTCATAGGCAAGATGCCTCTAAATACCATTTGCAGGGGAGCAACAGCAGAAGACAGGGCATGCCCTCACTTCTTGCCTATGGGTTTTTCTGAGGCATCTGGTGGGCCACTGTGGGAAACAGGATGCTGAACTAGATGGGCCTTGTGTGTGATCCAGCAGGGCTGTTCGTATGTTCTTATGCCTCTGTGAAACAAGGGTGGCTCCAGAGGGTGGTCATGGGAGGCTCTGGGAGAGCAAGGGGGGCAGGTACCCCTCAGAAAGGTAGTCCCCCCTCAGATGCCCCCTATTACTGTTGACATATGGGACACAGCTCACCCACCCAGAAGTGCACTTTGCCCCTTCTGTCCCCTACTCAGTTCTTTTTCTGGTGCCATCACTACTGGGAAGGCCACTAGCAGGAAATTCTTATTTATTTATTTATTCAATTTCTATACCGCCCTTCCAAAAATGGCTCAGGGTCATTTACACAGAGAAATAATAAATAAATAAGATGGATCCCTCCCATCCCATAGCCTCCCAATGTTCCAGGGGCATTTGAAGTTGCACTTTTGCACTCTTCCACAAATGTTCCCTGAAAAACAAATGAGGAAGGGACTAGGGATGTTTGAGCCAGCTCGAATTCAAATTCGAGCTGGCTCGCACTTGAGCCGGCTCAGCCATCCTGAGCAACACATGCTTGTTACTGCAAGGACAGCTCTTCTCCTCAGACTAGTCTGTGGAAGGGATGTATGGGCTACTTATACAAAGGTTTCTCAATTTCTGTGGCAGAACCTTTCCTCTGTTGGAGGACCAGGTGGTCTTTTCAATGTTTCCCACTCCAATGGATTGCTGCTACAGCTGACTGGCTGACTGGAACATTTCCACTTGCACTAACCCATGCATTAAGCACACATTAAAGATATAGCCACCTTTAATATTTTGTTGGGTCTGTCTTTTCAGGTTTTGTAACCTCTGACCAGCATCTTAAAGATGTATTTTGAAATATGCAGCACAGATTCTGATTTTTTTTAAAAAAGAAGAAGAAGAAATATCAGCAGTTGCATTTTAGAGCCCTCTTAGGCATCTCAGATGCCACAAAATGTAGTGCACGTAAAAGGAAGACCAGCAACCAAAACAAAAACAGGCTTCTCATGGGAAGCCCTTCCTTTAATTCACTCTTCATAATATTTCCTGGTCATATCCTTTCTACCATCCACCTTTCTAACACCCAGGGAAAATAGTAGTCCAATTAGACCACATTCTCTTTCATAAGGTTTCCCTTTTCACTCCACATTCATAAGAACATAAGAGTGGCCTTGCTGGATCAGTTCCAAGGACCATCTAGTCCAGCATCCTGTTCCACTCAGTGGCCTGGGAAGCCCACAGGCGAGAGCTGAGGACATGCCCTCTCTTCCATTGTTACTCTCTTGCAAATGGTATTTAAAGGCATCCTGCCTCTGAGACTGGAAGTGGAGATCCCAAAATCAACAATTTCATTCTGTCTCCTTTGTGTTACAGGCTTCCACCATTTCTGACACCATGTTGTTTGTGTGTGAAAGAAAGTCTAAGTAGCTATTTTAGTGTGAAAACAGAAATTGCCCCCCCCATATAGCAAGGGGAAACAGAACTATGACCACAATGACCACCCCCATAACTAGAAGGAACAGGGCTCTAATCAGCCCCTCCCACATACACCAATGCATACAAGCAAACCTCAGCACCCTCAGCAGGCTGCTGAGTTCACCTGAGTTCTTCCAATGTCTCTAAGCTTTTTCAAAATACATCAAGCAACAGTCATTCGCAATAATTTATAGGGGGGGGGGTTGACATTGATTTCATACCAATGTAGAATCATAAAGCACAACAAGACATAAAGATCAACCAGCGGTGTACTGATTGAAAGGATAGCCCTGGGATGAGATTTGGGGCAGCCCACATCGCTGCTGCCGCCACTACTGCCATTACTGCTGCCGCTGCCGCCACCACCAGCTCATCACTTGCTCACATTCCACCCTTTGGTGGGCAAGGCTGGATTGCATGCTTATGACATCATTACTTGCATGAGCCGGTGCCATGACATTATTAGCCAGCTGTGGCGGGGGCAGGCAGGTGGGCAACCAGACTGACTGGGGGCCCGGAGGCCATCTCTTTAATTAGGAGGGGAAGAGCAAATGGCCCTATAATAATATTATACCCAGCCACTGGTCAGCAAAGGAGGGGAAGAGCAACTGGGCCAGCACAGCATCCCTCCAGTGTCTGTTGCTGGTTTCTGTGTTATGATTCTTTTTCCAGTTGTGAGCCCTTTGGGGACAGGGAGCCAGTGTGTGTGTGTGTGTAAACCACTTTGGGAACTTTAGTTGAAAAGTGGTATATAAACATTCATATTCATTCATGCCTTGCAGCAGTGGCACAACTCAGTGCCATTGGGCACCCATTGTGTGGGCAACCAAAGAGACAGAGCATGGGGGATGAGGGCAGGGGAAGCCTCTGGTAGCCCCCAGAAGTCTCATGGGCACTGGTTAAGAAAAGAACAGCCCTGCTGGATCAGGCCCAAGGCCCATCTAGTCCAGCATCCCGTTTCACACAGTGGCCCACCAGATGCCGCTGGAAGCCTACAGGCAGGAGTTGAAGGCATGCCCTCTCTCCTGCTGTTACTCCCCTGCAACTGGTACTCAGAGGCATCCTGCCTTTGAGGATGGAGGTCGCCTATAGCCCTCCAACTAGTAGCCGATGATAGACCTCTCCTGGTTGTCCAAGAACAATCCCCCACCTACCCACCCAACTCCGCTCCATTGTAGCTATGCATCTGAGATCATCTAGATTTCCCATAAGCATGCACTTCAAGTAGTATACAAACAACTTAGCTCATGTTACTGTGATGATAGGGGAGAGGAAGCACAGGAATGCTGGACATGCTGCTTTCTGGTGTAGCCTTCAGTTGTACTAGCATGGGGAGATGCACCACTTTTATGCTACACAAGCCATGGAAAAACAGGAGGGACAGCTTGATTGTGCTTCTTCTCCCCCACCACAAACATGCAAACCTTCTTTGAGCTTCTCACACTGCTTTACAGATCTGGCCCCAATTCCTTCCTCTCAGGTAGCTATTTATCATTTAACATTTTTTAACTGAAGAAAAATGAAGCCTAAAGAAACACTATTTGCCCTACACAGGAAGTCAGCTTCCAAGCCAAAATCAACTAGGGCCTCCAAATTACTCCAAATTACTCTTCCTTGCCTGCAACCCCTAAATAAGTTGTCTCCTTTGGACTTGTAGAAACTGCTACAGATTTCCCCTACACAAACAACTGCATGCTCTACAGGTGATGCCTGTTCTCCCAGTCTCTTGCAAGGTCAGACACTTCTGCATGTAAAGATGAATGAGTTGGGTCTTGAAATCGAGAGCGGCTATCAGGAAAACAAGTTTTCTTGAACCGCTTCCAGTATTACCTAGTTCATTCCAGGTCCACACCCTTTCCTAGAAATGTGTTCTCTCATGTTACATGATCCGGTATAGCTGTCTTGATAAACTGAGGTTATGAAAGGAGTTGCTTCAGGCATTGTTGTTTTGATTGAGACAAGCAATCTGGAGAGGAAGGATAGGAAGTAAGTCTCTCTCTCTCTCTCTCTCTCTCTCTCTCATTGAAAGGAACAATCTTGAAATCTCCATGGCTGAGAAATGTAACAAAGTGGGACTCAACGGCCTATGCTTTGTGGGGGATTTAGAGTGTTCCTTTGATCAGTTAGGCAACTCATTCTTTGCTCCAGCTTCAGAAGAACATTTTGGGGGAAAATGTACTCCAAACATGTGTGGCTTCAGACAGGGGACAAGGGTGGGCAAGACAATCATTTTGACCCCCCACCTGCCCCCTCACACAAGTAGTTTGCCCCCTGCCCCCCCCTTTCTGTTTCTGGAATCT
This sequence comes from Hemicordylus capensis, assembly GCF_027244095.1. Taxonomy (NCBI): domain Eukaryota; kingdom Metazoa; phylum Chordata; class Lepidosauria; order Squamata; family Cordylidae; genus Hemicordylus; species Hemicordylus capensis. The sequence goes on along the minus strand of NC_069657.1, from coordinate 28,010,883 downwards.
AACATGTGGAGCAAAGAGGCACCTTTTAAAGCAGTGATTCCCTTATATGTAGCGGGGGAGAACAACTGGGGCTATCCAATCCCAGCACTGCGTTCCTCCAGTGACTGTTGTTGGTACCTACCATACGTTTCTTTTTAGATTGTGAGCCCACTGGGGACAGGGTAAAGTAGTAAGTAAAACTTTATTTCGGTCGTAGACCAGCAGTCACTGGAGACAGGGAACCATCTTATTTATTTACTTTATTTTGCCATGCAAACTGCTTGAAAAACAGTATATAAATAGTAGTAGTGGTGGTGGTAGTAGTAGTAGCAGCAGCAGCAGCAGTAGTAGGGTATAGCTTGGGCATCCAGAAATACACATTGCCCATTCTGTGCCCCTCTCAATTTTTTTCTAGTGCCACTACTGACCCCAACAGTGGAATCAAGCAGTATGAGGGAAATATGACAGTCCTTTGTAAAACAAATGCAGGAGAGCTAGGAGGTACTTGGAGGGAGAATGGATAGACAACAGCAGGGGTTGCTTAACCCTTCGTGCTGGGTCTAATCTGGAAATGCTTCCCACCTTCCACAATTGTATGTATGTATGTATGTATGTATGTATGTATGTATGTATGTATGTATTGTTAAATTTATATACCGCCTTTCATTAAAACACTCCCAAGGTGGTTCACACAAAAATTAAAACAAGACTATAAAAATACACAATTAAAATACTAAGTTAAAATATAAAAACATGAAAAGATGTTTTTCATCTGACTAAAAAGAGTTAAAATACAAGCATAAAATAGCCATACAAAATACAATGTACAATGAAGCAGCAGTAGAGACAATCATATAAAAGCCTGGGGGTGGGGGTGGGGGTGAAGCCAAGATTTAACATGCTTTCTAAAAACTGTGATGGAGAGTGAGGAATGAATAGCCTCATCTGAGACTGAGGAATGAGCATTCTAGAGTCTGGGGGCAGCAACAGAGAAGGCCCTGTCCCGACTTTAATTAATCTTCCCCAACTGGGATATGAAACTGGACATATATGCTTGTTTGTTAGTTTGCTTGCTTATTTTTTATATATTACATGTATATTCCATCTTTGTTCTATGCAACACACATTTTTATTCATTACATTTATATCCCATTCTTCATCCAAGGAGCTCAGGGCAAAGTACTTTGTTCTTTGCACTCCCATTTTATCCTCACAACAATCCTGTAGGTTCAGCTAAGACAGGTTTAGTGGCTGAAGTTGTTGTGCCTCTCGTTGTCGACTCCTGGTGACCACAGAGTCATGTGGTTTTTCTTTAGTAGAATACAGGAAGGGTTTACCATTGCCATCTCCTGCGCAGGATGAGATGATGCCTTTCAGCATCTTCCTATATCGCTGTTGCCCGATATAGGTGTTTCCCATAGTTTGGGAAACATACCAGGGGGATTCGAGCCAGCAACCTCTTGCTCCCTAGGCAAGTTACTTCCTCGATGTGCCATTAGGTGGCCTTAGTGGCTGATGGTCATCTTTAAACTTCTTCACTGAGTAAAGCTTCGAACTTGGGTCTCTCTAGTCCGGGACCAACACTCTAACCACTTCACCAGACATCTTCTCTACTTCCTAGATAGTTCTTCTGAGATTCTCAGGAAATTCCCAGAATACGGTTCCCATCCAGGTTCTGACCAAACCTGCTTAACTTCAGGCAGTATCATATCATGTGCCCTCAGGCCATTACTTGAGATCAAGCTGTGAGGTGGAAAGAATAGGTAATCTTGTAAGGCTCTTGTGTGTTTTCTTTCCACATCCTGATAGCTGAGAAACCATTCTTCCTGCAGTTGAGCTGCTCTTCACTTTTACAGCCCCATAGGTTTTAGAGCAGTGCTGCACAATTTCTCCCCCCCCAGCTGTTTTTTTCACCCCTGGCCACAGTGGCCAATAGTCAAGAATGATGGGAGTTGTAGGCCAACATCTGCAGAAAGGCTGAAGTTGTGCAGCTGTTTTGGAGTGTGTGACAATAAGAATGAGTCCTCCACGATGAGCCCTGACTGGAAGGAGGTATAGCCAGACCAAATACTCATGCAGAGATGCAACAGGCAACCTCCTTGGAGAGCAGGTCATTCTGCTGCACCTCTGCAGTAGGAGTCATCATAAGTTGTGATGACACTTGATGAAGAGACATAGCAAGATGACCCGCCCCCACTGGAGGCTGACTGAAAGGAAGCAAGGCGAAAGCACTGAACTTTATTCAGGTGCTTGGCCTCCATGGAGGACCAGTGCATGGAGATGGTAAATGAGGGAGTACTGGTTAGCCATACCCTCCATGCTGATGAACCTCCTGGACATGCCTCTGAATGTCCCCACATTCAGTGCTTTTCTACAAAAGGCAGGTGCTGAACCCAGAGTGAGTTCTCCGCAGGATTGATGTTCTTCAGGAGTCAGGGTTCTTAAATTACGTGGATAACATTTCCCACATTGAGTACCTGCCCTTTGCAGACAAGCACTGAATATGGAGATATCCAGGGATGTGTGGCCAGGAAAGAAGTCAGGCTAGTTGGCCAGTGTGCTTCTGTTTGCTCTTTCCAGGGAGGCCTAATGCCTGCATAGGGTTTTGTTGGAAGTGAAGGACTCTGTGCTGTCACATGCCTCAATGACAGAGGGGGACAGACTAGTGAGTCAAAGGGCTAGAGAGGTCAAGACATTGGCCATCCCTTCTCTGACACTATCCCTTTGATATGTAGATTGCTACTCTTAGGGACTTACTTACTTCCTGCCACTTCCTCTTCCTCTCTTTCTTTTTTTCTCCCTTGCAACATGCAAGCTCCTCTCTCTCCCTGCACCATGCGTGCAGAGATGCATCCATTTGCATCCAGCTAGCTAGCTAGATTAGAGATTCTATCTCTCCACTTTACTATCTTGAATGGAGTTCACTAATAAAGACTCCTTATATTGATTTGAAACTATGAACTGGCTCCAAGTTATTTTACTTTCAGCATACACGCATGCCTGGGCAGACTCCGCTGTGTTTTGCCTCTGTTCAATCTGCTGTAATAGAAGGGTATCTCTTACCAGAGAGAATTCCCAACAGGTTTAAATCATTCAGAGAATTGATAGGTATATTGACCTGTCTCTAGGTAGCTGTGGCTAGGGGTGTGTGAACCAACTCTGTTTGAGCTAGGCCAGAGGCGCTCTTACCCCTAGACCTTGGGGACCTGGTCTGTGGCCTCCAAGGTCCAGAGGGGCCTCCAAAGGCCTGTGGGGCCCTCCTGCCACCGGCCCACCCTATGTGCACCCCACAGCTGTCCCATGGCACCAAACCATGGTGCCCAAAACTTCAAGAATTCTAGCTGCCGTGTGTGTGGCCGGGGGTGGGGGTGAGCTGAGCAAACCTCTCCCACCCCCATCGTTGTGGTGGCAGTGATGGTGGGTGGAATGGGAGCGGCTGCTGGGCCTGACCATTCAGCCCAGCAGCCCTTGAGAACTGTGAGGTGCTCCAGTGTGCCTGCACAGTTAGAATAGTGTTGCAAACCTGTGATGGCTTGCAACAGGGCTTGAGACACTCTAATCCAACTGCGCAAGCACACTGGAGCACCTTGCAGTTCTCAAGGGCCACTGAGCCTAATGGTAAGGAACTAGCAGCTGCTTCAACTCCCCCCACCACCACTGGGGTCGGGGACACCTGCTTGGCTCACCCCCCCCCCACACACACCCCATACACACACAAGGTGGCTAGAATTCTTGAAGTTTTTGGCACCGTGGTTCAGTGCCTTGGGGAAGCGGTGGGGTGGGGTGGTGGCAGGAGGCCACCCTGGGCTTTTGGAGGCCCCCCTGGACCTTTCAATGCCATGGTTTGGCACAGTGTGGTAGTGATGGCATTCTTCTGGGGAGGATCTCCATGGGAGGCCTTCAAAAAATGCAGGTTAAACTTTTTAAAAATCCTTTAACTTTTTAATTTTAACTCGCGGGGGGTGGGCCTCCAAAGCCCTTAGGTCCGGACACCAAAATTACCCAGGAGTGCCCATGAGCTAGGCTCGATGTTGAGCTGGCTCAGCTTGACGGGTTATGGGTTAAACTGGACCTGCCTTGGCCAGTCCAGGTTCGAACCAGACCAAGCCTGGCTCAAACCAGTAAAGGGGCAGGCAGGGCAGCTTCCCTAAACCTAGAGGGTGCAGGAGAGGAGTGATTTAATACCTGTGGTGGCGGCTCCCCCACCAGCCTTCCCCAGAATAGCCTGGGCCGATGGTAGCCCAGTTCAGGCCTTCTTCAGCCCGGTTTGGACCACTGTGCACATGCGGGAGCCATTTTAGTGACACTGGTAGAACCGGGTCTGGTTCGACCCATGCCAAAACCAAGCCAGACCAGGCTGATTTTAATCCATCCCAGTTTCAAACCAAACTGGCCTAGCCAGTATTGTGCACATCCCTACCTTGGGCTCACAGGAGCCTTTTATTCTTTCACTGGTTTATATCCCATCACAGACCACTGAGCCCAGCTGACACACTGATTGGGAGTTAGTGGTTTAAGGGACACTCCTGGTGGATTGTGCCCCAGATCAACAGATGCTCACATTTCCCTTTAGAATAAATGCAAATGAAACAATAGAAGAAAAAGAGAACGAAATCTGTCTCGGTGAGCTGAATAATACCATTCTAAATTTTGCACATCCTCAGAGGGAAGGACAATGCAAGGTCAATGCATTTTTGTCTCACTTTTATTCCAGCTAACCGAACAGACAGTTTTGTATGTTTAAAAAACCCCTTTATTTTCATTCTGTGTTAATCGAATGTGCAGATAGAGATGCACCAAAAAAGAACAATATTTAAAGACAAAATTGTGCCTTAGGAGCTTGCCCTCCCACCCTGAAGCATAGCAAGAACGTCTTCTGGCCAGCAATGCCAATCTATAGTTATTATATCTCTTTGTCTCTTTTCATATCTCCTAATAGAAATATCGTTGTAGCTGCTGGCTAGAAAATTAGCCAAGTGAACTCTTGCTGTCTCTCTCTCTCTCTTCTCATCAGATTAGTGGGGGAATTTAACAGGGCCTCGTTGGTATACTTGCTCTTTTCTTTGCAGGCTGGTACCACAATGCAAAGGGAGTTTCAAGCTTATTAATTTAACTCTGTTTCGCAAATACTCTTCCCTAACCTTTTGGCTAAAATATGCTTGCCATTATATTTTATCAAAGATTCTGGAAGTATCCAGTTGGTTAGAAGTGTCCTTATGCATCTTATTCCTAGGCAGCCATCCAGAAATAAAAACCTAATGCCTTGTTTACATGTTGTGTTTCTACCCAAGTAATTTAGTTGATGATTCCTCTCCCCACAGTTTCCGTCTCCCCTATTCATGCTTGGAAGATATTATATTTTTTCTTCATGATAAAGAGAATTCCTATTCCCCAAGGTCACTGGCACCGTTGATGTCTCATGGGGGTCGGGGATCATTCCGGTTCAGGTCACATAACCGTTGCAGAGCAGGAAAAGGACCCGCAAGGTGAACTATCCACTTTGTTTTCATGTGACAAACTTGTCTGGCAAAAGTGTTCTTGTGTGATAAAATGATGTTACTGTCTCCCCTCAGAATTACTAGTGATCTTGCCACATGGAGATGTTTTCTCAAGGCCACTCTGCCCCATCAGTCTGAAGGATATATTATTTCCACCTTAAAAAGTGGTTGTGTGACATTGCTTCAAATGATTGCCGTGAGGGATCTTGGGAGGCACTGGATGGAACTCAGAGGACAAAAGATTGAGTGATTCGCCTGGCAGAAAGAAAACGTGGGCTCCCCTTTATGAAGTGCTGAGGGAAAATTCAGGCGGGGCCTTTCTTATATAAAAACTGCAAATGGGGTGTACATGAACACAGTTCGTGTAGAACTTGTTTGCCTGGAGCCGGGGCCAGTTTGGGGGTTCAATCATGGACCAAACTGAATGAGGCCTGGTTTGGGCAGACCAGTCGATCTCTGTCTCCAGCCCCTAGGTGGGGACAGTGTGAGAGGGGAAAAGCTTCTTACTGGACAGTGCAGCTACCAGCACTCCCACTCGCCACCACTCACCCTCCCAGTGCAGCACCAAGTGCACTCCCCCCTTTCCTTCACAAAGCTGCCAACTTGGCAATGGCTCAGTTCTGGCATCTGCACATGCGCAGAGCCATTTGCATGGTGTCTGCGCTTGTGTGGATGGAAGCCACGGAAATGTCCTCTGTGCATGCATGGATGCCATGAATATGGCCACCGCACATGCGCGGAAACCAGAACTGAGTTGCCCACAAGCTGGTGGCTTGGTAGAGGAGATGGGGGAGCACACTTGGGGCTGCACGGGGAGTTTGAGCAGCAGCACCCACAGCCACACCAACCAGGTAAGCAGCTTTTCCCCTCTTTTGGCCCCCCCTGTTCTGCCACCCTTACCCTTTGAAGGGTCCCCACCCCCTGGATGGTGGATGGACTCGATTATGACAGCAATGAATGAACCACTGAGAGACCTTAAAGGCCAAGTTGAAGACAGATCATCCTGGAGAGAATCTATCTACGTGGTCGCTAAGAGTAGACACTGACTTAATGGCATTTAATCAGTCAATCAGTCACCCCTTGTACTTGTAAAGGGGAATCCTCACCAGATTCTCCTTTACTAATAATGGCTGCCCGAACCAGTTTGTTCAAACAGACCTGACTGGCTGGTTAGTTTGACTGAACCACTTAGGAGTAAAGATTCATATTTGAACCGAACCATGTTTTTTGATTCATGCACTCCCCTAACTGCAAATTTAATCCAATCCAATGGACTACATCCGCATTTTTGGTGACTTTTTCCACTAAAAATCTGGTGGCCCCATGTTTTTGGTGACTTTTGGTGACAAGATTGGAGGTAAACACATTGCAGCTGAGCTAGACGTTACAGAGAATGAGATGGAAGACTATTTATGGAATTCTGGACTGGATAACCTCAGCCCAGTTATGACTGAACTAATGCAGAAGGGTTTATAATATTGAATACCCTCCCTCATGCAACCCACCACCTCAAACCTCATTCTATGTAGAAAACTAGCTCATTGAGGCAAGCAGTGCTATGCTATTCTTCACTTTTGGATGTGGTAGTAGTTCACTTGGGGAAAATGCTTTTAAAGTTAGGTGAAAAATCGAGACTCACACCTGCAGTCTGAGGGTACATCCATCCAGAATTCTGCCATCCGAAGAGCCCTCCACTGATATGAATCTAATGTCTAATGATTGTGCATGGGAGGTGGGGGGGGGCACAAAATTGCAGCAGGAGGCTCGTCTCCAGATCTATACAGATTCTAATGGACATGCATCTGTCAGGGGAGGAGCCTGCTGTGAACATAAGAACATAAGAAAAAGCCCTGCTGGGTCAGGCCAAAGGATCCTGTAGTCCAGCATCCTGTTTCACACAGTGGCCAGCCAGGTACATCTGGGAAGCCTACACGTGAGGAAAATAAAGTAATCACTCTTTCCTGTTGCTGTTCCCTAGCACTTGTTGTTCAGGGGCTTGCCACCTCTGATTCTGATGGAAATATGTGGTGGTGCTATTCCGCGCCATGTGAATTCATTTAATTCCAATATCACATCTGAAAAGGGCTGGTCTACCAAATCATGAAATTCATGGTGAGTTGGCTCCTAAGCCTGAGGTTAAGTTTCTAGTGAAAGCATAATGTGCTTACGAACATGGAACATGGAAGGGGACAATGACAAATTCTGACTCCTCCCATCCGCCGCCCCCCCGCCCATTCCTACAAAAATCAAAAATTTATGGGAGGAGAGCTGGTCTTGTGGGAGCAAGCATGAATTGTCCCCTTGGCTAAACAAGGTCCACCCTGGTTTGCATTTGAACAGGAGACTACATGTGTGAGCACTGCAAAATATTCCACTTAGGGGATGGGGCTGATCGGTGAAGAGCACCTGCATGCTTACGTGCAGAAGGTTCCAGGTTTCCTTCCCAGGCATCTCCAAAATAGGGCTGAGAAAGATTCCTGCCTGCAACCTTGGAGAAGCCACTGCCAGTCTGTATAGACAATACTGAACTAGATGGATCAAAGGTCTGACTCGGTATAAGGCAGCTTCTTATGTTCCTATGTAAGAAGACCTTGGATCATTTACCAAGCCAATCGGAAGCAAAATGATCCTCTACTCCCTACCAGCTTTCCATCCTTTCCTTACTGGTCTCGTTGGCAGTAGGACAGTGGAAGAAGCAGCGGCACAGCATGAGGAGGAGAGAGGCATGTGAGCAAGGGTGACTCTAGAACAACTATTTGGTGAAGGCAAAGAGGTGGCAAAGAATGCTAATATAATTAAGGTAAATTAATGGTTTCCTACCCACCTGGCTGCTCTGGCTTCTTTAGGTTGTTTCGGGGGTAGATGAATGGATGGACGGGGCTTCTTTAAACAACAGAGGGCTTCCAAAATAATTAATTCAAGCTATAGGTCCATAATATACTAGACTAGACTTGTTCACACGACCATTAACTGGGTAGGACAAGCACTGTCCCCTTCTTTGGGAGCTATGCAGTGTGGTCATGTGTGAGCAAAATGCAAGGTAGGAGGTGGGGAGAGTGATTGTCTGCTAAGGGTCAGCTGGGTAGGATGGGCACCCCCTACCCTGATTCCTTCCCTTGCTTTCGAACAAGGTAGGAGGGAAAAGTGTCTCACCCAGCTGATGCTTAGCAGATCATCACACGCCCTGCCCCCTACCTTGGATTTTACTCACACATGACTGAAAATTGGGAGTGTGGCCAGCTTTTTTTCCTTGCAGGTAATTCATGCATATGAGCGATTTTGTAGGTGTGCTACACACACCACTACATCTGCAGGAGTGGGGGAATTAATACAAAGAGCAGCAGTTACATTTAAGCTTCTTTACCATTGTTGGAAATTCTAAACTGTAAAATGCTTATAGGGGGAAAAACAGATCGCCTGGACAGCAATGTAATTAATGCCAGAGGAAGGCCAGACTAGTTTAATCCTTTCACCCAGATCCAGATAAGGAGATCCACATCTGAGCATGTATCCTAGAACAGCTAAGGAAAACTGGCTATTCAGCTTCTGCGAGACCCACTTACAAGACCTTTCATTGTTATTTGCATATCTGTAAACTCATAAAAGAAATAGCCCCTAGGCATGTGGTAGGGGAGATACTGTGTACGCAAAGATAAAATTTCTGAGCATTTTTTCTCTTTTAGTTAATCATGCGATTGTGTGTACCAACATTCCTTTTAGTTAAGACGCTTGGTAGATTAACTGGAGATACTATTTAACTGAAGTTTGTTAGAGCGGCAGAGACAATGCCCACCTGTTAACCAGAGTTTACAGATATGCAAATCACAGTGAAAGGTCTTATTTCTCACTGGAGCTGAATAGCCAGTTTTCTGTAGCCTCTCTTGGATATGCATTTGGATATGGATCTTCTTATCTGGATCAGGATTAAACTATGAAACCAACCTGGTCTTTTCTAGCGTTAATTACACAGCTTTCCACATGATATGTTCCTCCTCTCAATATGATTTCACAGGAGGGAATGTTCAAGGGTGGTAATGGAAATTTAATTCAAGGGCTATGCTTCTTATTGAATATTTAAAAGTCAGACACCTGAATTAAGGAAGCACTTGGTTGTACAGTTGTCAGGGACATATTTTTGTGCAGCACAGAGTGCTTCTGAGGGAAAGGGAGGTCATCAAATTGGGAAGGGGAGGTCATCTTTCACGGGGGGCGGGGGGGATACCCCCTCCCTGCAGTGTGAGTGCTGGTGCTGTGTCAATAACTCACCAGGAGCGCCACTGCTGCTTATGTAGCATGGGTGCTTCCTTTGTTTGGATGTTGGCCATTACAATGAATGTACAATAACCTGAGAAATTCTGCATGTATTATAGAAATCAGGCTTTCTTTGAAAATTCATTTATTCCACCCTTTTGAAAGAACCCTGAAATTTGCTTCAAAGGTCACTTGGTGTGAATTTTCAATGCAAACACTAATTTTAATGTGCACAATCACTTGTACACATGCAAGGAAAACAATCAACATAAATGAATGGAAGTAACTGCAAACACATAGGTCTGCCCTGTGGAAAAGAGGACAGGCTGTTTGTACTTTTAATAGATACAGAGAAGAGGGAGCTTCAGCAGGTGCCACTTTTCTTTGCCCTGCATGACAGGCTACACCTGTTGAAAGGCATACATTCTGAAATTAATTATAGAAACTTCTCAGAGAAAATTTGGATTGTGGAAGTGAACATGGAAATCCTAGAAATATGGAAGACTAATGAAATGGAACCAAGGAAATCCATCCATTCGTTAACATATTACAGGAAAACATAGGTTTTCAGACATAAGAACATATAAGAACCTGAGAACACCCCCACCCCGCACTGGATCAAGCCCAGGGCCTATCTAGTCCAGCATCCTGTTTCACAGACTGGCCCACCAGATGTCTCTGAGAAGCCCACAAGCAAGAGTTGAGGGTGTGCCCTCTCTCTTGCTGTTGCTCCTCTGCAACCAGTATTGAGAGACATTGTGCCTCTGAGGTTTTAGGTGGCCCATAGCCACCAGATAAGTAGCCATTGACAGACAGACCTGTCTTCGATGAATTTGTCTAAGCCTTTTTTCAAGCCATCTGAGCGAGAGGCCATCTCCACATAACATAACATAACATAACATAACATAACATAACATAACATAACATAACATAACAACAGCCCTGCTGGATCAGGCCCAAGGCTTATCTAGTTCAGCATCCTGTTTCACACAGTGGGCCACTAGATGCCTCTGGGGAGTGCACAGGCAAGAGGTATGTGCATACCCTCTCTCCTGCTGTTGCTCCCCTGCAACTGGTATTGAGAAGGATTGTGCCTCTGAGACTGGAGGTGTCCTGTAACCACCAGACTAGTAGCCATTGATAGACCTGTCCTCCATGAATCTGTCTAAACCCCTTTTAAAGCCATCCAAGCTAGTGGCCATCACCACATCCCATGGCCAGGAATTCCATAGATTAATCGTGCTGTGTGAAAAAGTACTTCTGCTTGGCGGTCCTAAATTTCCCAGCCTTCAGTTTCATGGGATGACCCCTGGACTGGTTCTAGTGTTGTGAGAGAGGGAGAAAAACATCTTTCTGTCCACTCTCTCCACTCTATGCATAATTTTATACACCTCAATCATGTCTCCCCTTAGTCACCTCTTTTCCAGGGTAAAGAGCCCCAGATGCTGAAGTCTTGCCTCATAAGGAAGGTGCTCCAGGATCCTGATCATCTTGGTTGTGTTCTTCTTCATCCTTTCCAGTTCTACAATGTTCCCATGGCAATGAATTCCATAGATTAATTATGCACATAGATTAATTATGCACACTTCCATAGTGTGGAATTTCATTTCTGCTTGACGGGGAGATGCATGTATGAAGACTGATGGAGGCACACTTCCAACAGCAGAAGAAAATTGCAGCTCTCTCACTGTTCCCTACATGTATGCACATGTGTCTCCCCTTGAAACATTTAACCACAATTCTAACAACGGCTGCCCCAAAAGGCTGCAGAGAATAACTTGGTTTAGGTTTAATGTATTTGCATTATATCCAGCTGTATGTTATGGGCTCAGAGCAGCTTACAGCAATTTTTTTTAAAATGTAGAACATCCTGCTTCACTTTGGGGAGGGGTCAGTTGTGAAGGGGTGGCAAAACTGTCTTTGACTCCCCCACCCCGGATTCTCTTTTTGCTGCCACCATCATGTAGTGCCATGTAGTGCCATAGGAACATAGGAAGCTGCCATATACTGAGTCAGACCATAGGCCCATCTAGCTCAGTACTGTCTACTCAGACTGGCAGTGGCTTCTCCAAGGTTGCAGGCAGGAGTTTCTCTCAGCCCTGTCTTGGAGATGCCAGGGAGGGAACTTGGGAACTTCTGCTCTTCCCAGAGCAGCTCCATCCCCTGAGGGGAATATCTTACAGTGCTCACACTTCTAGTCTCCCATTCATATGCAAGCAGGGCAGACCCTGCTAGGTAAGGGGACAAGTCATGTTTGCTACCACAAGACCAGCTCTCCTCCCATTTTGAGGTGGCAGGCAGAAAAATGATGGTCACCACTGCCACTAGTAAATCATCATTTTGGCCCTTGTGAAAACTGCCAACCCAGATCCCCCCTTTCTCTCTTGTGTTTATGGGGTAGTGAAATGAGGACTCAAAACTCATAATGTTCATCATACATTACATCTAATATTTAGAATAATTAGGTTGGATAAAGCCACAATTTGTTTGTTCATTTATCAAATGTGTAGACTGCCCCAACCTTCCTTCTCTGGGCAGATACTGTAGATATTACAGTATTTACAGAGGAGATGTCATATATTCCAATTGTAGGCTTTTACTGTTCACAACCTAGCCCTGTTCACACATATTTTTGTCTGAGTGTATAGATATCTGTACACTCATACATGTTTCTGTGTGAATGACTGTACCTGTATTCACAAATGCTTGGTACAGACAGGAAGTGTACTGCTGTACCTGCATTCAACATAACATGTGAGTAAGTGTACTTGTGTACCTATGTACACAACACACTCGTTTTACAAGTCTTGAATGAACATAACACATGAATATGGCTCTTGTCTCTTTGAAATTCGAGCAATAATTTTTAATTGTTCACTCCCTTGTATATTGAGCACCAAAATGACTTAAGTTTTATTTCGGAGTCTAGACGAGGGCACTTTCATTATTTCAGCCAGGAACTCGCCGGTTATCTGCTTTCACTTTGTCTTCCTAGCCATCACAGAGTGTTTCTCGGAGCAAGATATGATGCCTTACCATCAGCAGTTTTATTGGGGAAATTTTTGAAAATTGCTTTGGCCAGTTGGGTCTGCCCTTCTGGTTCAGGTGAGGTTGCCCACCATGTGCTGTTATATAGTCCCTTTTATAATGATAGTCGGCGTAAGCTTATTACTCCCCTGATATTACATCTCCGCTGCCGAATTGATAAATTTTATGCTACTCTTCTTCTTGTAGATAAGAAATCTTCTATCACTCATAATTTTGCCTGATTTTGTAGAGCTGCTGTCAAGATCCGCCAACAGTTAATTTCTAGCTCTATCTCCTATATGCTGCCATAAAATGGCTACTGTGTTGCTTTGAACTGTATGATAGAATTTTAATCTGAATGTAGTATTTTTGGTTTGCTTGTATGTCTGATCAATGATCATAATAAACTTCATTCATTCATTCAAATCCCTGAACTAAATGGACCTGCTGGATCTTGGCCAATGTTAATTTACTCACTTGGGATTCAACATTTATAACGGTATGTAACAGAGAAAAGTTATTTTTAAAAAAAACATTCAATTTATTTTATATGATACAGACCTTTTTTTTTTACACCATTAAACTCATAATTTTGTAGGCCTAATATAGCATTTACAAATTATTAACACTATTTTAGTGTTTAAGAGAGAGGGAAGCCCACTGCCTGTATAATTACTTATAAATGTTGAAAATAATATTCATTCTTTCAATGCGTAAAGGCAAGAGAAAGAAAAGTATTCTAATATAAACAAATCATCTCCATCTTCTTTCTCTAACCACACTACTCCCTCCTCCCATTACAAATTATTCTTAGGTTGAGTTTAATAATGAATGAAAACAGTTGATATTTTTAATGACGCAGGGCAATTTTGAGGTGATGAGTTTCTGTGTTTGCAAAATCCATTTTTTAAAGCATTCTTCGGTGAACTTGATCGTAAGAAAGATTTATATTATTCACCCTGGGATATAATTGAAAGCTTATGAACTTGCTGAAATGCAGAAAAGAAGGTCTTATATCATACACAAGATAATCGTTTAGTTAAAATCAACTTCATCTTGTAAGTGACTAGGCCTTAACCAGAATTAGATCTTCAGTGAGAAAATCTTGGAGACACACACACACACACACACACACAACCAGGTATGTAATATCCTATGAAAGAGGTGTTAATGTACCCTTAAGATCTCCATTGTCCTTTTAGTGACATTTCCAAATTAAAAGACAAACAAACTTAAAGAAGAAAGGGAGTGAGGTTAAAACACCACCGAAACAATCAATTTCTTTATTGTAGAATAATAAATAGATATGAAATGTCCCAATTGGGGGGGGGGGGCATTTTGTATCTTTTTGTAGTCTGTATGGGTCATTTATAACCAGGATCTTAGCTACAGGGAAGAGAGCTGGTTTTGTGGTAGCAAGCATGACTTGTACCGTTTGCTAAGCAAGGACTACCCTGGTTGCATCTGAATAGAAGACTACAGGTTTGAGCACTGTAATATATTCCCCCCTAGAGGCTGGGAAGAGCATCTAAGTTCAAAGTTCCCTCCCAAGATAGGGCTGAGAGAGATTCCTGCCTGCAACCTTGGAGAAGCCACTGCCAGTCTGTGTAGACAATACTGAGCGAGATGGACCAATGGTCTGACTCGGTATACGGCAGCTTCTTATGTTTCTATGTTCCTATAGAGACAGGAGGTGGTGCAGTGGCACAAGGGCCGCTGATGTCCAAGGGGCCACCTGCCGTGCCCTCCTGCCCCCACCATGTGATGGGCATGGGGTCCATCTGCCTTTGTGATGCTCACCAGCCAGCTGCCCCCTACCTGCTGCTGCCAGCCTGCCTCCTTTGCTTTGCCTGGTCTAATGATGTCACCATATCGATGCCTGTTCTCCCTGGGATTGGGCAGCATGCTTGCACTGGAGCAGTGACATCATTAGATCATATTGGGACCTGGCAAAGGGAGGCAGGATGGAATGATACCGTTCTAATGCTTGGTCATGTTACCCTGTTTTATTAATAGTAAGTAAGTAAGTAAGTAAATAAATAAATAAAATTATAAATCAATAAATAACTATGATTTTACCCATTGTTCTAGTTTTCTATTTTTGTTTTCATTCTGTATGTTTGGAAACCACCTTGAACATTTTTAATGGAAATGTGGGGTATACATTTTTAAAATAGATCCATTAATTGACCATGTCCTATGTTATAATACCTTTGTATGATGCATTGGGCCGGTTCAGATGAAATACGGAACCGCGAGTCCAGTGGACATGTGCTTCCATGCCCCACCTCCCCCAGCTCTCCCATCTGCATCCAGACCTACTGCAGTCTCGCTGAGCAGGGGAGGTGTCTGTGCGAGCTTCCTTCTTTCCTGAAGGACAGCCCTTGCAGCCAATAGGAGCCAGAGTGAGGGAGGAGCTTCCTCCCTCAAAGGAGGAAGGCAAAGGCAAACTGTGCTCCCAATGTAATGAAGGCACCACCGAAATGCATTTATTGGTGGTGTAATTCACTACAAACCGAAGGTAACAACTGGAGTTAGGGGAGGGAAATGGTGGCTCAATTTTTTTCTTTTAACTACAGTTCCCTGGGTTTGGATATGTGGCTAGTGAAACTGGAGGTGAATATGTTTCACCTGAATCTGGCCAGTGAATATGCCACTATCAAGAGGAAAATACACTTATCAAGAAGAAAATACTTGCTGACACGCAGGCTAAGTTACTCAATAGAGTTACTCTAAAGAGTAAAATATAAGGGAGTTTCTCTAAAGAGGAGTGGTGGTGAGGCAGACGCTGTGGCAGGAGGTGTGGGGCATAGGAACCTAGGAAGCTGCCATATACTAAGTCAGAGCATTGGTCCATCTAGCTCAGTATTGTCTACACAGACTGGTAGTGGCTTCTCCAAGGTAGCAGGCAGAAAACTCTCAGTCCTATCTTGGGAGGGAACTTGAAACCTTCTGCTCTTCCCAGAGCAGCTCCATCCCCTGAGGGAACTGTCTTACAGTGCTCACACACCTAGTCTCCCATTCAAATGCAACCAGGGTGCACCCTGCTTAGCTAAGGGGACAAGTCATGCTTGCTACCACAAGACCAGCGCTCTGCCAGGGGACAGGGGCATGTTGACTGCACTTGTACCACTTGCCCCATGGTACACTTGGTGCCTGAGGCTGTTGCCTCATCTTACCTCATGGGGGAGCTGCCCCATCTTATGGTTATCCCTTGCTCTTGATGTCTCATAATTCACCATGGTTAATCTAGCATCTTTCCCCATCACTGCACCTCTCTGGACCTCCCAAGATCCTCTCTGCTCTTTTCCTTCTTCTGTTATTAAAGGCTCATGCAAATAAACCTCTTGCTTCTTGTGATTTTTAGTGTTTTCCTCCCTTGGTGTTTACTTTTTCTTCTAAGTGTCAGTTGTATTTAAGAAATTTGAGGAGTAAGTGAGTCTTGCAGTGCTGAGGTCATGGCCGGTGAGAATAATCAGACAAATTCTAGCTGCATCTTTCTTGTGCGGGCAGGCGGTGAATGATCCTGGGGTGTACATGAAAGATCTCAAAAATCCTAACCATTGGTGAAGAATATGCTGAAACGTGATCACACGTTTCCATGCCTAGCAATGTTAATTTGTGGTGACTCACTACATTACCTTCATGCAAAAAATGATTCCATGGCTCCCCATTTCCCCGAGCCTCCAGCCTTCAAATGGAGCATGCTAAATAATGTACTGCTTTTCTTCTCTTGCTCACACACCTTTGAGGAGCTTTAAAAAAAAGAAAGAACCTGAACACAAAACCAATTTAATAATGGTTAATACATTCTACAAATTGCCTTAATTACGCAAGAGCATTAAAGACACCTCAAAGTGTGCTCGGTACTTATCTGATGGCAATGCTGCTCATCAGCTATTGCTGTGCTTGCCTATGGTAAGTTATGGCAGATTTGTAATAGAAAGGAAAGCACTTTGAGGAGGATGTAATCTGGATGGAGATGCCTTCAGTTGGTTTCCTTTTTTCTTTTATTCCTGCAACAAACTCATAAAAACATAGAAGGTCTAGTTCAGCCTCTGTTTGATGCAGGAAATTCAGAGGTAGAGCATCTCCAAATGATGGCTGCTCAGCCTGTACTTGAAGACTTCAAGTGTGAGAGAGAACCCACCACCATCCTCGATAGGTTCTTGGTTCCATTGTCAAGGTGCTCTTACCAGTACCTCTTACCAGGGGCTTTCTTGGGGTAGTAGAGACCATCCCTGCCATGCCCCCTGAGCCACTTTGGGATGCCCTGCCACCTCCCCCAAAGGCGGGGTTTGGGGCTGCCCCAAATCTCCATTGTTCCCTATGGGAAACGCCACCTCCCTAGAGACCTCTGTGGGTGTGTGTGGATGGCAGGGTCTCTGGTAGCCTATGAGATTTTCAATAGCTACTAGAGAATCTACATTCTCAACACCTCAGGAAGAACAAAACCCAATACCCCAGGGGTTTGTAGATATGGGGGTGGTTGCACCCTATGTGCCACTGCACAACCACCCTCTCTGGGCCACCCACAGTGCCCCCAAGTGGAGTTATAGGACTGCTGAGAACTCCATTATTCCCTATGGGAAAAAAACTTAAAGATGAGTAAACTTTAAAAATCAATTAAAAGTCAGCCCCTTGCCTAATTCCTTTGAAATAATGCTGGTAGCTTCCTTGCCCCCAATGGGCACTACCACCCATGCCACTCCACTCTGGGACACCCTGTTCCCTCTGACGTGAAGCTATACATTTGCTGGAATCCCCATTATTCCCTATGGGGAATTCAAAAATACTTTAAAAATTCATCAATAATCGGAGGAGTGTCTGAGTGCCTTGGGGTTTGGTGGATGCCTACCTCCCACCCCACTTTTGTGCCCCTAGGTACTCCGCATATGGAATAATGGGCTGGTTCAAGTCCTATAATACACTATGAGAAAAATAATTTAAAATATTTCAAAAAATTCATTAAAAATTGTAGGAGTATCCAATTGCTTCGTGGTTTGGGTGGTAGTTGGCACCATGGGTGCTCCACATAAGGGAATAATGGGCTGGTTCAAGCCCCATTATACCCTATGAGAAAAAAAAATTTCCCAAAAATTTGTTTAAAATCGTACAAGTGTCCAATTGCTTTGGGGGTTGTGTGGTAGGTACTGTCAAGGTCTGGCCCACGGCCAGGGAAGTTCACGGCTTGGCTGGACGCTGCTGACTGAAAGACGTGAATTGAATTTCAGCAATGAGTAGGAGTCTGGTGCTGTAATTTATGGAGCAAGCCAAGAGCTCCCAGCTGGTAGGAATTTACGGCTTGTCAGCCCTCAGCGATAGGCGTTTGCTCCTCCTAACAGCTTCTAATTGTGTCCTGCGTTTAGAACGCCTGCGTTGTTGTGGTGTCAACAGTGTTTCAATGCCTGATTGGTCTCTCACACTTTCTGCTGATTCAGGCTGCTGTGCCTGTTCTAAACCATCAGCTGGATCTATCACAGCTGTCTCAGGAATGCTGACAGCCGGGCTCTGCCCCTCAGACACTCCTGACTCGGGCGGAAAGCTGCCAGCCTCCCCTTCCTCCTCGCTGTCGGAGCTCAAGGGCATGACAGGTACCCATGGGTGCCAACTACCACCCCACCCACTTTGGGAGGTTCAAACTGGTTTGAATAGGTTTGAATCAAATGCCCCCAGTTCAGTTCGAATTCGAACCAGCAGCTCAAACCTAATGGCTGGTTTGGTTCGAATTCTAACCGTCAAACCGAACCAGTTCGAATTCAGACCGGTTCAAATACAAACCAGTTTGCACATCCCTAATCACAGCACTTGAGGGGCCATGGATACACACACAGACACTAGGCAGTTTGTGCCAGTGTGGCATTGTGTAAAGGACGTGTAAATATTTTGATGTGTGTTGTGTTGCTTTTTGTTGTTCAGCTGACTTGCAGGAAGAGGGCAGCGGGACTGGAAAAATGGATATTTGTAACTATTTCAGTGTGTGTAAATATGTGCTTGTGTAGATAGAAGTGTTGTGTGTACATATGTGTGTGTGAGTGAGTTTGTGCATGGAGGTCTCTTCTGTTGTGTGTGTGTGGTGGATGTTGTCAGTAGTAGAGGTTTTTTCCTTTCCTTTCTGTAGATAGTGTTTTTGGTCTGGTTTGTGTTGATAGATAGTTGTTGTTTGTGTAAATTACTGTATCGCTGCTGTATAGATGGATTGTATATATACTTGTGTATATATGTATTTGTGAATTATTTTTATTAAGTGTGCCCCCTTCTCTTCCCTCTCATTTGGTTTGGCTGACACTCATGCATGCATGCATGCATGCACACACATACTCACACACACATCAGAAAAGCATGCACTAGCCATGATGAGAAAGTGGTCTCCCACCACACCACGTCGTGTGTGGCCTCCACTGACCCACCTCTGAGCCGGACTTTCCTATCCCTTTAATTTTTTCAGAGCTCCCTCCCCTTTCCCCTCTTCTAGCTACCAGCACACACACCCCAAACGCAAACATGCATGCACAACGCTGGTGCCACCATGTGCCTGGGGTCCATATTTGCCTCAAGCAAATATGTGGTGGACCACACACTCTGGGGTGTTTCTTTCCCCACAGCCAAAACACATGCATTGCACATGAAGAGAAGAGAAGAGCAGAAGAACCAGGTGCGTGTTACTTTAAGTTCTTCTTCAGTGTGTTGATGTGTTTTGTCTTGCCCCTCTTTCTTTGCAGTTTGTGTGCCGGGTTGGTTTTACTGCCTTGTGCCATCTAGTAGGTCTTGTTGGTTTGTGACTGTTGTGTAGTCTGTGCTGTTGTTTGGTTTGGTCCCCTTGGCTTTAAAAGGGCAGAAACTTAAAAAAATTCCTGAGGGGGGGGCCAGGAATCCCACCGGCTTGGTGCT
Organism: Hemicordylus capensis; assembly: GCF_027244095.1. NCBI lineage: Eukaryota > Metazoa > Chordata > Lepidosauria > Squamata > Cordylidae > Hemicordylus > Hemicordylus capensis. The sequence goes on along the minus strand of NC_069657.1, from coordinate 27,991,237 downwards.
GCCTGGGGGGAGTTGTGGCACAACCTGCCATGCCCCCAGACCCACTTTGGGATGCCCTGGCATCCTCCAAAGGGGGGAATGGGTCTGCCTCCAATCCCCTTTATTCCTTAAGGAAGTAATACAAAATTGGGAAAATATTTTTAAAAATCATTAAAAATCGTAGTAGTGTCTGATTGCTTTGGTGTTCAGTGGGTCATTGGCAAGACTTCATTCTTAGCAATAGCAATAGCAATAGCACTTACATTTATATACTGCTCTATAGCTGGAAGCTCTCTAAGCGGTTTACAATGATTTAGCATATTGCCCCCCAACATTCTGGGTACTCATTTTACCGACCTCGGAAGGATGGAAGACTGAGTCAACCTTGAGCCCCTGGTCAGGATCGAACTTTCAACCTTCTGGTTACAGGGCGGCAGTTTTACCACTGCGCCACCAGGGGCTCTCTCTCTCACCTTGGGTGCATTCTTGCACCCAAAGGAAAGAGTCTGAGCCCCCATTCCCCTACAAACTGGTACAAAGAATAGGACAGAGCCACTTAAGAATTCTAGGGGCCATCTTTTAATCCAAATGTTGGGTTATCCCTTTGAGGGTAGACTTTCCCCAAAAGGGTTCCTCTTGCAGGTGCCCCCTCTCCTTCCCCAGATGGAAGGTGTCAAAACGTCTTGTATGGAAAATGCATTAAAAGTCCTACATGCCAGGAAACATGCCAAGGTGTGTGTTGCAGGTTGCTCAAATAATTTAAGCAAATTAACAGATACCAACAGGAGATTTGTGGGGATACATGTTGTCTCTTGACTGGACAATAGGAAGATTTCCATGGACGAGGTTTCTGCGGGTTTCTGCATGGGGTCAACTTATTGGTATTTCTGGCAAGTGACATGGTATCACTTCCCTGGCATGTGTGATCAACTGAGTTGCCCAGTTCACCTGAGCTCCATGTGTTTGTGCACATACTTTGCAGTCCATTATTGCTGGAGGCCTCTGCCATCATCCCATCTTTTTTGTGCTGATTGACAAAGCGGGGACCATAAGACTCAGTGGAAAGTGGGCTTTCCCCAATGTGGTTCTCTCCCTTTAAATGCATTGACACTTGGGACATGGCAACATGGCATCCCTGGTTGCCAGGCAATGGCAGGAGGAGGGCAGAGACTGTGGAGGGCAGGGCAACTGATTGGAGAGGCAGCCAGGGAGAAGCACGGCAGGCATAGAGCTGACACGTTTCTGGGCTGGTCTGAGCTGCCCTCTCTATGGTTTCAGGAGCATCCACAGCACAAAACCCAGGTTACAATGGTGTCATAATTCAGACAACATGCTGCTGCTTTCAAAGCTGAGGTTTTAGTAGTGAAACTCCCTACAAACCAAAGATTCAAACTGCAGTCTGGGGTTGAAAGCCTCGGGTTGGCTGGGCGATGAAACCATAGTTTCATGCATTCCGATGACCACAAAATCACACCTCTGATAAGGTTGCCTCCAGTTTGGCATTATGTCCAAAGGAGGCCAATGAATTCTTATGATGCAGAGCTTCCCCACACGGGACCTAGACGACACTCACCATCAGTTCAATCCTTATTGAATCCAATCCCTGTTGAATTATTATTGTTCAGCTCTGTTTACAACAGTTCCACAGTGTCCTCCATCTCAGCACCAAAGCCGAACTCCAACTCAATAATTTTTTCATTTGTGAAAAAGGATTTCCTAATGAATGCCAAGAAAGAATGGTTTAATATAGATCAGTAGACTTTCTACAATACATTACCAAGAAAGCTCACCCCTCTTCCCCGGTTCTCTGAGTGTTCTCTATATTCCTCATACATTCTTGTTAACATTTGAACACTCTTGAGCTCTTGTACCTGCTGCCCTCAATTACTTTAGCAAGGAACAAGTCTTTCTTGGCTCTGTTGCTGTTTCTTTCTGCCTGCTGGTATAGAGGGAGAAAAATTGTCACTATGCAGGTAAATGGGAGACCTAAGATGTTTTCACTTACAGAGAAGTAAAACTCATCAGAAGTCTCTTCCTCTTGAAAAACACTAGAGAACACCATTCTCAAAATCCTCTCCCCAGCCTCACGAGACTTCACAAGCAAGAGACTATGCAGAAGGAAAAAATGGGATTTGTTTTGTTCAAATAGAGAAAGATCCCAATGGCAGAAGGACTTTGCCCCTGTGACACAGGGGAGGTAGAAACCACAGAACATATGCTACTCCTCTACCCTTTTTATAGAGACGTTCAAGCCAAGTTTGTTTCTCTGCTGCTTCACAAGTACCCAGGCTGCCCAAACCATGTCTATACCCAGTTGCTGCTTTCAGATGAAGTTCCAGCCTTAATGTTTAGCACCGTCAAATTCTGCATGGCAGCATGCAAGATCTGTCAGACCAGGACGACCAGGTGTTCCCCTCACATCAGCTCTTTATAGCTTTGAACTGCTATTTGTACCACTAGCTTCTAGTGCTCCCATCCTATATACTCTGTTTTAGTCACTGCTTTTTTAGTATGTATATTAGAATTTTAACAATGTCATAGCTCCCCCCCCCACTTTCAAGGGCAGCACTTTTAAAATATCATATAATGAAATAGCTTTTATTATTAGATAATTTTAAAGCATCATAGTTTTATGGTTCCATATGTAGTGAATTATACTGACTTAATACATTTTAGCAGTAGTTTTATAGTTATATCTCTAATTTTAGAATTTTTTTTTTAGTAAATATGGTTTATATCCATTAGTATAATTAGTATTTTTAAAATAATTTTAATGCAGCATGACCATACTGCTTTGTAATCATGCTTTTCTGTACTACCTTATGCTGGTCTTGGACCAAAGATGATTGATTGATTGATTGATTGTGTTGTAAATGCTTCAAATGGATTCTTGAGATTTTATTCAGAAGTTCATCTTAAAAGTATGGCTGCAAACCTTTAATCTCATCAGTTCATGGGGGGGGGACACTTTTGAACAACTAAAGGTGTTTCTTTTGTTTGCTTTAACATTTATATCCTTCTCTTCCTCCAAGGAGCGCAAAGGTTATACATGGTTATGCTTATCCTCACAACAACCATGGCGCCTCTTTTACCACCTGATCACCACTACCACCCTTCCACAATCTGGGCTGAAATTTCTTCACTGAGGACCTTCGGCTCATCCGAAATCCAGCAAAACTATGTTTCTTTGATTTTTATTCTACCTTTTCTCCAAGGAGCTCAGGATAAGTGTACATTCCCTGCTCTGGGGTTCTGTCTGTCAGAAATGGTGGCTGAAGACCTGTGATAGGGTCTTCTCTGTGCTTGCCCCCTCCTCCCACCTCCCATGGCATCCTCTCCCTAAGGAGGTCTGCCTGGTGCCAAGTTTCTTTTCCTTTTGACAGTGGAGGAAGATCTTTTTTATTTGCTCAGGCTTTTTAAAGTGTTCTCTGACAAATGACATTTTCTCAGGGGATTTCTGGATCACCTGAGATTGCTCCATCAGGACTATGGAAATGCTATGGACTTAGCCCTCTGTTAATGGAGCAACATCTTTTAAAAGTGGTGATTCTCTTTATTTAGCAGGGGGAGAGCAACTGGCCCTCTCCATCCCTAGCACAGCATCCCTCCAGTGGCTGTTACTGGTGTCTATCTTATGTTTCCTTTTTTAGATTGTCAGGGATCCATCTTACTTATTTATCTATATCTATGTAAACCACTTTTGGAACTTTGGTTGAAAAGCGGTGTATAATATTTGTCGTACCAGTACGGAACTTTCCTCTTCAGACAAATGGTGCCGTAACCATGAGAACCCGGCAGGGGGGGTTAATTATAGCGAGGAGGCGGGACTTCCTCCCTGCTTCCCCCATAGTAACTGTGAGTGCCACTACATCCACTAATGTCTGAATAGGGCTAAAGATATCCTAAGGCAGAGAGGCATCTTCTTTTTAATAGAAAATTACCCATTCGCTTACTTTAAAAAGAAAACATGATTTAAAAGTGAAAGCAGCTGATTGCTGGTGTGAGTTTTCTGCCTTGTCCTCAGATATCTTGTCACTTGCTGGACTAATAATCCTGTCCCCCCGCCCGCCCCTCCCTCTACAGCCTTGACAATAATGGACATATTTTCAGCTTTCTCAGGTCAGGCAACTTATCAAAGCGAAGTCTATGGCTTCATGCAGAGTTGCAAGTGATTCTTAGCGGCTTACCCAACCATACACCATGCTGGGACTTGCGTTACATGCTCCTGGATTACGGAGTTGGTTGGAGCCTTTGAAATGAAGAAGGCATCCAATATATGCACGGCTCCCTAAAACTTTATTGACATCTGACAGAGAATTTCTCTCATTTATTTAAATACTGAACAAGAAAGTGGAAGATATTCCATAGCAATAAGCACAGACACATTTTGCCACTGGAATACATGGGGATAAGGAAATCAGCAGCATTATCACCCAAGATGGAAGATGCAAGACACAGGGAATTCTGTGTGCTACAATAATTTTACCCCTGTTTTTCATTATATGAACAACCTCAGAGAAGAGCTTGTTAGTATTTAAAATGAAGAAGGGGGGAGAATCTAGTCTGCTGCAGGGGAGCTATTATTGTTGAAATGTACTAGCATTATCTTGCTTATGGGGGTGGTGGGGCATATTGTTTATGCAGTCTATTTATCAGTGTAAGAATGTATCTACCAATACAGCAATATCTTGGTGGTAATAGCATACAAGAATAAAAGAGTGTTCATGAATAGAAAGTTCCTGCCTGTAGCGTGTACATCTGAGATACTAAAGGATTATTTACCTATCATTAAGATATGGATTTTTTTTTTATCTCGTCCAGTTTTTCTTCCAGCAGAAATCATATTAAACTCTCTAGCTATTTTATCTGACTACTATGGGGCAGCTTTTTATGAGGATGGCAAACGTTATATATTGATGGAGATGGAGATATATAGATACATGCATACATATTTTTACTTATATTCTTATGCTGTTCCTGAATTAAAGACATGTTTTTTAAAAAGAAGATTACATTTCATACACATTTTTCTTTGGGTATCCACTTGGTATGGGCATTTTTAATGGGCATTACAAAAAATTAAATCCATATTGGAAAAATGGTGTGTGTGTAATAAATGCTTCCCCAGAGCTTGAACTTAGAATTCAATCTTGCGTTTTCAAAGCAACTCTTAACTATCCTTTGCTATTAAGTTTTCCAGTGGGCCATTTTATTTGTGGAAATTACATTTTTTTTTTTTGACAGACTTTTATTGAAATGGAACCGTTATTAGTTATTGGGAAGGATCCAGACCATATTAGTCATGATGAAGTCCCACTGAAATTAATGGGACTTAAGTTAGTCATGTGTCATTTATTTCATGGTGCAAAGTGATCATAATTAAATTAGTCTGGACCCTGCTCTCTGTGTTTTTACATTTTATTAAGATTTTAAATAGTGTGTTTTTTTTTCAAAATTGCTTTGGGGCTTATGAAAAGCGGTGTATAAACGCCCTAAAAGAATATGATCTGTACTGTTTTGTTCTGTCTGGCCCTAGAGGGCAGAAGGGCAGAGTTCCATTTATGCATTGATTTCTAAGTTCAGAAAGCAATGAATAAATAAATAAACAAACAAACAAAACAGCAAGATGCTTGGCTGAGCTTGCAATTGTGAGCTTGGAAATATTCAACATGCAAACAGACAGGAAGGCAGGAGCGGTTTGAAGTATTTGCCTCTGATGTCATAGAAGCCCACAATTTTTCACTGAAAGATGCCTTTTCTTAGAACATAAGAACATAAGAACAGCCCTGTTGGGTGAGGCCCAAGGAGGCCTATCTAGTCCAGCATCCTGTTTCACAAAGTGGCCTACCAGATGCCACTGGAAGCCTACAGGCAGGAGTTGAGGGCATGCCCTCTCTCCTGCTGTTACTCCCCTGCAACTGGTACTCAGAGGCATCCTACTTTTGAGGCTGGAGGTGGCCTTCCGACTAGTAGTCGTTGATAGACCTCTCCTCCATGAAGTTATCCAAGCCCTTCTTAAAGCCATCCAGGTTGTTGGCTGTGGCATTTCCAGAGTTCCAGTGTTGGCTGTGGCATTTCCAGAGTTCTTTCCCATCCCAAAGCAAAGATCCCAGGTTTCATAAACATAGTCAGTTATATTACCATCTTTCTCACCTTCCTGTTCCGCCTACACCAGCATACAGGGTGAGGAGGTGAGCAGATTTTCAGTCATGCTTACACAAGCCTGATTCAGACATTATTCTGTATGAGTGTACAGGAGTCTGTACGCTCATATACATTTGTGTGAATGACTTTACCTCTTCATTTTAAAAGTGAACCTGAATACAGGCCCTTCAAATGCATGGCACAGATAGGAAGTATGCTTCTGTATCTATGTTCATCATAACATGTGAATGTGGATTCCCTAAGCCTGGAGGGGACAGGAGGGGAGTCATTTAATACATTGAGTACTTTGGAGTCATTGCTTACTTTGGAGTCATTCCATGCAAATGGCCACTGTGCATGCATGGAGGTCACTAATAGGGCCGGAGAAGGCCTGAACCAGGCTGCCGCTGGCCCTGCCTACTCTGGGGGAGGCTGGCAGGAGAGGGGGGATCTGCCACTGCCCCCACTACCCCCTCTCCACAGGCACCACCGCTGATGATAGTATTTGCAGGTACTAACTGACCCCCCCCCCCATCCCTTCTCGTTTAGGGAAACCACCCAGCTCCTTTATTGGTAATGGAGAATCCTCACCGGATTCCCCTTTACCAATAGAGCTCTGAACTGATTCTAACTGGGCCCAGTTCGGTTCAAACTCGTATTGTCCAGTTCGACCCCAAACCTGTCGAACCAAGCCGGTTCGATGTTGTGCCCTGCTCAAACTGAGCCAGCTTGCACACCCCTAGATACAGGCCCTTCAAATGCATGGTACAGAGAGGAAGTGTAACTTCTGTGCCTGCCTTCAGCATAACATGTGAATGACTGTACCTGTGTACAGATCTATTCCTGTGTACACTGCACACTCATTGTACAAGTGTTGAACATAACATGTGAATGGGCCTCTTGTGAAAGAGCTGTTGGATCTTGCCTTTAAAAACAACAACAAACTTTCCCTTTACTCCTCCATGTCTGACTATTACTGACTAGTGTCTAAGCTTTCATTTTTGGACAAGGTGCTTCATCAAGTAGTAGAAGCCCAGTTCCAGGTTTTCCTAAAATAAATGGATCATCTTGTAGGGGTGTGCATTGGGGGGAAAACTATTTCCTCTCTTTGTTTTAGTGTGCAGCTATCTTGCTTGTGTATGTGTGCATTCATGAGAACCACACTCATGCCACCACTAAAAATTCAGCCATTTTTGGTCTCTGTTGATTTTAACAGGGGAATCAACTTCAGTTTTCCATTACTTTCCTGGAAAATCTGGGGAAACTCTCCCATTGGAAGGCATGGGGAATTATACCTCATAGAGATAGCAAAAAAAAACCAAAACCCCTAGAGTCACAGAGAGCTAAAAATTATGCCCCCCCCCCGCAAAAGATGTAAGTTTACTCTACATGGATCTTTGTATCCTCATACAAGAGTTTTTATTGTTTTTATGTGTTACTATCCTGAGCCTTTGGAGATAAAGTTGGTTTTGAGGGGAAAATGTGCAGGCTTACAAGATAAGATATTTCTCCCTTTATTACTGGGGGGGGACGACACACGTGTGTTCCATTGATTCTTTCTTAATCATAGATCCATGGTCTTTCATTAGAGCCTTCTTGGTGCTAAATAAGAGGGTGGATTGACAGGTGGCATTAGCAGTTTAAGTGACTTTTTTTTACTGGCTTCTGCTAACCTATGGGATCTCTTTCCCCAAAGCCCTCCTGTAATAAAGTCACATATCTCTGGCAGTAAACTGAACACAGCTGACATAAGATGAGGAGGAGAGAACCTTGTGTTCTTTTTTTATAGATACATAATCCACGTACAATGATATTGTGCTTATTCATTTTGTTTATTGCTTTGAACATGATTTTTAATGTGTACATAAAAAAGGGTTTTCAAGTTTAATTGCAGTGTCAACCCCATCACGCTCATCTTTATCTCTGTCCGCTCTCACTTCAGAGCACCAGCCAAGCCGGGTTTTTTTTTTTTTATAGGATCCCCACACATAATAAAGCATCCAAACAACTTTTTCACGTCACCTTCAATGAATTCAGAGGATGCAACAGTTTGCACACTCTCCTGCGCACATTTTATTACTCCCACTTTCATTCTACAAGGCTGAAGCAAATCATATAATAAATATGTGTCTTGCACTTCTGAGCTTGATATACTGTTTCCTTCCAAGAGACTCTTTCTGCTCATAACTTAGCAAACTGGCAAAAGAAGAAAAGAAAAGAAAGCATTCCTTATTCTGCCTCTAAGGTTAGCATTTTTTTTAAAGTGTTGTGGTGTTGGGGTGGGTGGGGGGATAATTAATGCTGCAACAAATATTTGCCTTGTGAGATGGTCACAGAAAACATGCCTTTTCAAAAGAAGAGAATTGTTTACTATATAATGGTGTTTGCTGATCAAAAACTAGCTCTCATTGGGACGTCTTAGGTGCATGATTCAATACAGCAGTGTCCATGATACACTAGATTTCTCATCCTCCAGTCCTGTAATAACTATATACTATTTCCAAAAGAGATAGAAATGTTATGATCCTTTTGGACAGAAAACAGGAGTGCCTGCGAGCAAGTGGGAAGTACTGCAGATTTGGGGTGGCCCACAGATTTGTCGGTGTTCAAAAAATCTGAAGAAAAAACTAAGAGGCAACCACACACCCCCGATACCCCTATGTTAGTCAATGGGTGGAATGTTTGTGAGCAGAGTGCAGTTAAAAGACAAGCAGGAGGGTGGAGCTAATGGAACTCTCTGGTGGTGGGGGAAAGGGTTTTGTCAAAAAGAGCAGAACATTTCTCAGCTTGAATAATACTCCCTCAAGACAGTCACAACCACTTCTGCTTCTGAGGGGGAGTGGTGTGTACAAATTTTGTTTTGTCACAAGTTTTTTCACAGCTTCATGTTTCTGAGGGGGAACAGGTTTGAAAAGGAGCTGGGACTGAACACCAGTGCCCCCCCCACCAAAACACTCCCCCTGAAAACACATAAAAAGAAAAATGCATATTTATGTATTTATTGATATTTATTGCTCCATTTTTATTGTGGAATGCGCTCCCTAATATGATATGAGCCTCCCCATCTCTGGCAATTTTTAAGATATTACTGAAAACGCATCTCTTTAACCAAGCTTTCTCAGCTTTTTGAAACGTGTTTTTAAATTGTTTTGGCTATTTAATTGGTGTTTTATGATGTTTTAATTGTTAATATTTATTTTATGTAGTTTATAATTTTTGTTTTGTTAATTGATTTTAATGGTGTTTTAATGTAAACCGCCCTGAGCCTTTGGAAGGGCGGTATAAATTTTTAAATAATAAATAATAAATAAATAATGAAGTAATCCAAACCCCGCTTACAGCCATCCAGGTTGTTGGCTGTCACCACATCTTGTGGTAGAGAATTTCACAAGTTGATTAAGCATTGTGTGAAAAAGTACTTCCTTTTGCTGGTCCTAGATTTCCTGGCAATCAATTTCATGGGATGACCCCTGGTTCTAGTGTTATGAGAGAGGGAGAAGAATTTCTCTCTATCCACTTTCTCCACACCATGCATGATTTTATAGACCTCTATCATGTCTCCCCGCAGTCATCTTTTTTTAAAACTAAAAAGCCCCAGGTGTTGTAGTCTTGCCTCATAGGAAAGGTGCTCTAGGCCCCTGATCATCTTGGTTGTCCTTTTCTGCACCTCCTCCAGTTCTACAATGTCCTTTTTTAGATGTGGTGACCAGAATTGTACGCAGTACTCCAAGTGTGGTCACACCATCGTTTTGTATAAAGGCATTATAATATTAGCCATTTTATTTTCAATCCCCTTCCTAATGATCCCTAGCATGGAATTGGCTTTTTTCATAGCTGCCGCACATTGAGTCGACACTTTCAATGAGCTGTCCACCACAACCTCAAGATCCCTCTCCTGGTCAATCACCAACAGCTCAGATCCCTTCAACATATACTTGAAGTTGGGGTTTTTCGTCCCAGTGTGCATCACTTAACACTTGCCTGCATTGAACTGCATTTTCCATTTTGTTGCCCACTTCCCCAGTTTGGAGAGATCCTTTTGGATTTCCAACAATGTGTTTTAGATTTCAGTACCTGAAAGAGTTTGGTATCATCTGCAAATCTGTCGACCTCGCTGCTTACCCCTACTTCTAGATCATTCATGAATATATTAAAAAGCACCAGTGCCAGTACAGATCCCTGGGGGACCCCACTTCTTACTTCTCTCCATTGTCAAAACTCTCCATTTATACCTACCCTCTGTTTCCTGTCTTTCAACCAGTTAGCAATCCACACATGTACTTGTCCCCTTATCTTGACTGCTAAGTTTTCTCATGAGTCTTTGATGAGGAACTTTGTCGAAAGCTTTTTGGAAGTCCAGGTATACGATGTCAACTGGCTCACCTTGATCCACACACTTGTTGACACTCTCAAACAACTCCAAAAGGTTTGTGAGGCAAGATTTACCTTTGCAGGAGCCATGCTGGTTCTTTCCCAGCAGGGCCTGCTGTTCTATGTGCTTTACAATTTTATCCTTGAGGACGATTTCCATCCATTTGTCTGGAATGGATGTTAAGCTAACCGGCCTGTAATTTCCCGGATCGCCCCTGGATCCCTTGTTATTTATTATTTATTATTTAAATTTTCATACCACCCTTTCAAAAGGCTCAGGGCAGTTTTACATTAAAACACAATTAAAATCAATTAGCAATTAAAACAGAAATTATAAAACTACATAAAATAATAATTAACAATTAAAACATCAAAAAACACCAATTAAATAGCCAAAACAATTTAAAAACAATTTTTAATAAGCTGAGAAAGCTTGGTTGAAGAGATATGTTTTCAGAAGTTTCTTAAAAATTGCCAGAGATGGGGAGGATCGTATTTCAGCAGGGAGCGCATTCCACAATCTTGGGACAGCAGCTGAGAAGGCCCGTCTCTGTAGCCACCAAACAAGTTGGCAGCAACTGGAGATGGACCTCCTCAAGTGACCTCAATGTGCGGTGGGGCACATAGTGAAGAAGATGTTCTCTTAAATATCCAGGGCCTAAGCTGTTTAGGGCTTTGTAAGTTATGACAAGCACTTTGTATTTTGCCCAGAAACCTATTGGCAGCCAGTGTAGCTCCATCAACAGAGGAGTGATGTGGTCTTTCTGAGATGACCCAGAGACCAACCTGGCTGCCGCATTCTGAACCACCTGAAGTTTCCGGACTATGTACAAAGGCAGACCCAAATAGAGCTCATTACAGAAAAGTCTGGAGGTTACCAACAAATATACCACTGTTTTGAGGTCACTGATCTCGAGAAATGGGCGCAGCTGGCATATCAGCCGGAGCTGATAAAAAGCACCCCTGGCCACCGACTCCACCTGAGATACCAGGGAGAGTTGTGAATCCAGAAGTACTCCCAGACTGCGAACCTGTTCCTTTTGGGGAAGTGTGACCCCATCTATAACAGGGAGATCAAAATCGTCTCTGGAGTTCTGAGCCTGCACAATAAGTATCTCCGTCTTATCTGGATTCAGCTTCAGTTTATTCTCCCTCATCCAGCCCATTACTGCTTCCAGGCAGGCATTTAGGGAGGATATGCCATCTCCTGAAGAAGTTGGAATGGAGGAGTAGATCTAGGTGTCATCAGTGTACTGGTAACACCTAGCTCCAAATCCCCTGATGATCTCTCCCAGTGGTTTCATGTAGATGTTAAAAAGCATTGGAGAAAGTATGGCGCCTTGAGGGACACCATACTTAAGCTCAGATTTCAAAGAGCAACAATCTTCAATTGACACCATCTGAAATCTGTCCAAGAGGTAGGAGTGGAACCACTGTAAAACAGTGCCTCCCACCCCCAAACCCCTCAGATGTTCCAGAAGGATACTATGGTCGATAGTATCGAAAGCCGCCAAGAGATCCAAAAGGACAAACAGAGTCACACTTCCTCTGTCAATTCCCAATTGGAGATCATCCATAAGGCCGACCAAGGCAGTCTCCACCCCATAGCCCGCCCGGAAGCCAGTTTGAAATGGGTCTAGATAATCATTTTCCTCCAAGACTGCCTAGAGCTGAGAGGCCACCACCTTCTCAATTACCTTGCCCAAACATGGGAGATTGGAAGCAGGCCTATAATTGCTCAACTCTGAAGGATCTAATGCAGGCTTCTTTAGAAGAAGTCTAATAATTGCCTCCTTAAGACAAGGAGGCATCCTGCCCTCCATCAGAGAAGCATTTATGATTTCCAGCAGGCCAACTACAACAGCCTCCCTGCTAGATTGAACAAGCCATGTTGGAAAAGGGTCAAGAGAACAAGTGGTAGGTCTCATCGCCCCAAGCAGCTTGTCCACATCCTCAGGAGTCACAAACTGAAACTGATCCAGTCGATTCACATAAGAAGAATAGTTGGACACCTCCAGTTCAGACATCAAATTAATTGTGGAGTCTCCATCTAAGTCGGCCTGAATCCAAGAGATTTTTTCTGTGAAAAATTATTTAAACACATTGCACTGATGATTCCAAGATCTGATTCAAGGGAGAGGGGACAGATACTAGTCCCCTCACAACCCTGAACAACTCTGCCGGATGCAGAGGCAATACGGGCAGAAAAGAACCGCCTCTTTGTCTCACATATTGCCTGAGCATAGATCTTTAGATGTGCTCCATGTCGTAATCTGTCAGATTCAAGTCAATTCTTTCTCCACTTGTGCTCTGGTTGCCTACTTTGCCGCTTCAGCCCCCGTAGATCTTCCGTATACCAAGGGGCCAATTTTGAAGCGGGTCAGAGGGGATGCTTAGGAGCAATTGTGTCTACTGCCCTGGTGAGCAAATTGTTCAAATTCTCGACCAGGGCATCAACAGGATCACCAGCAAAGCCAACGTTAAATCCCTCCAAGGCTTCTTGGAATCCTACCAATAACCTCTTCGGGTGGACCATTCTAATAGGCCCCTCACCCCTGTGGAGGTGGAAAGTGGTTGTGAGTCCAACCTTAACCAGATGGTGGTCCATCCATGACAATGGGGATATCACAGGAGTCCCCACCCACAGAACACCACCCTGATCAGAATAAAAGACCAAATCAAGTGTGTCACCTGCAATATGCGTCGATCCAGAGACCGCTTGGGATAGGCCCATAGTTGTCATGGCCACTATGAACTCCTGAACTGCCCCGGACAAATTGGTCTTGAAATGCACATTGAAGTCTCCCAGCATCAGAAGTCTGTGAGGCTCCAACGCAAGTTCGGCAACCAAGACCGCGAGCTCAGTAAGGGATTCCGTTGGGCAGCGGGGCGATTGGTACACCAACAGAAGTCCCAATCTATCCCTGGTCTCCAAACTTAAATACACACATTCAATATGGTCTGATACCTTAACAGGGACCCTGGTAAGGGAGATGTTATCCATATAGACCACAGCTACTCCAGATCCCCACCCCTGTCCCCTCACCTGCTCCTCTACAGAATACCCTGGAGGAAGAAGCTGGGACCAGACTGGTTCACCAGCCTCCCCCAACCAAGTCTCGATGATGGACATCAGGTCGGCTGCTTCATCCATAATCAAATCATGGATGACTTCAGGTTTATTTTGGACTGACCTGGCATTGCAAAGGAGCAAGGTAAGGCTATGTGGGTTGTTGGCAGTGCTCCCCAAGGTCAAAGAGCTGGTAGGGCAGCCGGAAGGGGAGACGGCTATTAAATTTCTGGCTACCCTTCCCCTGAAACGGCCTGCTGACCTGCCAATGTTACTTCTTCTATTCCCCACCACCACCGGAATAGTTGCCCTGCATTCCACAAAGGTGCCCCCTGTCTTCCCATATCCAGTCAAACCTAAACACATTACAACTACTTCAACCAATTCTCAATAACAAAGTAGCCAATGTATCACTGATTTTTTGAAAATTGGTGTTACATTGGCTACTTTCCAGTCCTCTGGTTCAGAGCCTGATTGCAGGGATAAGTTATATATTTTAGCAAGGAGGTCGGCAATTTCACATTTGAGTTCTTTGAAGACTCTTGGATGGATGCTGTCTGGCCCAGGAGATTTGCTAGTTTTCCATTTTTCCAGACAGTTTAGAACATCATCTATTGTCACTTTTATCTGACTCAGTTCTTTAGCCCCCACCCCTGAAAAGCCTGGTTCAGGAACAGGTATATGCTCAGTATCCTCTGCTGTGAAGACAGATGCAAAGAACTCATTTAGCTTCTCTGCAACCTCCATATCCTCCTTAATAATCCCTTTCAATCCCACATTATCTAATGCCCCAACCACCTCCCTGGCAGGTTTCCTGCATCTGATGTATTTAAAGAAGTTTTTGTTATTCCCCTTGATGCTTTTAGCTCGGAGGTGGCCTTGGGTCCCCCCAGGCTTATTGTTTTGCGGAATTTCAATGTCCACGCTGAGGCCCCCCAGTGGGTGCGGCTCAGGATTTCATGGCCTCCATGGCAACCATGGGCCTGTCTCAATTGGTATCGGGCCCTACCCATGTGGCGGGACACACTCTGGATCTGGTTTTTGCTGACCGGGAAATAAATGATCTGGAGGTGGGGGAATTTGAGACCACTCCCTTGTCATGGACAGATCATCACCTGGTGGGGTTTAGTTTGACTGCTCCGTCTGCCCTCTGCAGGGGTGGTGGGCCGATTAAGATGGTCCGCCCCCGAATGCTTATGGATCCGCTTGGATTCCAGACGGCCCTCGGGGAGTTTCCAGTGTCCAGAGCTGGTGACACTGTTGAGGCCTTGGTTGATCTCTGGAATGGAGAGATGGTGCAGGCTGTTGACACGGTTGCTCCTAAATGCCCTCTCCGGCTTGGTGGAGCCCGTTCTGCTCCTTGGTTTTCCTCAGAGCTTAGGGCGATGAAGCAACTCGGGCGACAGCTGGAACAATGCTGGAGGAAGAGTCGTCATGAATCCGACCAAACACGGGCTAGAGCCCATTTTAGGGACTATGCCATGGCAGTGGGGGCAGCGAAGAAATGCTTTTTCTCCGCCTCCATTGTGTCTGCTCAGTGCAGACAAACAGAGCTGTTTCGTGTGGTGAAAACCTTGCTCCACACATCCCCGCAGACAATGGGGGAGGAGTCATCTACAGATCTTTGTGATCGGTTTGCCTCTCGCTTTGCAGATAAAGTCACTTGCATCCGTGCTGACCTGGACTCCAGTGTTTTGGCAGTTCCGGCAGACGTGCCTTTGGTACCATCTGGTCCCGTTGTGTTGGATTCTTTTCGGTTGGTGTGGCCTGAGGATGTGGACAAGATCCTGGGCAGTGTGCGGGCGACTTCGTGCGCTCTTGACCCTTGCCCTTCATGGCTAATAAAAGCTGCCAGGGAGGGGACAGGCAGATGGATGGAGGTGATCGTTAGTGCTTCATTAAGGGAGGGCAGGATGCCATCGTGCCTCAAGGAGGCAGTGGTAAGACCATTATTAAAAAAGCCCTCCCTTGATCCCTCCAACCTAGACAACTATAGACCTGTGTCTAACCTGCCCTTTTTGGGCAAGGTGATGGAGCGTGTGGTGGCGTCCCAGCTGCAGAGGGTCTTGGATGATACCAATTATCTGGACCCTTTTCAATCTGGCTTCCGCCCCGGGTATGGGACTGAGACTGCCTTGGTCGCTCTAGTGGATGACCTACGCCGGGAACTAGACAGGGGGAGTGCGTCCCTGTTGGTTCTTCTGGACCTCTCGGCAGCGTTCGATACCATCAACCATGGTATCCTCCTGGGCCGCCTCTCGAGTATGGGAGTTGGAGGTACTGCGTTTCAGTGGTTCCGGTCCTTTCTTGAGGGGGGGGTCCAGAAGGTGGTGCTGGGGGACTACTGCTCGGCCCTGTGGTCGTTGGCCTGTGGGGTCCCGCAGGGATCGGTCTTGTCCCCCATGCTGTTTAACATCTACATGAAGCCGCTGGGAGAGGTCATCCGGGGACTTGGACTGAGTTGTCAGCAATATGCAGATGACACTTAGCTCTATCTCTCCTTGTCATCTGATTCTAGAGAGGCGGTGGATGTCCTGAATCGGGGGCTGGAGGCCGTGATGGGTTGGATGTGGGCTAACAAACTGAAATTGAATCCAGATAAGACGGAGGTACTGTTGGTCAGTAGGAGAGCCAATTGGGATGAGGAGATTTTACCGGTTCTGGATGGGGTTGCACTCCCCTTGAAGGAGCAAGTACGCAGCTTGGGGGTACTACTGGACCCGGCTCTGCTTTTGGAAGCTCAGGTGGAGGCGGTGGCCAGGGGTGCCTTTGCACGGCTTCGGCTGGTGCGCCAGCTGTGTCCCTTTCTCAAGAAGGCAGATCTGGCCACGGTTACCCATGCCTTAGTAATCCAGATTGCTGGATTACTGTAACGCGCTCTACGTGGGGCTGCCCTTGAAGAGTATCCGGAAACTGCAGCTAGTGCAAAACGCGGCAGTGAGGGTGTTATTCAGAGCTGCCTGTTGGGAACATATCACCCCCATTTTGAAAGAGCTGCACTGGCTGCTGGTTCATTTCCGGGTCCAATTCAAGATGCTGTTTTTGACATTTAAAGCCCTTAACGGTTTGGGCCCGGGGTATTTGAAGGACCGCCTGCTCCCAAGGGTTGCTGCCCGCTTGACGAGGACATCTGAGGGGGCCCTGCTCCGGGTGCCGACAATGAGGGAGGCCCGGCTTTCGTGCACTCGGGACAGGGCCTTTTCTGTTGCTGCCCCTAGACTCTGGAATGCTCTCCCAGTGGCCATTCGTTCCTCAGACTCCATCATGGCTTTTAGAAAGCTTTTAAAGACTTGGCTTTTTACCCAGGCTTTTGCATAATCGTTTTTACTGCGGCTTCTCTGTATTTTTATCTGTTATCTGTTGTCTTGTTTTTATGCTTGTTTTATATGTTTTTAGCTTGATGTTTTTATTGCTTGATGTTTTTATTGCTTTTATTGTATGTTTTAATTTTTGTAATCCGCCTTGGGGTTTTCTTTTAATGAAAGGCAGTATAGAAATGTAAAAATAAAAAATAAATAAATTCTTAAAATTTCCAAGTCGAACGTGCAAGCATGCATGTGCAAGAAGCAGTACAGCACTGGCCTTCATTTTAATTACTGTACAGTAACAACTATGCCGGACTGGGTCTCATGTATCATTCGAATGGAAAGTTCCTTACACTGAGACTTGCAATAAATTCCACTGGTTGTGGTGAAACGCATAATGAGGAGCCTTCATGCTTTTCTGAGTCACCACAACCAGTGGAATTCTTTGCAACTATCATTTCTTTGCCTCTGAAGGAGGCATATGCCAAAATGTGTTGGGCATCTTGGATTCTGCCCCCGCCCCCAATAAATCCTATATTTTACTTTTTTAAAAAGCTTTGCTTCCCTCTTTGTTTATTGTTTTGCTGTTTCACTGTTTTCCTTGTCCAAGCTTCATGCTCAGCATACAGAGCTGGCTTTGCTAACAAGGTGTGGTGAGGTGGAGACCTCAGGCAGCGAAATGGTTGTGGTGGCATCCATTGGCCAGTCACTGGCCTCCCACCTCTGGATGCCTGCTTGTTCCATTGATTGCTGAATTAGTGATTGCTCCATTAGTGAATAGGGGTGGTGGTGTTTCTGTTCTACCCTACAATCCTGTTGCCACCTGTGCCACTACCACTGCCACCACCTTGTCTCTCCTCCTCCTCCCCCTCCTCCTCCTCTTCCCATTTTGCTTGTTCTCCTCCTCCTCCCATTGTGCTCTAAAATTATGCATGGAGTGGAGAGGGTCGACAGAGAATTTTTTTTCTCCCTTTCTCACAACACTAGAACCAGGTGTCACCCCATGAAACTGAATGTTGGGAAATTTAGGAATGACAAGTGGCAGTATTTTTTCACACAGTGCATAATTAATCTATGGAAATCCTTGCCATGGGATGTGGTGATGGCCACCAGCTTGGATGGCCTTAAAAGGGGTTTAGACAGATTCATGGAGGACAGGTCTATCAATGGCTACTAGTCTGATGGCTGTGGGACCTCTACAGCCTCAGAAGCACGATGCCTCTCAATACCAGTTGCAGGGGAGCAACAGCAACAGCAGGAGAGAGGGCATGCACATACCTCTTGCCTGTGGACTCCCCAGAGGCATCTGGTGGGCCACTGTGTGAAACAGGATGCTGGACTAGATGGGCCTTGTGCCTGATCCAGCTGGGCTGTTCTTACGTTCTTATGTCTCATTCCTTGCAAGGAAGAGAATGCAGTGGAAGGAGGTTGGTTTCACTTCCTTTTGCTTCATTTTCTATCTCCTGGCTTTTGAAAAGGCAGGGAGTGGGATGGGCAAGAGAACTGGGGAGGAAGAGATGTGAGTGTGTTGGCAGTTACCATCACCAAATAAAGAGTTGGAGGGGGAGGAAACGAAAACTGGCTTGCAGCATGCTCAGTTTACCATTTCCATCTCCCGTGCAGTATGAGATGATGCCTTTCAGCATCCTCCTATATCGCTGCTGCTCCACACTGCACCATTTTTTGCGGGGAGCGAGCGAACCCTTCGATCATTCAAAGAAACCAAAATACTCCTAAAAGACCTTATGTGTGACAGCAAAGAAATCCCTGATTTATGGGCTGCAATCCATCTAACAGAAGCTCTCTGTGGGACTTCTTTAGAGAAATTGCATTGCAGATTTCTGCCCTACCCTGTGGTCTTCAGCCTGTTTTGTACTCCTGTTCCCTGAATGTAGAGTGGCCACAATTTCAAACATCATATTATGTGAAAGGAGCAGGTAAAGAATAATACATACTGTATATGGTTGGACTTCCTTATTTGTGCTTTCTAGTTTGACAGCAGTGGTTTCAGTAAACCACAGGTGGAGGATACTGAACTATAGAAAATAAATCATTCATGATGAAGCTGCTTGAAGCATTGGCAGATGTTCCTGTGATTAACTGAATACTTGCTCTGGAATGTTGGTTTGGCATGAGGTTAAATGCACATGAATGAATCTGTCTGCATACTTAGACACTGCCGTGAAACTTACTCCCCATAAAATGGGGGTCATTTTCTAGCTTGTTGACAACAGTTAAGTACACTTGTGTGTCTTCATATGGAGGCCCACCACATGAAAGGCTGGGTTCATGCGTGATTTTAAATGGTGGTGGGGTGGGGGGAGGCAGCAGGATGAATGATTCTCTGGTCTGTTCTCCAGACAGAGAAAATCAGGAATTCTCTAACTGGAGGTGTTTTGTCCAGTTGGATGAAACCTGGAGCCCAGGTTGTAGGAGTACCCGCCTTTAGCTTTTTAAAGATACATTTGAACTCTGGGATCATCAGCTTATGTGCATAGCACAAGCATTGTCTAGTAGAGACCCTGGAATTCTATACTAGGAGGCCCTGGAATTCTGCTTCCTTCTCATTGAGGAACTTGTCAAGGGATCCTCAGTGAGAAGACCAGTAATGGCAGACAACGCTCCTTGCAGACAACTTGCTAACAATTATTGATCTCTGTAACATTTGTAACATTAACAAAGTTAATTTGGCAGTGCTGCCAGGAAGCGAGGGTGGCATTTAGCATGAACTAGCTGCGCACGCTGGAACCTGACCCACAAACTTCTGCAAAGTTCAAGAGTTTCATGGAAGATGCTCAGGTGTTAGTGGACGAGACAATGTGGAAAGTTTGAAAATGATGGGTATAGCATAATGAAAGCAGCCTCCCTGATGACTTTGGGAAACCATCAGGCCCAGGGGAATCAACACTCATTTTTCTTGGGGTGTATTATTCCAAGGCTGTAAAAATGAATCAGTGAGGCTGTTCTCATGAGCAGCCTAACCTGGGGTAGGCTGCTCATGTGTAGTAGATCCCGACGCTCCCGCCCAGCCTAACCCTGCTCCTAAGCCCAGCTCCCTTAACCCAGCAAGAGCTCCCTTAACCCAGTTGCCGGGCTCATGTGTTTCCTCAGCTCCACGGAGCTGAGGAGACACAGACATGGGCACCTAGATTGCCCATCTGACAGGTGAACCCCCCAAGGCACTGTGTTCATCATGCTGTGCTTTGTGAGATATGTGGAGCCCTGGAAATCGCATCTGTGCCCCTGCTGCTCCATGCTCCTGG
Organism: Hemicordylus capensis; assembly: GCF_027244095.1. Classification (NCBI taxonomy): domain Eukaryota; kingdom Metazoa; phylum Chordata; class Lepidosauria; order Squamata; family Cordylidae; genus Hemicordylus; species Hemicordylus capensis. The sequence continues at coordinate 27,971,105 of NC_069657.1, read as the reverse complement.
GAGCAGCATGGATAGTCATCCGCACTGCCCCCGGGAGTGCAGATTGTGTGGGTGTGTGGTTGTGCACCAAAAGTAGAAAGAGGGTTGTATGGGGGAATGTCGGTTGAACCCTGCTTTCCCACCTGCTCATCTGCCCCGCCGCTCGCCCAGTCATGTGAATGGGCTCAGTGGCTGACATCCAGACTAAATTACTCAATGGAAGTCCTATTGAAATTAAATAGTCCTTTAGAATAACTCTTGAGTAGTACTATTGAATAACTTAGTCTGGATGCCAGCCAGTGCCCCCTGCTCTTTCAGGTGTCTATTTCTGTTTAGAAGGTGTGGGGAGATATAACAGAATTCAAGGGCAATGTTGAAGAGCAATTGACCTAATTAAACTGGCATGTTGAGGAGATGCATTGAGTTGTTCTATGTAAAGTTCAGCATGTAGTGCAGCACTTATGTGAGAGCTTTACCATGTATCCAGACAACATCTCAACTCACATTTATCATGTACACCTTAGAAGAAACCATTCTCAGCAACTTTATAGAAGCGCAGACAGTGTGGGTACAGCTTAGAATAATCATGTGCAGAAGTGTACAGGCCTTTTTGTAGCTTTTAGTAGTCATGAAAAAGAATCTGTTGTTACCTTTGCCTTTCCCATTTTCTCCTCTTCCTGGTATTTGTTACAGCTGCTTTTCCCTTTCCTGCCTTTTAATCCAAAGCTTTACACTGCATTCTCCTCAGAGCAGAGGTCTGTCTTATTTTTCTTTTGTCCTGCTGTGAACCACCTTGTGCCTTGATGGAGCTATCATCACTAGGGATGTGCACAAACTGAATTTTGCAATTCAGTGTGAATTTGAATCAAATCTGTTTGAAAGAGGGTCAATTTGATTCAAATCTGAATCCTTTTGCTTCAAATTCAAATTGATTCGCTTCAAATTCAAATTGATTCGATTCAAATTCGAATTGATTTGATTCAAATTTGAATTGATTGGACCCTGTTTTGGTGCCTTTTTATCCAGTCAGGGTACCTGAATGGTTTTTTAAAGGTGCCAAAATGGTTGTCGAATTGATTTGAATCAATTCAAATTTGAATCAATTTGAATCAAATTTGAATCAAATTTGAATCAAATTACACCTTTTAGGGGTGATTCAATTTGAATTTGAATTACTCAAATAAACCAAATTTTATTCAAATTGATTCAAATTTGAATCGATTCACACATCCCTACTCATCACCGCTGTTGTTGTCATCATTGTCATTATCTCAGCAAATGCAGCTTGTCTCCCCTTTTTGTAGGACAAGTGGAAATTCCTTCTTCTACAAAATGGTTAACTATTACACACTGGATTTGGCATAGGAGGACTGTATACCCTACATCAAGGTTTCCCAACCTGTGATAACCCAGATGTTGCTGAATTACAACTCCCATCATCCCCAGCTACCATTTATTGTGGCTGGGGATGATGGGAGTTGTAGTTCAGCAACATCTGGACTACCACAGGTTGGGAACCCCTGAGCTACATGATGCCCCAAGTATAAAATACATGCATACTCCCATACTGCCTGCTATGTGTCCAGTTTCCCCCCTGAACAGATACATGGTACTACTTCTTTCTCTCCCTTCAAATTGCTCCTCACAATCCACTTCTTTCATAGGCCAATTCAGATGATACTTTTAAACGCACATTTAGTATATCTGTGGGGGGTTTTTATACCCACTTGGAAAACACATTCAAATAGTGTATTCTTCCAATCACATGTTTTGAATCCTACTGTATCTTCCTTTCACAGATGCAAGAAGTCCTAGGCTTCCTTTGTTGCATTTCCTCTTTCAAACACAGGACCTTCCCATAGATAAGTACATAAAATGACAGAGTCATGCACAGTGATAAGCTCCTGAGATGCAGTTCTTTTCCAGGGAAGAACTGAGAGCTTTGGCTCCTCTTGCTTGGAAATATGCTTACCTGCCTTCTAGCTTGAAATACACAAATTAAATGGGCATGTATTAGATATTGGATACCGCCCTGAGCCATTTTTGGAAGGATGCCATATCAATCAATCAATCAATCAATCAAATAAATAAATAAATCTCAGGGTGCACCTCAGGGGTGTGTGTGTGTGTGTGTGTGTGTGTGTGTGTGTGTGTGTGTGTGTGTGTAAAAAAGGGCTTGCAATTTGCAAGCATTCCTTTGATATCATCAACCTCTTCTTTGTCTCTCTGTGACTTTAGTCTTTTCCTGTCTCTATGTGAATTCATTTTCCATGTGTTTCAATTAGAGAATTTTTATGTATTTTCTGAGAAAGTAATGAATGTTCATGGGGATTGGGATTCCTCCCCCCACTCCTTGTAGTCTGGGCAAGATCTGGAAGTGTAAAGCGACTACAGTGTATCCAGTGTATCCAGTTCCAGTGTATCATCCCTGCTACCTTGTCATGTCTTTGTTTGTAGTCAGTCTGTGCAATCTTCTTACAACAGCTGATCAGGTGGTCCACTGTTTCATCTGCTTCTTTACAAAGGCGGCACTTGCTGTTTGTTGTGGATTTTTCTACTTTTGCTCATATTGCATTTGTTCTTAGTGCCTGTTCTTGTGCAGCCAGTATTAAACCCTCTGTTTCTTTCTTCAAGTTGCCATTCTTAAGCCACTGCCAGGTCTTGGTGATGTCTGGTTTTCCACTTATATTGTGCAAATATTGACATGCAGGGGCTTATTTCTCCATCTTTCTGCTCGGTTCTCGACTTGTTCTTTCTTGTAGGCCTGCTTTGTTTCATTGGTGTTGAATAGTTTCTCGTTATTGACCATTTCAAGTGCATCTTCTTCACTGTCCTTGATATATTCTTCAAGGCCTCTTTTCTCCTCCTCTACTGTTTGATGGACTTGCAGCATTCCTCTTCCACCTGAGCTGTGAGGGAGGTAGAGCCTATCTACATCACTGCGGGGGTGCAGAGCATGATTGATGGTCATGATTTTCCTGGTCTTACAATCTAGCGTCTCTAGCTCTGCCTGGGTCCAGTCTATTATTCCTGCAGTGTATCTGATAACAGGTATAGCCCAGGTGTTTATGGCTTGTATGGTGTTCCCGCCATTGAGTTTGGACTTGAGGATTTTTCTAACTCTACTGATGTATTCACTTCCAATTTTTCTTTTAACTTCAGTGTGTGCGATGTTATCAGCCTGGAGAATGCCCAAGTATTTGTAAGGTTCTTTCTCTTCCAGGTGCTTGATCTTGCTTCCATTGGGCAGTTCTATTCCTTCTGTTTTTCTTATTTTCCTTCTGTTCATTCTTAATGCAGCACACTAGTCTAGTCCAAACTCCATTGCTATATCACTACTGAATATACGGACAGTGTTTAGCAGTGATTCGATTTCTGACTGGGACTTTCCATACAACTTCAGATCGTCCATGTACAGCAGATGGTTGATTTTACTTGATGTTTTAGATGTTTGGTATCCGAGGCCTGTTTTGTTTAGTATTTGTGAAAGTGGGTCATGGCGATTACAAACAACAGAGGGGATAGTGAGTCGCCTTGGAAAATGCCTCTTCTAATGCTAACCTGTCCAAGTGTCTCACCATTGATTGTTAACTGTGTACTCCACATGCTCATTGCTTTTTTTTATTAATATCTGAATGTTTTTGCTGACACCAGTTGTTTCTAAACATTTTAGTATCCATGTGTGAGGCAATGAATCGAAGGCTTTCTTGTAGTCAATCCATGCAACACTTAGATTGGTTTTTCTTCTCTTGCAGTTTTCTAAAATCATTTTGTCAATCAGCAGCTGATCTTTTGTGCCTCTGGTGTTCGGGCAATTTCCTTTCTGTTCAACTGGAAGCTGTTTGTTAGTTAATAAGTGTTGCATCACTTCATCTGCTATTATTCCAGTTAATAATTTGAACATGTTTGGCAGGCAATTATTATAATTATAATTATTATTATTATTATTATTTCGATTACTACACCGCCCTTCCAAAAATAGCTCAGGGCGGTTTACAAAGAGAATCAACAAATAAATAAGATGGCTCCCTGTCCCCAAAGGGCTCACATTCTAAAACGAAACTTAAGATAGACACCAGCAACGGTCACTGGAAGTACTGTGCTGTGGGTGGATAGGGCCAGTTACTCTCCCCCTGCTAAATAAAGAGAATCACCTTGGTAAAAGGTGCCTCTTTGCCCAGTTAGCAGGGCTTATTCCTGCAGAGCCAGTTAGCGAGGTGTCCAGCAATCCCTTTTGCAAGATTAGATTGAATCATTTTCAGTTTGTGACTCCTGAGGATCTAGGCAAGCTACTTAGAGGTGGTACAGCCTACCACTTGTTCTTTGGATCCTTGCCCAGCATGGCTGATTTCATCTTGCAGGGAGATTGTTGGAGCGGGCCTAGTTGATACCATTAACACTTAACTGAGGGAGGGCAGGATGCCACCTTGTCTGAAGGAGGCAATGTTAGACCCCTTCTTAAGTAACCCACTCTGGATCTCCTGATGATGGATAATTACAGGTGAAACTCGGGAAAATTAGAATATCGTGCAAAAGTCCATTAATTTCAGTAATGCAAATTAAAAGGTGAAACTGATATATGAGACAGACGCATTACATGCAAAGCAAGATAAGTCAAGCCTTAATTTGTTATAATTGTGATGATCATGGCGTACAGCTCATGAAAACCCCAAATCCACAATCCCAGAAAATTAGAATATTACATGGAACCAAGAAGACAAGGATTGAAGAATAGAACAATATCGGACCTCTGAAAAGTATAAGCATGCATATGTATTCAGTACTTGGTTTGGGCCCCTTTTGCAGCAATTACTGCCTCAATGCGGCGTGGCATGGATGCTATCAGCCTGTGGCACTGATGAGGTATTATGGAAGACCAGGATGCTTCATTAGCGGCCTTCAGCTCTTCTGCATTGTTTGGTCTCATGTCTCTCATCCTTCTCTTGGCAATGCCCCATAGATTCTCTATAGGGTCAGGTCAGGCGAGTTTGTTGGCCACTCAAGCACAGTACACTGTATACTTTTCGGAGGTCCAATATTGTTCTATTCTACAATCCTTGTCTTCTTGTTTCCATGTAATATTCTAATTTTCTGGGATTGTGGATTTGGGGTTTTCATGAGCTGTACGCCATGATCATCACAATTATAACAAATTAAGGCTTGACTTATCTCGCTTTGCATGTAATGCGTCTGTCTCATATATCAGTTTCACCTTTTAATTTGCATTACTGAAATTAATGGACTTTTGCACGATATTCTAATTTTCCAAGTTTCACCTGTATAGGCCAGTCTCCAACCTCCCATGGCTGGGTAAGATGATCGAAATGGTGGTAGCTGACCAGTTCCAAGTGTTCTTGGAAGAAACTGATTATCTAGACAATTTCAAACTGGCTTTCGAGTGGGTTATGGGGCTGAGATGTCCTTACTTGGCCTGATAGATTACCTTTGCCAAGGAATTGACTGAGGGAGTGTGACTCTGCTGTTCTTTTTAATTTCTCAGTGGCTTCTGATAACATCAACCATGGTGTCCTTCTGGATCGCCTGAGGGATTTGTGGATAAAAGGCACTGTTTTACAGTGGTTCCACTCCTATGTCTTAGGTAGATTTCAGATGGTGGTGCGCTTGGTGACAATTGCTCTTCAAAATGGAAGCTACTATAACCGCCCAGAGATGAAAGATTGGGCAGTATATAGATGTGATTAATAATAATAGTAATAATAATATAGATAATAAAATTCAGCCATCCCAGGTCCTTGAGAAGGACTTGATGTCTGGATAAAACAAACCAGTCAATAACACCTGTCTGACTGTGTAAACAATAATAATAAATGCAGTCCCTCAGGGGTCCATTCTGTCACCAATACTTTTAATTTCTACATGAAACCACAGGATGAGGTCATCAGGGGATTTGGTGCTGGGTGTTATCAATATGCTGATGACAACCAAATCTATTTCTCCTTGTCACCAATAAAAGGAAATAGCATTCACCCCCTAAATGCCTACCTACAGGCAGTAATGGGCTCTGGATGAGGGATAATAAACTGAAGCTGAATCCAAGCTAGACGGAGGTGCTCATTGTTGGGGGTGTAATCTGCAAGACGGGACAGAACTTCTTGTTTTGGATGAGGTTACGCACCCCCAGAAAGTACGGGTTTGCAGCTTGGGAGTGCTCTTGGACCAAGGTCTCACCTTGGTGCCTCAGGTTGAGGCTGTGGCCAGGAGAGCTTTTTACCAGTGGTGATTGATTCAACAACTCCACCCATTCCTTGAGGAGAATGACCTGACAAAAATAATATACCAGCTAGTAACCTCCAGGTTGGACTACTGCAATGCGCTCAATGTAGGGCTGCCTTTGTACGTAGTTCAGAAACTTCAGTTAGTTCAAAAAGTGGCATCCAAATTGGTCTCTGGGGCATCCTGGAGAAACCACATCATGCCTGTTCTTAAACAGTTGCACTGGATGATGATATGTTTCTGGGCAAAGTACAAAGTGCTGGTTGTTATCTTTAAAGCCCTGAATGGCTTAAGTCTGGGTTACTTGAGAGCGCACAAGATCCCCACCGCTCATCAAGATCATCAGAAGCGGTCCATCTTTGGGTGCCACCAGTTCATTTGGTAGTGACTTCAGATTAGGCAACATACTGTCGATGGATAGAAAAGGATTATCTTCCTTGGAGACCTTCAAGAGAGCCCCAGAAACCCATCTTTGAAGCCTGGCATTTAATTATATCTAGTTTTAGTTTTAATTTTAATCTGGTTTAAATTGTGTGGTGTTGTGTTGTGTTTTGTTTTAATTGTTTTATTATGTGTTTTTGATTATAACGTAAACTGCCCTGAGCCACTTTAGGAACGATAATATAGAAATTGAATAAACAAACAAGCAAACAAACAAATAATTCTACATTACATCTAGTATTTAAATCCAGGGTAGAGAATAAGGCTATTCTCATGAGGAGCCTAACCCAGGCTAGGGCAGCCCAGCCTGGGTTAGGCTGCTCGTGTGTAGTGCCAGAATTGCTCCCGATCCTGTTGCCGCTGCACCACCTAACCTTACTTTTTACCCCAGCCTTTAGCCAAGGTTAAGGGCATGAGGATGCCTTTAACCCTGGCCCAGGGAATAGGGATGTGCTCAAAGGTTTGACGCTGAACGTGTTCAGTTCAACCATTCAGTGTCGAACCGAACCATCCCCTATTAGGTCCGACCCCGGACGAAACACCCCCTGACTTCAGGGGATTCATGGAATTTTAAATAAATAAATAAATAAATAAATAAATAAATAAATAAATAAATTTTTTTTTAACTTAGCCCCTTCAGGGGAGTTGTTGGAGGCAGCGGGGCGGCCCGTGGATGTTCCCCCTCCCCACCCTGGCCTCCCTTCATGCTTATACTGGCCATTCGGCTGGCTCTTTTGGGGCTTTCTCCCTCCAGCACGGTGGCCATTTTGGAAGCCACTGCACCTGTGCAATTGGCCTCTGCATGACCCAGGCCACACAGAGGCCAATTGTGCAGGCACGGCAGCATCCAAAATCGCCGCCGAACTGGAGGGGGAAGGCCCCCAAAGAGCCAGCCGAATGGCCAGTATAGGCATGATGGGAGGCCAGGGGGGAGGGGGAACCTCTGCAGACCGCTCCCCCTGCTGCCTCCAACAACACCTCCGAAGGGGGTAAGAAATTTTTAAAAAAATGTTTGCAACCCCCCTGGACCAAACCGAACTGGGGAGGATTGAGGGGGTGCCGGACTGAACTGGCCCAGTCCAGTTTGGACTCGAACCTAACCAGACCAGCCGGTTCTGTGCACACCCCTACCTGGGGATCCTGTGTATGCTCGGGCTACACGCAGCACACAGTCTGAGCATACACAGAGTCAGGTGCCTAGAGCACCCGACTCCCCAGGGAATCCTCTAACATCCCACACTCATTGCGTGGTGTAATGAAGGATTCCTGGAGGCCAGAAAAACCAGCCCCAGCCTCCAGCAATATGTCCTACACGGCGCGGTGCAGATCATGTTGGCATGCAGCAGCACATTGAAGATGGGGAAACCGATCCTCGTCCACCCTGCCCGCTGCTAGAATGGTCATGTGTATGACCTTAACGTATGGTTTCCATTTGGATAGGGGAATCTAATCACACATTGAAAGTATCATCTGAACTGGCTCCATGTAGCTTTTGGCTTATCCTCTTAATTTTAATGTCCAACTTTAACCAAGATGAAAGTACGTACTGCATGTAATTGCATTTGCCTGCATACTTCATTCCGTACTCTTGCCTCTTCCTCCCTCCTTCTGTTCTGTAAACCATTGTTTCTTAATTTGTAAGCTCCTTGAGGACAGAAACCTGCCTATTTTTGCCTATGGCAGGTACCAGCATAGGCACTGAATAAATAATGAATAAGAATATTGACATGTTACCTTGCATTATTGCCACCTAAAAGTCGTTCTCCATGCCAGCATCCCACACAGAGAGGAATATTTATTTTGCATTGAATACAATGCATCTGACACATGCATGGGTCTAAATATGCAGTATAGACACAGGGCCAACAGGTGTAGGATGTAGTTGGACCATGCATTCAATACAGACATTGAAATATTGCTCCCTAACAGTGGCATGGGGGAAGGGCTAATAGGTGGCAATCATGTTCAGTAATTAACATCATTTTTAAATTTTATTTTATATACTGCCCATCCTAGAATGGCTCAGGGTGGTTCACACCCAAAGAATTTAACATAAAACATAAAACAAAAATAGTTAAAATATAAACAGAAAGATCATTTTTAAAGCCATTTGAAACATATTATTAAAAAGATGGGTCTTTAGGGCTCTATTGAAGGCCTCCAAAGAAGGTAAGCCTCTTATTTATTTTATGTATTTATTTTTAAATTTATATCCCGCTCTTCAGCAAAGGAGCCAAGAGCAGTCTACATAGTTATGTGTATTAGGGTTGTGCATGAAACGCTTCGTGCACATGCATAGGGATTCTGAGTGGGTGCTTTAAACAGAGGGAGGCAGGTCTTACCTCTTTCTCCAGCACCCCACCATGTCACTGTCGCTTCAAAATGGTTGCACCATCTCTGATAGATAGGCCATGCTGTGCTGGGGGTTCCTGCATGGGAACAGGAAGTTTCCTGTCACCAGCTTCCTGTGGGTGTCATCATAATGTAAATGGCATCTGCAGACACCATTTATTAAGGCGACGATGCCCGCGGGATGCTGAGAACCAGGAACTTCTTGTTCCAAAGCAAGAAGCCTCCATCACGCTGTGGTTTCTGCAGAGACGGTATGGCCGTTTCACAGCAAGAGCGCCATGGTGGGACTGCAGCGGAGCACCAGAGGTGCAGATAAGACTTGCTTCCTTCCGTTTAAAGCACCCGCTTGCCTCCAGCCGAAACATTTCAGCCAGGGGAACTTGAATCATTTTGGTGCCTCAAATTAGAGGCACCGAAACCATTTGTGCACATCCCTAATATTTATCCTCACAACAATCCTGTGAAGTAGGTTCAGCTGAGAGAGAAGTGTCACCCAGTGAAGTTCATGGCTGAATGGGGATTTGAACTCAGGTCTCGCTGGTCCTAGTCCAACACTCTAACCAGTATAACATGGAGCACATTCCACAACCTAGGGAGTGACAACTAAAAAGTCCAAACCCAGGTTGCCAGCAGATGAACTGCTTGCACCTGAAGACGGACCCCATCTGATGATCTCAATTAGCGGTGGGAATCTTGCAGTTTCCTGTTCTCTAGGTAACCCAGGCCAGTTTAAACCCATTCAGGGCTTTAAACCAGCATTATATATTTCACCTGGAAACATCCCAGCAAATTAGGCTGCATGTGTGCATACATACTTGTACACAGTAATAATGGCATCTGTCTCTGCTTAGGGCTGGAAGAAGAGCTTTATGTGGCTTAGCCTGGGGTGAGGGGAGTGAAAATGGAGGCTAGTGGTGGAAAATAGTTTTGACTTTGTAAACATGACCATTAAAACATGAAATATTAGAACCTTCTCTGTTGGTTAGAGTTAGACTCTGCCCTTGGACTTGACTTTTCATTTTCCTTTCAGTTTCTACGTTCGTGTGTGCTCTGCGCAGCAATAAGAAGCATATTTGTTTGACTGCAAATAGAAGTGAGTAAGAGTTGTAAGAGTTTAATGTTTCTGGAGCATGGACCCCTATACAAAAGGCTTGTGCTTGAAAACAAATTAGGTATTGCAGACCAGAAATGATGTTCTTTAGTATTCTTACTTCCTCTGCTGGCTGCTGAATCCTCTCCAACCAATATATTTCTAAATGGACATGTTTGTAGATCTATTTCTATTTAGATAGAGACGCACTTGTAGCCGTTGGCCCCAAACCACTGCAAGCTGGTGTCAGGAAACACTTCACAGGAATGAGAATGAGGTTAATTGGGGAGCAGGACTCTGTCTGATTAGGCAGGAAGATACACAGTTATATTGTTTCGAGGCTAGTTTATTATCAGTGCTCTAGAGAAGATGGGTGGCCTGACCAGGGAGCAGCGCAGAATATTCAGCCCTTGCAGTTCAGACAGAAGCTCCAAATTTTCAGAAGCTAAGGCACAACTTAAATGCAGTTTTGTACAATGGAATTGTGACTATAATCCATGCACCTTGCCCACCACACACATGAAGGACATGCACACACTTACAGCCCACCCCCGCACCCTTCAGTGGTGCTCTTTGGACTGGACTTCTGGGTGGAGGTTCAGTCCCACGTAGGCCTGGGGGGCCTCCAAATGCTGGTCTGGGGGCTCCCAAAATGCTGGGGGGGGGCGGTCTCCATATGCTGAGTGTCCAAAATGTGGTATCTCTCTGCAAGTCAGTGGGAAGTACTGTATCTTATTCAGAATCACCTCCAAAAATAGAAATAAAAAGTTTCCTGCTTTCCCTGAGCATGTTCTGGTGTAAAGAATAGTGCACTACAGCTTAGCTGGCAGTGGCAGCAGGTGGAGGGGAGGCCTTTAGGTCCAGCGTCCAAAATTACCTAGGTGCACCTCTGCCATCCCTTTCTGGTGTGCCAGGGTGCCTGCCTTTCCCAAATTGTGTATGTGGAGTGGGGGGTGGTTTGTCTGAACTGCTCCACCATACATACTAGAAATACTAGTTTCAACTAGTATTCCAGCACTTGTAGAAGAGTGGTTCAGATGAACTCCCCCCCCCCCCCCGTTTTGCCACTAATGCAAGCAGGGAAAGACACCTCAGGGCACCAGGAGGGGAACATAGGAACATAAGAAACTGTCATATACTGAGTCAGACCATTGGTCTATCAAGCTCAGTATTGCCTTCACAGACTAGCAGCGGCTTCTCCAAGTTTGCAGGCGGAATCTCTCTCAGCCCTATCTTGGAGAAGCCAGAGAGGGAACTTGAAGCCTTCTGCTCTTCCCAGAGCGCCTTCATCCCCTGAGGGGAATATCTTGCAGTGCTCACACATCAAGTCTCCCATTCATATGCAACCAGGGCAGACCCTGCTTAGCTATGGGGACAAGTCATGCTTGCTACCACAAGACCAGCTCTAGATATACACATCCTTATTTTATTTATTATTATTTATCTCTTACATTCTTATACTGCCCCATACAAAAAGGTCCCTGGGCAGTTCGCCATCTAAAAACCATTTAAAGCATGAACACAATTAAAACAATTTAAAAATACAAATAAAAACCTGAAAACCTGAAGCTTTAAGACTATAAACTAAAAGCCTGGCTAAACAGGTATGTTTTCAGGTCCTTCTTAAAAACATTAAGCAAAAGAGAAACTCCAATTTCATAAGGAAGCACATTCCAGAGTCCTGGGGCAACTCTAGAAAAGGCCCAATTTCGAGTCACCACCAACTGGGCTGGTGGCAACTGCAATCAAAGCTCCTCAGATGATTTTAATAGGCAGTGAGCTGGATGAAGGAGGCATTCTCTTCAATACCTCGGACCCTTATTTGTGGTGGGTTGGGCAGATGAAGGGTTGTTTGAAAAGGCTTGTTGCTAACTACAGCTGCAGACAGAGAACAAAACCATGTTTCCAGTCACATTCTGAATGAATGACCATCCTGTGCTGATCAATTCAGGTGGGTTTGGTGCTGCAGAGTAGTTTGAGAAAGCTTGAACATAAGAACAGCCCTGCTGTATCATCCCCAAGGCCCATCTAGTCCAGCATCCTGTTTCACACAGTGTCCCACCAGATGCCACTGGAAGCCTACAGCAGGAGTTGAGGGCATGCCCTCTCTCCTACTGTTACTCCCCTGCAACTGGTACTCAGAGGCATCCTGTCTCGAGGCTGGAGGTGGCCTATAGCCCTCCAACTAGTAGCCGTCAGAGCTACTTTGAGCTTGGAAGCTCAAAGGGGTAGTTACCCATCTTCAGAGAGCAGGGGCAGCCCCTTCATGAGGTGAGGTAAAGCAGTTACCTCAGGTGGCAGATTATTGGAGTGGAAACAGGGAAGCAAGGTGCCTCTCTCCACTGCCATCAGAGCGGCTCTTTGGGACTGATCTGACCCTTGCCAGCTTTGCAAGAAGAGCCTCTCCTCACATACTTTGCAAAGCTAACAAGAAGAATGAGGAGAAAAGAGGAGGCTACAGGCCACCTTCCCTCCTCCCTGCTTGACTGTGCCACTTTCAAGACTTGCAAGGTCAGTTTTGAAGGGGGCTGGCTCACACCAGGGGCAGTGTTCCCTCTAACTGGAATTCCCAGATATTGTTGACTACAACTCCCATAATCCCCAGCCAAAGGCCATTGCAGCTGGAGATGCTGCGAGTTGTAGTGAACAACATATGGGAATCCCTGTTAGAGGGAACACTGGCCAGAGGTATGGGGCAAGGAGGCATTGAGTGCCTTGCCTCATGTCTCCTTGGGCCAACCCTATTGGAGAGGTGCCTCCTCAGCAGCATGAACTGTGACTCCCGGGAGGAGCCAAGCACAGGGCGGATCATGCTTCTGGGCATTAGGACGAGTTGAGGAGGAGGAATCGCATGAGACACTAGCAGACTGCTCCTTATTTACTCCAAAGTGGCGTTTGGGCTTTAAAATGAAACCCGAAAGACTTGTGCAAACATGCCTAGCCAGCCATAGAGCCTGTTCTCATGACCAGAGATTCCTGGGTAGGAGAGGCCTAACCCAGGAATCTGTGGCCATCTTGGGCATCAGGAGTCCTCCCAATCCAGCAGCTCTGAACCTGGGTAGCCCAGATCTGCTACCAAGGCTAAAAGTGAGGCAGGATGAAAACAGAGCTCATCTTACCTTTTGTTTTGGTCATCGGTGCTGCCACGTCATTTTAAACTGTTCCCAGGCAGCCAGTGGCCATGTTTACCATAGAGTCTTGTGGCTTGTGGGGCCAGGCAGAGTGGAGCTGCTCCAGTACTGAGGGCTGCCTCTCTGCTGTTCACACAATAGATTATGGGATAACTGGAGGCCCCAGCTCCGGATATAAGCAATGGAGATTGCTGCCGCAGCATTCATGTAGCTGCGCAAACTGCAGAGCCAAAAGGAAGCTCTGGTTGTTTGGGAGGCATGAAGTAGGAGTGTGCCTCCCCTCCAGCCCACCCCATATGGTTGTGAGAACAGGGTCATAGACTAGCAGGTTTTCTTACACAGTTCCTCAATATTGAGGCACAGAATGCAGACACTACTATGACAAATATTTCTATACCGCTTTTCCATCCATGTTCCCAAAGCGGTTTATATAGATATAAATGATAAACAAACAAATAAATAAGACTCCCTCCCTGTACCCATAGGGCTCACAATCTAAAAAAGAAACATAATGTAGACACCAGCAACAGCCACTGGAGGGATGCTGTGCTGGGGATGGATAGGGCCAGTTGCTCTCCCTCGCCAAATAAAGAGAATCACCACTTTTAAAAAGGTGCCTCTTTGCTCAGTCAGCAGGGGATGTCCCACATGTTAGATTTCTGGAAAAGGAAGGGGGAGCAGGGGGGCAAACTACGTGTGTGTGTAGGGGGGGTCAAAATAATTGTCTGAGGCGTTTGCCCAGCCTTGTCGCCTGTCTGGAGGTATGGTGGGGCCAAACAAATATTTTAATTACAAGCCCTTCTTTACTTAAGCCATCTCTTAGTTTGGGCACTCTTAAAACAAAGCCCCCTAATTAATGACTCCCCCACATTTATTTTTTCTGTATATACTCATTATGCTGATCCAGTTTCTAACCCTTTTTAATTCAGATGTTTAGCCAGCTTGTTTTGTTCCTACTATTTATGGGGAAATGGACTTGTTTCCCCTATCCCACTCTTCTTCTTTTTCTTCTTCATCTGAATAGGCGAGATTGACATAAAAAAGTACTTCAAGGGCTGATCTCTCCTGCAGCCCACAAATACAGTGAATGTCTGTATATCTTTAAATGTTTTATATGTCCCGTCATATATAATTTATTATGTTGTGAAGCCGAGTCCTTCATTGAATGAAAATTTTACTGTCAGAGCCTGGGGTACTTTAGTTTGATGATTTAAAACTCCCCAAGCACTCGTAGCAAATAGCACTTTTTAAAAATTATTATTACAGCCTGTTTGTCCAAGAGGTCAAATTTCTGTACTGCAAGATATTTCTCCCACTATAGAATTATTTTCAGGGAGCAAGCCTCTGCCAATCTTAATCCCTTGTGCAAGGTTCTTCCAGTTAGAAAACCATGGAATAGGCCCAGCAGTTAAAAGATGTGTTGCAATATCTTTTTGCGCCCAAACAAGTCTGACATTTTTTATCATGCAGATTATTGTGTAGACTTCTCCTTGGGTTCATTTGTTTTTGTGTTATCTCTAGCACTTAAGGGTTTTCAAAATGTTGTTTTGGGCAGGTTCAGATGACCACCGGTGACTCTGTAAACTGATAATTTACAGAGGCACCTATTTCAAGTGGTGATTCTCTTATATTTAGCAAGGGGAGAACAACCTGCCCTACCCAACTCCAGGACAGCACCTCTCCAGTGGCTGTTGCTAGTGTTTACCTTATGTTTTTCAAGATTGTGAGCCCTTTGTGGACAGGAACCATTTTATTTATATTTGGTTTTCTGTGTAAACCGCTTTTAAAACTGTGGTTTTATGTTAAAGAAGGGATAGAATCTAACAAGGTAGAAAACCTAGGTGGTTTTCTGTGGAGTCCTCCACAGAAACCCTGTGGACAATACAAGGCCTGAAAGGAATTGTGCTACTGGGGACGTGCTATCACCCTCCGGATCAAAATGTTGACAGTGACTGGGAGTTGCAGAAGGAAATCAGGGAGGCTTCAAGGAGAGGCAGGGGAGTAATAATGGGTGACTTCAATTACCAACATATAGACTGGGTAAATTCACAGTCAGGTAATGACAAAGAGGTCAAATTTCTAGATACGTTGAATGACCATGCCCTAGAACAGTTGGTCTTGGAACCTACCAGAGAGAAGGCGACCTTGGACTTAATCCTGAGTGGCACCCAGGACCTGGTGCGTGATGTCAGTGTCATCGACCCTTCAGGAAACAGTGAACATAGTGCATAGTAAGAACATAGTAAGGGAAAATCAGTAGAGTCACTTTGCTCCAGAATGCATGGAGTTTACTCAAAACCACAATACTAGAAGCCCAGTTAGATTGTATACCCAAAAGGAGGAAAGGTACCACTAAGTCCAGGAGGATGCCAGCATGGCTAACAGGTAATGTCAAGGAAGCCATAAAAGGGAAGAAGACTTCCTTCCAAAATTGGAAGGCCTGTCCAAATGAAGAGAACAGAAAGGAACACAAACTCTGGCAAAAGAAAAGCACGGTGACAAAAAGGGAGGCGAAAAGAGAGTTTGAGGAACATTTAGCTAAAAGCATCAAGGAGAATAACAAAAACTTCTTTAAATACATCAGATGCAGGAAACCTGCCAGGGAGGTGGTTGGACCATTAGATAATGAAGGAGTGAAAGGGATTATTAAGAAGGATATGGAGGTTGCAGAGAAGCTAAATGAGTTCTTTGTGTCTGTCTTCATGGCAGAGGATACTGAGCATATACCTGTTCCTGAACCAGGCTTTTCAGGGGTGGGGGCTAAAGAACTGAGTCAGATAGAAGTGACAAGGGATGATGTTCTAAACTGTCTGGAAAAACTGAAAGCTAACAAATCACCAGGGCCGGATGGCATCCATCCAAGAGTCCTCAAAGAACTCAAATGTGAAATTGCCGACCTCCTTGCTAAAAACATATTACTTATCCCTGCAATCAGACTCTGTATCAGAGGACTGGAAAGTAGCCAATGTAAAACTGATTTCAAAAAGGGATCAAGGAATGATCTGGGAAATTACAGACCAGTTAGCTTAATGTCTGTTCCAGGCAAATTGATGGAAAGCATCCTCAAGGATAAAATTGTAAAGCTCATAGAAGAACAGGCCCTGCTGGGAGAGAACCAGCATAGCTTCTGCAAAGGGAAATCTTGCCTCACAAACCTTTTGGAGTTCTTTGAGAGTGTCAACAAGTGTGTGGATCAAGGTGACCCAGTTGAGATATTATACCTGGACTTCCAAAAAGCTTTCGACAAAGTTCCTCATCAAAGACTCATGAGAAAACTTAGCCTTTATGGGATAAGGGGACCAAGTACATATTTGCATTGCTAACTGGTTAAAGGACAGGAAACAGAGTGTTTGGGATAAATGGAGAGTTTTGACAATGGAGGTAAGTCAGAAGTGGGGTCTCCCAGGGATCTGTGCTGGGACCTGTGCTTTTTAATATATTCATAAATGATCTAGAAGTAGGGGTAAGCAGCAAGGTGGCCAGATTTGCAGATGATACCAAACTCTTTCAGGTACTGAAATCCAAAATGGATTGTGAGTTGCTCCAAAAGGATCTCTCCAAACTATGGGAGTAGGTGACAAAGTGGCATATGCGCTTCAATGCAGGCAAGTGTTAAGTGATGCACATTGGGACGAAAAACCCTAACTTCAAGTATATGTTGAAGGGATCTGAGGTTTCAGTGACTGATCAAGAGAGGGATCTTGGGGTCATGTTGGACAGCCCATTGAAAGTCTCAGCTCAATGTGTGGCAGCTGAGAAAAAGGCCCATTCCATGTTAGGGATCATTAGGAAGGGGATTGAAAATAAAACTGCTAATATTATAATGCCCTTATACAAAACGATGGTGCGGCCACACATGGAGTACTGTGTACAATTCTGATTACCACATCTAAAGAAGGACATTGTAGTACTGGAGAAGGTGCAGAAGAGGGCAACCAAGATGATCAGGGGCCTAGAGCACCTTTTTATGAGGAAAGGCTACAACACCTGGGGCTATTTAGTTTAGAAAAAAGACGACTGTGGGGAGACATGACAGAGGTCTATAAAATCATGCATGGGGTGGAGAAAGTGGATAGAGAGAAATTCTTCTCCCTTTCACATAACACTATAAACAGGGGTCATCCCATGAAATTGATTGCCGGGAAATTTAGGACCAGCAAACAGAAATACTTTTTCACACAACGCATAATCCACTTGTGGAATTCTCTGCCACAAGATGTGGTGACAGCCAACAACCTGGATGGCTTTAAGAGGGGCTTGAATAACTTCATGGAGGAGAGGTCTATCAATGGCTACTAGTCGGAGGGCTATAGGCCACCTCCTGCCTCAAAGGCAGGATTCCTCTGAGTACCAGTTGCAGGGGAGCAACAGCAGGAGAGAGGGCATGCCTGTAGGCTTTCAGTGGCATCTGGTGGACCACTGTGTGAAACAAGATGCTGGGCGAGATGGGCCTTGGGCCTTATCCAGCAGGGCTGTTCTTATGATAAATAGTGGTATGGTATTTAAATGTGAGTAGTAGTAAATGGGAACATAGCTGCTTCAGACCGAGACAGACCATTGGTCCATCCAGCTCAGGATTGTCTACACAGACTGGTAATGGCTTCTCCACAGTTACAAGCAGGAGTTTCTTTCAGCCCTATCTTGTAGATGCTGTCTTTTTGTGAGTACTACTGACTCCCCTTCCGCCTCCTCTAGGAGGAGATGCCAGGGAGGGAACTTGGAACCTTCTGCTTTTCCAAGAGCAGCCCCAACCCGTGAGGGGAATATCTTACAGTGCTCACATGTAGTCTCCCATTCAAATGCAAATCAGGGTGGAAACGTCTTGGCAAAGTGGACAGTGACTACTACAAGACCGGCTCTTCTCCCATAAATATGCATAGTAGTAACATCTTGGAAAAATCTCATTACAGGGTTGATCAGATGGGGGCAAGGAGGGCCATTTGGTTTGGACCTTAAGCTCAAATGAGGGCTTTAGATTTAGACACTTGTGGTGTTTTTGGGCATTTGATAAGTTTCTCATTTTTATTGGTCATCTTTTAAAAAAAAAATCATTATGGCTAGGGGCCTTGAAAGGTGGAAGTGGCCTGGACCTCTCTTGACTTCTGAGAGGGTTTGTGTTGGTATGTGTGAGTGAGTGAGACCAGAGAACGTGGTGTCTGAACCCACTCAAGTCCAATTACTGAGATTCTCCACCCAACAGTTTACCAGCTTCTGTCCCCAATATCTAGGAACCAGATTTGTTGGCATCCTGCCTGCTGAGAGCACATGCTCTCACATATCAACATTTTACTGAGATGTTATAGAGTTCCTGACAGTTGTCTGAACCAATCTGCCCTTTATTTTTAAAGATTTCTATTAATTGTTTTGTTTTACTCCTTCCACTTCCTCCAAGAGTATCTGTAGGACTTTTAGCTGCTCTGTGATGCTATTAATTTTTTTTAATCCCCCCCCCGAGCAAAAATGAGTAAGATTTGAATGTTGCTTGGGAGATAATTCACAAAGAAGAGATCTGGCTTGGCTTGTTGAAAGCCGTCTGCGATCCTAAACTGGTTCCATAGGCATTAGGTTGATGAGGAATGGGCACACTTTTAAAACCGTTTGCAATTCAGCCCCTTTCCTGTGTGCTTGGTCGATGCTGAGCCTATTAAGCTGGCATCAAGTCAACGCATCCCTTCGTGATAGTACACAAACTCTCTGAGTGCTGGAGAAGTCGGCATCTGTCCTCTTACCTGACACTTCTGCCTCCTTTTACTGATGTTAAAAGAAATCTCTACTGTCAGTCATATAACCAATTCACTTTGTTCACTGGCAATGACAACCTTGTTGTTTTTCTCTCCCACCACAGAACCGACTTCAGTGAATTAGCATCCTCAAAATTTAGACGAGCTCATTAGTCTGAATAAATTTGAAAGCTGCTGTTCAGACTGTGTGTGTGTGTGTGTGTGTGTGTGTGTGTTTAAAGCAGCCTAGTTCCTATTGGATAGCATGTAGGTATCTTTTAGTGAAATAAAGTCCATAAATAAATAAGTAACTCCGAAGTACACATTTTAGAATTTTAGAGAGTCAAAGATTATTCTTTTGTCCTGACTCTTTAAAATAAAAAATCATCATCATTCACCAGTCATATTTAGGCCCCCTGCCCTATTAAGGTTATTCTTCTTCTCATTATTATTATTGTAGAAGCATTGAAGATGAGCTACTTCTCTTTCATGAAGAAGCAATCTTGATGTTTAAGTGTGGCCAACCTTAATAATTTCTTTGGCTTTCTCAGTGCAACCGAGTGCCTTTCTGTGCCTGGGAAAGCACATAGCTGTGTTTTGATTAAAACAGATATAAATCTCTTGCTTGTATGCATAATCCTATACAATCACTGGGTGATATATACAGAGCAAGGAAGTGTCAGTGCAGTGAGAGGAGCAGGCTAACAGCACTTCCCAACTCACTGCATCACACACCTGACAAGAGTCCATTTTTGATACACCCCACCCTTCTCTAGGAAGCTCTCTGTGCCACCAGAAAATATGACCCTGAGGGCTGTGCAGTCCTCAGGGCCATATGTTTCGGTGGTACAGAGGGCTTCCTGGGAAAGGGGAAGTGGTCATAATTGTCCTTTCCCTAGTGCAGTTTATTGGGAAGTGGTGTTAGTCTGCTCACGAATGACAGGTCTATCCATGGCTACTAGTCCTGATGGCTATAGGCTCCCTCCACATTTAGAGGCAGGCTGCCACTGAGACCCAGTTTTAGGGGAACAATGCAGGAACAGAGACATCCCTTCATCTCTTGAATGTGGGCTTCCTGGAGGCATCAGATGGGCCACTGTGTGTGGCAGGATGCTGGACTAGATGGACATTGGGACTGATTCAGCAGGGCTGTTCTTCTTTTTTTATGCTCCTCTCACTGCATTGGTGCTTCCTTGCTCTGTATGTCAGACACTGTTCAGACTATTGGCTGTGACTGCACATGCAGTAGAATAAGACAGGAATGAGAACTGAAGTGGCAGAATGGCTTGTACTACTTAAGACAAGAGGAAAATGAGAATTTTGAATTTCCTCTCATATGAAGCCATGTGGAATGACAAATTATGGTAACCAGATTCTATTTTAACTCTGCATACCAGATTATACTTGGTTCTACCTACCATAGGATGATGCCATCTCAGGCCCCACCGCAAAACTTTAAAAACAACAACAACAAAACAGCTGGCTACCCAAGCAACATCTTAAAAGTCATAGATCAGCCCAGGAACCAACAGCAGTGTGTGTGTGTGTGTGTGTGTGTGTGTGTGTGTGTGTGTGTGTGTGTGTGGTTAAATATCCCCTTCTTCCTCCAAGGAGCCAAGAAGAGTGTACACGGTTATGTTTTTCATCACAACAACCCTGTGAAGTAAGTTGGGCTGAGAGCTAAGTGACTGGCCCCGAGTCACCTAGTGAAGCTCTTTTCACATTTTGTGAGAAGAACTTCTGTCGGGTCTGTGGGGAGAGGGGGCTTAGCCTGCTCTCCCCACAGATGATCAAACCTGTAGCCCTGGGCGGCCAAATTGGCCTCCCACACGACTGCCGGCTCCGCCACGAAGTCAGCGGGGGCTACAGGGATTGGGGGCCGCATGGCCCCCGGAAGTTACAGGATGTCCCTCGCAAGCACGCGGGGCATCCTGGAGAGACCCTTGAGACCGGGAGGCTTGTTGCAGCCTCCCGGCGGGAGTCTCCTCATGAGGCGCCACAGCATGACGCTGCGCCGTGATGTCTCACAATCGAGTAGACGGAGTTAGCAGAACGCACAGTCCGCTAACCTCATTTAAGGGGAGGGGAGGGGAGGGGTGGTTATGGAGGTTAGCTGCCAGGAGCCGCACGGCTCCAGTTGCAGCACACGGTCTCCCAAAAGTGGGCTGGGATCTCTTAGCCCACTTTTGGGTGATCGTGGGAATAGTCTCCCTAGTTCTAGTCCAACCACTACACCACTATTTAGGTGTTATATTCTGCATGCGTACAGGTGAATATGTTTGTGTGTACACAAGACTCACACTTTAAAAGTGAACCTTGGTACAGCCCTCCTCAGATCCTAACTGTATGTATGTCTGCTTAGTGCTAATTCAACACTCTAAGTCAGGGCTACTCAGTTTTAGCCTTCCTGCAGATGTTGGCCTACAACTCCCATCATTTCTGACTATTAGCTGCTGTTCTGGGGGATGCTGGGAGCCGTAGTGCAAAAACAGCTCAAGGGCCCAAACTGAAGCACTACACAGTAGCACAGCTGTATTGCTGTTCCTGTTTAAAAGGCTATCTGGCCAAATGGACAGCTTCTCCAGCTCTTTGCTGTGCTTCTTGTAAATATGGTGTCATTTTGACCCCCACAGTACAAGCAGCTGTTAATCATGGCAGATGTTAAAGCAGACCTGCACAACTTGAAGTCAGGGGGCTGGATTCATCCCGCGGGGACTTTTTTTATTGGCCCCCAGGTATCTTGCAGCATCATAGGAGCAGGAACTGTTGGAGATGATGATGATGATGATGATGATGATGATGATGATGATGATGATGATTTCTATACTGCCCTTCCAAAAATGGCTCAGGTCGCTTTACACAGAGAAATAATAAATAAGTAAGATGGCTCCCTGTCCCCAAAGGGCTCACGTTAAATAACACACACACAAGACAGACACCAGCAACAGTCACTGGAGGTACTGTGCTGGGGGTGGATAGGGCCAGTTACTCTCCCCCTGCTAATGCTAGCAGATGCAGTTCCAGTGCATCAATCCTAATGACCACTAGGGGCATTGGGAGCAGAGATAGCTAGTGAGGGTCTCCTTACCTGTCCCTGCTTTCCTCTGCTCTGTGACCCTTGCCATGACTCCTTAGGTACTTCCTGTAGTGAGTCAGTCCTCATCCTTTCCTCCTAGAGAGAAGATGGAAACATCTCTCTCTCTCTCTCTACCTATTCATTATGTAGCTGATAGATAGGATAGGTCTTTCCTATCTCAAATGTACTTCACCAATAAACTAGTTAAGGAACTTAGAATCTACAATGATCTCCATGCGTGTTACTTAAATAACTGCAAAAACTCAACTCTGCACTCTGTAACTGGAGTGGTTGCTGCCTTGGTGCTTTGCTAAATCATCACAACCCCAACAGAGACTGCCTTAAAGCACCATCCTGAGTGTGTTCAGTTGGAAATACAGTGTATCCAGTGAACATGCCTATGATTGCTGCCTGAAAGTGACAGCAATTTAGGGAGGGGAGGAGAGGGGAAAGGAGAGGAGAGGAGAGGAAAGGAGAGAGTATTTATTTCAGTCTGACATGCACTCCAGGTTCCCCACTGACTAGACAGGAATAAGTCCTATTTTCTGTCCATTCTCCTTGGTTCAAAATTATAGGTCCCTTAGTGGGGGGAGGGATCGACTAGAATATTTTTAATGATAAATTTTAATGTAATGATTATTGTGCTGATAATTGACCTTGCCCCCCACCACTCCAAATCATGGTTGGTTCTGGCCCACTGGGACATTGAAGGCCATAAAGCACTGAATCTGCAAAGAGGTGGACCAACAGAAAGTCAGAACAATATATGAGTTGCTCTGCTTGGGAACTGTTTCTGAAGTATGTCATCATTAGGAATGGGCCTCTGCTACTCTTCTCATATTGCCATGATGTAACTTCTTAGCATCATAAAGACATGGTGTAACTTCTTTACATCATAAACTTTACATCATAAAGACAGGATGTAACTTCTTCCCAAAATAATTGGGAAGAAATTAGATCATTTCTCAAGACAATATGAGGTGCAGCAAATTTCCTCTCCCTCTCTCCCAGTCCTGCCTGCCCCCCGCAAATGCTTTTCAGCCCCTCAGATACACACCTTACTTATCCCAGCAACAGTAAAAGGGCTTACTGTATCTCCTTACATTGTTCTGGTATTGAATATAGAGAGTTCTCTAACACCCTCCTTTTGCATCCCTTCAGCTCTCCAATCAGGAAGAAAGAAAGGCTTGGGGCCTGGTGGGAGTTACAATCTTCACAAGGACTACCTCAATGAAATACAGGTGAAACTTGGAAAATTAGAATATCGTGCAAAAGTCCATTAATTTCAGTAATGCAAATTAAAAGGTGAAACTGATATATGAGACAGACGCATTACATGCAAAGCAAGATAAGTCAAGCCTTAATTTGTTATAATTGTGATGATCATGGCGTACAGCTCATGAAAACCCCAAATCCACAATCCCAGAAAATTAGAATATTACATGGAACCAAGAAGACAAGGATTGAAGAATAGAACAATATCGGACCTCTGAAAAGTATAAGCATGCATATGTATTCAGTACTTGGTTTGGGCCCCTTTTGCAGCAATTACTGCCTCCATGCGGCGTGGCATGGATGCTATCAGCCTGTGGCACTGATGAGGTATTATGGAAGACCAGGATGCTTCATTAGCGGCCTTCAGCAATTCTGCATTGTTTGGTCTCATGTCTCTCATCCTTCTCTTGGCAATGCCCCATAGATTCTCTATGGGGTCAGGTCAGGCGAGTTTGCTGGCCAATCAAGCACAGTACACTGTATACTTTTCAGAGGTCCGATATTGTTCTATTCTACAATCCTTGTCTTCTTGGTTCCATGTAATATTCTAATTTTCTGAGATTGTGGATCTGGGGTTTTCATGAGCTGTACGCCATGATCATCACAATTATAACAAATTAAGGCTTGACTTATCTCGCTTTGCATGTAATGCGTCTGCATCATATATCAGTTTCACCTTTTAATTTGCATTACTGAAATTAATGGACTTTTGCACGATATTCTAATTTTCCGAGTTTCACCTGTAGCCCTTGCAAAGACCACAGCTCCCAGCCCACATGTCTTTCTTCCTAATCAGCCGAGCTGGAGGGATGAGGAGGAGGGAAATGGCCTTGTGCATGTCACATGCTATTGACATGCCACATGCCAGAACAAGGAGGGAAGGAAGGAGCCCCCTCCTCACTCATGCCTGCCTACGTATAGGGAGTGTTTGGGGGTTGGAACAGAGGTGTAGCTGGGCGAGGGGGCCTGTGTTCACCCCTCTCCCTGGCAGCCCCTCGGAGAGAGGGACATAATGAAGAAAATAGAGAGAGGTGGAGCCTGGAGGGCCCTCAGGAGCTGGAGGGCCCGGGTTCTTTGAACCCACCTGCTCAATTATAGATACACCCATGGGTTGGAAAGTTGGTATGAAGGAATGGCAAGGCAAGTCATGGCCTTGACTTGGTTGGAAAGTTGGTATGGAAAGTTGAAAGTTGGTATTGGTTGGAAAGTTGGTATGGAGGAATGGCAAGGCAAGTCAATTGTTGCCCTAATTTCCAGGCTTTTTAGCTGTTTTATTGTGTTTTAATAGTTTGATTTTAATTGTTAACTTGTTTTAATTGTTTTCATCATGCTGTAAACTGCCCTGAGCCATTTTGGGAAGGGCAGTGTACAAATCTAATAAACAAACAAACAAGTCCTCCCTACCACCTTGGGATAAGTTTGATGAAATGTGATATATAAATTGAACAATAAAATAAAGACCAAGCTTCACTGAGCTGCAGCTAAAGGTTTTGGGAGATCCTTCCCTTTGGGGAGGGGATGGGATTTTGAATCCCCAAAACTCATTCATGAGAATGGAGAATGTGGTTGACATCTCTATTTAAAAGGTTTTTACAAGTGTAATGTACAGTATAGATGGTCCTTTGTTCAAGGGTAAGGCCTAAACTCCAATTCTGGTCAGGTGTTCCAGAGCTGCACTTCACAGGTAACAAATGA
This sequence comes from Hemicordylus capensis, assembly GCF_027244095.1. Lineage (NCBI taxonomy): Eukaryota > Metazoa > Chordata > Lepidosauria > Squamata > Cordylidae > Hemicordylus > Hemicordylus capensis. The sequence goes on along the minus strand of NC_069657.1, from coordinate 27,946,112 downwards.
TGTACAGTTACTTCTGATATCGTAGAGGGGGAATTACCCTCTCCAGGGGGTAACCGTAAAACTTTAAAATGGCACATTTTAAAACTATGAGAGAAATAGTTAACAGCAGGCTGAAGGGCAAAGTTAAAAACTTTAAAACCACAGACTCAGCCTGGAGGCTATTCAAGAACATTGTGTTAGAAGCACAGATGGTTTGTGTATCACCGAACACACACACACAAAGAAGAAGAATAAAAGAGCCAGAGTAAAATGGGGGGAGAATAAAACTAAATGGAGATATGCAATGGCCTGTTAAGGCTGAAAAGACATATCTTTTAAAAAGAAACGCTTTCTGAGCCACATAAAAGGATCACATCGGAATGTAAGCCAGGTAAAATGCAAGCTGGCAGTAAGAAAGGAAAGGAAGAGAAATGGAACTGGCAGCTGAGGGCTGCTTAAGGGTCCCTTCACACTATGCAGAAATCTATGGCATGTTTACTGTCTGCCATTTGAACAGCCTCTGCCCCATAACCTACCTATATAATTCATGTTCCCCTGCATCCCACATTAGAGAATATTTGGCTGAACTACATGTTCAGGTCTGTGAACTTGGGTTGCCAATGAACTGCTGCAAAGCAGTATGCTTACTGAGCAAGTGGAACCTTTAAAATGGAGGTTCTCTTTATTTAGCAAGGGAGAGCAACTGGCCCTATCCATCCCCAGCACAGCATCCCTCCAGTGGCTGTAACTGGTGTCTATCTCAAGTTTCTTTTTTAGACTGTGAGCCCTTTGGGGACAGGGAGCCATTTTATTTATATCTGTCTATAGGAACATAGGAAGCTGCCATATACTGAGTCAGACCATTGGTCTATCTAGCTCAGTATTGTCTTCACAGACTGGCAGCGGCTTCTCCAAGGTTGCTTGCAGGCAGCAGGAATCTCTCTCAGCCCTATCTTGGAGAAGCCAGGGAGGGAAATTGGAACCTTCTGCTCTTCCCAGAGCGGCTCCATCCCCTGAGGGGAATATCTTGCAGTGCTCACACTTCTAGTCTCCCATTCATATTCAACCAGGGCAGACCCTGCTTAGCTAAGGGGACAAGTCATGCTTGCTACCACAAGACCAGCTCTCCTCTCATCTATCTATCTATCTAGTTACATTTATATCCTGCTGTTTCTCCGAGGAGTTCAGAGAGGTATACATGGTTATTTTTATCCTCACAACAACCCTGTGAAGTATGTTAGGCTGAGAGATGCATGACTGGCCCAGAGTCACCAAGTATTTCTATCTATCTATATCCATCTATTCATCCATGTAAATAACTTTGGGAACTTTTGTTGAAAAGCAGTATATAAATATTTGTCGTATTTGTATTTGTGTGTGTGTGGAGTGGAAGAGTTGCCCAGTGCTAGCCATTTTCTCTAGAATGCCCATCATTCGTTCACTGGCTTATTAAGGGAAATCCAGTTGATGTTGATGCCAAACCACTGCCTTCCAGAGTTTCTCTGGTTTGCCCTCCTGCCTTTTGGAAGATCTGATTTGTGATGCTTTTTCTGACTATAGATTTGTTCTCACGATCATGAATAGTTGGGGAGCTGCATGCCGCCTCCCCCACCGCCCGTCTGTGAGTTAAAAGCAAGGTTGGAGGTGCTGGCAGTGATTGTGTGCTGGGCAGCCCTTCTTGTGATGCTATTTTCTATCAGAATTAAGTATTGATCTGTATTGATAGAAGCTGCAGCTTGGCCAAACGTTTGGCCTCATACACCTCTACCCTTTTTGCGCTTTCCCTCTGATCTTTCATAAAACTTACAGCCAGCCATTGCTCCACCATGTCACAATACTGTCTGGGGTAGTCGCCATTCCAAAAACCAAGTCTTACCCCATAGGTATTCACAGTATGGTTGGAACCAAAGGGCATAGCCACATGGACACAGAAAAAGAAGAAACTGCAGGTGACAGATATCTAATGTAGTAGTCTTTCTCCACTTGCGCTCCAGTCGTCTACCTCGCCGATTCAGCCCCCGTAGTTCTTCTGTATACCAAGGGGCCAGTTTTGAAGCAGGTCGGAGAGGATGCTTAGGAGCAATCATGTCTACAGCCCCAGTGAGTTTGCTGTTCCAATTCTCCACCAGGTCATCAACAGGACCACCAGCAGAGCCAACACTAAATCCTTCCAAGGCTTCTTGAAATCCTATTGGATCCAATAACCTTCTCGGGCAGATCATCCTAATAGGTCCCAATAGGTCCCTCGCCACTGTGAAGGTGGGAAGTGATTGTGAGTCCGACCTTAACCAGATGGTGGTCCGTCCATGACAATGGGGAAATCACAGGATTCCCCACCCACGGAACACCACCCTGATCAGAGTGAAAGACCAAATCAAGCGTGTGACCAGCAATGTGCGTCGGCCCTGAGACCACTTGGGAAGGGATAGGCCCATAGTCGTCATGGCCACTATGAACTCCTGAGCCACCCTGGACAAATTGGTCCCAAAGTGAACATTGAAGTCCCCCAGCACCACAAGCCTGGGGGACTCCAAAACCAAGTCCGAGACCAAGTCCGTCAGCTCGGTTAGGGACTCCGTTGAGCAGTGGGGCGATCGGTACACCAACAGAAGTTCCAGTCTATCCCTGGTCCCTCAACTTAAGTACACATATTCGATATGGTCCGACACTCTAACAGGGATCCTGGTAAGGGAAAGGTTATTCTTATAGACCACAGCCACTCCACCTCCCCGCCCACGGTCCCTCACCCGCTCCTCAACAGAGTAGCCTGAAGGAAGAATCCGAGACCACACTGGGCCCCCAGCCTCCCCCAGCCAGGTCTCTGTCATACATACCAGGTCGGCACCTTCATCCAGAATCAAATCATGGATGGTTTCTGATTTGTTCCGGACCGACCTGGCATTACAGAGGAGCAAGGTGAGGTTCCAAGGACGATCGGCACTGCTCCCCAAGGTCAAAGAGCTGGCAGGACAGCCGGAAGGGGAAACAGCTTTTAGATTTCCAAGTCCCCTTCCCCTGTCCCCTGTAATGGCCTGCTGACCTGCCAACGTTCCTTCTTCTGTTCCCCACCACGACCGGAATGGCCGCCCCACAGTTAATGGACACACTCCCTGTCTCCCCATCTTCAGTTAAGTCCAGACACGTTCTAAGAATGTCTCACCCAGGACAAATTAAAACAGAAGCTCCACTATTAAATGCCCCCCCCCAATATACAAATACCTAGGCCAAGAGACCTGGCCCTCGCCCAAAGTGGCTCCCCCAAAGGGCCCACCGCCACTTGCAGAAGCCTATATAACCCTGAGCAGGCAGCTCTAGACAGCTGGAATGCAGGAAACTGCCAAGTCACCCTCCTCCCCGGCCCCAATCCTGCAAGGCCTCACCTCAGCACAGCAACCAGTCCTGGGGGCCAGCTAACAGACAGGGGGGCAGCAGGACAAGCAAACAGGCAGGCAATGCTGCTGCCATGGCCAAGAGGGGTGAGGGGGATAGAGTAAAGAGATGGAGGAGTGACCAAGAGGGCTGAGGGGGATGGAAGAAACTGGATGGAGGAGAAGGAGCAGGGGTGTGGCTCAGGTGAGGGTGGAGAGATCTCTGAGGTGAGGGAGTGCTGTGGCAGGGGGTGAGGGGAGCAATCAGATACTACCGTGTTTCCCCGAAAATAAGACAGTGTCTTATATTAATTTTAGCCCCAAAAATGCACTAGGGCAATTAGTGGTACATCAGAAATTACTGCTAGGTCTTACTTTCGGGGTAGGTCTTACTTTTGGGGAAACAGGGTAGCTTGCAGATACTCTGTGTGGGTTAAGCTAGTTTAAAATATTTCTATAACTCCCAAAACTGGTGTCTTTGAGCGGTTTACAATTAAAATAATTTAAAACATCAAACCAATTAACAATTAAAATCATTAAAATCATTTAAAACATTTAAAACCCAATATTAAAAGTATTAAAACTATAAATCTAATTAAAAGCCTGGGTGAATAAATGTGTCTTCAGTGCCTTTTTAAAAGTTGCCAGAGATGGGGAGGCTCTTATTCCAATAGGGAGCGCATTCCAAAGTCCAGGGGCAGCAATGGAGAAGGTCCATTCCCGAGTAGCTGCCAAATGGGTTGGCGACCACCACAGACGAACCTCTCCAGATGATCTTAACAGGCGGTGGGGCTCTGCTAGTGATTGTAAACTCTACTCCCCACCAGTGGCATATTACCGGAGAAGCAGAGGAGGCATCTGCCTACAGTGGCAAAATTTGAGGAGTGGCGTTTTTTCACCCCTCTGTGGCATGGTAGCAGCAGCTGTGGTAAGGATGGGGATGGGGAGATAGTCCCCCCCCCCCATGGTGTTTTTAAAAAATAAAATCTGCCGCTGTGTGGTGGTGGCAGTAGCTGCAGGAAGGGTGGGGGGTGAAGAGAGGAGAGTTCCCCTTAACAAATCCTTTACCTTTTACCCAGGGAGGGATGGGGTGTGGCGCTGGTGGTGGAAGCTGCAGGGAGGGGTGAGAAGTGGAGAGTTCCCCTTCCAGCTGCCCTCCCTCCTCCCAACTGACTGCACAGGCCTCTAGCCTCTCTGCTAAGCAGCCCATTTCCAGCCTTCCTCCATGTGGAGGAAGCAGAGAGGCAGGACTTGGGAGGCCCATGCAGTCAGTTGGGAGAAGAGTTCTTTGTTTTCTTTCCTAAAGAAGCAAGTAAGCAAACAAGCATTTCCTTTTATGGCAAAAATCTGGCAAAAGATATGCGAGGAGACAATACATTAATAAATTATGCAAAAAGAGAAATTTTTCTCCCTCTCTCACACCACTAGAACCAGGGGTCATCCCATGAAATTGAAGGCCGGGAAATTGAGGATCAACAAAAGGAAGTACTTTTCCACACAGCATATAATTAATCTATGGAATTCTCTGCCATGGGATGTGATGATGGCCACCAGCTTGGATGGCTTTAAAAGGGGTTTAGATGAATTCATGGAGGACAGATCTATCAATGGCTACCAGTTTGGTGGCTGTGGGCCACCTCCAGCCTCAGAGGCAAGATGCCTTTAAATAGCCGTTGCAGAGGAGCAACAGCAAGAGAGAGGATCTGCCTTCACCTCCTGCCTGTGGGCTTCTCAGAGGCATCTGGTGGGCCACTGTGTGAAGACTACGCTGATGCCAGACACTGATGCTAGACTCATATAGGCCTTGGTCCTGGTCCAGCAGGGCTGTTCTTATGTTTGTAGCAGCTGACATGTTACACAACCTGATGACGGCAGATCAAGAGCTTTGCACTTTCAAGAACTACTTGCTGCACAGCCCTCAGGGACATATTTCTACAAGTGAGCAAGGCTTTTGCAGAGAATACGAATACAATGGATATTTATATATTGCTTTACAACAAAAGTTCCCAAATTGGTATATGAAGGTGAGGTGAGAAAAGTGAAAATCACATCCCACCCCCGACCCACCCCATGTGCTGTCCTGTATGGCAATTAGTTTACTAGCTCCTGGTGAGGATATGTAAAGGTGCATAAGGTATCAGCCACTATTATTATTGGCTAACATCCAAAAAATCTTCACAAGTAGACTCATTGAAATGAACACAGGAGGGGGTTCCATTCTGCTCTCTTTTTTTCACAGGGGTTCCATTCTGGCCTATTGCCATGAACAGGGAAACTGTGAAACAAGAAAACTTGAGCCTATGAGGACTGGGGGGGGGGGTAGGTTCCTCAGCACACTTAAATGTGATCGAAAGTGGGGGAGGGCTGGAGAGGAGAGCTGGTCTTGTGGTAGCAAGCATGACTTGTTCCCATAGCTAAGCAGGGTCTGCCCTGGTTGCATATGAATGGGAGGAATGGGAGACTTGATGTGTGATCAGTGTAAGATATTCCCCTCAGGAGATGGAGCCACTCTGGGAAGAGCAGAATGATTCAAGTTCCCTCCCTGGCTTCTCCAAGATAGGGCTGAGAGAGATTCCTGCCTGCAACCTGGGAGAAGCCGCTGCGAGTCTGTGAAGACAATACTGAGCTAGATAGACCAATGGTCTGACTCCGTATATGGCAGCTTCCTATGTTCCTAATGTGAGAGGTACAATGTACAATTCTGACTAAAGTGTGCCTCACATGGAACGCAGGTATTAAAGCGCATGCAGAGAGCACGTTGGAGTGGACGTTTGATGCCCTGGGGCTGTTCTCTGCCTGCCAGGCCACCCTGCTCTGGGACACTTCTTCTTTTCTGCAGTGAACAAGTGAATGAGTGACGGGCCAGCTTCTTCCCTTCTCCCTTCCCAGCTGGTGGGGCCCTTGTACTTCCCCCATCACTATGGCATGTTCCCACTCAGCCAGCTTCTATATAATCTGCTTCTCCTTCCAGAGGAGGAATTCATTGAAGGAGAAGACAAGTACTGTGGACACAGCTAGAATGTCCCCAGTATGATCTAGGTAAGTAACACCATAGCGCAGAAGGGCAAGAAGAGGTTTATATCATGTTGACATTACAAATAAGGCAAAATAGGTGGCATTTTGGGAAGCACTGTGCCTTGCATTAGGCAGGAATTCATCAAAAGCATCTCTAGCAAGTGATTGGGGATGCTACACTGGTTGACTTTCTGCCTCACGGCATCCCTCACCAGCCTAATCTCAGGCTGGAAGATCAAGGCAAAATGTGGGTTCATGTGGAGCCTCATTTCTAAAACAGTATAATATGCAAGACTGTACAAAGTCTGGTACAGCTGATATGGCTTGGAAATTATGATGAGCACATTAACTTGCAATTACCAAGCTTTTTAGAGCCCAAGTGAAAATGTAAAGCATCTTAACTCCCATCTTAAACCAAAGGTTTTTGGATGACTGAATTTCCAGGTTTTTTAAAAAAAGGAAAATCTGATTGGACACTGTGGGAAAGCAAAGTATAACAGTGGTTCCTATTAATACTCACTAAATGGAGCCTCCATATTCATAGCCAGTATACCCCTGAAGTAGAATATTAATGTTCAAAAGCAGAATTTTAGTTGCTTATTGGAAGCAGCATACCTCTGATGTAGAACCCCCTTGTTCAAAGGCAGTCTGCCACCACCATGTGTTCCTGGCAAGACCCCCCTGCCACCTAGCTAGAAGCTACTGCCTCATGTATCCTCGCAAGTCCATTCATCACGTTGCTGCCATCTTGCGTTAACTCATACGTGCATTCACCACCTTGCTGCCACTTCACGTTCCCTTACAAGATGTCCAGCCACTCTGCCACCACCTTGTGAGCCCTTTATGATTTCCCTGCCACTTTGCCACTGCCTCCATAGAGGGAGACAACAAAAGCCCGTAAAATGAAGAGGAGGGGGAAAGGAATCGTCGTTTAACTGCTCAAGTGGAAGAGTGTTCATAGTCTCTCCATATCAGGCAGCCATGTTCAGAACAAGTTCTCCAGAACTTACCCCTCCCTCCTCTGGCTTCAGAACCCTCAGTGGACAAAACTGATGATTTGTATCCTGTTATTATGGGGACTTCACAGGCTTAAACGTTAGGAAATACTGGATGGATTTTTTTCAGAACAATGCAGGGCTATGCTTTAGCATATACCTGACTGTTAAAAAAATTGAATGGACTATATATAGAGAGGTGTGTGTGTGTGTGTGTGTGTGTTATCTGACGGTAAAAAAGTAGCCAATAGTTTTTTCTTCCTTCCTAGATTTTAAGGGCCAATTTTCAGATTGCTGCATCTCAACCACTTTGCATTGGATCTGCAAGACAGTTTTGATGTTATGACCTATAGAATTAGCAGGAATTAAAGTGCTGAAACAATCCTTATCTTAACTATGCTGCCACTACCATGCCAGTATAAATAGAATATATATTTATTCTCGTAGATGTGTCGGTGTGTGGGGATGTATGGCAGACCTCTGGCGAGAGTGGCGGAACCCTTGCAAGAGTTCCTGACAGACATGGTCAGCAAGTACTTTGGACGGGCGGTGGAGCCGCGCACATGCCAGGTGGCGGCTGGCCGAGCCCAGATAGTGCTTTGGGTGGAGGCGGCCAACGGGTGGAGGTAGCGGCTGGAGCCACGCCAGTGGGCAAAGGCGACTGGCCGTTGGAGGTGGCTGGTGGGAAGAGGAGGCCAGCAGAGCCACGCCGGCAGGCAGAGGCAGCCGCTGGGAGGAGGAGGCCGCGGGCGGAGCCGTGCCTGTGGGAGGAGGCTGCCGGCCGGTGGAGCCGCGCCAGCTGACTGGAGGAGGAGGCAGGCGAGCGGGAGAAAACAGGCCGGCGGGAGGAGGTGGCCAGCTAGCCAGAGGCGGCTGACAGGCGGGCGAGCGGGAGAAAATGGCTGGGTCAAACTAGGGGCGCAGATGCTCTGCTCCCGTGCCAGCTAGTATTTCTTTAATTGTTATATTTGTATTCCACCCCAAACTTCCATCTCTGAGTATTTTTGATTTTTTTCATATGTCTCTGATATATTTGGTACATACCTTTGTGCACAATGTCATAATGGAAATATACTCTTACTATTTTACTATCTATTTTAAAATGTATACAATTCAACACTCTATATAGCCTGATTTTGTTTCTTCCTTATCAACTAATTAACCTTTTGGAGGGGGGATCTGTTAAAGCATATACATATATAAAATATATGTTCCAGCTGCTTCTCTCACCACAACATTTTTCAACTCTGGCTGAATGTACGAGACAGCCTTAAACAGCACAGATACAATCAACTCCCAAATTCATATGTTTTTATCCAAAGTATCCATCCCTTGTAGGCATTTACAAACCTGAGATTAAAGCCTTGACAGCATCAGAGTCTTATTGCTTCCTGCTTAATTTGGGTTAGCAATGGCTCAAGGCCAACTCAGCAAATTGGAGAGGTGTTTGATAAAGGAAAACACACACACACGATAAATAATGCCATGTTAGCCCAACCTCATAAAACATTGGGACTCTCATGTTCTTCTGCACACAGAATCTCTGCCAGAGGATGGAGTGGAAGCTATGAATCATCTGATCACACCCTCCTCAAAGGAGATCTGTAGAGATAAGAGACGCCAAGATGTCTGATTAAAAAGACAGAATGAGGACGAAGAGGATATGTAGAAATTCCTGGTCCATGGTTACCCCTGCCCCTTACCCCCAAAGAGGTAGATTGCTGGGTTATTCACCATGCCAACCCGACATTGGCAAACATGTCTAGGTTCAGAAATCAGGAATGTACATTCCTCGTGAAACTCTCAGTTCCTAGTCAACCATTCTCATGCAGGTCATGGGAACCCACCCTATTGTTATAAACAATAGTCATGGGCATAGGATACTAAGGGTCAAACTCTCTGCTCTTTTAATTCTGTGCTTAAGAGGCTAGCTTGAAAATTAAAGTGCATCTTCTTGATCCCAGGGTGAATGTGTAGAATACAGATTGGCACAGTGACAAATGAGGATGGGTTTGTATTTGCGATAAACCCCTGCTAAGGAGCAAAGAGGCGCCTTTTAAAAGTGTTGCTCCTCTTTATTGAGCAGGGGGAGAGCAACTGGCCCTATCCAGCCCTGGCACAGCATCACTCCAGTGGTTGTTGCTGGGCTCTATTGTATGTCTTGTTTTTGTTATTTAAGTTTGTGAGCCTTTTGGGTAAAGGGAGCCATTTTATTTACTTTTTAAAAAAATTATGTAAACCGCTTTGGGAACTTTTGTTGAGGAGCAGTATATAAATATTCATCGTATTTGTATTCATATAAACAACAGTTTCAAGTGCAAATAGCAACTTGGTGGGTGGTTTTTGATGGGCAAATGGCACCCAGGAGAGAGTGCCATCTCTTCCCTGCACACCTTTCCCTCCCTGCACACTGTGGTTCACACCCAATTTGCCCCCCTCCTATAGCATTGAAGAAGAGGCACTTCCATTTTTATCACAACTCTAAGCTCCCACTTAGGAGAACCTGCAATTTGATTCTAGCTGTGCATGCTAAAGGCACAAACCCATTGGGAAATATAAAAAGTGTGACTGATGGACCTGTGTTGGTAACATTGCATAGGATGTCTAAGCAAGCAACCACAACAAAACAGCTTAAAATGCACCACTGTGTTGTAATGTGCAATACATCCAAGAGCAAGCTTTGAAATCTCTCTGCGAATCATGACCCCTCTGCAGAAATCCATTCTCTCCGCCCACCACACTGAAATCTGAAGGCATGACTGGAAGCTGCTACTGAACAGGTGCTATGGGCAGATCCTGATGTTGGGGTCCATTTGCACCATTTACATTGGTTTTTATCCCTGCTTTCCACCATTTATGCTGGTTTCCACCATTTCCACTGGATTTGGGGCCCTGGCACCCAATCCTATGTGCTTCAGCTGCCGAATCTGTACTGCTCTTTTGATTTTCCACCAAGAAACACTGTGTGACCTCCACATGTTCCAGTGGTGGCTATTCTTCCCTAACCCCCTCTGCTGAAATTCCACGTGGTACTAATGAGGGATGGCACATGCACACCCTTCTGCTATTATAGGTGAATTCTCCTCTACCGCTACTTTATAAGAATCTTGGGCACTTCAGTCTGATTAAGTCATTGGTAAGACATAGATTTCATTGCAGAAAGCAAGGCTGTGGGGATTTGTGAAAAATTCAGAGAGGGGGAATACACTCTGATACAACAAGTAAAAGATCCCGCTAGTGCAAAACGAACACACACAAAATGCTAGGTCTCTTGTGAAATTAGGAGGATTTCCTTCAATTCGCTCAGAGTATATAGATCTGGGTATGTACATAATATATATGTATATAAATATTCATGCACCCCCCACACCCTGTATTACTCACACAGAGAAATAAATAAGCTCAGTGAAACACAGTATATAGAGGGCTAGTGTACATCTTTATTTAAAATACACAAGATGCCAAGATGAAAAAGTACAAAAAAGAAATACATATTGTTTTTGAAGCTGAAGCATGAATATGGTTGTAATTTTAATGTTTCTTGCTGGAAAAAGGTCATCTTTGGCGAGGTCGGGTTTTTCTTAAGGTCATTTCACATTGAGATATCTGCCTGCTTTTGACATTTCATCTAGAAGAGGCACAACTATTCTGACACATGAAATGGGTTCTTTACAAACCCAATGGCTATTTCTATCAACATCTGTTATTCTTACACAAAGGGGGAATATGCATTGATTGCAAACAAGGCTTCACATCTTTTTTAAAAAAAGAGAATATTAATATAGCCATTTGCACTTAAAGGGATAGCAGTGTCCAGCATAAACAGAAGAAAGAAAGAAAGAAAGAAAGAAAGAAAGAAAGAAAGAAAGAAAGAAAGAAAGAAAGAAAGAAAGAAAATGCTGCTATATGTTTTATATGTTGCTATAAAAATAATATTTGGCCATCATTTTTCATAATCACACTGCTAGGGATATGCAGACAGTCCCTGAGAAATGTCATTTGTCTTACTGAAGCTCGTTTGGTTTCCCCTGAAAAAATTCAGATGTTTCTCCTTGAGAAACTCAAATATTCTTTCTGAATTTCACTTTTTTGAAATTTTGGTGGTTAACCCTATGGATGTTGAGCACGCAATTTCTCTTTATTTTATAGAAACTAATTTGACTTTCCTTGAACATTCTAAAATGTTTGCCCTTGGGGGGAACCTCAATATTCATTTCGAATTTCACCTTTTTCAATTGTTGGTGCCAACCTTGCTCTTAGGAACATAGGAAGCTGCCATATATTGAGTCAGACCATTGGTCCATCTAGCTCAGTATTGTCTACACAAACTGGCAGCTGCTTCTCCAAGGTTGCAGGCAAGAATCTCTCTCAGCCCTATCTTGGAGATGCCAGGGAGGAGACTTGGAACCTAGATGCTCTTCCCAGAGTAGCTCCATCCCATAAGGGGAATATCTTACAGGGCTCACACATGTAGTCTACCATTCAAATGCAACCAGGGCAGACCCTGCTTAGCTAAGGGGGCAAGTCATGCTTGCTACCACAACACCAGCAATCCTCCGGCTCACAAGAGATGGAACAGGCTCACAAGAGATGGTGTCTTAGATTCATGGAAGGCAATGATTTGCCATAGATTTTTTTAAAAGGTTTTAATCTCTGGTTTATTTTAAATTGTTAAATTCTTTTAAGTTTTTGTATGTGTTTTTAACTTGTTTTATGCTATTGTTAACTGCCCAGAGATGAAAGTTTGGGGTGGTGTACAAATTTGATGAATGAATGAATAAATAAATATATACATATATACATAGATCTTTACTTCAGACATGATCATAATATATTTAAACATAATATGTAGTTTACAGATCAATCTTATGTATGTTTACATGGAAGCAAGTCTCACTGATTTCAGTTTTAATTAATCAACTAAACATGCATAGGATTACAGCCTTGATATTAAATTGATACAATGGGGCAGCTGATGCTATTCAGCATCCTAAATAAATGGTGCAGTCAGACTTATAATCGACCCACACACAAAGATCCTAGATTCCAATGGCCCAACCCACATGTGGCATGACAAAAATCTGTATTCAGTTTAGTTGTGTCACAAGGATGATCACCTAACAGTACACAGTGCATTTTGTAGATTTCTCAACTTACCTCCGCACTGAAAATGTCCATATATAAGGAAACATGACTTTCTGATTCTAGGCTGTAAAAAAAAAAAAAAGTCCACAAAGTTTGTTTAGACAGATTTAGTTTCACTTTAGTAGGCAGCTAACAAAAGATGATAACGTATGTGGAACTTACAATCTATAAGGCACATATCTAAACGTAACTGATCACATTCATTTTAGGCTTGATTAATACATTTTCATATTGTGATTGCTGATTATCCATGTCTGGACCACATGCTGTTTAGACCATGTAGGTCACTAGGGCCATGTGGATACTACCTATCCTAGTATCAGCATCCTAGACTGGAAGGATGCTCCCATGGTAGAACCCATATGATTGTAGTAACCTAACCTCATTTAATCCAGTGATCCACATATTGGATGTAAACTGGATGTAAACCACCCTGAGCCAGAAGGGTGGTATATAAATAAAATAAAATAAATAAATAAAATATTACCAGAGGATCATGGGATCCAGCTATGGGAAATGCTGCTAGCATACCAATCTGGTAATGTATGAATTGAGCTATGGAAAGGAAAAGTGGGATGGTGGCTGACATGATGTGCAATGGTACGGCTCCAGAACATTGTGCCCTGGGGCCACTGTGAACTTCTAAGGCAGTCCCGACAGTGTTTCGAAGCAGCAGATGAAGCAACGTTGCTTCCAAATCTGCTGCTTCAGAAGAGCATCGGGGCTTGCTTTGAAGTCCACAGCAACCCTGGGGCATAGCAATATGGCTCTGTAACACTGCACATCATGTTGCCCATTGTATGAGCCCCTGGTGGCGCAGTGGTAAAACTGCTGCCCTGTAACCAGAAGGTTACAAGTTCGATCCTGACCAGGGACTCAAGGTTGACTCAGCCTTCCATCCTTCCGAGGTCGGTAAAATGAGTACCCAGAATGTTGGGGGGCAATATGCTAAATCATTGTAAACCGCTTAGAGAGCTTCCAGCTATAGAGCGGAATATAAATGTAATTGCTATTGCTATTGTATTTCTAAAACTATATATTTCCCCAAGCTATTTCATAGGGGAAAAAATCTGAAAATTTGATTGTGAAGTCAATGCATGAGGATGTTGCCTTAAACACATAGGCACATACATGTTGGCATACACACATGAATCAACTCTAAAAGGAAATGATGAGTGCTTTGTGTGTGTATGTGCATGTGTGTGTGTGTGTGTGCATATTTTAAGAAGTGTTGAAATGGGAAGGACAAGTGAATTGCAAGTTTTGCTTGAAGAACACTGAGCTAGATGGACTAATACTCTGACTCAATGTTAAGTCAATTCTAGGGATGTGCCAACCGGTTCTGATCCAACCCCAGTTCAACTTGAACCGGGGCAGTTCAAGTGGTCCAAGTTCAAACCAGACTGGCCCCCAAAAGAGGGTGCCAGTCTGAGTTTGAACTAGACCAGCCAGACCGGTTTAAACTGGTTCAGGGTTCTGCTCATCAAGGCGAATCTGATAAGAGACCTTACCCTGAGCAAGTGGGAGCAGCAGAAGCTGTGTAGATGGTGGCAGGGACTGCAACAGCTCCACATAACCCCTGTTGGCCTCCTCCAGGACAGCATGCATGGAGATGCACCCATGCATGTGCAGAGACTCAGTTTGGGACTTCTGCAGCCCAGTTTGTGCCTCTGTGCATGCGTGAATAGGTGTGAATAGGGCCACAGAAGGCCTAAACCAGGCCACAGCTGGCCCGGGTTGTCCTGGGGGAGGCCAGTGGGGGTTGAGGGGAGCTGCCCCTGCTACCCCGTCGCCATCTACAACACCACTGCCATTGCCACTTGCTCAGGGTAAAGTCCTCTATTTCTTTTTTTAACCTTAGGGAAGCCTCCTTCCCCTTAATGAGCAGACCCCGCGAACTGGTCTGTGAACCAGCAGTTGGACAGGGCCCGGTTTGACCAGAACCGAACTAGGCTGACCGGTTCCATGTCCTTCCCTAGCCTACGTTGTTGGGAGCATCAAAAGAGCTTGAGCCAAATCTGTTGGGGGCACACATTTCTCAACTGGGGAGGTGTGTTATTAACATTTTAAACTTTTAAGGTAGGTTTTAATTGGGTCCTGTTTTTAGCTAACCATTTCAATGGAAAAATAAATAAGGGAAGGGGAGAAAGAGAGAAAGAAAATGGGTATGTTGCATAAAATGGAATGGAGATGTTACACAGTCCTAATTGGGCTAGTTTGTGCTTAGTACAAAAAGATCTTCAGTTCCATTAGTAGCCTTTAGTGTAACCTGAGTATCTATCTATCTATCTATCTATCTATCCATCCATCTATTTAATATATTTCTATACCACCCAAAACTTGCACCTCTGGGCGATTTACAATGAAAATAATTTAAAACATCAAATCAATTAACAATTAAAATTATTTAAAACATTAAAAAAGATTTAAAACATATACAACCCAGTATTAAAAATTTTAAAACTATAAATCTAATTAAAAGCCAGGGTGAATAAATGCATATTCGATGCCTTTTAATAAGTTCCCAGAGATGGCGAGGCTCTTATTTCAACATGGAGCACATTCCAAAGTCCAGGGGCTGCAACGAAGGCCCGTTCCTGAGTAGCCGCCAGATGGGTTGGCAGCAACCGCAGATGAACCTCTCCAGATGGGGATCATGGTGAAGAAGACGTTCTCTTAAATACCCAGGGCCTAGGCTGTTTAGGGCCTTATAGGTTAAACCAGCACCTTGTATTTTGCCCAGAAACCTATCAGCAGCTAGTGTAGTTCCTTCTACAGAGAAGTAATATGGTCTCTCCTAGATGACCCAGAGACCAACCTGGCTGCCACACTCTGGACCAACTGCAGTGTCTGGACTATTTACAAAGCCAACCCCACAAAGAGTGCATAGCAGTAATCCAGCCTAGAGGTTACCAGCATATGTACTACGGTTTTGAGGCCGTTCATCTCAAGAAATGGACGCAGCTGGCGTATCACCCAAAGCTGATAAAAAGCACCTCTTGCCACCACCTCAACCTGGGACACCAGGGAGAGGTTTGGTTCCAGAAGCACCCCCAGACAATGCACCTGTTCCTTCCAGGGGAGTGTGACCCCATCTAGAACCAGCAGTAGCAAAATTGTTTCCTGAGTTCCAACCCCACACAATAAGTATGTCCATTTTATCTGGATTCAGCCTCAGTTTCTTATCACTCATCCAGCCCATTACTGCCTCCAGGCAGGCATTTAGAGAGGTTATGCCTTCTCCCAATGATGTTGACATGGAGAAATAGATTTGGGTGTCATCAGCATATGAATAACATCCTGCACCCAATCTCCTGATGATCTTTCCCAGCAGTTTCATGTAGATATTAAACAACATTGGAAACAATATGGAGCCCTGAGGGACACCATATGAAAGTTCAGTTTTTGAAGAACAACAGTCTCCAAGAGACTGCAAAGCAGTGCCTCCCACCCCCAACCCCCTCAGACGTTCCAGAAAGATACTATGGACAATAGTATCTAAAGCCACCGAGAGACCCAAAAGGACCAACAGAGTCACACTCCTTCTGTCAATTCCCAATTGAAGATCACCCATCAGGCCGACCAAGGCAGTCTCAACCCATAGCCCACCCAAAAGCCATTTTGAAATGGGTCTAGATGATCAGTTTTAAAACAATAAAATGGTGGCCATAGCTTTTCTCCCTCAACCAGCATCTGTTTCTGCCCTCCCACTCTGTGTTTTGCTTAACAAGCAGCCTGGTGAAGAATTTTGTTGAATCAGAAGTCTTGCTTGGTTTGTTTGGTTTTTCATTTTTAAAAAATTCTGTTGCTTTTGGATTCTTTTTCTGATGGACCAACATGGTTATCTGCAATTTCAATCTCAAGTAAAGAATTCTTAGCAAGTACACACCACCACAATTCCCATGATCCTTTCCATGACCATTAAACACATATACACCTGTGACATGCATCACGATCGCTGTGTGTTTGTGTGAATGATGTGGCAGATTTCCTCAGAAAATAGGCTTATGTTTCATATTATCCTCTTGTATTATCCCACCCCTGCCGAATGATTTTCATTTCATCAGGAAAAACATTTGGTTTTTTGATCAATCTCATCCTGGCACTGACCCAACATTTTGCTGCAAATACTTGTACAAATTTGGAGTTCAGTGATCTGAATGTTTGGTGAACAGCAGCTAATAAAGGATACGGACAGGCCAAATTGGCACTCATCTCCACTGAGGCAAACTGGGAAATGAGCAGGTTTTTGCTTGTCCCACTAGCTCCTAAAACATTAGTAAATGTGGGGTCACAATCCACCCAGGTATGCTGAAGATGTCATATTAAACTTTGTGATGAAGTGAGTGCTCATGGCAGACATCCACTGAGAACTACAGGTGCGGTGATGCTGGATTTGTGCCATATGTCCATAGGGCATTGAAGAGGTTAATATCCAGGTGCAAGGGCTGTGCTGCTGGAACACGTTCTGTATTGCTTCCAGACTTTGGCCTCAAATAATCTCCTTTAACATATTTTATTAAAGTGTCATAATTAGATTTATTTAATGTACTGGGAGCCAAAGAATGTCAGTTCTGTGAATGACCAAAAAAAATATCCACCAAACACACACACACACCTTCAGAAGAGAAGAAAATCCACAGTTCTCCCATAAGAAGGGCCTTGCTGGATCAGGCCTAAGGCCTATCTAGTCCAACTCCTTGTCTCCCACATTGATTCACCACATGTCTCTGGGTAGCTCACAAGCAGGAGAGGAAGACATGCCCCCTCTCCTACAGTTGCTCCCCTGCAACTGGTGTCCAGGGGTACTTTGCCTTTCAACCTGGAGGCAGCCTAAAGCAGTCAAGACTAGTTGTCATTGATGGACTTCTCCTCCATAAATTTGTTTAGGCTCCCTTTTAAAGCCATCCAAGATGGTGGTCATCACCGCACCCTGTAGCAGATAATTCTATGGATGTATCGTGTGCTGTGTGAAAAAGTGCTTCCTTTTGTCAGTCCTAAATTTCTTGGCATTTTTTGATAATTTCAGTGGCTGACATCCAAAGCAAGGAACCACCAGGGACATATTTTGGGGTGACACAGGCGGCTTCCTAGGAAAGGGGGAAAATGCCACTTCCCTGGTCGTTAGTCAAAAAGTACTGTGAGACTGTTCCTTGAGCTGCACCAGCACTTCCTTGCTCTGGATATCAGCCAGTGTACTCAGGGAAAGGAAGATACGAATAAAGAAAAACTAAACTTAGCACCGCATCCTCAAAATTAATGTGTACGAAGATTATGGCCCCGCCAATGGACAGCTATTTCTTCTTGATTCTTCTTGCTGACTAGCCCATCTACGTCAATGTGCTGTCCAAAGCAGATATACTCAGAAATGAGTCCCATTGTCCAAGTTCAGATGTAATGTGGCACCATGGGTCCAATGGACTGGTGGTTCCATCCCCCCTCCCCCAGGGGAGAGCTGGTCTTGTGGTAGCAAGCATGAATTGTCCCCTTAAGTAAGCAGCGTCTCTCTTGGTTTGCATTTGAATGGGAGACTAGATGTGAGCACTGTAAGATATTTGGGGCAGCTCTGGGAAGAGCATCTCTATCTGAAAGAGATGCATGCAGAAGATTCCAGGTTCAATTCCAGGTGGATTGAGCTAGGGCTGGGAAAAGCCCCCCATCCAGGTTCCCTCCCCAGCATCTCCAGATAGGGCTGAGAGATACTCCTGCTTGTAATCTTGGAGAAGTTGCTGCCAGTCTGTGTAGACAATTCTGAGCTAGATGGGCCAACAGTCTGAACTCTGAATCAAAATAAGGCAGCTTCCCGTGTTCCTGTCTTCCCCTAGTCTCCTGTCCGCATTTGTACATTTGGGAGAGCTGCCTCTCTGCAGCCAGTGAGACTGCAGAGAGGCAGGGGAGCCGGCTGTGTGGGCATCCATCTTGACAGGACAGCCCACACAGCCAATCGGATTGGAGTGAGGGAGGAGCTTCATCTCTCAACTCCAGTTCTGTGGCGCCCAAACTGTGGTGCCAGTGTTTGGATGTAATACTGCCGTTGCAAAACCAGAGTTAAGGGTGGTGAAATTCCACTCTGACTGAAGGTTCAGAGTGGAGTTTGGCGAGGGAAACCAGAGGTCCCTTTTCGTCCTTAAGTCCCATTTGCCAGATTCAGATATGCGGCTTTGGAAACTGGAGGTGAACTGACACCCAGTTTCTTATTTTGTCTGAATTTAGCCATTGAGTTCAGTGGAACTTCCCCCACAACATGTATTCTTAAGGTTTAATGTATATGTTGCATTGGCCATGTGTTATATGCATTCCAGTCATCACTAATCTACAGCCTATAGAGATGAGGCTGTAAATCAGTGAAAGAGATGTATGTAGAAGATTCCAGGTTCAATTCCTGGTGGATTGAGCTAGGGCTGGGAAAGCACCCCCCCCCGAAATTCTGGAGAGCTGCTGCCAGTCAGTGTAGACAATGCTGAGGTAGAGGTCTGGGTCAGTACAAGACTTGTTCTTATGTGGAAGCTGTTTGCAACAGCATCTTCACTGCTTCATGAGGGGTCCTTAATGTGCACAACAATGCCATACTGAGTGCCCACATTTCAAGGAGAGTCAGCAGACATTCTTCACAGTGCTTAACACTGCACACATGTTTACAAGGCCTAATTTCCCCCTTCTATGGACCACAACAAGGTTCAGGGTCCTGTAGCTGTCTTGAGAGAAGAAAATCTAAATTCATAGACTGATATTGATAGCTAAATCCAAACATTCTATGTCTGTTTATATTGGAAGACTCATAAAAGTTACATGGAAAGCAAAGGAAACTGATATGCCAAGGAATTAGCTACCACATTTTTAGAAGATGTAGAAAAATTGGAACAGGTTCAGAGGAGGGCAATGAAGATGGTCAAAGGTAAGGGTGTGTGAGCCAGTTCAACAGAGTCTGGATACAGGCCAATCGGGCGCAGTTTGGCCCAAATGCGAGCTGAAACAGAACTGGTTAGGCTCGAACTGGCTTGGAACATACTGGAAAAGGTGAATCCGATAACTTCATGCAAATGAACTCTGTAGACACACATATGGCCTCTGTGATCATGCAAATGGCCTCTGTGGTTGTGCTCATGCAAATGACCTCTGCACATGAGTGGAGGCCATTTTATTGACCTCCACGCATGTGCAGAGGCCCGAACTGGCCCTGAACTAGGCCCAAACCAGCCCTGCCTGCTCTGGCAGTGGTAATGAGGGAGTCCCCACCACCACTCACCCCCGTGGCAACATTCTTAGATTTGGCAACATAAACTCCTGTCCCATCCTAACTCTCTTTAGCTAAGGCCCCTGGTTCCACCTTCCCCTTTACTGGTAAAGGGAAATCCTTATTGGATTCCCCTTTACCAGTATAGCTTCGAACCCTCCGAATCGGGCTCAGTTAAGATCAAACTGGGCCCAGTTCATGTGTACACAAAATCGAGCCGAACTGGATTTTCTGGTTTTCTGCACACCCCTAGTCTGGAAAGCAAAACCTGTGAAGAAAGGTTGAAGGACCTGGATATGCTAAGCCAGGAGAAAAGAAGACTGAGTGGGGAGATGACAGCACTCTCCAGATCCCTGAAGAGCTGGTACATAGAAGAGCACTAGGACTAGTTCTCTGCTGCCAAAGAAAGCTGGACTAGATATAATGGACTTAGTTAAAGCAGGGAAAATTTTGCTGAATAATAGGAGAAATGTCTTAGTTGTGAGGACAGTTCAGCAACAGAACCACTTACCTGGGATGGGGCTCTCCTTCACTGGATGCTTTCAAGCAGGGGATGGGCCACCATCCTTTGGGGATGCTCTTTGGATTTCCTGCATTGAGCAGGCAGTTGATCTAGATGGCCTTCAAGGACCCCTACAACTGTAGGATTCTATGGAAGACATGCAAAATGACTGTGCCTTAGAACAGTTGATTGCAGAACCGACCAGATTGTTGACAGGAAATGTGTGGTATTTGGTTCAGCAAGCAAAATCGCCTTAAGGATTTTTATCCCTGCTAACTGGGCAAAGATCCCTGCTAACTGGGCAAAGAGGCACCTTTTACCGTGGTGATTATCTTTATTTAGCAGGGGGACAGTAACTGGCCCTATACACCCCCAGCACAGTACTTCCAGTGACTGTTGCTGGTGTCTATCTTGTGTTTCTTTTTAGAATGTGAGCCCTTTGGGGATAGGGATCTATCTTATTTATTTATTATTTCTCTGTGTAAACCGCCCTGAGCCATTTTTGGAAGGGCAGTATAGAAATCAAATTAAGAAGAAGAAGAAGAAGAAGAAGAAGAAGAAGAAGAAGAAGGTGCAAGGGTGCAAACATTTTGGATAAACCAGAAGGAGACAGAGTAGAACCAGGAATAGAGCAGAGGAGGGGTAAAAGTCAAATAACAGAAAGGGAGATAGCACATGCCAATTCCAGGTAAGAGACTTGGCATATAGGTGTTTTTATTTCAATGTCAGAAGCCTCCAAGCCAAGATGGGCAAGCTGAAGTGCTTGGTTGCCAATGAAAACACAGATGTAGTGGACATAACAGAAACCTCATAGAATGGTGAGAACCAGTGGGACAGTTTTATTCCTGGATACAAACTCTACAGAAAGGACAGGGAAGGGAGAACTGGGGGTGGAATAGCACCTTATATTAAAGAAGGGATAGAATCCAACAAGCTAGAAAACCTAGGAGGACCGGAATCCTCCACAGAATCTTTTTTAAAAAAACATTTATATCCCACTCTTCCTTCAAGGAGCCCAGAGAGGTGTGCTACATACTTGAGTTTCTCCTCACAACAACCCTATGAAGTAGGTTAGGCTGAAAGAGAAGTGACTGGCCCAGAGTCACCCAGCTAGTATCATGGCTGAATGGAGATTTGAACTCTAGTCTCCCCAGTCCTAGTCCAGTACTCTAACCACTACACCATGCTGGCTCTATTATGGGTGACAATACGTATTATGGTTGACAATACGAAAGGAAATTTGTTACTAGGGATGTGCTATTGCCCTCCGGATGAAAGTGCTGAGAATGACCTGGAGTTGGAGAAGCAAATCAGAGAGGTGTCAGAAAGAGACAGAGCTGTAATAACGGGTGACTTCAATCCCGCCCACATAGACTGGGCAAATTCACATTCAGATAATGACAGAGAGGCCAAAATTCTAGACATGCTAAATGAGAATTAGGATAGTATGTTGTGGAACCAACCAGAGAGAAGATAATCTTGGACTTAATCCTGAGTGGTGCCCAGGATCTGGTATGAGATGTCAGAGTTGTAGAACCATTGGGCAACAGTGACCATAGTGTGATCCAACTCAGCTTATATGTGAGTGGAGTATTGCCAAGGAAGTCCAACATGGATACGTTGGACTTTAGAAGAGGAAACTTCTCAAAAATAAGGGGACTGGTAAAAAAGAAGCTGGAAAGGAAAGTCAGGAGTGTCAAATCACTCCAGAAAGCATGGAACTTATTCAAAACCACAATAATGGAATCTCAGATGGAATGTATACAAAAAAGAGGAAAGGTACCACCAAGTTCAGGAGGATGCCAGCATGGCTAGCAGGTAAAGTCAAGGAAGCCATAAAAGAGAAGAAGACTTCCTTCAGAAAATGGAAGTCCTGCCCAAATGAAGAGAACAGAAAGGAAGATAAACTCTGGCAAAAGAAATGCAAGGAGACAATAACAGATGCAAAAATATAGTTTGAGGAGCATATATTTAGAAGTGTCAGGGGGAATAACAATTTATTTAAATATATCAGAAGCAGAAAACATGCCAGGGAGGCAGTTGGTCCTTAGATGATGAGGACATGAAAGGGATTATAAAGGAAAATAAGGAGACTGCAGAGAAGCTGAATGGGTTCTTTGCCTCTGTTTTCATGGCAGAGAATATTTGACCATATACCCTCCCTGGAACTGAGCTTCTCAGGCTTGAAGGCTGAAGAACTGGGCTAATTTGAGGTAACGAGGGAAGGTCTTCTAAACTGTCATGAAAAACTAAAAATTAAAATCACCAGGGCCAGATAATACCCACCCAAGATTTCTGGAGGAACACAAAGGTGAAAATGCTGATCTCCTTGCAAAAATATGTAACTTGTCCCTACAATCAGGCTCTGTACCAGAGGACTGGAAAGTAGCCAATGTGACTCCATTTTCAAGAAGGGACCCAGCAGGGATCCAGCAAATTACAGGGCAGTTAGCTTAACTTCTGTCCTTGACAAATTGATAGAAAGCATACTTAAGGACAAAATTGTTAAACACATAGAACAGCAGGCCTTGCTGAAGAAGAACCAGCATCGTTTCTGCAAGGGCAAATCCTGCCTCACTAACCTTTAGGAGTTCTTTGGGAGTGTCAACAGGCATGTAGACAAAGGTCATCCAGTTGATATAGTATACTTGGACTTAAAAAGCTTTTGATAAAATTCCCCACCAAAGTAGTGGGGAAGTAAACTTGAGTAAACTTAGCAGTCATGGGATAAGGGGACACGTTCATGTGTGGATAGGTAACTGGTTGAAGGACAGAAAACAGAAGTTGGGAATAAATTGACAGTTTTCACAATGGAGGGAATTAAGAAGTGGGGTCCCCCAAGGATCTGTACTGAGAACAGTGCTCTTTAACTTGTCCGTAAATGATCTAGAGGTTGGGTTAAGCAATGAAGTGTCCAAATTTGCAAAGGACACTAAACTATTTAGGGTAGTGAAATCCAAAAGTGATTGCGAGGAGCTGCAAAAAGATCTCTCCAAACTGGGTGAGTGGGCGACAAAATGGCAAATGCGGTTCAGTGTAAGCAAGTGTAAAGTGATGCATATTGGGGTAAAAAAACCCACAACCCAACTTTACATATACACTGATGGGGTCTGAGCTGTCCGTGACTGACCAGGAGAGAGATCTTGGGGGTCATGGTGGACAGCTTGGTGAAAGTGTCAACTTGCACAGCCATTATGAAAATGGCAAATTCCATGCTAGGAATCATTAGGATTGAAAATAAAAATGCTAATACCCTTATGCAAATCAATGGTGCAGCCACATTTGGAGTACTGTGTATTGTTCTGGTCAATGTATCTTAAGAAGGCATTGTAGAGCTGGAAAAGGTGCAGAAGAGGGCAACCAAGATGATCAGGGGCCTAGAGCACCTTTCTTATGAGGCAAGACTACAACACCTGGGGCTTTTTAGTTTGGAAGGGAGGCTACTACAGTTAGACATGATAGAGGTGTATAAAATTATGCATGGTGTAGAGAGAGTGGGCAGAGATACATTTTTCTTCCTCTCTCACAACATTAGAACCAGGGGTCACCCCATGAAACTGAAGGCCAGGAAATTTAGGACTAACAAAAGGAATTATCCACACAGTGCATAATTAACTTATGGAATTCTCTGCCACAGGATGTGATGATGGCCACTAGCTTGGATGGCTTTAAAAGGGGCTAACACAAAGTTATGGGGGACAGGTCTATCAATGGCTACTAGTCTAGTGACTATAGGCCACCTTCAGCCTAAATACCAGTTGCCGGAGAGTAAGAACAGGAGAGAGGACAAGCCCTCACCCCTTGCCTGTGGGCTTCTTGGAGGCATCTGGTGGGCCACTGCATGAAATAGGATGTAGACAGGCCCTTGGGCCTGTTCCAGCAGAGCTGTTCTTATGTTCTTATTAAGAGAGAATACTCTTCTTTATGCTATCTATGCACCCGGAAACTGTGTTCTTTTTGTACCATTGTCAATATCCCTTCCTCAGTGTTTTTTAAAAATACAATTAAAGATCATGTTTTTAAAGAGGATTTTTAATGTTTTGTCTGCTGTGTATATCTGGTAGGTTATTTAGTTTTTATATTTCTCAGGTTTTAGCTTTTTATTAATAACTTTTAATTTTTTAAAAATGTTATTTTAAATGTGATTTTAGCCAGGTCTTTTAACTTGTTTGACTTTATTGATCTTTTATTTTACATTGTATTTATTATATTAATGTTGTGAGCTGCCCTGAGCTGTAGGAGCGGGGGATAAACAAATAATCAAATAAATAAATAAAATGTGTTTTCTACACACTAAGGATTTCTGTGTGTTCACACAAGGGATTCCCAGCTAGTCCCTGTATCTATGGAATGAGTGTTAGAACTCTGTTGGGGTTTGGACTAGAGCTATACAATAGAATAGTGGCATATACTTCAGTGTTCTCAGGAAGCATGCTAATTTTCTGGTGTGGTTTCCAGGAAAGAATTGTCCTATTTAATTCCCATTTTGGAAGATATTGTGCATGTGCGGGGGGTGGGGGGGTGGGTGTTTGCTGTCATGGAGGGAACTTGGAAATGCCAGGGAGGGAACTTAGAACGTTTTGCATGTAAACATGCAGATACTCTTCCCAGAGCATCAGAGACCATATACCAAGGGGAATATCTTCCAGTGTTCACACATGCAGCTTGGGCTCAGAGTGTTTAAGAGTTCACCTTTGTTTTGAACCCTGTCACCTATTATGATTTCTGGAGAGGTCTTGTTGAGGTTGCCGCCAGCTCATTCAGAGGTCTCAGGACTGGGCCTTCTTTGTGCTGCCCCAGGGCTTTGGAAGATGCTCCCCGTTGAAATAAGAGCATCTCCTTCTCTGTTTGCTTTTAGGAAGACCCTCAAGATTATTGATTGATTGATTTGATTTGATTTGTATACCGCCCTTCCAAAATGGCTCAGGGCGGTTTACAATTAAAACAAACCACTAAAACAGTAAAGAGCTAAAACAAATTAAAAAACAACATAACAATTAACAATTTAAAAACATTTTAAAACAATTAAACAATTACAGTGATTAAAAACCCCAAAATTGGGTTTTTAATTTAAAAATAAACCAGATATTAAAAACCCCAAAATTTAGGAAGCTGAGAAAGCTTGGGTGAAAAGATGAGTTTTCAGGTGTTTTTTGAAAATTGCCAGAGATGGGGAGGATCGTATCTCAGCAGGAAGCACATTCCACAATCTCGGGGCACGGACTGAGAAGGCTCGTCTCTGTGCAGCCACCAAACAAGTTGGTGGTAACTGGAGACGGACTTCCTCAGATGATCTCAATGGGCGGTGGGGCTCATAATGAAGAAGACGCTCTCTTAGATACCCAGGGCCTAAGCCATTTAGGGCTTTGTATGTTATAACTAGCACTTTGTATTTTGTCTGGGAACCTACTGGCAGCCAGTGTAATTCCATCAACAGAGTAGTAATGTGGTCTCTCCGAGATAACCCAGAGACCAACCTGGCTGCCGTGTTTGGAACCAACTGAAGTTTCTGGACTACGTACAAAGGCGGCTCCACGTAGAGTGCATTACAAAAGTCAAGTCTGGAGGCTACCAACATATGTACCACTGTTTTGAGGTCATTCATCTCAAGAAACGGACGCAGCTGGCATATCAGCCGAAGCTGATAGAAAGCACCCCTGGCCACCGCCTCCACCTGAGAAACCAGGGAGAGGTGTGGATCCAGAAGTACTCCCAGACTGCGAACTTGTTCCTTTTGGGGAAGTGTGAACCTATCTAGGGCAGATCAAAATTGTTTCTAGAGTTCTGACCCCACACAATAAGTACCTCCGTCTTATCTGGATTCAGCTTCAGTTTATTCTCCCTCATCCAGCCCATTACTGCTTCCAGGCAGGCATTTAGAGAGGGTATGCCAGCTCCTGAAGAAGTTGGAATGGAGAAGTAGATCTGGGTGTCATCAGCATACTGGTAACACCTAGCTCCAAATCCCCTGATGATCTCTCCCAGTGGTTTCATGTAGATGTTAAAAAGCATTGGAGAAAGTACGGAGCCTTGAGGGACACCATACTTAAGCTCAGATTTTGAAGAGCAACAGTCTCCAATCGACACCATCTGGAATCTATCCGAGAGGTAGGAGCAGAACCACTGTAAAACAGTGCCTCCCACCCCCAACCCCCTCAGACGTTCCAGAAGGATACTATGGTCAATAGTTTCGAAAGCCGCCGAGATATCCAAAATGACCAACAGAGTCACACTTCCTCTGTCAATTGCCAATTGGAGATCATCCATCAGGCCAACCAAAGCAGTCTCCACCTCATAGCGTGCCCGGAAGCCAGTTTGAAATGGGTCTAGATAATCATTTTCCTCCAAGACTACCTGGAGCTGAGAGGAAACCACCCTCTCAATTACCTTGCCCAGCCATGGGAGGTTGGAAACAGGCCTATAATTGCTCTACTCTGAGGGATCTAATGCAGGCTTCTTCAGAAAAGGTCTAATGATTGCCTCCTTAAGACAAGGAGGCATCCTACCCTCCCTCAGAGAAGCATTTATGATTTCCATCAGGCTGTTTACAGCAACCTCCCTGTTAGATCAAACAAGACATGTTGGACAAGGGTCAAGAGAACAAGTGGTAGGCCTCACTGCTCCAAGCAGCTTGTCCACATCCTCAGGAGTCACAGACTGAAACCGATCCAGTCGAATCACATAAGAGGAGTTGTTGGGCACCTCCAGCTCAGACATCAGATTAATTGTGGAGTCTCCATCTAGGTCGGCCCGAATTCGAGAGATTTTATCTGTGAAAAACTCTTTAAACACATCACAGCGGGTAACTGATGACTCCAAATTCTGGTTCAAGGGAGGGGGGGCCAGATACAAATCCCCTCACAACCCTGAACAACTCCGCTGGACGTGAACTCACAGAGGCAATATGGGCAGAAAAGAACTGCCTCTTTGCCACACACTATTGCCTGAGCATAGATCTTTAGACGTGCTCTATGTCGCAATCTGTCAGATTCGAGTCGAGTCTTCCTCCACTTGCGCTCCAGTCGCCTACCTTGCTGCTTCAGCCCCCGTAGATCTTCCGTATACCAAGGGGCCACATATGAAGCAGGTCGGAGGGGACACTTGGGAGCAATTGTGTCTACTGCCCTGGTGAGCAAGTTGTTCCAATTCTCAACCAGGGCATCAACAGGATCACCAGCAAAGCCAACATTAAATCCCTCCAAGTCTTCCTTGAATCTTAGTGGATCCAATAATCTTCCCATTCTAATGGGCCCCTCACCCCTGCAGAGGTGGGAAGTGGTTGTAAGTCCAACCTTAACCAGATGGTGGTCCATCCATGACAATGGGGATATCACAGGAGCTCCCACCCATGGAAAATCACCCTGATCAGAGTAAAATACCATATCAAGCGTGTGACCTACAATATGTGTCAGTCCAGAGACCACTTGGGATAGGCCCATAGTTGTCATGGCCGCTATGAACTCCCGAGCTACCCCGGACAATTTTGTCCCAAAATGAACACTGAAGTCCCCGAGCACCAAGAGTCTGGGGCACTCCAACGCAAATTCCGTGACCAAGTCCATGAGCTCAGTAAGGGATTCTGCTGGGCAGCTGGGCGATCGGTACAACAACAGAAGTCCAAATCTATCCTTGGTCCCTAAATTCAAGTACACACAGTCAATATGGTCCGACACCCTGACAGGGACCCTGGTAAGGGAGATGTTATCCTTATAGACCACAGCCACCCCACCTCCCCACCCACATCCCCTCACCTGCTCCTTTACAGAATATCCTGGAGGGAGAAGCTGGGACCAAACTGGACCACTAGCCTCCCCCAATCAAGTATTGGTAATACATACCAGGTTGGCCCCTTCATCCATGATCGAATCATGGATGAGTTCAGATTTATTTTGGACCGACCTGGCATTACAGAGGAGCAGGGAAAAGCTATGTGGGGTGTTGGCAGTGCTCCCTGAGGTCAAAGAGCTGGCAGGACAGCCGGAAAGGGGGACAGCTATTAAATTTCTGACTACCCTTCCCCTGGAACGGCCTGCTGACCTGCCAACATTACTTCTTCTATTCCCCCCCCTCCAGGATAGCTGCCCCATAGTCAACGAAGGTGCCCCCTGTCCCCCCATCTCCAGATGAACCCAAACACATTACAGCAACTTCAACCCAAGTCTAAAACAGCTTAAAACTAATTAAACAGAAGCCCTCGCCCTCGTTCTCTCTCGAAGTGGTTCCCCCCTTCGGAGGTCACCCTGCTGATAGCCACAAGGAGCCTTCCTATAAAGCCCAAAACTGAGCAGGTGACCCTAGGAACAGCTGAGTCACTCAGGGGCTGGTCCCAATCCTGCCCACACTTCCCGCAGATGTTAACCTGAGGCTGCAGCCCCACAGGGGAAGCAAAGGCAGGCAGGCAACAGCAGAGGAAACCCAGCACCCACCTGGTCTCTCACTCCAGGCAGCACTGGTTGGGATGTGGGTGGACTTTCCCCTTTTTTATTTATTTATTTATGAATTTATATACCGCCTTTCACTAAAAACAATCTCAAGGCGGTTTACAAAAGTTTAAAAAAAATTACAATAAAATGACAATAAAATATTAAGCTAAATATAAAAACAAACCAAATTTAAAACCTATAAAATACAAGCATAAAAAACAATACACAGGTAAAAACACATAGAAGCAGCAATAAATAAAACAATCATGTAAAAGCATGGATAAAAAGCCAAGATTTAAGAAGCTTTCTAAAAATTGTGATGTTTTTAAACTGAGGAGTGAATGGCCATTGGGACAGCATTCCAGAGTCTGGGGGCAGCAACAGAGAAGGCCCTGTCCTGAATGCACGACAACCGAGCCTTCCTCATTGTCGGCACTCGGAGCAAAACCCCTCAGATGACCTCGTCGAGCGGGCAGCACCCCTTGGGAGCAGGTGGTCCTTCAAATAACCTGGGCCCAAACTGTTAAGGGCTTTAAAGGTCAAAACTAGTACCTTGAATTGGACCCAGAAACGAACTGGCAGCCAGTGCAACTCTTTAAGAATAGGTGTGATGTGCTTCCATCAGGCAGCTCCGGATAAAACCCTAGCTGTCGTGTTTTGCACTAGCTGCAGTTTCCGGATATTCTTCAAGGGCAGCCCCATGTAGAGCACATTGCAGTAATCCAGCTGTGATGATGACTAAGGCATGGGTAACCGTGGCCAGATCTGCCTTCTTGAAAAAGAGACGCAGCTGATGCACTAGCCAAAGCTGTGCAAAGGCACCCCTGGCCACCGCCTCCACCTGAGCTTCCAAAAGCAGAGCTGGGTCCAGTAATACCCCCAAGCTGCGTACTTGCTCCTTCAAGGGGAGTGCAACCCCATCCAGAACCGGTAAAGTCACCTCATCCCAATTGGCTCTCCTACTGACCAACAGTACCTCCATCTTGTCCGGATTCAATTTCAGTTTATTAGCCCACATCCAACCCATAACGGCCTCCACCCCCCGATTCAGGACATCCACCGCCTCTCTAGAATCAGATGACAAGGAGAGACAGAGCTGAGTGTCATCCGCATATTGCTGACAACTCAGTCCAAGTCCCCGGATGACCTCTCCCAGTGGTTTCATGTAGATGTTAAACAGCATGGGGGACAAGACCGAACCCTGCGGGACCCCACAGGCCAGTGGCCATGGAGCCGAGCAGTAGTCACCAGCACCACCTTCTGGACCCCACCCTCCCAAGAAAGGACCGGAACCACTGCAACGCAGTGCCTCCGACTCCCATACTCGAGAGGTGGCCCAGAAGGATATCATGGTCGATGGTATCGAACGCAGCCGAGAGGTCCAGCAGAACCAACAGGGACACAGTCCCCCCTGTCTAGTTCCCGGCTTAGGTCATCCACTGAAGCAACCAAAGCAGTCTCAGTCCCATACCCGGGGTGGAAGCCAGATTGAAAAGGGTCCAGATAATCGGTATCATCCAAGACCCTCTGCAGCTGGGAAGCCACCACACGCTCTATCACCTTGCCCAAAAAGGGCAGGTTAGAAACTGGTCTATAGTTGTCCAGGTTGGAGGGATCAAGGGAGGACTTTTTTAATAATGGTCTTACCACCGCCTCCTTGAGGCACGATGGCATCCTGCCCTCCCTTAATGAAGCATTAATAGTCACCTCCAACCATCTACCTGTAGCCTCCCTGGCAGCTTTTATTAGCCATGAAGGGCAAGGGTCAAGAGCACACGATGTTGCCCGCACACTGCCCAGGATCTTGTCCACATCTTCAGGTTGCACTAACTGAAAAGAATCCAACACAATGGGACCAGATGGGACCAGAGGCACGCCTGCTGGAACTGCCAAAATTCTGGAGTCCAAATCGGGACAGATGTGAGTGACTTTATCTGCAAAGTGACAAGCAAACTGATCACAGTGAGCTGTAGATGATTCCTCTCCCATTACCTGGGTGGATGTGTAGAGCACTGTTTTTACCACACAAAACAGCTCTGTTTGTCTGCACTGAGCAGATGCAATGGAGGCGGAGAAAAAATGTTTCTTCACCGCCCCCACCGCCACAGAGTAGTCCCTAAAATGGGCTCTATCCCGTGTTCAGTTGGATTCGTCACGACTCTTCCTCCAGCGTTGTTCCAGCCGTCGTCCGAGTTGTTTCATCACCCTAAGCTCCAAGAAAATCCAAGGAGCAGATCGGGCTCCACCAAGCTGGAGAGGGCATTTAGGAGCAGTCGTGTCAACAGCCCAGGCTGTCTCTCCATTCCAGAGATCGACCAGGGCCTCAACAGGGTCACCAGCTCTGGACACTGGAAACTCCCCAAGGGCCATCTGGAATCCAAGCAGATCCATAAGCCGCCGGGGGCGGACCATCCTAATCAGCTCACCACCCCTGCAGAGGGCAGACAGAGCAGTCAAACTAAACCCCACCAGATTATGATCTGTCCATGACAAGGGAGTCATCTCAAATCCTCCCACCTCCAGATCATTTATTTCCCAGTCGGCAAAAACCAGATCCAGGGTATGTCCTGCCATGTGGGTAGGGCCCAATACCAACTGAGACAGGCCCATGGTTGCCTCGTGGTGGGGCTGTTGCACGATCTGGAAACCTGGAGGACAGAGCTGAGAGAGACCAACCACACCCAGCTCATCCAACCAGGTCTCCGTCACACATACCAGGTCACCATGCTCATCCACAATCAGATCGTGGATGAGAGATGTTTTAGCATTGACTGACCTGGCTTTCAGCAACAGCACCCTAATCCTCAATGGAGTGTTCTCAGAGCTCCCTGGGGTCAGAGGGTTGGGTTCCCTCTCTGCTGGGCTTCTAACACCCTGAGTCACAAGGAGCCTTCCTATAAAGCCCAAAACTGAGCAGGTGATCCAAGGAACAGCTGAGTCACTCAGGGCCTGGTCTCTCACTCCAGGCAGCACTGGGTAGGAGATGGATGGACTCTCCCTTTCCCTCTCTGCTGGGCTTCTAACAGATGCACCTGTTTTCTCAGGCTTTTAACTAAAATTAATTTAAAACTGTTTAATCTCTATATATAATTATCTAAGGCAGAACCATGGCTAATCCCATGTGTGGCAAATCTCGCGAGAGTTTACGATCAGAAGCACCGTGGTGATTGGGCAGTGAAGATTCCATATGCAGATAGGAAGGAGGAGCCTGTGAGAGCAGAAGCACTATGGTGATTAGGCAGTGGGGATTCCATATGCAGATAGGGAGGAGGAGCCTGTGATGCTTAAGGTCAGTTGGAATGCAACTGTTACTGGTCAGAAGATGTTCTTGATTGTAGAGGAGAGGAAAATATATATAAAAGGATAGTGGGCAGGGTTCTGCAAAGAGTGGGGTTGTGAGGGAGGGAGGAGCTCCTTCAGGAGAAGGAGGCTGCCGTTGTGTGAATTAGATGAGGAAACAAGATGAACAAGATCTGTTAACTCAGGAAGGGAAAGAGAGAGAGAAATAAAAAAAGAAGGGAGGGAAAGAAAGACAGAGGGGAAGAGTGAGTGGAGGAGAGAGAAAGTGAGAAAAAGTTGAGAGGAAAGAGAGAAAGAAGGAAGGGCAAGGGATAAGCCCAAGCCTGTCAGCAGCCTGAGGGGAATGAGCGACCATGGCGGTGCCTATTGGCAGCAAGCAAGGGCCCAGTCAACCACTGCTGCTGTTTGGAGATATCAAGGCCATTGGCGGAGGGAGACAGGCAGGCAAGGGGCAGGTCTGTCAGCAGCCTGAGGGGAACCAGTGGCTATGGCAGTGGCAGCAGTGAGGAAGGGCCTGGTCAACTGCTGCTGCTCCAGTGGGGAGGAGCAGGGCTCGGGTGAGGGTGCAGAGGTCTCTGGCCAATAGGCGCCAGCAATGCTGCAGCCACGATCAAGAGGGTTGAGGGGGATGAAGTAAAGGGATGGAGGAGTGACCTAGAGGGGTGAGGGCGATGGAAGCAACCCGATGGAGGAGGAGGAGCAGGAGTGCAGCTCAGGTGAGGGTGGAGAGGTCTCTGAGGTGAGGGGGGCTGTGGCGGAGGGGAGGGGAGCGATCAAGTACTAGCGAGCTGATGCTCTGCAAGGATTAAGCTACTTTGTTTTTATTGTATCTTGTGACATTTCAACTGTTTTTATTCTGTTTTACATTGACGTGATCCTCACGATCGCTGCAGGAGGATCCTGCCATCTGCAGGGGGGAAGCCCAAAAGCACTTACTTCCCCGCAGACTATCACTGCCTCCTCTCTGGGCGGCCGAATCGGCCACCCACACAATTGCCAGTTTCATCACGGAGCCGGCAGGGAAGGTGGGGATCAGGGGCCACGTGGCCCCCGGAAGTCCCAGGATACCCCGCCCAAGTGTGCAGGGCATCCTGGAGAGACCCTGAGCCCCGGAGGTTTACAGGCCTCCTGGCAGGGGTCTCCTCGTATGTTGCCACAGTGCGGAGCTGCGCCACAGCAGCGCACAATCCACCAAACAGGATTAGTGTAGCGCTTGCTCTGCTAACTTCATTTAAGGGGAGGGGGTGGTTTTGCCCCCGTGTGGCTCCTGTGGCAGCAGACGGCCAGGGGAAATAGGGCTAGACTCCGTTAGCCCGATTTCCCCTGGTCATGAGAACAGCTTCATTGTGTTTTAAATGTTGAACACCGCCTAGAGATGCACATATAAGGCGGCATAAAAATATGATACATAAATAAAGTAGTCTCCCATTCAAATGCAAACCAGGGCAGACCCTGCTTAGCAAAGTGGACAATTCATGCTTGCTCCCAGAAGACCAGCTCTCCGTCCTAGACCAGTTCTCCTCCCCTAGCAGTAGCAGTAGCATTTCTCACGTAGCACACATGCTTCATTTGGATATCGGCCACTGTGAACAGTAAGATGTAGAAAGTGCTGGAAGCCACACTACTGAATTGAATCGGTCCTATATTACTATATTCTATTTCACAATAATAAGGCAAAGGCACAAATGAGACATCTAATGAGTCATCCAGGTAATCATGTGACTCATATAGCCAGTCTTCATTCATTGTGACAAAACTTTAAAAAAAAGAACTTTCTAAAAAAATGGCCACAAAAATTCAAGACTGTGAGTTTTACCATGATTAAAACCACAGTGTTTTTTGCTGAGGTTCAAACTGTGTGGGTTGTTACTTCCAGAACCAGTGGCCATCTTCCCCTTCCCCTGTTACCTCCTGTGGTTATAGGATTCATGTTCAGGTTATAGGATTAAGTGCAACAGCTCCTTTATTTTCATGTCAACTGTTCTTCATTATCCAGGGAAACATATGTATTAATTTTAGCCAGGATGGTTTTTACCTGCTGCTCTGCCACTTGGAATTTGTTGCCAGGGGCTGGCTGATTCATTTCTCTTGCAATAATAGCTTATTTGTGGTTACTGAATCATACAGAATAATTGTAACTCATGCTATTTTTAACATATTGTTTTGCATTACCAGTGAACTGCAAAAAAAGAAAGTGCTAGCAAATATATATTGATGGGAATCTTGCTGCGGTCTAGTTTTAATCAAGGACATTGGTATGCTGTAACTGGATTCCATACTTGTTCAGAGACGTCCTATAAGAAACAACTATAATCAACATGGTGTGTGTGCATAGGCATATGCATATTACTTTTGTCCTGATGTTAGTGAGAACTCTTACTACCTTCCAGAAAGGTTTGTTTTACCTGATTTTAATTTCTGGGATGCCCCCATGCCTATCACGACTACATCAGGGAAACCTGGTGCATCCTCCATCATTTGGGAAAGGGCTATAGCCACACTTTACACACAGAAAAACCCATGTTCAATCCCTGGTATCACAGGGTGGGTGTATGAAATCCTGGGAAATAAGTATAGGCAGTAATGAAACAGATGGGCCAATGATCCATCATCATGAGTGGTCTGGTTCACCCAGTAATTCAAATCTAGGCTTAATGTGGGTTACTGATATTGGTGTGATTGTGTGAACCCACACCAAGATGCGCATCTCAGATTCATCTCGGGCATAAACCACCTTGATGTGGGTTCATGCAATCACACTAAAGTTAACCCACAATAAAACTAGATTTGAATGATTGTGTGAACCAGGCCACTATACGTAGTTCCCCTGCTAACTGGGCAAAGAGGCACCTTTTGAACTTGGTGATTCCCTTTATTTAGCGGGGGGGGAGTAACTGGCCCTATCCACCCCCAGCACAGGACCTCCAGTGACTGTTGCTGGTGTCTATCTTATGTTTCTTTTTAGATTGTGAGCCCTTTGGGGACAGGGAGCCTTCAAATGTGTTTATTATATCTCTGTGTAAACCGCTCTGAGCCATTTTTGGAAGGGCAGTATAAAAATTGAATAATAATAATAATAATAATTATTATTATTATTAGGCAGATTCATATGTATTAGCCAAGAGAGGGGGCTCCATGCTGCATCAAATGGAGACTGCATTCAACATGATGGCCTAACTTTTCCCCATCATGGCAAACCTCAAGCCATTGTGGAGCACGCTATTTTGCCCCAGCTCCCAATTTAAGCATTCCTGATGAACAAAGTTCCTTATACGATTGACTGGATCAATATATTATGATGCATAGTCAGAGCGACAATCTCAACTTGCCACTGCCTCACCCCTTTTGCTCATCCTTCTCATTCTGTTGTATTCATGGAAGGCAGGTACCAGAGGGGACATATCAGTGATTTGCATCAGCAGTAGCCTATTTTTCTTGGAGTAGGATTTCCTGATTAGGCAGTGAAAAGATATTTGATTGATAGCAGAATAGGAGACATTTGAAGAATTAAAAAAACACACACTTAGAATTCATGCCACTGGGGAAGGGAGCTACCTCATTAATAGAATAATTGAACTGTTGGCTAATTTTACTTGTTATCTACAGAAAAGGGCAATAATAATAATAATAATAATTCTGAGCAATTAATATTTGTTCCTCAAATTATTAAAAGAACAGCAACTTATCTCTAACATATTTGGTAATTATGTCCCAGACTCCTATTTTATTATTTATACATATAATGTATAAATTATACATATAATGTATAAATGGTAGAAATGATGAAAAGCAGTAAAAGATACTTTTAGAAATCCAGCAATTGACAAAACACTGAAAAGGTGTCAGCTATTTCCCATAATGAACTTCCCCCCCCACACACACTTTTCAGCCTTATTAGCAGCAATTTGCTAATTGATAATTGATACCTTGATGCTAGCTTCTATTGTATCAATGCCTCTGTGTTTGTACAATCAATACACTTTACCATTAGTGGAGATAATATATAGCATTAATAATAAGAGTAATAATAATAAATCCAAGTTTGCAAGAAAATTTCACATTTCATTTATGTTCTGCATCTTGTTTATAGTCCTTTTAAGATGTTTTCCAGTCTCACTGCAACCATCCAGGTATGCCATAAATAAAGATTAAATCCATAGAGTAAATAAAGATTAATTCCATCTAATAAAATGCCCAGCAATAATGTCACAAAATCACAGGCCCACTCATAACAGTGCAACACAGTCACAATAAAGTTTAAGCATCTATGTATTTATGTATATCCTACATATATCACAGCAAGGCTCTTCTTATGTTCCTATCTTCCGTAGAGGAACACAAGGGCATACCCAAGTGGTCTCCAGTCTAGGCACGGACCAGACCCAGATGCGCTTTGCTTCAGCAAGATGGCTGTATCTGGGGCCCTCAGACCTTGCCCTGAGAAAATACTGTATTCCCCTCACCACCCCTGGGCTCTGATCACCTCTGGTTGCCCTTCTCCAAGACCCAGATGGCCTGCATCATGGTTGTAACATGATTGTTATGCATGTGCTCCACTCAACATGTGCTGACGCAGCAACTCAAAATCTTCACCTGGCATAACTGGGGGAGTGGGGGGTGAGAAAGTAGGGTCACAGGTGTGCTTTGGAGTCCACACATACTGTAAATGTAGCATTTATATGCTATGACCAAAGAACAGAGGAATGATTGCCCCCATGCAGATCAAGGCAGATGTGAATAGGACTATAGCAGTGATGTTCACTATTTTTCAATTAGGGGCCACTTTGGCCAAAAAAAGAAAAAAGAAAAAAGAACCCTCCTTCAAATGTGAGAGCCACTTTTCCTACTGGGCTGACCTCCACACCACCAGTACTGTGCTCTTCTCAGTGCTGGGAGGGCCCTTTAGAAGTGTTAATGGTACTGCTCCTGGGGAAATTGGCAAACACCCCTAACTACTTTTGGTCTTGTGTGGGAAACTAGCAAGTTTAGATGGAGCAGCTCATTTTCAGAATAAATTTGTGTAAAGCTTTGGTCTTAGAAATGACTGGCAGAGAATTGAAGTACAAAAATAGAATCAGGTTTATTTTAAGGTTTCGGGGTGTAGAAAAGAAATCTTGATTAGCAAGCAACACACTATTAACTAACCACACTAACCAGGCTGACAATATTAATAGTACTAAATTGAAGCTTGCGAAGAGGCATTTTGGCTTGAGATCCGAATTAAATCCACCCAAGGCCGACCAGAGAAACGGGCTTAGAGAACAGTTTTGGATTCAAAGAGAGCAGAAGAAGAAGGGAGTCAGAGGCTTTAGAGTCTCTGGGTCTTGGCGATTAGTTATACCTAAGTCCATCTGGTGGGGTGTGTGGACCCTTGTAGCTTGACCGATGTTGAGGGACCTTTTTCATCTGGGACAGGCGGGAAGTAGGGATGTGCAAATCAGTTCAGCCCATTCGGGACTTTCCCCCACTGGCGCTTCGGCCATTTAGGAGGCCACCGCACCTGCGCAATTGGCCTCTGTGTGGCCTTGGATCGGGTTGGGATCGGGCTAACCCGCCTACAAAGCCTCCCTTTAAAATGAGGTTAGGATAGCGAGCACATTCCTAACCTCATTGGTTTTTTAAAAAAATCATCTGTCAGATGCAGTTGCTTGCAGCCATGACTGACAGACTGGGGCACTCTCAGGGAGGGGAGGGGGGATCCCCATAAAACACTGCACACTCACACTTTGCATTATTTGAGTTCTGGGAGGGGGGAACACGGGGCGATGAACAGCAGCCGGTGCTCAGCATCCCGACTGAGCAGGAGCCAGTGCTCTTCTGGGTGGGCGATCTACCCACCCAAGGACAGCAAACTGCTCGTGTGTGTGGAGGTAAGCTCCTTAGGGCTTCCTCCCCGCAAACCCGGCAGCTCGTGAGAAAGGGCTCAATATCTATTCCATTAAATTATTAATATTCCTGATTCCACTCCACTGCCTTGTCCTTCCATACCACAACTCTTTCCCTTGGATTCTACAACACTAATAATAGTTTGTTTGTTTTTTAAAAAATAATGTGGTTTAGGCAAGTCATTGCCTTTCATGGTATACATACACACTCCTTTTCTCCTATGACCGCCTCCGGGAAAATTGTTTTGCAGGTGTTTGAAACAATACAAACACCCATAAAAGCTGTTTACCAGAGGAGGAACGGGGATGAGTTTACAAACCATGAACAGTGATTCATCTTCCAGACTATTCTCAACTCTTAGAAAACAATCACTGAGCCCTTTCTCACGACCAGTGAGAAAGGGCTACCTGGTTTGCGGGGTGGAAGCCCGAAAGCACTTACCTCCCCACACACAAGCAGTCTGCCTTCCTTGGGAAGGTGGATCATCTGCCCAGACAAGCACCACCTCCAGCTCCAAGGTTTGGGGTGCCGAGACATGCCACCCACATCAACCAGGCCCCCAGAGCACCAAAAATGCACCCGGTGAGTGGTGGGTATCCCCCCTCCCTTCTCTGAGTTTGATAGCTGTGGCTGCAAGCAACCGTGGCTGACACACAATCAGGACATTGGGGTTAGGAGATCTCCCTTGGCCCAATTTTGCATGCACATGTGAATGTCCTCATTGTTTGTCCTCAGTCAAACTTAAACCCATTATACAACCAGGGCTGCAATCCTATGTACTGCTACTTGGCAATAAACCCCATTGAACACAGAAGGACTTCACACTGAATACAGTGAGAGTTTATATATGATTGTGCTGCAGAGGTGTTTTCTCAATTAACACTATGAATGAATTTTCTCCTGGAGTGTATAACTTGCGAATATTGTCAGTGTAAACAGAAGTGGGTCCATTTTGAAACCAAATATTCATTCTAGATGTTGTTGTTTTAAATTGCTATACAGAAGCAGGAAATTCAAAAGCAGTTTTGGCATCACTTGTGAAAAACTTGTTTCTTTGCCTATTCAAATTATATTGTTTCAGTTGAGGAAAAATGAGAAAAATAATGGGCAGGCTAAGATGGAATTGACTTTATTTAAGGGGAAGCTTGAATGTATGTTGCCCTGTGACAGTGACTGTGACTTTGGTATTTTCTCAGTCCTCATTTCACTTCTTTCTATCAGTAGAAAAAAAGGGAACACAAAAATAACCCTGGCACACCTCAGGTCACTTTGATTTTAGTACAGTATCTCCTATTAAGACTGTGTACAAATTAATCATTATTAGTGAGCCCTGTGGAGCTGATTATAAGAACCAAGAACTTCAGGGCAATTCTGACCAAACTACTGTGTTAATGAGCATTTAACCATGAAAGATAACCAGAACTGAATCCTGGTTAATCTCTGGTTAACCAGAGAAGTCTGACCAGGATTGAGATTTTGAGTTCTCACAATCAGCTTCAAAGGGCTCACTAATAATGATTAATTTGTACACAGTCTTAATAGGAGATACTGTACTAAAATCAAAGTGACCTGAGGTGTGCCAGCGTTATTTTTGTATTCCCATTTTTGGAATATTTTTTGAATATTCAGTATTCAAAATAATTCAACATTGAATATTCAATATAATTCAATATTGAATATTCAATATAATTCAATACTGAGTAGTCAGTATCTCCTATTGAAAAGAAGTAGACTGTAATGGGTTTTGACTTAATCACCCCTACTGTGTATTTAATCAACATAAATCCAACAGATCAACATCTTAGCAGATGGCCACAACTTGTTATATCAACTAATGCTTAGGTGCATGTGAGCTGACTCGAATCAAGCCAGGCTCAAGTCTGAGCTGGCTTGGCTCGAAGGCTCACACTCAAACTGAACTGGACCCATAAAGGAGGAAGATGGTCCGAGTTCAAGCTGAGCCAAGCCCAGCTTGAAAATTCATCTTGTGAGCCAGCTTGATGGGCTCAAGGGGTATATTTGTAAAGAGGAATCCAGCAAGGATCCCCTTTACAAGTAAAGGGCTTTACCGAGCCACCTGGGGTGGCTTGAAAGAAAACCGGCTCCGTGCACATCCCTATAAATATTGTGGTCCCATGTGGCTTACAGGATCAAGCAAAATGATCCCAAATGCCAGCATGAGGTAACAAAGCATCCTTTCCTCCCACTCCTGGGATCCAACAACACATTTGTGGCTACAGATGCTACTCTCCCATGTTAAGGATGCTGCACAGATCTAACTGTCAGGGTAGAGTCTGTTCCTGATTCTGTGTGCATCATCTTCTTGGACCTTTTCCCACATATGCCATGGAGATCAGCACAAACATGCCTCAACCATAGGAAAGGTGGTTACATGGGTTTCCTTACAGAAGGGGCAAGTCAACAGGCTTTGCCCCACTTCCCAAAGTCAGGATCAGCACATTGGTTGTAAAAGACGTTCAGCAGAAGCAGCTACAACTCCATGTATAAGAAACAAAGGCTGAGGGCAGATTTATGTTCAAGTTATGTGGGGTTTGTATATACAGATGCATGTGTAAGTATTGTCAATTGCAGTTATAGCCAGAAACATGGATGTATCAACAAGTAACACTTCCGCATATGCATCTGTATGCATGGTGCAAGGGCATAGCAAAGTGGACCATGGGGCAAGAAGTGGAGATGCCCCGCCCCCTGATCTTCTTCTTCTTCTCCACCTCACCTCCACTTCACTGTCTTTGCTCCAGAAGAACTATGCTAAGATGGCGGAAAATAAAACATCTCTGGCATGTCCTTTCTCTCCTATTCAAATAATATTGCACACTCCAATCTGTTGAAGATCCAGCTCCAGACAACATCAACCTTTTGCATCAGTAACCCGAATGGGGCATTGGGAGTAGAGATAGTCAGTTCGGGTCTCCTTCTCTTTCCTGTTTATCTCTGCATTATGACCACTCTATTGATAGAACGTACTCAGGAACTTCCTGGGAGTGATGACCTCCTCCTCCTCCCTCCTCCTCCTCCTCTTCCTCAGAATGCTTCTAGCTCCCTCTCACTCTCTGAGAACCATGCTTCTATAGGTCTTTCTCTGACCACCATGTAGCCAGCAGTTAGATATAGGTCTTTCCTATCATTATGTACTTCTGATTAAAGTAGATTAGTTTAACCTTACTTGAATATCCATGCTTATCATTTACAAGCTGTTGACTCTGAGACCCTGTGAACTTCTACTGTAATGGGAGTTAGTGACTGAAATACTCTGCTATATAAGTAAATACCCCCAACACAACCAGGAGCCAGCAGCTTGCCAATGAGTCAGGCAGGTGGGAGGGGAGAGCAAGGAGAGGGCTATCTGCCAGCCATTATGCTCCCTCCCTCCTCCGTCATGGGCCCAGAGACATTGATTCCCCCCCACCCCGCCCCGTTCAATTATAGCTATGCTTCTGGCATGGTGGGAAGAACTGAAGCCATTGGTTTTTCTATAAAATGATGTGGTGGAATTTTGCCACATTTCATTCCTTGCTTGCAAAATCCTGGTCAACTCTGGAAGAAGCCAGAATGTATTCCACATTTTACTTCAACCATGCCCAGGGAAGCCCAGCCATGCCAGGCCTCTTTATCTATGCTCGGAGGCCTCCAGACATGTGAGACAGAGCCTTAGCATGTCCTGGGAATGCTCCTAGTAGTGTTTATAAATCTGAGGTTTTATGGTTAAGTCATCTGGACAACTGTTTTCTACTGTTGGCCTAATGCAGTCTCTCAACCTGCTGAAATGCAGAGTGCCAGTTGGCAAACGACTGGAAAATGCTGCTGCTATGGTTAATGCGTAGCATATGAGGCCAAGAGTACAAGCAAATCCTCTGAGGGAAAAGAGGGCAAGCAGTAGACAAACATCCCTTCCAGACTAAAAGAATACAACTCAATGGCTGAAATAAGAATAACATGCTACATGACCGAAAACCTGAAGAACAGCACACCTTGAGATGTCTGTTACACTCCAAGGCTGAACCTGATACCTTCTGCATGCAAAGCATGTGAGCTAGGAACTATGGTCCTCCACCCAACAGATCTTCTCCAGTGTGGACTGAGCCTTCATTGGGAGTGGTTGGTGAGAGCTGGTTGAGATCTGGTCCTGTGG
Source organism: Hemicordylus capensis (assembly GCF_027244095.1). Classification (NCBI taxonomy): domain Eukaryota; kingdom Metazoa; phylum Chordata; class Lepidosauria; order Squamata; family Cordylidae; genus Hemicordylus; species Hemicordylus capensis. Next base: position 27,904,112 of record NC_069657.1, on the reverse strand, counting down.
TAGCAAGCATGACTTGTCCTCTTAGGTTAGCAGGGTCTGCCCTGGTTGCATTTGAATGGGAGACTAGAAGTGTGAGCACTGTAAGATATTCCCTTCAGGGGATGGAGCCGCTCTGGGAAGAGCAGAAGGTTTCAAGTTTCCTCCCTGGCTTCTCCAAGATAGGGCTGAGAGAGATTCCTGCCTGCAACCTTGGAGAAGCCGCTGCCAGTCTGTGTAGACAATACTGAGCTAGATAGACTAATGGTCTGACTCAGTATATGGTAGCTTCCTATGTTCCTATGATCTCATGGAAGCCTAGTTTGTGTGGTTTTTCCTCTCAGAAAGTGGGGCTAAATCAGGCAATGTGGGGCCCCATGCTTTGGATGCTGACATGGAGAGCGCATGTATTCCACCACTATGCTAACACACAGCAGGAACATAGGAAGCTGCTTTATACTGACTTGGTCCTTCTAGCTCAATATTGTCTGTACTGACTGGTAGCAGCTCTCCAAGGTTTCAGCCAGGAGTCTTTCCTTTCCCTGCCTGGAGATGCCAGGGATTGAACCCAGGATCTGTTGGGGATTGAATTCAAGATCAGCAAAATATATGAACCAGAGCTGGGTTTCAAACCGAAATTTCTCCAAAGTGGAATCTGAAAGAGAATTTCAGGTTTCTTTCCAAGAAGAAACATGAAATAATTTTCTCCAAATCCTTAACAGGGCAAAGTTTAGAAATCACTGGCTTATCACATTCTGAATACAGTGGCTGCATTCGCACGTGATGCAGAACCGCGGGGTCCAATGGACCTGCAGTTCTGCTCCCCTCCGCCCTGCTCTCCTGTCCAAATTCGGACATAATAAAGTGCTCTGTCCGGCAAGAGGCCCCAGCCAGCCTTATCAACTCTGACATTCCCTCGGCGGCCGAGGCCAGAGACACCCCAGGTGGGGCAAGCAGTCTGGCAGAGCAGCCTGATGAGCAGCCAGCCGAGACGCTGTGGGGCCAAGGAGCTGGGCTAGAGGGGCCAGGGGAAGGGCGGGGGGCAAGTGAGCGAGGAGACAGCAACAGACAGAGGCACAGATGAGGGGGATAAAGGTGGGAGCAGCCTGATATGGCAGGGCGGAGGTCCAATTAGTGGGGGTGTGGGATGCATCAGTTGTCAGGAGGGATTGAAGGCAGGTTCATCCAGTTATGAGGGGCAGTTGGGAGGGCAAGTGGTGGAGGCCTCCATAGAGAGACTGCCATAGTCTCTCTGACTGCAGTCTTTCTGACTGCAGAGAGGATGGGAACTAGCTGTGCAGGCTTCCTTCTTTCATGAAGGACAACCCACACAGTCTATGACAGCTGGGTTGAGGGAGGAGCTTCCTGCATTTCTACATTCGCACACAGATTGTGTAAAACCTAAGGTTGGAGGGGCAAAACTCACTACAACTTGAGCGTATAAACTGCAGTTCAGAGAGTGAAACCTCAGATCGTAGCCCCAATGGAACTAGAGTTCTGGGGGGCAGGTCTGCCCTGGACTTGGACGTAACAGTCCGGTAACCTCTGGCCCCTTCAACTCCAGTTCTGTGTTACATGTGAATGTTGCCATAATACTTAAGTTGATAAAATGATTTTTGAGAACGCGTCTTAAACGTTGTCACAAATAATTTTGTATTCTGTGAATATTCTATAGGGAAAGTAGAAGGGAAAACACAGTATACAGTAGAATTAACTTTTTATTTAGCCATTTCTGTTGTTCCATACGCAGGTCATGACCTCTCACGTCTTGTTTATTTCTTTCCATGTTGACCTTTCACTGCAGCACAGGGCTAATTTTGTGCTCCAGTGACCAAGAATGGGAATTTGTCACTTTATTCAAAAAGGAATGAATATAGGTATGTCTGGCATTCTCAATAGGGCTTAACTATTTCCATACCAAAACACTCAACTATCTGGCTGATCTTTATTAGGAAATATCTTTTCCAAAGATGTTAGATATTTTTACAACAAAAGAACTTGCTTTTGTCTGGAAAAGGATTTCCCCTTCTCCTTTTCTTCCTCCTGTAGAGAGTGGAATACAATTTTCTTTGTTTCCAAACAATGAGCCAAAAAGGGGAAATATTTGGCAGGCTAATGGTCCATAGAATTCACAGAGGCCATTCATACATGACCAGGTGAGTGGGTGGGTAGGTGAGTGGGTGGGCAGGGTGAAGGCTGGTCCAACTCACCTTCTCCCCGCAGACAATAGCTGAAATGTTGCTGGGAGCACGGACTGTGAACCCAGACAATCCATGTTGTATGGACCTCTGGGGGACAGAATGATGTGTCCCAACCTCTGGATATTCCACAATGCACTGTGCAACATGCACAGTACATAAGAGGATTCCCCCAGGAGATGGATGCTCAACACAGCTCCAGCAAATACATGAACCGGAAAACAAGCTATGGGCTTGCTCAAGCCTTTAACCCTGGCTAATAGCCAGGTTAAAAAGCTGGGCTAGGGGGTGCTGCCCTGCCAGAATTGGGCCTAATCCCAGTGCTTCTCCCATGCAGCCTAACCCATGCTGTGCTTCCCCAGCCTGGGATAGGGTGCATGTGAGAACAGCCTCACATAGGTTCAAAGGGCATCCCAAAAATTGGGGATGGAAAATAAAATGCTGTTGTCCATTTCTTGTCTTTTGCACATTTCCTTTCTTACTGTTTTGGATTTTAGAGCAAATAATCTGGTCAATAGTAAGACTTATGAAATTCTTTTGAGTGAATGCATGCAACATTCTTGCATGCTTTTCATTGTTACAAGTTTTTAAATTATGCCTTCTACTAAAAAAAAAAAATAGGATTGCCAACTTCTGATTTCAAAAATACTGAGTTAGCCATTGGTCCTTCTAACCCTGTATTGTCTCCTCTGACAGGCAGCTGATCTCCAGGGTCTCAGGGGAGGGCCTGTGTGTGTGTGTGTGTGTGTGAGTGTGTGTGTGTGTGTGTGAGAGAGAGAGAGAGAGAGAGAGAGAGAGAATTAGCTAGCAGCAACAGCTCATTTTATGGTTATATGCAAGATGCAAGAGTGTGATACTGTCATGCCATTTTAAGTTGCATATGAAAAAATTTCCTAGGTTCTGCGTCAGGGCCAGTGGGATGGGCACACCGCACCCAAGCAGTTAAGGTACAGCGCTTGGGAGTAGGGATATGCATGGAACCAGTTCTGTGCACTCCCTGGAGGGAGGGAGGTTCCTTTAAGGAGCAAGGGAGGCACTGCCAACCTACCAGCCCTGCCCCGCCGCTTCCCCCCCTCACTGGCGCTCTCATAAAAATTGGACACATGGGATTGTAGCATCCCAGCCTGCACCCCTGTCAGCATTGAAACAGAAGTGGCTGATGCGCGTATGCGTGTGTGTCATGCGCATGCGCGTCGGCCACTTCCATTGTGATGCTGACCGGGGCACAGGGAGGGACACTGCAGTCCCGCACACCCACCTTTTACGAGAGCCCTGGGGGGGGGGAGTGGGGGGCAGGGGCTGGCAGGTAGACAGCTCCTCTCCTACCCCTTAAAGGAGCTCCCCTGCCCTCCGAACAGGTTCAAACGCCATTCCACGGAACTGGTTTGGTGCTCCTAGAATGGAGTGCTCAAAGGTTCTGTGAACATCCCTACTTGGGAGGTGACCCACCCTCGCAAGTTGGTACAGCAAAACCTGGATATTTGTGGGGGTTCCATTCCGCTCGACAACCGCGGATATGGAATCCGCAAATATTGGTTCACTGGGGCCATGGGGATTGGGCAGTTAGGTTCCCGGATGTGGTGGGGTACATTTTAAAAGGGATGGCTTCAGAGGGATGGCTTCAGAGGCAGCCACAGGGGCAGGGATGGTGGTGGAGGCAGAAGCAGTGGTGTTTTAAAAGGTACCAGGGAGGAAGAAGGAGTCTCTGCTGCTTCTGCCACCATCCCCACCACTGCGACCTCCTCCAAAGCCATCCCCATTGTGCAGCAGCAGTTTAAAAAGATACCTCCGCCTCCACCCCGACCCACGGATACACGAGTTCCATCGCATATTTTTCCGTGTATGCTGAGTTTGGGGGCCTATTCCATGACCACGGATATGCGAAACTGCGAGTGTTGAACCCATGGATAATTTGCCTGTATAAGTGTGTGTGTGTGTGTGTGTGTGTTTGTGTGTAAACAGAAGAAGCAGTGTAGAACAGAGAGGCAGTTTTTAGCAGCGTGAGTTAAAGGGTTCCTTATGGAATTTAAGGCTTTCCTCTCTCTGTGGGGATCTGATGTGAGGTGGTGGAACTTCTGCCTTTTCAGAGTGCACATGTTGCCCATTTCCACCTGATATTTATTTGCAGATAAACAAAATATTACAAAGACACCAGTTCTGCTTAGACTTCATCTTGTATGAGGGTAAAGATGTCTGTACCAGGGTACATGAGTCTATGCAAATGACTGTACCTGCGTTCATTTAAAAAGGGAACCTGGATACAGGCCCTTCAAATGCATGGCACAGATAGAAAGTGCACTGGTGTACATGTGTTCATCATAATGTGTGGATCTCTACCTGCATACAGATCTGTACCGGTGTATAATGAACACTCATTGTACAAGTGTTGAATATAACATGTGAATAGGGCTACCCAAAATGTCCAATGCTTTCTACACCAAAGGAAACCAGATCTAGACAGGACTACACTTGAAACATTTTACTGCAAGGCATTCAAACAAATATTTAGCTGTAACGAATGGTTCGCTATAGGGAACTGCACGAGCCGGTTTGGTGCCTCTTCTAGGAAGTGCAGAATTGGCTTGGGCGCCAGCATTTGAACCAACTTGACGGGGTGGGGAAGGGTTCCCTTAAGGAGCTCCTTACCTGCTCATCCCCACCCCACCACTTTTCCGCCAGCGGCACTCCCCCTAGCAATGGCCATGCGGGGCTGCTGCGCTGTTCCCTGCAGCCTCTGCACAGCATCGGCACATGGCATAGTGTTGCTGACCACACAAAGGACTGGTGTGCACGCACAGTGGCCATGTGATTGCTGATGCCTTGTGGAGGCTGCAGAGAGGAGCGCCACAGCCCTGCACGGCCTTTGCGAGGGTGAGTGCTGCTGGCGGGAAAGTGGCAGAGTGGGAACAAGCAGGTAGGTTTGTTCCCTTACCTGCCTTAAGGGAACTAGTGGTGTGCAAACAGGTGCTGGGATGACCCAGGCCAGGCAGAGGCCCGTTGGGCAGGCACGGCAGCCTCCAAAATGGCCACCACACTGAAAGGGGAAGGCCCGAATAGGCCGAAGAGGGTGGCAAGGAGGATGGCGGGGGGATTGGGAGCCCCCCCACACCCCACCACCACCAACTAGAGGAAGTCCCCCGTAGGGGGTAAGTGATTAAAAAGGGAGGGTGTTGAGGGAAAAAATTCACGAATCCCCCCCACCCCAGACCAAACCAAACCCTGGTTCGGTTCTGGTTTGGACTGAAACTGAACTGGGCCAGTCGGTTCCCTGCTCACCCCTAAAGGGAACCACTCCTCACCCTGCCAGCCCATGCACAAGCCATTCATGCACATCTCTAGTTAACTGTAAGGGTTTTTTTCCCCTGTTTCTATTGCTGTTTTAAACTGTTTTAATTGTCTGGTTTTAACTGTGGTTTTATTGTTTGTACTTTTGTATATACTCTGTCATGAGGATCCCTTTTGGGCATATATAAAGGTAATAAATAAATAAAATTTTCAGTCTGATGGCCAACAGGGGAAGACTTTCACCTTTCATGCCCTGCTGGTGAGAGTCCCCACCTGAGCTTTGCGGTGCTCCCTAATAGAACAATTCAAAAACGGAACACCTGTAGCCTCATCAAATGTCAAAGAGTTCCAGCCAAACATCCAAGCACATCTTTTGTTCTTGTCTGACAATGTCTTTTACATGTGGATTTTTGTCTACTGCAAGCCAATGAGTGTGTACATGATGATCTTCTGAGATTTCCCCGTCCCTTAGGTTGCATTCACTCACCCCACCATAACACCAATTGCAATATATGAACTGGAATCTGTGTGGGCTTCCTCACAGCCACTTCCTGTCAAGATGCCCTGTGTTAAAACAGCATGCTGTGCAATGAGATGGAAGAAAACACACCGTCCAGCTTTTCCCCTCATCCCTTCCCCATGGCAACCAGACCAGGAACACTGACCCCTGGCAGCACAGCTGAGGCCTGAAACTCTCCTGATAGTCAGAAAAAGCATCTCTTAACCCCAACCAGCAGAATCCAAATGGGAACATGTGACTCAAAACAGCAAAATTGCTTGTCCAGTGTTGTGTTTATATTATACATGGCCCAAACAGGTCAGGGCTGCTTTTATTCAGCCAACATAATGACTCTCTAGTGTAACTGCAAGTGAGTGACAGGGGCATCTAGCTCTGTTCCATTTAGTTATGCAATTAGATGGATTTACATTAAATCAATCATAGAATCATAGAAAGTATTGCTGCTCTTTGATCTAGGTACTGAAACCAAATACTTTCTTTACATGGTTGACCTTTGTCAGCTCCATGTAAACTGAACCAATGATGAGCCATTGAGCTAGCAAATTAGCTTCTCATAGTTGTTGACAGGGTCAGTGGGAAATCTGCTGCATTTTTTTTTAAAAAAGAGCTGATCTCTTAGGTACCACATATTATTACTCACTTGCTATATTCCGTCCTCATCTCCTGTAACATTAAGAAAGCTTAAAGAGTGAAGCGGGAAGAAAAGGGGACCCTGTATTTTTATGTTAATGTTCATGTAGCTGCTTGTTGAAAGAGTTAACCAATTTATACATCACATGATCTAATGGCCGCAACAGAAGTTTTAATCTCTGTTTTAAAACCCCTAAACATTTACAAATAATATTGCTTTGTTAGATTTTTCAGAAACAAGAAGATAACAGCAATTATTAGAACTGAATCTCACAAGAGAAATTGGGTTTAGAAAGGCAAACTGAAGGAATTCTCTGCCTAAGCCCATTATGAATTGGGCCCAGATCCTGCAGTGAGTTATACAGAGACACTGTCTAAAAGGTTCCTGTCCCTCTAAGGGAAGGAGGAAGCTTATGTACCGGAAGTGAGGATAAGAAGAGAAAGGAAGAGGAGGTCATAAGTTATTATGAGCAACATTTTAGACCTTTTTGAGGTTCAGGCCCAGCTCATAATGGACTCACCTGCTGTAAGTTCTCCTTGCCATTTACCTCCTTCCATTCCCTGACCTGGCAACAGTGAAGAGGGCTCCCAATGCTGCAACCATATGATACAGAGGTGCACCGAGGTAATTTTGGAGCCTGGACCTAAAGGCCTTTGGAGCCCACAAGCAAGTTAAGCATCACCCCCCCTACACACACACACACTGTGACACACACAGGGGTTATTCACACGATTGAAGAAAATCGGGCTAGCCTCCGCTAGCCCGATTTTCTCCAATCGTAAGAACCACTGGGCTCACAGCCGAGCCTGGTGGTTCTGGAGCGGCTAACCCGCTCCTGTAACCCACCACTTAGCCCGGGTTTGCGGAGCGAGCGCTCCGCAAACCCAGACTATCTGCTCGTGTGTAGCTGCAGTGTGGCTCCGCACCACAGCTACTTGTGAGTAGACCCCCGACTGGGAGGCGAAAAGCCACCTCCCGGCTCCGGAGTTCTCCCCAGTATGCCCTGCACGCTCGCGCAGGGCATACGGGGGCTTCCGGAGGCCACGCGGCCCCCAAGCTCCCCAGCCCCCACTGGCTCTGTCTTGGAGCCGCCAATCGTGTGGGCGGCCAATCTGGCCACCCAGGGCTCCCTCCCCGCTCGTGAGAGGGGAGAGTGGGCTTAGCCCGCTCTTCCCGCTCACAGCCCCAAACCAGGTCTCACGGATCGTGAGGCCCGGTCCACAGTATTTTTAACACATGGGTTCTTGAGGGCACAAACAGCAAACTCACGAGAATGTAAGAATATAAAACAAGTATATTTATGCAAATATGCATTAGCAGAAACATTTCAACACACAACATAAACATATTTCCATCCCACATATTTCTTTCCCCACTCCCTCCTCTGTCTCTAAGGCAGAGGTCATGTCTGGCCGCCTGGCACAGGTCACAGTCATGCTTGGCCACCTGGCACAGCACGGGTCGGCAGCGCGGTGTGATGACCACACCACCCAGGACAGACTAAAGGGGATTTGGGGGCCCCTAGGAGATGTGGAGGCCCTGGACTTCTGCCTGGAGTCTAGAGGTAAGAGCACCTCTGTAACTATATATGGCAACGCCCAATGAGTCTGTCCAATGGTTTCTGGCTTAGGCTTCTGGTAACCAGTGGCAGCTGATGCCTCTTGGGACGGGAGGGGCAGAGGGGAGGAAAGGGATGCGAGGTAACCATAGGCAGGGCTAATAGTAGGCAGTTCCAACCTAAGTTAGAAAGAACCAGCCCATGGTTTTCTCCATCTGTAAAGTTGTTTACTTGTCTCAACCAAAATCTCCATTACTCACACCAGCACTTAGCAGCTGGCTATTTAGTGCTGATTCAGTGCTAAATTTGCCCCTTGGTTGGCTGAGTAAAGGAATTCTGCCCTTAGAGCGGTTAATTGTAGGTGTCAGTGTGGAAAGTAGCAATGCGCTCTCTCTCGTCCCCATGCCTCTTTTTCGCCTCAGTAGCTCCATCTCTTCTTTTATCAGCATTGCCTCAAAGTCTCCCCCTCCTTGGAATCTGAGCCCTCTCCTCCTCACGCCATGCAAGATTAGGCTAAGAAGTTCAGCTTTGTAGACGGGGCAGGGGAGGTTTTGAATCTTGAGCACCTATTTGCAGGTAGCACATACTTAAGACATGTTTCACACTGCTTGAAAATACCACAATGTATTTGGCCACACACAGAGCCAAGTCTTCTTTCTTCTCACACATATGGATGGGTGTATATATATATATATATATATATATATATATATATATATATATATTATATCCTTATTTCTGCCTTTCTCACAATATAAACATTTCTGGGATATGTCCTTGGACCGCAATCCTATGCACACATCAGTTACTTGGGAGTAAGCCCCAATGAGTTCATCAAGGCTTTACTTGGAATAAACTATATAGAATTGGCTGCAGTTCTATGCAACGTTTACCTGAGAGACTCCTTTATCAGATTTGAAAATTAAACCATATAAATCACAAACCTTCAAAGAACTTATGCTGAGGACTTCTCCTTTCCATACTATTAACAAAAAAAGTAATATTGTTAGTAGTATTACTAGCTTAATAATAATAATTAAGCAACAACAAACAAAAGTATAAGGATTCTAGAGTATGGAGCAACTTGACTATTTTGGACTGGCCTGACTTCCAAGCTGGAAAACAATAATCTCAGAATCCTTAAAAAATAAAACCAAATATTTCTACATAAAAGACACACACATTTCAAACATGATAAGTTTGAAGTTCTCCAGTTAGTAATTTCAGTTAAAATGCCTTGTTTTATTTGGAAGCCATAACCTCCTGTCTCTCTTTTGCCCGCAGGAGAGATGAGAGAGTAAGAGAAAGATAAGGGAACTAGCAAGGGGCTTTGCTTAAGTCCCAAAACAAGAGCGAAGGCCGGGGGCGGGGGGGCTGCCTGCTTCTTTGCCTGGGCTGGCTTCCCTCTGGAGAAGGGGAGGCTGGAGAAAGGGAACTAGGCTGGAGAAAGGGAACTAGGGCTCCTATCTGTTCTGAATTCTATTTATTTGCATACTGAGTGCTCCCATTATGAACAGATCTCCAAAAGGCCTGTCTAGAATGATCAGAGGAAAGCAAGATTACTGTGCTGACTTTGTTTGATGGCCATTGGTCAGAATAGGTGCCTGTAAGCTATTCTAACTTTGATTGGCTGGGGGCAGGGCTAGCACCTGCCCACCCTTAGGTAGTGGGGGGAAGAAAACAAAGGCACACCCTGATTGGACTGGGGCACTAAATATGCAATTTGGGTAGCATGGTAATTACTTCATTTGGGGGCAATGGATCCAACAGAACACCCTAAGAGTGAGGAAATGGCTTTACAAAGGATTTAGGGGGGAAATAGCAAGAGCCAGTGCCATCTATTGGCCAGCAGCAGAAATTCAAGAGCAGCACTCAAACTAGAGATACAGAGAGAATGGCAGAGAGGAAGATATGATATGTTTGGTGAGAGAAGGGGGGGGGGTGCTAGCCCCAAGGAGGGGGCCAATACCCCCTCTGCTCCAAATGAGGAGCCTCCATTGCTGGTAACCATAAATGCTGATGTGTATAATTGCAGCATTATCTTTAGAGACTCAGAGATATATTGACACCACATTGCTGTGGGAAAAGGAAGGGGGTTCATGGAAGGTTACCTTGGGGGTTCAGAAGGTCTCTAAGCTTTCTTGTCTTCTTGAAGATGAGACCTTAGTTCAGAGAAAGAATGAACTAATAAAAGATTTTGGGTACTCATTTTCACATGAGGACAGAGCCCCCCCTTTCCCGAAGAGGTCTTCTGTCTGTTCCTCAATTGGGCCAGAGATGTTCTGCTGCAAACATTAAATATTCCGTACTTCCCTCTTCCACTGATCTGCTGCAAATTTCTTTTAAGTTCCACTACACACACACCCCTCCCTTTGTTAAGGAAATTGCTTCTTAATAGCCCAGAATAGTTCAGTGTTAAATAGCAACTGGATCAGGGAATAGTTCTGGGCTATTAATGATTACTTGTTGATAGTCCAGAAGAGAAAGGCAGCAACCTGTGCTTGCTTTCTCACCACAAATTTCTGGGCAGCTGGATGACACACAGTCACCAATGGAATATGTTTTTCTTGACAAATATCAGTGAAGAGCGGGGGCGAGGAGCAGCTGAGAATGGTACCATGGCAGGGGAAGGGAGGTTTTAGATCTACTCCCTACCATGGATCAAATCTTGATTGGTCTCCTGTGGCTGCTATTTTCCAAAGGGGGGAAAGCTCTCAATGAGAACCCCCCCATCCTTGGCAGGCACTGGGGGAGGGATCTAGTTTGGGGATGTGGTGAGGGAGGGCTAAAGCCTCATGCCCGTTTTGGTCCCAATCTGCAGGGAGGCCTGATCCAGTTGCTGTTTAACACTGAACAAGCAAGCAGCACCTACTTGCAAAAACAGTAGACTTGTTCACAGGATGATTATTAGGATAGGACGAATGCCCTAATTCGGGAGCGCTGCTGGTTCCCATTTTGTGATCGTGAGCTCCTAAAAAGCAAGGTCAAAAGGGGAAGAAGTGATCATCTAGGAGAGGGGGGCTGGGTCAGAGGGCCTTTCCTCTTATCTCAGTAAAATGCTCGGTATGAGAGCTGGCCAGGAAGGTGCATTCCAACCCAGCTCCTCTCTTCCAGATGGTCACTTCCTTCCACTTTGGCCTTGCTTTCTAAGAGCACATGATCTCAAAATGGGAGCCAGCAGAGCTCCCAAACTCAGTATGACATTTGTCCTACTCTAATAATCATCTTGGGAACAAGCCTAATGTGTAATTTGACCCTTAGAAAAATCACCAGTGAGTCATGATGGGGGAATTCTGGCTTAGACAGTGTGTCATGATCTCCAGGTTAGTTGTGCTCATAAGATCTAGGATCAAGGTTCTAGAGGCAGAGGCAGGCTCTGACCCAACCCTATCACACTGGTGCAGCAGTCAACTTTGGGGTTCTTGGCACCCAGGCCTTATTTAGTCTTTCCCATTTCTGGCTCATCTAAACCACTAAGGGAAGGTTTAGGAGTCTTCTGGCAAGTGGGCTAGAACCATACATGCCTTTCCCTATACACCAGGAACATGACCATACCTTTGATGCAACCGTGCAAGTAGTCACTTGTACCAACACTGCAGCTAAAGCTGATACACAGAAAGGGGCAGGCTGGGGTTTCCTTTTAACCCCCCCCCCAAAAAAACCCCATGTTATTTATTTCATCTAAAATAATAACTACCCGCTAACTTTCCTGCTTTCTTAGCACAGCACCCAAATGCCTATCTTCTCTCCCCTCTGGAAGAACTTTATATAATTGTGCTGGTCTTCTGCATCTATTTTGCTTCTGTGCCAATATGTTAGCCAACTTTGTTGTTCCTTCTAATATTTGGCATTTGCTTTTGCTTTTGAATTATGCTTGTCCATCTGTTATTTGTCCTTTTCGTGGTGCATTCTGCCCATTTCATTTGTTCCTCTTGGTTTTTCTCAACAATTTTCCACCACCCCAGCGCTGAAAACTCTACCGGTTGCAAATTTTGTTTTTTGTTCATCCAATGTCTTTTAATATCTGTCCTTGTCTGTGTTTTACAGGATATGATAAATGACTTGGGCCCAGGATATTTAAGAGAATTTCTTTTCTTCATGAGATCATCCTCAGATCTTCTGGGGAGGTCCGCCTACAGTTGTCACTGGCTCATCTGGTGGCGACTCAGGGTCGGGCCTTCTCTACAGTCACCCTGAGGCTTTGGAACCTGTTCCCTGCTGGGGTAAGAGCCTTGCAATCTTTAGAAGAGCTCTTAAGACACATTTGCTTAATCAAGCCGTCAGCTAGCTGTAAGTTGGTTTTAACTGTTGTTTATTGTTATTTTAACTGGTTTAATTACTTTATGGTTTTAATGTGTTTTTGTTGTTTTAATTTGTATGTAAACCATCATGAGACGCAAGGTTTGGCGATATACAAATGTGCAAAATAAATATATAAAGCCAGTCAGTCAGTCAGTCAATTTATTGCAGTCAATAGAACAGAATAGCAAGAAATAAAGCAAACAATCATGTCTGCAACACAAGAAATGGCAGTAGAATACCAGCCATAGAATTAATGTGTACAAAAGATCAAATGATCCAAAGTAACCACAACCACCACCCAAAACACAGCCCTACCATCTATATCAACTTACAGGTTGCTTCCGCATTCTTACAGCAGCAGACAAGAATTTAGCTATGGCTACCCTTGGAACTCTATCAGTAGATATTAAATCTGTCGATCCACCCACCCCTTCCTCCTTGCTTGGAGCACAGAGCCTGAAGCTGCTCTTGGGTTCCCATCAATGATCAGTGCCTAAAGGTAGGGGCAAGTTACATCCAGGAGGACGCTGGGCAATGGGAGGGGTGATGAGTAAGCTAGCTGCAGTGCAACTGGCCATCAGTTCAATAAATCCAGTGACTTCTTCAAGCTCTGCTGGTTGTGTTGGTTTACCCACCTCCCCCTCTCTGAAACCTCCTGCAATAAGAGCTGTTCCCCATTCCAATATCAGCTGCAGCAGAACTGTGACTGTGTGGCCCCCGCACTTGCTCCATGGAACCACTGTAGATCAAAGCTCTGGCTTGTACGTACCTTGTTGGAGGACGAGCTTATTGTCTTGCTCAGCCATAAACATGACCATGACACAGAGAGTGGGAGGCCTCCTCACATGCATTCTATCCATGCACTCTATCCAGTTAGATATGGCTGTGTGTATCTAACTGGGATCCAGTTATATATGGCTGTGTGTATCAGAGGTGGAGAGAGGTTCATGCCCTGAAACAGGAGCAGCCTTTTCATAAGGTGAGATGAGGCAGGCAGCTCAGGTGGCAGATATTTGAGGCGCTAACAGGGTGGCAAGATGCCTCACACTGTAACCACTGGAACAGCTTCTTGGGACCCTACACACACATACACAGACACAGAGTCACATTACTTACAAATTGGGTTAATGTACTGTAATTTAAATTGACTTTATTAAATCTTATGGTTTTATGTTATTTTGTACTTCATTATTTCAAAACAGAATAATAATACCCTATTTATTGGGGGTGGGTGGGAATCATCTGCCTGTCAATGCTCCCATAGCCTCCCCAAAGTTTTCAGTGTAATTCAGTAAACCATATCCCAACCTCTGAAAAGCCATTCTGACACTGAATATTCTCCATGTAGTTCTAATTAGGGTTGTCAATCAAAGACATCATAGCTCATAAATGGTATATATTTTAACTGATTAATCAATTAATTAATCTTTTGAATCTGCATATATTTGCATATGAACAACTAATTCTTCTGAAGAAAATGCCTGCTTCCATAGTTTTTAGATTTTGGCCCAAATGTGTCACATTCAGGCCCCACCTTAGAAGAGGGCAGGCATTCCCTCTCATGTGTAAGAGAACATAACATAAGAACAGCCCTGCTGGATCAGGCCCAAGGCCCATCTAGTCCAGCATCCTGTTTCGCACAGTGGCCCACCAGATGCCTCTGGAAGCCACAGGCAGGAGTTGAGGGCATGCCCTCTCTCCTGCTGTTACTCCCCTGCAACTGGTACTCAGAGGCATCCTGCCTTTGAGGCAGGAGGTGGTCTATAGCCCTCCAACTAGCAGCCGTTGATAGACCTCTCCTCCATGAAGTTATCCAAACCCTTCTTAAAGCCATCCAGGTTGTTGGCTGTCACCACATCCTGTGGCAGAGAGTTCCACAAGTGGATTGTGCATTGTGTGATAAAGTACTTCTGTTTGTTGGTCCTAGATTTCCTGGCAATCAATTTCATGGGATGACCCCTGGTTCTAGTGTTGTGTGTGAGAGAGAAGAATTTCTCTCTATCCACTCTCTTCACCCCATGCATGATTTTATAGACCTCTATCATGTCTCCCTACAGTCGTCTTTTTTCTAAACTAAAAAGCCCCAGGTGTTGTAGCCTTGCCTCATACGAAAGGTGCTCTTGGCCCCTGATCATCTTGGTTGCCCTCTTCTGCACCTCTTCCAGTTCTACAATGTCCTTTTTTAGATGTGGTGACCAGAATTGTATGCAGTACTCCAAGTGTGGCCGCACCATCATTTTCTATAAGGGCATTATAATATTAGCCATTTTATTTTCAATCCCCTTCCTAATGATACCTAGCATGGAATTGGCCTTTTTCATAGCTGCCGCACATTGAGTCAGCACTTTCAATGTGTCCACCATGACCCCAAGATCCCTCTCCTGGTCACTTACTGACAGCTCAGATCCCATCAGCGTATACTTGAAGATGGGTTTTTTTTGTACCAATATGCATCACCTTACACTTGCCAACACTGAACCACATTTGCCACTTTGTCGCCCACTCACCCATTTTGGAGAGATCCTTTTGGAGCTCCTCACAAGATGTCTCTTCAAAGGTGACATCTGCCATCCTTAGGTTGTTAACATCCAGATGTGTTATGTTATTATATTAAAAATATTTTAAAACATCATAAAAGTCAGCTGACAAAGGGTGACCTACAGAGTACAGATACACCGGTGCAGTGAAAAAGCAGCTTACCAGAACTTTCCAAGTAACTGCACTGGTGCAGCAAAGGAGCAGCAATTTTTGATGCCCTCCCATTCCCCATGAAGCCTTCTGTGCCACCCAAAAATATTTCCCTGAGGGTTTGCCAGCCCTCAGGGACATATTTTCCTTGTGGAAAAGAGATGTCAAAAATTCTCGCTTCCTTACTTCCCCGGTGCAGTTAGTTGGGAAGTTCTGTTAGACTGTTCTCTTCTAGGGATGTGCACAGAACCGTGGCAGGGCGGTTCGAAGGCTGTGGGGGTGCCGCTTTAAGAGTGAGGGAGGGTGCATTTACCCCTCCCACCACTTTCCCCCCACTGGCGTCCTTCAGTAAGCCAGCTGATCAGGGCTGCCACCCCAATACCCCCTTTGGCCGGATATGGCGGAAGTCCCAGACATCCCTGTGCGCACTAGCGCACTGGGGACGTCTGGCCATATCTGGCCAACAGGGGCAATGGGGCAGCAAGGAGGTAGGCTGCCACCCCGATCAGTTGGCTTACTGAAGGATGCCAGCAGCGGGGAAATGGCGGGAGAAGTAAGTGAACCCTCCCCTGCTCTTAAAGTGGCACCCCCACTGCCTTCGAACTGAAGGAACCGCTGGTTCTTCAAACCGGTTTGGAGGCCCATAAAGGACCTCCAAACCGGTTCTGTGCACATCCCTATTCTCCCGTTGCACTTTTGCATGCTTAAGAGGATGGGGCTGTAGCTCAGTGGAAAAGCACACTTTGCATGCAGAAGGTCTCAGTTTCAATCTGTGGCCACTCCAGGTATGGATGGAA
Source organism: Hemicordylus capensis (assembly GCF_027244095.1). Taxonomy (NCBI): domain Eukaryota; kingdom Metazoa; phylum Chordata; class Lepidosauria; order Squamata; family Cordylidae; genus Hemicordylus; species Hemicordylus capensis. Next base: position 27,888,157 of record NC_069657.1, on the reverse strand, counting down.
ATACCTTTGTTTGACATCTTGGAGAGCTGCTTCCAGGCAGTGTCAACAGTTCTGAGCTAGATGGACCAGTGGTTTGACTGTATAAGGCAGCTCATGATTTATCATGGACACCCTTAAAGTTTTAAATAGATTAATAGACTAATCATTACGACCCTGGTTCTGATACATCACATGGAGATTTTCTACTTTGGCTCTAGTTTTTGCTAGGAAGTCATAAGAACAGCCCTGCTGGGTCAGGCCCAAGACCTATCTAGTCCAGCATCCTGTTTCACACAGTGGCCCACCAGATGCCACTGGGAGCCTATAGGCAGGAGTTGAGGGCATGCCCTCTCTCCTGCTGTTACTCCCCGGCAACTGGCAACTGGTAAGAACAACTGGTCATCCAACATAGGCATGCACAGGCTTTATGAGATATATCAGAAGTAAATCACATGGAGAAAGCTGCTATATGTTTGAGGGCTGTGTGGGAAAGGAACCACATAGACCCCATTCCAAGCAGTGTCCACATCATAGGCATAACATATAAGCCAGCTTCCATTTAGTTCCACATTGGTACAACACAATATATGTGATATCCAAATAAAGTTAAGCAAGCTTAAAGGGAGTATGATTTCATAATGCAAGTTGCCCAGCATGAGCCTCTAGGTAATGTGAAAGAATGAATGAAAGAACCAACATTCACTGCAAAGCACACTGGGATATGATGGGATAAGTATGATGGACCAAAAAAAGAAAAAGAGCCACCAGGGGAAACCTCTGCTAGAGATTTATTGCTAAAGAGAGGGGTGTGCCAGCTTGAAAACTGCTTGGGAGCACAATCTCTGACAAACCTCAACCTTTACCCCACATGTAAAGGGTTTGCTTGGTGTTATTCTTTATCCCTGTTTTTAAAAAATTACTTCATTAATTATTATTTCATTATTATTTAATAAAGAACTAAGCCATAGGTGGGAAAGTATTTGGGATATATGTTGCAAAATATCTGGGATGGTCCTGAGAAAATACCAGTTTATCCCAACTTTTGTCCCTGGAATGTTTATTGGGAAGACAAGGTGTGTGTGTGTGTGTGTGTGTGTGTGTGTGTGTGTGTGTGTGTGTATGTGTGTGTGTGTGTTTGTTTGCTGTCTTTATGTTTGTGAACATTTAGTCTTCCCATTTCAGATGTACCTGTAGGTGAGGCATCTGCCTGAGGCAGAACCCTCCCCAATCCAAGCCTGATGTGTCTCCTCTCCCCCAGCATGTGGAGCATAGTGGGGTACAACTTTTTGTCCCGCACAACTCAGTGTTCTTCCTCTTTCCTCCTCCATCGCCGAAGCCCTGATGGTCCTCCTTTCCTTTGGAGCATGAAGCACTTCAGGGAGCAATGTTTCCTCCCCCATCCTTCTCAGACCAAACAGGGTTCCCTGTAAGAAGGATTCCGAAATGTTGTTGATTGCAACTCCCATAATCCCTAGCCAAAGGGCGGTAGAGCTGGTGATTATGGGAGTTTCGGACAACAACATCTGGGGATCCCCATTACAGGGAACACTGAACCCAATCCAAGTAGCTCATCCTCTTTCTTTCCCCCACCCAAACCCCACTGTATGTACCCTCCTTTTTCTTCCTCACCTCACCTATATCCCAACATTCCTCCTTTCCCACTGGGTGAAGCATGCCAGGGAGCAACCACAGACCTTTCCCTTCTCCCTGCATACCTTTCCTGATGGAAGCATGAAAGTCACTGACACTCTGATCTATCCTCTCGGCCTAGAGAGCCATTTATTTGTTTTTCCTACCTTTTGAAAAAACAGACCTGAGTGACAGGAAGTTTGAGTACATGCTTTCTGTTGCTCCACTCGGCGCCCCCTGCAGGGAAGGTGGAAAAGCTAGAAGCAGTTTGCTAGGAGGAGAGGTCAGAGACGAGAGTCTGAGGTGGTGGTAGTGTCAGCAGTGGCTACACTGACACCCATGCCACTACTGCCAGTTTGGTAGCACAAGGCTTGATGAGCAGGTGGCAGGAAGAGTGGAGTGTCACCTTCTTCTAATCCACCACTACACTGGGGCTCACTGGAAGATGGGTCCTGACCAATAGCAGAAGAAAGGACACTGTGATTTAAATGGGGGAAAATAATGTAAATTAGTTCTTAACACTAGAACCAGCCCCTGCTTTTAATTTACATTTTAATATCACACACACACACACACACACACACACACACACACACACACACACACACACACACAAATGCTCACTGAATTAGGAGAAATGCAGTCTAGGCCCCAAAGTGCATTTGTCCTTAAAATGAACTTCTTTGCCATCACTGTTTTACAGCAAATCTTTCATTTTATAAATATTGGGGTTTAAGAATAATTCATGAAACAGACTGGAATATGGATAAGAAGTATGCTTCTGATTTCACACACACACACACACACACACACACACACACACACACACAACCAAAAACTACAGAACTAGCAAGGGCCAATTTTAAAGAGCCTCTTTTAAAAGACTTTGCAATATTTATGAATCTTGGGGGGATTTTTTTTTTTAAACAGGAAAAACAAGTTTTATTTAACATGCAAAACAGCTAATCTTATGAAAACCTGCATTTGCAAATTTGGAATCTGATGTCACTCCCCTCCCACAAAAGGATATATTTCCAAAGCAAGAAAATAAGTCGAAGGGGTCAAAAGATGAGGGTATAAAAAGCATGCTGTTCTGAAAATTTGGCAAGAACCAATTAAACTCAGCTCAAAATTATTCAGATCCTACCATTGCAAAATAGCAAAGGCAGATTGCAGAATGTATGTACAGTCTCTATGAATGCTTTCTAATTGGCAAAGCAAGCCCCTTTGTGGGGAGACTTTAGTGGTATCACATTAATATTTGCATTACTATTAAACAGTCATAAAGAGATGCAGTTTAAAAGCCTTCACAGTGGGGAAAAATGATGGGAAATGATTGGAAACTCTTAATATAGTCTGTGTGTACCTTTTCACAGGCTGGTTCTCAAGGAGCTTCACTGGAGGATGGTAAGCACAGGTGAGTTAGACAAACAGAAATCCTCCCAAACATATTTCTTACCAGAAGGACAATATGTGAATAAGCTCAGTATGAACAAATGCATTTGGTACTTTCTGATTTCAATATTGATCATAAAAAGGTATTTTGGGGAGAGTTAATGTGGTGAATTTCAAATCAATGGCCTCGTATAACCAGATGAAGATTGACCATTGGTTTTAATGCAGTCGGGGATCATTAAATCACATCTCATTGTCATTCCTGTGATACATCATTTAGTGATTTGACATCACATGGAGGAATGTCTGAATATGAAGGCACTAATCAGCTGATATGTGCGCACCTCATTATTACACATACACCACGGCTATACAATTAGAGCCTCATTGTCTCAATAAGCTGCTACTCCACTCAGATGTAATAAACAGCCTTTTCAGATGGGAGGTCGATTTCAATATATTGTCTTAGGATGCAATATTTTAAAAGTGACATGTTTAATTTGCAGTAACAGCACATTTAAACATCATAGTTAAGACAAAGATTCTAAAGCAGTTTACCTGAAAGGAAGTCCCATGGAGGTTAATAGATCATAGTCATAAGAAAAGGTGGTTAGGATCCGGCTGTGAGGATCCAAACTATTTTCCCCATGTGTTTCATTCAGTTGCAGTGCCTGCCAAATGGGAAACTCATTAGCGCAACTGCAAGTGTAAAATAAATCTAACTTCTTCCCCCCTTTTGCAAAAAAAGAGAGGGGAAAAAAGGTGTGTGTGTGTGTGAATATATATATATATATATATATATATATATATATATATATATATACACACACACACACACACACACACACACAAAACACTTGCACCCTCCCCGATGCAACGAATGCTGTGAGTAAAAAAAGAAAATGATAATTCTGTATTGCAAATTGGAGAGCCCAATTTCATTCCTGAGAGCAACAATTAAAGGATTTGAGTCATAAAACAGTGCATGATATAATGCATCTTTTTTTTAAAAAAAAGCTGGCAACCTTCTCACATAAATCACACTCCTGTAATTTTTTCCCAGACAGATTTTTTAAGAAGGGCTCCCACCCCCCACATGCAAAATATAGTATACTGTATTTGAAATATATGCTTATGCACAAGCAATGCATAGATTGCCAAACCGAGAAGAGAAAACTAACTCAGTTACTTAATACACCAAACTTCAGGTTCTTCCTGTATTATATGAAATGGCTTGAAACAGGAGGCAGCTGCCAAGGAACATCACTGCTTCTTTGCTCAAGAGAGACAAGGGAAGGAAGAATGAAGGGGGGGGAAATTCCCCCGATGGATACCACAATAGCACGTCTTTCATTATCGCCCTGTGTCAAGGCACTGTGTAATATTCATTGTGCATGCATAGTAAATTCCTATTTACCTGGCAGTTCTTTTGATAAGTCAGTCTTTTCTGCCTCTTTTCGTCCACACAGCATGGAACGGGGAAATCTTTTTTTTTTCTTTTTGCCTATAATTCTTATTAAGGTGATACCTTCTCTGAATAAGAAAGCACACACTTCCAAAGGAGGCATTCTCTGGGGTTTTTAAGGGCCATTGTTTTTATTGTTTTCCTTTCATTCCTCCCACCCTGCTGCGTTTTAATGCTATAGTGACTTCTCTGTGTATACAGCTCTCATATTGAAATGTCTGCTGCAGATATATGCAATATTAAAGAGTGCTTATGAATTTTTGACATCTAATTAGTCGCTACCCAGTTAACATGTCAAGACTCAGAGGGATTAGGGAGCCAGCCCTTTCTGAATAAGTTAAAGCTATGCCCTGTCCTTTTCATGTATTATTCTTTAATGTAGGTGGTGATTATTTTGCTGTGATTAATTGATGAAGCTCATTGGTCTGGCAAGTGTTACAGAATTCACCATTCCTCACTTTTATTCCTCTCTGTAGGGCTTTCCTCATTTGAAAGAAATGGGTTCTATCTAGTATGTGAAGCCTCTTTTTACTTTTCCCTGATAGTGTTGCAGTTTGCAGTTCCTTTCAAGATGCTATCAACTAAATATTCTGTCTTTTGGGGGCCGTTGCAGAAGTTAATTATCTTTTAAAAAACATATTTGACAAAAAGTGTGTGTGTGTGGGGGGGGGGATCGGAAGTCTGTTTTGTTTAATTCTCGCCCATCTCCCAACTCAATATTTGTTACTTATTTCTGAGGGGAAACTACAGACATTTCTTCTAAACACAATTTCATAGTCTTACTGCTTTGCAAAGCCCCTCGATCCATTAATCTTGCAGGATTTTAAGATGACTAAAAAAGAAAGCCTTTATCTTTTAGATGTTTTTCGTGTCGATTTTATTATATGTGTTTTGCATTCCCTTTTCACATCTATCTGAAGGGCCTAATGGTACACAAACTATCTTTGGGTTTTCATAGATGTCTTAAATAAAAACCCAAGATTTCCTTTATGGTACTTCCACCCCTACCCCTTTCCTTCCAAACACCTGTAAAAATCAAAACAATACATTTCAAACAATGTAATTGCTCTTAAATTCAGCAGAGTGTCCGGGACTTTGATAAGCTCCTGGTAAATACCAAAAGAATATTCCATTGATTATACACGTCAGTGGACCTCCCAAAAGAAAGAACACCAAAATCCAGTATATAATTAATGCATCCCTTTGGGGGGTAAGCGATATAAGGATTATATTGAAAATGATAAGTACCATATGATGAGCATGTAATGGCAACACCCTGTGCAAAGACAGCATGCTTGTGCACCAAATCATTGGTACTTAAATCAGTGCTGTGTGTACTGCATACAGCAGTGCTAGGGGTGGGAACGGCAAGTCCCAATTTCAGTTTTGTTAAATCTTCCTTCTGCCTTCAACACTGGGGAGTGGGGTGCACTGGCTGAACAAAGGCTCATGAGGTATGTGTGACAGAACTTCTCAGCCCTCTGTCCCAGTAAGGCGGCTGTTTCTGGAAGGATGAAACTGATGAATGTTCAGAGGACAATGCAAAAGGCAAATGTTGTGTGCAAATAGGGCTGTATGCAACTATCTAATCGCACACTGGGGCTACTTAGAACTTCACGCAATTTCCCTACCTCTCCATAGTGAGGCCATGCAACAAAAGGCTACAGCCGCCCCTTGCTGGTTCTATGGACAGGAAATAATTACTTCTCTAAGTAATTCTCAACTTGGCCCCATTATAAATCTCCACCATTCAGTTCTGTAACTCGGACAATAAGAGCGCTCCAGATGGTTTATCTTGGTGAAATGGCACAAACTCCTGTTAACCATCCTGGAAAAGAAAAGGTACCCATATGAAATAATCCTTCACCTACATCCATGGGCTGGAGCTTTAATTATAGTACTATATGCTATTCAAGAGCTGGCCGCAATATTTCCCCCTCTTCCATTGAAGATGCTTTATTATATCTCAGATATTGTGTGGGGCTCAGCTTTCTGCAAATTAAAGAATACACATCTGAAGTGAAGGGATAAAGGAAGCATTCTTTCAAGGTGTCAACAGTTCTGTTGTTTCAAGGGTAGGTGTGAGGGAATCAGTGGTGGAATGCAGTTTCCAAAATACTGGAAGCAAAGTTGTTAAGAGGTCAGTAGGAGGCAAAACTGCAGCTCGCTAGCCTAATAGTACACAAACAATCCCCAGGAAATAAGCTAGCATGGATCTTGGCACACAAAGGGAAGGAAATGTGATAAACTACGTGAGAAAACAAAATAGTATATGTATAGCGGCATGACATGGGAACGTGGAATTAAAAGAAATATCAATCAGGCAGAAACATATTCTGCTTTCTGCCACACAGTAGATTCTATCAGAAGAAAACATTGAACTTTGTAGTGTTAGCAGCAGCTGAAATTTAGAATTATTGTTTCCTCGTAACAGAAGACTCATTTTCCACGGCCGCATTTGCAGCATAATAAGCTTTTTGTTATTTTTTCAATTAGAGTCAATTGACCTAACAAAATGGATGGCAATTAAGTGATTTTTGTAATGGTCCGGGGGTAATTTAGTCGAGCTTGTCAGCTGTGTTTCATGAAGCCGAGATGTCTTTTTCCCCCACTGCCTTCCTTTCCCTCTCTCTCTCTCTCTCTTTCTCAGTCTCTCCCTCTCCTCCTCCTCTCCTCCTCTCTCTCTCTCTCTTTCTAGAGCATAATGGCTCATAATTTCAAAATCTTTTCCTTCTGTTTCCCTCACAATAATTTGCAATTACAGGAAGTTGTTGGAGGTGATTTTTCCCCCTACCTTGCCTTCTGAGTCAGTAATTTTAAATAAAATGTACATACTCGGGGGGGGGGCACATGGGGGAGAGGACTCTTGCAGAAATCACTTTTTTGCGTAAACTCAGTTATTTTATGAAGAGTAACACCAGTTTCTGCTGGGTTCAGCTCCTGAAGTCGGAGGTATTATTATTATTATTATTTTCTGGCCAAAAGGTTTGAAACAGTATTTTCAAATCAAACAGTATTCAGTAAAGTAAATAAAATGATCACAAACTTCCTAGAAGCATGAAAGATTTACAAAGCCAAGACATAGCCGAAGAATCTATAATCATTACCTGGGTAGCAATTGGACTTAAATTTTGCATGATATGATGTATGAGGTCTCCCTGATTTAACTGATTTATTATTTCACGGTAACATCTACAATTGTTTTCTATTAAAATGATACATTTAGATCAAAAAAGTGTTTTCTTTCTTACGAATTTTGTCTGCAACATATCGGGGAAAATTATTGAAGCTGTTCCATCAATGCACTTCTTTCTTTATGTCTAAATGTAAAGTCTTGCCTACATCTTGAATCCGAATCTTGTTTCTGTTAAATTAAAAAAAAAAAATCCTTATGTAACATCATAACCTTAGTGGGATAAAAGATACCCAGTTCATTTCAGTAGGGGGCACTGTTAAAGAAGAGACCATCAAGAGATGCTTCCGCTCTTTGGAACAAATCAGTCACCTCCAAAATACAGAGGCTCTCTTCTATCTTTGACTCAGCTTAAGGCAAGCAGTTCTCTTGGCTTGGTTAGCAAGGCTGAACTGAAGTCACAGGTCAATAAGAGTTATCATCAACTTTTACTCTGGAAATATGAACATTTTGAAGGTCCCTGCTCAGGTGAAATTTTAGGGACGAAAATGAGATTCAGAAAGATTAGCAACTGTGCCAGTCCTCCTGTTAGGCAAATCAAAGCAGCCCATCTAGGATTGCCAGCTGTTGAAATACAAAATTCATAAACCTGGGCAAGGCCCAGGGGCAGGACTCGAGGCAGCGCCTGGGCACACTAGGGGGGTAGAGCCCACAAAGAAAGTGTTATCTCCATATAAAGGGCTGTGTGGGCTTACAAGTCCCCTGCTGCCAAGTGATACCATCCACAAATATCAGGCCACCAAAGATGGACTGACTACGACGCTGCCACAGCCCAAAAGCAAGAAATGATCAGCACGCAGAGCAGATATCTCAAGAAAGTAAGCCAAGCCACAAACTACAGATTGCATATATATAGTCAAGGAAAGTATGCTGGCAACACTCTTCTTTCAACGAGTTAAGCATTCCAGGAATTAAGCATGTGGGGAACCGACACTCTCAATTCTCAGTCAATTCACATGACCAAAAATACAGACAACGAGACTCAGGGAAAGGTGCAGACGGAAAGCTTGAGAAGCAACTGCTCACAATTTGGCAGGGGGTGGGGAAAGATGGGCGTGATAGGGGGAGTTCTGTAAAACGAGGATGGAACTCCTCAACCCCGACAAGACTGGTTAGACCCAGATTGAGAGACACCAACTCTCTTTCCCCATGATGATCTCTCCTCCTTGCCATAGTGGCAGATAGGTGGGTGCTGGAGTGGAACATAGGAAGTTGTCTTATATTGAGTCAGACCATTGGTCCATCTAGCTCAGTATGGTCTACACTGACTGGCAGCAGCTTCTCCAAGGTTTCAGGCAGGAGTCTTTCCCAGCCCTACCTGGAGATGTCAGGCATTGGACCTGGGGCCTTTTGCATGCAAGCCGATGCTCCACCACTGAGCTACAGCCCCATCCCCTTCTATGGCTTTTGAAAGGCTCACTTTCGACCGGCAGTGGTAATAGCACAAGCAGCCTCTTGTGGGCAGGATGATGGCGGTTTGGTGGGTGACAGTGAGAACTGAGGGTGTCGGAGAGGGATGTATAGGTGGATCGTGCTACTTGTGGCACTGCCATTCGTGGTTCTGCATATCCACGGTCTCAAAATAGGCACCCAGCCCCGGCATATGTGGAATTCTTTAAAAGCCATTTTTTCCTGTGATTTTTCACAGACAAGTGACCAATTTGGGTCTGGGGGCAGGGGCATTCCTGGAAGGCTAGAGACCCACAGAGTATGGCAGAGACTTTCTTTCATGATTTCCCCCCATTTTTGCCCTTTCCCCCAGCCTTTATGAACCTACCCCCCACCATTCCCTTTGCTGTAATGCCCCACATATCCATGGTTCCGATATCTCTGGTTCCTCTGTGGAACAGAAGCCCCCGGATAACGGTGTTCATCTGTACCTGATGGAGGCCTTCCTATATTTTCTGCTGAGATCGGCTTTTACTGCCGCTGCTGTTGCCCGGCAGCTTCTGCCCACTCCCCCAGCACGGAGCAGCCTTCTCCTCATTGCTGTTCCATGAGCAGAGAGCAAGTTGGCCAGTGCCATTTGAGAGGCAGCTCCTCACCCCTACAGTACCTCCTTGTACTGCTGCCTGCCTGCCCACACTTCCAGCCTTCACCAGTCTGCATTGGGTAGCCATGTTAAATTTCGCAATGCACCTGGCTGCCCATACATTGCCGTTTCAACCATCAAGCTTCCCTGCCCAGAATGCATGCAGTGGCAGCACCCAGTTGGAGGGACCATGGGGCAATGCCCCAAACTGGGCCCATCGCCCCTCTTGCATTCACCCTTCTTCCTAATAGTTCTACTCCTGCTCCCCTGTTCCAACCCCTACTGCTGCATCCTCCCCACAAGTGTACCTGAATGAGGAGAGAGGGAGTGGGTAGGTGGCTGCTGGCAGGTTGGCGGCTCCTCCCAACCCCCGCCCCCACCTTGGGAAATGGGGAGCAGCAGGATGAAGTGGTGGTGGCAACAACCCTTCCTCTCCCTCACCCTCGGAAGTGGAAGAGACACTGAATTTCTCAAAGGCAAGTCCTCCTCCTGTCTCATCTGCCTCAATGAAGGAACTTCCCCACCCCCAAGGCTGCCAGTGTCATTGCAAGGGGTTCTGGGAGAAAGTTCCATTGCCTGAGGGTAGGGTGGAAGGAGGCAACAATTCCATAAGTCTCCTGCACTCTTTGACTTTCTCTCATCCATTCTGCGTCTGCATGCAGGAACCTCTCTGGGACAATTCCCATTTGCAGATGGGAAGGTGGGTGAGACAAAGTAGCCGTGCAAGTGCACCATTATCTGCGGGGGCTCCGTTCCTGCTGTTTTCCATGGATAACAAAACTGTGGATAATGAGGAATTGAGTCTATGGGGATTGGGGGCTTAGGTTCCTGCAGGGCAAAAAAGGGGAACAAAACAGTGAACAATGGCAGATATACGAGCAAAAAAAGCATCGTATCATGATATCCAGTGATGTGCATCCCCCCCCCATGCCCAATTTCAAGGATTTTAATTTAAAAATTGTGTTAACACCTTTTTTAAAAAACAGAAGAGCCACAAAATGGCTCCTTTAAACAAAATAATGTTCAGAAATGACCTCGGGGGGGTCACTTCCAGCCATCTAGGAACTGAGGATATGCAGACATTAACCCTTTCTTTACCCGTGTATGCTGAGTCAGGTGCCTATTTTCAGACTGCAGGTACAGGGAACCACGGATAGCTGTACCGCATAGCAAGGTCCACCTGTCCCTGAGACTTGCAGTGCAAATGCATCCTCCCAACATTCCCCATGTGAGTCCTGGGCTTTGGGGGTGAGCTGTGGGCCCCCAGACAAAGCCCAACATGGCTGACTCCTGGGGCCACCCATGACAATGGAAACATCTAGAAAATATTTCAGAAATATAAATAGATAAGTTGCAGGGGCAGGGGAACAGAGTGGGGGGAAAGGCTTTTCCCCTCAGTTGTCTGGCAACACCAGACTAAAAGAAAAGAAAATGGGTGGATCATTTCTTTTCCCGTTTGAGGGCCACCCACTAGGCCTGCCTTTAGCAGCAGATATGAGAGTATTTATTAATTATATCGTTTATTATTTCCTTTTTCAGTGCCATAGTGAAAACAGGGCTCCATCTGTTTCAGCCCTACGAATAGGCATCTGCAAATCCACTTCCCAGTGGCGAATGCCCTGACCTTCTGGCGAGCAGGACCTCAGCACCACACAGATCTCCTCCCCAGAGGACTCATCTCCAGTGCAATTCTGAGAAGGTAAGCAACAGCCAGTGTAGGTTCAGAAGTCTTCTTTATTCAGACAAGACTGCAACAAACCCTGGGCAGCTTGCCCTTAAAAAACAGAAAGCTAAGCCACACCCAACCAAATGCAACCTAATCTTAAAGAGACAGGACATATATAGTACAGCAGGAATCATTTCTGAACAGTAGGAGTGGGCTCCCACTGTTTCTTATCCTTTTCATATCTCAGGGCAAATGACAGAAGGACCCACTTCTCTCCTAAGCCCTCCACATGTGTGGCAGAAAGGATTTGGGGAATGAGAGGGAGTTGGTGGCTAGCACATATAATGGCTGGCTAATGACCCTAAATTTGTGGACCCCTGCCTAAGAGTTAGGCTTCTGCTAAAAGCACTAGAGCAGGGCCAGTTTAAAAAAAGGTGGCAACCTTACAAGCAGATCCTCAGGTTATCACTGAAATGTACCATACAATTGAGTTGGAAGCAAATTTAGAGGCTCCTCTTGGGCGAAACATGAAGAATTTCAAGCAAAGCTAAACAAGATGTGATAAGATTCCTGGCATTTCTCAAGGGGGTTCTGTACATCCCTAAAGATGTATCGGACTTGTATCCAGGATATCCCTTCATTTTCTTTATGATAGCCAGTATTCTTTTCCTGTGGCTTGCTAAGGGGGAAAAAATCATTTTTCTCTAGACTCGGCTGGAATTTGGCCTGTGTCTCCAGAGCCTTGATTAATCCACTGTACCTAACCTCCTCCCCCCTCCCTCATAGACTATAAAAGGGAAAGTTATGGTTCTGAATGAGCATCATGCAGGAAAAAAAGGAAGCAAAAGCATAAAGTATTAAACTTTCATCTGCACCATAGGAGAGATGTAGTTATTAAATTTCAGCTGCTTATCGAACTGATATGAAAGTCATTTTGCATGATTGCTTTGCATCCTCAAATCTTCTGCTTTTATTTGCTGTGCATCTCTCTGCTTTCTTATTAGAGAAATACTCAAAGGATAAAAAAGCTGATAATATTATTCAGTTTTGACAATTAGGTGGAAAAAACATTTTAAGAAGCATTTTTTTATTGCAGCTAGTAATAATATTGGTGGTCCTCCTGGTAGCAGTCTCTGCTGATGTTACTCAGGAGTGATGCTAGCTTTACCCTGGAACTCCTAAAGCCCAAATAGCTAGACTGGGGAAGCTGGGAAGAAGCTTGCCCAGGAATGTCATTCTCCGTAGCATAAATGTCATATGCAGCCTTCACTTATACAACCTATAGAAGTATCCGAATCCTTGTATGCTTCTCTGTGATCATAGTGAAAGCTTATCATTTACATAGAAACCAGTTTTGGCTTCTGTGGTACAGACATACCAGACATCCTCTGAGCGTGAGCACACTGCTGGTTAATTTTTTCATTCCCCATAGAAATGAATGGAGCAATTGTGTTCTTTAAGAGAAAGTAAATTACAATAAAACTGGTCTGTTCTTGCAGCCTCTTTATTTTGTCCCATAGGACTTGATAGCTCCTGTTGGGGGTTGTCTCTCGGTTTGGCTCTTTAAGGGCCAAGCCAGGAAGCATCAGGATAAGAAAGGCCATGTGAAGAAAAAACAACAACCTGGGGAAACAGTTTCAGTTTTCCAAGAGAAGCCTGTGTGAGTGGTTTGGACTAGGGATGGAACAGGATTTGCATTCTGTTCCAAGATCAGAAGAGAATGCAAATTCCCAGAACGTTCTGTCAGAACATCTGAATTCCCTGGTCAAGGCGGTTGTTAAGATGGAACGGGCTCAAAACATTTTGAGTACTCTGAGTGTTCCAAGCGCCATTTTGGAGGGATGTTTTTCCTTTGCTGATTGGTTTTGGTACTGGCTTCCGATTGGCTTGTGATCTCCTTGCTTCTTGGTTGGCTTGTTATCATACAAATAAACTTGATTTGTACAATAACAAGCCAACCAAGAAACAAGGAGATTACAAGACAATCGGAAGCCAGTGCCAAAAACATGGAATTTGTGTTCCATCACCAAAGCAAGAATACAGCAAGAGCTGCATTCTCACAGCAGGAGGCTGCTCCTAATACAGCTGGAGGCTTCTCCACACATGCAAGTGAAGTGAACTATTTTTGCTGATCTCCTCTGCTTTCAGACGTGCAGTGCCTTCCAAAAATATGTCCCTGAAGGCTGTACTACCTTCAGGGACATATTTTCAGAACTCACAGAGCATTTCTGGAGGCAGGGGATATCAGCAAAAATTGCTGTCCTGTGTTGGGCTGCCCAAGACTGGGTAGGGCTGCTTGTGTGAACAGTCTCATTATGTTATATGAGCATACCTGTGTTCATTTAAAAGTGAACCTGGGTACAGGCTTCTCAAATACATGGTACAGATAGGAAGTGTACCATTATGTTGAACATACATTATGTTGAACCTGTGGTCAACATAGCATGTAAATAACTGTAGCTGTGTACAGATCTGTACCAATGTACATGGTACACTCGTTCTATGAGTGTTCAATATAATGTGTGAATAGGGATAATGTGGGAACAGGAACTGCACCACAAAAGTAATGTAAATGATGTTTGGGTAAGGATATTGAAGTTGTTTAGGACTTTATTATAGGCTTCTTTAAAAATATATATCAGCAAGGTTTCAGGCTTTGCTGCAATTTACCAGATGTAGAGTATATAACTTGCACTTAGCACATGCAGGAGGCCAGTGACTTTAGTTCTGAAGCCAGTGGGGGAGGGAGTCCAAACCGGCTCAACATCAAGCCAGTTCAACATCAAGCCGGTTCAGTTAGAAGGTCTGGGGTCAAACCGAACCACGACCCCAGACTGAACCCCCCCCCCCGACTGTTCAGGGGTTCGCGGCCATTTTTTTTTTTTTACTAATTTTTTTTAATGTCACCCGGGGGAGTTGTTGGAGGTGGTGGGGGCATCCACAGAGGTTCCCCCTCCCCTTGCTGGCCTTCCTTGAAGCCAAAACCGGCTCTTCGGCCCATTTGGACCTTGCCCTTCCAGCACAGTGGCCATTTTGGAGGCTGCAGCGCCTGCGCAATTGGCCTCTGCAGATGGCAGGTTTGGGCTGCAAGGAAGACCAGCAAGGGGAAGGGGAACCTCCGCAATTGACCCCACCCCCACCACCTCCAACCCCCACCACCTCCAACAACTCCCCCAGAGAGGGTAAGTGACATAAAAATGTTTTTAGTTTAAATTTATATATATATATATATATATATATATATATATATATATATATATATATTCTGCGAACCCCCCTAGACCGAACTGGGGTGGGGTGTGTGTGCCAGACTGATCTGGCCCGGTCTTGTTCGAGTCCAGTCCGGACTTGAACTGAACTGGGCAGCCGGTTCCGTGCACATCCCAGGGGGAGGGGGGGACGACCAGTAGAACAAAGCATGGTCAAATATGCTAGTTTGATTAATTTCAAGATTGCCCCATTAGGAACATGGATTTATATTCCTATATGTTTCCCAGATTATGGGAAACACCTATATTTTGTGGCAGCAATGTGGGAAGATGCTGAAAGGCATCATCACATACTGAGTGAGAGGAAGCAATGGTAAACCCCTCCTGTATTCTACCAAAGACAACCACAGACCAGGAGTCGACACCGACTCAACAACACACTTTACCTTTAATCCCATTGTTCATGAGACTAAAGGTTCAAATGTAATCAGTTAGGTTTAATGGGTGGATCAAAGATGAGCAGCCTAATTCTATAGCTGGTCTTGTGATAGCAAACATGACTTGTCCCCTTAGCTAAACAAGGTCCACCCCGGTTGCATATGAATGGGAAACTGGAAGTGTGATCACTGTAAGATATTCCCCTCAGGATGGAGCCACTCTGGGAAGAGCAGAAGGTTCCAAGTTCCCTCCCTGGCTTCTCCAAGATAGGGCTGAGAGAGATCCCTGCCTGCAACCTTGGAGAAGCCTCTGCCAGCCTGTGAAGACAATACCAAGCTAGATAGACCAATTGTCTTGACTCAGTGAAGCTATTCCCATGATCACTGGAAAGTGGGCTAAGGGAGCTTAGCCCGCTTTCCAGTGGTTGTGGGAACCACCGGGCTCGCAGGCAAGCCTGGTGCTCCCAAGGCGGCTAGCCCGCCTAAACCACCCTCCCCTTAAATGAGGTTAATGGAACACATTAACCTCATTTCGTTGCTTGTGTGTCACCGTGGTGCTCAGAGATACATGAGTAGACCCCCAGCCAGGAGGCTGCAAGCAGGAAGCTTCACTCACGCAAGGCATTCTGGGACTTCCGGGCGCCACACAGCCCCCGATCCCTGAGGCCCCTGCTGGCTCCATGACGGAGCCAGCAGTCGTGTGGGCGGCTGATCCAGCCACCCAGCTACCAGAGGCTGCTTGTCGGCGGGGAGAGCAGGCTAAGCCGGCTCTCCCCAAAGAACCCCCTCAGGCGCTTCACACATGTCATGTGAAGCACCTCAGTCTATGGCAGCTTCCTATGTTCCTATAGACAGACTAGCAGTTAAATTGTCGCTGCTGAAACATTACTAGGCTGAACTCATGTATATAACACCAAGCCATGGCTCCCTCCTCCCTCTTCTGCTCCTGTCATTCACTCTAATTCCCTCCTTTTTTCAGCCACTCGATACTTTGTTGGCACACTGGAGCCAGCCAACAATGGTTTACCCTTGCCCTCGAAGCAGAACTGGAAACTGTAATGAAACTGTGGTTTCCTGTGGTTTGAGGGAACACGCAAGACTGTTCAGGTGGAATAGCAAACCATGGCCCTGATTAGATGTGTCATCTTTACCTTCACGGACTGGCAGAGGCTTCTCCACGATTGCAGGCCGGAATCTCTCTCAGCCCTATCTTGGAGATCTCATTTACCCTGCATGTTCGCTTTTAAAAATAATATATTAATATTAATATCACGATCAGGATTAGGACTGCTAGGGAAGCTTTTACCCTTTACTTCCATTAGGAGTCCTGGAGGCTATTCACACAGTGGGGCAAAATCGGGCTAGCCCGATTTCGCCCCGTCGTGTGACCCACCGGGTTCAGCTGTGAGACCGGTGGCTCCTAGGCAGGTAACTTGCCTAACTACCCCTGCCCTAAAACCAGGTTTGCGGAACGGGATTTTAAAGATTGTGAGTAGCCACAGCACAGCTCCGCGCTGTGCTTACTCATTAGTAGCCCCCTGGAGGGGAGGTGAAAAGCTACCTCCCGGCTCTGGGGGTCTCCCCAGTATGCCCTGCGCACTCGCGCAGGGCATACTGGAGCTTCCGGGGGCCACGCAGCCCCTGAGCTCCCCAGCCCCCACTGGCTCCATCACTGAGCCAGAAATTGTGTGGGCAGCCAATCCGGCCACCCAGGGCTCCCTCCCTGCTCATGTGCGGGGAGAGTGGGCTTAGCCCACTCTCCCTGCACACTCTCCAAAACCGAGTCTCACTGATTGTGAGTCCCGGCTCCTGGTCTGGATATGGGGCCCTCCACCACCTTCTCCTGCAGGGAAGCTACCATTATCTACAACTCTTCTTAAAAGGAACTGAAATTCAATCTAGTTCTTAAATATAAACCTGGTTTGGGTTTTGATTTTTCATTCTTAATTTGTTTCCCTCTTTTTCAATTTCATTTCATTTTGATTTTCATTTATTTCAGTTTTGTTCATCCACTTATAGAAGTTTCATAATGTTGCTCTTATTCTGTAAGGTTTCTTTTCTGTGTATGACTTTTTTGCCTATCTCTTTTCTTTTTTGCCTTGGAAATGGGTACATGTTCAGGTTCACATCAGAAGAATGTTAGAATCTCTCTCTCTCTCTCTCTCTCTCTCTCTCTCTCTCTCTCTCTCTCATCGATCTTCTCAATGTATTTTATTATTTATTTATTCAATTTCTATACCGCCCTTCCAAAATTTTGATTCTAACCTTCTTTTATTGTGTAGATATCCTTGTATAAGAGACTAGGCTTTGAGTTTGTATACATGTTGAGATGTGCAAATGTTATACCATTACTTTAACCAGTAAGTAAAAGCCACCTAATGGCACAGCGGGAAAGTGACTTGATTAGCAAGCCAGAGGTTGCCGGTTCAAATCCTCGCTGGTATGTTACTCAGACTATGGGAAACACCTATATCGGGCAGCAGCGATATAGGAAGATGCTGAAAGGCATCATCTCATACTGCATGGAAGATGGCAATGGTAAACCCCTCCTGTATTTTACCAAAGACAACCACAGTGCTCTGTGGCACACTTTATCTATACCTAAACCTAGTTTAATGATTCAAAGTCGTTTTTGTGGTTACATGAACTTTTCTTTCCCCTGCCAAGCAAACATCATAAATGGTGGTCTAGAACTAGCCACTGAGATTTATATTGGGTAGTGACGGACAACCTCTTCCTACAGTCTGCGAAGTGACTCCATCGTACTCTGCCTGTGAGTTTTTCAGGGAAACCAATGCTTTTAAAACTTGAATAATTTAATGTATATAACTGTTCCTAAATGCTGCTCCTCTTCCAAGCCCTTGGATAAAGAATGGGTTAAAAGTCTAAATTAAAAACAAAACAAAACAGGTTACGTACAGCTTGATATATACCAAGCAGAATCTAACCACTTACCCATAGCATTGACACATTACAATAGTTGACAGTTTCTCGCCACTGAATGGTTATAATAATAAACTATTCCACAAGCCTATAATTTTGAATCACAAAATTTACCACAAACATAAAGTGCATATGCTACGGAGAAACCATTATGCTCTCCTGGAGATAATAATGATTATCCTGAAACTGAATGCAACATATTAATATAGGGGTGGAAAGAAAAGGGTTGACCTATGCATTGCATACTCTGAAGCAGCACTGTATTCATGGGCAAAGGTTCTGACACATGCATGCCCTGGCATCACACCCTGAGCTTACTGCTCAGACTACTACCAATCAGGGCTCTGCAATGGCAGGGTTGGCACCTGACCAAATGACTACTGGTTGCCTACAACAGTGCCTCCAAGTATTCCCAGGGAACATTCAGGGAAAGGACAGTATGGACAGTTATAGAGAGTTAATCAGCCTAATCCTCTTGCACAGGTGTAGACAGAGGGAAAGCTTGAGAAGCAGCTCCTCATCTACATATTTGGGGAGGGAAAGGAAAAACACTTTCTGGGGTCAGACCTCCCCAAAGGTTGCTCCCAGGACTTCCTCCTTGGATAGCCCGGGAATATTACCTGACCTTTTACCTGGGTAAAAAGGGTGTGAGCATGCCCTTTTACCCAGGTGCTACAGACATGCAAACTGGTTCAACACTGAATGTGTTTGACATCGAACCGATTTGGTTCTATAGTTCAGGGTAGAACCGAACCACCCCCTGTTCGGTCTGACTCCAGACCAAACCCCCTCCCCGGCTGTTCAGGTGGTTTGTGAGTCATTTTTTTTTAAAATAGTACTTACTCCTTCTGGGGGTGCTTCTCCAAGGCCGGGGGGGGGATCTGTGAAGCCCCCCCCAACCTTCCTCATGGCAAAGACTGCCCTGTTTGGGATTCTTCAGCTCTTTCTGGGCCTTTCCCCCTCATTACAGCTATTTTGGAGGCTGCCGCGCATGCACAATGGGCCTCTGCATGGCCTGGGTCAAGGCTGGCAGGGGGAGGGGGAACCTCAGTGGAGCCCAACACCCCACATACATATAAAAATTGCCCGGTCCTGTTTGGGTCCAGTTCAGAATTGAACTGAACTCGTCCAGCCAGTTTGGTGCACACCCCTACCAGGTGCCTAGAGTGCTCAAAACATGGGAGACTCCCTCATTGCACTGTGCTCATTGTGCAGTGCATTGTGGGATATCTGGAGGTCGGGATGCATTTTCTCAGCCTCCAGAACATCATGTGGCTCATGGCAGTGCCAGTCATGTGGGCATGCAAACCTCACCACTGGAAGCACTGCTGGATCGTCTTGCGGGGAGGGAGGTACTCTTCTGCCTTCCCCCAGCCCGCCCACCCTGGTCCAGCAAAAGGTTGTGTGTACAACCTTGATGATTAACATGATATCTGCTGCCATATTATATGATCACTTATATCTGAAGTTCCACATCACATGAGCCAGATGGATTATGGACATTTCCCACATCAGTAGTCCTTTGGAAACTGCAGTGCTAGCACAAAAAGAACGCGTGTCATCTAAGTGGCCCACAGAGTCAGGCACTTCACGTATTACTGGTGGGATGGAAGAGGTGGCCAAAGAGCATCAATCAAACCACAAAGGTGAAGTACATTTTCTCTGCAATGCTCCATATGCTAAAGCGGAGCTGAAAGTTCTCTTAAGATAATGTTCAAGTCAAACTGTGAGGGCTACAGGATCTGTGAAAGATTTTCCAGCCTCTCACCCAGCTCACAGTTTTCCTTCTTGTCTCCAGAGGTGCACCTAAGTAATTTTGGAGCCTGGATCTAAAGGCCTTTGGAGCTCCCCCCACTCCCGCCGCCGCCACTATTTTCAACACATTTTAATGCAACCACACACCCTGGGACTGACTCAAAAAGATTTGGAGGCCCCCAGGGGGTGTGGAGGCCCTGGCCTTTGGCCCCAATGCCGCCCTTCCAAAAATGGCTAAGGGTGGTTTACACAGAGAAATAACAAATAAATATAAACAAGGAAGAATAGAGCCAGATATCTATCTGCTGCTGAACTTCTTCCATGGTTTGATTTCTCTGTCACAGATAAAACTGAGGCTTAATCCAGACAAGCGAGAAGTGCTTCTAATCAGTAGTGCTGCCATACCTGGGGTAGAGCTACAGCCAGTTCTGGAAGGTGTTGCCCCCACCCCCCCAAAAAAGTTAAGTTTGCAATTTGGGAATATTTCTGAAGCCAGCTTTGCTCCTGGATGGCCGGGTGGTGGTTGTGGCCAAGTGTCCATTCACCTGGTTAAAGCTGGTGTGCTGGTGGGAACCATTCTTGGAGAAAGGGAACCAAATATGTTCTCTGAAGATCTTATTTTATGGAGAAGGATGACCAGAACTGGTCATTTATTTATTTATTTTTACATGAATATCCCACTCGTCCTCCAAGGGGAGAAGTCTACAGGTTTGTGTTTAACCCCAAAACAAGGTAGAGTGAGGTAGAGTAGGTTAGGCTGAGAGATACGTGACTGGCCCAGATACACTTAGGGGTGCTTCTCATGATAAGCAAAAATCGGGCTAGCAGAAACTAGCCCGATTTTTGGTGACCGTAAGAACCACTGGGCTCCCAGCCGAACCTGGTGGTTCTGACGATCGGGGAAAATCAGGCTAGGCCTTCCTAGCCCAATTTTTGCCAATTGTCAGAATAGCCCCATCGTGTGAAGCACCTCAGTGAGTTTCATGACTGAATTGAGATTTGAACTTGAGTCTCCCCAGACCTTGTTGAAGGCTGTAATCACTATGCCATGCTGGGTCTCTTATTAAACCTAGGCTTTTTATTTTTAGATCCTGTTTTAAATACTGAATTTTGGGTTGGGAGTTATTGAGGCTGTTCTCATGAGGAGGGGAAACTGGGCTAAAGAAGCCAAGCCCCCATAGTGAGAACCAGTTTCCCCCCATAGTGAGAACCAGTGGGCTCGCAGGTGAGCCCAGTGGTTCTCTGGTGGCTAGCCCGCCAAAGTAGTCCTCCCCTTAGCCCAGGTTAGCAGAACGAGCAATCCACTAACCCGGGTTTTCTGATCATGTGCTGCGACAGTGCACAAACAGTGTGCAAGAAGCCTCCAGATTTGGAGGTCTCTCCAGGATGCCCAGTGTGCTTGCGCGGGGCATCCTGGAACCTCCGGGGGTCACACAGTCCCCGATCCCCACTGCCCCTGTCAGCTCCATGATGGAGCCCGCAGTCGTGTGGGTAGCTGATTCAGGGTGGGCTAAGCCCGCTCTCCCTGCAGAACCCCTTCAGGCACTTCACACCAATCGTGTGAAGTGCCTCTTTGCTGTATTATTGTTTAACCATATTGATTGTGGTGTGCTCTATGATGGTTTTTGACTTTTAGATACCCTAAAGTGCAGTTTTTAACCTTGGGTCCTCAGATGTTGTTGCACTACAATTCCATGAGGTGGGTCTCACGATCCGTGAGACCCGCTTTTTCCCAAACTGCAGGCTTCCATGACATTCCCGCTCTCCCCGCAGCCCGCTCTTCCTGCAGATGATTGCTGGCTCCACATGATTGCTGGCTCCGTGACGGAGCCGGCGGGGGCTGAGGAGCTCAGGGACCACGCGGCCCCCAGAAGCCCCAGTATGCCCTGTGCGAGCATGCAGGGCATAATGGGGAGACCCCCGAAGTTAGGAGGCAGCTTTTTGCATCTCCTCCGGGGGTCTACGTGCGAGTAGCCACGGCACGGAGCCGCGCTGCAGCTACTCATGACCAGAGAGCCCGGTTTTGCAGAGCGCTCGCTCCACAAACCCAGGCTAAGGGCAGGGGTGTTTGAACGGGTTAACCGCTCGAGAACCACCGGGCTCGCAGCCGAGTCTGGTGGTTCTCATGATCGGGAAAAATCAGGCTAAGAATGATGGGGTCTGTCATACAACAACATCTGGGGATCTAAGGTTAAGAAATCCTGCCTTAAAGGATAATAGATTTATTGTATTTTTGTGGACTAGAGCCCACTTGGTTAGATTTGGATCTGATGATGTGAGCTCTAGTCTACAAAAGCTTATGACACAATGAATCTGCTAGTTCTCCAGATGCCACAAGACTCTTTGCTGTTTTTGCTGCAACAGACTAATACAGTTATCCTTCTGGGCAAGCAAAACGAGATGGGAAGATGATCTGCTAAATATATGTAATGTCCTTTGCACACTGTTCAGACCTGCCCAGTAATATCCTCCTATAGTATTCTTTAGAACTGTAAAATTGCAACGTACTGAAGAAATGGCACCACTTATTCTCATCCCATGCAGATTTCAGGTCAAAGGGAACGATTTGCAATGAATAAGCTGGCATTTATGTCCTGCTCATGGAATTCTCCACAAACAATCATTTCCAGACATTCTCCTTTTCAGCATGATAAAAGTACAGTTATTACTCGTTTGTGTTGGTAGAATAGGACACCTTTCCTGCAGAAAGCACTTTGGCTGCAAAGATATTGGTATTTCTCAATATGCAAACCACAGCAGGCCAGTGCATGCAACTAATGGGCTCCATGAGACAGCCTCCTCCACGAATGTGCAGGGAAGCCAGCAGGCTGGCAACTCATCTGGAATGTCATGGAAGTACAAGTTGTATGGCCCGGCCATACAATCACTCTTTGTGATTGGTGGTATGCAGGTAAACATTGATCTTATGATGTCTGCAGATCAAGCCACTATCAGTAACACAGTTGTAGAGGATGACTGAAAAGCTGGCAACCCTGTGTACAGCTCCGAGTCTGTTCATCTCAACTCCAATAATTAATCAGAAAATGGATATGATTAAAGGTTTAAGCGGCAATTCTATGTCAACCTACCTGGGAGTAAGTTGCACTCAAGTTAATGGGACTTCCTTCTGAGCAGGCAAGCACTGGATTACACTGTCAGTGAGATAAAAAATGATGTACTACCCAGGTTGGGGAGCTGTGAGGCTCTTCACACGATGGGGCAAAATCGGGCTAGCGAAGGCTAGCCCGATTTTGCCCCATCGTGTGAACCACCAGGCTCGGCTGCGAGCCCAGTGGTTCCAAGGCGGGTAACCTGCCTAAGTACCCCTGCCCTTAAACCAGGTTTGCAGAACGAGCGCTCTGCAAACCTGGTTTTAATAATCATGAGTAGCTGCAGCATGGCTTCGCGCTGTGGTTACTTATGAGGAAGCCCCCGGAGGGGAGGCAAAAAGCCTCCTCCCAGCTCTGGGGGTCTCACCAGCATGCCCTGCGCACTCGCACAGGGCATGCTGGACCTTCTGGGGGTCGATCGGCCCCCCGCTCCCCCTAGCCCCCGCTGGCTCCATCTCGGAGCTGGCAATCATGTGGGCAGCCGATCCGGCTGCCCAGAGCTCCCTCCCTGCTGGTGAGTGGGGAGAGTGGGCCTAGCCTGCTCTCCCCACTCACCCTGCTAAACCAGGGACCGGGTTTCATGATCCGTGAGACCCGGTTTGGGGCTGTGAGCAGGAACAGTGGGCTAAGCCCGCTCTCCCCGCTCATGAGGGAGCCCTGGGCAGCCGGCTCGGCTACCCACACGATTGCCAGCTCTGAGATGGAGCTGGCGGGAGCTGGAGAGCTGGGGGCTGCACAGCCCCCGGAAGCCCCAGTATGTCCTGCGTGAGAGCGCAGGGCATACTGGGGAGACCCCCGAGCCAAGAGGCGGCTTTTTGCCCCCCGGTCTGGGGTCTACTCATGAGTAGCCGTGGTGTGGAGCCACGCTGCAGCTACTCACAAGCAGATAGCCTGGGTTAGCAGAGCGCTCACTCCGGAAACCCGGGCTAAGTGGTGGGCTACAGGAGCAGGTTAGCCGTTCCAGAACCACGAGGCTCGGCTGCGAGCCCGATGGTTCTGACGATCAACAAAAATCAGGCTAGTGGAGGCTAGCCCTATTTTTGCTGATCGTCAGAATACCCCCTGGGTATCCCTGATCGTGAGGCCCAGCTCTTTGTGTGCTCCCAGTTACTGGTTGTGTGGAAGCAAGGCAGGAGAAAAACCTAGGTAGACGTGATTGTGTGGAAGCAAGGTAGGGGAACCTCTGGGTAGCTTTTCCTGCACACAATCGCTTCTATCCAAGTTTTCCTCTTACCTTGCTTCCACACAACCGAGAACTGGGAGCACACACAGCTCCCAGACCCGGGTAGAACACAGTGAGCCAGGTCTCACGATTAGTGAGATCCGGTTTGTGCAGCAGAGTGGGGAGAGCGGGCTAAGCCTGCTCTCCCCGCAGACAATCAGGGAGGGAGTCCTGGGTGGCCGGATCAGCCTCCAACATGATTGCCGGCTCCATGATGGAGCTGGCGGGGGCTGGGGAGCTCTGGGGGCCACACGGCCCCCAGAAACTACAGTATGCCCTGCGTGAGCACGCAGGGCATACTGGGGAGACCCCTGGAGCCGGGAGGTGACTTTTCACCTCCCCTCCAGGGGTCTACTCGTGAGTAACTGCGGCGCAGAGCCACACCATGGCTACTCATGATCTTTAAAACCAGTTTTGCGGAGTGCTCGCTCTGCAAACCTGGATTTAGGGCAGGGGTGGTTAGGCGGGTTACCCGCCTAGGAACCACCGGGCTCGCAGCCGAGCCCGGTGGTTCATACGCTGGGGCGAAATTGGGGTAGCCTCCGCTTTTGATTGTGTGAATGACCTCTGTGAATTTAAACTTACAGTTCTGTTTTATTATTTTTCTGAAGGCTACATAGGAAACAGCTGAAGGCTATTCTTTACTCCCACCGCACACCAGCCCCTTTCTATTTTGGGAGGGATACTACTGGGGCTAGTGGGCGTTGTCAGCATTCCTGGTGGGGAGGAATTCTCCAAGGCAAACTTTCTGCTCTCCAACACTAAATTCTAGGCGTGATCACAACCTCAGAGCTGGGGAAGGAGTGAAGTTCATTCACTCCCTTCTTCTCCTATCAGCGGGAGCAAAAAGGTCTGAGCTCCCCTCCGGGAGACAGTCAGACCAACAAGCCCATCTCGGCTTATCTCCTCATCAGCAGCCCCTGGCTTAAATAGAGTCCTGCATTTCAGAAACTCCTTCCCTGTTCCAACCTGCTCCATCCTCCCTGGCTGTGCTGGTGTCATGGCCAGCCAAACCCTGGCTCCCAAAAGGGACTTTCTCTAACTCCACCCCCTTCCTTAACATCCCTGCACCTGTTTGCAGCTGTGGAGTTAATATCGTGGCTATTCCCTCTCCACCAAGCTTCGTCTCCTGGGCTGTCCCCGCCCATCCCCCAGCAGCTGTTGCACGTCTCTCCGAGCCCTCCCTGACTCCTGAGAGGTAATTGCTGGGGTGGCCTTGGCATTTGGAGCCCCCGGCTTCCCTTGGCACCCTGCCGTTTGGCTGGGTACACAATCCTGTCTCACGGGGAAGGGGAGGAACTCCCGACAGGCGTATAGCATCATTTTAATAATCAGGGAAGGTCCCTTTATTTTGATAGTTAGTCATCACAGAAAGGATGGGGCTGTAGCTCAGTGATGGAGCATCTGCTGTGCCTACAGAAGGTCATGTGTTCAATCTGTAGTATCTCCAGGTGGTGCTGAGAAAGACTCCTGCCTCAAATCTTGGAGAGTTGCTGCCAGCCAGTGTAGACAATACTGAGCTAGATGGACCAATGGTCTGACTCAGGACAAGGCAGTTTCCAAATTTCTTAGTTCTTCAGACCCACAATTTCATCTCAATGCCTTTGGTTGGTTTGGAACACTTCTCAATAAATATTCAACATCCAGTCTTTCTGATTAGGTTGCCTGCTAACTATTTCCCACAGAGTATAATAATTTTGCATAGGTGTATGTCTGAAACTCAGTTCCCACAACTGTTAGCATATGCCATTTCTAAAGTGACTGCTTGTGAACCTCTGTGACATTTTTATTTATTTATTGTTCCATTTCTATACCGCTTTTCATTAAAATAATCCCAAAGCGGACATTAGCTCAGTTGGGTCAATTTGCACAGAAAACAAGCAGCTTGAAAAGGAGTCTGAGCAAAGTGAATGAATGTCAAAAAAATACAGGAAATGTTTAAGGCAGTTTTGTTTCCGTGGTTTTTTTGTTTTGTTTTTTGTTTTTTAAGTTTAGTAGAAGGGAAACCCTGTTCTGGTGGAAAGAAATGCAAGAGGAATGTTATCTCTTTTCACCACTGCTGTTATCTCCTTCTGTGATTTCTTCTGCCTCGTGATGTAACAGTGGGGATGAAACAGGTTTCTTCCAAGAAAACAAATATGGAAAATTGGGTACCACTAAGTACCCAACCCTCTGTTCTCAGCAGCAAGCCAGTCTGTTCTAGAAGTGTGGGCAGTTCAATACTTCCATCACCAATGAAGTGTAAATAGCCAGAGACTTCTCTGCATTCTCTGTAGACTTCTCTGTAGGTTTGCAATCTACCCAAGGATCCTTTTAAATTGCAAGGCTGAGAGCAGTGTCTAATGGCTACTCAATTGCTAGGTGTTCTTTCTAGGGCTGTCCAGGATATTCCCCAAAGCACTTGCATGCACACTCACCTCTTTTACTCATGTTCTAGGGCTGTTCACTGCTTGATCAGCAGCTTCTTTTGTGCCCCTCCCCCGCTTTTAAGAGTCTTCTTCACAGTGACCATGTAAATCCCACCAATTCAGGATTATGCTGCCAGCTTGAGGATGTCCCAATACCATCATGAAACTGTGTGTCAATCATTTTAATCTATGTGACAATAATGCTATTCCCCAGTCTCATGGTGGGAAGGTGATTTTGCCACCTGATTATAAGAGGCATAAGGCTGCGGGTGGGCTAAGGCGCCTTAGGGGCAGGGAGAAAGGTGGCCAGCAGGGCTGTTTGCACCTCTCCCTTCCCTGCACCTCATCGTGCATTGGGTTTTATCTTCCATCCAAGCGGACAGAATGAGCATTGCTGGTCATCCTATTGGGGGCAGAGTAGGAATTCTTTGTGTCCCAACTGATTGGTCTCTCCCTCCCCCCCCCCCACTTTTTGCCTACTCCATCCTGTCCTCCCTAGCTAGGTCACAGTGGGCAGACTGAATGTGAGCAGGGGATAGCTGTAGGGATATATTGCTGGTGAGCATCTGCATCTTTCAGTAAGGGGTATGGTCAATCAGACCATAATGGTTTGGAATGAGTGCTATGATTGAGTGCCCTCCCTATTTTGGTGTCCCTGCCCACCTCAAAGGCTGAATGGCTTCAGGAGGGTGAAATCTCTGAAATGCCATGACTCCCTTTGGGGGTTGGAGAGGAAGAGCAGGGTCCCAAGTCCTTTCTGAGCTAGGTCTTTAGGAAGGACACTTCCATCTGACCTCCGGCTTGAGTTAGTGACTGTAATTCTTCATGGGGTGGAGCTTAGACCTACAGCAGTATTCAGTCTGAATATGTTAAATAAAGATCCAGCCCTTTTCCCCACAAGTCATTGTCTGTGTTTTTATTGCCTTGCTGTCTTTATATCACAAAGCAAATTTAGTCTGAGAGCAAATGTTTCTGAATGGGATGTGTGCATAGCCAATCAAATTTTGTTAAGAGACCACATCAGAAATTCAGTCCAGAATGATGGTGATGCTTCCTCACTCTAAATGAGTGAACATTTCCCCCCTTCACATCCCCATGAAAAATCGCCAAGAGGGAGCCACCTTTTGCAGCCAGCAACAGCTTTGGAGACAATCACATGCCACACTCCCCCTTTGGCTCAACACTAGCTATTCAGGATGTGCAGAATGTTCTGAGAGCAAAACGTTCCAACTCGAAACAGGACATTTTAAGTGTTTTGAGCTTGTTTACATCCTCTAGAAAAATGGCCGGTTTTGAGCTCTGAACAGAACCAACACCGTTTCAATCAAAACGTTCCGAGTGGCATTTTGGAGGCCTGTTTTCCCCTTGCTGATTGGTTTTCTGGCACTGGCTTCTGATTGGCTTGTAATCTCATTGCTTTTTGGTTGGCTTGTTATCATACAGATCAAGTGTTGTCATGGGCAACTGTGCCCTCATTGGCTGGGGGGAGAGAGGAGGGAGGGGGACACAAAAGGAGGGAATTTCAAAATGAATTCAAAATTTGTGTGTGCACTCTGTGAGTGCAGCTTTTTCTGGCCATAGAGAACAATGGGGAAACTTGAAACACCACATTGTTCTCCATGGGTAGCTGCTAGGGACACCAAAGCAGGTTGTGTGGGGCATGATGGGTGCTACCTACCACCCAACCCACAAAAGAAATGGGCAAGTGGACAAGTTTCCCCATTGTTCCCTATGGCTGAAACACTCAAAATGGTTATTTCATCAAAACATTTCGGCCACTTACATTTTGTTTTGAGTTTGGGACAGAACGCAAAATCCATTTCATACACATCTCTACTAGCTATTTCAAATGCTTGTGTTTTTATTCTCTGTGTGTCCCATCCACCTTAAGGAAATTTTATCTTATATTTACTTACCTGTATTTTTAAAAAATACGGAGGGAACTAACTAGTAAATGGCTGAAGATGTACATCTTTTTAATGATGGAAAAGTGAGGTGAAAGTATGAGTTGCACAAACTCTAGAAATCATTGCATGAAATTTTGCAAGTGTGGCCTCTGAGACTAGTGTCTGATCCCCTTCCAGTTTTCCAAAGACACAAATCTCCAGCCATTTCCACCCAGTTCCCTACATACAGATGCAAGTATGAAAACTTAACTTTGGAAGTGCTCATAAGACAGGACAGGGCACAGTCCCCCGATCCATTATTTAACTTTATAAAATATTTATAAAAAGAGGGCCAAATGCATAAATAAGACAAATACAAGTGTGCATAAAGAAGGGATCATTACACCACATAAAATTACTGAAGGAATCCATCATACAATCAATCCTGGATTTTCTACACGCTGGGAAATCCAGTGCTGAATTTGTCTTCCTGGAAAATTTTGGTTTACATTTAAATGGACAAAGCATAGATAAAATTCATTGCATTTTCATCTCACCTTTAAATAAAACATCCTCAAGCCAACTTCCCTGAATTGTTATACAGAAAAGTTATAAATGGCCACTATGAAGATTTAACTCTCCATTGGGGTTTCCACTACATCATAATGCCCCACAGAGCTCATTCCCCTCTTTATGAAGATTTGTAGACCAACCAGTTAAACACATAATACTGGGTGACTAAGTTACTCCAAAATATTGCCAAGCTGCCAATCCAAGGACAGCTTTCAGGGAGTGATGACCCCAACTGCTAGGTGTTCTGATGGCAGAATAGTTTTGACCATAAGTGGGGATAGGGAAGTATATTCGCAAGATCCTTCACAGCTTCAAAATGGCTCCACATTTTATGTAACAGTTGAGTCTGCTGTGGCTACACTTGTGTTGCTCCATCCAGAAGGAGACAGTGTTACCCCAGTATTTTTCTCAGCAGGGATATAAAATGTAAAAAGCAGGCATGCAACCTTAAACACCCTGTTGGGGCATGGTGAGCCAATCAGGACTTCTCGGTGAATGTATACTGGTTTTAAAGGATGCAGACTGTCATTCACAGCTTGTTGCAGAAAACATTAATGTAGCCACAGCAAATCGCCATGGTAAAATGGGGAGGTGATCTCATAGATTGATTTAACATTGGATATAATGCTAGTTAGAAAAAAAAATCAGCCATGTTTATACACCTGCTTTTACCTACAGGCTGTTATCGTGTGCCCAGCTTTGTGCAAAGAGATCTTTGAGGATGTAGATTTGTGTGCAGGAATGAGGCCACATTCAGTGAAGAAAGATAAGACAGATAATTTTAAGTAGGAGGCCCACAGCATTGTTTAAATGGCAGCTCTTCTTTGTATTTTATAAACAACAATATGACACCATTACAAAAGCTGTTTCATTTAGAACCATCCTACATTCGGCAATTTAATTATTCCCTTAATTATTGAAGCATTTATCATAGTTTTCCAATTGATTCATTGCTGGCTGGCTGCATTTCTTTGACTCATTAATATACTGACAAGTGAATTGACAGCCTTCTTGCTAACCTACAAGAATACTGGGAATAAGAGACTAGGAATCTTGAAAGGGGTGTGTGTATTATTGTAATTAACCAACAAAACCTAGTGGCAAAAGCTTCATTAGAAAGGCAAAGGTGCATAATAATATGTCGGAAAGGCCCAATTATCAGTAGCTTTTATAGTCAAATCTACAAAGTAATATCTTCCTGGGGCAACTTTATTTTATTAGGAAAAAAGCAATAAAGAAATGATTCTTTGTGCAAATAAACCTTCCACAGAATATAGAGACCTAACTCTAAAAATAAATGAATCAATGTCTTCAGATTCAAATTTGGTTTGGCAGTAGTGTTAAAACTCTGGTAACACCTATAAGAATAAATAATACTTTCCAATTGCAAAATGTTGCATTGAATTTTTGTAAAATTTTGAAATTATTGGAAATCACAGTTTTCTTGAAAAGGGAAGGAGCAGCTTTCTTTCCTTAAATCAAACAGGGTGATTTCTTTGCTTCTTGATTCATTCCTGTGCTATAATTCCTCACTTTCCCCAAAACCTGCCTTTTCAATACCATTCCATTCTCTCCATGTTATAGCTTCCCAAATTGGACAGGTACCTTTAACACTGCCTGCTTTGTTGACAGAAGGATGCAGTATCCAGATCTTAGCAGGGGCTTCAGTTCACTGCCCTTGGATACTTCTTGTCTCCATGATCCTGAGCAAATCAACAGCTTCTTTCTCCTCATTTTTCAAGCAAGGGTATCTGCACATAATGGGGAGAATTGGGTGGGGGGAGAGAGTCACAAAATAAGAAGCATGAGTGTTGCTTGAGGTTGAGTGTGTGCCACTGACTGAAGATTGTAGCTTGGAGGAGCAAATCCGTGTAAATCAATACATTTATTTAGCTCACTCACCAACCCTCTCCCCAAGTTAACACCCCAGCACACACAATGCTAGCGAAGGTGATTATCTCTGCTAGCATAATTCCTCTGTAACATCTGCTTTCGCCCATAACACTCCACTAATTTTTCCCTCATTTCATTACACATAATTTTCTTTCAACACAATCTACATGTATTAAGTGGTAATGACTTTCCAGTTAAGAGCAAATCGACGCCAAGGGACACCCCCCACCCCCCCGATTGCCTGCCGTGCCTGACTCCGGCTATTAAAGATAAATTTGGTGTCTCAGAAAGCGGCAGTAAGCTAATCAATCAATTAAGCGGTTAGGACATACATTATCAAAATTCCACAGTGTGGGGGTGCATGAAGGCTTGCTGATATACTTGATATGATTTTAGGGCTAAAAAATAATTTGTAAGTGACCAATGGACACACTTTGAGGTAGAAAGTTTGGATTTAGCATCTTCTGGACTGAAAACACTAAGTATTAAGACTAGTAAATCTGAAGGAGAATCTGTGAAGCATGTGATATTCTAATACTATAAAGAATCCAGTGCACTTACAAGCAGTGTTTTTAAAAAAGCATGAGTACAGAAGAAGATAAATTCTTTGTCGAAACTGTGTAAAGCAAATGGCATTCTGCATTGAGGCAGCCGTTGAAACTTGTCAGAGAGTCTCTGGATATTGCCCAGGTCTCTGAACAGAGATTAATATTCCATAACTTGCTAGGTGCAGTAAAATGGTTTAAGGATAGACTGGCAAGCATACGGTCTCATACAGTTTTAGAATTAAACCATTAGCTTGATTTTGAATGCATACCTTACGTTCAGTTTCTCTAGATGCATGCTTTTCACAGAAACCTTAAAATAATAAGCCGCAAAAACTTTGGAAGAATGCAATGGTCTCCACCATTTAAACAACACCTATAGAGAAAAGTCCAAAACATTTTTTAACTACTCACCGCTATCAGAAGAATATGCACAGATTTAAGCCACAGATGAATTCTGACTTTCTGAATGCAACAAAAACAGACTCTTTAACTGAACAAATAAAGAATGCAAGTTAACAACAAACATACTGGGTTTTTTTTTAAGGCTGCTATTCTTTCCCTGAGAGAGAGAGAAAGAGAGAGAGAGAGAATGAAGGAGGATCTATATTCATTTAAGGTGGTTTTTAATTTCTGTTCTCCAGTCTTGCATCTTGCTTATCAGCTTGTATGTGAGTTTCTTTGCCAAATAATGGTGAGCAAAAGCACACAGCAAAACAGCACTCAGCATTTTGTTTAAAACAAACTCAGTACAGAAAAAGGTGCAAACTTTATTTCCTACAGCATAATAGGACACTAAATAGCAAGGTAGGGTTAAATAGAATATTACAGCAGAGACACCTGCTAATAAAATTGTGAGCCCCTTCATTTTTTATTTTTTTTGGAAGAAACAATCAGTAAATCTTTAAAATAAAAAAAGTGATTGTCACCAGGCTTTGCCAATTACTTTTCCTGTCAGTGTTAACCATTTTGCCTAAAGCTTTGTTATCCTAGTGCTGTAGATATCAGATGAAATGACGTGGGGAAAAACTGCAGACTTTCCTCCAGCTTCCACCCTCCACCTCCTTCTCCCCCCACTTACCCCTACCTTCCTACAAATTGTACTGGAGAATATATAGTACAATTACAGTAGTTAAGGACAAATACTATAACTTTTTACTTTGCAAGATTTTTCAGCAAAACGAAACCAACTCACAAAAACTGGAGGAAAACTTTTGTATACAATTGGTGGTCAAGTTAAGAAAAGTCATGTATCTTTTTTGTTGTTATTGTTTTCTACATTTCCTCAGGTAAATGTGTTATGCTAATTTCAGAAATGAGAATGAGAAGGAACAGAGCTTTCTTTCTATGAACTCATTCTTAAAATCTGAAGGTAAACATCTGCTATCATCCCAAGTTAAAGTTAAATACAATGGAATATGAACTAATCATGACTACTATTAAAACACAGTATCTTTTGAAAGAAACCAAGAAGGCATGCCTCAATAATCTTTTGTTTTCCTTGTTGCATTTTGTATTTGATAGCTTCCTGTTCATAGGTATTAAAACACCTACCCACTAAAACAGTTTCAGTTTTTAAATATATATTTTTGTTCCTCCCCCACTCACTCACGCACTTCCCATCCCTCTAATTTCCATATGGGGTCATGTATTTATGACATAAAATATTACAGTGCTGTACCTTCATTTGAGTTGTTAGGATCAATCTAGTTAGACTGATTGTAAATGTGGCCTTACTTTACTTGAAAAGATGTGAAGATATGCAACTATGATTTTTTAAAAAAAATATTTTTTAAACCTAACTCTGGAAGCATTAATTGAACTTCTGAATGGATTTTGTAAAATTCTGATTTTCCCTAGATTTGATAGATTTTGGTCATTTTAGTCTCTTTCCCCACTCTAAAATATCTTTCTGGTCTATATACAAATAAGCCCCCACAAAACCTCTTGGCCATTTTGCCCAGCACTGGCAAACTCAAAACTTGTGGCTTTTGTTAAAGTTTTAGTTTGCAAAGTTCTGGCAAGTTTTGTGGAGACAACAGAGCCCCCTTTTATTTTATTTTATTTTTTAACAGTGGCCAAATAAGGCGATTTCGGGTTGTTGTTTTTGTTTACTTGAATTGGAGAAAACACCCACCTTAAGCCCGCCCTCTATCTGGTTCAGTAGCACCTCCATACTCCAATAAACCGTTTTCATTCCATCTGGCGTGCTTTTGCTCTGAAGACATTTCCCTGTCAATCTCTCCCGCCACATTAAAAATCTGTCATTACTATTGCATTGCTGCCTGGCTCCAGAGATTTGTCTGACTGCTTTATTGCTCCTCTCATTTTTTTTCCCTGCTACAGCCGAGAAGCAGAAATAAAGGTTTGTTGTTGAAACATGGCCGCAAGGAAAGTAGGAGGCACACATCTGTCAAGGTATTACCTTTCTTCAACCAGGGATTAAGGTGTTTTACTGCACTCGCTACTGAGCAGTCACACTGAATAAATTTTCTCAGTAGAACATAAAAATGAACTCATACATTTTGAACTGGGTTTCATTCTTTCAACCAGCCCAGATAATTATGCAATGGCATCACAGTGGGGGTGGGGGAGAGGCAGGAAGGGGGAATTCTTTCCCTTTCAAATTTGCATTATTTAAATACAAAGACGAAGGCTGAGAAGACTCAAGGAGACTGAGGCACCCTATCACTGGACTGGAGAAAAGTAGTTGTGACTCTTCCCTTCCCCTTGTTCAGTACTGGATACCTGGAAAGGTTATATGAGTTTGCTCTCCTTATATTTGTCATGTGTTTGTACAAAAAATATATGTGTTTTCTTCATCAGTAGTCACTGTTTCCCTCAGTGATCTTCACTATTTTTCAAGAGGGAGTCACACTGGCAAAAAACCTTCAAGGTGAGAGCCATTTCCTACTGTGCTGACCTCCACACAAGACTGAACTTTGGAAAAAGTGTCCTCTCTTAAGAGCTCTAGGGGAAAGGCACCGGGAAGGACTACATTTCCCGGCATTCTGTGTGCACCTTCCATGATTGTGCAGGGGCTCAAGAGGGCTCCATTTCCCTTAGAGGAGCACCATCAGTGCTGGGAAAGAATGCACAGCCCGGCACGGTGAAATGGTTGTATCCCCACGGTGCCAGGGGGACTGTGCAGAGTATTCAGCTTTGGCCAAAGCTTCACAGAGGCCAAATGAACAATCAGACAGGGAGCCACACTGAGGGTTGATGAGGGATTCCACAGACCCCCAGGCCCTCCAATGAAGAACACTTGTTTACCCAAAAGGAAGTAGGCAAAACCGAAGTCTGATTTTTTAACACTGTCATTTTGGCAAGCCCAAGTTGTTCATATAAACATTTGTCGCTGTAGAAAGTGGTTCCTCCTACTGATGGAGAGCAAAAAGTCACGAATGCAAGGATTTTTATTTTTTTTTAGTAGTTCTTTTACTGCAGCCATAGGCCAAACAAAAACAAAGGTGACAATAGCACAGCCATGCAGAATTACAAAAAGTGGAATAAATTTAACAATACATACAGGGAAGACTAAAACTACCATAAGATCAAACTTATGGTGGGATTTTTGTGTCATCGCCCCATAAATAAATTTGGCTACCACTTTGGTGAATGCAAAGATTAAAAAAGCACACCACAATGATGGCTCTAAATAGCTTTGGAGGAGGATCATGAAAGCACTGCCTCCTCCTGTATGCTTCTGCACATTCACTAAGGTCATAATGACAGGCCTTCTCGTGTGGCCCACCCCCATCCAAGTCCTGGTTGGCGGGAATGCCTGAGGGCATACGTTTCAGCACCAACCCCTTGGAACTCTCTGCCTCAAGAGATCTCGTTGCCTCCCCCCACCCCCCGCCACTCCTTCTTGGCATTCCACTGCAATCTGAAAACCACAATCTGAAAAATCTTTGGCCTGAACGTTTGAGTTTTGCTGGCTCACCCTTTTCTGTTATGATTTATGGTTTTTTTGTAACTTTATCTGCTGCTGTAGGTGGCATCCACAGTTGCCCCTCCTCTGGAACACAGTCTACCTACAAAGCAAGAGGGAGGGAAAGTGTTCTGGAGAAAGGGAAACTGTGGACACCATTGTGTGTATTCTGCTTGCAGCTTAGTGAGGTTGTTCCCACGGCCAGGTCTACCCAAGTTAGTGCAGCCCTAACTGGGTAGAGCTGGTCATAGAGCACCTGATTTTGGCGCTCCTCAGCCGGGTAGCCCGGGTTTTAAACCTGGGCTAAAAGTGAGGAAGGTGGGCTCATGTGTGTGCACCCTCCTTCTTCACCACTCAGTCATGTGGGCACTCGGGCTGCCAGCAGCCTAAGCAACCACAGAGTCAGGGGAAAGGAGCACCCAGCAGTGGGGAAACCCCCCAATGCACTGTGCTGCTCACGTGGTGCATTGTGGGATGTAGGAGGACCCAGCCTGCTTTCCCCCCTCACCCTCGCCACTCCCAGAGTGCGTATGTGCTGGTCGTGTGGCGTGTGGCACTTCAGAACCCGGGAGCAGCTCTGATCGTGTGGGGGAAGGCAGGCAGGCGCTTGCCTTCCCCTCAGCCCAACCCTCCCAAGCCTCAGCGTCATGGGTCATGCAAATGACCCTATTATTATTTCTTTTACTGTGATTTTAAAATTGTGTTAGGCGCCTTGGATAACTCATGGTTTAGAACTAGAAAGGTAGGATATTAGTATCCCAAATGCATAGGACCGAGGAGACCCAAGTTCAAATCCCCACTCAGCCATGAAATCTACTGGGTGACTCTGGGCAAGTCACCTATCTCTCAGCCTAACCTACTTCACAGGGTTGTTGTGAGGATAAACTTAAAACCATGTACCCTGGAGGAGGGCACATGTGCACATGCGCCTTGGAGGAATAGTGGGATATAAATGTAAAAACAAATAACTGACCTAATCAACCTACCTAACAATTTTTCAAAAATGGAAAATAAACAAAAGGAAGGGGAACAAAGCTGGTTCTGAACTCTTCAATCCATTCCAAATAGATGAGGTGTTCTTCATTTACAAAGCGGCACTTTGTAGAAAAGATATGCTGTTACTTATTTAGAAAATGATTTATACGGCTCTTTTCAACAAAAGAAAAAGTTCTCAAAGCGATTTACGTAGCACAAAAGGAATGGAAAGATGGTCCCCTGTCCTAAGGGAGCTCAAAATCCCGGAAATAAATACAAGGGTTAGGGTTAGACACCAGCCACTAGGAGGGGAACTATACTGGACTGAAAAGGCACAGTTCCTATTCCTTTGCTAAATATAAGGAAGCCATTTCAAAATATGCCATTTTGTCCAGTTAGCAGTGGTGTAACTTTCCAGATTATTTCTGCATATGCAAGAATTGCATGGAAGCACAATGTCAATATCACCAGGTGTATATCAAGGGCCAATAGACCCAAGGAAGGTTTGAGACTGTTCAAACCCGTTTTAGAGGCCAGGGTATCTCACAAAGACTCATACATGGTGCCACCCAAAATGAAGAGGAGAGCTAGTCTTGTGGTAGCACAAGCATGACTTGTCCCCTTAGTTAAGCAGGGTCCACCCTGGTTACATATGAATGGGAGACTTGATGTGTGAGCACTGTAAGATATTCCCCTTAGGGGATGGAGCCACCACTCTGGGAAGAGCAGAAGGTTCCAGGTTCCATCCCTGGCAGCATCTCCCAGATAGGGCTGAGAGAGATTCCTGCCTGCAACCTAGGAGAAGCCGCTGCCAGTCTGTGTAGACAATACTGAGCTAGATGGACCTATGGCCTTATGGCAGCTTCCTATGTCCCGATGAAGCACCAGATCTGGTATCTGAAAGTTATATTCCAGGCACCAATTCTAGTTGCCAGGTGAGAGGCTCAAATCTCATCATGACAGGGTATAGCCTGTGCAGTGGAGGCCAAGCAGGTCATGGATACACAGGCTGCTGCACCTCAGGGAAGGTGAGGAGAGGAGGGGTGAGAGGAGTCATGGAAGAGAATTGATGGAAAGGAGTTGCATCTGTGTGAGAGGAGGCTGAAAAGAGGACCTGAGCCATTCAGGCCAAGACAGCTAGGTGACTCCAGAGGAGTTGAAGGAAGGCAGCCCAGGAATTTGGGCTTGGATGTAATGAGTGGGGGATGGAGATAGAGAGGGGATATTCACCCCACAAGGGAAGAGTCAGGATGGGGACGCTCCTGAATCCACCTTTCCTATGCTGTGGCTGATTAAAAAAAAATAACAAGAAGAAATATAATTTGGGTGTATTTTCTTCGAAGATATAAGTCATGAGCCCCTGCAGAGGGGAGCTAACTTCCTTAGGGTCCCAAGGACATCAGGTCACAAGATCTTACCCGTCTCTCTATCAGTATCAGAGCTAGAGTTTCTGCCTGCTAGCTCCTTCATCCTCCCACACGCTTTGAGCCAAGATGAAAGTCCTGTTTGTTCCAACAAGATGAAGGAAAGAGAGGCTGATGGGAAGGAGATAAGTGTGATGGGAGAAGCCACGCTGCATATTCATTTGCAGTGTTAGACCTCATTCTGACATAGCAGGAAATCTAAAGTAGATGAAGCTGTGGTTAATGTGTGAAGCCAGGAATCATGCCACAGATTAGGCTTGTGCATTTCGATTCAGGTACAAAACGTTCTGTGCCCGAAAATGGCAATTTAGGAGGTTTTGTAACCAAAACAAAATCAAGAATTAAAAAAACAGAGATTTTTGTTTCCAAATCGAAATGACTGTGTTTCGGACAGAATGCTTTGTTCTTTGGAAAAGCATTTCAATTGAAATTGACTTCTCTGACTCTCTCCTCCCCAGCTGAGGCACTGAGTGATTAGCAGAAGATAAGATATGCAAAAAGCTGTTGAGCATGAATAGTTTAGTTAAGTATGTGTTGTATTCAGTGTGATTGAAATGCAAACTGACCTTGCAAAGGGATTTGGAAGACAGCATTTTGAGACAGAAATACCCAAATATCTTTGGGAGCTCAATGCAATTGCAAAGCTCTTGCTAAATAGCAAAGCTCTTGCTAAAAGCCATGGTATAAATTGTGTGGAGAAGCTTTTCGAGAAGCTGGTTAGGAAAATTCTGAAATTACACCGGTTTTTTCTTTCCAACGGTTTAGAAAGAATCTCTTGACTTGTGCAGGGCTCTTTTGAAGAGCTATTTTGTTTTTCTTCTGATTTTTATGAGTGATAGTGGTGTCTACATTTTGTTGCTCAAGTTGAGCAGTGTAATGTAATTTAGGCCACAATGTAATTTGGTGGGATATGATGTCTAAGCCAGTGGTTCACAACTTTTGCCATTGCTAGGGACAGGTCATCCACATGGGACTACAGGAGACAAAACGAGGGGGTGGGGAATATCCTTGTCAATCTATTGACATCCCGAAGAATCTTAGTTGCTTCTCTCTTTCTTGTAACCATGATCCATTGTTTTGCACTTCCTTAAATGCAGTGATGATAAATCTCAACAATTCTGAGCAGTAGGCTGATTTGTTTGGGCTACGGCTCACTCCACTTTGGTTAAATGAACATTTGAAGCTGTTCCATAGTACCAAGGCAGTTTTATTTTATTTTATTTTATTTTATTTTATTTTATTTTTTTACATTTTATATCCCGCTCTTCCTCCAAGGAGCCCAGAGTGGTGTACTACATACTTAGGTTTCTCCTCTGTGAAGTAGGTTAGGCTGAGAGACGTGACTGGCCCAGAGTCACCCAGCTAGTACCGTGGCTGAATGGGGATTTGAACTTGGGTCTCCTCAGTCCTAGTCCAGCACTCTAACCACTACACCACTCTGGCTCATTGGTCTGCCTTGCTATCACAAATGACCTGTGTTCACTGTTCCATGGGGAGGGAGTGTTTTTATTGAAAGATTGCTTGAATCCACAAATGGGTTGTGCTGCTGTGCTAGCACCACAGGGAAAGGCTCACACCTGCTGCAAAATTCTCAAATAACTGTACCCAAAAATTAAGTGTCATTGTTCATCATTCTCTTCACTCTTTCAACTTGTTTATGTGGGGCTTCAGGGGCAAAACAGTGGGTTGAGTGGCAGTGCCCCAAGGGTGGTGCACCCAGATTCCAAATAGGGCAAAGGCCTGATTTCTTAGGAATTTTTGAGGATTACATGTCTTTAAGATTTTTTCCCCATAGGGAATAATGGAGGTTTCAGCAGCCCCATAACTCCACCTGGGAGACACTGGGATGGCCCAAAGCGAATGGTGGTGTAGTGCACAGAGGGTGCCAACCACCCCCCTGGATTGCTAACCCATTGGGGTACTGGGCTTTGTTGTTTCTGAGGTGTTGAGTTTAGATTCTCTGGTAGCAAATGAGATTTTTAATGAAAAACCATGAATCCACTCTCATATGCTACTAGAGAATCTACTCTCAGAACACCTCTAGAACAACAAAACCCTGTACTTCATGGGTTGGCAACCCATGTGGGTGGTTGGCGCCCTATGTGCACTACACCGCCACTTGCTCTGGGCCACCCCAGTGCCCCTCAAGTGGAGTTATGGGACTGCAGAAACCTCCATTATACCCTACGAGGAAAATCTGAAAGACGCATAACTTCATTAATTCTTTAAAAACCAGCCCTTTGCCAAATACTATAACCCCCACCACTCTTTTGACCATGTGACCCATTTTTAAAATTGGAATTAATTCGGATTCAGATTCAGATTAATTCAGATACAAAACAAACCTGGGGTGAGTCAGAAGGCTTAATTTCGGACAAAATACAAAATGGGGTTGATTCGGATTTGGTACAAATCGAAACAAAAAATACAAAATGTGCAACCCTACCACAGATGATTTACTGATTGATTTACATTTGGCAACCTCCGTTTTCAGGGCATAGGGCCCCCTCTCTCTTCATAGTCTGCACAGGCTGCATCCCAAGCTGCATCCCAGCAAACTCCATTTCTGTCTTGTCGCCAGACTGTGAGCAAGGCGTCAGCACGCGAGTGAAGCTGCAACCATTGGCTGTGATGTTAGAGGGGGAATGATCAGCATGATCATGCCTTTTTGATAGTGTTTGCCCACTCTCTGCAGGGCAGAGACATTTTGCCCGCCCTCGGCAGGGCAGAGACTCTCCTTACCCAATTCGCACTACTTCATTTGGAGAGGAAGGGTCCTCTGGCCCCCTTATTCTCTCCCCCAGGAAGAGAGAATTGGGCCCCTCTCTTCCCATTTGTATGGTTAAAGATAGGCTGCACACGGATTCCCTCTAATCTTTCTCATATGTTCACAGAGTGAGTTTTGTTACCAGCAATGGCCATTTGTGGCACTCCCAGGGCAGCCTATTTTCCAGCAGATACATCAGGAGATTTACCTCCCTCCCTCCCCATTTCTCCAGGGATTTCTATATTTCTCCTCCTGCCAGACGCCCATCCAGTGCATGAATGCTTATATATGGATGGATAGGATGAGACTACTAAAAATAGTTCGAGATTACTTAGGATTTGCCCCTTCCATTTTTGGAAGTATTGCTCTATTTTTTTGTACAAGTTGATAGGAGAAGAGGGGCTCAGCCCCTTCTCCTGGGTGCAAACTAGGGGTGTGCACGGAACCGGCTGGTCAGGTTTGGTTCAAATCCAAACCGAACCCGGCCAAGCCAGTTCAGTCTGGCACCCCCTCGACCCTCCCCCAGTTCGGTTCAGTCGGGGGGAGAGGTTGTGAGCTTTAAAAAAAAATCCCCCTCCCCCTGCCAGCTTCCCTTAGTTCCAAAACCGGCCCATTCTGCCATTCTTCGGCCCATTTGGGCCTTTCCCCCCAGTGTGGCAGCCCCCAACACCACCTCCAATAATTCCCCAGGAGGGGGTAAGTTTGAAAAAATAAAATAAGCTTGCAACCCCCCAGGTTGAGGGGGTGTCGGACCGAACTGGCCTGGTCCGGGCCCAGTTTTGATTCGAACCAGACCAGCCGGTTCTGTGCACACCCCTAGTTTGCACCCAGTACAAGGGGCTGAGCCCCTCTTCCCGTATCAACTTGTACAAAAAATAGAGCAATACTACCAAAAATTGAAGGAGCAAATCCTAAGTAATCTTGAACGATTTCCAGCAGTCTCAGGTTTGAAGTTGATCCTGTTTGCACAGACATAGTACAAACATGCTTGGTCTTGGTCAATCCTCATGAGAAGAACCATCCATCTAGAGGAGGATTAAATTCTTCTTGTGCAATAAAG
Organism: Hemicordylus capensis; assembly: GCF_027244095.1. Lineage (NCBI taxonomy): Eukaryota > Metazoa > Chordata > Lepidosauria > Squamata > Cordylidae > Hemicordylus > Hemicordylus capensis. Next base: position 27,846,657 of record NC_069657.1, on the reverse strand, counting down.
ATGGATCCTGCTCCAGAGTGGACCACTCTCTCATGAGAGAGCCTGCTCAAAGAGACACACATGCAGGCTAGAGGGCTTTTATTGCCCGGCCCTGGTTGACAGTTACACCAAAGCCCCAGGAAGGGTTCCTCGGCAACATCCTTCCCGGTCCCGGTGGCTGCTAGGAACTGAGAATATCAGTGCCCCTTTAAAAAGCCTGGTCTCCCTGCAACACATCTCCAGGCTTGGTTTTACTGCTCAGAGTCACTAGGCTAGCCAGGGACCATTCTAATCCATGGGTGTCCCGTCCCAGGGTGCCCCACAGTGGTTGGTTTGCATTCACTCACCGTTAGGCCCAGCCACTACTGATTAGCCTGGGATGTAGGATTCATCCCCGGGCTCTCCTTGTTTGCCCATTCAACCTGGAACCACTTGAACACCCTAATTGGCCCTACCTTTAAGTCTAGAAGGATTGGGTGCAAGGGGGAAGGTGCAGAGTATGAGTTCTATTGAGTTCTATTGTTAATCGGTGGTGCTGGGAGGCCCACAACATGCCCCCCGCCCAGTTGGAATGTTTGCCTCATGAAAGTGAAGTCAAATGGAGAGCTGAAACGCGTTCATGTTTCTGTTTTCTCCATGTGGACTTGCCTTCTTATGAGAAGGTTAACTCCCCTGGCCGGCAGGCTGGCACGAGGACAAGAGTGTGTTGGCTCTTTCTCTGTGCAGGTTTGCAAGCCTGCTGGTGCCCTTGGTTGAAGTGAACCAAACCCCAGGATCCATTCTGCCTTAATATACATGTCCGGCTCCCAGGAAACTCATAAGATCTGTTCCTGGAGTATCAGACAAGCAGCCCCAGCCATTCCATGGTCTGGCATCCGGTATCTTCCCTGGGGATTCTCAGGCATGTCCCTCAGTCTGGTTCCCCTACCCCACCCAATTTTTGTACATTAAGACCAAATCAACTGCACTCCATTGATAAAATCTGAGAGTCTCAGGAATGGGGCTAGATCAGGTATTAGGTCAGTGAAAGGACTCCCTGCATGTATGTCTATTATCCTTTTATTTACAGTGTGCTTTCCCCAATGCCGTTCCATCCCTTTAAATGGAGGCATTTCAGGGACACGGCATCACTGTTGCCAAGCAGCAGCAGAAGGAGCAAGGGAATGGCAGAGGGCAGGGCATCGGCTCTGAGCCGGACTCTCATGGTGGTGGCAGGAGCTTGCACCCCAAACCCAGGTTCTAGTGTGCGGCAGAATTCAGATGACACATGCTTCCCAACCTCAGGTTTCAGCAGTGAAACTCACTACAAACCGAGGGATGAAATTCAGGCTTGGGAGTGAAAATGGAGCCACAGTTGGATGATGAAACTGGAGTTTTATTCTTTCATATGATCACAAACTCAAACTCAAACCTTGTTATTCCGAACGGGGCTTTAGAGAAACTGCCAGGAAGTCCAGACTGTGGCCTGTCAACCCCTAATGCTCTCCTATTCATGTCTTCATATTCTCAGGGACACTACAGCTGTGTCCCAGCATCTGCATTAACTACCTATTACCTTCTGGACACAATGTAAGCAAACTTATCAGACTTCTAACAACTTGGGCCCAAGACACTTAAGTGATTGAAAAGGCAATATGTCTACCCTCTCTCCTCATGCACCCCTCATACGTTCCAGCAATGACCAAGGTTAGACTCTGTCAGTAGGATTCACATGGCAAATCAGACTGACTGTGAAAGATACTACTGTTGCGAATATCAACGTATTGCTTTTCAACTGAAGTTTTCAATTGCAACAATAGGAAGGAAGGAAGGAAGGAAGGAAGGTTGGTTCCCTGTCCCAAGAGGGCGCACAATTGAAAAAGAAACATAAAATCACACCAGCAACAGCCACTGGAACAGTTGCTCTTTTCCTGCTAAGAGAATCACCACTTTAAAGGATGCCTCTTTGCTCAGTTTGCTCAAACCCCTAATTTGTAGGGTCCCCCCCCCCCACAGTCACCTTTTAATAGTTATAATCTGCCTTAGGCCATTGCAACAGAATGGGTACATGCTACATATATCAGTTATATCATTAAATAATGTATACGTAAGGCCTATTTTTATAAGGAGTTGGACCAAGGTGGTTTTCTCAGGCAGTGGATTACCAGGGGTGGGGAGCTGTTGCCTCGCTCAACTGCCCTGACATTGTCACGGCGATGCCGTGCTGCTACTCCATTCTTAGAGCATTGAATCTGAAAAGGAGGGCTAACAGAGTGGAAGAGTGTGGAGAAGAGGGTATCCCAACTGAGGAGATCTTCTAGCCCATGGCAGCCTTCTCCTCCACATTTCCGCTCCCACTCCCCACTTTTCCAATAATGGAACGGCCCTTCATGCACTGCCACCAAGTTAGGTGGTGGGGGGCAGGTGAGAAAGGGGTGATTGGGGAGCAGAGAGCATTTGACTTCTTGGGCTGCCCTGTAAGTAAGGGAAATGACATTTTAAAAAAAAGTATCACACACACACCCGCCCCACACACACAAAAGGAAGGTCTATTACTCCCTCATTGCTCTGCTGTTGACCGTGCTGGTGGTCAGCTACCTACTATCTGTAATATGTGTTTCTTCATAAAGCAAATTGTGATCCTTCTCCCTTTGCCCTCTCCTTAAAAAAAAAAAGTGTCGCATATTTTCAAATAAGTATACAAGCAAAAGCAACTAAAGACCTACTCACACAGGGGTGGAGCTATAATTGTAATAATTCCAAGAACCCATGCATAGCTGCCAGTGGGGTTGCCACATGGTGCCCCTTCTCCCCTGCCCCTGTCACCCAATGGTGCCCCTCCCCCATGCACCAGCAGTGACAGCCTCCCTGACAGAGCAATCTGGAGTAGGCTACCCTTCCCCCACTGCCACCGGGCCACTGAGCACGTGCGGCGGCCAGCTGAGTGGTCAGCATGGCACTCAACTGCATTGCTGACCACTCAAATGGCCAACGAACATGCATAGTGGCTAGCTGAGTGGCGGGGGCAGGGTAGCCTACACTGGGCTGCTCAGTCAATGAGGATGCTGCCACACACATGCATGGGGTGGCGAAGAAGGGGTGCCACTGGGTTTCTGCCTGGTGGGCAGGGAGTGAGAGCTGGAGGGTGGCTCAAACACAGGCCACCACTGCCCTCTCTACACCATTGCATTCACTTAAGAACATAAGAACAGCCCTGCTGGATCGGGCCCAAGGCCCATCTAGTCCAGCATCCTGTTTCACATAGTGGCCCACCAGATGCTGCTGGAAGCCTACAGGCAGGAGTTGAGGGCATGCTCGATCTCCTGCTGTTACTCCCCTGCAACTGGTACTCAGAGGCATCCTGCCTTTGAGGCTGGAGGTGGCCTATAGCCCTCCGACTAGTATCCATTGATAGACCTCACATATTTTTGGACAAGTGCACATAAGCTTGAGTGTACAGTGTACACAAGAACAGATATGTACACAGATACAGTCATTCACATGATTATGCTGATCAGAGGTACAGAAGTATGGGGCCTATCTGAACCATGCATTTGAAGGGTCTGTATCCAGGTTCACTTTTTAAATCAACACAGGTTTAGTCATTCACACAAACATATGTACAAGTGTACAGACATCTGTACACTCGTACAGCATAATGTCTGAATCAGGCTCAAGTGTCTAGTAATACCACTAATAACAAAGCATGTCCTAGAAAATGCTAGTCACACAAATGACACATTCATTCCTGTGAGCAGAGCCTGACCAGGAACTCAGTAGCTGCCCTGTATATTTCCAAGATAGTCACGGGAGAGTTGCCATCATGGGAGACTTGCACCAACAGCATGTTGATTATATCAGTACTATTACTTCCTAGGAAACAGGGTTCCTATGAATGGAGCAGCACTGGCCTTTAGGCTGATGCACATTCAGTGACCAATTCTGCCACATTTGCCTATAAGTGTGAGCTGGATAGATAGATCTGACTAGAAGATATAATGGCTAACATGATGTACAGTGGGCGGGGGGGGGGGGGAGAGAGCTGGTCTTGTGATCAAGGTAAAGTGTGCCGTCAAGTTGGTGACAACTCCTGGCAACCACAGATCCCCGTGGTTGTCTTTGGTAGAGTACAGGAGGGGTTTGCCATTGCCATCTCCCACGCAGTATGAGATGATGCCTTTCAGCATCTTCCTACATCGCTACTGCCCGATATAGGTGTTTCCCATAGTCTGGGAAACATACCAGCGGGGATTCGAACCAGCAACTTCTGGCTTGCTAGTCAAGTCATTTCCCATGGTAGCAAGCATGAATTGTCCCCTTTGCTAAGTGGGGTCCACCCTGGTTTGCATTTGAATAGGAGACTACATGTGTGAGCCTGTAAGATATTCCCCTTAGGGCAGGGCTAGGCAAACTTGGCTCTCCAGCTGTTGCTGAACTATGATTCCCATAAGCCACTGTGGCTAGGGAGTATGGAAGTTGTAGTCCAAAAACAGCTGGAGGGTCATGTTTGCCCACCCCTGCCTCAGGAAGAGCACCTGCACACTTGCATGCAGAAGGTTGCCTCCCTGGCATCTCCAAGATAGGGCTGAGAGAGACTCCTGCTTGTAACCTTGGAGATACTGCTGCCAGTCTGTGTAGACCAGGGATTCTCAGCATTGGGTCCCCAGATGTTATTGGACTTCAACTCCCATAATCCCTAACCAAAGGCCACTGGGGCTGGGGGATTATGGGAGCTGAAGTCCAACAACATCTGGGGACCCAACATTGAGTATCCCTGGTGTAGACAATACTGAACTAGATGGGCCAATGGTCTGACTCAATATAAGGCAGCTTCCTATGGCATGGTATGTCTGCACATCACGCTGGGCTGTGGCAGACTCGTAAGGCAGACTCATAAGTCAGTGCTGCTGAAAACAAGCAGTTGCGCAGTCAGCGCAGCCAGTTATTCCCATTGTTGCGAATGGAAATAACGGTGGTAGCGCTGATTGCACAAGCAATCAGGGCTGTCTTATGAGTCCCCAACAGCCCTGAGATGGTCACAACGGCAGCATACAGCTGTGCATCATCTCAGCCCATGCCATTTCCCATTAGTTTCTTGTGTGCACACTGAAAAAGTTCTGTGCCTTTAAATGGTTTTCCCTGATCTGCCAGGACAGAGAGAAACAGCTGTGGCCACACTAGGTCCCTAAACCTCCTGTTTTGCAAAGCTCTTAAACCAGTAGGTCTGCTGCACTGGGAGCCCTCTTGGCCACAGGTGAGGAACTTAGCCATCTTCAATACTCAGTAGGCCAATCAAGCTGGCCCTGCATGAGGTAAGATGGATAGTCTCCCTGTGTGCCCTGATCTCCCTCTGAAATTTCAGCAGATCAATGTCACTGTGGCTTTTAATTACCCCTCTGCTTCATCATTATTTCATGGGCTTTAATATGCCCTGCAGGACACGGCATCATAGAATACAGATAAACAACCGGCAAGCACCGTTTCCCCTTGGGGGCGATGCAAACACCATTGGAAGGGAACGATACCACAATCTCGGGCTCATTTGGTTAACAAGACTGACCTCAGCCTTTCAATGTTACTTTTGTGTCAACAACACAGAATTAATGTAGCCTTATGTGTATTCAAACTGGCTGTTTTGCTCTGGACACCACACTCTGCCACTGCCCGAGGAAACCTGTTCCTAATATTGCAGGCAGATTGTAGCAGCAGCGCTTCTCTCCCATGTATTCACGTGGGGGCCAGCAGAGTCAAGGGGTAAAGCCCCGCCTGGACTCTCCGAAATCAGGCTGCAGGTGGAAAATTGCATGTCTGTACACTATGGAAGGGGAGAGAGAGAGAGAGAGAGAGAGAGAGAGAGAGAGAGAGAGAGAGAGAGAGAGAGAGAGAGAGAGAATCCCAATCACCTACTAAATATGGTGGTGGTGGTGGTGTTGGGGAGGGGTTTAGATTCTTCCCTTGGTATGCTAGGGAGTTTTGAGGGGTGTTTTTTTCTTTTTCTTTTAAACAAGAGAGAATATTCAGATATGTGCTGCCCCACCTGCTGTCTAAAGTCCCAGTACAGATCCTTATTAGTAATTGCCTTATGAAGAATGATCACGGAAAACTTCATTGAGACCGTTCTCATGACCAGCCTAATCCAGCCTGGGTTAGACTGGTCATGAGATGCAGTGGGATCCTTGTGGATCCACGTCTCGCCTACCTAACCCTCCTAAATACCCCGGGGGTTAGCTGATGTTCAGGATGCTCTCTTACCCTTAACCCTGAGTTCAGCCCAAGGAGAGACAGTGACATGTGCATAGAGCGCCCATCTGACGCGGGAATCCCCCTTGCACTGTGAGTGCCGCACAGTGTATTGTGGGATGTCCAGAGCCAGAACAAGTTCCAGGCCATGATCCCTCTGCCCTGCTCCGTGCTACATGGAGCTTCATGGATCGGGGCTGCCCGTGTGGGAGCACAGGGCACTCTCCCACCAACTCCCCCTTGCTCATCTCTGGGGAAGGGAAGGTTGACCCTGCCTGCCCCACACCCACCTACCTGTCCACACACCCTGGTAATCATGATAATCACCTCATCGAGGCAATTCTCACGATCGGGCGAAATCGGGCTAAGGGAGCCTTGCCCGATTTTGCCCGTGTGTGAGAATCACTGGGCTCGCAGCCGAGCCCGGTCTCACCAAAGCGGGTAACCCACTAAGGTTACCCTCCCCTAAGGCCAGATTAGAGGAGCGAGCGCTCCGCTAACCCGGACTTCCGGATCATGTGTTGCCATGGTGTGGCTCCGTGCTGCAGCAACTCATGAGTAGACCCCCAACCAGGAGGCTAAAAAGCAGCCTCCCAGCACTCACGCAGGGCATGCTGGAACTTCCGGGGGATGTATGGCCCCTGATCCAGCCTCCCAGGGCTCTGTGGGCTCTCGTCTGCAGGGGGAGCCGGCTAAGCCCGCTCTCCCCACCTAACCCCATCTGGTGGTTCCCACTGATTATGTGCTATAAAAGTGAAGTGCCTTAGTGTGCTTTTTAGGGTTACCAACATGGTAGAATCTGTGACCACTACCCACACAGAGGCATCAGCCCATAAAATAGCCCTGTCCTCACTTTGGGTCAGGAGTAGGCAACCTTGACTCTCCAGCTGTTGAACTATAACTTCCATCATCCCCAGTTACAATTTCTTTTGTCTAGGGATGATGGGGGTTGTGGTTCAACAACAGCTGGAGAGCCAAGGTTGCCTACCCCCAGGTTGGATGTTAAGTATTTGTTCCACAAACAGTAGGCACTATTATTTATCCAAAGGGGAAAGGACAATTTTAGCCAAACCTTCCTATCTGCTGCATCTTCCCATGCCACATGCCATCCTGAGAAGAAAGGGGCCCCAGTCCTCAGGAACAGATTTGGGGGGAAGGTGCAGGGGGTTTCAGAGAGAAGAGGGATTGTGTATACATACACACACACACACACACACACCATATGCAAACAGAAATGCCTTCATTTCACTTACACATACAGACCTCAGAATCCAATCCATTATGTCTGGGAGTACTTCTGGATCAACGTCTCTCCTTGGTTTCTCAGGTTGAGGTGGTTTCTCAGGTTGATTGTGGAATGCGCTCCCTGCTGAGATACGATCCTCCCCATCTCTGGCAATTTTCAGAAAACACCTGAAAACACATCTCTTCAACCAGGCTTTCTCAGCTTTTTAAAACTTGTTTTAAATTGTTCTGATTATTTAATTGTTATTTTATGATGTTTTTAATTGTTAATCATTGTTTTATGTTTTATAATTTTTGTTTAATTATTAATTGATTTTAATGGTGCTTTAATGTAAACCGCCCTGAGCCTTTTGGAAGGGCGGTATAAAAGTTTTAATAAAATAAATAAATAAATAAATAATGTTCGACACATGTAGAATGTGTGTCCAGTGTACATGTTGATCTATATATGTACACACATGCATATCTGATGCTTAGTGCACACAGTCGGTTATTCTTCATTTTCAAGGGGTCCAGATCTGTTGTTGATTTGTAAAATGATGGCATGTACAGTCATTCACCTAAAAATGTTTTCAGGCAGCTGTGTGTATAAATTGTCATGTGAATAGCCTTGTTGTGACGCTTCTGTGTGAGCATGACTAACTGCAACCCCAGCATTAGCCTGCATGTTTCCAAGGTGACTGCTTGAGAATTGCCACCAGGTGGGTCTGAATCTAATTTTAGGAAGGAAGGTGAAGAAAATGACTGATAGTAAAGAGAGTACATCCAGCAGGGTTTTTAACGGGTTGGGATGGTTGAAGGCGAAGGGAGTGACTGGTACAAGGAGTATTTGGGAATGAAAACCATGGTCGCAAACTTTCATTCTGCAGTTCACACTTATTGGGGGTGGGGAGGTGGTAGGGAGAGAAGGAGCTGGGTCTCACGATCAGTGAGACCTGCTTTGTGAAGGTAAGTGGGGAGAGCGGGGTAAGCCCGCTCTCCCCGCAGACGAGCAGGGCAGGAGCCCTGGGTGGCCAGATCGACCGCCCACATGACTGCTGGCTCTGTGATGGAGCCGGCGGGAGCTGGGGGGATCGGGGGCCGGGCAGCCCTCGGAAGCTCCAGTATGCCCTGCGCGAGTGTGCGGGGCATACTGGAGAGACCCCCAAGCTGGGAGGCTGTTTTTCAGCCTCCCGCCAGGGGTTTACTCGTGAGTAGCCACAGCACAGAGCTGCACCGCGGCTACTCACAATTTCTTAAACCGGGTTTGCAGCGCACTCGCTCTTCAAACCCATTTTAAGCACCGGGCTACAGAAGTGAGTGACCCGCTTGCGAACCACCAGGCTCTCAGCCAAACCTGGTGGTTCACACAATGGGAGAAAATCAGGCTAGCCTCCACTAGCCTGATTCTCTCCCATTGTGTGAATAGCCTCAAGCTTGATCATTTCTCTTAGGGTACTAGCAGGAAAGTAGCAGCCATTGGGCCAAAACCAGCTAACAGATAATTGCCAGTTGGCCAAAAATGCATTCAGCTACCATCCATATGGCTGGCTTCAGGAACTGCTGTAAATATGCTATTTGAGCACACATGAGTTTTTGCAGTCTTGCTATTTTTTCCTAGGGCAAGAAGAGCACTAACCTGTGGTTTCCTGTCTCAGCCAGCTGTGGGTACTCTGGAACTGACAAGTGAGTGAGAAGCAGAGGAGGAGAGACTGGGCTCTCCCCCGTGTGCAATGCCCCAGTTGGCTAGTTAAGCAATCGAGTTACCAATTCATGTCAGCAAGCTAAGGCTGGTCCACAGAAGTATTCAGTCACCACCCTGTACTTGTGAGTCTTGGCAGTGGGGCTGCAGGAGAGGGAAGAAAATGGTAGCACAGTCATATGGGCCCCAGGAGACTGTTTTCCCTCCCTTTTCCAATTGTCACTAGGGATGTGGATGAAACTGGATTCGGACGCGGAATCACAGCACTTCACTTTACCAGCAAGGGATTACACCTCCCCTTTAACATGGAGGAGAGAAGGTCCATACCTGCTCCTCTGCCGCTTGCCACCACTTCCTTAATCATGGTGCCCCCCTCCCAGCTTTCATTGTGCACTGGTGGTGCTCTCCCCCAGCTGCCTCTGCATGATGCCAACACGCAGGGGCAACCGGAGGAGAGTGCTGCTGGCATGCGATCATAGGTGTGTGTGGGGGGGTGGGGGTGGATGTGCTGTGATTAAGGAAGTGGAGGTGAGCAGCAGAGGAGCAGGTATGGGCCTGCTCTCCTCCGTGTTAAAGGGGATGTGTAATCCCTCGGTGGTAAAGGGATGTGCCGTGATTCCGTGTCCAAATTAAAGGGCTGCAGTTCGGCATCTGAATCGCATTTCATGCACATCCCTAATTGTCACTCTGATGTACTACCCTGCCCTTTTTTGGTGTGGGGGCAAATCTTCCCTTCTCCCCCAATGGCACCATTGCTGATTTTCCTGCTGACCCACCACTGAGAAAAGAAAGTAAAGAGTGAGGGGCTAAAGGAGAAGCTGGTAGAGAGTGGGCAGAAAATTCAAACTCAGAGAAGAAGAACTCTCATGGCTCAGGAGATTCACTCCTCCCTGGGTGCAAGTTGCTTTTCTGCGATCGACGAATTCTTCACTGAGCCTGAGTTCAGAGAATTTCACTGACATTTCAACTGCTCTGTGAAGTTTCTATTCCCAGTATCACTATTTACAACATTCTTGCCCCATACTTAGTAAGGGAGACCCTTACATGGCCAGCACAGTGTAAATGGTTAAGAGTGTTGAACTAGGACCAGGAAGACCCACATTCAAATCCCCATTCAGCCATGAAATTCACTGAGGCTCTATACATGAGCGGTGTGTAGAGCCTGGGAGGGTTTGGCGGGGAGAATGGGTTTAGCCTGGGCAGAGCCCTCGGCGGCCAGATTGGCTACCCACATGACTACCGGCTCCATCATGGAGCTGGTGGGGGCTGCAGGGATCGGGGGCCACCTGGCCCCCAGAAGTCCCAGGATGGCCCACATGAGTGTGCGGGGCATCCTGGGGAGACTCTGAGAGGCTTGTTTTAGCCTCCCAGCAGGGGTCTCCTCACAAGTCATCATGGTGAAGAGCCGTGCCGTGGCAACTCACAATTGCCCAAATGGGGTTAGCAGAGCGCTCATTCTGCTCACTTCATTTAAGGAGAGGGCTACTTTAGCAGGCTACCCACCAGAAAACCACTGGTCTCACCTGCAGGCCTGGTGGTTCTCACGATGGGAGAGAAGCAACGGGCTGGGCTCTTTTAGACCGGTTTTCCTCCATTGTGAGAATAGCCTCACTGGGTTACTCTGGGCCACAAAATGTACTGAGAAGCAGATGGAGATATACACACACCCATTCTGGGCCACTGTAGTTTTCAGTTGTCCATGACTAAAGCTGGATCAGGGCCTCTCTCTTTCACGCACTCCAGTTTAGAAAGCAAACAACATGAAAGGGGCCCTGCTGGATCAGACCACTGGGTCCATCTTGTCCATCATCCTGTTTCTCACAGTGGCCCACCAGATACCTCTGGGAAGCCCAGAAGTGGAAGATGTAGGCGCAGTGGTAAAATTGCCGCCCTGTAACCAAAAGGTTACAAGTTCGATCCTGACCAGGGGCTCAAGGTTGACTCAGCCTTCCATCCTTCCGAGGTCGGTAAAATGAGTACCCAGAATATTGGGGGCAATATGCTAAATCATTGTAAACCGTTTAGAGAGCTTTGGCTATAAAGCGGTATATAAATGTAAGTGTTATTATCATTATCATTATTATTATTATTTATTAAATAGCCCTCCCCACTATTGCTTCTCAGCAACTGTTATTGGAAGTACACTGCCTTTGAACCTGGAGGTAGAATATGGATATAAGTAGTTGTGATGCCCAGGAGTTGGGTCCTAGTTTCCTGGGCTGTCCCGAATTTATCTTAAGAAATGTGGCCTCAGAGGTAACAATCCTTGGGTGGGGAGGTTGTGTCATCTTGGATCCTTAGCCCCACTCCAGCTGTAACAGCTCCACACTGTTTTTAAGGGGTCATGAGGCAACTCCCTGAAGGTATGCCTTCTTCCTCTATCACTGGCCAGCCCTCCTTTATATTGGGCATCACGCTCCCAGTATTCCCCTCAGGAGACAGGCCCAACACAAATCAGGAGCGGGCACTCCCTTCAGGGAAGAGCCCCCGCCCAGTTCACCCTGCCTAGTCTCCATCTCTCCTACAGAGGCTGCCCAAATAGGTCTCATGGTGCCCACTAATTACATCATCACCCCACACCATGCGCCATGCGCTCTCCATGCCAAGTAGCTCTTTGAGAGACATTTTTGAAGTCATGGATGCCATGGGACCCGGGATAATCCTGGAAGATCGTGAGTCCCAATACTAGTAACCACTGATAGACATGCCCTCCATGAATTTGTCTAATTCCATTTTAAAGTCAACTAGGTTTGAGGACACTTCAGTCCAGGTATCAGCCTCCTATTGCACATTGGGCTTCCAGCTGTTTCAACATGTTGCATTCAAATCAGAAAACTGAAAACTATAAGCATGCTAAATTAACTGTGATGCCATAGCCTGTTCTTTGAAATGACATATATTTTACTGTGCATCATTAAATCACATATTTTAAACACACTTCTTTTTTTTTGCGGGGGGAAGCATTCCAAACAATTTTAGTCCTGCCTCCTACCTTTTTCACTTTGATGTTGACAGTCCACATCGCTGTTTCAGAAACTATGAGAAAATAGATTTTTAAAAAAAAAAATCAAGAAAACCTTCCAAAAGCATGTGGGCCCTGCTGAGAAACCATGTCGCCTAACAATAATATGAGCAAAAGTGTTTTCTCTTTCAGATACATTTCTAAAAAATCCCTGACTTTTCTGCCCAAGGAAGTGGTTTTTTGCTCATTGCCTGTTGTTAAACTCCTGATGCCCCAAATAACAGGAAGTCTAATAGAAGGTCAAGAAGTGATGCTGAAGGGTTAATAAAATATCTCTGAAGAAACTATGCTTTATACTTTGTTTATAATGAAAATGAGTTTGATGTTCAAGGTTAAGCAACTGTAAAGGCTTGTTAAGCAGTGTAAAGTACTTAAGTGATGAGCATTCAGCCTTACACTAAGCAGGAGAATTGTAACGTGATGAAAATAACATCTAGGGGAGGAGAGGCAGTTCCTAGAGCATGTCATGGCTTTACAGTTAATTATTGCTTCTGCAGATGGGGTGGATGGGAGATATAAAGCCTCATGTGAAGAGCACTAAACCTGGGTTATCTGTCTCTAATCCAGGGTTATATGCACATGTGAACCAGGGCAAATGCCCCAAGTCCAGGTATTCCAAATCTGGGTAGCCCTGCTTCTAACCCTCACTCTTAACCCAGGTTAGGGAAGAGCAGGGGCCCCAGTACATAGGCTTATTGATCATGTCTCTGCTTTCCTGGTATTTTCAGGTCCTGGCAGGTGGCCGCCATGTTTGTGAGAGAGCTGCTCAAGGGGCTGCTAGCTGTGAATGTGCCACTCTGCACAGCATGCTCTATGGTCCCATGCTAGCAATGGCTGGAATAGGTTGGGCCCACCTCCTGCCCCCTTGTGTCCAATCAGAGCATGGCTGCTGATGTGATAGGGTCCCCCACCTCTTCCTTGTGCAGAGCATTGTGGGAAGGTTCTTCCAATTCTCAAGGAACTTTCCTCATCCAAGCTTGCCACTATGGGGCTCATCTGGGAGTGGGGGTTGCAGAGCCAAATGGGGCGCTGTCCAGTATGGCTTAAGCACTCTTCCAAGCCGCAGAGCACCCTCTTCTGATCATGTACAAGTACCCATAGACTTGCTCTACGATCAAGGCAAGACAGTTGCTTCAGAAATCTAAGCTTTTGTCTGTTATGCTACTTCGAGGAGTTGGAACAGGAAGAACGTAAAGAGGAAATGCAGAAGATATGGAACATCATGGCATCCATAACAGCACTGCTTTGCTTGCACCTGAACCTTTCAGGTACCAATCTGCAACTGTTAGAGCAACAGCACAGTATACAGTAAGGCACCAATGACCATGTAGGCCCCAGCAGTGTCCTTGGCAAAACAGAGCCTGTCATTAAAGAGGCACAGTAGTGCCTATATAGTTAAGGTGGGGAGTAAAAACAGCAATTCACCATTACCAACTATGAACTGACTCATAACATCTATATTATACATCCAAGTCTCTTGAAATTGTATGCACATCAAGTAGGTGACAAGGATTATCACCCCAGTTTTGAGGAGAACAACTGGCCTTTGGCAACTCCAGCACAGTATCCCTCCAGTGGTTGCTCCTGGTGTCCTTATAGTCGTTTTTAGACTGTAGCACCTTGGGGGACAGAGAACCACCTTCCAAAACAAATACAAAACAGCTAGGCTGAGCAGGACCCTCAGGAACCAGACAAAAAGCTGCCCTATTGTGGCACACCTAGGTAATTTTGGTACCCGGACCACTCCTGCTGTGAGCCCCCCTCCCCGGTGAAAGCCCCCCTCAAAACCTGCTTATAGGGGCCTCCTGCCACCACCCCACATCCTCACCACTGTGCTGAACCACCGATTCTCCCCCCACCATAATTTCATCCACCATGTGTGCAGCCAAGGGGTGGTGGGTTTTCCCATCACAGGCTTGCAACAATCTATTTCAACTGTGCAGGTGTGCTGGAGCACCTCACAGTTCTCAAGAACTGCTGGGTCAGATGGATAGACCCAGCAGTCACTCTGTCTGCTGCCACCGGTTGGGGGGGCTGCTTGGGTCACACACACACACACCCCGCCACCACCCCTTGACTGCGCACGTGGTGGCTGAAATTATGAACACAAAAATGGGGGTTTGGCACGGTGGGGCAGGCGCTTCCTTACTAGGTGCCTGAGCAACCCAGCTGTTTCTGGGATTACCTAGGCACCTAGTAAAATAAATAGTAGTTAGTAGGTCAGCTAAAGTAAAATAGCCTTTGAACATCAAATCGTGGCTGGCAAAGCAAGCAAGTAGTTCAGTGCTTCCTCCAGAGTGAAGAGGATGACACAACTGGTCCCTTTCTCCAGTTAGGTACCTGGTAAAGGAGTGGGAAGGGAAGGGCCCAGCTCCGATGGAGTTCCACAGTGATAGCAGGGAAGCTCCTGATAGCTGGCTCCTCAGAGGAGAAGCCTGGGGGGGATCATGGCAAGTATGCACTACCCCGTGCATGACCTGGGAGCTCCCTAAAATATCTATCTGGGAATCCAAAATAAGGAAACTCTCCGTTTCTTTCATGAGCCAAGAGCGCATAGGATTCAGTGCAAGTTAGTCTCCCAATACCAGGAATTGACCTTGGGTAGATGCAGTAGAACCTCTGTCCTTACTGTGCTTGTGTTTGCTTTTCAGCCCACTTGGCAGGAACCGGACATTGTGAAAAGAGCCGATCCTACTGATCTTTTGGCCCATAGGAGTAGATGAAGATCTGCACGGTATGCAAGGCTGCCACTCAAATGGATCCACAGGATTGGGATTTGCACAAGTTCCCAGCATTTAAAGTCTGTACTGAATGCTTTAGCCCAATGGGAAACTGGTATTTTCTGCCTGTTATGCAAGTGATATGAAACAATGACTCACCATATACATTTTAGAGATCATTACCACATCCTTTTAAACAAATGAGTTGTAATTAGTCTCATCTTGTATGTGAAGAGTCTGTGTTTTCACTTAAGCAGTCATACACAACAAAGTGTTTCCTGTAATAAAAAAGCACAAAAAAACCCCTGAACCCTTAAAAAAGGAGAAGTAATACTCCCACATGGTTTGTTTTAAAAATATCTTTAAATACTATTAAAGAACAATCATTGTGTACATTTATTTCATGTGAGTGGGAAGCAGAAACTGTCAATGTTTCATATTCTTCCTGCAACTGTAACAAAGGTACAGACAACTGCAATAATAACATAACAAAACATAATGTTTGCCTTTCATGCTGTCTTCTCCAATTAAACCTCTGCGAGCTAGCATCTTTTCACTGGCAAATACGAATGTGACTCCATGGGAATTTTTCCCATTGCTGGGTGTGTGTGTGTGTGTGTGAGTGCCAAACTGGAAGAAATTCCCTCCCCAAAGGTTGATATGATGCAGAACGAGAATCCCGGATCAAGAATGCAGGTGGGTTTGCGAAAAGGTGAGTACTATGCTTATGATCTAGTCATTTGTATTTCTTTTCTTTCTTTTTTTGTTACTCAGTCTCTGCTGCCTCTGACTGTCCTGGTCCAAATTTAGAATGTAAGTTCCTTGGGGGCAGAGAGTTGTATTCATTTGTTTGTTCGTTCATTCAGTAATTTAAAAAATCCTGCTTTACATTTTCAAGACAAACTGAAGGTGGTGAATAAGGAACAACCATTAAAACAACCATCAAACAACAGAACAACTAAATTAAAAGAAAATGACAGCAGCAAAAACATCATAAAGGAAACCAACAACAACAAAAATACCCATAAGCAAAACAGCAGTTAAGATTAGTAGAACCTCCCTGCCCCCCCACCCCGCCCATGTTCCTCTAAAAAGAGTCATGGATCCTGTTATAAAAGTAACAATAACTCATTTGTATTGCACCTCTCCCCCAAGAAGCACAAAGCAGCATTATAGTCTCCTTTATAGTAAAGGAAGGATTTGAATCTGGGCTTTGATTTTTTGAATCAAAAAGCCAATATTGTATCTCTATTTGGATTCTGGTCTAGATTCAGGACAGAGCCTACTTTGATTGCCTTAGGGCAGGACCAGTGCGCAAGATAACCCTATTGATGCTCCTGGACCTCCCAGTGTCTTTACTGGGATTGAGTCTGGGGCACAGCTTGCTATGGCGGCTATGGCGGCTCCTATCCTTCCTTGAGAGGATGTTCCAGAAGGTGGTGCTGGGGAACTATTGCTCTATCCCATGGAAATTGACTTAGGAGTTTCATATGACTCTATTTTGTTCCCCATGCTTTTAACATCTACATGGAACTGGCAGCGGCGGGGGGGGGGGGAGAGAGAGAGTTTATAGCAAGATAGACCAATGGAACAGCTTCAAATGTCCATTTAAATGAAGTGGAGTGAGCCGTAGCCCAAACAAATCAGCCTACTGTTCAGAATTGTTGAGATTTATCATCACTGTATTTAAGAAAGTGCAAAAACATGGATCATGGTTACAAGAAAGAGAGAAGCAACTAAGATTCTTGGGGATGTCAATAGATTGACAGGGGTATTCCCCTTTATCCAGGTAGCTTCCACTCATTGGGCACTATAACCCTCACCCACTCTTTTGACTATGTGACCCATTTTTAAATCTGAATTAATTCGGATATAGATTCGGATTAATTCAGATACAATACAAAACTGGAGTGATTCGAAGGCTTAATTTTGGACAAAATGGGGTTGATTCAGATTTGGTACAAATCGAAACAGAAAAAAATACAAAATGCTCAACCCTAGTCAGGATGTCAGCCACTATCTTCTTTCAAAGTGGGAAGCACAACATTCCAGTCTTCAACAGGACATGAAGGAATGGTGCTGGCTGCAATGTCATGCTTAGGGTTGCCTACACAAGGCAGGACAAAAGTGTTCCCTGATGAACTGGAGTCTGCCACAGAACCCCCTGTGATGATATAGCCAATTCAAACACATACTCAGCTTGGTCAAAAGATCATGTCTGTGCTTTGCTTCTGGAATGGTGGCCACTCCTTGGGTGATAGGTTCCTTCCTAGTCTGTTTTATGATAGAACTGGCCCGGTTTGTGGAGGCAGTCCCAGCTAATTTGTAGTCCAATGGAAATTCTAACACTTCAGGGGATTTCGGAGATGCCTTTGAAACCATTTAGTCAAAACTGCAAAAAGCCAACTAGGGAAGAGAAATGATTTTAAGGACATCCTAATTATATTATCAGGTATCATCTGGTTGTTAATGATACTTCAAAGTGATACCCTGCCTGAATTTTGTACACTGCTCCAGAGGAAAAATCTAGTAAAGAATCTGAAGACTTTATTCCTCCATTAATGAGTGTTTCACCTTGGCCTGTTTGAACTTGGGCTATATGACCACTATTCAATTTTCAATAACAGCCACCTCCCCCCCCATTTTGATCCTGAAAATCTGTAGCCGTGTCATCAGTCCCCTTTTTAATTATACCATATTCTTTACATCTGTCCTGCTAAATAACTCTAATTGAAATAGCACCGGCGTGAATTTTTGTAATGTTCCCCCCAAGACATCCCGAAAGTGACTCACACGAGAAAACAGACTGAAGTCACAGCTGGAAGCACGTCAAGGATCATTTCCATTTTTACATGATTAATTTGAATTTAATATCTTAAATCAAAACCTGATTAATTTAAATAAAATTTTGATGGTGCCCTGCTTCTAATATACATTGCAGTAATTAGATTGGGCTTAATGTGGTTTTTTTACATAATTAAAAAAAGAGAGAGAAAGTCAAGTGTAACAATGCAGTGTGTATACAATGCTTTGATGTGGGTGTAAAAAATTATGGCTCCAGACATTACTTAGCTTCAGAAGGGGTCATAGCTGAAGGGATATGCTAAAGGTCAACACATAATATATGAATAGAATACCTATTTTTGCCAGCCACAGGTCAACTGGACTTAAGTGAGGCCCCAACAAGTAAAGTCAACACTTGTACTAAAATGAGAGGGCGGGGGCGTACACTTGTACAGGCCATCTTACACTTGGCCAGAAGTACAGGCAAAGCCATCTGACAAACAAGGTGTGAAATGGTTATGAGATGCCACACAGTTGAGGATCAACTGCTCTGCCACATCCACACCCACCAAGATCTCCAGGGCTGCCACTCTCCTTTGCCTCAGGTGATGTGGTGAAGTGCTCCTCCGACTTTGTGTGATGCCTCACTATGCCCTATGCCTATTGGTGCATGCTTCCTCCACTTTCCTGACAGTGCATGTGTTGTGTACCCTTTTCTGCTCTCTTCCCTGGCAGCACTCTAGTACCACTGCTATGCCTCCTCCTCCTCTAATCTTAAACAGGCAAATGGAGTGGAAGAGGAAAGTTGCTCCAGTCCATACCACTCTGCCTCCTTCATATCACTCTCTGCACACTTCCTCTTAATTCACTTCCCTCTGCTCTTTTAAGATCCAGGGTGTGAGGAGAGTTGGGTGCACCACTGGTGGCCTACCAGGCTGGGTAAGGGAAAGCACGAGGGATCAAGGCCAGTTGTCAGAGGCAGGGGGAGATGGCCAGTGAGTGTGGAGTGCCCTTGCCAGTCCACCACCTGTGGCAGCCACCTCACTGAACCTCATTAGCAGGCCAGCCCTGAATATCTTGCAAATGGTAGGAACAGGGATGGAGAGGATGTGAAGGAGTGCAAAAAGTAGATTTAAGCCAGATCAAAACACGTGCAGCACAAAGAAGTGGTAGAGTGTGCGGTACCACTTCAGACTGAAGGTGAGGTTGCCACTTTTGAATGCAACCTCATATGGAAACTAGCCCATCAGAGAGTGTGCTTCTAGCACCAGGCAGTAAAGAACAGGTCAACACAGAAAGAAGAGTGAAGGAAGAGGCAGTCCTCACTTCAGGTTATTGCCATGGAAACAGGACAGGGGATGGAGCCAGTCTGGGAAGAGCAGAAGGTTTGAGGTTCCCTCCCTGGCAGCATCTCCAAGATAGGGCTGTGAGAGATTCCTGCCTGCAACCTTGGAGAAGCCGCTGCCAATCTGTGAAGACAAGACTGAGCTAGATAGACCAATGGTCTGACTTAGTATGTGGCAGCTTCTTATGTTCCTATGACTTGGACCAAGTCATTGCCAAGCATGAGGAGAGTCCCTCTTTCTCCAGTTAGAATTTCTGAC
The DNA here is from genome assembly GCF_027244095.1 of Hemicordylus capensis. Classification (NCBI taxonomy): domain Eukaryota; kingdom Metazoa; phylum Chordata; class Lepidosauria; order Squamata; family Cordylidae; genus Hemicordylus; species Hemicordylus capensis. Next base: position 27,827,403 of record NC_069657.1, on the reverse strand, counting down.
TGGGTGGATGCTTTGGGGTCAGTCTAGGTCTGCTGCAATGGGGCATATTTAAGGCTCAAGCCATGTCCATCAGAACTATGACCACACCTCAAAATGTCATTGGAGAATCCTCCACACCAATATTGTCCTCTTCCATTGTGTTTATGCAGTGATTGGGCTATTGTTGAAGGATCAAGACTAGTGCCATGGCAGAACTAATAAGGAATATACTGCCGTTGCTTATAAAGTAAATATTGTCTGTGCAAGTCTACAAGCCCTGACAAGACTTGTGGTGGGGGAAAATAGTGAGGGGATGAAGAAACGGTCCCATATCCACAATAATAATCCCTTTCTCTCCTTCCCTCAAATGGCTATGAATTTTCTCCACCAACTTGGGAATGGGAATGGGCCCGTGTAGATCATCCAGGCCTGCTCAATTTAGGCCCCCCAGCTGTTTTTTTTAACTTCAACTCCCATAATCCCCAGTAAGAGTGGCAAATAGTCAGGGAATAGTCAGGGGATTTGTAGGCCAACATCTGCAGGAGGGCCAAAGTTGAGCAGCCCTGAAAACACTTGTACATCTCATTACATCACCTCAGACAGACAATGTTAGCCAATGGGATCAGTTCGCCCATTCAGCTGCCAGGCATGAGGTATAGAGAAGAGTGATACTCATGCCCACGTGAAGCCTTGTGTCCTTAATATTTAGGAGTCATGAATTTTACCACCATCTTGACAAGAAAGGCTAAAGAAAATTTCTGTAGATCTCTGTACATGTTGCAATGAAAACATGTGCATCTCAGGAAAATTAATGAGTTGGGTTTTGACTACCCAGTCCTTCACATCTTTCAGCTGATGGATCTTGTTGACAGAAGCCAGACAACTTGAATATAAATTCCAAGAAAGCCACTTATTTATAATTCATCACACACACCAATAAAAAAGTTGCCACTTTTTATCTGACAGTCAAGACTCTGATGACAATCAAGGATTTAATTTTTCCCCCCACCACCTCTAAATTTAGGTTTTCCCTTTCACAAAGTATTTCTTCTTCTTCTAAAAATAGTCACTATCGGGAAGGGGGTGGGGTGGAAACTTTGGTGCTAACATTCTTGTTCCAAAGTTAAAGTCAAAACAAAATTAATCAGGAAGGGTTATCTATAATGAATCACCATTCATTTCTGGGGAGGAAAAAAAAATACCTTTCACAGCAGCTGAAGGGAAGTACTTTCGGGGAGTTACATTAAACTATGGACTCTAAGGAAAAGATTACAGATCTTCCGTATTCAGCAACATGAATGAAAACTCTTAGGAACTAGTCTAACTTACTCCCCCCCCACCCCAATTCCTTCTTCTCTAAAGCAGCAGGGATTGCTTTTTGTATAGGCGATGATTTAGATGGCTAATTGAAAGTAAGCAGTGGTGAGCTGCTTCCTCAGTAAAATATTACCAAGACAATCTTATCTGAGTTTACAGAGTCATTTCCAATTTGTAAATGCTGTATTCATTTCTAGCAGATAAAACACCTTTAAAAAAATCCTATACCCGGCCAGTGCACGGATTGCTGTTATAACCACACTTGCCCCACTCCCCATTCCTCACCCCATTCTTATCACCTGCATAAACTTTAGACTCACGATTGAATAATTCTGCTTTTAAAAAAAAATCTCCCATCACTTTGCAAATAAAATTAATGATTTTTTTTCCCAAATCCTGATAACTTGCTGCAGCTGCAGTTGTTGCTACTTATCAGCCTTACTGAGAATCATCTTTCTTCAGAGCCTACTTAAAACACACACACACACAACTACATCACCTTTGCAAATTCATCCCTTACCTATAATATCCATCCCCCAACATCTCTGGTTTTGCTCCTCCATTATAATAGATGTAAATTAATGTTTTGCCATTGTTTGTTGCTGTAATCATAGAGGCAAGTATATGCTTCTAACAGCTATCTTATTTTCAATTTGCAAAGCATACTGTGCTTAATCCCATGTGGCAGCCTGTGGTTCTAGATATGAATTTTAAAAGGTAATTAGACCAGCGGAGGAGGCTCTCCCTGAAAATAGAGAGAGCAGCCTCCTGCTAAGTCCAGGGGGGTCTCTTAGAGGTCCCAGGCTGGTCTCGGCTTTCGTCCAAGCTTATTACTCTTCTCCACTGTGTGAAACAGCTTATTTGTTCTTGAAAATTTAAATCATGTTGGTACTGGAAATATTATTTTAATATTTAAAAGGGTCAGAGAGTTGGCATTGTTTTGTACTTTGGGTAGCCTTTTTTGTGGGGGGGGGGCTCACCTCTCCTCCCCTATAAAAAATGATCTTGTGTACAAATAGCTAGTGAAGGAGATGTCCCCTTCATGAACACCTTGATGGATCTCCAGCAGATGCTGGCAAGTGTGTAAATATCAAGCCATAATCATTTAATCAGCTAAGTAAATGGCAACATCCTAGGGAAATGTTATATGTTTTACATAAAGCCCCATGTGTATGATTGAGTATCACTGATATTATTGAAAATCGCTACTATCATTCTATATGTGTTACAGTAAAGGTCAGAAACCAGACATTTGCCAGTAATTCTTAAGATTATAATAAGCCAGCTAAAAATGTCAGAAAAATTTGGCATTTACCAGGAAATCTAAAAGCCAAATAAACATCCACAATAAATAATAAAATCTTATTTGTATTTATTGGTAAAATAGTGTCACCCATTTACTGGTGAAATATGACATTTACCATGACTAGTTTGTAAATGTCCAAAATAAACCTCTTGGCACAACCATTTATGATATTTACTGTAAATAACTGGTCAGTAATTGATGGCAATAAGTGTGAGATTTTGTCATTTACCATAGACACTACATTGAGTGTCTATGGTAAATGACCAAAATATCATACTTATTGCCATTATTTACTGAAAAAGGGACATTTGAAATGGAACATCCATGGTCATAGGCAGTATACCCTTGAATACCAGATGCTGGAGATGAATGTCAGAGGAGGGCTGTTGGTTTCATGCCTGCCTTATAAGCTTCAAAGAAGCATTTGGCCACTGCTGGAGACAAGATGCCAGACTAGATAAAGATGCATTAGATGTCATCTGATATACATCTTTCCCATGGCCTAGGTATAAATGCTAGAGATGATCATAACTTGTATTTTGCTATTCGATTTGAGCTCAGAATACTCAATTTGATCCACTGCTGGCTGTTTCGACAAATCAACCTGCATGGATTCGAGTGATTCCATGCAGAAGGTCCCATGTTCCCTCCCTAGCATCTCCAAGATAGGGGTAAGAGAGACTCCTGCCTGCAGACGTAGGGTATTGTCTACACAGACTGGCAGCGGCTTCTCCAAGGTTGCAGGCAGGTCCTAGAGACACCAAAGTGGGTTGGGTGGTATGGCATGATGGGTGCTACCTACCATCCAACCCACAAAAGAAATGGGCAATTAGGTGATTTTTAGAAGAAGAAAAATAACCTTACTTTTTTAAAAAGGGGGGGGAATGCATCATCGGATCTTTTGGTAGTGTTTTGTTTGTTTGTTTTTGGTGGTTATTTTTGGTGGGGTTTTTTTAAGGTTAAAAAAAATTAAATCGCCCGCTTGCCCATTTCTTTTGTGGGTTAGATGATAGGCAGCACCCATCATGCCCTACCACCCAACCCACTTTGGTGTCCCTAAGATCTACCCATGGGGAACAATGGGTAGGGACGTGCACAAATCTATTTTTTCATTTCAATTGTACCCAAATCAAGTCACCCCAATTAGTTTTGGGTCTGAATCTGCCCCCCCATATCACCCAGATTCTATTTGTACCCGAATTTTCGGAATCCAAATCCAAATTGATTCAGGGCAAAAAAGGGGGTCCTGGGAGCAAAAGAGTGGGGTGGGTGGTAGTGACCAATGGATGGAAGCTACCACCCAAATTTCAAAGAAATTGGGCAAAGGGGTGATTTTTAAAGAATTTTTGAAGTCAGCACATCTTTAAGCTTTTCCCCATAGGGAATAATGGGGATTTCAGCAGCCTTAGTTTTAACTCCCTGGGGGCGGGGTGGCACCAGGGTGTCCCAGAGTGGGTTGTGGTGGGTGGTAGTGCCCAATGGGTGCAAGGAACCAGTTATTCATCAAACCCGGTGGGCTGGTTCAGTTTGTGCACACGAACCAGGTCAAAGTGAGTTAAACTGGTTCAGGATGCTTGTAAAGGGGAATCCAGCTTGGTTTGAAGCCAGTTGACTAGATGGAGGGCTTGCTTTCTCTCTTCCAAGCTTTCCACCTAGTGAACAGACAGCACGCTGGGCTCTGAGAGCCTGATGAAGCGGCACAGGAAAGGAGGCAGAATGGCTATGCCCCTCAATATGAGGAGCATAGCTGGGGCCTCACGCACACTCACATTTGCTCTGGGCCCCACTCCCCCCATGTGACAGCCCTAGCTGGGAGAGACCTCTGCCTGGAAACTTGGAGCTACTGCCAGTGACAATACTGAGTGAGATGGATCAATGGACTGACTCGGTATCAGAGGCGCTCTTACCCCGGGCTTCTGGGCCAAAGTCCAGGGTCTCCACAGCCCCTGGAGGCTCCCAAATCCTCTTTAGTCTGTCCTGGATGGTGTGATCGCCCAGCCAAGCATGATGATGCTTAATTTGTAGGGGAGGGGTGTCTCCAAAGGACTCTAGGTCCAGGCTCCAAAATTACCTAGGTGCACCTCTGCTCGGTATAAGTCAGTTTCCTATGTTCCTATGAAAGGGTGAAACTCCTCAAATGCTTAGTAGGGGAATCTGCACCTTCATTATTGAATAGGACTGTCTTCCTTATCTAATCTGTGGCTAGCAAACCTGCAGCAAATGGCACAGCCACCAGGAAGTGGCATGTCTAGGCTGGAGCCAAAGAGCACGTATGCCTGATTAGGGCGTAGAGACAAGCCCACACTCTTGCCTGCCTCTGCAGCACCCTACAGCCCACTTGAACTCTGTAGGCTAGATACGAATCCACACAAAGAGCGGTATCAATGCTACAGCACACCACGCATTAGAGTGGCACTGTTTCATACTTTGAGCTTTACCTGCTGCAGCCCAAGCAATGTCTAAACAAATCACTCAAAGTGAGTTAACAGGTTGTTATAGTAGAGTAACTGATCTGATAAACATGCCTGAGAGAGGAGGCCTACTGTTCTCTTCCAGGAGAAAGCAGGAATACCTTCTGGTTAGCTGATGGTTGCATTATATGGCCCCCAGCTTAGCACCTCATGGGGATGAAATGTTACCTGAGAAACTCCCAGTTGGTTGTAATCCCGCCCCACTTCAGTTTGTTTTCGATTAGTGGTATTGCTGCTGGTTGTTTAAGCTAGAAGGCAGCCATGAAGTTTGTGGCTTTGGTCTTCTAATTAAGATGCAAACAAGCTAAACTTTCTGAAAGGGCATTCGGAAGCCTGTCAGTTTATAGTGCAGAAGGAGAAGAAATGGCTTAATTTAGCCAAGTCTCGTCATTATTTATTTATTTATCAAATTTGTACACCGCCCCGAACTTTATTCTCTGGGCGGTTAACAATAGCATGAAACAAGTTAAAAACATATACAAAAAACTTATAACAATTTAACAATTAAAAAAATAAACCAGATATTAAAACCTAAAAAAAAAATTAGGAAGCTGATAACGCTGGGACGAAAAGATGGGTTAGGGTTAGGGTAAGGGTTAGAAAATAGGGACGGTGTAAAAGCATGAGGCTTGCCATCACAAAATAAGCCATGATGCTTGTGTGGATGGAGAAAGACCTGGGTTGGAAAAACAATCATATGGTCCAAGAAGAGTTTGGGTACACTACTCAGCGAGGTTAATGCCAAAAGTTGTGCCTGACAGCCACTCAAGATATCTGGGTCTGTGCAGAGGTCACATCCTGTCCTGATGACATTGGTAATCGCAACACCATCCTCCTCATCCCATTGTGTTGCTGGCAGAAATACCATGATGGGCAATGCTGCCATGAACAGTGGCCCCACCTGCTCCCACAGTGTTGTTTGGGGAGTGGGGGCCTGGACATTGGGTGAGTCAGCAGAGTCGGCACAGAATCATGGGAGAAATCCTAGACATTGGGGCCAGGCACACGACCTCGCCAGGGAGGGTGGGCTGTGGGGAAGTCAGGAGTTTGCCTGCCTTCCCCAGCCGACAAGCAGCCTCTGTCCTCCCCAGTGCTGTACCACACACTCCCATGAGCAGAGGGAGCAGCAGAGGGAGACCCTGGGAGTGGGAGGACCTCCCTCCTCCCACATCACAGGGTGCCTCTAGTTAGAGTAGCTACCATGCTTGGCAAAGCTGCTCCTTCCCTCCGACTTGCTGCCAGAAATGCTGGTGGGCCTGTGGGAAGTTGTTGAGCCTGGCAACGATCATCCAGACAACCGTTGGCTGAGGTTACGTGAGCCACAGGTTCATTTAACTTCGGCTAAACTCCAGGTTTGAAAGTGGGGCTTGGCAAAGGTGCAGCTCAGGAGCGACCTTGCTCCTGGTGCTTCACACGCACAGCCTAGCCCAGGCTGGACTGCATGTGTGAATAACTTTATTGTATTAAAGACGGTGTCTGCCTGGAGGCAGCTGCGCAATGGAGCTCTTCAAGATAGCGACAGTTTCAAGCAAGAGTTTAGCATTTTCTCTCTCTTAAAAACCGAAAAAAGGGGTTCTAAAAAGAAATTCAAGCTATCTAAGATGGGTCCCAACACAAACTGAAATGAGTCCAACTGGACCAGAAAGAAAAACAAATGAATTACTGGAGTTTGAAAATTAAAAAAGAAAGATTGCAAGCATATGGGCTGGATGTGGGCTAATAAACTGAGATTGAATCCAGACAAGATGGAGGTAATGTTGGTCTGTAGGAGAGGCAATCGGGATGAGGAGATCTTACCAGTTCTGGATGGGGTTGCACTCCCCTTGAAGGAGCTTGGGGGTACTACTGGACCCAGCTCTGCTTTAGGAAGCTCAGGTGGAGGCGGTGGCCGGTGTGCCTTTGCATGGCTTCGGCTAGTCCGCCAGCTGTGTCCCTTTCTCGAGAAGGCAGATCTTGCTCTACGTGGGGCAGCCCTTGAAGAATATCTGGAAACTGCAGCTTGTACAAAATGCGGCAGCTAGGGTTCTATATGGTGCTGCCCGATGTGATCACATCACACCTATTTTGAAAGAGCTGCACTGGTTTCCAGTGTGTTTCCGGGTCCAATTCAAGGTGCTGGTTTTGACCTTTAAAGCCCTTAATGGTTTGGGCCTGGGATACCTGAGGGACCGCCTGCTCCCAAGGGTGTCTGCCCGCTTGACGAGATCATCTGAGGGGGCTCTGCTCCGGGTGCCAACAATGAGGGAAGCTAGGTTGTCTTGCACTCGGGACAGGGCCTTCTGTGTTGCTGCCCCCAGGCTTTGGAATGCTCTCCCAGTGGCCATTTGTTCCTCAGACTTCGTCAAGATTTTTAGGAAGCTGGTTAAATCTTGGCTTTTTATCCAGGCCTTTACATGCTTGTTTTATTGCTGCTTCTGCGTGTTTTTATCCATGTATAGTTTTTGTATTTGTATACTGTATATTTTAATATCAGATTGTTTTTATATTTTTAGCAAAATACTTTTAATTCATTTTTATTATGTGTTTTAACTTTTATAAACTGCCTTGTGATTGTTTTTAATGAAAGGCGGTGTATAAATCTAACAATAAATAAAATAAATATCCCTGAAATGTACAACACCCAAGTTCCAAGCTCTGGTATTTCCAAGAAAAAGCGATCTTGGGTAACAAACATGGAGAAGACATTTGCCTGAAGCCTGTAGTCTGCCCTGAACCCTGAACCCAGGGCGGCTTATAGCTTAAGTCAGCAGTCGTGAACTGCTTATATGGATGCAGGTTGTAGGCTAATTGTAGGCTAATTACCTTGATATATAGTGAAAAGCGAGTTCATGCTTCGTCTTCCTTCTTTGTACATGTCTTTACTGTACTAAAAACCAAACTTAAAAAACCCCAATGAAAATAAGCACCACAAGACAACATCCGTTCCCATTCTGATTTCCTGGAAGGCAAGTGCGGTTGGGCAGATGGTTCTTTTTTGTTTTACTAAACCTGGCGATCAGATGTAAGTAATATCTACAGTGTACACCTCCATGTGACCCACTGCTGTAAGCTACACCTCCATTTGATGCTGCCTCCTGGTGCCCTTCCCCCTTGTTTTTCTTTTTAATTCTTTGCCCTTATGCTGCTTCTGATTTTTCATCTTCCCCTCTAGTTGCTAACAGAACACAATCATGCCCTAGAACCAATGCAGACTCTTACCTGGGTGGTGTCCGTCTTTGCATAGTGAGGGTGTGGAAGCATCTCCTTTCCTCTGCCTCATAAATAATATCCCACATTATGTGGGGGCTCCACAGGAACACCTGACTGCACAACTGGTTGAGCCTCCTTCCTTTTTTTAAAGGGGAAAGAACCATTCAGATCAAATGTCCATAAGGAATAGCTCTGTTATATGAGCCATGTTGCTGGCATTGAAATTTTGAAAAAGTGAAATTCAGAGCAAATTTGAGGGTTTCTTCCAAGGAGTACCGTCTGAGATTTTACAATGGAAGCCAAACAAGTTTCTGTAAGACAAGTGCAATTTCTCAGGGAGCGACTTGTGCATCCCTAGATGTTGGTTGTGATCTTGGCCTCACTCAGACATACCTTTAACTGTGGCTTCAATGGAGCCACAGTTTCCCTCCGATTCACCCTGCACACTCCCAGATGATCCTGATCTGCAGTCTGGGAGAACTTTCCTGGGTTTCCTCCAACCCAGGAATGAAAGCCACAGCAGCCTCCGTACCCTCTCCGTACCCTCGGTTTGGTAAGTGTACCTTACTTTGAACAGAGAGTTCATCTGGAGGTTGCAGGGAGGAATCGGTATGGCAGTAAGGTCCTGCAACCGGTTCCAATGAATCAGACATCACACTGGGCCAACCTGAGGTGAGTTAGCCTCAGGTTTCCCAAGGCAAATTTAGATTTGATGTCCAAAGTCAGTGGAAAGGGGATCATCAGGTAAGTGCTGGAACCAGGCTGCCATTCAAAGAAGTAATTTATGCCAACAAAGTCTTATTTTTTTATAGCTGTACAGCCCAGTTCTCCGTTTGCTTCTCAGTATGGTTCTCAGTGTGCTTCTCAGCATCACCATGATAGCTCACATGCAGAAGTAAGCAAGTCACTGAGTCAACCAGTTCCGAACCCCTCATGTCATGATGTAAGAGTTGTCTGATTGGTTTGCCTTCCAATGACTTTTAGTTGGACATCACATTTCTATCATTTTTAAAAACTAAGCTGGCCATTTTAATTGGCATTTAATTTGGTGCTTTTTCATACTGAAACCTTTGGAGTTATGGATGAGAAAGGAGTTACTCTAAATAATTAAATGACTTTTCAGAATCTGCAGAAGTAGCACATCTCTTTCTCTGATAGCCGGCTGGGCAAAATTTCATGTAAAGCTGCTCATCAGATCCAAGCCATGAAAGATTGGTAGGAAAAGAAGCAAATAAATAAAGGAGGCTCCAAAGCAGTTGTTGTTGAGCTCAGAAAGAAACTTTGTTGGAGTGCAAATTCTCTGCAACTCCAGTGATGCCACAAGACTTCCGCTGAATACTTTGATTGTCAGGTACAGCTCCAACAAAGAGACTTGGGCTGTTTGTCCTCTGAAGGAAGGAAGTGAGGTTGAGGTGCAGAAATGGCAAGACGATACATTTGACAAAGGAGCTGCTTGCCCGCAAAGGCTAGGTCTTTAGTTGTATGTACTGTAGAAGCAACTATATTCACAATATCTAGGTCAGCTGAGACAAAGTGTAGGCCTCAAAGCAATACCGTTACTTATACCAGAGGCCCTCTTTACTTTCGGGGGTTCCATTCTCGCCCTCAATTCTGAATATGGAAACGGTGAATAATGAAACTTTAACTCTGTGGGAATCTGGGGGTTAGGTTCCTGAACAATTTTTTTTTGCCAGAAGTCACAAAAAACACAGGAGACCAGCAGAAATAAGAGTAGTACAGTACCGTACATAACTTTCCAGTTCTCCAGCAATGCCTCCGAATTTTTGCTAATTTTCGTGGGCTGCTTTTTCTTTTCTCTTTTTGTTTTGTAAGCACAAGCCACAAAATGGCTCCACATTGCCTCCAGACAGGAAATGCCACTGCAAATGCCAATGGAAGTGACAGCAGAAGTCACTTCTGGTGGCCCAGGAACCACGGAGAGCTAAAACTTGCCTATTTTTAATACCATAGATAATGAAACTGAGTCTCTAAGACCCAACTGTGGATACGTGAAACCACAGTTGCCAAAACTGCAGGTAACAAAGGCCACCTGTATAAGAAATTTCCAGGCCAGTTGTGGAATGTAGCATGGGACAATGGGACAATTGAACTGGGAGAAACAAACATGATGATGGAGCCATAGCTCACTGGAAGAGCATCTGCATGCTTGCAGATCCTTGACATCTCCAGGTAGGGTTGGGAGAGACTCCTGCCTGAAACCTTGGAGAACCACTGCCAGTCAATGTACACAATACTGAGCTGACTGTCTCGCAGTGGCTTCTCCAAGGTTACAGGCAGGAGTCTCTCCCAGCCAGGGAGGGAACTCTGGAATGTCCCAGAATGGCCCTATCCCCAAGGGGAATATCTTACAGTGCTCACATGTCGTCTCCCATTCAAATGCAAACCATGGTGGACCCTGCTTAGCAAAAGAGATAATTCATGCTAACTACTACAAGACCAACTCTCCTCCCATAACAATATTGTCAAGAGTCTCCATAAAGAAAAAGAAAAACAGTATACATTTGTACAGAAACCACAGGGGTGTGTTCTGTTGAACCTACCTATGTAGAGAGTTCCATAGCTGTGCCACTTTCATTCCTGAAAATTATGCCCTATACCCTAAGCCTGTTCTGGTCTTAACTTAGTCTAAGGAAGCTGGGTGAGGGAAAAATCCCAGACACAGCAACGCTGATAGAAAAGCAACTTCAGCAAGCACCTATAAAGCCCTAAACAGCTTGGGCCCTGGGTATTTAAGAGAATGTCTTCTTCGTTATGAACCCCACCGCCCACTGAGATCATTAGGAGAGGTCCGTCTGTACTTGCCACCGGCTCGTCTGGTGGCTACTCAGGGACGGGCCTTCTCCGTTGCTGCGCCGAGGCTTTGGAATGCACTCCCTAGTGAAATAAGAGCCTCCCCATCTCTGACAATTTTAAAAAAGTCTTTAAAGATGCATCTGTTCACCCAGGCTTTTAACTGATCCTGTTTTGATTGTTTTTAATGTTGGTTTAGAATATTGTTTTAAAAATTTTAAATTGTTGTGTTGTAAGTTTCTTGTTTTTGTTTTTAACTAATGATTTAATGTTTTTATCTTGTTGTAAACCACCCAGAGACGTACGTTTTGGGAGGTATAAAAATATGTAAAAAATATATACATAAATAAATAAATAAGAGGTGCTTGTTCATGTTTTATCAGAGAACAACTTATTTTTCCCCCCTCACTTTAAATTTTTATTGGTCAGAGAACAACTTATGAACAAACATGTTAAGACAGAAAGAAGTGTGTGTGTGTGTGTGTGTGTGTGTGTGTGTAGATGGGTTTTTATATCTATCTATCTATCTATCTATCTATCTATCTATCTATCTATCTATCTATCCACATAAAAATATATGAAGAGCTCCATGGTTGTTCTGAAACAAACTTGTCAAAATGGACAGATTTGAATGTCCTAGAGTGTTAGAGCGCTAGAAACCTCATATCTGATTTTCCTTTCTCTTAAGAGGTTCTGCTTTATCATGCAAAATCATTTCTCTTTGTTTGGTGAACCGGCCAGGACTACCACTGTTCATTGCTGCAGGAGATAATGTAGATATCAGGACAATAATGGCTTTCATCATGTGCTGTAAGACTTCAAATTCAATTTTTATTTTACTGTGCTGCCACACAATATCTCACAGCATGGTTCTGGGTTGTCTCCATAGGTTATGAAAGGAGTTAAAGAATACGGAAAAGTATCCTCACTGCCTCCCTTACTTTATTTCATCTTACAAACAATAGCAATTCACTTCTTATGCCTCTAGCAATATGAAGTGAACTGTGTTTTATGTTTCACACAATACATTATTCCTTCAGGTGAGCATTCCTGACCTTCCCCAGGTATGTGTTTGTTTTGATTGCATGCAAGCCGGGTTCATGCGCTCTCCCAAATGGGCTTGGTGAACATGTGAGGCAGAGGAAGGACTCCACCCGTGGCCTTGCTCCTGATGCTCATTGATGACTCAATGGCCATGCATCTCAGGCATTAGTGAGAAAGGGGCCTTACAATTAGGAAACACTTGAGTGAGAAGTAGGACTATGCAAGCTGGTCATGCCCCTTGGCATCAATGCAACTGCTGGCCATGCCTCCAGTGGCTGAACTGTCAACATTTGTGAGAAAGACCCTTATTCATTCATTCATTCATTCATTCATTCATTCATTTGATTTCTATACCACCCTTCCAAAAATGGCTCAGGGCGGTTTACACAGAGAAATAATAAATAAATATGATGGATCCCGGTCCCCAAAGGGGTCACAAACAAAAAAGAAACATAAGATAGACACCAGCAACAGTCACTGGAGGTACTGTGCTGGGGGTGGATAGGGCCAGTTACTCTCCCCCTGCGAAATAGGGATGCCCTTATGCCTTTTCTGTCTAATCCTAAAGCTCTGTTTGGATGTTATTCCAAAGACACTGCACATGAATACAAGCATCAATAACAGGACTGGAAGTCTAGACCATGGATCGTCTTCATACCTACCTTAATAGGTATTGTAAAGGTAAAGTGTGCCGTCAAGTCGATTTCGACTCCTGGCGCCCACAGAGCCCTGTGGTTTTCTTTAGCAGAATACAGGAGGGGTTTACCACCACCTCCTTCCGTGCAGTATGAGATGATACCTTTCAGCATCTTCCTATATCGCTGCTGTCCAATATAGTATTAGATACTAGTATAATATTCAAGACTTTGGTCACTGTATCTTAAGAAGTCTGTTGTAGAACTGGGAAATGTGCAGAAGAGGGCAACCAAAATTATCAGGAGCCTGGAGCACCTTCCTTTTGAGGCTAGGCTACAGCAACTGGGGCTCTTTACCTTGGAAAAAGAGGTGACTAAGGGGAGACATGATCAAGGTGTGTAAAGTTATGCATGGAGTGGAGAGGGTGGACAGAGCGAAGTTTTTCTCCTTCTCTCACAACACTAGAACCAGGGGTCACTCTATGAAACTGAAGGTTGGGAAATTTAGGACCGCCAAGCAGAAGTACTTTTTCACACAGCGCATGGTTAATCTATGGAATTCCATGCTTTGGTATGTGGTGATGGCCACCAGTTTGGATGGCTTTAAAAGGGGTTTAGACAGATTCATGGAGGACAGTTCTATCAATGGCTACTAGTCTGATAGCCGTGGGCCACCTCCAGCCTCAGGCACGATGCCGCTCAATACCAGTTTCAGGGGAGCAACAGCAGGAGAGGGGACATGGAGCAGGAGAGAGGGCATGCACATACCTTTTGCCTGTGGGCTCCCCGGAGGCATCTGGTGGGCCACTGTGTGAAACAGGATGCTGGACTAGATAGACTTGAGCCTGATCCAGCAGGGCTGTTCTTATGTTAGTTCCCGTGGGGATTTGAACCAGCAACCTTCTGCTTCTTAGTCAAGCATTTCTCTGCTGCGCAACTTGAACACCATAGGTAGTATAATAATATCAGAGACTTTAAAAAACACATATGATTATTCTGAGGGATATGATTGAATTTAATTATCAAATGTGCCCCCGGATCTTTTAAATACCTAGCAACACCCCTGCTAGTGTGGGTGTTCTTCAGGCTTTGGCTATTTTCCCAGGGACTTTAGAAGAGAAATCTCCAAAGGGAGTGGAGGACCCATCTTATCTCTAATGAGCCTACATGAAAGGCCATATATGTGTATATATTCAATAAACCAAACACCTTTGGTTTAAAATGAGAGATAAGCTGCTTTACATTTTTACTCGTGCCCCCCAAAGAATGGAAATTGCAAGTTAAGGTGCCCATCTTAACTTCTGTGCCATATAAGCTGTAATGACTTTGTACAGTCTGGTATATGATGATGGCTACCTACCTCAGTCCACCACTCACCCCTGGCAGCTCCTGCTCACGGTTACAGTGGTGTTCATCTGAAGAGGTGAACACTGTATCTGTGATGGTGGATGCTTCTGCGATCAGGAGGCTATGGTGCCCGCCACCACAGATGTGGCGTTCCCCTCTTCAGATAAACACTGCTGTAACCATGAGTGGAGCACTGCTGTAGTGAGCGCTGAACTGAGGTAGGGCTTCCAGCCCCATGCTTGATGCTTGTACTCACATACAGTGTGGCATAACATCCCCTGCTAACTGGGCAAAGAGGCACCTTTTACCATGGTGATTCTCTTTATTTAGCAGGTGGAGAGTAACTGGCCCTATCCACCCCCAGCACAGGACCTCCAGTGACTGTTGCTGGTGTCTATCTTGTGTTTTTTTTTTTAGAATGTGAGCCCTTTAGGGACAAGGAGGCATCTTATTTATTTATCATTTCTCTGTGTAAACTGCCCTGAGCCATTTTTGGAAGGGCAGCATAGAAATCGAATAATAATAATAATAATAATAATAATAATAATAATAATAATAATAACAACAACAACAACTATTATTATTATTATTATTATTAATATAATAATAATAATCCAAATAGGGCTCAAATGTGTAGCTGTTGGGGTGTGCAGGTTATGCATGGTGCCATGGTTCCTTCTCACACTCTCCTTCTAAAACAAATATGTGAAAGGGAATACTTGAACAGGGCTATAATAAAACATCTGTCAGTGGTGGATCACAGAGGCTCATATGGACATCGCTGACTTCCTCAAGAATTGATTACTGGCAGTTGATTGTGTGAATCGCACTCCAATTAAAAGCTGGTGTTTGCACTGAAGTGAGGTGATCGGTGCACCATTTGTGGCAAGTAGCCTGCAATGGCTCAGCTGCACAGGCAAGTCATCATTTGATGCTTTAGTCAACAAGAAAGAACATTCATAGAGCTGAAACAAATCCTCCCATTTATCCTTGGCAAATGTTGATGTCAAATAGTCTGCTGCTGCTCTACCTCTCGAAAGTTCAGGTATTCTCTTAATAGTTTTGGAATACCTTTTATCCGTGTTGACGCCCAGTGATTTTTATTTCCGTGCTTGATATGTGAGAGTTGATCTTTGCAAGAGAAAACATGCAATGGAATTTAGTGTTTGATAGTGTTCATAGCTGAGGCACAATGGTAAATCACAGTGGGCTTTCCTACATTCATAGAGCACTTTATATATCAACATCTGTCGAGGAGTCTCTAAGGCTCTACACACAATCTGTGTGTAGAAGCAAAAGGGGATTTGCGGGGAGAGAGGGCTTGACCGCCCTCCCCGCAGACGAGCAGGGAGCCCTCCCTAGGTGGCCGAATCGGTCGCCCGGACAATTACCGGCTCCGACATGGAGCCGGTTGGGACTGTGGGGTTTGGGGGCTTCCCAGCCCCCGGGAGTCCCATAAGGCACCACATGAGTCCATGGTGCCTTTTCGGGAGCCTCCCAATGCCAAGAGGCTTGTTGTAGCCTCCCGGTTGGGTGGCTACTCATGAGTCATTGCAGTGCGGAGCCACACCATGGTGACACATGATCATTTAACTGGTGTTAAGCAGTGGGCTTCATAAGAGGGCTTGCCACTGAACCACTGCTGGGAGCCCGGTTACTGCTGCTCATGAGAATAGCTAATGTTTCTGCCATTGTAGTAGCCCTGCACATTACAGAGGAGGGGATGCTGATCCATGTTCTAAGGTTCACATTTAAATTCACATGGGATATTTCTGGGCCTCATATTTCTTTCTTTCTTTCTTTCTTTCTTTCTTTCTTTCTTTCTTTCTTTCTTTCTTTCTTTCTTTCGCATATTTGTATACTTCCCACTACCAAAGTCTCTCTATCTGAACGGATAGTGTGCACTACTACTACTTATATAATATAGAACAGGCATTTGGGTTTGCTTCTTCCACCCTTCCTTTCCAGCCAATAAGATCAATCTGATTGGCTGATTGATAGATCCCATGTCTTTGAACAAAAATACAGCCATTTTGACCATTATTATGATTTAGCAGTTGTATTAAAATAGCAGTAGATTTGGGGATTTGATGTATTAAAACTGTGTTTATAGTTCCAATCAAAGCTCATGTGAGCTTCCAGGGCAGGTGGTAGCGGTGGGGAGGCAGTGTTCAGTGAAATGCAAAAAGAGTTTTCTAAGGGTTTGCTATTTGCAGCTTCAAAGTTCGCCTGCCCAGCAGTTAAGCTGAAAGAACAAGCTCACCTTTTTACATTTGTGACTTTTAAAAATGCACGGTCATCTTTTTCATTTATTTGCATATCCCTTGCTCTCCTCAGTCTGCTCTGTGATGCACTTTCTTCTGAGACAGACTTTCAGTAACTGAAGAGTTAGTTTTGTGGTCACCCAAACGGCTTTACAAGCTACCAGGAGGCTTTACACACAGAGCTTCGACCCCAAATCTACTTCAGAGGAGAGTGTGTGCATTCACACACCAGCCAAACTTACTCCGAAGTCCCTTCGAGATTCTTCAACCCACTCAACACACAAATCGAGCTTTGTGATGTGAATTCTAGATTATTTTGATGTATTTCTGGATTTTTTAAATGCTGGTTTAAAGCTACTTTTTCTGAAAATGCTGGAGCAAATAGGGAGGGGCACTGATGTAGAATCACTAGCATGAGCTTATATAGATGTACAATGTTTTGCAGGAACACATAGGAACATAGGAAGCTGCCATATACTGTACTAAGTCAGACCATTGGTCCATCTAGCTCAGTATTGTCTACACGGACTGGCAGCAGCTTCTCCAAGGCTACAGGCAGGAGTCTCTCTCAGCGCTATCTTGCAGATGCCGGGGAGGCAGTGTTCCCTCTAACAGGGATTCCCAGATGTTGTTGACTACAACTCTCATAATCCCCAAGCAAAGGCTATTGCAGCTGGGGATGCTGGGAGTTGTAGTCAACAACATCTGGGAATCCCTGTTAGAGGGAACACTGCAGGGAGGGAAGTTGGAACCTTCTGCATGTAAACATGCAGGTGCTTTTCCCAAAGAAGCCCCATCCGCTAAGTGAATATCTTACAGTGCTTACAAGTAGTCTCCCATTCAAATGCAACCAGGATGGACCCTGCTTAGCAAAGGAGACATGATTGCTTACCCATAAGACCCGCCCTCCTCCTAAGGGTGGCCTTCAAACAGTCACAAGCACAAGGAAGCTCAGGGAGGTGGGATTTCCTCCCTGCCACCCACCTTCCAACTGTAGTCCACAGCACCACCTGAAAAACTTGGGAATGATGTGGGAAGTGGTAAAGGGGCTCTAGAGGCAGGAATCCCTAGTAGTTACAGGGTGGCCACTTCCAGGCGTGGCACTGCACTGATAGAATCCAAAAACCAGGATGTGATGCAAAAAAAGAATGCGACACAGGTAGTTATGGTATAGTAGCTAAGAAAATGATCCGTAACATGGAGGAGGGGCCATAGCTAAATGGTAGTGTAGAAGAGCTGAAGTTCAATCTACAGATAAAAGGAGACAGCAGCAGATTTTTTATTTGCCTGAGACCCTGGAGAACTGCTTCCAGTCAGAGTAGACAATGCTGCATGACATGAGCAAATGGTCTGACCCAGGAGAAGATGGTCATATGAATTCTCAGTTAACCACTCTGAGATCATTTCAATGAAAAGCAGAATATAAATCGAACGATAGATAGATAGATAGATCATTCCCCGATTCGACTCCCCTCTGGCCCAAGTCCACTAGCTCAGGGGTTCTCTAGATATTGCTGAACCACATCTTCCACCATCCCCAGCTACAGTTTATTGAGGCTGGGGCTGATGGGAGTTGTAGTTCAGCAACATGTGGAGTACCACAGGTTGAGAACCCATGCACTAGCTAGCCAACAGGCAAGCCAGTCCCTCCACTTCAGCTCTGCTCATTACAATCTGGGGATAATATTACTTTGTGGACTTTTGTAGTATTCCAAAGCATAATAGGCTTTGAGAGTTCTGTCTCAAAGCATATTGTTTATTAAGAGAACATCTTCATCACCATGAGCCCCACCACCTGTTGAGATCACCTAGAGAGGTTCGCCTGCAGTTGCCGCCAAATTGTTTGGCGGCTACTCGGGAACGAGCCTTCTCTGTTGCCCCTGGACTTTGGATGGTGCTCCCTGTTGAAATAAGAGCCTCCCCATCACTGGCAACTTTAAAAAGCCACTGAAAACGCATGTATTCACCCAGGCTTTTAATTAGATTTATGGTTTAAAATTTTAATGCTGGTTTTAAATGATTTTAATGTTAATGTTTTCAATGTTGAAATGATTTTAACTGTTGATTGCTTTTAACTGTTTTTATTCGTTGTAAACTGCCTCAAGTCATTTTTGGAGGGGCGGTATATAAATCTAATAAATAATAAATAATATTTTATTTATTTATGTATTTATTTATTTATTACATTTCTATCCCTCTTTTCCTCCGAGAGGCGCAGAGTGATTTTTATCCTCACAACAACCCCATGACTAGTCAAGATTCAACCATTTGAGTTTCATGGTTGAATGGGGATTCGAACTTGGGTCTCCCAGCCCTAGTCCAACACTCTAACCACTACACTATGCTGGCTCTCTTATTATACTTATATAATACTCATAATACTCATAATATGCTTTGAGAGGTCCATCTGCAGTTGCCACTGGCTCCTCTGATGGCTACCCCGGGACAGGCCTTCTCCACTGCTGCCCTGAAGCTTTGGAACACACTCCCTGCTGAAATAAGAGCCTACCTATTTCTAACATTTTTTAAAAAAACTTTAAAGATGCATCTCTTCACCCAGGCTTTTAATTAAATACTGTCTTAACAGTATTAACATTGGTTTAAAACACTGGTTTAACATTTTAAATTGTTGTAATATTTTAACTTTTTCACTGTCATTTATTTTAACTAATTATTTAATTTTTTTCTGTTGTCATTTATTTTGTTTTGTTGTAAACCGCCCAGAGATGTAGGTTTTGGCGGTATAAAAATATGTTAAATAAAATAATTAATAATAAATATACATGCCATGGCTTGAGCACTCTAAAACATGCTAAATAATTATTATTGTTATTGTTATTATTTCTTTGCATATAGTGAAGGTACTAGTGAAACAAAGACACACTGAAAGAAAGCTCCAAGCACTTATACTTTAATATCGAGGGGAGATCATTTTTTGGTATTTAGGGCAGATAATTTATATTACATAATTTAATTCCTGAATTAGATTATATCTGGCCTTGGAGATTTTTGCCACTCAGACATGCCTGTTAGACAATTTATTGGAGACGAGATAATGTATGTGCATAATTTGCAATAATAACCCTTTCATTACAGCCTTCTTTGCAGGCACACATCATGACTTGCTCACCAAGGAACTCACACTGTGGCTTCATGTTATGGGTTCCTTCTGTGGTAAAAAACCAACCGCCAGGAACAAATGTTCTTGCACACAGGTGTTGCAAAGATTCCAAAACAGAGCAATGTGTGAAAAAATAGTTAAGATGTTGCATATGTGCCTTTCATAAATAAGAGACATCCATATTTTTATTTTTGTTTTTAAAAAACAAGGCAACCTGCAAAATGCAATGGTCCCATTTCTGGAAGAAAAGTGGTTTGGGAAGAGGCCCAATTTGAACAGGCAAGGATCGGGGAGCATAACCATGTCTCTTCGCATCATTTCCCGACTCAGTTCCCCACTAGGAGAGGAAAGCTGGCCTTGTGGCAGCAAGCATGACTTGTCCCCTTAGCTAAGCAGGGTCCACCCTGGTTGCATATGAATGGGAGACTAGAAGTGTGAGCACTGCAAGATATTCCCCTCAGGGGATGGAGCTGCTCTGGGAAGAGCAGAAGGTTCCAATTTCCCTCCCTGGCTTCTCCAAGATAGGGCTGAGAGAGACTCCTGCATAAAACCTTGGAGAAGCTGCTTCCAGTCTATGTAGACTGTACTGAGCTAGATAGACCAATGATCTGACTCAGTATATGGAAGCTTCCTGTGTTCTTATGTTCCTAAATGCTCCCCAAGCTGATTTACAGCTCCTCCCACTCCCTCTGTCTCTCACACACACACTCACTCGCTCTTTCTCTCTCTCTCACACACACACTCATGTACGTAGGGTTCCTATGCAAGAAAACATAATTGGAAACTTCTAGAAGGGGGGAAGCAGCTGGGAGTATCAATTCCAGTGGACAAAAGGCTCATGGAGAAAGGGTGAAGCACTCCTCTCTACCCATCCCATCTCTGTTCAAATCATGACCCTTCCGAAACAATTTCTCTTCAGTAAAAGCAGCCATTAGAGCAGCATTACATATGCCATCCACTTCTTGTAAGAGCCCTCCCTCTATAGCACTGCTGGCAGTTCCAGATGCATGAAGATTATAACCCATGGAGAAATTTTCTAGAGATTCTTGTCCCATGGAAATAAGCACTGACGAATCCTCCTTCTTTGCACTGTAAATTGGAACACTCCAACTGATGTCCACAAAGATCAAGAAAGCAAAACCAGTTCATCCTTAGTGGAAATCGGACCTTGGTGTGTGTGGTAGTTTTGGTTAATCAATTCCTTGACCCAGGCCAGCTTTTGAATGAGGTTACTTAAGTTACTTGTATTCCAGTCATGGTGGGGCTAACAAACAGCCAGCAGCAAGAGCACAGAAAAGCAGTCTGCACTTGCCTCTCTGTACATATCTATTTCATTAACTATGAATATTCCTAATTCCACTCCACTGCCTTGTCCTTGCACACTACAACTCTTTCCTTTAGATTCTACAGTGTGGTGCAGCAGAAGGTCAATGAAGTTAAGTGAGCAGACATTTACCTGCAGTAACTTTCTCCAGGTAGTAGAATACCTTAATTGTGAATCTCTTTCTTGTCAGCCTAGTTTCCCATCCAACAGCTTTACTGCCAAATAACTAGCAAGTTCTTTATTTTTTTAACTCTGAATATGATTACCTTTTCAACTATATTCTACATTGAGTTCTCTTCTTTTTTTACTGTAAAAGTTGTTCGTTGTCCAATTCCTAACTGGAAAACTATAAAAGTCCATTTCACTTTGCTAAAGCAGTTTTTTTTCCCAAAACTAAAATTAAATTGATATATCTAGAGCTTCTGTCATTGTAATATGACATTAGGAGGATAGTCAAACACTAGCTTTGATTCTAAGTGTCCTACTAAAGTAGTAGTCTACTGCAGAGTGCTTTTTGATGCATCAAAGAAATGGTACTATCTTT
Source organism: Hemicordylus capensis (assembly GCF_027244095.1). Lineage (NCBI taxonomy): Eukaryota > Metazoa > Chordata > Lepidosauria > Squamata > Cordylidae > Hemicordylus > Hemicordylus capensis. The sequence continues at coordinate 27,806,051 of NC_069657.1, read as the reverse complement.
CAAACGGCATTCATATTTTCACCTTCTATAATCGCTGTAAAGTAATAGCAGGACTCTAGCATGATCCTTTTTACAGCTTCTAGAAGTCAGTTCTATGAGGGATTGCCTAGGCTTGCATTAGATATTCAGGTTTAAATGAACCACTATCTCAGCTCTCCAATCTGCAAAATGCATTCATTAGCTTTTTGTCCTTTAACTCTTCTTTCGGTTTAATCTCTCTGCTTCATCCCTACAGCCATTGCTGTGACTTTGTTAGCAGCCCATGGCTTATGACTCACCAAAGCTGAGAACGTCCCACAGTCACTTGAGAACAGAGTTGCTGCATCAGGTCTGTGGATAGAAACTCAACAAATATACCCAACTCCAAACCCATCTAACTTCTGTTTTGTTTTGTTTTGAACTGTTGGGGAAAATAATTTCAGCTTGGGAGAACCAAGATGCATATCCCTGTGCAGCCCTCAGGGACATATTTTTGGGTGGTGCTGAGGGTTTCCTGTGGAAAGGGAGATTGTAAAAAAACAAATTGCCCCTTCCTTGGGTCACCGGTGCAGTTTAGTCTTCAAATATTGTAGTCTGCTCCTCTTGTTGCAGCCACCTAATGGCGTAGTGGGGGAAGTAACTTGCCTAGAGACCAAGAGGTTGCCGATTCAAATCCCCACTGGTATGTTTCCCAGACTATGGGAAACACCTATATCAGGCAGCAGTGATACAGGAAGGTGCTGAAAGGCATCATCTCATACTGCGTGGGAGGAGGCAATGGTAAACCCCTCCTGTATTCCGCTAAAGAAAACCACATGGCTCTGTGGTCACCAAGAGTCAACACCGACTCAACGGCACAACTTTACTTACCTCCTGCTGCACTGGCACTTTTTTGTTCTGTATGTGACGACAGGGTTCAAGCGTGGCATATTTTACCAAGGTTTGAGGGTTTATGGGGGCCAAGACCAGGCTGAAAGTGAGGGAAAAACCTGAAGAGGGAGAGGAAGAGGGAGGGATTGCACAGGAAACTCTAGAATCCCAACATAATATGCTGTCTCAAGAACTGCATATCCCAGAGTTCTTTAGTTCCTGCTGACACTTGAGCCTGATTTAATGATGCTATACGAGTGTACAAATGACCGTACACTTGTACATGTGTTTGTGTGCAGGGGCGTAGCAAGGTTGGAGTGGGCTCAGAGACAATATTTTAAAATGGGCCCCTTGCTGATATACACACACAAACACACTTCACAATATATAGTGCACACACACACTCACACCCCCATTATGAATACGGTGAATATCTAGTTCACAGGGGCGGATCCAGCAGGAAATTACAGGGGGTGCAACAAGAATCCCCCCATAAAAGATTCCACCCCTTTATAAATATTGGGGTTTGGATTTTCTCTCTCTTGCAAATTCACTATGCCAGGGGGTGTCAAACTAAAGTTTTGTAGTGGGCCAGATTAGATTCTGATGCAACTCTGGTGAGCCACACATAGCCTTGCACCCACCTCACACCACCTAAATTCCTCCTCCTCTCTGCTCTTTCTCTCATTCCTTTTCCTTCTCCCCCCCCCCACTTAAATTAGCTGAATTCACTACTTTCTACACTGAAATACACCCAGGGAAAGATTTATTTATTTATTTTTAGAAGAAATTTGGAACATACCTGCTAATGCCAGCTTTTTGCATGGAAAATCCAATCCCTCTCTCCCTTACAAAGGTGGTGCTAGGTACTTAAAAGATCCAGGGGGTGCAACACGGGTGGGCGGAGAGTCATGTGATGTGTGTCTGGGGGGCCCATGAGGCAGTGGGCCCCTGAGACAACTGTCTCCCCTTGCCTAATGGTAGTTACGCCCCTCCCTGTTTGTGTGAATGACTATACTGCTGTTCATTTTAAAAGTGAACCTGGATACAGGCCTTTCAAACGTGTGGTACAGAAAGAAAGCATATTTCTGTACCTATGTTCAACATAACATGTGAATGACTGTACCTGTGTGCAGATCTGTACCTGTGTACACTGTACACTCATTGTATGACTGTTGAACATATTGTGCAAATGGATCTTTGTCGTGTGCAGGCAGGAGTAAATGCAGCAGGCTGGCTCGGATGAACCTCAGCCCACTGCCGCTTTTACATGTAATAAGGCTGGAGCCTGATGCAAGGGCACCCACCCCTGCATCATCATCATCATCATCATCATCATCATCAATTCGACAATTCCTATACTGCCCTTCCAAAAATGGCTCAGGGCGGTTTACACAAAGAAATAAGAAATAAATAAGATGGATCCCTGTCCCCAAAGGGCTCACAATCTAAAAAAAAAAAACCCGCCCATGATAGATACCAGCAACAGTCACTGGAGGTACTGTTCTGGGGGTGGATAGGGCCAGTTACTCTCCCCCTGCTAAATAAAGAGAATCACTACATTAAAAGGTGCCTCTTTGCCAAGTTAGCACATCACTCAAGAACATGCCAATGCATTCTTGGAATGTCTTTTTCTCACGTGTAAGGGGTGGCCATCTGAATGGCCCCACCACATGTGCTTCAAAACCCTATTTAAATAGGCCTCCGTGATAGTAGGATAGCATGCTGGTGGGTGGGGGAAATGTGCACATCCATGCTCCTCCACAGGATGGAGAGGAGCTCTAGTGGGCATATCATATGAACAGGCCCATAGTTGTACATTGAGATGAATGGGTATAGTAGTAGTAGCCACCATCTGAAAGCACCACTGCTGGGAAGGCCCCCTTCTGAAGGCAAATGCCCCCTTATTTTGCTGCCTGCAAATGGGGTGGTAAACCTGAGGGGCATTGCCACTCAGCCCTACATGTTCCAGGCCCCAGAAGATATGAAAGTGAATGAGTTAGCAGACAGAAAAAATAACACTAGAACCCTGGCATGGGGAGCAGTGTAAAAAGTGTTCTGTCTCTTGTATCTTTAATATACATGCACACTATACACACCTTGTCCAACTTGGCTTATCTCATCTGGTAATTATATTGTCAGAGGTCTGGTAAATATTATAAATGCTTCTCTGAGGGAGGGCAGGATGCCTCCTTGTTTTAAGGAGGCTATTATTAGACCACTTTTGAAGAAAAACCCCAATTGGATCCCTCAGAGTTAGCTAATTACAGACATTTCCAATCTCCCATGGTGACCTCTCAGCTCTAGGCAGTTTTGGATGATGCAGATTATCTAGACCAGGGGTGTCAAACTGTGGCCCTCCAGCTGTTGTTGATGGCCCTCCATCCAGTAGCCAGGGATGATGGGAGTTGTAGGCCAGCAACATCTGGAGGGCCTCAGTTTGACACCCCTGATCTAGACCCATTTCAGACCGGCTTCCGTGTGGGCTATGGGGTTGAGCCTGCCTTGGCTGGCCTGATGGACGATCTCTAACTGGCTATCAACAGAGGGAGTATGACTCTGCTGATTCTTTTGGATCTCTGTGCGACTTTTGATACCATCGACAATGGTATCCTTCTAGACTGCCTGAGGGAGGTGGGATTGGGTGGCACTGTTATACAGTGGTTCCATTCCTACCTTTCTGGTAGATTCCAGATGGTATCACTTGGAGACTGCTGTTGTGCAAAGCGAGAACGAAAGTGTGAGTTTCACAAGGCTACATACTGTCTCCAATGCTTTTTAACATTTACATTAAGCCTCTGGGAGAAATTATCAGAAGGTTTGGTGCTGGGTGTTATCAATATGATGATGACATCCAGATCTATTTCTCGATGTCAACCTCATCAGGAATTGGCATATCTTCTCTAAATGTCTGCTTGGAGGCAGTAATGGTCTGGATGAGGAATAACAAACTGAAGTTTAATACAAATAAGATGGAGGTAGTGACTGGGGAGGGGGGCGGTCAGGACCTGAGAGATGGTTTAGATCTGTATGTTCTGGTTGGGGTTACGCTCCCCCTGAAAGATCAGGTATGTAGCTTGGGAGCGCTCATCCTGGACCCCAAGCTCTCCCTGGTTTCTCAAGTTGAGGCGGTGGCCAGGAGCGCTTTTTATCAGCTTCGGCTGATACGAGAGCTGCATTCATTTCCAGAGGTAAATGACCTTAAAACAGTGGTACATATGCTAGTAACCTCCAGCCTCGACTAGTGTAATGCACTCTATGTGCGGCTGCCTTTGTACATGGTCCGGAAACTACATCCGGCACAGAATGCAGCAGCCAGATTGGTCCCTGGGACAACCCGAAGGGACCACATAACACCAGTTTTGAGGGAACTGCACTGACAGCTGCTATGTTTCCAGATGAAATACAAAATGCTGGTTATTACCTATAAAGCCCCTAATGGCTTGGGTCCAGGCTATTTAAGAGAGTGCCTCTTTTTTCATGAACCTCGCCACCTGTTACAATCTTCTGGAGAGGTCCAGTTATGGTTGCCACCGGCTTGTTTGGTGGCAACCCAGGACCGGGCTTTCTCTGTGTCTGCCCTGGGGTTTTGGAATATGCTCCCTGCATCACCTTCTCTGTGGCCCCATGATGGAGCAGATGGGGAAAGGATCCCATGTTAAAAGGTTGTACCAGCTTGGGCACTGTGGTGGACCTGCATGATAGGTGATTTACCAGGCCAAATGCAGCAACTATGTATGGTAGTTTATTAGGGCCACAAGACACCTGTTTTTGCTTCCAACCTGCAACTACAGCAGCATAAGGGTTGTCATATACATGGTAGCCACAATATGTGGCTAGTGATACTGCGTTTGGCTTGGTATGTCAGAAGTCACACCAGTCTGGACTATATAAAAGCTTAGCTGGAGGACACAGCATATCTCCCTTGTAAAACTGGAATATGGTATATCTCCCCCCCGCCCGCCAATGTAAGTCTTAAATCATTTAGTCTGGCCATTGTAAAAAATTCAAAGCATATGCCTAAAAAACTTCAGAAATTTCCTGAGAATAGTCTGAAAATTGAAATTGTTTCCCTCGAATCACTTCTATAGCAGGGTTTTCAAACAAGCGACCTTCAAAATGAAGTACAGGTGGACCTTATCACACACATGGTCTCAACACCTGCAGTTTTGTGTATCTGCAGTCAGGCAGTGGGGACACGGCCAGTATATGCGGGTGCAAAAAGGATTAAAATCCATGTTTCTATGATCCCTAGGTGGCCAGAAATGACCTCTGATGTCATTTCTGGACACCATTTTGCTCAAAGAAGCCATTTTGTGGTTCTTAGTTTTTAAAAAAATCCCTGATTTTTCACGGAAAATCAGCAGAATTTGGAGTTTTCTGGGGAGATTGCTGGACAGCTGGAGAGCATAACATGATACTTTATTCCACATATTTCTGCTTGTTATAGCATTCTTGCCCTTGTTTTGTCCTCCAGGAACCTACCACCTCCCATTGACCACCTGTAGTATATTCTCATGTGAAGACTATGCCTATGAGTACCTGAAATGGCTCTGAATCTTAGTGTATCCTCTCAAGCGCTTCTACTGCCTCAGTTTTCACTTGGGGGTTTTCCGAACAAATTCCTCTCTCTATAAACACTGAGGTGATCCAGCTTGCCTGAGGATTGCACCACTTAAGCCTCCGAACGTCTGAATAAATCCAGACACCTTTTGTGCCAACTCTGAAGGGACTGCAGAAGTATTTTTGAAGAACAACTTTCTTGAAAAGCGTTATTAATTATCACAAAACACCCACATGCACTATAAAAAAAACCCAACACCCTTTCCAATTAAGTGAGAATATGCTGCCTATCCATGTAGCAGCCTAATCATAGAATCACTGAGAGGGGAGCTATGTAGGCCATCTAGTCCAACCCTCTGCTCAGTGCAGGAAATTCAGAGCTAAAGCACCCACAATAAATGGCTGTACAGCCTCTGCTTTAAGACCTCTAGTGAGTCTAGTAGGTGGCGCCTTACCTTTCAACAAGATCCCTGCCTTCCATGAAATAAGCAGCTGCCAGTGGCAGTGATTCAGATTGCTGCATTCCCTTCCGTCTTTCTATCCTAGAATGTATCGGGGCAGGAAGCAACATTATGACACTGCAACCTTTTCCTGGGGTATTTCTGGGGTGGGGTGGGGGGATGGCCATTCTCTGTACTTATGGGGTGCATCCATTCCCCACCCCCACCCCAGTAATGCATCTGGAAAAGGATGCAATATCATGACATTGCTCCCTGCTCTGGTGGATTTATAGGGTGAGAAGAAGAAGGAAGAAGTCGTGATTTAAATAACTGGCACCACAACTGCCTTCTGGGCAGCCCTTTCTTTGTGGAAGGCTACATCTTCTTTAAAAGTCAGCCCCCAGCCCCCATTCCATTGCACCAAGCTGATACTGATGTATTGGCTGCATGTGATGTAGGCTACCACAGTGATCAAATACTCGATTCAATCATTCCCAGCAGTGGCAGCCAGTGAGGGTGGCATGGGGGTGGCAGCAGCGAGAGGTACCTTTAAAAGTCTTTACTGGTGGTACCACTGGCACCTGGAAGCCCTGGGGAGCAGCAGCATCCTGACCGGATGGCTGCCCCACCTACGCCACTCACCTGGCCACCATGCATGTGCGGCAGCCAGCTGAGTGCCATGGTTGGGGCAGGTGTCACATGGGATGCCAGGCGGGGCACTGCTGCTTCCTGCAGCTTCCAGGTGCTAGCAGTATCACGGATAAAGGCTCTAAAGATCCCTCACCAGGATCAGGCCGATCCTGATCCCACTAATGAGCCCAGAGCCCAGACCTATTAGCCATGTCTCCTAGTTTTGTATCTTCTACAAATCTGATAAGGATTGCATCCACCTTTTATCTAAATCAGGGGGTCCCAGCCTGTGGTACTCCAGATGGTTCCCAAACTGGTAGCTGGGGATGATGGGAGTTGTAGTTCAACAGCATCTGGAGTACCACAGGTTGGGTATCCCTGATCTAAATAATAAAAATGCTGAAGAGTACTGGGCCCAGGACAGATGCAATGCATGTTTGCTCAGAAGTACGTCTACTGTGTTCAATGGGACTTTCTTCCAAGTAAGTGTGCGCTGGATTGTATCCTAAGATATGCTAACTGGTCTTGTTTATTCCCTCTGTTCACAGCAATCATTGCTAAAATCCATGTCCTGCAGGGCTTCCCTAGTACAAGACAAAACAGAGATCTGAGACCAAATTGTTATAACCTTAGACAGGAATGTCCAGTTGGTTAGGGACCGAAAATCATCTCTTGCCTTGTGTGTTTCAATGATCCCCGATGAGCTTGTGCATACAGTTTCAGTCCTGCTGTTTTTCAACCTTCATTTGCAAAATTGGAAGGGGGGGGGAAGACTTCTGGTAGGTGAGCCACAGCAGGGCAATTAAGATGATGTGGCAAAGGTACACATCTGCTCCTAGACAGATACTGTTCCACTGATTCTATCTATAGTTGCAATCCTTCCGAGAGATAAATACCATGCGAGAGCAACACGCTGGAGGAAGTGCCACACTGAGAAAGTGGTGATCAGAGTGCAGTCTCACAGCCCCTGTGGTCTGAGAGCGGGGAGTGAGGGAGGCGTGTGGGACGTAGAACAGTCAGGCAAGTGACAGAAGTCATGGGACAGATGCAAATCAGAAGAATTGTATGTGAGAGCTGAGACTTGGGGCGGGGGGGGGATTTTAGCAAGCATGAAAACACACAATGCAAACTAAAAATGGGGAGAGAAGCTCCTTTGAATCCTCGGTGGATGGTTACCATTGTTTTATTTTAATCTGTTTACTCTTCCTAATTAAATCAGTTTGCCCATGTTAAAGAGTCACACATAGAGACTACATTTGCTCACTCCCCACACCAGCAGATTCCTGCCTGAGATTCCAGGAAGGATGGATGCCCTTCTCCAATTTCTAGTTTTTAGCTAGGCTACCTAATGTGCATGCGGTGAGCAAATTTCTGTAGGAATTTGGGCTTAGCTCAGGGAAATGGCCCCATGACTTTGTCTGTTTTATCATTTAGAAGTGGGTGATACCAGTGGGTATTCGCTGGTTTTTTGTTTGTTTTTAACAAGTCTCCAATTCCTTGCAAAGTGAATCCAAATTCTGGAACAGGAAAAATGACATTCTGTAAACCAAACTACTAGTTATGCAAAAATTGGCATACTTACATTTTATATTTTTACTGTGATGTTGTTAAAATTGTTCTATTATTTTATGTAAGGGGATTTTACCCTTCCTATTCCCCACCCCAAGTTACAATAAAATCAAACAAAATACTAGGAAATAATACATTAAAAATTAAAAACAAAATTGAGCAAAGAAGCATTAAAAGGACAAAGAAAGCAGCAGAAACAAAAAGAGAAAACTCAGCCTATCTCAAACATTTGATGAAATGTAACCAGGTGTCAAAAAAAACAAGACAGCAAACAGCTTTCATGGGGCAGGGAGTTCCACCATCAGGGGCCATAACTAAGAAGGTCCTGTCACATATTCCCACCAAACAAGCCTCTGAAGGCAATTTTAATCAATCATTATGTGCTTTTATATGTATACTGCACTGGGGCTTGCTGAAAGGCAGCCTAGAAGTATAACAAATAAATAAATACCTCTTCTGCTGGAGAAAAGTAAACTATGAATCAAACTGATTCTGTGCAGATGAAAAACAGTTCTCTGCTTCTATTCATGTGCCTATCTTTTAGGAATCAAAATATGCAGATTTTGTATGGTACTATGGGCGAAAAGCAACACAGACATCTTTTTTCTAAAGGAATATCCCTTACTCTGTATTATTCTGGGTGTTCCCATTCTTTTTTTGCTTTTCTTTCTTTAAGACCTCAAAGAACGTCCCTTATTTATGAAACTTTTTATCTAGTAACCCTATGAACAAATTAATCAGCGGTAAAACATAAATTGGAGAATATGCTATACTGTTTGATGCTGGCTCGTTGCTCTGCTTCTAGGAAGCAGTATTTCATCATGACGGCACTTCTTTTCACCGTGACTTGAAAGGGTGCCCTTCCTCTACCTCTGCTTTGCTCTGCAAGCCTTTTCATCTTTTCTACCTTGCTGGAGGCATGATTAGGGCACTTCACCTTTGACCAGATGGACAGATGAGCATCCATCCTCTGGAGCCACGACTAGTGCTCTTCAGTAGATCAGCTCTTCAGTGGTGCTGAACTGTGACCTTCTCTGGTGTTCAAAGACTAAATACATAAACTCGAGTTTCCATTGGGTCTGGCCTGAGAACCCGCATTGCTTCTTAATCCCAGATCTCCCAGCCAGCAGCACAATGCACAGCCAGACATGCCTGCTGACCAGCTCAAAAAGGACATCTTTGTTTTTTGTCGACAAATTGGTCGCTCTTCGGCTTGCAGGCTCCCTGATCTTGTGAATTACCTTAAACAGTAGTGCTTTCCCATCAACATTTCTGTCTTTTTATTGTGATTTTAAACTTTTCGACTCAGTTTCTACTACAACGTGTTCAGCTTACCTGCTTTAAGAAGGAATCTCCTGTACTTTAAGACAGGGTGGCCTGAAGTATGTCCAGAGTGTCCTCTCCAATTTTTTTTTTTAAAAAACCCATTTTAAATATTAGAAATAGTGTCAAAATCCCAAGTTATGGTGTCAATTTTACCGCAAACTTGAACCAGACACTTTCTGATGCTGCCTAGGCAGAGCCTAGAAAGAAATTGACCGCCCTGGGCCATTTTTGGAAGGGCGGCATAGAAATCAAATAGATAGATAGATAGATAGATAGATAGATAGATAGATAGATAGATAGATAGATAGTTTTAGTCTTCTCAAAACTGTTTTCCTCTAAAATGTCCCAGATATTCCACTGAAGTGGAAACTTCCAAATGCACTTCTAGATTTCTCTAATGGATAAATTGTTCAATAGTAGCAACTCTATGAGACATTTCTCACAATTGCCAGGGTGCGTGGGTGGGTGGAGGTGGGGAAGGCGGTAAACGTTACCTTCCCCATAGATGACCAAGGTGAAGGTGGTGGGAGTATGCTCCATGCTCCCACATGGGCAGCCCTACTCCATGAAGCTCTGTGAAGCACGGAGTAGAGTGGAGGATTCTGGGGCCAGAACTTGTTATTCCGGCCTCTGGGCATCCCATAACGCACCACACAAAACATGGGGGGATTCCCCATCAGACAAGTGCTCTATGCACCTGTCTCTGTGTCTCCACGGGCTGAACTCAGCTCAAAGAGACACACGATACCCTGAAGCTGGGTTAAGGGTGTGAGTGCATGCTTAACATCGGCTAGCAGCCAGGTTATTTGGGAGGATTAGGCGGGTGGAAAGTGGAGGGATCCGCCAAAATCCTGTCACTTCTCATGACCAGGCCGGGTTAAACTGGTCATGAGAACAGCCTCTGTGGAAGCTGTTCAAGGCTGAAGAGTAGAAATCCTACTGCCCAACACGCACACCAGTGGAGCATTCTGAAACACAATCTCATGATCCCTGAGCTTGCCATCTCTGAGACAGACCCTGAGGACTCCAAGGAAGGACTCCAAGGACTCCAAGGAATGTGAGGTCTCCCCACTCCAAGGGTCCCTGTATCCCCAGAGCCACCTCTTTGACCTGAGGACACCCCCTTGCCCTCTTCTTTCTCCTCCAGTTAAGAGGGTAATGAAGCCACATCAGCTCCATCACCAGTTCTTTGGCTACACCACAGCCAGTGTCTATAGAACAAGGTGCGGTCCCCTTAAGCCTTGCATTCCAGATGAGGGGGCATGGCCAGGCTCCACTTCTCCTTCAAAGGGGCTCCCTCTGCTGCAGTACCTTGCTGAAGCAATGTTGTTGCAAAAGCTCCTCGCCTGACCCTTGCTCTCACTTTGCTCCTGGATAGTCCTCAGTTTCTTAGCTTCTGATCTTGGCTTGTGACTAGACTGACTTACCTTACTCCTGCATAGACCTGTCTTTTTGGCTTCTGAACTTGACTCGTGACTAGATCATGGCTGCACAACCTCGGGCCCCCAGCTGTTGTTGGACTACAACGCTCATCATCCCTGGCCACAGTGGCTAATAGAAAGGGATGATGGGAGCTGTAGTCCAACATTTGCAGGGTGGGGGTGGATGGAGAAGTTGGGCAACCCTGGAGTAGACTGGCTTACCATTCTCGAATGTTGACCTGACCCTGGCTTGGGACTTGACCTGACCTACCTTCCCGGTTTGTGACTTCGGCTTGTGACCTTGACTTATGCCTAGTTAGCGGTGATTCTCTTGTAACTATCCCTATCCAACCCAACCACAGCATCTCTCTCGTGTTTGTTGCTGGTGTCTACCTTATATTTCTTTTTAGATCGGGAGCCCTTTGGGGACGGCAAACCGTCTTATGTATTATTTATTTATGTTTCTGTGTAAACCGCTTGGAGCACTTCTGTTGAAAAGTGGGTTATAAATATGCATAGTAGCAGTAGTACCAGCTCCTTCAATGAGTCCTTGCCATGAGACTGGCACTGTCCAGTCCCACAAGACACAGGAATATAGGAACCTGCCATATACTGAGTCAGACCATATCTCCATGTTCTCTAGCTCAGTATTTTCTACGCCAGGGCTGCTCAACTTTGGCCCTCCGGCAGATGTTGGCCTACAACTCCCATAATCCCTGGCTATTGGCCACTGTGGCTGGGGATTATGGGAGTTGTAATCCAAAAACGTCTGGGGTGGCAAAGCTGCTCAGGCCTGGTCTACATTGACTGGCAGCGGCTTCTCCAAGGTTACAGGCAGGAGTCTCTCTCAGCCCTATCTGGAGATACCAGGGAGGGAACTTGGAACCTATTGCATGCAAGCATGCAGATGCTCTTCCCAGAGCAGCCCCATCTTATAAGTGGGATATCTTACAGTGTTCACATGTAGTCCCCCATTCAAATGGAAAGCAGGGCAGATCCTGCTTAGCAACGGGGACAATTCATGCTTGCTGCTATAAGACCAGCTCTCCTCACTGGAGCTACAAAGGTGCTTCTCCCATAGAACTAGTGTTTCATTAGTCTGGATGTCAGCCAGTCTTGGAGAGAAAATACTCTCCCAGTGCCACTGTTCTTATCAAAATGGAAGCTATTCCCCCATCTCCACTGTCCGCACATGGCTTCTTTTAAGTGAAAAGAAGAAGAAGTTGGGAGATTCAGCTATGGATGTCTTGAAGCATGATTGCTTTGGCCTTCTTACTTTCAGCACTCTGTGTAAAAGGCAGTCGACGGCCCAGCATTAACATCCTGTTGATGAATTAGCATGCCAGGTCTAACAAAACCTAGTGATTGGTGGCTCTATTCTTTTTTCTTACATGCTTGGTCACGATTGGTTGATGCCTGTGACTTGTCTACACTCTGGAGGCCTCTGTGCTTGCCAGGTAAAGTCCTGCACAGTCTGCATTAGAGCATGCCCAGAGAGAGAGCCAGCATGGTGTAGTGGTTAGAGTATTAGACTAGGACTGGAGAGACCCAAGTTCAAATCCCCATTCAGCCATGAAATTCACTGGGTGATTCTGGGCCAGCCACTTCTCTCTCAGCCTAACCTACCTGATAGGATTGTTGTGAGGAGAAACATAACTATGTATACTGATCTGGGCTCCTTGGAGAAAGAGTGAGATATAAATAAAATAAATATTTTGAACTCTCTTTTGGATTCTCCCATCCATCAATTTTTTGGCAGACTAGAGTTGACTTGTTCTGGTTTCTGGCAAGCATTTCTAAGATTTACATCAGTCACGTTCTCGTCCTTGTCTCTTTAAGCTTTCCAGTGTGCCAGTATGAAGACAGAACTGGATAGGAACACTTCTTGTGTGTATATCTTTGCACACAAACACCCCAGTCAAGTTAGTGATATACACTGTATGCATATGGCTGTGTAAGATTTTTAAAAATCTCAACAATAGGTTTATACCACAGCAATATCCCTTTTAGATTTTGAAATAATCTCTGTAGAAATTGATAGCAATGATACAATAGCCTTGGTTGCTTTTATTTTTTAAAAAACCCCTTACTCTTTTTGAGTTGTTACTTTCTTTCTATCTTTTTTTTTTTTTTAAACCCAGTGGGATTCTGATACCAGACATTCTGCTTGGCTGACATCCACTGGGAAAGCGATGACACCATTAAATATTTAAAGGCTTGGAAACCACAAGAACTACTGTATATAACCAGATTGGATCGACTTTTTAACTCTTTTGATTAATAATGAATAAAGCCTCGGATATGTGAATTGGTTGAGTGCTAACCTGTTAACAAAAGGAATATAAGGGATGAATGCTAACATTTCTCATGAGTTATTCCACTTAACACATTGTCCAAACAAAACACACGAACACACATGAAATAATCTTCCTCAATCTCATCTATTCCAGATTCCATTAATGATTGATGACTACCTAATGTTTCTCTGTATCTTGATATAGATATGTATTTTGATCATCTGTCTTTCTGACACCAATATTTCCCCTGTTATCAGCATCCCTCTTGTCCAAAGGGGGAGATGGCAAATTCAACATCCCAGTTCCCTGACTTTTTATTTGGATGTTACTAAATATTTATAGACTGTATTCAAGGTCAGGGAAGAGGAGGAGGTCATATAAGCTGACCCCTGCAATGATAACATGCTTTTCTACCAACCTGGATATCCATTTTGTGTGTGGGGAAAATGAGTGCAACTTGAAAATATAGATTTACAGTGTGCCAATAGAGTCTCACAATGGCAGATAAATATGTATTAAGATGTACCAGGAGGAAACCCAGTGGCTGACATCCAGACAAACACTGCACTTGGGAAAACATGTTTCTATGCTCTCCTTGGGGACAAAAATATGTCAGGTCCCAACACACTAGTGTTGGGTCAGTATTGACCTGACATTTTCCTGACATTATGTCAGACACCCCCCCCCCGTTGCTTCCCCACTGCCCTCCTGCCTTCCCCTGCTTTTACCTTTACATAGGTCCTCTTCAGTTCCCCCAGAGCGGAGGCCCAGCAGCAGTGGCAGAGGCCTGGGTGGTTGAGATGTAGTAACTCTTTCCCATGCTTTAGGCAGAGCTAAGAACACCTGCATAAAGCTAAGGATGGGTGAAGACAGGGAAAGGGTAGGAGAAGGTAGGAGGGTAGGGGTGTGCACAAAACCAGATTGCCCATTTGGTTTGAGTCTGGACTAGACTCCAACTGGACTGGGCATGTTCGGTTTTGTCACTCCCCGCACACACATACCCTGGTAGGGGATAAAAAATATTTGCTTAACTTCTAAAAATTAAATGTTACTCACTGGACTTAGATTAGGCTGGGGGTGGGTGTCTCCAGCCTCCATTTATGTCCAAATTGCCCAGTTCAGGTGGTCTTCAGCCTGTTTTGGGTTGGCCCACCATTGTGGCTGCCATTCTGGAGGCTGCCACACATGCCCAATGATTTGGATGCAAATGGAGGCTGGCAGGGGGGAAGGGGAACTTCTGGAAACACCCCCCCCACACCGAATCTAAGCCCCCAGACTAGGTGGCAGTAAGTAAAATTTAATTTTTAAAAGGTTTTTAAAATATATTTTTAATCGCAAACCACCACCCCCAAACAGCAGGGGTGATGGTGGTTCGGTCCGATAGCAAACCAAACCGGGGGATATCGAACCATCGAACTGAACTGGTTTGATGCCAAACCAGTTCAACATCAAACCTGTTCGCACATCCCTACAGGAGGGCAGTGTGTGGAGGGTTAATTATGGAAACCAGGACTAATTTTTAAAGTGACTTTTGAAAAAGCACCTATTTTATCAGTCATTTTTAAAATAATGTTTTAAAGTTTTATTGATTAGTATTTTAATTTGTTTTATATGATTTTAGGTTTTAATAATTGGTGGGATTTAATTGTCAACCACCCAGAGATTTTATATAGGGTGGTATATAAATATGACAATTTCAGTAATAGGAGGGGAAGGGGATTTAGTTGGAGTTCTGGCTTTTCTGGGCTCCCTCCTATCATTTCCGGGATTAGTTCTGATAGTCCTGACATGGGGACAATTGGGTCGGACGACATGCCTGTTGGAACTGTCCAACGTGGACTTGTGGTATGTAAGCCACTGTTTTTACTCATGATACACCTTCTTCTGCTTCAACAGACTCTCTTGTGTTCTTATCAGCCTTGGCTCTGTTTCCTTTTGGGGGCCACAAGGCACCTGTACTTTTCACACAATGGACAAGCATTTCCATGCAGATCCCACTGCACAGCATCTGCAACTCACTGAGCGACAGAGAAGGAAATCACCAGGCTGAATCACAGCCTTGCAGGCCACATCTCTCTCTCTCCTTGTCAGAACGTCTCACAGACTGGTCTTTCCTGGTGTACTATCTTCAACTGTCATTTCAAAAAGAGAGAGAGGGAGGGGAGGAGGGCGAGGAAGCATATCAGCATTTGTTTTCTTTTCCATCTGGGATTATGTGACAAAATGATCTCCTGCCTCTAATCAATTATTTTTCCTTCCCTATCTTTTGCATTTTCCTGCAGAACCATTTGCAAGTATAAGCGAGAGATCCTTCAGAGATAATCTGGTGATTATTACAAATTCAACCTCGGACGCTGCAGGCATTAAAAGATGAAAATTGCCTAAAGTCCACTGTTGTACAACAAATCCATACCTCTGGACTCCTGTCCTGAGGTGAAAATGCAAACAGGAGAGATATTTAGAATCATTTTGACAGTTCATAAAATTAAGCAGGGATTAGGGAGCTTCTTTTTTTCCTAAAGAATGCCATAGGGCCTACGCAATATTAATCACATCTCCCTGCAACAGGTAATACTGCAACACACCATTAGGAAGAAAAGAAAGTCATATATACCTGAACATGCCACATATGGCAACAACAAAATTGATGTAAAGATGAAGCTGCTTGGAAAATCAGAAATGTTTATGACATATTTCTGGGGTTTTACATTATTGTTTAGATCCTAATTTCTTCCATGCTGGAACTCAAGACAGCACACACCATGTTCCAAGATGTTTGCCCATCCAGACACTGGCCGGACTCAGACCTGCTTAGCTTCATCAAGGCTGCTTCTTCATGGGGATGGGGCTATAGCTCAGTGGTAGAGCATCTGCTTGGCATGCTGAAAGTCCCAGGTTCAATCCTTGGCATCTCCAGGCAAGTCTAGGAAAAAAACCTATCTAAAACTCTCAAGAGCCTTCTGGTAGCTCATGATTATACTTCTGCTTGCCTTTATTGGGGAAAATTAGAAAATGCTGTGACTATGATTGTGGGCAAGACAAGTTTTATGTGAGGCTTTCTTTTCCATTTTAATGGTCAATGACAATAATATATCTAGCATCAGTCTTGGAGCTTTAAGCAAACCCATCTGTGCTATGAATAATTATTATTGCTGGTCAATTAGTAAAGCATTAATCAAATACTTTAAAAGCACAAATAATATTTCTTTTACAACAGCAGAAATATTGGATTTATCTTTCAGGGCCATTTCTAAAAGCCTATTCAAATCACCAATTAACAATTCATCCATGTGGTCATTATCCCATACCATGTGAAGATTCCTCTGAACTACTATCTGCATGTGATGGATGTGGAAATCGCCATGGGATGAAACCTTTAGTCTAGCAGGATATTGCAAGATCATTGTGATCACTCTTGGAGTAAAATGGCAGAGTGAAACAACCCTAGGGTCCTTTTCATCGTGTGTAGGAATGAGATGCATTCAAATTGCTGTAAGGCAGGGATTCTCACATTTGGGTCTCCAGATGGAAGAATGGAGATTATCCACAATGGGGATGATGGCAGCTGTAGTCCAACAATATCTGGAGACCAGATCTGAGAACCCCTGCAGTAAGCTAACCTAATGTTTTTCTAAAACTGTGGGACTACCTTTGAAGACAGGGTAGAAGTCAGTAAGAAGAGCAGAAGACTGCCTTCTCTGGTGGTGACAGTACATAACATTTGGAATTTGCACTGCTTTCCTATTAGGCAGGCTTGGACATTAAATTTGAAAACACTGAGGCCTGGGTCATATGTAACGCGGAACTGTGGGTCCAATGGACCTGCGGTTCCACACACCCCTCCCCCTGTTCTCTTGTCTACATCCGTATGTTCAAGAGAGCGCTCTCTCTGCAGAGAGGTGGGGGAGCTGGTTGTGTGGGTTTCCTTCTTCGCAGAAGGACGGCCCACTCAATCAGGCCGGAGTGAGGGAGAAACTCCCCCCCCCGCTCAACTCCAGCTCTGTGGGGCCTAAACTGCGGTGCCAGCATTCGTATGTAACACTGGTGCTGCAGAAATGGAGTTTGCAGCAGAAGAAGAACTGGAGTGTTGTAAAGCTGTCAGGCTAGCCAGACGAAGCACAACGGGGACAGAAGCAGCACAGTAAAATTCAACAGGAATAAATTCTCCAAACCAGGTCCAGTCCAAGTCAGTCCAAAAATCCAACAGAGTCCAAAGCGAAATCCACAGGCAAGGTCAACACAGTCCAGGGTCCAAATACAGTCAAGGCAATACAGGAACACAACCGATTAGCACACAAGAAACTGTTTCAATCAGCAGGGAAGGCATGTTACCGGCGTCTTACATAGGCTGAGCCCCCCGGTGCTGTTAATTAAGAGTTGCTGAGTCAGCAGCTTTGCCTGTGGTTATATGCATGCGACTTCTTAGCTCTTGCTGTCTCTTGGATTGGCGCCTCTCCACAGCTGAGACTGGTCGCACCTCCTCCACAAGAGCTGCCTCACCTGGCTCTAACTCATCTTCGACTCCCTGTGCTTCAGACTCACTCTCCTTTGCAATTTCTGGTCCTTGCCCACCCTCCTCTGCTGTCAGCTCTGTCTCTATCTCCAGCTCCTCCTCGGAGTCTTCCAGCATGCCCATGGCATGGAGTTTGCAGCAGCAGAACTCCACCCTGACCGAATGTTCAGAGTGGAGTTTGGTGAGGGAAACCACAGGTCTCTTTCCCCCTGCAAACTCCATTCACCCTGTTTTGTACATTCAGGTTTGGGAACCGGAGGTGAAGGGACCTCTGGTTTCCTGTTATATATGAACCAGGCTTGAATGTGTATAGCAGGCGGGGATCAGAGTTGCAGGCCTCACCCATGACCTGTGCTCTTTTAGTGGCTGACAGGGGTGTAGCTATAATTGAGTGAATGGGTTCAAAGAACCCGGGCCCACCAGCTCCTGAGGTCACCCCAGATCCACCCCTCCCTATTTTCTTCATTATCTCCTTCACTCTAAGCGGCCACCGGAGAGAGGGGTGAACACAGGCACCCTCTCCCCTAGCTACGCCCCTAGTGGCTGACATGCAGGCTAATGCTCCATGTGGGCTTTGAATATGGGAGGCTCGCAAAAGAGAGGATTTTCAGATGTGAGGATGATCCTTCATGCATGCAGTGTAAATGCACAAGGACTGTGTATACTAACTGACAGCCAGCCTCACAGAGCACCAAATTTCTAGAGTTTCCCTTCAAGTGGGGCCACAGTTTTCAAGAATCCTTCCTTCCCACTGCAGCCTCCTGTGCCCAACCACAAGAGGCACCAGAGGTCAAAAAGGAGCAGCACCTTTGACAGCAGCCATTTCCCCCCGTCATGCCTCTGATGTTGCATCATTCTGAGCATTGGGGGGGGGGACTAGGACTAACATATTCTTGTGATGGTGGTAATTTCCCCCACATTGCCTCAGAATTTAGCAATGTCAAGATGTAATGGGAAAGCCATGCCAGAAGCATCTCTGTCACTGCAGCCTCAGCACTATTTGTCGAGGTAAATTTTGGGAAAGGGAGTTGTTGCACACCACCAGAGCCTGAAGAGGGCTCTGCAGTCAGAGTACCTGCAGTTCAATAGACTACATCCTGGTCTCGGGCTATGAGGATCCTGGTTCAATGCCAACAGTCCCTGATGCACTCTCACATTTTCCCTCCTAGGCTTATTACTTGCAGCCCATTGTTTGACATATTGCATCCACCTATAAGTAGATATGGTCTTAACGGTCAGCCTCACCAGTTCATATTTGCCCTTCCCACATAGCATTGGTCCCCACTGATTAATCAACTAAGGCCTTTCTCTGTGACTGCCCCAGGGCTTGGGAAAGGGCTCCCTATCAAAACAAGAGCTTCCCCATTTCTGGCTGCTTTTAAAAAGACCCTCAAGATGCACCTGTTTTCTCAGGCTTTTAGTTCAAACTAATTTTGATCTGTTTAATTGTTTGTTATTCTGTAAAGCTATTTTGTTTTCTATTCTGCTTTTGCATTTGTTGTATTTTAAAATAATGTGTGCCATCTAGGAATACATATATCAGGTGGTATATAAATATGATAGATAGATAGATAGATAGATAGATAGATAGATAGATAGATAGATAGATAGATAGTCTACCAAGTACTTCTACACTACTACTCTGAATATTTATATATTTCCAACAAAAGTTTCCAAAGCAGTTTACATAGAGACAGAGATAATAAGTAAGTGAGTGAGTGAGTGAATAAGATGGCTCCCTGTCCCCAAAGGGCTCACGGTCTAAAAAGAAACATAAGATAGACACCAGCAACAGCTACTGGAGGGATGCTGTGCTGGGGATGGATATGGCCAATTGCTCTCCCCCTGCTCAATAAGAAGAATCACCACTTTTAAAAGGCGCCTCTTTGCCCAGTTAGCAGGGTAAATAGATTCAAGGCTTGTAGCGCTGTTATTACATCAATGTAAATGTGACAGAGGTCCAAACAGATTCCGACCATGAATGTCTTTTGCTGGGTAGGTCTGGCTGGGTGCAACCGAAGCTGTGAGATCATTAGGACTCTCTGGGCACTCAGTGTATAAACCAGATTGATGCACTGGGCTGACACAAGTGGGGTATATGGAAAATAAACTGCCCAATCATTCTGGACATAACAACTTACTCGCTCCGGATGATATACTGCAAAGCTTGTCGTGGCAACTTCAAAGGCCGTCCATCAAACTGCCAGCAGCAGGGGCTGTCGAAATTAGGAGGCGAGTGAGATGAGGCAGAGAACAAAAGCTGCTCTTTGTAGATAGTTACCTCATACTCATCCTGTGCTCCTTTTAATTTATATCCTTGTCATTAAGACTTTTATGAAACTGCCTTACTTCCATCTGGGCAGTAGGTTTATGGAGCAATTAACAGGACAATCAAAAAGGTCTCCTTCAATAATAGCAAGTGAGTTAACCACCCTCGAGTTGTGATGAGATGCAAGAAGGTGGTGTTGACTTCGCTGCTGCCGGATGGTGAGAGGTGACACAAAGAAGACATCTTACTTTTCTTAAGCAGAATGCAGAGTCTTCTTATTCAGTCTCTGAATAATTAAGTGATTCTTCCTACAGTAAATTAATAGTCGCTCACATACTGCAGAAAGGAGCACTGCCCCCACTGTTGCATTGGCGTAAACACTGCCAATGGTATTGAGCATGTACAAAGTGCTTTCCCTTTAAGTCACCACATGAGTCCAACAATGGTTTAGGGGTTACAGGGTAGGGCAAGCTACTTTCCAGAGGTGACTTGTGCCCCACATCCCTACTGGTGCTCCCTGTACCAATGTCTTCCATGAGCAAAATGTTTTGTGAATTTTTGTGGCCTTGGGCAAATCAGTAGGCCTGTTCAGACAATCACCTGAATCTAGGTTTAATGTGGGCTACCAACATTAGCATGATTGTGTGAACCCATGCCAAAGTGGGAATCTCAGCTCATAAAGCCCCTTGGCATGGGTACACACAATCACTTCAGTGTTGGTATCCACATTAAACCTAGATTCAAATAATTGTGTGAACAAGCCTACTGCTTCTCAGCATAGACTGTGGAGCCTTACTCAGTGTTCTGAGCTTCTTGAAGGAACTGCACCCTGTTTTATTTTTCCTCTCAGTATCCTGATCCGGAGAAGACATGTATTATTAGCTTGTGGGATTGGGTTCTGGGTGCTCCCCTGATTCATGCTCATGCACAGCATCCCCTTAGCTTCCCCAACCCTCATTTCATTTTCTCTTTGATAAGAAGATCAACGTCATCTCATAAATACCTGCCAAGAGCAACTGTGCCAGACAGCAGAAAGCAAAATGGTTAGAATAGTCACCAAATGTTGAAAATTTCAAGGTGAATTTGGACGTTCCTGTTCTAGGGAAGGCATCTATGGAATTTCAAGGGAAGTGAAAGCAATTTCCATGAGATATTTCCGGTCTGTCCTCGATACATCCTCACAGAGAAGAACAGAGAAAAATACCCTGCCATTTCATCAGTACAAGAGCAAATCACTGATCTAGTTATTCATAAATAAAAGTCCTCTTCAATCATTCAGTCAGTTTCACACACACACCCCTGCAACCACACTTTCCACGTGCCTTCATGTCTCACATCCCCTTTCATTGTGCTGTTTTCTTGCCCAGTTACTTGGTGTGTGCTTTCCCCACTGTTCCCAATTTCCCATGCTCTACTGGCTTGGATTTGAGTGGCAGCTAGGAGTCTGTAAGCAGGTGTTGTGGAAGTGAAGCGTGCTGTTCAGGCAGTACATTAGGTAAAGTAACATTCCCTTGGGAATGCTAATGCTTACAACTGCATCAGCCCCAACTGTTCCTCGGAGAAGAGGAAGGGGACAGCCCTGACCTGTTCTGACCAGATGTTTTGGAAGCCTGCCCATTTTTAGCAGACATAATTGCTGTTAATTTATCAAAAGTGTAATAAGTATCAAGGAAGCAGACTGCTGGAGACAAGCGGGCATTAAAGGAGAAGCGAAGAAATTTGCAACACACACAGTATGGCCTACACGTACGGGCATCCTCTTGTTACATGTCTTTGATACCACAGAATCTCCCAGCTCGCAGAGCTTCAGTGGAAGAAGTGATCTGATTGGTGAAGGTAGACGGTTTGAGAAAGGAATCCTTTGCTCTCGTTTGTAATGATTCACTGCCTGGATTGTTCTGTTATATTGGACAGGAACAGGACTACAAGAAAGAATCCAAGTTCAAAGGTGAAAGGCCTTATCGTGAAACACTTTGACAAACGAGGGATAGAAATAGAAGAAATTTCCCTGCTAACTGAGCAAAGAGGAACCTTTTATATTGAAATATAAAGATTCCCTTATATTTAGCAGTGGGAGAGGAGTGTCCCTGTTCCAGGCCTGTAGCCAGCCTAAAGGTTTGTTTTTTGGGCGGAGGGGCACCAGAAAAGCTTGTCTGGTCTTTTAAGGACAATATGCAAGTGTCATTTAGTTATTTAAAATTATTTGTTTGTAAATGTTGGTGGGGCAGAGAAAAATTTAAGGGGTTCCCCCCCCCCCAGCTATGGATCTGTTGCTGTCCATAGGAACATAGGAAGCTGCCTTACACCAAGTCAGACCATTGGTTCATCCAGCTCAGCATTGTCTACACTGACTGGCAGTGGCTCTCCCAGATTTCAGATAGAGGTCTCTCCTCTCCTCTGGTGCAAATTTTGAATAAAAAATTCTCCAGAGCAATAGACGCAATAGATCTTAAGTGCTTCTCTGACCTGCTTCATAATTAGCCCCGTTACATTGCTCGAGCTCCTCTTATGTGATGACCCTGGAGCAGTTTTAGTTCATGACTCCTGAGGATGTGGACAAGTTGCTTGGAATGGTGCGGCCTACCACCTGCCTTCTTGATCCTTGTCCAACATGGCTTATACTATCTGGCAGGGAGGCTGTTGTCGAGGGCCTGGTAGAGATTATAAATGCTTCTCTGGGGGAGGGCAGGATGCCTCCTTGTCTAAAGGACACAATCATTAGATTGCTTCTGAAGAAACCTGCCTTGAATCCCTCAGAGTTAAATAATTACAGGCCTGTCTCCAATCTTCCATGGTTGGACATGGTGATAGACAAGGGGGTGGCCTCCCAGCTCCAGGAAAAAGCTTCTAGGAGGAAACTGATTATCTAGACCCATTTCAAACT
The DNA here is from genome assembly GCF_027244095.1 of Hemicordylus capensis. Classification (NCBI taxonomy): domain Eukaryota; kingdom Metazoa; phylum Chordata; class Lepidosauria; order Squamata; family Cordylidae; genus Hemicordylus; species Hemicordylus capensis. The sequence continues at coordinate 27,783,290 of NC_069657.1, read as the reverse complement.
GGCTTTGGGGAGGGCTATGATGTGGAGACTGCCTTGGTCAGCCTGATGGATGATCTCCAATTGGGAATTGACAAAAGGAGTGTGAATCTGTTGGTTCTTTTGAATCTCTTGGCGGCTTTCGATACTATTTACCATAGTATCCTTCTGGAACATCTGAGGGGATTGGGGGTGGGAGGCACTGCTTTGCTGTGGTTCTGCTTCTACCTCATTGGCAGATTCCAGATGGTGTTTCTTGGAGACTGTTATTCTTCATAATCTGAACTTTCATATGATGTCCCTCAGGGCTCCATATTGTCTCCGATGTTGTTTAACATCTACATGAAACCGCTGGGAGACAACATCAGGAGATTCTGTGCTATCAATATGCTGATGACACCCAAATCTATTTCTCCATGTCGACATCATCAGGAGAAGACATAACCTCCCTAAACGCCTGCCTGCAGGCAGTAATGGGTTGGATGAGGGATAACAAACTGAGGCTGAATCCATATAAGATGGAGGTACTTATTGTGTGGGGTCAAAACTCAGGAGATGATTTTGATCTGGCTGTTCTGGATGGGGTCACGCTCCCCAGGAAGGAACAGATGCGCAGTCTGGGGGTGCTTCTGGATCCAAGCCTCTCTCTCGTGTCCCAGGATGAGGCGGTGGCCAGAGATGCTTTTTATCAGCTTTGGCTGATATGCCAGCTCCGTCCATTTCTTGAGATGAATGACCTCAAAACAGTGGTACATCTGCTGGTAACCTCTAGGTTGGATTACTGCAATGTGCTCTATGTTGGGCTACCTTTGTACATAGTCCGGAAACTGCAGTTGGTTCAGAACGTGGCAGCCAGGTTGGTCTCTGGGTCATCTAGGAGAGACCATATTACTCCTGTGTTGAAGGAATTGCACTGGCTGCTGATACGTTTCCAGGCAAAATACAAGGTGCTGGTCATTAGCTATAAAGCCCTAAATAGCTTAGACCCTGGGTATTTAAGAGAACGTCTTCTTCGCCATGTGCCCCACTGCCTGCTAAGATCATCTGGAGAGGTTCACCTGCGGCTGCTGCCAACTCCTCTGGCAGCTACTCAGGAACAGGCCTTCTCCGTTGCAGCCCCTGGGCTTTGGAATGTGCTCCTTGTTGAAATAAGAGTCTCCCCATCTCTGGCAACTTTTAAAAAGGCACTGGAGACACATTTATTCACCTAGGCTTTTAATTCAATGTATAGTTTTAAATAATTTTAATACTAGGTTTTAAATGTTTTTTAATCTTTTAAATGATTTTAATTGTTAATTGATTTAATGTTTTAAATGATTTTAATTGTAAACCACCCAGAGATTCAAGTTTTGGGCGGTATAGAAATATTTCAAACAAACAAACAAACAAATAAAATTGGTTGAGGAGCTTTCTAGAGTACTCTTTTACTTTTATATTAGTCGAAGGCCATTTCTTTATTTAGAATGAAAAGAAGAATCCATGATTTGAAGATGACATTTCTTATTCAACCGCTGCATTTGCTACATCCAGTGCAGAGCTGTGCATTTGAAAAATCCCATATGGCTGGAGTAAGCTGGAGGGGTTGCTACTAGCCATATTTGAAAAAGCAGATGTTACTAATCTTCAAAATATTACACAAATGATGTCATCCTTGATTGACAATGGTCGGGGTTCATCAATCCCTTTCAGGGATATTCCCCCTCCCCCAGAATACTTACGTGAAAGCATCCCCCCCGCCCTTAAACAGAGCTTGGCTCCAGAAGGACAGGCCGTTATTAGCACAGAATTCACTCGCAAAAAATGACATATCCTGCAGGGGGACACAAACATCTGTTATTTGCAAAACATCTGAAGAGGCTTTTTCATAAATGGGGCAAAGGGAAATGATTATCTATTGTTTTTACCTTGCAGTGTCCACTTTAGGGTAGGGCTCGATCTCTTTATCCAAAGGGTTTAGGCACTAAAGCAGGGAAGAGGAAAATTCCCTTGCATCATTTGTCAATTCCAAGCTTATATCTTGACTCTCATCCTTGGGTTTTGAGGAGGAATTTCATTTAGGAAGGCTTTTAAAGAGAGCAACCCATTAGACTTGTAGTGCAAACACGCCTTGAACTTGAGCTGTTCCTCAGTCCTGTCCAATTAATGGAGATGGTGAGCTCTACCATGTGATTCAGCTTCCTGAACTGAGTACATAACTCTGGCCAACACCCTGATGAATGCTGTTCATGCACAGTCAAAAGAAGCATGATTGCAGCAAACGCATTCCCACTTCAGCAGTGCAAGCATTTGTGTACCACCAGGGGTGGCCATTCTTACCAGTTTCACTTTCTTCTGGAAGTACTTTGTGCAATACACAAATATGTCCCTGAGGTTGAGAACACAAGAACAGCCTTGCTGGATCAGGCTCGAGGCCCATCTAGTCCTGTTGGGAATTCTCTCTGGTAAGAGAAACCCTTTTTTACTATAGCAGAGTGCACAGAGGCACAACACAGCAGAATTTGGTTAGGCATGCGTGTATGCTGAGAGTAAAATAACTTGGAGCCAGTTCATAGTTTCATATCAATATAAGGAGTATTTATTATAGAACTCCATTCTAGATAGGAAAGTGAGGAGACAGAATCTCTAATCTATCTATCTAGCTGGATGCAGATGGATTCTGCATCTCTGTACACATGATGCAGGGGAGAGGAGCTTGCATGTTGCAAGGGGGAAAGAAGGTGAGAGAAGGGAAGGAAGTAGGAAGTGGCTGGAAGGAAGGAAGTCCCTAAGAATAGCAGTCTACATATCAAGGGATAGTGTCAGAGCAGTAGAGAAGGGATGACCAATGTCTTGACCCTCTAGCCCTCTGACTCACTAGTCTGTCCTCCTATGTCACTGAGACAAGAGACAGTGTATAGTCCTTCACTTCCAACAAGTCCAGCATCCTGTTTCACACAGCGGCCCACCAGATGCCTTCAAGAAGCTCACAGGCAGGGGTTCAAGGCTTGCCCCCTCTCCTGCCGTTGCTCCCTGCAACTAGTATTTAGCGGCATCATACTTCTGAGGTTGTGCAAATACGTCCTCAAGGGCATATTTGCATGTTGCAGAGAGAGCTTTCAGGGAACAGGGTGTCTGGCAACCCTGCCCCGCCCGCCAGTTCACAGGCATCTACACAGGAATGCAGCCACTGCACAGATGCTTCTTTTGGATACACATGCCCAGTACTAGTGAGAATGTCAGCCTCCACTTTCTGGAAAACTCAGCTTTCATTCAAAAATAAACAAATAAATCTAATCCTTATGGCTATGAAAATGTGCTTGAAAGTATAGGGGCAACCGGGATGTATAATAAAATATTTCCCCTTCATGTCTTCCTTCATTTTTGGTATGAAAGCTTGTTCTCATGTCGATATTAATCTGTTCTCATTGAATTCAGGCTTATCATTCATCCTCTCCCCCCTATTTTCGTTCTCCTCCATTTATTTTTATGACAGGGCAGGGGGGACTCTGCCTTGCAGTTTGGCAGAGCGGTGGGCTTTTTTCTCTGGTTATAAAGTGCAAAAGGAGCATTGATGTTCCTGCTGGTGGCTGCTTCTTGGCTTGTAAGGTCTCTAGAAAGGGGTCGTTTAACTTCTAGGCAGCTGTACAGCTTCTAGCATGTGGTTGGTGATAGATAAATAGCAACTTATGGTAGAATCATAAAATTATAGGCCATCATCAAGACTAAGAAAGCAGGGGCGCGATGAAAGAATCTCTAGTGCTGCTGATGGGTTCAACTAATATAGCACTGGCAATCATGCAGAGGGCAGGGGAGGAGGGAGAAGAGAGCTGGTCTTGTGGTAGCAAGCATGACTTGGCCCCTTAGCTAAGCAGGGTCTGCCCTGATTGCATATGAATGGGAGACTTGATGTGTGAGCACTGTAAGATATTCCCCTTAGGGGATGGAGCTGCTCTGGGAAGAGCAGACGTTCCCAAGTTCCCTCCCTGGCTTCTCCAAGATAGGGCTGAGAGAGATTCCTGCCTGCAACCTTGGAGAAGCCGCTACCAGTCTGTGTGGACAATACTGAGCTAGATGGACCAATGGTCTGACTCAGTATATGGCAGCTTCCTATGTTCTTCCTATGTTCCTATGAGGTAGATTTTGATGTCCTCCCCTTCACCCACAAGCACTTTATGCCACCTAAAAATATATCTCTGAGGGCCACACAGGCTTCAGGGACATATTTTTAGAAGGCACACATCACTTCTGCGGGAAGGGGAGATCACTGAAACTGCACCACCCTGTGCAATTGCTGGTACTGAGCTAATTAGGAACTCAGCACACAGACTTTGTTAGTCTGGATATCAGCCACTGAATTTTAGAGTTGAAAGGGACCTTGGAGGTCCATCTTCCTGGTCAGTGTAGGAAGTAATAGAATCTGGTGCTGCCTGCTGAAAAATCATGCACAGCTCTAAAGTCCATAGATGTGACTCAAGAGATTGATCAATAGGATTTCTTGTGCTTTGTTTGGCAACTTCAGGGAAATCCCAGTCTGGATCAGGACTATGGTTCTGGGGAAGTGTTTTCCCTATGTACCATTTCCTCAGTTAAAATCTGCCCCTACCAAAACTTCTACTTGCCCCATAGGAGAAAACATAAGAGAAAAACATAGGAGAAAACATAAAACACATGAACCTTTTGTCCTGAGGGACAAAACACAGGTTGCGGGAGGGAATTTTAATGGCACTTGTGGGAAGATTTAAACCCAGCTCCCCTAGCTCTATAGTCTATGTTCAAATATCACACATGCATGCACGTATACACATGTGCACATACTATTAACACTTTTAAAAACACATGGAATTTCTTATTCATTTCTAGTTTGGTCCTGAAATATTTAGGAAAAAGAAAAAAAAAGTATGGTTGGCATTCTAATTAACGCTGCACATGTGCAGCACATATGCTCCTGGCACATGTGGGGGCGATTTTTTTGCCAGTCTCCCCGTCTTCCAGCAGCTTTCTGTGCAACACGCAAATATGTCCCTGAGGCTCATGCAGCCACTAGGGACATATCTGCAAAATGAACAGAGTGCTTCCGGGAAAGGACTCTGTGACTCACGTGCATATGGTTGCAGATGTCACACAGCGTCTAGATAGGCTGTTAGGTAGTGCTGGGGAGGAGTCAGCTGTAATTGGCACTGGGATACATTCTGGGGCAAGCGAAGTCTGTACAAAAGGGACAGGATCCACTTGAACCAAGATGGAACCAGACTGCTGGTGCTTAAAATCAAAAAGGTTGCGGAGCAGCTTTTAAAATGACGCCTGGAGGTTTTACAGACAGGGCTTCCCCCCACTCAATCCACTCCTGATTGGAGTGTGCCAGTCCATATATTCGCTGGATTTAACCCGACCTTCCTGTGGACTATCAGGGAGCGGGACAGACAGGGCTTTGTTTTTCTCCGAAGGGAGGCTGCGCATTCTGGCTTATCCTGAGTTATGTCTGGAGTGGGGGGAAAACCCTCTATTTCCAGCAGCTTTTGTGGGGAAAACCTCAGGGCCTTCTGCTTTCTCCAAAGGTTTTGATGGAGGTGCTGATGGCTGTGTGAAGGAGGTGCTGATGGCTATGCGAATGGTCCATCTAATCCCTTGAATTAAAATGCCTTGAATCTGCTGCGAAGCAGATTCGCTTTTCAGATACCCCAGGCATAGAGCTATGTGTGAAAAACCTCCTGGGGGATTACCTACAGGAACTGAGTGGTATCGGGTTCAGCAAGCAAAATCCCCTAAGGTGCAAGGGTGCAAATGTTTCAGATAAACCAGAAGGAGACAGAGTAGAACCAGGAGCAGAGCAGATGGAGGCACATGACAGCTGGTCAAAAATGTTAAATGTCAGTAAAGGAGATAGCCCACGCCTACACCAGGTAAGAGACTCAGTGGAACATAGGAAACTGCCATATACTGAGTCAGACCATTGGTCTATCTAGCTCAGTAATGTCTTCACAGACTGGCAGTGGCTTTTCCAAGGTTGCAGGCAGGAATCTCTCTCAGCCCTATCTTGGAGAAGCCAGGGAGGGAACTTGAAGCCCTCTGCTCTTCCCAGAGCAGCTCCATCCCCTGAAGGGGAAGATCTTACAGTGCTCACACTTCTAGTCTCCCATTCATACGCAACCAGGGTGAACCCTACTTAGCTATGGGGACAAGTCATGCTTGCTGCCACAAGATCAGCTCTCCTGATCTTGTGTATAGGTGTTTATATAGCAGTGCCAGAAGCCTCCAAGCCAAGATGGGTGAGCTGGAGTGCTTGGTTGCTAATGAAAACATAGATATACTGGGCATAACGGAAACCGGCTGGAACGGTGAGAACCAGTGAGACACTGTTATTCCTGGACACAAAATCTACAGAAAGGACAGGGAGGGGCAGGTTGGGGGTGGAGTAGCACTGTATATTAAAGAAGGGGTAGAATCCAACATGCTAGAAAACCTAAGAGGACAGGAGTCCTCCACAGAATTGTTATGGGTGGCAATATGAGGACTGAAAGGAAATGTGTTACTAGGGACATGCTATCACCCTCTGGATCAAAATGCTGAGAGTGACCTAGAGTTGGAGAAGCAAATCAGAGAGACATAAAAAAGAGAGACAGAGCTGTAATAATGGGTGACTTCAATTACACTCACATAGACTGGGCAAATTCATGTGCAGATACTGACAGAGAGGCCAGATTTCTAGGCATGCTAAATGACTGTGCTTTAGAACAGTTGGTTGCAGAACCAATCAAAGAGAAGGCAACCTTGGACTTAATCCTGAGGGGTCCCAGGACCTGGTGCGAGATGTCAGAGTTGTAGGACCATTGGGAAACAGAGACCGTAGGGTGATCCAATTCAGCTCATGTGCAAGTAGACCATCACCAAGGAAGTCCAACATAGATGTGATGGACTTCAGAAGAGAAAAATTCTCAAAAATGAGGGGGCTGGTAAAAAAGAAAAAACCTGAAAGGGAAAGTCAGGAGGGTAAAATCACTCCAGAAAAATGGGACTTAATCAAAACCACAATAATAGAAGCTCAGTTGGAATGTACACCAAGAAGGAGGAAAGGTACCACTGAGTTCAGGAGGACGCCAGCATGGCTAACAAGTAGCATCTTGCCTCTAAGGCTGGAAGCCTCAGACTAGTTGCATTGATAGACCTGTCCTCCATGAATTTTTCTAAGCCCCTTTTAAAACCATCTAAGCTGGTGGCCATCATCACACTCCATGGCAAAGAATTCCATAGATTACATATGCACTGTGTGAAAAAGTACTTCCTATTGTCAGTATTAAATTTCCCAGCCTTTGATTTCATGGGATGACCCCGGGTTCTAGTGTTGTGTATGAGAAATTTCTCTCTGTCCACCCTCTTCACTTAATGCATAATTTTATGATCATGTTTCCCCTTAGTCACCTCCTTTCCATGGTAAAGAGCCCCAGATGCTGTAGCCAAGCCTCATAAGAAAGGTGCTCCAGGTGCTTCAGTGAAATTGCTCATCTCCAAGCAAAAAATATTATTATTATTATTATTACATTTATATCCTGCTCTCCCTCCAAGGAGCCCAGAGTGGTGTACTACACACTTAAGTTTCTCCTCACCCTGTGAAGTAGGTTAGGCTGAAAGAGAAGTCACTGGCCAAGAGTCACCCAGCAAATGTCATGGCTGAATAGGGATTTGAACTCGGGTCTCCCCGGTTCTAGTCCAGCACGCTAACCACTACACCACGTTGGCTCAAGTAAATATGTTACTTGTCCCTACAGTCAGGCTCTGTACTAGAGGACTGGAAAGTAGCTAATATAATCCTGATTTTCAAAAAGGGATCCAGGCGGGATCTGGGAAATGACAGGCCAGTTAGCTTAATTTCAGTGCCAGGCAAATTGATGGGAAACTTAAGGACAAAACTGTTAAACATATAGAAGAACAGGCCTTGCTGAAAGAGAACCAGCATGGCTTTTGAAAGGGCAGGTCTTGCTTCACTTACCTTTTGGAGTTCTTTGAGAGCATCAACAGGCATGAAGGTGATCTGATTGACATGGAATACCTGGACTTCCAAAACTTTTGAAGGACATAAAACAGAGGGTAGGGACAAATGGAGAGTTTTTACAATAGGGGGAAGAAAGAAGATCCCTATGGATCTGTACTGGGACCAGTGCTTTTTAAGTGATTCATAAATGACCTAGAAGTAGGGGTAAGCAGTGAGGTGGCCAAATTTGCAGATGATACCAAAGTCTTTTGGGTAGTGAAATCCAAAATGGATTGTGAGGAGCTCCAAAAGGATCTCTCCAAACTGGGTGAGTGGGCAACAAAATGGCAAATGCGTTTCAGTTTGGCAAGTGTAAAGTGATGCACATTGGGATGAAAAACCCCAACTTCAAGTATATGCTGATGGGATCTGAGCTGTTGGTGACTGACCAGGAGAGGGTTCACGGGGTCATAAGAACATAAGAACAGCACTGCTGGATCAGGCCCAAGGCCCATCTAGTCCAGCATCCTGTTTCTCACAGTGGCCCACCAGATGCTGCTGGAAGCCACAGGCAGGAGTTGAGGGCGTGCCCTCTCTCCTGCCATTACTCCCCTGCAACTGGTTCTCAGAGCCATCCTGCCTTTTGAGACTGGAGGTAGCCCACAGCCCTCCAACTAGTAGCCATTGATAGACCTCTCCTCCATGAAGTTATCCAAACCCCTCTTTAAGCCATCCAGGTTGTTGGCTGTCACTACGTCCCATGGCAGAGAGTTCCACAAGTGGATCACGCGTTGTGTGAAAAAGTACTTCCGTTTGTTGGTCCTACACCTCCTGGCAATCAATTTCATGGAGTGAAATTCATGGGTCGTGGTGGACAGCTTGTTGAAAGTGTTGACTCAGTGTGCGGCAGCTGTGAAAAAGGCCAATTCCATGCTAGGGATCATTAGGAAGGGAATTGAAAATAAAACTGCTAATATTATAATGCCCTTATACAAAACTATGGTGCAACCACACCTGGAGTATTGCATACAATTCTGGTCACCACATTTAAAAAAGGACATTGTAGAACTGGAAAAGGTGCAGAAGAGAGCAACCAAAATGATCAGGGGCATAGGACACCTTTCTTATGAGGCAAGGCTTCAACACCTGGGGCTATTTAGTTTAGAAAAAAAGAAAAATGTGGGGAGACATAATAGAGGTCTATAAAATCATGCATGATGCGGAGAAAGTGGATAGAGAGACCTTCCTCTCACATAACACTATAACCAGGGGTCATCCCATGAAATTGATTGCCAGGAAATTTAGGACCAGCAAACGGAGGTACTTTTTCACACAACACATAATCAACTTGTGGAATTCTCTGCCACATGTGGTGACAGCCAACCACCTGGATGGCTTTAAGAGGGGTTTGGATAACTTCATGGAGGAGAGGTCTATCAACGGCTACTAGTTGGAAGGCTATAGGCCACCTCCAGCCTCAAAAGCAGGATGCCTCTGAGTACCAGTTGCAGGGGAGTAACAGCAGGAGAGAGGGCATGCCCTCAACTCCTGCCTGTAGGCTTCCGGCGACATCAGCTGCGCCACTGTATGAAACAGGATGCTGGACTAGATGGGCCTTGGGCCTGATCCAGCAGGGCTGTTCTTATGTTATCTTTTGACCTAGTTCCCCAACAAAGGCTCTTGAGTAAACTTAGCAGTCATGGGATAAGGGGACAGGTTCATGTGTTGATTCATAACTGGTTGAAGGACAGGAAACGGGGTAGGAATAAATGGACAGTTTTCACAATGCACAGAAGTAAAAAGTAAAAAGTGGTGTCCCACAAGGATCTGTGCTGGGACCAGTGCTCTTTAACTTAATCATAAATGATCAGCAAAGTGACAAAATTTGCAGGTGACACTAAACTATTTATTGTCCAAAACAGATTGTGAGGAGCTCCAAAAGGATTTTTCCAAACTGGGTGAGTGGGCGACAAAATAGCAAATGCGGTTCAATGTAAGCAAGTGCAAAGTTATTTATATTGGGGCAAAAAAAAACCCAACTTCACATATACACTGATGGGGTCTGAGCTGTCAGTGACTGACCAGTAGAGATATCTTAGGTAGACAGCTTGTTGAAAGTGTTGATTCAGTGTGCAGTAGCTGTGAAAAAAGCTAATTCCATGCTAGGGATCATTAAGGAGGGGATTGAAAATAAAAATGCATAATTAATATTTGGCATTCTCTGCCACAGAATGTGGTGATGGTCACTAGCTTGGATGGCTTTAAACAGGCCTTAGACAAATTCATGAAGAACAAGTCTATCAATGGCTACTAGTTTGAGGACTATAAGCCACCTCCAGCCTCAAAGGCAAGATGCCTCTAAATACCAGTTGCAGGGTAGCAACAGCAAGAGAAAGGGCATGCCCTCACCTCTTGCCTGTGGGCTTCTCAGAGGCATCTGGTGGGTCACTATGTGAAACAGGATGCTGGACTAGATAGGCTAACTAGATAGGCCTTTGCCTTTGCCCTCGCTAAGTGGACAAACAGGCAACTTTTAAAGTCATAGCTCTCTTATATTTAGCAGGGAGAGAGCCTATTCCATAGCATCCCTTCCATTAGCTGCTACTAGTGTCTCTTGTGTGTTTCTTTTTTGATTGTAAGCCCCTTTGGAACAGAGAACAATCTTCTCACCCCTTTTGCTGAGTAGACTGCTTTGAGATTATTATTATTATTTTGCTGCAAAGCAGTATATAAAATATTCTAAATAAAATTTTATTGATTGATTGATTGATTGATTGTTGCATTTCTATACCGCCTTTCGTTAAAAAACAACCCCAAGGTGGTTTACAAAAGTTAAAAACATACAATAAAAAGACAATAAAAACATCAAGCTAAAAAATATAAAAACATATAATAATAATAATAATAATAATAATAATAATAATAATAATAAACACCCATAAGAAATAACATTCCAAAATTAACATAAATGGATGATGATGATGATGAAGTAATGGGGAACTATTACAAGGTCTATGTTGCTGATTCAATTCAAGTTGATGCCAATTAATTAAGAACAGATTTCAGAGGACTAAAAATGTAGGAGGACTTTACAGAATGTGTTTCAGTAGGTCTGCATGCATCCTCCGATGTTTTCAGGATTGATATTTTTGGCTGGTCCTTAACAGTATATTTGGCGATGAGTAAATTTGCCTGGTCTCTGGGACCATGACATTTCCCTGCAGGGAGCCCTGGGGAAGAGCAGTAGGTAAGAGGCCTAAAGCATCGCTATTAAATCAAACTTGTTTATATGGAAGCAGAAATAAAACAGTAATCCGAATGAAACTGTGCCATGAATACTCAGCAACATGAAGTTGATGGTGATCAGCATTTTCAGGAAGTTTGGGTACCAATACGTGTCTGTGTGTGTGTGTGTGTGTGTGTGTGTGTGTGTGTGTAAAATGATTAAAATGCAAGGTGGTGCTCATATCTATGTATGCAGCCAGGTTCTATCAGCCGTATGAGCTGCAGATCATGATTATTGGGGTTCCAATCAGTGTTCCCTGTAACAGGGATCCCCAGATGTTGTGGACTACAACTCCCAGCATCCTCAGCTACAGTGGCATTTGGATGGGGATTATGGGAGTCGTGGTCCACAACGTGTGGGAATCTTTGTTACAGGGAACACTGGTGCCAATGTGCAGTTGACAACGATGATCTGTGTATAGCTGTGTTCTTCACTGTAAGGCCCATGGGCCAACAGCAGCCCCCAACAACCCTAAGTGCTGACTAACTGTTTATTATTGAGCTTGTGTGATGCTTCAGCCAAAGCCCCTGGCACCATGAGGAGATGACTATCCTGACTCTGCTGTGCTTTGCCCAGCATTGAGCAGGGGGGCTCCTTTTAGAGAAATTAGGACCTCTTGAGCCCTAGACAATCTTGGAAGATGTGCACAGAATGCTGGGAAATGTAGCCCTTCTCACACTGAAGGGTTCCAGCAAAACTGGCCACCGCTTGAAAAACAGTGAAGATCACTGCTGTATAACTTGATTATAGGTGACGAAGGTAATTGATATCTCTTGTGACCCACATCCTAGTCCCTTCTGATAAGGACCTCTCCAGCTATTACCATCCATGAGCAGCTCCAGATATAGCTCATCGATGTCTATAATTTGCTGGTCTGCGGCTTTTGATCCATCACCCAGTAAACCTATGAGATACATCACTGGAGGATACATGCCATTTCCCTTCCCACAAGCCTTCCTTACAAGGCAAGGCTAAAGCACCTAGGGCAAGCCCGCTCAACTTTGCCCCCCCCAGCTGATTTTTGGACTATAAGTCCCATAATCCTCAGCCACAGTGGCCAATAGCCAGAGATTATGGGAGTTGTAGGCCAACATCTACAGGTGGGCCAGCTGAGCAAGCTTGACCTAGGGCTTTTTAGTTTAGAAAAAAGATGACAGAGGAAGACATGATGGAAGTCTATAAAATCATGCATGGTGTGGAGGGAGTGGAGAGAGAGAAATTTTTATCCCTCTCTCATAACATTAGAACCAGGGGTCATCCCATGAAACTGACTGCAAGAAATTTAGGACTGACAAAAGGAAGTACTTTTTCACACAATGCATTATCGGCCTATGGAATTCTCTGCCACAAGATGTGTTGACAGGAGTATGCTTCTTGCTTGGTCTTTTTTTTTTTTTTTAAGAACTAGATCACTAGAAAATAGTGATCGGATCCCAGGATTGTCTGTGTGGCCTTATAAAAGAGCAAATGTGCGATGTCAAATTTGGCCCATATCACTATGATGCACATGATGGAAGGGGAGATTGTGATAAAGGTTCACCATGGAGGAATGTCTCAGCTGCCGGCTGTTGGCTTGATGCTATAGATCAGAAGAACTGAATTTCAGATGGACCTTTTATTAAAGGACAATTAGACAACTCCACAGAGGAGAGGTCTACTGATTGCTGTCAGCTATGATGGAGCTTCCATGTTCAGAGGCAGTAGTTCTCTGAATACTAGTTGCTGGGGAGGGAAGAGGCCTAGTGTCTTCATGCCCTGCTAGTGGACTTCCATGGGAAACATCTGGTTGGCCACTCTGTGTGGCAATTAAGGTTGGAGAGCTGGTCTTGTGGTAGTGAGAATGAATTGCCCCTTTGCTAAGCAAGGTCCACTTGATTTGGGGACAGGAAAATTGATTTGGGGACTTGATTTTAGAACTGGAAAAGGTGCAGAAGAGGGCAACCAAGATGATCAGGGGCCTAGAGCACCTTCCTTATGAGGCAAGACTACAACACCTGGGACTTTTTCATTTAAAAAAAAGAAGACTGCAGGGAGACATGATAGAGGTCTCTAAAATCATGCATGGTGTGGAGAAAGTGGATAGAGATAAATTCTTCTCCCTCTCACATAACACTAGAACCAGGGGTCATCCCATGAAATTGATTGCCGGGAAATTTAGGACCAGCAAACGGAGGTACTTTTTCACACAACACATAATCAACTTGTGGAATTCTCTGCCACATGTGGTGACAGCCAACCACCTGGATGGCTTTAAGAGGGGTTTGGATAACTTCATGGAGGAGAGGTCTATCAACGGCTACTAGTTGGAAGGCTATAGGCCACCTCCAGCCTCAAAAGCAGGATGCCTCTGAGTACCAGTTGCAGGGGAGTAACAGCAGGAGAGAGGGCATGCCCTCAACTCCTGCCTGTAGGCTTCCGGCGACATCAGCTGCGCCACTGTATGAAACAGGATGCTGGACTAGATGGGCCTTGGGCCTGATCCAGCAGGGCTGTTCTTATGTTATCTTTTGACCTAGTTCCCCAACAAAGGCTCTTGAGTAAACTTAGCAGTCATGGGATAAGGGGACAGGTTCATGTGTTGATTCATAACTGGTTGAAGGACAGGAAACGGGGTAGGAATAAATGGACAGTTTTCACAATGCACAGAAGTAAAAAGTAAAAAGTGGTGTCCCACAAGGATCTGTGCTGGGACCAGTGCTCTTTAACTTAATCATAAATGATCAGCAAAGTGACAAAATTTGCAGGTGACACTAAACTATTTATTGTCCAAAACAGATTGTGAGGAGCTCCAAAAGGATTTTTCCAAACTGGGTGAGTGGGCGACAAAATAGCAAATGCGGTTCAATGTAAGCAAGTGCAAAGTTATTTATATTGGGGCAAAAAAAAACCCAACTTCACATATACACTGATGGGGTCTGAGCTGTCAGTGACTGACCAGTAGAGATATCTTAGGTAGACAGCTTGTTGAAAGTGTTGATTCAGTGTGCAGTAGCTGTGAAAAAAGCTAATTCCATGCTAGGGATCATTAAGGAGGGGATTGAAAATAAAAATGCATAATTAATATTTGGCATTCTCTGCCACAGAATGTGGTGATGGTCACTAGCTTGGATGGCTTTAAACAGGCCTTAGACAAATTCATGAAGAACAAGTCTATCAATGGCTACTAGTTTGAGGACTATAAGCCACCTCCAGCCTCAAAGGCAAGATGCCTCTAAATACCAGTTGCAGGGTAGCAACAGCAAGAGAAAGGGCATGCCCTCACCTCTTGCCTGTGGGCTTCTCAGAGGCATCTGGTGGGTCACTATGTGAAACAGGATGCTGGACTAGATAGGCTAACTAGATAGGCCTTTGCCTTTGCCCTCGCTAAGTGGACAAACAGGCAACTTTTAAAGTCATAGCTCTCTTATATTTAGCAGGGAGAGAGCCTATTCCATAGCATCCCTTCCATTAGCTGCTACTAGTGTCTCTTGTGTGTTTCTTTTTTGATTGTAAGCCCCTTTGGAACAGAGAACAATCTTCTCACCCCTTTTGCTGAGTAGACTGCTTTGAGATTATTATTATTATTTTGCTGCAAAGCAGTATATAAAATATTCTAAATAAAATTTTATTGATTGATTGATTGATTGATTGTTGCATTTCTATACCGCCTTTCGTTAAAAAACAACCCCAAGGTGGTTTACAAAAGTTAAAAACATACAATAAAAAGACAATAAAAACATCAAGCTAAAAAATATAAAAACATATAATAATAATAATAATAATAATAATAATAATAATAATAATAAACACCCATAAGAAATAACATTCCAAAATTAACATAAATGGATGATGATGATGATGAAGTAATGGGGAACTATTACAAGGTCTATGTTGCTGATTCAATTCAAGTTGATGCCAATTAATTAAGAACAGATTTCAGAGGACTAAAAATGTAGGAGGACTTTACAGAATGTGTTTCAGTAGGTCTGCATGCATCCTCCGATGTTTTCAGGATTGATATTTTTGGCTGGTCCTTAACAGTATATTTGGCGATGAGTAAATTTGCCTGGTCTCTGGGACCATGACATTTCCCTGCAGGGAGCCCTGGGGAAGAGCAGTAGGTAAGAGGCCTAAAGCATCGCTATTAAATCAAACTTGTTTATATGGAAGCAGAAATAAAACAGTAATCCGAATGAAACTGTGCCATGAATACTCAGCAACATGAAGTTGATGGTGATCAGCATTTTCAGGAAGTTTGGGTACCAATACGTGTCTGTGTGTGTGTGTGTGTGTGTGTGTGTGTGTGTGTGTGTAAAATGATTAAAATGCAAGGTGGTGCTCATATCTATGTATGCAGCCAGGTTCTATCAGCCGTATGAGCTGCAGATCATGATTATTGGGGTTCCAATCAGTGTTCCCTGTAACAGGGATCCCCAGATGTTGTGGACTACAACTCCCAGCATCCTCAGCTACAGTGGCATTTGGATGGGGATTATGGGAGTCGTGGTCCACAACGTGTGGGAATCTTTGTTACAGGGAACACTGGTGCCAATGTGCAGTTGACAACGATGATCTGTGTATAGCTGTGTTCTTCACTGTAAGGCCCATGGGCCAACAGCAGCCCCCAACAACCCTAAGTGCTGACTAACTGTTTATTATTGAGCTTGTGTGATGCTTCAGCCAAAGCCCCTGGCACCATGAGGAGATGACTATCCTGACTCTGCTGTGCTTTGCCCAGCATTGAGCAGGGGGGCTCCTTTTAGAGAAATTAGGACCTCTTGAGCCCTAGACAATCTTGGAAGATGTGCACAGAATGCTGGGAAATGTAGCCCTTCTCACACTGAAGGGTTCCAGCAAAACTGGCCACCGCTTGAAAAACAGTGAAGATCACTGCTGTATAACTTGATTATAGGTGACGAAGGTAATTGATATCTCTTGTGACCCACATCCTAGTCCCTTCTGATAAGGACCTCTCCAGCTATTACCATCCATGAGCAGCTCCAGATATAGCTCATCGATGTCTATAATTTGCTGGTCTGCGGCTTTTGATCCATCACCCAGTAAACCTATGAGATACATCACTGGAGGATACATGCCATTTCCCTTCCCACAAGCCTTCCTTACAAGGCAAGGCTAAAGCACCTAGGGCAAGCCCGCTCAACTTTGCCCCCCACAGCTGATTTTTGGACTATAAGTCCCATAATCCTCAGCCACAGTGGCCAATAGCCAGAGATTATGGGAGTTGTAGGCCAACATCTACAGGTGGGCCAGCTGAGCAAGCTTGACCTAGGGCTTTTTAGTTTAGAAAAAAGATGACAGAGGAAGACATGATGGAAGTCTATAAAATCATGCATGGTGTGGAGGGAGTGGAGAGAGAGAAATTTTTATCCCTCTCTCATAACATTAGAACCAGGGGTCATCCCATGAAACTGACTGCAAGAAATTTAGGACTGACAAAAGGAAGTACTTTTTCACACAATGCATTATCGGCCTATGGAATTCTCTGCCACAAGATGTGTTGACAGGAGTATGCTTCTTGCTTGGTCTTTTTTTTTTTTTTTAAGAACTAGATCACTAGAAAATAGTGATCGGATCCCAGGATTGTCTGTGTGGCCTTATAAAAGAGCAAATGTGCGATGTCAAATTTGGCCCATATCACTATGATGCACATGATGGAAGGGGAGATTGTGATAAAGGTTCACCATGGAGGAATGTCTCAGCTGCCGGCTGTTGGCTTGATGCTATAGATCAGAAGAACTGAATTTCAGATGGACCTTTTATTAAAGGACAATTAGACAACTCCACAGAGGAGAGGTCTACTGATTGCTGTCAGCTATGATGGAGCTTCCATGTTCAGAGGCAGTAGTTCTCTGAATACTAGTTGCTGGGGAGGGAAGAGGCCTAGTGTCTTCATGCCCTGCTAGTGGACTTCCATGGGAAACATCTGGTTGGCCACTCTGTGTGGCAATTAAGGTTGGAGAGCTGGTCTTGTGGTAGTGAGAATGAATTGCCCCTTTGCTAAGCAAGGTCCACTTGATTTGGGGACAGGAAAATTGATTTGGGGACTTGATTTTAGAACTGGAAAAGGTGCAGAAGAGGGCAACCAAGATGATCAGGGGCCTAGAGCACCTTCCTTATGAGGCAAGACTACAACACCTGGGACTTTTTCATTTAAAAAAAAGAAGACTGCAGGGAGACATGATAGAGGTCTCTAAAATCATGCATGGTGTGGAGAAAGTGGATAGAGATAAATTCTTCTCCCTCTCACATAACACTAGAACCAGGGGTCATCCCATGAAATTGATTGCCGGGAAATTTAGGACCAGCAAACGGAAGTATTTTTTCACACAATGCATAATCCACTTGTGGAATTCTCTGCCACAAGATGTGGTGATAGCCAACCACCTGGATGGCTTTAAGAGGGGTTTGGATAACTTCATGGAGGAGAGGTCTATCAACGGCTACTAGTTGGAAGGCTATAGGTGACCTCCAGCCTGAAAGGCAAGATGCCTCTGAGTACCAGTTGCAGTGGAGTAACAGCAGGAGAGAGGGCATGCCCTCAACTCCTGCCTGTAGGCTTCCAGCGGCATCTGCTGCGCCATTGTGTGAAACAGGATGCTGGACTAGATAGGCCTTGGGCCTGATCCATCAGGGCTGTTCCTATGTTCTTATATTCTTATGATTTGTATTTGGATGAGTGACTACATGTGAGCACAGTCTGCTATAAGATATTCCCTTTAACAGATGGGGCCATAGCTTCTTTACATGCAGAAATTCCCAGGTTCAGTCCCTGGCTTCTCTTGGTAGGGCTGGGAAAGACTCCTCCCTAAGGCCTAGGAGAGTTGTTCGCTACCTGTCAGTGTGGATAATACTGAGTTAGATGGACCAATGGTATGACTGCTTCCTATGTTCCTAATTGTGAAAAGGGCAAATTCCACACTAGAGACCATTAGAAGAGGGGTCTGAAATGTATTTATTATTTAACATATTTTTATACTGCTCAAAACTTACGTCTCTGGGCAGTTTACAACAAAATAAAATGATTATTTAAAATGTAAATGGAAGTAAAACATTAGTTAAAACAAAAACAAAAAGTTTAACACATTACAACAATTTAAATTTTAAAACAATATTTTAAAACAGCATTAAAACCATTAAAACAATATTAATTAAAAGCTTGGGTAAACAGATCTGTCAGAGATGGGGAGGCTCTTATTTCACTAGGGAGCGCATTCCAAAGCCTCGGGGCAGCAACAGAGAAGGCCCGTCCATGAGTGACCACCAGACAAACCGATGGAAAGTGCGGACAAACCTCTCCAGCTGATCTCAGTGGGTGGCGGGATTGATGATGAAGAAGACGTTCTCTTAAATACCCAGGGCCCAAGCTGTTTAGGGCTTTATAGCTTATAACCAGCGCCTTGTATTTTGCCTGGAAACGTATCAGCAGCCAGTGCAATTCCTTCAACACAGGAGTAATATGGTCTCTCCTAGATGACCCAGAGACCAACCTGGCTGCCGCCTTCTGAACCAACTGCAGTTTCTGGATGACGTACAAAGGTAGCCCAACATAGAGCTCATTGCAGTAATCTAGCCTAGAAGTTACCAGCAGATGTACCACTGTCTTGAGATCGTTCATCTCAAGAAATGGCGTATCAAGCTGGTGTATCAGCCAAAGGTGATAGAAAGCACCTCTGGTTACACCTACTGGACATCTCGGCATCAGACTCTGTAACAATTGTGGAGTTTGAATCCAAGTCAGCCCAAATACGAGATATTTTGTCCACAAATAACTCTTTTAAAATTTCATAGCGAGTAATTGTTGGTTCTAAGTACAGATTCAAGAGGGAAGGGGTGCACATTAGCCCCTTCTTGACCCTTAACAACTCCACTGGATGTGAGCTTCTGGACGTGATACGGGAGGAAAAGAATCACTTCTTTGCCGCATATATTGCCTGGGCATAGATCTTCAGATGCTCTCTAGTTAGTTAGTTATAAGTTTATTCGGTCATTGACCAGCAAACATTTACAATAAACCAGTATGTATTTTACAAATAATATAACAAAACCTGGCTATAACAGAAATAATATCAGTGTCCTCATTAGTTAAAAGATAATTTAAATAAAATTCATCAGACCGGCCAGGCAAATTGTCTAACATGGGAGATAAAAGTCTTAAACGGGGTTCCCTATAAAAATCACAATAAAGAATAACGTGCGAGGTGGATTCTATAACCCCTTTGCCACATGGGCAAAGTCGTAAAAATAGCCGAACTCCCTTAAACCTGCCATCCAATACTGCTGTAGGAAGAACATTTAAACGTGAGGGCTCGTCTAAATTTAGGAACAAGCACCACATCAAAATATTTAGCTGGTTTAAGATTAATAGCTTGACTCCCTAAGTATAAACCCTGCTTGAGCCATGCACCTTCTTGTTGAACTTCTATATCCAGGACACGTTGCTTAACTAACTTCCTGGCTTGCTCAATTCCTAAAGTATGCAAATCCTCTATGGAGAGGCCAAAAAAGGAAAATTTACTCAACACAGCTTGTTTCCAGCTCGAATTAAAACCATCGTTCATAGCCAAAGAGGCTAAACCCACCTGTCCAAAACTCAATTTTAACCAAAAT
The DNA here is from genome assembly GCF_027244095.1 of Hemicordylus capensis. Classification (NCBI taxonomy): domain Eukaryota; kingdom Metazoa; phylum Chordata; class Lepidosauria; order Squamata; family Cordylidae; genus Hemicordylus; species Hemicordylus capensis. The sequence goes on along the minus strand of NC_069657.1, from coordinate 27,763,476 downwards.
CAAAAAATACAGCACCAGTATAAGGATTCCAACCTAATAAGACCAACTTCTCTTCTGATGACAGCATTCGGAGCACAACACGGAACTTGCAAAATGCATCTAATAAAATTAGTCTGGATAGCCTCCAGTAGGGCAAAATTACTTGCAGGTCCCAGTTGGGCTCCATATAAGAGCAAAGGCAGTACTTTGGCTGTATAAAGTCTCACTGTCGCAGGTATAAAAGCAGCACCATGTGTAAAATGATAAGATTTGATCTTTACAACCATTTGAGCAGACTGTCTGATGGAGTTAAAATGGGCATTTCTAGAGCCAACAGAGTGAAACATAATTCCTAGATATTTAAAGGAATTAACCTGCTCAATCTTGTTTCCTTGTATGGACCAATTATAATGCCTAGCTCGCTTGGCAAACACTAAGACTCTATGTACCGTAATAATCTGTTGGATTTGAGTCGAGTCTTCCTCCACTTGTGCTCTAGTCATCTCCCTCGCTGCTTCAGCCCCCATAGTTCTTCCATATACCAAGGGGCCAGTTTCGAAGCGGGTTGGAGAAGGTGCTTAGGAGTGATCATGTCCACTGCCCTGGTGAGCTGATTATTCCAATTCTCCACCAGAGTCTCAACAGGGTCACCAGCAGAGCCAACACTAAATCCCTTCAAGGCTTCTTGGAATCCTGTTGGATCCAGTAACCTTCTCGGGCAGACCATCCTAATGGGCCCTCCACTCCTGCGGAGGTGGAATGTGGTCATGAGTCCAACCTTAACCAGATGGTGGTCTGTCCATGACAATGGGGAAATCACAGGAGTCCACATCCATGGAACACCACCCTGTTCAGAGTGAAAGACCAGATCAAGCGTATGACCAGCAATATGCGTCAGTCCTGAGACCACCTGGCATAGGCCCATAGTCATCATGGCTGCTATGAACTCCTGAGCTGCCCAGGACAAATTGGTCCCAGAGTGAGCATTGAAGTCCCCCAGCACCACAAGCCTGGGAGACTCCAATGCCAAGCCCCAGACCAAGTCCGCCAGCTCATTTAGGGACTCCATCGGGAAGAGGGGCGATGGGTACACCAACAGAAGTCCCAGTCTATCCCTGGTCCCCAAACTTAGGCACACACATTCAGACACTTCAACAGGGATCCTGGTCAGGGACATATTGTTCTTATAGATCACAGCCACTCCACCTCCCTGCCCACTTCCTCTCTCCTGCTCCTCAACAGAGTATCCTGGAGGAAGAAGCTGGGACCAGACTGGACCATCAGCCTCCCCCAACTAAGTCTCTGTAATACATACCAGGTCTAACCCTTCATCCAGAATAAAATCATGGATGGTTTCAGGTTTATTCTGCACCGACCTGGCATTACAAAGGAGCATGATGAGGCTCTGTGGGTGGATAGCATCGCTTTCCAAGGTCAAAGAGCTGGCAGGACAGCCAGAAGGGGAGACAGCAATTAAATTTCTGATTTCCCTTCCCTTGCAACAACCTGCTGACCTGTCTACCTTACTTCTTCTATTCCTCACCACCACTGGAATAGCTGCCCCATAATCAGTGGATACACCCCCTATCTCCCCATCTCCAGACAGACCCAGACACATTAATTCAACTCACCCAGGATTTCAAAAAGAAGCCGAGTTAAAATACCCACCCACCTCTACAAACCTACGAGGGACCTTGGGCCAAATCGTCTGGCCCTCGACCTTGTTGTCCCCCAAAGTGGATCCCCCAAAGGGGTGACAGGCAGCATTCCTATAAAGACCCAGAACTGGGCAGGTGACCCCAGGAACTGCTGAGTCACCCAGGAGCCGGCCCCAGTCCTGCACACACTCCCCACAGATGTTACACAGTGGCAGCAGGCCACAGCCCTACGGGGGAAGCAGGAGCAGGCAGGCAACTGCAGAAGGAAACCGCAGAAGGAACCAACAGCACCCACCTGGCCTCTCACCTCAGGCAGCACTGAAGGGCAACAGCGTTGGGAGGCTGGCAACAGCCCATGTGCGGCCGCTGTCATGGTTCCCTGGCCCCACCCCCTATGTCTGATGTCAGATGCAGGGGCCGGCTAGGCACACTCCCGCATCTGACATGAAACACGGGGCACGTGGTCTTCCTCCCAAACAGGGCCATGCGGCCTCATTTGGAAGGAAGAGTGGCCCACGCTGCGTTGGGCCGCATGGGCCAGAGCGACTCACCAATGCAGCGTGAGCCAATCTCTCTCCTGAATGGGGTCCCGTTTGGGAGGGACACCGACCGGCCCACGCTGCGTTGGCAGCGAGACCAGGAGCAGCTCTCTCTGCCTTTAAGGCAGGGATAGTCACACTGGCTGTGCTGCCAATGCAGCGTGGGCCGATTTCAGCTCCAAACGGGGCCCTGTTTGGGACCGAAATAACATCCCCCTGCATCTGACGTCAGACATGGGGGGGGCATGTCTGGGGTCACACTCACGGCCTTTGATTGGTGGCGGCCCAGTTCTTTGAACCCATTCGCCCAATGGTGGCTCCACCCCTGCTAAAGGGGGAAGCAGCTGGATGCTTCCTCATCTCTGCTGGGCCTCTAGCAAAATGAGGACAGAGGCAGCACTCCTATAAAGGCCCAGAACCAGGCAGATGGTCCCAGGAACTGCTGAGTCACTCAGGAGCTGGTCCCAGTTCTACACACACTTCCCACAGATGTTACACCATGGCAGCATGCCACAGCCTCACAGGGCAAGAAGGCAGCTAATGCACTGTGTGGAAAAGTTCTTCTTTTTGTTGGTCCTAAATTGCTTGGCAATCAGTTCCCTGGGATGACCCTGGATCTAGTAAGAGGGAGCAAAATTTCTCTCTATCCACTTTCTCCACACCATGCATGATTTTATAGACCTCTATCATGTCTCCCCTCAGTCATTTTTTTTCTAAACTAAAAAGCCTCAGGTGCTGCAGCCTTGTCTTGTAAGGAAGGTGCTCTAGGCTCCTGATCATCTTGGTTGCCCTCTTCTGCGCCTATTCCAGTTCTACAATGTCCTTCTTAAGATATGGTGACCATTCCTCTATGAGCGCTTCCACACTTTACATGTTGTGCTTCTTGCATTGACATTCGTACTTTAGAGTTCCCCACAGCTAACATGTGAAGTGTGTCCAATAGCTGTATGTCCTTAAACAGCCCTGTACGCATTCCAGTGTAGCCATGGCACATCATCCACTGTGGACCCTTTCTCTATCAATATTCAACCTTTTAAAACCTAGTATTTATCTCTAAATCCTAGGTAACATGGGGCCAACTTTTAATTCTTCTTTTTTTAGGCTGTAAATGTTAAACATTCTTAAACAGAATGGGACACACATGTGTGAACATCTCAGAAGCATTTCCAGATTTAACCTTGCTCTAAAAGCAGATCTTTGTGAATGCAGCCTGATATTCTTTTTAAAAATACACTCCGCTTGTATATAATTTTACTTCCCAACTACATATAAAAACTCAGAATACAAGGAGTGTAATCTAAATCTTTTCGCAGGTAGTGCAAGTTATTAAACTTCCATATCTAAGGACGTAAAGAAAAAGCAAACCCGCTGTGGATTCTTTAATTGTGTTTTTCAGCAAACTGATTTAAAGTTCCCTGGGGCACATATAGTGTAGGATTGTGACATATCACACCAGGTTAAGTCAAACTCAAAATGTTATGTGATATGACAAGATGTAAAGCACATGATTAACGCATCCACTGGGAAGCCTGCCTTTATGAAAACCATGTAGCAGAGAAGCTCTGAACTCTCTCAAATAAACATGGATTTTGAAGAGAGAGAAAAGCGGGGGGAGGCTAGGCCAGGTCACAATCTCCAGCATAGCTGCAGGGAATCCAACTTGAGCGCTCTTCCAAGAACTGTGCCAGTCAAGTACAAGAAGCCAGTGCTGTACACTAGTTCAGGTGCTGCTTTGGTGGCAAACAATACAGTTTATAACTTTTGAAGAAACCAATTAACCTGGTTAAAGAAGCCTTCACTGACAAACCAGGTGAGTTTTAACTGGTTAATTGATTAAATCTGCATGAATTTGCATGTGAGAAAAACAATCATTTGAAGAGAAAGCAAACTTGCTTTCTGGGCTGGTTCTCACAATCAAAGCAATGTCAGTTTACTGGGAATCTATAGATTGCCATGGCACACACAGTTCCACAGAGCATGTCATGAGAACCTGGAAAAAGTCAGCAATCTCTGTGCGGCAGCACACTTGTAACTAAAAAGTCTTTGAGATCATCAGGAGAGTCCGTCTGCATTTGCCACCGGCTTGTCTGGTGGCTACTCAGGGATGGGCCTTCTCTATTGCTGCCCCGAGGCTTTGGAATGCGCTCCCTAGTGAAATAAGAGCCTCCACATCTCTGACAATTTTTAAAAAGTCTTTAAAGATGCACCTGTTCACCCAGGCTTTTAACTGATACTGTTTTGATTGTTTTTAATGTTGTTTTAGAATATTGTTTTAAAAATTGTAAATTGATATATATTAAATTTATTGTTTTTGTTTTTAATTAATGTTTTAATGTTTTTATTTTGTTGTAAACCTCCCAGAGACGTAAGTTTTGGGCGGTATAAAAATATGTAAGATAGATAGATAGATAGATAGATAGATAGATAGATAGATAGATAGATAGATAGAAGACCCTCTACTGGTCTTTCCTGTTTCTGGTTTGAGGCCTGCTTGAGTCTCAGAACAGAAGCAGAGGTGCACCTAGGTAATTTTGGAACCTGGATCTAAAGGCCTTTGGAGCCCCACTGCAAGTTAAGCATCATTTTTTAACACAGAGAACATAAGAACAGCCCTGTTGGATCAGGCCCAAGGCCCATCTAGTCCATCATCCTGTTTCACACAGTGGCCCACCAGATGCTGCTGGAAGCCACAGGCAGGAGTTGAGGGCATGCCCTCTCGCCTGCTGTTACTCCCCTGCAACTGGTACCCAAAGGCATCCTGCCTTCTTGAGGTTCTTGAGGGCACAAACCACACCACCCAGGACAGACTAAAGATGATTTGGGGGTGCCCAGGGGATGTGGAAGCCCTGGACTTTGGCCCCGAAGTCCATGGATAAGAGCACTTCTGAATAGAAGTGAAGTGGTGTCAGGGAACGACTGGGAGAGGGGAAACAGGAGCAATATGAGACACTCCACAATCCAGCCAGATGTGCCTGAAGCTACACATGTGTCTCATTGTCCCCAACCAATGACATGCTCAGACAGACGCAAGCCTGGCCCCCACAGGGAGGGGTTGGGAAAGCAGCAGGTCAATGTGCCTCGCGCCTTCCCCGAGCGTTGCTCCCACCCCCTGCCAGAGGTATGACGCATGCAGCAGCCTATTTAAAGACCAGTCAGCCAGTGATGAGGGCCAGCTACAGATAACGGCTGGCTGGAGCTGGGCTGCCTAGTGAGTGTTGGAAGATGGTGACTCTTTACAGAAGAGAAGGGGAACAGGGTGGCATTAACCTCCCCTCTCCTTTGGAGATACTCTGAGGCCTAATCAAGATCAGTAGGAGACAGAAGATGGGGGTGTCCTATAGCTTCACAAGGGGCTGCACTTGGGGGCATGTTCAAACTCCCATTAGCTAAATCTTGGTTATCATGGAGAATTTTTGCACATGATATTCAATCCTGCTTTCCATCTTCTGCCTCTATAAAGCAATATAAACACTTAAGAACATAAGAGCATAAGAGCGGCCCTGCTGGATCAGGCCCATGACCCATCTAGTCCAGCATCCTGTTTCGCACAGTGGCCCACCAGATGCCACTGGAAGCCACAGGCAGGAGTTGAGGGCACGCCCTCTCTCCTGCTGTTACTCCCCATTCATTTGATGTCTATACCGCCCTTCCAAAAATGGCTCAGGGCGGTTTACACAGAGAAATAATAAATAAATAAGATGGATCCCTGTCCCCAAAGGTCTTACAACTTAAAAAGAAACATAAGATAGACATCAGCAACAGTTTTTGGAGGTACTGTGCTGGGGGTGGATAGGGCCACTTGACATTGGCTAGGAGAGCTGGTCTTGTGGTAGCAAGCATGACTTGTCCCCTTAGCTAAGCAGGGTCTGCCCTGGTTGCATATGAATGGGAGACTTGTTGTGTGAGCGCTGTAAGATATTCCCCTTAGGGGATGGAGCCGCTCTGGGAAGAGCAGAAGGTTCCAAGTTCCCTCCCTGGCATCTTCAAGATAGGGCTGAGAGAGATTCCTGCCTGCAACCTTGGAGAAGCTGCTGCCAGTCTGTGAAGACAATACTGAGCTAGAACTCCAGTCTGGGAAGCTTGCACAAATCAGATGACACTCTCCAACCTCCAGAATTTCGGTTTGGTAAGTGTAAGTTACTTCAAACCGAGGGTTCATCCAGAGTTTGGGGAGAGGAATCGGAACTATGGTTGGGTCCTGTAACCGTGGTTCCGATACTTCGCATGTCCCACTGGGCCAACCTGAGGTGGGTTTACCTCAGGTTTCATGTGACCTCTGAATTCAGCCCAAATATTTGCTCGCAAATAAAGTTTCCCCAATAACAACTATGCCTTTGTTCCCTCAGACTTCTTGTGGTAGAGTTGCTCCTGATAGGCATGAATGTACCTCACTGTCTCAACCAACACCTGCGTGGTTGAGTAGAGCAGAACAACATGTGAGCATCGCATGTAGAATAACAATGGATGGTTTGGTATGTATGCCAATGGGTCTACCCTGTGTCACATCCAGTTTGGGCCCGGTTATATTTAAAAATGAGGAATAATAATTGCTTCCTTCAGGAATGTTTGAGTCAGATGGGAGTTGCAAAGTTTGCCCCAGAAAACAAAAGATACAAAAATAAGGAGGGAGATACCTTTCAGTGTCCAATACCTGTTGCTATAAAAATATTCAGTTGGTGCATTAAATATAAATCTTCCTCGTGCACATATTTTTATTCCTTCAGGTAGGCAGTGCTTAATCAAGCACAAGCTTCATTTAATTTTAATTTTGATTCATATCCCACCCTTTCTGCAGGGCAGAAGGTGGGCAGCAGCAATTCTGGATCAAATCAATAGGTCCATGTGTGGTGTTTTTAAAGAGTTCACTACAGACTCGGAAAATATTAATGGACCAGGGAACAAAAGAAGAGGAATAAAGAAAAGCAGTAGTTTCAAGTACTGATCTTTCTCAAGGGCAAAAAGACATAACTATACATAGGCAAATTCGTTCTTCTGAATAATGGAGAGATCAGACTTAGTTGCTTCAGCAGCAGGCATGAAAATGGTGCTCTTGTCCTATTCTTTTGTCTTTCTAGGGCCATTCACAACACTCAGAGGGATCTGGTGGGCCGCTGTGTAAAACAGGATGCTGGACTAGATAGGCCTTGGGACTGTTCCAGCAGGGCTGTTCTTATGTTCTTATGTAAGTACAGCATACTTGGAGCTTGTGATCAGCCTGTTTGGGGCTCTTACAGTGGCATAGTAATGTTGGCAGAAGCCCGTGGTTTGATTTTTGGAGCCCCACTAGCACTCTCATCACCTCTGCGGCCCCCACTCAGCCTCTCTCTCATGGACCTAGCCTAATGACATCACCGCCCCAAGCTCATCCCAGCAAGAACAGGAGCTGGGGTGGTCATGTCATTAGACCATGTCGTGGCCGACAAAGGGAGGCCAGCCAGTAGCAATGGCAGCAGTGGGTAAGCGGGCTAAGCTGGGGCCGCAGAGTTGAGAAATAGGTGTATAGGGGTTTGCAGAAGCAAGCAGCAGCCCAGCGGGTGAGTTCCATTAGCAGCAGGAGGTGCACAGAGGCTCCCCCGAGCCTTACTTGGTGGTCCATGTGCTCTGTACATGCCCACTTAATTATGGATTCACCTCGGGCCCCTCAATTCTGAATAGGAAAAAACCAAGCTGAGAATTTGTTGTCTTGCTACCATTCTGCCCAGCGTCAACCTTCTTTGCAGGTCAAAAGGCTGTGCAGTCCTGTGCCGGAGGCGCTCGTACCCTTGGACTTCGGGGCCAAAGTCTGGGGCCTCCACAGCCCCTGAGGGCCCCCAAATCCTCTTTAGTCTGTCCTGAGTGGTGTGGCCACCCAGTTGAGCATGATGATGCTTAATTTGCAGGGGAGGGGCCTCTCCAAAGGCCTTTAGCTCCAGGTTCCAAAATTACTTAGGTGCGCATCTGTCTTGCACTACCCTAAAGCAGCAGAAGCTTGGGGCAAGAACTTTTTCTCAGAGAGTAAAAAATGTGGACTCTAGAGGGAATGAGAGAATGGGTTGCTTTTGTTCAGGAGCCAATGCTAATTTGACCGGCAATAATGGATCAGTGGCGTTAATGCCTTCTATTGGGAGCTTGAAGACTGGGTAGACAGAGGTACAGAACAAGAACATTTTTGCACAGAGGAAAGAGGGATATAGGGAAGCTTTTGGAAGCTCAGGTGGAGGCGGTGGCCAGGGGTGCCTTTGCATGGCTTCGGCTAGTGCGCCAACTGCGTCCCTTTCTTGAGAAGGCAGATCTGGCCACAGTTACCCATGTCTTAGTCACGTCATGGCTGGATTACTGTAATGCGCTCTACGTGGGGCTGCCCTTGAAGAATAGCTGGAAACTGTAGCTAGTGCAAAACACAGCAGCTAGGGTTTTAATTGGAGCTGCCCGGTAGGCACACATCACACCCATTTTGAAAGAGTTGCACTGGCTGCCAGTTCATTTCCGGGTCCAATTCAAGGTGCTGGTTTTGACCTTTAAAGCCCTTAACGGTTTGGGCCCAGCGAACTTGAGGGACCGCCTGCTCCCAAGGGTTGCTGCCCACTTGATGAGGTCATCAGAGGGGGCTCTGCTCCGGGTGCTGACAATGTGGGAGGCTCGGCTGTCATGCACTCGGGACAGGGCCTTCTCTGTTGCTGCCCCAAGACTTTGGAATGCTCTCCCAGTGGCCATTCGCTCCTCTGACTCCATCACAGTTTATAGAAAGCATGTTAAATCTTGGCTTTTTATCCAGGCCTTTACATGATTCTTTTATTGCTGCTTCTATGTGTTTTACTCACATATAGTTTTAATGCTTGTATTTTATAGATTTTAAATTAGATTGGTTTTATATTTTTAGCTTAATATTTTTATTGTCATTTTTATTGTATTTTTAAAAAACGTTTGTAAACCGCCTTGGGATTGTTTTTAATGAAAGGTGGTATATAAATGTAACAATAAATAAATAAAAATAAATAAATATAGGAAGCTGCCATATACAGAGTCAATCCATTGGTCCATCTAGCAAATCAATATTGTCTACACAGACTGGTAGTTTCCAAGGTTGCAGGCAGGAATCTATCTCAGCCCCATCTTAGAGATGCCGGAGAGGGAATGTGGAACCTCAGGTGCTCTTCCCAGAGCAGCTTCATCCCCTGAGGGGAATATCTTACAGTGCTCACAAATGTAATCTCCCATTCATATGCAACCAGGGAGGACCCTGATTAGCAAAGGGGATAGGTCATGACCCTCCATGGAGGAGGACATGCCTGACAATCTTTGGAGGACTTGCCTGCCAATTTTCATTTCCATTGCCCTTACAACTTAATTTTTTTAATATAGTAGTAGTAGCTGTGTTATAAAAATGTTTAAAAGCTTTTAAAACACCATTTGGCAAATTTGGCCACTGCAGGCCCCATGGCCATACTCATGCAGGACAATAAATGCATGATAACACAGTGAAAGCTGAAAGTATTGCAATGCTGACACCTATTTTCCATCCCTAGGGGTGTGATTGATTGATTGATTGATTGATTGATGATTGATTAAGTGCCATCAAGTCGGTTTCAACTCTCAGCGACCACAAAGATAGATTTTCTCCAGGATGATCTGTCTTCAACTTGGCCTTTAAGGTATCTCCGTGGTGCATTCATTGCTGTCATAATCAAGTCCATCAACCTTGCTGCTGGTTGTCCCCTTCTCCTCTTGCCTTCAACTTTCCCCAGCATTATGGACTTCTCAAGGGAGCTGGATCTTCGCATAATGTGTCCAAAGTATGATAGTTTGAGCCTGGTCATAGGAACATAGGACCATAGGAAGCTGCCATATACTGAGTCAGACCATTGGTCTATCTAGCCCAATATTGTCTTCACAGACTGGCAGTGGGTTCTCCAAGGTTGCAGGCAGGAAACTCTCTCAGCCCTATCTTGGAGAAGCCAGGGAGGGAATTTGGAACCTTCTGCTCTTCCCAGAGTGGCTCCATCCCCTAAGGGGAAGATCTCATAGTGCTCACATGGAGTCTCCCATTCAAATGCAACCAGGGCAGACCCTGCTTAGCTAAGGGGACAAGTCAGGCTTGCTACCACAAGACCAGCTCTCCTCCCTTAATTTGTGCTTCGAGTGAAAATTCTGGATTATTTGTTCTGTGATCCATTTGTTTGTTTTCCTGGCTGTCCATGGTATCTTCTAGGGATGTAGACCTTGTTAAATAATCAGAATGAGCATGCATCCCTCCCCGAATGGTACCGACTACTCCAGCTGGCTCATGTACTCCTGGAGCTGGTTGCATTCCCACACTTCTCTTCAGACACAGAAGAGAAGTTTATGGTGGCAGCTTTATTTGCAGACGCCAAAACACATCAATTGCACGCAAGTGTGGCATAGGTGTTCCTGTCCATATTGGCCCACTGCAGAATGATGTGATCAGCACCACGGGTAATGCTGATTCCCGAAACCAGTAGATCAGGTCTCTTTTTACAGCTGGCTGAGCTGGATGCAGCTGGATGGTATGGAGCAGTATGAAAGTCATAATGTCAGCTGAAATATACGAGAACTGGGCGTACCATTATAAACTCAGAACTATTGGGTTTCCCACTTATTAAGGCACCTTCAGTATTTTTGGCCTCTCTTTCCCTATTTAAATTGCACTGTTTATAAGAGTTCAACACTTACTGAATTGGTGAGAAATGATGGGAAATATCAAGCAAAGGGCCTTTCTGCGAAGAATTTGGAACACACAAATGACGGCGTAACTGAGAAGCGCTCTTGGGCTGGCAGCTCTGGAAAATGACACTATTAGAGCGTGATTTAAAAGACACCATAAAATATTAACATCATCTGTATCAGACCTATAGCTAATTTTCCTAGACTAGGAACACATCCCGTTGGATGTGTGGATTTCTGAAATATTGCATTATTAGATTGTTTCAGTCTTATTAGTGTGTTTGCATGCAAATTGCTATCGGAGTTAATGCCTCCTAATAAGATAGAGGAAATGATTACATTATCAATTTTTAATCATACACGCAATTTACAAAAATTAATCTATATCTCCATTTTAAAGTCTGTAATAAGACACAGTTTAGTTTTGATTTTATGCCACTATCGTACTGCTGTCATCGTGGTTCCTTTTCATTGCAACTAATAGAACTCAATTCATCATGGTGTTTCTTTTTGGCTGTGGTGGAGTGGGGTTGCCTTTTTATCCACTGATGGCCTGTTTGTCTTTGAACCGCCAGGACACCACCAAGTTGCAACTAATCAGCCATGTACAAGTATGTATGTATGTATTTGTTTATTTCGGCCAAGGCCAGCATAGCCATGTACAAGTAGAGATCTGATAAATCTCCTTTTATTGCTCCTTGACTAGGAACATAGGAAGCTGCCATATACTGACTCAGATCATTGGTCTTATATAGCTCAGTACTGTCTACATAGACTGGAAGCAGCTTCTCCAAGGTTTCATGCAGGAATCTCTCTCAGCCCTATCTTGGAGATGCCAGGGAGGGAACTTGAAATCTTCTGCTCTCCCCAGAGGGGCTCCATCCCCTGAGGGGAATATCTTACAGTGCTCACATGTCGTCTCCCATCCAAATGCAACCAGGGTAGACCCTGCTTAGCTAAGGGGATAAGTCATGCTTGCTACCACAAGACCAGCTCTCCTTTCTAAAACTGGCAAAACAGACACTTCCCAAGCACCTGGGAGGCCAAAATTCAGAGCTGATGGACTGTGTTGACTTAAGAACTGTGACTGCGCAAAACCTTACAGAGTCTCAAAAATGATTCTAGTGAACAAAAAAAGCGCCCCCCTTTTCTATCTGTGTATCTATCTATCTGCAAGCAGCCTCCCCGGCACAGGGGAGTCTCTCCAGGATGCCCCACATGCTTTCCTGGGGCATCCTGGAACTTCCAGGGGCCACATGGCCCCCGGTCCCCGCAGTCCCTGCCGTCTCTGTGATGGGGCAGTGTACAAATACAATACAATAAAATAAAGTGTTGCTTGCCCAGCTTCAGCTCACCAAATGTGTCCTGTCTCTGATTGGGGTCTAGGGGCAATTGTGGGCACTCCAACCTGGAGAAAGTGATAGAAGCACAGAAGCAGGCTGCTGTGTGTGCATCACTTGCTCAATCGGGAACCACGAGGAGAAAAGGGATGTGTATCCAAATGCACATCTGCCTGCGGACCCAAATGCAGATGTCTTCTGTCTTCATTACATTACTTGCCATGGTATGTGTAATCAAATGCACATCCCCATTTCATGTCCTGGCACAACATTTTCATGCACAAATGCCATCTTATGTGCGGCTAGAGAAGAGAATAACTGACATTTCCCTGACAAGATAGCACTCTATTCAAAAGTGCACTTTGCAATTGCCAAATCACTACAAACAATTTCAAAATATAATGAAAGCAATATGGTGTGGCTCTTGAAGTTTGCTTTTACAGTTAGCGTGTTATTAATTAAAGTCTTGAGAAACAGAATAGCTGAACTGTGAGGTCTTCTCATTGCATTAAAGTATACGTGAACTGTAGCTTTGATTACAGAACGACTATATTACTCTAAATGTGTAAAACTATACATAGCATCTTCTTACAGTCTTGAGCATTGGTTCTTTAATAATAATAGTATGTAGTATAGTGTTTAGTGTTCAATAAGAACATCTAGAGAGGAGAGATGGTCTTATGGTAGCAGGCATGACTTGTCCCCTTAACTAAGCAGGGTCTGCCCTGGTTGCATATGAATGGGAGACTTGTTGTGTGAGCGCTGTAAGATATTCCCCTTAGGGGATGGAGCCGCTCTGGGAAGAGCAGAAGGTTCCAAGTTCCCTCCCTGGCATCTCCAAGATAGGGCTGAGAGAGACTCCTGCCTGCAACCTTGGAGAAGCCACTGCCAGTCCGTGTAGACAATACTGAGCTAGATGGACCTATGGTCTGACTCAGTATATGGCAGCTTCCTATGTTCCTATGTAACCCTACCTGTAGGGTAGGTCAGCAACTTCCAGATGGGGAGCCCTAGTTTGTTGTTATTGTCATGAACCCCAAGACTGACCCTGTGAAATCAGAACTGCAATTGGATCCAGGAACCGCAGTTCCAATCATTCAGACATTACAGGGGAAAACCTGAGGTGAGTTTGCCTGATCTGGTAACTGACTATCAGGGGGAGTGTAACCCCATCCAGAACAGGCAGATCTAAACCATCTCTCGGGTTCCGACCTCCCACAGTCAGTACCCAAGAGGTAGGAATGGAACCACTAATGCCACACAATCCCCCCTCCCTCAGGTGACCCATAAGTTTATCAAACGCCTCTGAGAGATCCAAAAGGATCAGCAGAGTCACACTCCCTCTGTCAATAGCCAATTGGAGATAATCCATCAGGCTAAACAAGGCAGTCTCAACCCCGTAGCCTGCTTGAGAGTCCATTTGAATTGGGTCTAGATAATCTGTATCACCGGAACCTGCCCGATTAATAATCAATTAATGGATTATTCAGATAAAATAGTATAAATTAATTAAAAGTTCTTTAACTAGTTGACAACCCTTAGTTTGTCCCTTAGTTGTTGTAGGTGGGAATAGAAGAAGAAGAAGAAGAAGAAGAAGAAGAAGAAGAAGAAGAAGAAGAAGAAGAAGAAGAAGAAGAAGAAGAAATCAATATCAATATTTTTAATATTTTGAAATTTTTCAATATTAATAACAAACTGGTTCATGCACTGAATGAACTGAGTATTCATTACATGCAGTACATTTTTGAATTTCAGCATTTTCCAGTGCAGAGTTTCCAAATAATGAAGTGCGTTTAAAAAATATTCAGTTATTAGGCTCCATAACTAGATATATGGCTAATTTGACTCGTCCCTGGATTAACAGCTCACAAGGGAAAAGAGTTCAGTAACATGAAGGCAGAGCCAAGAAAGTTGCAGGAAAATAATTTAATGAAGAGTCAGTGTGCTAGAAGATGTCACAAGGATAAAAGCCACTTAATGAAGGGATAATATCTTCCACTTTGTAGTATATGAAGCAGTAAACGGCTGCCGATGCTGGAAAATCAACAAACCAAGATGGATCCTTTTAAACAAATTTTCCAATTTTTATACCATCATATATATAGTTAAGCCAACTATAAAGAAAAGCAATCTTTTTAAGCCTGTCAATGACCCTCGTTGCAAGTCGTCAAGGTCTACCTAGGGATGTGCATGAAGAAAGATGCGTTCACAGTGATAATGATGAATATTTTTATATACTGCTTTTCTTGCATTTACTACTATGCTGGTGGTGAACTGTTAGCCACCTCAAGCATTTTTATGTCAGTAGAAAGTGCCCTAGTTTGTTGTTGTTGTCATGAACCCCAAGTCCGACCCTGTAGTACATGGGTCTGATACAGAAAACTCCCAGGAGGAGGTGATCATGATCCCTGAACCCATTATGCTTAGGTATGGCACAGAGGACTCCCAGGATGAGGTGGGAGTCCAGGAGCATCCACCTCCACATGACCAGGGTCCCCTGTACCCATGGATCCCCTCGACACTCCTCTGTGCTTGTCCTCTGAAATATAAATATGAATACTACTGCTAATTGTACACATAGATGTTGTGCATGCAGTTCTCTTGCCCATGTGCAGAGTTTGCAGTTAGAGACTTTGATTACTTTCATCAGATATTCAGCCTGGCAAATGTGGTAGTGGTGGTGGTGGTGGGCTTTCTTTTGTATCTCTGATCTCTCCACCAGATAGCAGATTGGTGGTATTCAGACTTTCTAATCCAGGCTATATGCACACATAGGTTTAGATTTGGCCACATTGCTTGCTGGTTTTTATCTATCTATTTATTTAGGGTTTTATACCCTGTGACCTTAGCTGTCACAGCGGCTTACAGAAGTTAAGGACAATAAAACATTGAGCCGAGTCTCACGATCAGTGAGACCCGGATTAGCAGGGTGAGAGGGGAGAGCGGGCTAAGCCTGCTCTCCCCTCACACAAGCAGGGAGGGAGCCCTGGGTGGCCGGATTGGCTGCCCACACGATTGCTGGCTCCATGACAGAGCCAGCAGGGGCTGGGGAACTCGGGGGCCACGCGGCCCCCGGAAGCTCCAGTATGCCCTGTGTGCTCGTGCAGGGCATACTGGGGAGACCCCTGGAGCCAGGAGGTGGCTTTTTGCTTCCCTTCCGGGGGTCTCTTCATGAGTAGCCATGGCACGGAACCACACCACGGCTACTCACGATCGGAAAGCCCGGGTTTGCAGAGTGCTCGCTCTGCAAACCCGGGCTAAGGGGAGGGCTAAAAAAGCAGGCTAGCCACTTGTAAACCACCGGGCTTGCCTGTGAGCCCGGTGGTTTACATGATCAGCCAAAATCGGGCTAGGTTCTCCTAGCCCGATTTTTGCTGATTGTGAGAATAGCCCCGTTAATTCATAAAACTTAGCATAGTAATTTTTTTTTTTAAGATAAGTAATCTTTTCATAGGGATAGAAATATAGCTATCAAATATTCCAATTAAAATCACAAAAAGATTGGCACTGCACTGAATTCTCCAGAGCTTGCCAAACTAAAATGATGTTTGTGGTTTTCCGAAAGCTTATGCTGCAGGGTACCTGTCAAAGTTCTCCAGAAATGTTCTCCACCATCAAGAAGGTGCCTTTGTTTAGCCCAGTCAGACCCCGTCCCATACCAGGAGCCCAGGCTAAATTTTACCTAAAAGCTCAGCTTCCACTCCCAATAGCAATTATATCCACTCCTGCTCTATAATATTTAGCAGAATGAATAAATTGCCCCGCAGCCTGTGATGTGTTATGGAATAGGGAAGCAGAGGCTGACATGATTTTAGACAAAGTTACATTTTTATGAGATCTTATGGAGGTAAAGACAACCTTTCACAAGGTTGCACATGGATGTTGCCTTTTGTGGCAACTGCACATTTATGGTAACTTCTAATTTTGCTCTGTATTATAAGGATAATAATATAAATATGTTATAAGGATTCATGAGGTAATGCCTTTTAAATATCTTAAGCCCTAAAAAGTGCCATGTGATACTAAAGGTATTATAAGGAAACAACCTTCCATCTCTGAGCAATCAAACTATTGGTCTTAATATTTCCCTTGGATGAGATAATAATATACATATAATTGTCTAGTTCATTGGGCATTCCCTTGATTCTCTTTTTAAACTGTGTTTAAATATGCTGTACTTTATGCTGGTCAAAAACTGAAATACATTTATCTATCTATCTTGATTCTTCTGAATACAAATTTCTTTTAAACAAATTGTTATCATAAAGTTTTATAAACCGAAGACCAAATCCCCTCTTTTCATGAACCAGGATGGGAGCTGTGTTCTCTCTCTCTCTCTTATTCTGCTGCTCAGTATATATGTACCTTAAACCTAACCTCAAGGTAGAAACGGAATTCTCTTGGAAAGTGTAAAGAAGTTAAACCTTCTCTTGGTGCTACTTTAATGTTCACCATCCTTTAAGCAAGCACCGCTCTCCATGTGCCAAATTAGTGTGTTTAGTTGATAGTGTGGATAAAGGCAATGTGACTTAGAGCTGTGATCAGCAAATTCATTTAAGCGGTGCTTGGACTATTACTAGACTCCCACATTAATGGGGGGGGGGATGTACTCCTAGAGACTCATTTCACTGAATAAACCAGTTATGCAGACAAAATGGCATTTGGGCTATCTAACTTTTACATGGGAACCTCGATATAGAAGAAGAGATTAATTAAAAACTAAGAATTCCCTTGCTATTTATCTTCATGCTGATACATGAATATGATTTGGGGAGAATATTAACATTTTCCTTATTTTGTTCCTTTATTGTTCCTTGGGTTCACGTTGCCCTGTGTTCTACTCCTCCTGAGTTAAGAGTGAAACTAACAGAATTCTGCAATTAATTCTACACAAGAGTAGGCCCAAGGGAAATATTCTAGCTATTTCCCATCTCCCCACCCCACCCCCATTTACCTCACAATGTGAAAGTGGAGCCCACTAGAAAGCGGCAGCAAGGATTCCTAGCAGAAGCACGCATCATAGAGGCGGGCGCCAGCACTTGAATTAAAACATTGAAATTGTTTAGAATTGTAAATTGCTTAAATTTTAAACGGTATAAAATTTAGATTGTAAATTTTTAGCACAGTTTTAATTGGGTTAATTCCGATTTTATAATTTGTTTTGTAAACCAGCCTTTGGTATGAGGTGGTATAGAAATGTAATACATACGTACATACATACGTACATGGACAGGATTACAGTGCAGCTCTAAGAAAGGATGGACAATTGATGATCAAGAATGAGTAAGATGTTAAATGGAATTCTAAGCAGGTACAAACAATGGCCTCTGACAGTGAAGATACAAAGAGGCTATTCTCAAGATGGGGAGAAACCAGGCTAAGGGAGCCCAGCCCGGTTTCCTTCCTCATGAGAACCACCAGGCTTGTGGATGAGTCCGGTGGTTCTATGGCAGCTAGCCCGCCTAAGAAACCCTCCCCTTAAACAAGGTTAATGGAGTGAGAACTCTCTTAAACTTGTTTGCTTGATCATATGTCAGCCGTGGGGGGGGGGGAGAGGGAGAGAGGGGAGGGGGAGAGGGAAGGAGGGACCCCAGGAAGGCACTGGGCACTCACACATTACCTTCCTGGGACTCTGGGTGCTGGGGCGCCATGCGGTGGCACTCCCTTCCCTCGACCCCTGGAGCTCCCGAGGGAGCCACAGCCAGGCGCAGGAGTGCCCAACTGAAGCAGCCACTCATCTGGGCGCCCAATCCAGCTGCCTAGCAATGAGCAACTGCTCGTGTGCAGGGATTGCGGGCTCCCCTGATTGTGTGAAGAGCCTCAGTGGGTGGGCTCAGATGACCCACTGCAAGTATGGCGAGTGCAAACCCTCAGTTACTGTGACCACACATTCCTCGTGTGAGCCACAAGGTTGGCACATTTTGTGTCATGTTAACATGGACATGTCGGGTTCCTGAGCAGCAACCCCACCCCCGTCACCTGATATCTGCTGCTGAGCATCAGCTCTTAGGTACAGGCGTTGACCAGAGGAGGGAATTGCTCCTCAGGAACGAGACATTTCTGGGCTCACCTTACCCGAAATGAGCCTAACTTGTTGGAATTGGTGGCTCATGCCAGCCGTACTTGCTGTGCATTGCCTGGACCCACCCAAAGACAGGTCAATGTTTTTGAGGGGGAGAGCTGGTCTTGTGGGAGCGGCCATGAATTGTCCCCTTTACTAAGCAGGGTCTGCCTTGGTTTGCACTTGGATGGGAGATTACGAGACTGTTCTCACGCTCATCCTAAACTGGGCTCGGGACGCCCAGCCTGTGTTAGGCTGTGCATGAGAACCACCAGAATCAGGCCCAATCCTGGTGGGCCAGCGTCGCCTTATCCCATTGTGAAACCCACCTCCTAAATGAGGTTAAGGGAGTGACTGATCCCTTAGCCCCATTTTTTTTAATTGTGTGCAGCGCCAGCTGCTTTTAGCTGGCGCTATAGCAGTGATGGGCACTCGCCCATCACTGCAGCGATCCCCACAATGCACTGTGCGCTTTAGTGGTGCATTATGGGAATTCCGGGGACTGGGATGATGCATCCCGACCCCAGGCCCTCCACACTGCCTGGAGCAGCAGAGGATCGTCTGGGCATATGGTGAACGCACCTAGCAATGGAGGAGTGGTTGTCTGTGAAGATAAGCTTAAGCGGCATACCCCGCTGGTAAGTTTAAGCAGCCACCCACCTGGTAGCTTTCTCATTCAATCATGAGAATGAGCTCTACGTGTGAATGCTATAAAATATTCCCCTTGTGGGATGGGGACATAGTTCAGCGGAAGAGCATCTGCTTGTATGCAGAAGGCCCAAGGTCCAATCTCTGGCATCTCCAGGTAAGACTGGGAGAGACTCCTGCTTGGAACCTTGGAGATTCACTGCTAGTTAATATAGACCAGGGTTGCACAATTTTGTCCCTCCTGCAGATGTTGGCCTACAACTCCCATGATCTCTGATAATGAAAATGCTCCAGCAGAGGCATATCTAAGGAAAATAGCACGTAGGGCAAGCATTGAAATTGCGCCCCCTGTCCAAACATCTGACACCCATCTTTCAGATAACTTTACCATTATATCAGCAGAAAAATACAAGTCTGAAGGTCACATACAAGTCACATATCTGAATATGTGTACAGTGACTTATATTATATTAATTTTTTTAAAAAAATTACCTGTAGCCCCTTTGGGGGGCTTCCTAAAGGCTGTGGGGGGGATCTGCAAAGGTTTCCCCTCCCCCCTGCTGGCCTCTAGGGCCTCACAGGGACCCTTTAAGCATGTGCGGTGGCCATTTTTTAAAATAATTTTTTTAAAAAAAAATGGCAGCTGAAAACAAAATGGCCACTCAAATGGCCTCTGTAAGACCTGGTATGGCCTAGGGCATCACAGAGGCCATTTGAGCATGTGTGGTGGCCATTTTGTTTTCAGCAGCCTTTTTTAAAAAAAGTTTAATTTTAAGAAATTAAAACTAACCCCCCTTCAAGTGGCGCCTGGTGCATGTGCCCTGCCTGCCCCACCATCGATACGCCCCTGTGCTCCAGAGCAATTGGCGAACACCCCGAAATCTACCTTTGGGCTTGCGTGGGGAAAATTAGCTCAGAAAGGAACAGTTTCATGTAAGTTTAAGTTTGTGCAAAGCTGTGGATGCAGGAAATGAATTGGACTGAGACAAGATTTAAGTTTCAAAAATAAAATAAGAGATTTATCGTAGGGAGGGGTACAAAGGAGAGAAATGTGTGGTTAGAACAACATTACTATCAAAAATACATTTAACTGCAATGAGGCATTTTAACTTCGAGTACTGTTCTGTGGTCATCAGGAGTTGACACTGACTCCACAGCACAACCAACTAAATGTGTAAATTTCTCAGGCAGGCAAGAGAAAGGGGTTTTTAGAGAAGAAGGCTGTTGTATTTAAGAAAGGGGGAATAGAGATAGATTTTGGGCCAAGTGAGAGGCGAATGCTCATATCAACCCGTCTGGATGAAGGGCTCTGGGAACCACCGATGAACCTTGTTCTTCAGGAACAGGTTGGTCCAGGGTGGATGCAAGAGGGTTGGAGGGATTAGTCAGTAGAGGTGAATCCAGTAGGGTACTTCCTCCATGAAACCAGCTTCCTATGTTAGCTAGGAAGACTGAGCAGATCAGGCTGGGCAACAAAGCCAATCTGGAGAGTGGCACAAAGTACTGAAAACAGCTTTGCATGGTGGCTTGTGGACAGTAAATCACCCAAAAAGCTGGTGCTAACTCCAAGGTAGCTGGTGCGTAGAGAGTACTATGGTCACAAGGAGCATGAGGATCCCAAGGAGCACCCAATGGAGTCTCAAGTGAAGCATACAAGGGAGCACACTGGATCATGAAATTGAGACTTCCTTTCCCAAAAAACATATCCTGGGGGCAAATACCAATTGACCGTTGCTGTCTGACTGGTGTGTTGGGAAGGACAGGCAAGGATCCCATTGTTGCTGATCTTTCTTCCTGAGTGTAAGTAACAGTGTGGGAATTACTGAGGTATGCCAAGGCTTTTGTCACGAAAACAGCGTGCATAGATGTGACAAGGGAAATCTGCATAGATGGAAAAGTCCAGTAATCCAATCAGTACTTTTAATGGGTGCATCTCTTAGGTTCATATCGCTTGCTCAACCTTTTTTTATGAGAGGGGAGATTTACCTCCGTAAGCCTTATCTGTATCCTTTCCTGTGAAACTAATTGGCACATTAGCTGGCTGCTATCCTTTTTGGGAAAGGAGAGGAAAGGAAAGGCAGTTCACTCTGGGGGCAGAGTGGCCTTGACAGAGAGTTAACCTGCTTTTCGTTAATGTCTGGGGTCTACTTAGGATATCCCAGCATTAGAGGGGGTGCATCTGATCCCCTTTCCAATTTGCTTGTTAGGAGCCAAATCTAAGGGCGACTGGCCCACTGTCACTAAGTGATCTGTCCCATGTGCTATAAATGATGCTGTGAGGCTCCTGAGCATATATAGAGTGAGATCTCCATGCCTGGAGACTCAAACACAAATGAGGGGGCTCCTGGGACCCGACAGAAAAGTTTTCTAGTAACATCTTTGACTATTGGCCACTGTACATGGGGATTATGGTTGGTGATTATGGGAGTGGTGGTCCAAAAACAGAGGGCCAAAATTGTGGGGCACTGGTATAGACAATGCAGCGCTGGTGTAGACAGTGCTGAGCTAGACAAGGCTGCCTTGACTGGGGAGGCTCAGGATTTCATGGCTGCCATGACAACCATGGGCCTGTTCCAACATGTTGTTGGCCCAACACATGAATTGGGGCATACTCTGGATTTGGTTTTTTCAACTGAACAGGAGGATGGTGATCAGAAAATGGGGGATATGTCATCCATGCCCTTGTCATGGTCAGATCACTTCCTTCTGAGGTTTAGTGTCTTAGTGGCTACACCTCTCTGCAAGGGTAGGGGACCTATAAAAATGGTCCACCCCCCCGGAGACTGATGGACACTGATTGATTCCTGAGGGCTCTGGGGGATTTTCCATCTGCTACGGCAGGTGCTCCTGCTGAAGCTCTAATTGCTCTCTGGAATGGAGAGGTGGCTTGGGCAGTCGACACGATCGCTCCCAAGTGCCCTCTCCCGCAAAGCAGATCCCATGCAGCACCTTGGTATATACCTGAACTGAGGGCGATGAAGCAAGCTGGGAGATGGAAGGAACTTAAGTGGAGGAAAACCCGGGGTGAATCTGAGCGAACACAGGTTAGGGCTCATTATCGAGGCTACTCTGTGGCAATGATGGAGCAGAAGAAATGCTTTTCTTGATCCACTATTGCATCCTCTCAGTGTCATCCAGAAGGGCTCTTCTGAGTGGTGCAGGGCCTTTGGAAATTTGGCCTTGGGCAGGATACATTAGAACCCTCAGGAGCATGCTGTGATGCATTTGCATAGCACTTTGAAGGTAAAGTCACTCACATTTGCCATGTGTTGGACACTATGGCTGATGCAGGATCACTGGGAGAGGTGCCCAGAGCTGACCATGTGCATGCTTGATCCTTGCCCTTCATGGCTTATTAAATCTAGTAAAGAGGGAATTTTTAGCTGAGTGCAACAGGTTCTAAATGCCTCATTGAGAGAGGGAGTTGTCTCAGCTTCATTGAAGCAAGCTATTATTCGACCACTCCTAAAGAAACCAAGTCTGGACCCAGAGGATATAAACAGCTATAGGCCTGTGGCTAATATTCCCTTCCTGGGTAAGGTGCATGAAGTGTGTCATGGCTGACCAGCTCCACACACTCTTGGAGGAAATGGACTATCTAGATCCATTTCAATCAGGCTTCAGGCCTGGCTTTGGAACAGAAAATGCTTTGGTCACCCTGTGGGATGACCTATGGAGAGATAGAGACAATGGGAGTGCAACCCAGTTAATTCTCTTGAATCTCTCAGTGGCTTTCAATACCATTGGCCATGGTATCCTTTTGGATATACTGGCCGAGTTGGGTGTGGGAGGCACTGCTTGGAGGTGGTTCCACTCCTACCTCCAGGCCTGTTCCCAAAAGGTGCTGCTGGCAGACTATTGCTCAACCCCTTGGCAGTTATGCTATGGGGTTCTGCAAGGTTCCATTCTTTCTCTTATGCTGTTTAATATCTAGATGAAGCTGCTGGGAGAGGTCATCAGGGGATTTGGCTTGAGATGACACTCTATTGTATCTCTGTTGTTCATCAGATGCAGGAGAAGCAGTGACTGTCCTGAATTGGTGTTTGGATGCAGTAATGGATTGGATGAGGGTGAGTAAGCTGAGACTCAATCCAGACAAGTCTGAAGTACTGTTGGACGTGTTGCGGTCTGTGATTATTTAGCAAAGCAGCAAGGAAGCTACCACTGCAGTTACAGAGTGTAGAGTTTAGTTGTTGAAGCTATTTAAGTAGAACACATGGAGATCACTGTAGGATCTAAACTAAATAGGTTTATTAGTGAAATACATTTGGGATAGGAAAGACCCTATCCTATCTATCAGCTACATAATGAATTGGTAGGGAGAGAGAGAGAGATATGTTTCTAACTTCTCTCTAGGAGGAAAGGAAGAGAACTGACTCACTACAGGAAGTACCTGAGGAGTCAAGCCAGGGGGTCATAGGGCAGGGACAGGTAAGGAGATCCTCACTAGCTAACTCTGCTCCCAGTGCACCTAGTGGTCATTAGTAGGGATGTGCACAAATCAATTTTTTTGATTCAATTTGTACCTGAATTGAATTACCCCTGATTTGTTTTGGGTGCGAATGTGGCCAGCTAGCACAGGGGTGATTTGTTTTGTCCACAAATCTCCTGAAACAGGAAGATTTAAGTACAAATCATTTTGTTCCCAAATCAGTTCACATAGACAGCAGGTGCAGGCACTTATTCTCTCAGCAGCAGGAAGGGGGTGAAAAAATGATCTTCTCTTTTCCTCAATCAGGAAAGCAGGAACAAAAAGCAGAGAATCCACATCAGGCAAGGCAAAGCAAAGCTCCTCTGGCTTGTGCTCTCTCTTGTCTCCCACGAGGCAGAAAGGCAGAATGGTGGCTAGCTTCCTCCATTTGAAAATCCCCCCTTTGAACTCCCCCCACCCTTGTCCCTTCTTTGACCCTTCCCCTAGCCAATTCCAACAATATTTGAATGGAAATGAGCAAATCTGGAACCAGGGGGGAATCATCAGCCAATTGCTGCACACTGTTAAGTCACCAATCTGAAGCTTGGGAGGGTGGGCTTTAAAAAAATAAATCCTGACACAAAAGGGAGGCAGCAAGTGAGATCGCCATAAAATAAATGTCTGAATCTACAAATTTTTCAGCTCTAAAATCTGGGCGATTTGTTTTGGACCTGAATCTGGCCAGCTAGCACAGGGGTGATTTGTTTTGTCCCAAAATCGCCCAAAACAGCTAGATTCGGGTACAAATCATGTTGTACCTGAATCGATTCACACATCCCTAGTCATTAGCATAGTTGGTGCAAAAGATCAATGCACTGGAATCCCACCTCTAACCGGTTGGTGATTCCTCTGCCTGGGTGAATGATGTTCAGCCTGTTCTAGATGGGGTCACACTCCCCCTGAAAGATCAGGTTCACAGCCTGGGGGTGCTCATCGATCCAGCATGTCACTAGAGGCTCTGTGGCTTGGAGCACCTTTTATCAGCTTCGGCTGATATGCTAACTGTGATCTTACCTAGACAGAGAACTTGGCCACAGTTACTCACAGAACCGGTTTTCACGATCAGTGAGACCCGGTTTGTGAAGCTAAGCAGGGAGACAGGGCTAAGCCCACTCTCCCCATTGATGATCAGGGTGGGAGCCCTGGGCAGCTGAATTGGCCGCCCAGACTATAGCCAGCTCCATGACGGAGCCAGTGGGGGCTGGGGAGTTATGATGTAATGTGTTACGTATTTTTATTGTATATTTTAATCCTCTGTTGTGAGCCACCCAGAAAACAATGTGTTATGGGGCAGCTAACAAATAAAGTTTATTGTTATCATTATTATTATTAGATGGATCAATCCTCTGACTCTATGTAAGGCAGCTTCCTATGTTCCTAAATCAAAATACACCTTCCTATAAATGATGAATGAAGAAATCTCTCTACGTAAGAGTGAATTACCCATAATGCAAATGACTATTACAAGCAATGAAGAATCATATCACACGCCCATTATTTGAGAAATCCATTGACCTTACTTCTTACACCTAGGCTTAGTTTTATGTACAGGGCGGCTGTCCCATTTATTCCCATGTGCTCTTTCCTAGATGCCAAGAGTTTCAAATTGTTCCTCTGTATGTATTTTAAGCTGTTCTGTCAATGCCTACCACCATCAGCTGAAGAAGTTAATTATAGATGGCTTCTGAAAAGAAAATGTAATTTTTATTGGAAGTGTAAAAATAAATAAATACAGCTGGAGGGGGGGAAACGCCATTAGAACTGCTGAGATGTTCCCCATGATGTTCCACTTAGAGTAAACATTCCTCATTCTGCCTTTTAAGAATTCGAGCCTGGCGCATTCAAGTCAGCCGCGCTTTCATGTGGGACAAGAAAAGTTGGAAAGGGAATTTAGTTAAAACTCTGAGTTGAAATCGAAGCTTACAGGAGATTAGAGGCAGTGGAGTTCCAGAAAGCCCTTGCTGTTTCTCTAATGCATAGTTCCTGACTTGCGATTTCCATATCGCTTTTATGTAGCCATTTAATTGGCACTCTTTAAATGATGCAAAAGTATTTCTCTTAGTAGACACTCAGTATGTCAAATATTTTGCAATATCAGTCCTTCGGATGGAATGGTTCTCCTTTATAGAGACCAGATTCCAGGAAGAAGCCTGGGGTTACTTCACCTAACAAATACAATCCTAACTGACAGAACTTTCCTGTACTTTAATTTTGAAGGGAGAAGGGGAGATTGGGATTTTTTTTGCCGGGGGCGGGGAGGAGAACTCATGCTCTTTATATAGTACTTTAATTGGCTTTAAGTCTAGGTGGAAAGGCTACTTTACACAGCTATTTATAAGTGGTGAGATGCAGTTGAGTGAATATGATTTGAGGATCTTTTACCTCCTTCAAGAATTTGATGAAACACCCATATGGTTGCTGTGCTATATGAGTGTTGCATCATATAGTTGCTGTATTATACGAGTGTTTCATTGCTATCTAGATTTACAACTCAGTTGACAAGTGTGGGGAAATAGCTCAGTGGCAGGGGACAAGAAGGGCCAGCCCTAGACCAAATGGCACCCCAGATGAGAAATGTCTCCAGCACCCCTTTCATTTGTTCCACTTTTGAATACCTTATTTTTAAGTGCATGTAGAGTCCCTTCCACAACTTTGATGGATGATCTGCACGGGTGATTTATCCCTGTGTCATATAAGGCAATAATTTTGGGTGCAATTGAAGTAACTCACCATCAGGAAATGGCAGTAGTTCCTGATCAGAGACTGCTTTCTCCATGTGACTGTCCTGTGATGTATGTAAGTACAACACATACATTGTGCACCATCTTCTTCAGGAGAACCTAGTCTCCAGATTTCCTTCCCTCTCTCCCTCTCTCTCTCTCTCTCTCTCCCTCCTTGGAAAAACTTTGCTGCATGTCTGTATTGAGAGCCCTGCCAATGTGATGTCTATAACCCTGATAATGAACCCCTTACATTACCAATGCTGGCAAAGCCTGAATTGATAGTCAAGGTTCAGCAGAGATCACAGAAGGGCATGAATAAATTAGGATTAAAACATGGACATGAAACATGAGCTGCTTCACCTCATGCCTAGATTAAGAAAAGCTCAAACCATGTTGATTTAACTTTTTGACAAACAATGGGCCAGTTTAGACTATACTTCCCCCTCACAAAAGTGGCCCATCCAATAAAAGAACATGCATGAAGATGATTGAGAGAGAGAGAGAGAGAGAGAGAGATATTCATTTGTATACCACATAATCAACAGTCTCTAGGTGGTTTACCATACATCAAGACCAATTAAATTACATATGCCAATTAAATACAAAAATTAAGAACATAGGTACACAAGCAGGACATTTTCAGCTGCCGTATCATAATGCAGAAATTCTTATCACAAGGAAATCCACAAAGCTTATCACTGGAGATGAAAGAGTTCTTCAGAATGGCTTCTTATACTGACTGGAACATTACTGCTGGCTGAAAAAGTATGCCATTGTATCTGCTTTGTGGTTTGTATAATATGTATATGGAGTTTATGTAATTGTATATGAAAGGGTGTGTGTGTGAGAGAGAGATCATATCCCGTGTGTTGTTTTTGGTTAATCCTTTCTAAGTTGGGGGGGATTTTTTTTACTACTTACCCCCTCCAGGGGGCTTCTCTGATGCTGCGCGGGGTGTGTGTGTGTGTGTGTGTGTGTGTGTGTGTTCCTGCAGAGGTTCTCCCTCCACCCCGCCTGCCTTCCTTATGTCAAAAGGTGCCTGGTTTGGGCATTCTTAGGCCTGTTTTTGACATAAGGAAGGCCACAGGGGGGAGGGGGAACCTCCATGGACCCCTCAGAGAAGCCCCCTGGAGGGGGTAAGTACTAAAAATATTTTCTTCAAAAAACATTTGCGAATCCCCCCGAATGGCTGGGGAGGTTCTGTTTGGACTGCTCATCCAAGCTGAACCAGGGGTGGATTTGAACCAAAATGGTTTGCACATCCCTAATCCTTTCCTTGATCCAGTCCAACTTTTGAATGGGGCTTTAGTGACTTGTATTCCAGTCCTGGAGTAAAGGCGGGGCTAACAAATAGCCAGCAGCAAGAGCATGGAAAAGCAAACTGCATTTGCCTCTCCATACATAATATCTACTTCATTAAACTATTAATATTCCTGATTCCACTCCACTGCCTTGTCCTTGCATACCACAACTCTTTCCCTTGGCTTCTACACTCTGCATTTATTGTTCCTCTGGTTCACATTGCTCTATGTTCCACTCCACCTGAATTCTGGTTTAAATAGGATAATTTCTAAACTGAATTTTGGAATTGTGGCATGTGGAGTTTGCCATAGCTTCCAGTTCTTTTACATCCTCCCATTATATCACCAATGTACAAATGTGCATTGATACGATACTGCAAAAAAGAAAAAGAAAGAAAGAAAGAAAGAAAGAAAGAAAGAAAGAAAGAAAGAAAGAAAGAAAGAAATCTTGATGTGTGTGTGCACATTTGCTTACACTGAGATTCATTTTTGCACTGTTGTTTAATGATGCACATATAAGACAGTGTGGTGGGTTAGGTCTGAGGAGATTCACGTTCAGATCTCTATTCGGCTATGAAACTCACTGCGTGACTCTGGGTCAGTCACTGTTCTCTCAGCCTAACCCACCTCCCAGGACCGTTGTGAGGATAAACATAACCATTTACATTGCTCTCGTCAGGCTCTCAGAATGGCCATCTACTTTCCATGGAGCCAAGGGATTGAGGTGACCTGAGAGTTTCTTGCTGGGGGAGCTTTTCAGACTTATGGGTGGGCCTTGTTATATCCACCAGCCCTGCTCTAGCCTAGCTACTCCCACTGCTCAGTCAGGGTCCCATGGCTCTTTCCATGAGCCCTCCTCCAGAACTGACCCCTCACCACTGGCCAGTCCTTCCTCATATAGCCCCTGACTGCTGGGGCAAGTCTTACGAGAGCAGATCTCACGAGAGCAGCTCCTCCTGGCCCCTCACCACTGGCCAGTCCTCCCTCATATAGCCCCTAACAGCTAGGGAAGTCTTGAGAGATCCCATCACAAGATCTCACGAGAGTAGCTCCTGATCCTATGGGGGTTTGGGGAAAAGGTTAAAAATTCGTTTAAAATTGCCTGCTTGCCCATTTCCTTTGTGGATTGGATACTAGGTAGCACTCCTCATGCCCTACCACACAACCCACTTTGGTGTCCCTAGGAGCTACCCATGAGGAATAATGGGGTGTTTCAAGCTGCATTCACATAGCATACATACAAGTTTTCCTTTGTAAGTTGCAATCCATTTTGCAATCCTGCCTTGAAAAACACTACAGAAGTACACAGTAAAAGGGATATTGTACTGCCCAACACAGAACACACATTTCAAACACAGTCCCCCAGTGGCCAAAAAAGAATCACTGACCCAGAATCCACTGCCAGTCACAGTGCCTGCACTGCAGTAACATCATTGGCAATAGTTGCTCTCTCTCACACAATTATGACTCCTTCAAGCTTTTCTCACAATCAATGAGAAGAGCTTTGGGTGGGTCTGTGGGGAAAGTGGATTTACTTACCTCTCCCCACAGACAATTGCCGAGCTGTCCCTGGTCGGCCAATTGGCCGCCCACATGATTACCGGCTACATCATGGAGCCAGTCGGGACAGCAGGGATCGAGGGCTCCCTGGCCCCTGGAAGTCCCAGGATGCCCTGTGCAAGTGTGCAGGGCACCCTGGGGAGACCCCCAGGACTGGGAGGCTTATTTCAGCCTCCCGGCGGGGGTTTCCTCATGTGTTGCTGACACACAACCAGAAAACCCGGGTTAGCTGAGTGCTCGTTCTGCTAACCTGGGTTAAGGGGAGGGCTTCTTTGGCGGGCTAGCCACCACAGAACCTCCGGGCTTTCACGTGAGCATGGTGGTTCTCACGCTGGGGGAAAACTGGGCTGGGCTCCCGTTTTCCCCCCATCATGAGAATAGCCTCCTTATGTTACTTCCTGACATTTAAACAGCTGCCACAGCAGCACCCTTAGCAGCAAGCATAGACATTAGCTCAACTAGAGAAACTTCAGCCACATTTTGACTGAGTACACCTTGCAATGCAGAATGCAGATTGCAGCAGACCAGAGTACTGAGTAAAGCACAAGTTAGTCTCATGGCCAGAAATGGAGCTCATCACAGCAGTCACCAAGAAATATACACAGAGAGGCCACCCACACAATCAAAAACTGTGTTCTACCCAAATTTGGGAACTGTGTGTACTCCCAATTTTTTTTTTATGTGGAAGCAAGGTAAGAGGAAAAACTACTCAGGTTTTCCTCTTACTTTACTTCCAAACAATCACAGTTTTTGATTGTGTGAATGACATCAGAGAGAGAGAGAGAGCTGCCACTATCCATTTCTGACCACAACACAATCTCACAAACAAGCCAACCTACAACTCAAGGAAGGTTCAAAGCAGACACCCAAGCTCTGCATTTTTCAATCTGAGATCCAGCAAAACCAGATAGTTATAGTAGCAACTGATATAGCAGTTATATCAACTCAGTGCTGAGAAAAGAAAACCACAAAATCAAACCTTCCTTCCTCCTGTCTTGATGTATCCTCTTCTTCAAGATAGGCACAGTATAAGGACTCTCTCTCTCTCTCTCTCTGCCTCCCAATCCCTTTGGATACAGTTAGAAATTTCTTCCATAAGTATTCCCCTCCCTCCTTCCTTCCCCAGCCAATGGGGGAACAGTTGCCATGACAGCACTTTATTAGTGTGATGTCAAGTCAATCAAGAAGCAAGGAGATCACAAGTCAATCAGAAGTCAGTGCCAGAAAACCAATCAGCAAGGGAAAAACAGGTGCTCCAAAATGGTGCTTGAAATGTTGAAATGTTTAGATTGAAATGGGGTTGTTTTGTTCCAACCTTAAAACAGGCCCTTTTTCTAGATGGTGTTTCGTTTTGAGCTCAAAATTCTTGAAACAGCCCATTTTGACACTGAAACATTCTGCACATCTTTAATATGAACACTGAACTGTATAGTTCTTGCTATACTGGCCCTTAACTGGCGTCTGAAGAAGAAATATGAAGAGGACATTGTCAAGACCAGTCCTACCCAGGTAGGAAAGCTGTAGCTCAGATAGACATGGTTGTGAGAAGTGCCAGGATCCTTCCCTGGGTAGCCTGAATTTTAAACCTGGGCTAAAGGTGATGCAGTAAGGTGCATGTGTGCCTCCTACCTCACAGTTTGGTCATGTGGAAGGTCGGTCATAGGGCTGGTTATGAGAAGCACCGGGATCACTCCCAATCCCGGTGCTCCTTCCCTGGGTAGCCCAGGTTTCAAACTTGACCTAAAAGTGAGGTAGGAGGGTGCGTGTGTGCCACTTACCTCACCATTAGGTCATATGGAAGCTTGGTCATGTTGATGCTTGGGTTTCTGACCACTCCTCCCAGCCACAGAGGAGCAGCCACTCCTCCTCTGCCAGCAGCCATAGCCTCCACCGAGATGGGGGTAAGGAGTAGCCTGGCAGCATTGTGGGATTTCAGAAGGCCGGGATCCCTTTCCCCCAGCTCCTGATTGCCACACTGCTCACCGCCCCTCTGCTCATGTGGGCTTGTGGGTGGTGGGGCCCTGGTTGGGCCTGAGATCATCCGGGGAAAGATGAGTAGGTTCCCACCTTCCTTCCAGCCTTCCCCAGCCCCAGAGCCCCAGCAGGTGTGGTTGTGTGAATCACGTGTGTGTTTGTGTGTGTGTGTAATAATAATAATAATAATAATAATAATAATAATAATAATAATAATTTGATTTCTATACCACCCTTCCAAAAATGGCTCAGGGCAGTTTACAAAGAGAAATAACAAATAAGATGGCTCCCTGTCCCCAAAGGGCTCACATTCTAAAAAGAAACATAAGACACACACCAGCAACAGTCACTGGAAGTACTATGCTGGGGGTGGATAGGGCCAGTTACTGTCCCCCTGCTAAATAAAGATAATCACCACGGTAAAAGGTGCCTCTTTGCCCAGTTAGAAGGGGTAAGATTCAATCATTCCTCCTGTATGACAAAATGACCATGCACTCTCCCTTCACTCATTGCTAGTTGATGCGCAGAAAAGTGTATGTGTTTAGAACCATGTATTTATATCTCCAGCACTTAAATTATTATATTATTATTACATTTATATCCCGCTCTTCCTCCAAGGAGCCCAGAGCAGTGTACTACATACGTTTCTCTTTCACAACAACCCTGAGAAGTAGGCTAGGCTGAGAGAGAAGTGACTGGTCCAGAGTCACCCAGCAAGTCTCATGGCTGAATGGGGATTTGAACTTGGGTCTCTCCAGTCCTAGCCCAGCACTTTAACTACTACACCACACTGGCTCTCTCCTGTTTTATTTCTCATCAGAATACGACAGAGATTGAAATGCAGTGAACTGTGATAGATAGATAGATAGATAGATAGATAGATAGATAGATAGATAGATAGATAGATAGACAGATAGATTCATGTCAGTCAGTCAGTGAGGCCCAAGCATCCATCCATCCATCTTTCTTTCTTTCTTTCTTTCTTTCTTTCTTTCTTTCTTTCTTTCTTTCTTTCTTTCTTTCTTTCTTTCTTTCTGCAACCCCAAATATGACAAAGTGAGGCTATTCATGCCAGAAAAAAGAGTCAGGGAAGTCAGACTTTGACATTTATTTATTTATATCAAGTTGGAATTTCTCATGGCAGAGAGAAAAGAAGGGAAGGGGTGCTTCTTTTGTCATCTTCTCTCTCTCCCTCTCTCTCTTTAAAAAAAATGTGTTTGCCTTCACGGCTTTGGAGTGCTCGCTAATTCCATCTGTCCACAACAGAGCCATCAGAATGGCGAGAAAAAGCATTTCCATATGTGCAAATTACCACGCAGGCTCTTAATCTGTGCTGTGCTTCTCTGAAGTAGATGGCGGGGATGGCTGCCAAACCCCACTAATGGCATTCAAATAAAAGACTTTATTGGTTTTCACTGCCACTATTTTCCCCCCAAATAGATTTAGAACATATCCCCTCCCCCTCCTTTTCATTTTTTTTAAAATAGCATCAATTTGCATTTCTACCAGTCATCAAATGGAAAGGGGCTATTGATGTCAATTACCTTTACCCTAAAGCAGTGGCTTTCAGAGGGGCAGTGGGATGGGGGAGGACTGGCAAGTAAGGAGGGGCAGCTGTTAGGAAAGCCTCCACCTCCTTGCTGCAGTCCTCCCAGCATGCATCTTGTCAGGGTCAGCAATCAGAATGCCCACCTTTCTGTGGATTGCCATTGTTTGGAAATCAATAGGCTAACCGTTCTCTTTTGTTGTGATTTGGAACATCCAGAAGGTTTCCTTCTGGACCATTGCATATTCTTGCTCCCTTCCTTCATTTCAACCATTTACAGTCATCTGAAGGCAAAAGAAGATGCTGTGAAGCAAGCCCTTTATCTGGGGAACCCGAGACACAGAAAGCATAGTTCATACATTATGCTAAACATATGTGTGTGTGTGGGGGGGGTAGAGATCATACCTGCGTGTACCCACTGACCTTCCCCCTGTGTGTCCAGCATAATGTCATAAAGAGCCTTGTGGTAGCAAGCGTGATTTGTCCCATTTGTTAGGGAAGGCCGCCCTGGTTTGCATTTGAATGGGAGATTGCAAGGCTGTTCACACGCACAACAAAGACTGGGCTTGGCTGCCTAAGCCCAATCTTTGCTGTGTGTGTAAACCACCAGAAGCCAGACACCGGGACCCTGTGTAGACAATACTGAGCTAGATGGACCAGGGATCTGACTCAATATAAGGCAGCTTCCGATGTTCCTATTTACCTGAGTGTACATAGATAGAGCCTGCATCTGAGGAACACAAAGAAAAAGGATGCCCTTCATGTGGACAGTGGCTGACATTAGGGATGTGCATGGAACTGGCAGGGGCCGGTTCAAAGGTTGGGGAGGGGACACCTTTAAGGGTGGGGGAAGGTGCTCTTACCCCTCCTGCCACATTTCCCCCACCGGCGCTGCACTTTTAAATGGTCTGGCAAGGTGGCAGCATACCTCCTTGCCACCCTGTTCCATAGTCAGACAGGAAGTGACAGGAAGTAGCCCACGTACATGCGTACGTCGGTGTGAGTGCATGTCACACGTGCACCTGACATACGTGTGATTGAGTGCGACATGTGCATGCAGGGGGGTACACTGCTGCCCCAGCAGAGCCTTTAGAAGTGCAGAGCTGGCAGGGAAAACACAGTGGGAGGGGTAGGAGCACCTTCCCCCACCCTTTAAGGCCCCCCCCCCGACTCTGAACCGGCCAAACCGCTGGTCATTCGAACCTGTTCGGAGGCCCGTAAAAGGGCCTCCAAACAGGTTCATGCACATCCCTAGCTGACATCCCGGCAAAGAACAAAGGTGCACCAGAACAGAGACGTTGCATAGCTGAAAGGTTGCTTGAAGTTGCCCAGTCTCTTGGGCTCTCGGTCTGTTTGTGCAGGCATTACGCTTGCACAACAGGGACAGTGGTTTTCAAGTCCACTTGAAACTGAGACAGTGGATAAGAACATAAGAACAGCCCTGCTGGATCAGGCCCAAGGCACATCTAGCCCAGCATTCTGTTTCACACAGTAGCCCACCAGATGCCATTGGAAGCCTATAGGCAGGAGTTGAGGGATAGCTTTGCATCACTCCCTGGATCCTCTATGGAGAGGTTTCACAACAGGTTGCACAACCCTTTAAACCATGTTGAAATCCCACTGAGCAGGGAGGGAGATGATTAGATCCACACCACTCCTCTTCTCCCCCTTTTTTACATAGGAGAATTAAGGATTTACTTGCACAGGGAATTGCCAAATACTGAGTCAGTGTGAAACCCAAACACAATAAGTGCTATGAGAAACAACAGGACGTTTCACATGATCGACACTAGGGTAGGAGAAGCCTCCTATCCTAGTTTCCATTCTAAGATCGTGTGCTAGGTAAGAACAAGGTTGGAGGTGGAGACCTTGATCGTGAGCTAAGCCCCAGTTAGGAAGAACAAGTAGTACACCCTACTCAGATTCGATTCCTACCTTCAGAACAAGGTAGGAGGAAAAATCATCCTACATGGCTGGGGCTTAGCTCATGATCAAGCTTCCATCCTCCAACCTTGTTTTTATCTAACACATTATCTTAAAATGGGAATGCATGTGGCCCCAAAATTATGGTAGGAGGCTTCTCCTAATGTCAATAGTGTGAACTACCCTAATACATGCTATGAGTACTTATTAAAGCTCTTCTCACGATTGGTGAGAAGAGTTTCTGTTGGGCTTGTGGGGAGAGAGGCCCAGCAGATGAGCAGCCGCTCGTAGCTGGGCAGCCGGATTGGCTGCCCACATGGCTGCCAGCTCCATCAAGGAGCCGGTGGGGGCTGTAGGGATTGGAGGCCGTGAGGAGAGACCTCTGAGCCCAGAAGCCTGCAGCCTCCTGGTTGAAGTTCTACTCATGTAGCGCTCGCTCCATAAACCTCATTTAAGGGGAGAAGGGATTAGGCAGGCTAGCCACCTTGGGAGCACCAGGCTCCCTTAGCCCACTTTCTAGGGAGCGTGGAATAGCCTCATTATTTTTGTTCAATCTACTGTATTTACCCAAACTCAAGTTGAGGGTTTTTTTCACATTTCTTTCCTGTTAAATATAATGGGGTTCATCTTGAATTCACAGTCCAGTTTCTTTTGTATACAGACATAACTTGTATTTAACCTCTGTTTTTCGAAACATTGGGGCTATTCTCACGAGCAGCAAAAATCGGGCTAGGAGAGCCTAGCCCAATTTTTGCTGCTCGTGTAAACCACTGGGCTCGCAGGTGAGCCTGATGGCTTACAAGTGGCTAGCCCACTTTTGTAGGCCACCCCTAAGCTCGGTTTTGCAGAGCGAGCGCTCCGCAAACCCGGGCTTCCCGATCGTGAGTAGCTGCGGCGCGAATCCGCACCATGCCCTGCGCACTTGCGCAGCCCCTGAGCTCCCCAGCCCCCTCCGGCTCCATCACGGAGCTGGCAATCGTGTGGGCAGCTGATCTGGCCGCCAGGGCTCCTACTCTGATCGTGAGTGGGGACAGCGGGCTTAGCCCACTCTCCCCACTCTGCTGCAGAAACTGGGTCTCACTGATCGTGAGACCCGACTCATTGTTACAGAGTTGCCTTCCATTTGGATAAATGCGGTATATACTGAGTCAGACTATTGGTCCATCTAGCTCAGTGTTGTCCACTCTGAGTGGTGGCTGATCTTGAGGAGTTCAGAGAGAGGTATTTTCCTGCCTTACCTGGAGAGCTTGGGGATTGAACCCTGGACCTTCTACATGCAAAGCATGTGCTCTACCATTGAGCTACAGCCCCTCTCCTTCTCCCCAAACATGGGACCAGAAGGCCTTTTCACAAAGAGCGGCATGCTCACAGCCTGGCTGCTACAGGCACCTTCTCTTGGCCTGGAGCCAACGAGTGCTGCGAGTCCATAGTTAGTTTAATTGAAACATGGGCTTTCATTGGCATTATCTTTGTTGTCTTTTGCCTACCAAATCTCATGCCACAATAAACCAATTAGTCTTTAATATGCCACAGGATTCTCTGGGGTGCTTTGTGGTTTGTGGTGTTTGGAGGTTTTGTATTTAGATGGGTCTGTAATGCAGATGTCAGGCTTGTATTGGCTGGAATGTACACCCCATTTCTCTTCTGCATTCAGTCCCACAGAATAAACCCCAAACATTAGGATGTGGCCCAAACAGAGACATTCAAATGCATGTTTGCAGTGTCATGTGTGATAGTCTGCTTTTTCACTGTGTACCGTATGGCTACATATTAATTAATTCTGCAGATAATATATAGTACTATATATAGTACTATATAGTATGTATATAGTACTTCTTCCCGTGGACCTTAGGCTCTTCTGGTTCAGAACATGAGAGCCAGAATGGTGCAGTGGTTAGAGTGTTGGTCTAGGACTGGGGAGACCTGAGTTCAAATCCCCATTCAGCCACAAAACTCACTGAGTGACTCTGGGTCAGTCTCTTACCTCTCAGCCTAATCTACCTCAGAGGGTTGTTGTGTGAATAAACATAAGCATGTACACCACTCTGGGCTCCTTGGAGCATGTGCAGCCGCCTCCATGGGTCCTTATCACTGGTGTTCCACTGTGCAGAATGTCAACTACTGGATTCACCATTCTACATGAGATCCCCAGAGAGGGATCCCTAGGTTGCCTTCAGTCAACTCCCAACTATGTATCTCTCTGCCACTTTCAAATTGCAAATTGTTATTTTTCACAGACTCACACCTGCCCCTCTCCTGCAGCTGTGGTTGCCTATCTCAAATTTTCATAGCCACCAACACAGAGATTCCCACCCAGCTCTCATTCCTATCAGTAGGATAGTCTGTGTGGATCATTAATCTGCCTACTAAATGAATTATCAGCAGAATTATGATGAAGATTTTAAGTGGAAAAGTGACTTGCAAATCTTACAATATTAAAATTAATTGATTTAATTAACTAAATAATAATAATAATAAATTGAATAGTTTCATTAAAATAAAATATTGATATAAACCAATAATGTGTATCTCCCTTTCCTGCACAATGGCCACCATTGGTTACAACAATGATATAATCAGCTCTCCCCACACCGCACACAGATTGACTCATGGGATACCCAGGCAGAGTGAATTGGCCCCTTCCCTTTTCTAGGAAAGGCCCTGTTGCTTAAAGGGACCTTGTCAGGTTTTCTCAGCAGTGACTCTTAATAGAGCTAGGAGACCTCTAGCAGGATGCAGAGAGCCATAGGCCATGATGGAAGTGCTGGCTAAGGTCCTCCTGGTGTGGAGGGCCCTAATGGCATGGGGCTGCATGGGGTCTGAGTCATAGGCAGGTGGGAAGAGGAGAACTGGTCTTGTGGTAGCAAGCATGACTTGTCTCCGTAGCTAAACAGGGTCTGCCTTGGTTGCATTTGAATGGGAGACCACATGTGAGCACTGTGAGATATTCCCCGCAGGGGATGGAGCCGCTCTGGGAAGAGCAGAAGGTTTCAAGTTCCCTCTTTGGCATCTCCAAGATAGGGCTGAGAGAGAATCCTGCCTTGGAGAAGCCGCTGCCAATCTGCGAAGACAATACTGAGCTAGATAGACCAATGGTCTGACTCAGTATATGGCAGCTTCCTATGTCCCTACATATTCTGAGTCCAGGCTGCCAAAGCAGCATGGTGATATGTAAGCACTCTCAGGTTGTGCCATCAAGCCAAGCAGTGGTGGCAGAAATGTTTCTAGCTTACGTCAGGGGTGCCGTAAAAAGGTGCACCCCAGCGGTGTGAGGAGGGGGAAATGAATAACATACCTCAGTGGGGAAAGGAAGCATAGTGCCCATAATGGTAGGTGCTTGGCCCTTTCCATCCCCTGTGCCCTTCCCCACACATGCACCTGAGGTGACTGCCTCACCCTGCCTCATGGAAAGGCCACTCTGGATAATCTGCAGATAACCCTTAAAAAAAAGTTTAACTTGCTTTGTTCTTGCTGGCAAGATTTGGCTTGATCTCCCTTAGGACTAGTGCCTAGCTAACTTGACTCAGGATAGCAAACATTGACTTGGCCGATGTAGCCAGCAGTAAAACCAGAAACTCTGGCACTGAGTATATATTAGCCTCTTGGCCTGCTACATCACCGTGCCAGTCTACATTTTGAAAAATATCTATAGTGCCGCTAGACAACAGTGTTTGTACAAAACACATAGGCTGAGTTACTGGGAGCTGTATTCAACCAATCAACCTCTTATTGAAAGGAAGATCCTGATGGTTGCAGTGGTGACACAGACAATAAAAATCACAATCAAGTCTGTAAATGGGGAACATTAGCTTTATGGGCCAGGAGGTGGGAGAGAGCCAAGCTACTAGGGAACAAATAGCCCTCCTGAGGGGAAAAAACAACAACACCCAGGATAACCCATGCTGAGAACACATCTAACTTAATGAAAGGACTTCTAATTACTAAATTGCTTGTAAAAAAAACAACAACACAGAGACAGAGGAAGGAAGCAGGAATGGACACTTCTAATTTAAATGAGACTTGTATTGCTTTAATGGGGGGGGGGAGGATAATAGTCTTCCAAAGCACTTTTTACCCCAGCAGCAGCCATTGGTCAAGTCAACTAGAAATCCGGCCAGTTCAAATGACTTGTTCACCAAAGTCTTGGTGGAATACAGACAGGAAAAGAATGCCAAGCAATGCGCAAAATGGCGTGTGTGAACTGGGCTTGCACTGTTTCTTACTGACATAAGAAATGATTGCTTAGCATTAGACTCCAGACAACAATGAGTAGAACAGGGTATACACCATGCCCAGACAGATTGTGTGAATTTGCTCCAGAATAGGGCTGTCTTCACAATGGTAAAGCATCCGACCCAGCTGTGTGCACTCCCAGCTTTGGGTCATCTGTCAGCAAAAATCTAGGTAAGAGGAGGGGGAAGTGATGGTGTGGGAGGCAAGCACATGCTCTGACGGCAGTGTCCTACTCAACGATGAGGGGCCAGAATGGTGAGAGCTGTCCAGTGAGTGGGAGTTCAAGGAAGTGAGGGGCAAGAGCTCTAGGACAGGCGGCATGTGTCACAAACAGGCGTCCGAAGGGAGATTAGGTTGACAGCCTCTGAGGCTGGAGCCAAGATCGCCATGTTCGGGTGCACAAGGGGCTCCCGACACCACTTTATTATCAAGGCTGGAGGAAATGCCATTGGAGCTTGCATCCACCTCCCACACTATCACGTCCACCTCCTCCTCTCCTCCTCCTCCTCCTCCTCCAGGTTTTTGTTGACAGATGACCAAATATCTGGTGTGAATACAGCTCCCAAAGTTGGGTAGGACAAGCATGCTACCCAACTTTGAGAGCTGTTTCGACTCTTGATATTTGGTCATCAGTCAACAAAAGCCTATTTACTATTTACACAATTTACCACTGTGAGAACCAGCTTCACATGTGTGATTACGAGCTCAAACAGAAGCATAAGGCAGCTAACAATAAGCCAAGCATATGAAAACCAATATACATTGAGTTCACTATTATCTTTACTATACTGGCAGCAGCTTTCTGGGGTTTTAGATGGGTATTTCCCAGTCCTGCCTTGAGGTGCCAGGGATTGAAACTGGGACCTTCTGAATGCAAAGTAGCAATAGCACTTACATTTATATACCGCTTTATAGCCGGAGCTCTCTAAGCAGTTTACAATGATTTAGCATATTGCCCCCAAAATTCTGGGTACTCATTTTACCGACCTCGGAAGGATGGAAGGCTGAGTCAACCTTGAGCCCCTGGTCAGGATCGAACTTGTAACCTTCTGGTTACAGGGCGGCAGTTTTACCACTGCGCCACCAGGGGCCACCAGTAGTAGTTGTTCCACTGATCTATGGTCCTTTCCTAAAATGGGATTGCAAATTCCCTCAAAGCATTTGAGGAGCTGCCCCCCCTTTACTGAGCTCCTCCCATGAAACCTAATAACCCCCCCCACAAAGAAGTAAGAACATAAGAACAGCCCTGCTGGATCAGGCTCAATGCCTATCTAGTCTATCCTGTTTCCCACAGTGGAAATGCCTCTGGGAAGTCCACAGGCAAGTGGTGAGGGCATGTTCTCTCTCTTGCTGTTGCTCCCCTGTATCTTGCCTTTGCAGCTGGAGATGCCCCTTAGCTATCAGACTAGTAGTCATTGATAGACCTAGCCTCTATGAATTTGTCTAAGCCCCTTTTATAGCCATCCAAGCTAATAGCCATCACCACATCCTGTGGCAGAGAATTCAATAGATTAATTAATTATGTGCTGTGTGAAAAATTGCTTCCTTTTGTCAGTCCTAAATTTCTTAGCTATCAGTTTCATAGGATGACCTCTGGTTCTAGTGTTGTGAGATGGAGAAAATTTTCTCTCCATCCACTCTCTCTACTCCGTGCATACTTTTATAAACTTCTACCATAGTCACCTCTTTTCCAAACTAAAAAAAGCCCCAGATGCTGTAGCCTTGCCTCATGTGCTCCAGTCACCTGATCATGCCTTTCCTATCCTCCGAAATGTAACTGAGGAGTTCATCCTAAATCTTTTCCTTTGTCCACAGCCCTGCCCTAAAATAGGAGTCTGCCTTATATAGAGTCATGTTGTCTAGGCACTGAGTTGGGTTTGCAACTCCTGGATGCTTCTCTTGTGCTGTGCTGCTGCTATCTTTCCAACTCCGTTGATTAGAGGCAAAACCATGCTAGGGAGAGAGGGCTTCATATATACCATAGTGCAGACTTTACTCTAGTATTCTGGTATACTTTACTTTAGTATCTTTGTGGGATTGAGGACCAGCATGGGGAACCTTTGCAACCCTGCAACTCCCCCCCATTTTTGCAGACATTTTTGTGGGTGTGAAAATGGAGTTGGGGGGTTTCAACCAATTCCTGGAGGAACCCACAAACCTTTTTCATAAGAACAGTCCTGCTGGAACAGGCTTAAGGCCCATCTAGTCCAGAATCCTGTTTCACACAGTGGCCCACCAGATGCCGCTGGAAGCCTACAGGTAGGAGTTGAACTCAGAGGCATCCTGCCTCTGAGGCTAGAGGTGGGCTATAGCCCTCCGACTAGTAGCAGATGATAGACCTCTCCTCCCTGAAATCATCCAAACCCCTCTAAAGCCGTTCAGGTTGTTGGCTGTCACCACACCTTGTGGCAGAGAATTCCAGAAGCTGCTTAGGCATTGTGTGAAAAAGTACTTTCGTTAGTTGGTCCTAAATTTCCTGGCAATCAATTTCATGGGATGACTCCTGGTTCTAGTGTTGTGTGAGAGGGAGAAGAATTTCTCTCTATTCACTTTCTCCACACCATGCATGATTTTATAGACCTCTATCATGTCTCCCTGCAGGCGTCTTTTTTCTAAACTAAAAAGCCCCAGGTGTTGTAGCCTTGCCTCATAAGAACAGTGCTCTAGGCCCCTGATCATCTTGGTTGCTCTCTTCTGCACCTTTTCCAGTTCTACAAGCTCTCCACTTCTGACCTTGTTCTTATCTAGCACATGATCTTAAAACAGGAATGTGTCTGGCTTCCAAAGTAGGATAGGAGGCTTCTCCTACCCTACTGTTGATCATGTGAACTGATCCCTTTACTAAGCAGGGTCCACCCTGGTTTGTATTTGAATAGGAGACTACATGTGTGAGCTCTGTAAGATATTCCCCTTAGGGGTTGTGGCCGGTCTGGGAAGAGCATCTCAGGTTCCAGGTTCCCTCCCTGACATCTTCAAGATATGGCTGAGAGAAGCCGTTGCCAGTCTGTGTAGACAATACTGAGCTAGATGGACCAATGGTCTGACTCAGTATAAGGAAGTTTCCTATGTCCTGATATTCCTGGTTACCCACCACATCACTGCCACTGTGGAGATGCTAGTATCTTCCATCCCCCTTGGAATTATTCATGATGATGATGATGATGATGATGATGATGATGATGATATTCTTACTGCTCTTTGAATCATCTGTGTTTTCATTTCTTGCGCTGTCTTGTGGTCTAACTTACCTTCCCCTCTTTCTTCTTTTCTCTCCCTTTCCCTCTCTCTTTTTCTTTTTCTACATCTGCTGCGCTTGGGTCATGCGTAGAGGGTGGGATATTCAGAGAATGCGTGTTTTGCTATAGGTTTGTTTGTTATGTATTCTAATTAGCAAAAATGTGTCAATACAGTTTAAATGAAAAAGTTGACCTTCAC
Organism: Hemicordylus capensis; assembly: GCF_027244095.1. Classification (NCBI taxonomy): domain Eukaryota; kingdom Metazoa; phylum Chordata; class Lepidosauria; order Squamata; family Cordylidae; genus Hemicordylus; species Hemicordylus capensis. The sequence continues at coordinate 27,721,424 of NC_069657.1, read as the reverse complement.
TGCATATGGCAGCATCTACAAGCACGGAGTTCTGTGCCCACAATGGAGCCTCGCATTGTTTAGGAGCTTTGCCCTATGGCTAAATATTTTAGATAATTGTATCTTCAAATAGATGCTCTGATTTAAATGTTAATATTATCATAGTCTAGCAGGGGAAGCCCATAATTGAGGCCTCTGACTGTTTGTGTTTGCATTCGAAAAGATGAAGCCGTTGAAAAGCCAGGCAATCTCAACTCTGTCACTTTGGTCTCTAGTGTAATAATAATAATAATAATAATAATAATAATAATAATAATAATAATAATATATTATATGTAATATCAATTACTCATATACACTTGTGATAAGATTAATTTAATTCTCCCCCTTAAACAAAGAGGGTAAATTAAAAGAATAAGCTTATTCCTTCCTACTTCTGTAGTGACAAGATTAAAAATTAAATTTATACATATTTCATTTCTACATAATAAAGCCTTTTTTTCAAAAAAGAGAGGAAAAAAATACCACAGTTCGTCTAATTAAATCAAAGAAAATTGCCTGCAGCGTAGTTACAGTATTACAATTAGACGTCTGCCAAAACCAGCCGTTTGAATTCTTAAACACCACTCCAGACTTAGGCACAAGATGTGGTTTTCATCATTTTGTGTGATATCATGGAATGTCACTTTGCGTTCCTCTACTGTTACGTCAGCTGGGGTGACCTTGCCAGATTCGGTACATAATCTGTTCCGTTTATTGAAAGGCTGAGAAAAATAATAATAATGTCCCCTCTAGTTCAGTTTGTTATATACTTTTCAAACCCACATATGAAGACTTGAATTATCCACAAAGAAAGAAAATACACGAGTAGATAAATGTGTTGCAATGAGAATGATGTTGTATTGTGTCAAGGGAAGACAGGGCCGTCTTTCGTTTCACTGGATTCTTGCTAATGATGGCCAGTTGCTATTTCTGGAGCAGGGATAGGTAACTGTGCATAAGGAACAGTGATTTAGCTGTGCAGCTTGGTGGCAATGCATTTTATGGTTCTGGCCCACCACCTTCCAGTCCTCCTCAGAGTCAATCTCCACCCAAACTAATTGCTGATGCGGTTCTTCAATGTCAGAGTTCCCTGTTGCAAGGGCTCTCTTCCACACTGCCCCTTGTGGTGACTTGTTGCACTGCACCAGCTTTTGAGCTTCCAAGTCCTACGCTGGCCCCACCCTGGGAGGCTTGTCACTGGCTTCCCTGAAAACAGGAAGAGTCTAAGAGACTTCTTGTCTGAAGCAAGCCTTGCCTCAGTATCAAGGTTTCCTTGTTCTGGTGTGATTGTCTTGTTGGTTCTCCTGTCTGCTTGGTTTGACCCTCATATTGTTCAGACTTCACTTATAAGATTCTCGGACAGTGTTCCTTCTAACAGGGATTCCCAGATGTTGTTGAATACAACTCCCAGAATCCCCAGCTGCAATGGCTTTTACTAGGGGATTATGGTAGTCAACAACATCTGGAAATCCCTGTTAGAGGGGACACTGTTCTCGGGGCCAAACTACATGTAATGTTAAATCTGAAGTTCTGCCCTACCTACATATTTTAAAAAGTTAAATAGAAGCTACGAGGGCCTGATCTCCATGGTGTATATGTGGCAAGGGTGAGTGGGTGTATTAACCCTTTCCCCTGCCATAATTCTGATCTGGCTTGGCTCCTGTGGGCCAATTTCTTTGGGGAGGGAAGCTCTGATTAGCACCAATGTGAGCTTCCCTCCTGGGGGATAAAGCATCTGATGGAGGGGGGGCAATCTGGATCAAGGCCATGATGGAGAGAAAGGGTTAAGGCCTGTTGCTGTTATCTTAATCCAGTTCCCCCTACGAGTACTATGAATATTTAGATATCACTTTTCAATAACAGCTCTCAATGTGGTTTACACAGAATAAATAAGGGATCAAAAAGTATCCAGACTGAGTCCCTTTGACACTGACACATAGGGCCAAACTATTTGTTTAACATAATGCGTGGTGTGGATCTCATTACTAGAGCCAGCATGGTGTAGTGGTTAGAGAGTTGGAGTAAGACCAGGGAGACCAGAGTTCAAATCCCCATTCACCAAAACTCAACTCACTGGGTGACCCTGGGCCAGTCTTGTATCTCTCAGCCTAACTTACCTCACAGGGTTGTTGTGAGGATAAAAATAACCATGTACACCACTCTGAACTCCTAGAATAAATGAATGAATGAATGAATGAATGAATGAATGAGGCAGGATCCCTAGGTGGGTTTGCTCCCGAGGTGCTGCCGGGAGCTGCGTGCCTCCTGGTGGTTTTTACGGGCAGCCAAGCCTGGTCTTTAGCCTGCTCTTGGCTTCTCTATAAATATAAAATAATTTAACAATTACATCCCCATATTATGGGTGGGGGCTGTGGCCACAGGATCCTGGGTTATCCACCAAGTTCACAACTTCAGTGAGATACGAATCAGGGAAATCCCTAGCCCTACACACCAGCATCCTTATCGACAATCCACACACGAATCAAGGTTTCTTCACTTTCTTCCAACAGCTTGTACATTCCAGAAGAGGCAGCTTTGCAGTTCTGAGCAAAAAGATCCTTCTGGGCTTTCCTAGATTTAATTCATATTCCCAGTGAGATGCTTTCATTGACTCAACTGAGCATGGTCAATAAAGAACAGGGGGAAAATAAGACTAACCTTCTGGAGTGCGGGCAGGAATCAGTGACCGTCTGACTATAGCACTTCAGCTAAATCAGACAAATTTAGGAAAATAGTGAAATTCACCTTTTGCACTTTGTTGTTCTCTCTCTCTCTCTCTCTCTCTCTCTCTCTCTCTCACACACACACACACACACACAGCCACGTACAGACTCAAGATCATAAGGGGTTTTTTTGCAATCCACTTAGTACAAACACATATGCTCCCAAAGCCTTTTACTAGATGGGAGACAGATGTTCTCATCTTCCACTATCCCCAGTGCAATCAAGAATTTGCAAGAAGAAATGGAACAAATGCAGGTAAAGGAGCATGCAGGAAAATGAATTTCAGACATGCTGGAATGGGAGACCTAAGCTGGCTCTCTGAAACTCCACTCAGTTGTGCAACTGGTGTGTTGTTGTTGTTTTTGGTTGTTTTTTGTTTTTGAAGGGCTCTGTCAGCTGCAGTCCTCTTTGCTTTGTCCCCTGCTGCTACTGACTCACATGGGGCTGCTTGCACACAGATGCCTGGGGGATTCTACGCTCAGGTTTTCAAAGCAAACAGAATGCTCTTTATGGAATGGATGTACTCAGCTACTGCTGTATAAAATATGACCCATGAATCGAAGCTGCTACTAATGGTGGCGAAAGTTGAATCCTTGTTCTCCAAAGCCAGCCATCCTTCACATTTAATTAGAGAGGACAATTGCTCACCTCTGGAAGGTGAATGCTGGCAGGTAAGAACATTTGGGGGACTTGGCATTAGACCTTGAAAAGTTGGGCTCAGATTAGGGCTGTGCACAAGCATCTTTATCGGGATTGTTACTGACCCGAACTCGGTATGGCTGACCTGTCCACTAGGCAGACCGAGGCAGTCGTCTAGGACGCCAGTTCCTCAGGGGTGCATAACAAGTGCCAGAATACAGCACTGTCCATTATTCGTTCTCTCCCTCTTGTATTACTCCTCTGAAGTACTGCACACAGTGGTGTAAGAACGTAAAATGTAATACTGCATCCTGCTCCCCAAAGTCCCTGCACCTTCTGCACCCCAAAAGACACAATCTTCTTTGTTCGTTGCACCTCAGCCCCCAATAAACAGCTAGTCTCATAAACTGCACTCCCTCTCTTGAATACGAATAGCCTGCCTCAGCATTCATTCCAAAAAGAAATGGTTCCAGGCTGGATTCCCAATTAAGAGTAGCATCTTTTCATCTCTGGTGTTAGACTGGGAAGTCTCTCTCACTGTGGAGCGGTTCTCATGATCGGTGAGAAGAGGTCCAAGGCGGTCTGAGGGGAAAGCAGGTTTAGCCTACCTTCCTTGCAGACAAACTCCTGTCCTTCCCTGGGTCGGCAGATTGCCTGCCCAGATGAGCGGTGGCTTCCTCTGCAGCTCCAGGGGTCGGGGCGCTGGGAGGTGATGCCACACATCTCCCCGCCCCCAGTTCCAATAATTCACCGGGCGAGTGTGTGGTGTATTATTGGGACACACACACACACACACACACACACACACACACACACCCCTACCTGAGTGATCCAGCTGCGGCTGACACACGATCAAAAAATGAAGTTAAGGGAACACTTGCTCCCTTTAGCTCATTTTAGAGGGATGCTACAGGTGGATTTGCCACCGTGTAACCACTTGGATCAGGCCCGATCCCAGCAGTTCACACGGATGTGAAAAACCGGGCTGGGCTCCCTTAGCCCAGTTTTGCACGTATGTGTGAAGAGCCTCTTTATCTTCATGCCAGCACAAGCTAGTTTTATAGTTGCTTATTCTATCTATCTATCTATCTATCTATCTATCTATCTATCTATCTATCTATCTATCCTATTTAACCTATTTTTATACTGCCCCAAACCTATATCTGGGCGGTTTACAACAAAAAATAACAGAAAAGTTAAAACATTAGTTAAAACAAATAAATGACAACAAAATTAAAACATGGGCTAAAATAAATGACAGCAAAAAGTTAAAATATTATAACAATTTAAAATTTCAAAACAATATTTTAAAACAATGTTAAAACTATTAAAACAGCATTTAATTAAAAGCCTGGGTGAACACAATAAATGCAAAACAATGTTATGTTTGTTTAACTAAGCTTTATTTAGCAGCAACTCAAGTTTTCTTCTCATTTTCCTTCCTTTTCTTTCTAACTCCACCCCCCACCCCCCATCTGCAAGATCCCCACTGGGACAAACTTCTAATTAACCAAACATAAAAGACTGCTAGATAGAATACACCTTTATAACAACCATGATTGAATTGATTTAGAATTTGGTAACAAAGTCTTGAAGTCTTTTAGGTGGTCTCCTGTCACGCACACTTCTCCTAATTCTTGAGGTCTCTGGCACAGGACCTCGTAATGATTTGTTTTCTGGTACAGAGAATTGTCCATCACTTTCATCAGCCTCATCTATGAGGGCAAAACTGGAGGCAAGATCAAATTTCTCTATAGTTCCTCTCTTGAGATCAGACTCCCTTCCCTCTTTTCTCATTGTATGCATGCTTGGAAGTCTTGAACTGTTCCATTTCTTTCCATCATCCAATATGACAGAATCTCCTCTGATTTCATTTATTTGTTTTGGTCCAGAATATTGGGAACATCCCTTTCTCACTTTATAAGGCATCCGTACTCAAAGTCCACCACCTGAAAGGTTTGCTGTTTTGTACCCCGTTTCTGATCCACATACAATTTGTATTTTGGCTGATTCTCCCTTACCCAATCATGAATCTCTGCATAGGGCTTTTCTGTGAGAAGGCACAGAAAGCCCTATCAATTGTTGCCATTTGGTAAGTTTGGTGGTAGCTTTGCATCCTCTCAGCAGTTCAAAATTTGATTTTCCTGTAGAAGAATGAGTAGTTCAATAAGTAAATAGACTTTCATGGATTGCCTCCTTCCAGGGTTGTTGTTGCTAACTGAGCAAAAAGGTACCTTTTAAAGTGGTGATTCTCTTATATTTAGCAGTGGGAGAGCAACTGCCCCTAACCAGCCCCAGCACAGCATCCCTCCAGTGGCTGTTGCTGGTATCTGCCTTATGTTTCTTTTAGATTGTGAGCCCTTTGGGGACAGGGGGCCATTTTATTTATGTATTTTTCTTAGTAAACCTCTTTGTGAACTTTGGTTGAAGAGTGGCATATAAATATTCATCATAGTAACCAGTAGTAAACCTTTTTTAAACTAATCTATTCATTCTTTCCACTAAGTCATCCCCATGAGGATGGAACAAGGAAAGAGTCTTGTGTTTTATCCCATGACTATGCAAATATTGCTTCATTTCAAATGAAGTAAGCTGTGTCCCCTTGTCAGTAAGTAGTTTTTTAGGAAGACCTTCTCTCACAAGAGCTGCAGCTATGAACTGGATCACCTTGTTTGGAGTAATGTTGTCAGCAAATGAAACTTCTGGCCACCTGGAATAGTAATCAACCACCACTATAACAAATCTTTGTTTTGTGGGTTGGATATCAAAAGGCCCCATTATATCCAAAGCAAGTTTTCCCCAGAGACCATTATGATACTCTACTGTCAAGGGGGTGATAAAAGTCTTCTGCAACTTGTCAGATACAGGACAAGACAGACAGTACCTGACACATCTTCCATGTGTTTGTCTATACCTGGTCACCAAAAACTTTATTAGATTTACCTTTAGTCAAGCTCATGCCCAGGCAACCTTTGTGGGCAATTTTGATCGCTTTTGCTTGTACAGAGGTTAGCACCACCAACCAATCAATCAATCAATCAATCCTCAGAACAGCTAATTGAGAAGAGACAGCTCACTTGGTACGTGCATGTATGGTTGAAGATGCTCGGTTACCTTGCCTTTGCATGGCTATCCATTAGTTAAGTTATGTTTACATCCAGTAAGCACTCGATCAGCACTGGGGGCCACTTTCCATTCAGAAGACATGATCACCTCATGAGTGGATGAAGCTATTTGCGCAATTACGACTCCCTCATCCTCTTCTTCTGTGATCTCCTCTTGGCCTGGAGGTGCAAATTGAGATAAAGAATCTGCAGTGGTATTTCAAATACCTGGGAGATATTCCACCTGGAAATCAAAGTCCATAAGTCTGGTGATCCATTTGGCTATTCTTGGGGTTGCTCAACTTGATCCCCAAGTAGTAAATAAAGCAGATAAGGGTTTATGGTCTGACCGTAAAGTGAATTTTCTGCCACACAAATAAGTCCTGAAGTGCCTCACCATGCAGTAACATGCTAGAGCTTCTTTTTCAGTGAGAAAATACATCTTCTCTGATGCAGTAAGCACCCTGCTAGCAAAAGCTACTGCAACTTTCTTGTCCCCTTTTTGCTGGTACAAGACAGCACCCAAACTGTATTCAGAAGCATCAGTGGTTACAGAAATGTGCCTGCTGGTGTCAAAAGAAGTGAAAGCTGGGCTTTCAGCATTGGCTGAATGGATAGTCTGAAAACTAGCCTTGTAAGATGTATCCCAGTTAAATATTATGTTCTTTTTTTAAAGAAGATGCAGTGGAGCAACTTTTGAGGCAAATTGTCTAAAAAAAATTAGAGTAATACTCACAGAGTCCTAAAAATGATCAAAGTGCACCTTTGTTCTGTGGGTCTGGTACTTCCCAAATAGCTTTCACCAAGTTTGTTTTGGGATGTAAGCCACACTGAGATATTGTGTCTCACCGGATGAGTACATCACCGAGTGCCTGCAAAACTGACATTTCTCTGCCGAGATAGTAAGTCCGTGTTATCAGAGTTTTCTTAAGATTTCTGTCAGGTTAGCATCTGAGCGGCTCCTCAGTGGTTTTGCCATACCCTAAATTGTCATCCTGAAAATAAGTGATGCCATCCATAGTACCAAAAATTGCATGCATCATTCTTTGAAATATTGAAGCTGCTGAAGCTAATCCTCCCTGAGCCATTTTGGAAGGGTGGTATAGAAATTGAATAAGTGAGTAAGTTCGTAAGTAAGTAAATAAATAAATAATCCAAAGGACAGTATTTTGTACTGAAAAAGACCTTGATTGGTCGAAGACAAACCCAAAGTTATGAACACAGAGGCCTCTTCCAGAGTAAGCAGCATTTCATTGATATTGAGTAATGGATGACAACCCACTACCATGCTGGAGTTCACATCTTGCAAATCAACAAACATTAAAAGTGTACCATTTGTTTTTTACCATTCTGATGTATCAAAAGGTTCTACAGTGTCAGCATGCTGTAGTCTTGAAAGCTCCTAATTAGGTGATTGGTGCAATGAACATAGGAAATAGGAAGCAGCCATTTACCGTGTCAGACGATTGGTGCATCTAGCCCAGTACTGTCTGCACAGATTGGCAGCAGCTTCTCCAAGGTTGCAGACAGGAATCTCATTCAGCCCTATCTTGGAGATGCCAGGGAGGGAACTTGGAACTTCTGCGTGCAAGCATGGGTACGTTCCTCACTTTGTGTTGTACAGGTATTGATTTGCCTTCATCTGAATTTTATGTTTGAAATGTGTCAGGTGTATCATCAAAAATATCTTAGAAATCAGCATTCATATCAGCATATCATCTGTATTACGGGTTACATGCTATTTGGGTCTAACGCGACCCATAGATCTTTCTGATATTTCCAGCCCAATATTGAGACACCTTTATGTGACACATACACTTTCCCTTCTGCAGTATGTCCATTATATTCCAGGACTGCAGTGAAGTATCCATTTACGGCAACAGGGGGGACTTCCATATCCTCATGGGTGGATGTCTGAAGGCTGCAGGCGCAGATCTGATGTAGTAAGCCAGGAGTGTCTTATAAAGGATATTGGGAAATGATAGTGTACGAAGAACCAGAATCAGCCATCATCCTCACTATATGGCCATTAAGTTTTTAATTGACAATGTGTCTGTCACATTAAAAACGCTGTCAGGAAGTGGTTCATCTGTCTCATCCTTATCATATGGTGAATCACTAATGGAGTGGACAGCAGACTTGCAAAACCTAGAAAAGTGTTCCCCGTTTTTTGCACCTTTTGCGCAGGACAGTGATAAAAATCGGTTTTGTGGGCAGAATCTTCACCTCCTTAGGACTGGTAGCTCTTCCTTTCTTGTGCTGCCACTTTCTGGGACAGTGCCATATGAGAAGATTGGGATTGGAAGAATTTAGACTGAACAGCCTGGATTTCAGGAAGTTGGTTTTGGGGTAGCAAAGAGAGTGATTTGGCACAGTGGGGAGCATTTTCCACCCTTCTAGCCATCTCTGTAACTTTATACAGGGTACGTTTCCACTCCAATAGCAGTTTTTCATGCCGTTCGGAGCTGTTTGTTGTCATAACTATCTGATCCCTGATCATTTCATCAGTAAAGTTGGCAAACTCACAGATTACACTTAAAGCACGCAGTGCTGTGACATATTGAGCAATAGATTCACCAGGCAGTTGGAATCTAGAATAGCACTTGTAATGTTCAGCAATCACATTCAATGTAGGGTTGAAATGATCATCTAAGGCTTGAAAAGCAGCTTCATAAGGGTTGGCATCCCATGTTGGTAAGAAATGGCAAATGGGTATATATTCTTTGGCCTTCAGGGCCCAGGCAGTGAAGCAATATAGCCCTCTGCTTTGCTGGAGTAAAGTCAGGGGTCTGTATAGTGAGGAGGTAATTGCAGAAATAGGACCTCCATTGTTTCCAGGGGAAAGCGGGTTCTCCTGGGGTGGACAAGAAAAAAGGTGGGGGTGGAATCTGAGCCATGCTGCAGTGGGCATCCAGTGAACAACAGAGCCCAGGACTGATAAGGAAGAAGTACCTTCAAGGGTTATGCGTTCAGGAAGCTGGATAAATAATAATCAGCAGCAACAGCAGAATGCAGCAGTTCAGGAATGTAGGCCCAGGAATGAGATGAAAGGAAGATGCAGGAACTTTCACAAGCTTTGCAGGTTCACATGCATAGCTGGTTCAAAATCTCATCAACAAATGTTTTATAGCTGCTTCCCTCATAAACACAAAGCAATGTTATTTTTGTTTAACTAAGTTTTATTAAGTAACAACTCATTTTCCCTCCTTCCCTTCCCTTTTCTATCTGACTCCCCCACCGCACACACAGACACACACACTCTACAGGATCCCTACTGGGACAAATGTCTAACAAACCTAACATAAAAGACTGCTAGATAATACAATGTTACAGCTAGTCATTTGCTGATCATTCGATGTCATAAGGCAGCCAATTTCCCCTAAGAAGACCCAAGGGAGGAGATTCTCCCTGAGAGGTAAGACCAGGCATCCCCAAACTGCGGCCCTCCAGATGTTGCTGAACTACAACTTCCAGCATACCCAGCCACAAAAAATTGTGTCTAGGGATGCTGGGAGTTGTAGTTCAGCAACATCTGGAGGGCCACAGTTTGGGGATGCCTGGGCAAGACCCTACCCTCACTTCCCTCCAACACAATTCAATATGATACAATAGGGCTGTCTTTCTTCACAGTTGGAACTAGGGTAGGAAAAGCCTACCTAACCTAGTTCAGGAGCTGTGGGCATTCCCAATTTTTGATTGTGATTCCTGATTTTTAGACAATACAAGGTCGGAAACAAAGAGCTCGCTCATCTGTCCAACTCCATCTCAGAAGAAGCCTTTTCCCTTCTGCCTCATTCTGAAGCTGGGAATGGAATCTGGGTAGGACTTAACTCATCCTACCCAGCTGGGGCTTGACAGATGAGCAAGCTCCCCACCTCCAACCCTGCTTTTATCTGATCACATATCAGAGGTGCACACAGAGCTCCCAAACAAAAGTAGGGGGCTTTTCCTACACTAACAATAACCATGAGGATAGTCCTATCAGGATATGGTATTGTACTGGATCAAATACCGTTATCAGATAATTTTTTCATCAGGCTCATTCCTGGTGAAACATCCTCTGATAGGGCTTTCATCACTTTGGATCTGATTTTGGACGGATGCGACGGACAGCCCTAATTCAAACTCCTTGATTGCCGAAGCTTCAAGATGTATCGCTTTTTTCAACCTTAGGATCCAAGTTGCAGAAGGGATGAAAATATTGTTTTCTGCCATGAGTCTTTGGGATATCAGAGGCGGGGTGGGATCAATACAACTCCCTCCCCACCACCCCCGCCCCTGGGTTCTGATTTATCACAATGTCATTTTTTTTAAAAAAAATGGGGAGCATATAATGTAGACTTTCCAATACATTGATATTTCATCATTTTACCTGACAGAAGAACCTAAACATTATGGACGAGGGAGAGCTTATCCTGTCAGTCAGCCAGAAATTAGAATGGGGACCCAATAACACATTGCTATCAGTTGAGTAATTGAAATGAACTTAAAAATGTTTTATTTAGTGAGAGAGTTCCCATCTCTTCTTCAGCTTAGCAACTGGCTAACAAAGAGACACGTCCATCTGTTTTTGAATCAAGGCGTATAATAGGGCTACCAGTTCAGCAAATAAGCAGGACAATATGCCATACACTTCCCTCAGCATAGCACATACCTTCCTTTCCATGTGGTGAGGCTGGTGAGAATTATCCTAGGAAACCAAGAAAGCTGTCCCTGCTAGAAATGCCGGCAAACTTCTCCACAAACTTGGAGGTTTCTAAAAGCCTGTCTCAAAGAGAGAAAATGAGGCTCTACACACGATCCGTGTGTAGAGCCCTACCGTGTTCTGCGGGGGGAGCGGGCTTAGCCTGCTTTCTGTGCAGACGATCCCTAGGCTAGCCCTGGGTGGCCGGATCGGCTGCCCACACAACTACCAGCTCTGTCACGGAACTGGTAGGGGTGGCGGGGATTGGGGACCACCCAGCCCCGGAAGTCCCAAGATGCCCTGTACAAGCACATGGGGCATCCTGGGGAAACCCCTGAGACCGGGAGGCTGCTTGTAGCCTCCCGGTCAGGGGTCTACTCGTGTGTCGCCATGGCGCAGAGCCGCGCTGTGGTGGCACATGATCAGTAACACATGGTTAAAGGAGCGCTCATTCCATTAACCTAGTTTTAGAGGATGGATTCCGAGGTGGGCTAGCCACCATGGAACTACCGGGCTCACCCACAAGCCCGGTGGTTCTCAGGATGGGGGAAAACTGGGCTGGGCTCCCTTAGCCTGATTTCTCTCCATCATGAGAACTGCCTCAGTCTTTCCAACCACAACCCTACCCCAAATTCTTCTCTGGCTCAGATTTAAAAGCAACCTTGAGAAGAATACCCAGCTTCCCTCCTTCATCCTTGTCAGCCTCTCCATCACCAAATCACCCTTCCCACAAGCCCCCCTCCTCAAGTATAGACCTCTTGCCCTTTACTTAACAGCAGGGCCAATTGAAGTTGCAACAATAATGCACAAGAAGAGCTGTCTGTTGCCCTAATGTACTGAGGAAGGTGCAATGGAGACTTGTAATCTTAGAAACCTAGGAAACTGTGTCATACTGAGTCAGATTATTGGTCCATCTAGCTCAGTATTGTCTACATCAGGGCTGCTCAACTTTGGCCCTCCTGCTGTTGGCCTACAATGTTGGCCTACAATTCCCATTATCTCTGGCTATTGGCCATTGTGGCTAGGGATTGTGGGAGTTGTTGTTCAAAAACAGCTTGGGGGCCCAAGTTAAGCAGGCCTGATTTACACTGACTGGCAGCGGCTCTCCAAGGTTTCAGACAGGATTATCTCCCAGTCCTACCTGGAAATACCAGGGGGTTAACTTGGGACCTTCCATATGCAAGCAGATGCTCTATCACTGAGCTACAGCCCCATCCCCTAAGGGGAATATCTTACAGCACTCATATATGGTCACCCATCCAAATGCAAATCAGGAAGGACCCTGCATAGCAGAGAGGACCATTCATGCTTACTGCTGCAAGACCAGCTCTATTCTTCCCAAAGACTACCGACATTGCCCTGTAAAGGGATAGCTGGTGCTCTAAGGTAACTGAAAAAAGATACTCCTGACCATAGCTGCTATCAAATCGCAAATCCAGGTTTAGAGACATCTCAGTGAACTTTCTTGCATGATATTATCAGCTTTATCCTACAAAAACTAAGGACTTGTGTATAAGCCCATTTAGCTGTCTCACGCTACTTGAAGGAATGTCTGATCCATCAGTAGGTGACTGCTGGGGGTGGCGGTATCTTCACATCTCCACAGGACAGATTGATTCTCTTATGATCGTTGTCAGCTCTTAATATACAGAAGAGAACACCGATAATTAACATCTCTTCAAAAGTGGAGCTATGTGCAATGTACACATTTACTATAAAGATACAACCACTTCACCAGAAAAATCACATCTAAATTCTCATTTCTGTTAGGCTTGCTGCTTATCTGTCCTCAGAATGCAAGTGTACTTGGTAGGGTGAAGAAGTCATTTTTAAGCTTGCAGTTCCGTTCAGGTAGAATTAACACACATCTCAAATGGCTTCCATAATTCATGTCTCCGTCATCTTGACTGAGACATGTAACATATGCTGCTCAAGACAGTGTAATGAACAAAAGTGTCTATTTTTTTCTTCTCTTATCCTTTGCCCTCAGATTCACTTGCCATTGTTTAAAAATTAAGATACTAGAACAGACCTAATGCAAAGATCACTTTTTAAAACCTTTTACCCTCATAACCTATTATTATTAAAGATTGGAGTGAACGGATATCTCTGTTGATTACAAACTGTTTTTAAAAAGAAAACATTTACATCTCAGAAATCAATACATCACCAGGCAAAATTTACATGTCTGGCATGGTAGCTTCTTTTCAATGAAGAACCAAGGCAGTGTATTGTGGAATCTCAGGATAGGACACCAAACAGTCCACATGGTATGAATGTAAAGCCCGATCTGGGTACAGCATCAAAAGATAATCAAGTCAACTGCAAAAAAAAAGGAAGTTCCAAATGGGATAGATTTACTAACTCTTCAGTAATCAACATTTTGATTGATTCATGCACCAGAATATGCATTTGCATAACAAATGCCTCTCCTCTGCTTTCTCTCCCTTCACTTGTAAACAGTAATGACAGGCTAGCATAAATAACAGGAGAGAGGCTCGAAGGCCATTTTAAGGCTCACATGGAAAAATATAGATAATATTTATTTATTTTATTTTATTGTTAGATTTATATACTCCCTTTCATTAAAACAATCACAAGGCGGTTTACCAAAGTTACAACACATAATAAAAATGAATTAAAAGTATTTAGCTAAAAATATAAAAACCATCTGATAATAAAATATATAATATACAAATACAAAAAATGATACATGGATAAAAACACACAAAAGCAGCAATAATGTTTAACAAATTAAACAACTTCAGCCTACCTTGGGTTCAGGGTACTTAAGAGAGTGCCTTCTTTGTCATGAACCTTGTCGCCTATTAAGATCATCTGGAGAGGTCTGGTTGCCGCCAGCTCGTTGGTGGTGACTCAGGAGCTGGCCTCCTCTGTGGCTGGCCAGGGGTTTTGGAATATGCTGCCTTTTGAAATAAGAGCATCTCCTTCTCTGTTTGCTTTTAGGAAGACCCCCCAAGATGCACTTGTTTTTGCAGGCTTTTTACTGGAATTAATTTTAATAACCTGCTTTATTTTATGAGATTGTTTTTATTGTGTTTTGCGTCATTGTAATCACCTTAAATGGTGCAGCGAGGAAATGCTTGACTAACAAGCAGAAGGTTGCTGGTTCGAATCCCCACTGGTACTATATCAGACAGCAGTGATATAGGAAAATGCTGAAAGGCATCATCTCATACTGTGCGGGAGGAGGCAATGACAAACCTCTCCTGTAATTTACTAAAATAAAACCACAGGGCTCTTTGGGTGCTAGGAGTCGAAATCGACTTGATGGAACACTTTACTTTACTAATCTGTTTTTACCCTTTTATTTTGTGCACTGCCTAGATATGTGCATATCAGGAGGTATAAAATTTGACAAATAAATAGATTTTCCTTCCTTTTCACTGCTGCATGACAAGATGAAAATATCCAGATTAGTTTCAAGGTGAAAACAGCAAGTACACTTCCTTCTCATGGGCCCCACATAGCTACTGGATCTCCCACCCTCATTTGGGGCATTTAGAGCCATCTTTAATACATGTGTTAATCTCTAATACAAATGTGTTAAATAAATAATTTAAAAAATCTGCATGTGAAGGGGATCTAAGAGTGGAACTGCTACATGAGGAGTGGCAAGGGATGCTTCCAAAAATGGCATTTCCAAGTCCCGTATTTCATGTCAGTGCTTTGGAGCATGGCTGGGGAAATACCTCTGCTCCAGATCATTGGGTACCACTGGTGAGGGCTGGGAGATGCACAGTGTAGTGATGCCATAACATTCAGTACAGGTGGACCTCCATATACGCAGACCCGACATCCACAGTTTCACATATCCGCAGTTGGATAATTAACACCTGACCTCGTCATATGCAGGGGAGGAAAGGTAGATAAGGGGTTAATCCTGCATATCTGCAAGCTGGGGGTGTCCAGAAATGACCTTGGAGGTCATTTCTGACTGCCATTTTGAGCATGGGGGCCATTTATGACTCATTGCTTAAAACACACACAAAAACCCCAGTGATTTTTCACAGAATTGCTGGGACTTTGAGACTTGGGGGAATCCTGAAGGCCCACAGAGCATGGTAGGGCATTTCATTTGGCCATTTTGGAGGGCACTTTTTTTGGCTTTTTCTTAAAGTCTAGGAACCAAACCCCCACAATCCCATAGACTCAATGCCTCATTGTACGCAATTTTGTTACCCGTGGTAATATGTGGGAACAGAACCCCCGCATACAATGAGGTACAGCTGTATACATTACAGGTGAGAGGTGACACCTTCTTTGGTAGCATGCTGGGACTATGCAAACCAATAGACCCAGGTACATCCTTCTTGTGTTACCCAGAATGCAACCCAATATTCCAGGTACATACTTCTTTTTTAAGAACTGCTGGCTAACATCTGGTCTAAATTTACTAGAAGAAGCCCTATTGGAACCAATTAGACTTCTGGAGTAACTCCTACATAGGAACACCAGACCCTCCATCCATCTAGCTCAGTATGGTCTACACTGGCTGGCAGCAGCAATCCAAGATTTCAGGCAGGAGTCTTTCCCAGTCCTACCTGCAGATATCAGGGCATGAACCTGGGACCTTCTGCATGCTCCACCACTGAGCTACGGCCCCACTCGCTAAGAGGAATATCTTACAGCAGACACTGCTCACATGTAGTCACTTTCACTCATCCAAATGCAAACCAAGGTGAACCTGCTCAGCAAAGGGGACAATCCATGTTTGCTACTGAAAGACCAGCTCTCCACACCTAAACTCCAGAGTAAGCAAAGCTAACTGGAAAAGAGGCATCCTTTAAAGTGGTGCTTGGCTTGTATTTTGCAAGAGGAGAGCAACTGGCCATCTCCATCCCCAGCACAGCATCCCACCAGTAGCTGTTGCTGGTGTCTATCTTATGTATCTTTTTAGACTGTGAGCCCTTTGGGGATGGGGGGACCATCTTATTTATTATTTATTTATTTTTCTATGTAAACCACTTTGAGAATGTTGGTTGAAAAGTGGTATGTAAATACTCGTCATTGAGGCTGTTCCCCTGCACAGGCAGCCACCCACTTAAATCGAATTACTACTACTACTACTACTACTACTAATAATAATAATAATAATAATAATAATAATATTAATAGTAATAATCCCCCAGTGAAGCACTACCTTGGCGTGGTTGTGGGGCTTGTGTGCTCTGAGGAAGGTGAGAGCTATGCCAGAGGTCCAACCATACTGGACAGGTCTCACCTGAGAAGCCAGACGAAGAGTGCCTCTCCCATCAACAACATGGTGAGACGTAACTTTAATAAATCTATACCGGATTGGTCATCGCCCGGGTCAACAAGGACCGTGCCAGGTGCTGGAGTCCCTGGACATCTGGAGGCAAGTGGGCAACAGGACTCAGGATTTTCAGTTGAGCCACCAGGGCTGGAGACTGCAAGGTTACTGGAAGAAACATGGCTTAACCAGAAAAAATATACAAAAAATGCCAACAAGGAAATCATGGTCTGCTATTACAAGTCTAGTCCAACTAGAAGAGGTTATTTAAAAAGAATCTACCAAATCTGGAAAGAGAAGCATCCAGATACAGAAATAACAGAACAAAGGCTAGCAGACCAGAGAAGATTCATAATAAGAAATAAAGTATTCACAGGTAGGGGTGTGCAATTCGGGTATTTGGTGATTCGGTTCGGGACCCGAACCGAATCACCCCTGTTCTGTTTTGTGCCCGAATATGGGCCACCCGAATCACCCTTGATTTGGTTCGGATTCGGATTTAATCTGAATCCGAATCCAAATCAATTGGGGGGGAAAGGGGCCCAGGGGAAAAATTTTGGGGTGGGATGGTATTGACCAAGGGGTGGAGTCTACCCCCCCAATTTCAGGGGAATTGGGCAAAGGGCTAATTTTTGGGGAATTTTTGAAGTTTTAGTGACTTTGGGGCAGTTTGGGGGCATAGCATGGGATCTGGGCAAAAATAAGTGGGGTGGGGTGGTAGTGCCTAATGGGTGCAGGCTACCACCCCAATTTCAGGGGGATTGGGCAAAGGGCTGATTTTGGGGAAATTTCTGAAGTTTTCATGTTTTGGGGGCAGATTGGGGCAGATTGGGGCATAAAGTGGGGCCTGGGGCAGAATAGTGGGGTGGGGTGGTAGTGCCTAATGGGAGGAGGCTACCACCCCAATTTCAGGGGGATTGGACAAAGGGCTGATTTTTTGAGAATTTTTGAAGTTTTAGTGACTTTGGGGCAGTTTGGGGGCAGAAAGTGGATCTGCCCCCAAAAGAGTGGGGTGGGGTGGTAGTGCCTAATGGGTGGAGGCTACCACCCCAATTTCAGGGGGATTGGGCAGAGGGCTGATTTTTTGGGCATATTTGAAGTTTTGGTGACTTGGGGCAGATGAGAATTCACACCTCAGAAAAAACTTCTCAGGAAAAAACCCTCAGAAAAAACCTCAGAAAAAAACTTCTGAGGTGTGAATTCTCATTCTATCATAGCAAATGAGATTTTTTTCAATTAAACAACTCTCATGACCCCACTTTCACTTTTTCACACTCTCAATTACTATGAATATGAGGAAGTAATCAATTTAGCACACTTCACCTTATGAAGACAAACCTCAGAAATTCACCAAAATTCACCCCTCTGCCCAATCACTCTGAAATTGGGGATGGGTGGTAGCCTTCACCCATTAGGCACTATCTACCAGCCCACCCCACTCCTTTGGGGCAGATCCACTTTCTGTCCCCAATCCACCCCAAGAAACCAAAACTTCAAATATTCCCAAAAAATCAGCCCTCTGCCCAATCCCCCTGAAATTGGGGTGGTAGCCTCCACCCATTAGGCACTACCACCCCACCCTACTCTTTTGGGGCAAATCCACTTTCTGCCCCCAAACTGCCCCAAAGTCACTAAAACTTCAAAAATTCCCCCAAAATCAACCATGAACCGAATCACCCGAATTTTTCGGGCCTGAAATTTGGGTGATTCAGCTCGGGCCCAAAAAATATCGGGGGACATAGGGGGTGATTTGGTTCGGCCCCGAATCACCCGAAATTGCTCGTTTCGGGCACAGATCGTTCTGTGCCCGAAATTTTTTGCACATCCCTATTCACTGGAGTTGAGCTGAAAGAACTGCAAAGAGCAACACAGGCTCAAGATATGGAAGAAGAATTACCACCAACTGAAGCAGTTGCTCAGGCGCAGGTGGAGGAGGTGTTGGAAATAGAGGATGCCACTGTTGCTGAACTGTTTCAAAATCAAAACCAGGCAACCTCCCCTTTGCCTTCACCTCAAAAACCCAAATGCCACTTAACAGAAAAGCAACAAGAACTAAAGCAAAAAATAAGTGAGCATATGAAACAAACAACCACCAGGGTTCGACTTCCAGCTCTAAAAACAGTTGCCAAAAAACAACTTGCTCAGGCATTAAAAGATGTCAATGCTGCACTTGCAGAAATAACAACCAATAATTTGCAAGAAACAAACCAATGTACAGTGCAGGAACAATAACAACACAAGAGCTTGGATATAAGATCAGTGGACCTGTAAAAAAAGAAAGTAGTACATCACCTAAATGAAAGTGTAGATTAGAAAATAAAATTGCCAGGCTTAGAGAAGTCCTGGAAATAATAAAGCAGCAAATAACAGCAGTGTCAAAGAAAATTAGCAGATACGAAGCCAGAATCACACAACACAGGCAGAATCTCCAATTCCAGTAGAATCAGAGACGTTTCTACCAAAGCATAGAAGGAGAAACTGCAAGAAATGTAGAAACACCAAATAAAGAAGAAACAGTGCAATTCTGGGGGAAATTATGGGACAATACAATCGATTATAATAAAAAAGCAGGCTAGATGAAAGAGGTCAAAAAATGTAACCAACAAATGCAAGATCTAATAATAACACCAGAATTAATAAGTGAAAGAGCAAAGAAAATTAGAAATTGGACTGCGCCAGGCGATGATGAACTTCATGGCTTTTGGCTTAAACACCTAACAAGCCTTCATAAACAATGATCAAAACAGTTCAATCACATTTTGCAAGGAGGTGATATTGAACAATGGCTAACAAGTGGGAAAACCCATCTCATCATGAAAGACCCAGCAAAAGGTGCAGTTCCAATAATTATAGACCAATAACCTGCCTGCCAACCATGTTCAAATTACTAACTGGAATAATAGCAGATGAAGTGATTCAACACTTATTAACTAACAAACAGCTTCCAGTTGAACAGAAAGGAAATTGCCCGAACACCAGAGGCACAAAAGACCAGCTGCTGATTGACAAAATGATTTTAGAAAATTGCAAGAGAAGAAAAACCAATCTAAGTGTTGCATGGATTGACTACAAGAAAGCCTTCGATTCATTGCCTCACACATGGATACTACAACGTTTAGAAACAACTGGTGTCAGCAAAAACATTCAGATATTTATTTCAAAAAAGCAATGAGCATGTGGAGTACACAGTTAACAATCAATGGTGAGGCACTTGGACAGGTTAGCATTAGAAGAGGCATTTTCCAAAGGGACTCACTATCCCCTCTGTTGTTTGTAATCGCCATGACCCCACTTTCACAAATACTAAACAAAACAGGCCTCAGATACCAAACATCTAAAACATCAAATAAAATCAACCATCTGCTGTACATGGATGAGCTGAAGTTGTATGGAAAGTCCCAGTCAGAAATTGAATCACTGCTAAACACTGTCCATATATTCATTAGCAATATAGCAATGGAGTTTGGACTAGACAAGTGTACTGCATTAATAATGAACAGAGGAAAAATAAGAAAAACAGAAGGAATAGAACTGCCCAATGGAAGCAACATCAAAAACTTGGAAAAGAAAGAACATTACAAATACTTGGGCATTCTCCAGGCTGATAACATTGCACACACTGAAGGTGAAAGAAAAATTTGAAGTGAATACATCGGGAGAGTTAGAAAAATCCTCAAGTCCAAACTCAATGGCAGGAATACCATACATGCTATAAACACCTGGGCTATACCTGTTATCAGATACACTGCAGGAATAATAGACTGGACCCAGGCAGAGCTAGAGACGCTAGATCGTAAGACCAGGAAAATCATGACCATCAGTCATGCTCTGCACCCCTGCAGTGATGTCGATAGGCTATACCTCCCTCGCAGCTCAGGTGGAAGAAGAATGCTGCAAGTCCATCAAACAGTAGAGGAGGAGAAAAGAGGCCTTGAAGAATATATCAAGGACAGTGAAGAAGATGCACTTCAAATGGTAAATAACGCAAAACTATTCAACACCAATGAAAGAAAGCAGGCCTACAAGAAAGAACAAGTCAAGAACCGAGCAGAAAAATGGAAAAATAAGCCACTGCATGGTCAATATTTGGCTTAAGAATGGCAACTTGAAGAAAGAAACAGAGGGTTTAATACTGGCTGCACAAGAAAAGGCACTAAGAACAAATGCAATAAGAGCAAAAGTCGAAAAATCCACAACAAACAGCAAGTGCCGCCTTTGTAAAGAAGCAGATGAAACAGTGGACCACCTAATCAGCTGTTGAAAAAAGATCGCACAGACTGACTACAAACAAAGGCATGACAAGGTAGCAGGAATGATACACTGGAACATCTGCAAAAAATACAAGCTACCTGTAGCCAAAGAGTGGTGGTACCATAAAATTGAAAAAGTTGTCGAAAATGAAGATGTAAAAATATTATGGGACTTCCAACTATAAACAGACAAACATCTGCCACACAATACACCAGATATAACTGTAGTCGAGAAGAAAGAAAAACAAGTCAAAATAATTGACATAGCAATACCAGGGGATAGCAGAATAGAAGAAAAAGAAATAGAAAAAAATCACAAAATACAAAGATCTAGAAATTGAAATTGAAAGGCTGTGGCAGAAAAAGATCTAAGTAATCCCAGTGGTAATTGGCGCCCTGGGTGCAGTTCCAAAAGACCTTGAAGAGCACCTCAACACCATAGGGGGCACACAAATCACCATCAGCCAATTACAAAAAGCAGCTTTACTGGGAACAGCCTATATTCTGCGACGATATCTATAACCATTGACAATAAAATTCTGGCATCCCAGGTCCTTGGGAAGGACTCGATGTCTGGATAAAACAAACCAGTCAATAACACCTGTCTGACTGTGTAAACAAGAAATAATAATAAATGAGGTTAAGGGAGCAAGCACTCCCTTAGCCCTGTTTTTGTTATCACATGGCAGCATTGGCTGCTTTGAGATGATGCTATGACACTGATGAGTGGTTGCCTATCACTGGGGAACATAAGAACATAGGAAGCTGCCATATACTGACTCAGACCATAGGTCCATCTCGCTCAGTTTTGTCTACACCAGGGATTCTCAAGGTTGGGTCCCCAGATGTTACTGGACTTCAACTCCCATAACCCCCAACTCCAGTGGCCTTTGGTTGAGGATTATGGGAGTTGAAGTCCAATAATATCTGGGGACCCAACGTTGAGAAACCCTACACAGACTGGCAGCGGCTTCTCCAAGGTTGCAGGCAGGAATCTCTCTCAGCCCTATCTTGGAGATGCTGGGGAGGGAACTTGGAACCTAGATGTTCTTCCCAGAGTGGCTCCATCCCCTGAGGGGAACATCTTACAGTGCTCACACTTCTAGTCTCCCATTCATAGGCAATCAGGGCCCTTGCTTAGCTTAAGGGGACAAGTCATGCTTGCTACCACAAGACCAGCTCTCTCCATAATGCTCTCTTCCTCCTCCTCCTCCTCCTCCTCCTCCTCCTCCTCCTCCTACTACTACTACTACTGATATTTATATACTGCTCTTCAACCAAAGTTCTCAAAGCGGTTTACATAGAAAATAAATAATACATAAATTAGATGGTCCACTACCCTCTTGCGCAATGCATTATGGCAGTTCCGGGGCCTGGCCCCTGACCCTCCACACGGCCAGGGGAAGTGTGGGTGTGCAAGCCACATACCCAGTATGGACGGGGCAATCGTCTGCAGGAGAGATAAGCATTTACAGCCTTCCTTCCTGCATGCCCCAAGCCCTTTCTCACTGATTGATGGTCAGTGATGGACATTAGATGGTCCACTACCCTCTTGCGCAATGCATTATGGTAGTTCCGGGGCCTGGCCCCTGACCCTCCACGTGGCCAGGGAAAGTGTGGGTGTGCAAGCCACATACCCAGTATGGATGGGGCAATCGTCTGCAGGGGAGGTAAGCATTTACAGCCTTCCTCCCCGCGTGCCCCAAGCTCTTTCTCACTGATTGTGAGAAAGGGCTCATTGTCATCGTAGTACTGAGGAAATTAGGAAGGGTGTCAGCCACTTTTAAAAGGAGAAGATTAGCATAAGCTGAGGCACAGGAGAATAAAATCTGACCAATATACAGAGTGCCCCCCCCCAACCCCAAAAATCTGTTCTTGTAACCAGAAGCAAGTAGTAAATTTTCTTCCTTCTGTCTGCTTGGAGAAGTGGCCAGGTGGCTTCTATGCATAATGCATGCCTTGTGGCCGGGCCAGCATATCTGACAAGCACATGTATGATGGTTTGTCTGTCATCAGGTCACTCACAAGCACATGCCACACTAGTCTATGATCTTTCTATATATCAGCTGCCTCGTGGGTCCTGCCCAGGCAGTGTGACAGGCTGAGGACCAAAGCCATCAGAAACAACCTCGACCTCTTCCATCTGTGTATGAAGCTGATGGCAAGCATACAGAATGCCCCTTTGCTATTTATTGTGCACCTTCAGAGGTTGAACCTGAGGCAAATGACTGCTAATCCAGAAGGTTGTACACTTTCAGACTCGTGACTCTACTAGCACAAAATTACTTTAGCATATTACTTCTTCGTTCAGGGCCTTATGGTGGCTTGCCAATTAAATCTCACATCAGATATTAAATGGCAATGTTGACCTATAAAACAATACATCATCATATAAGACTTGTCTGTATTAGAGGCCTTCCAGTTAATTACCTCCCTAGTTGCACCCCGAGGTCCTGTTCTGTCAGATCCCCTGTTAACCCATTTTTGAACTGAAAGCATTTGCAGATCACGCATTCTGCTGCTGTTCACTGAATTCTTTGACTCGGACAGCTTCACTTCTCCAAAGAGAGGCTTAGGGATGAATCACTAGGAGAGAGAAAAGAAAATCCCCACATTATCAAGTAAAATGTGCAACCTATGTGAGAGTCAAGAAAAGAGGGGAAAGTTAGCAAAATGAGCAGGGATTGTTTTTTTTTTTTTTTTTTTTAAAATCATATCCTAACTTTGTGCAATTTAGGTTTGGCTCTTCATTGTCTATAGTCTTCCATGATCATCATCACCTTTTCACTTACGGCCTATTTCAACAATTTAGGTGCAGTGTGCACAGCATGACAGTCTAAGGATGGATTACAGTAGGGGATGCCAAAAGGAAGGACACAAACAAATTCATCAGGGAGGGAATACACAGAGGAACGGGTAGGTTTTTGAGTAAGTTTTGGAACAGAAGAAAAAAGTTAGCCAGTGATATAGAGTGGCCAGATAAAATGGGCAGAGATGAGAGTGGATAATTCTTTTTTCATATTTATAGACCACTAGATATGTATATCTCTAGGCACTGAACATAATCCAAATTACTATATAAAAATATAATAAAAACAATTAAAACACTTTCACAGAATAAAAACAATTAAGAACAATTCACAGAATAGAACAATTAAAACAATTTCACAGAGTAAAACAAACAGTTCAAAATTAGTTTCAATTAAAAGCCTGAGAAAACAGGTTTGTCTTAAAGGTCTTATTAAAAAACAATCAGAGATGAAGCTCTTATTTTGACCGGGAATGCATTCCAAAGCCATGGGAAATGGTCTGGGAGCCCCACATACTGTAGTATATTATTATCTGAAAGTACATCTTTTCCCATTCAAAACTTTCTGTACCATCCAGATCTTCAACTTGAGGTCCTTCTCTGGTTCTCTCTCCCCTTTCTTTGGAGTTCAGGTGAATGGCTTAGGGTTAGCTATTCTAACTGAAGCTATTCCTGGATTCCCATGGCTTCCCCCTAATATTATTCACAATATCAAGTCATTAAAATCTCCAGGATTACTTTCAACAGTCACCTGGAGATTGAGACCAATTTTTGGAGACTCCAGGTAGTTAGAGAGCGTTCTGGCAACCCTAGAATGTCTATCAGGGAAGGGCCTCTTCATGATGCTTTCCCAGTAGTGGTGGTATCCTCTCCACAAGTAGATTTGTATATTACTCTATTTTGTTTCTATCTATGTATTTCATTACTATCATTTAGGTGCCAGGCAATGAAAGCTCCAGATTGCTTGAGCTTATAACCTTAATTTGCTGTAATTCTCACTAGGTCTTCCTCTTCCTCTTCTTAATGATGGGCTAAGAATCTTTGTGAGTTCTAATACCGTCACAGTGCAAGGAGGCACCCCAATACCTCTGCATTTGGATGTAAACACCAGGTCCTGAACTGCAGTCAGGGGGACTGCAGAGAGGAGGGGGAACTGGCTTCGCCGGCGGGGAAACTGGCTGCACAGGCGGGGGAACTGGTTGCGCGGGTGGGGTAGCTGGATGCCAGGTTTCCTCCTTCACAAGAAAGACAGCTGCAGTAGCCAATTGGAATGGAGAGAGGGAAGATCTTCCTTCCCTCAACTCTGGAGTAGGCTTCCTCCATTTCAGCGTACGGATGTAATGACCCTGAACTCAAATATCAGGTAGGAGCAGCAAAACTCACAACAACCCGAGGGTTCCAACTGGAGTTTGGGGAGGGAAACCTCAGGTTGCTTTTTGGATGGGACAGAAGTTCCATGCCTTCAGGCATCCAAGGAATCCAACCTCTGCCCCATTTAACTCCAGTTTCCCATTATGTGCAAATGCGGCGAAACTCTTCTGACTGACACTGGGTCTGAAAGGCCTCAGGCTTTTGTCTTTCCCAGTTCTGCTACCCAGTCTGGAAATGTCAGGGACTGAAACTGGGACTTTCTGCACACCAGCCCTGTGCTCTCCACTGAGCAATAGCCTGCGCACCTTAGCCCAGCAGCTAAACACAAATGTGAGGATAGATATTTTGCACACAAGCCCAGCACCTTAACCAAGATGGTGTGCCACAGGCTGGGAAAAGGTACACCACAGAGAGATGCCCACAGAACAATAGCTCCAGATGAGTCATGCAAGTGAACCAAACCATATCCTTTTGCAAGATGTTCTTTAGGTATTTGATTCTCTTAATAACTAATGCATAATGACAGAACATACAAAATACAAAATACAAAAAAAAAAAAAAAAGCAGCAGAATATGAAGTGCTGGTTATTAAAGGTAAAGTGTGCCATCAAGTCAATTTCGACTCCTGGCGCCCACAGAGCCAGTGGTTTTCTTTGGTAGAATACAGGAGGGGTTTACCATTGCCTCCTCCCATGCAGTATGAGACGATCCCTTTCAGCATCTTCCTATATTGCTGCTGCCCGATATAGTACCAGCAGGGATTCAAACCGGCAACCTTCTGCTTGTTAGTCAAGCATTTACCAGCACTATAAATCCCTGAGTAGCTTCGGTCCAAGGCATTTAAGAGAACACTTTCTCTTTCAGGAACACCACCACCTATTAAGATAATTAGGGGAGGTCTGGTTGTGGTTGCAACCAGTTTGGTTGGTGGAGACCCAAAAACCAATCCTTTGGAACAAGCTCCCTAACAAAATTAGAGCCTCCCCTTCTCTGCCTGTTCTTAAGAAAAATCTATAAACATACCTGTTTAATCAGGCTTTTAATTTATTGTTTTAAAGGTTAAAGTTGTAGTTTTTCTCCATATTAATGATAATTAATTCAAAATGTTTCAATTGTGTTAATCTTTTAATTATTGTTGTGTTTTAAATTGTTAAACCACCTGGAGATTTGTATATGGGGTGTATAGAAATGTGCCCAATAAATAAATACGAACAAATATGGAATATGTATTGTTTTATGACCTTTTTAGCATTACACTTTTTCTGTGCACTTTTTTCGATGTAAGCCACTTTGAGAACTTCTTTGTTGCAAAGCAGTAGATAAATATTCTCAATAGTAATAATTTACTATTTACAATTTAGGGAGGAGACCTGGTCTTGTGATAGCAAGCATGAATTATCCCCTTTTCTAAGCAGACTTCACTCTGGTTTGCAATTGTATGGGAGAGTATATGTGACCTCTGTAAGATATTTCCTTTAGTGGATGGGGCTGCTCTGGGAAGAGCACCTCCATGTCTGCATGCAGGAGGTTCCAAGTTCCCTCCCTGGCATCTCCAAGATAGGGCTGTGAGAGACTCCAGCCTGAAACCAGCCAGTCTGTATAGACAGTACTGAGTTGGATGGTCCAATGGTTTGACTCAGTATATGGCAGCTTCCTATGTTCCTGTGTTCCTAATAGTCGGCATGATGGTTCTGTTGAAGTAAGGGAGTTGCTGAGGTTGCTGCACAACTTCAAAGGCAGCCTGGATGGTGTAGTGACAAGTTTCCTGTGGAAAGATGTGAAATGGACTTCCAGGCAGCAGCATGGCAACTCCTTCTGTTGGAAACCTTATTGCTGCCTGGAAGTGCCTTCCTCATCAGTATCATTACTACACTGTGGGGTATGTCACCTCAACAGGATGCTGCCTGTCATGTTGGCCACTGCTGATGCTGATGCTGATGACCAGGGTAACAAAACAATTTGATTATTATGGAATGTGGAGAAACTGTCTGAGAAAATTATCTGATGTTTCTTGGGAGGGATCTCTTTGAATTTCAGTTTCTCCTTGAGAGGAAATTCAATTTCAAATTTCACTCATATTTCTAAATCCCCTCTTTTTCCATGGCCAGTGGCCTCATTTTTTTCTTTGCCTCTCTTGTATTCTTCACCAAGCCTCAGATATTCACATGGACGGGGAGTACACCCAAAGTGTTCCAGCATTATGGGAGCTGTATTTTGAATGCCCCATTCTCAATCATTGCTTGCTGACATCCAGACTAAATTACTCTTGAGTAGTCCTATTGAAATTAACTAGTCCTCCAGAATATAGAATTTAAGAGA
The DNA here is from genome assembly GCF_027244095.1 of Hemicordylus capensis. Classification (NCBI taxonomy): domain Eukaryota; kingdom Metazoa; phylum Chordata; class Lepidosauria; order Squamata; family Cordylidae; genus Hemicordylus; species Hemicordylus capensis. The sequence continues at coordinate 27,694,228 of NC_069657.1, read as the reverse complement.
AGGTCTTTTTAAAAAAACAACAACAATGAGCCTGATTGCCCATTGAGATCATCTGGAGAGGTTCATCTGCAGTTGCCACCAGCTCCTCTGGTGGTTAGTCAGGGATGGGCTTTCTCTATTGCTGCCCCGAAATTTTGGAATGTCCTCCCTGCTGAAATAACAGCTTCTCCATTGCTGACAGTTTTAAAAATATTTCAAAGACATTTACTTACCCAAACTTTTAAACTAGGACTAGCTGACCTGGCTCGGAGCATCTGTGCCCCTAGTTCTCCCTGTCGCTCCCCACCTTCAACCCCATTTCATTCCCCCACCCCAATTCATCCCCCCCCCCCAGTTCGTCCCCTCATTCATTCACCCTTGGTGGCCAGGCTTCTCCTCCCCACCGCTGCCGTTTCTCCTCCCCACCCGGCGGCCCGCCTGGCCTCTAGTTCGCTGTCACCACCGTTACCATCTTCTTCCCTGCCCACCTCTGCTGTTGTTTCCCCCGCCAGCCTTCAGACACACAACAGAATAGGGCAATGTGTAAATGACCACAGCTATTGACAGGTGGTATGGTTGAAGCCTCTGGATTGACCAGCCTTGTTATAAATCAGGGCTGCACAACTCTGGCCCACCTGCAGATCTTGGACTACAGCTCCCATAATTCCTTTTGCCCACTTGTCTGAGAATGATGGGAGTTGTAGTTCAGAAACAGTGGGGACAGAGCTGAAATTATGCAGCACTGTTATACAGTAGATAGTAGAAGTTTGCCTTCAACTTTAGCTTGGTTGATAGAACAATACTTTCTGCATCCAGGTACTGATGAGCTCGCCTGCTGCTGTTTTCTTCCCAGATGCCTGGCCGCCCACCCTCATCCCCCCCACTCGCCGGCTGCATTGCTGCTTGCCGCTGTTTTGTTTCCCTGCTGAAATCTTGCGAGAGCTGCCACACATGAGATTAGCAATGGGTAAGCCTAGGAGATAGATAGATAGATATAGATATAGATATAGATATAGATATAGATATAGATATAGATATAGATATAGATATAGTGGTTTAAAATTGTTTTAATGTTTTAAATGTTTGTTTTAATCTGTTTTATGTTGTTGTAAACTGCCCAGAAACAGAAGTTTGGGGTGCTGTAATAATATAATTAATAAACAAGCAAACAATTTAATATATATCTATATATAACTCCTGAATAGTAATATTGAGTAACTCTGTGATGTAGCCACCATTGGACCGGCGGGGGGAGCCCAAATCTGCACTGCAGGTTTTCTTATTTTATTTTCCTGCACTCCTGGGAAAGTCACCAAATCAGGGACTCTTAAGGTCACATGTGTGCGTAACGCAGAACTGGAGATTTAGGGTTCTGGACTGTTACAGTATATCTGAATGCAGTCCAGCCCCTCAGAACTCCAGTTCTGCTTGGAGAGTGACCCATGGTTCCTCTCTCCGAACTGCAATTTGTACTCTCAGGTTATAGTGAGCTTTGCCACTCCAATCCAAGATTTAACACAGCTTGTGTTACGTCTGAATATGGAAACTCAGGCTTCATTAACTCCAACCAGAGTTGAGGGAGGAAGTGCCTTCCTCTCTCCAGCTGTGATTGGCTGTTCAGGCTGTCCTTCATGAAAGAAGGAAGCCTGCTTTGCTGTATCTGCCTCTGTTCTGCCTGCTATCTTCCTATAAGTAAAGGGATTGGGAGAAGGGCTTGTAAAGTGTCCTAAGCAGCCTAAACTGAAGCAGGCCTAATTGGGTGCAATTGGACTAAAATAAGCCAATTCTTTGGTTCATGTTGAACTGGGCTGAATCTGCTGAAGTGAACTGCCACACCTTAGGTCCAAATACCAACCTGAATACCCCACCCCTTCAGCCATCTTTATGTGATTTTATGTTTGATTGCCTCAAGATTCAGTGTGTGTGGTATTTTACAAGGAGTGTATGTGTGCATCAGTAAAATGCGACCTCCCGCACAAAATCTTGATGTCATCATATATGCAATTACACCAAAGTTGGTTTCTCAATGTGCATATGCACCTTGGAAACATGGGAGGCGGGGAATGCAAATAGTTGAAAAACGTGAGCAATGCAGCAAACTGCAAGTGTTAGAAATTCAAATTAACTATAGAAACTCTCTCAGTGAAACAAGATTTCAGCGAAGTGGAGGACAGAGTAGAATGGACAGCAAAGGAACAGAATAGGAGAAATCTATTCAACCCTACCTGCATGTATTATATCAATAATGGGGCAAAATGGAAATCCGGATCAATACAAAGACCTCACATCTCTCATCACTGAACCCAACAATGGAAACTCAAACTCACTGAATAACTTGAATTCCTTAGCACAATTTGAGTTTTGAGGCACCAAGGTAGAAAGTGGTTTATCTCCACTTACACAACTGTGTGTGTATGTTTGTGTGTATACACACACATACGGGAAATATTTGATTTGAAACTGATTCTTTGACATTTGTTTCAGCTCTAACAGGAACATGGTGGCGCAGAAATTCTGCATTTCCACAAGACACGAGCTAACAAACATGTGGCCATTGTCCAAGCAAGACACAGCCACACTGCACAACAAGCCGACTGAACTGCTTCTGGGAAGCTTCAGCACAGAGATCCACCTCAATCGCCATGCCTCTTGGGCCCTCCAGTTCCTCAAGGCAAGTAACGGCTCACCCAATATAAAAAGTGCTCGCTTGCTCTCTGTAAAAAGTTGCGATTCCAGTGGTGGCTTGTGCGGCTCATTATATAGTGTGAGATCACAAATAGAAATTTTCACACTTGCCCATCTGCCACCAGCTGACTCTAAAGAGCTGGTGAATCATATAATCAAAAGAGGGTGGGTTTGTGAATATTTCTTTACCCCCTTTTGTGTTACCATCGGAATGCTTCTCTGAACTGCACAGGAACACAGGAGCTGAATAACAGGCTTGTGTTGGCTGCACCAGACAATGTGTATAATGCTTCCCATCAGGAGGTCAGGAGGTCTGGGCCAGGAATCATGGTCGGCAGGCACAAAAAGCCAGTTCCACCCTCTCGTCCTCCTGGTACGTCCAGTGCAAACACTGATGAAAAGGCAGTCAGCGGAGACTGTTCAACACACAAATACATTGGGAAGATATATTAGCACTTAACAGATCCTGCATTCCTTTCACTATTTCTCCCCTTCCACCTCGGGTTCCCCCCCCCATCTGCATGTATATATAATATGCATATATTTTACATGAGCTATTTGCAATTATGGCATCAGTGACAGTGTCATCCTTTTGTTCTACTGCATATTAAAATGCTTTGGAAGAAGGATGCAGAAGGTCTTAGGTTTCCAGGAAGGAACATAATGAGGGTAATGCATGGCAAGAACACTCTCCGCTGTCTGCAAAACAGGCATAAATAAAGTGCCGCAGCATAACAGGCCTCTTTGGCAAAGTGCGAGGAATTCATGATGTTCTGCCACCGTTGTTGTTGTTTAATTATCTTTCCATTTGAATTTCAAAATAAGGTATAGCTAGAACAAACTGTCGGTTGTGGATTTAAAAAAAAAATCTGTCAAATTGAGTGGATTCAGATTTCCAGTAACACAGGTTTGGTAAAGATTTGGGTGACCATGATATTCTTTTGGAAAATTTCTGTTGAAAATTTAGGTGCAGCACAATCCTATGCATGTTTGCTAAGTCCTGGTGTGTTAAAAGGACTTCCTTCTGGATAAGCATGCATAGGACTGGTTCTCACGATGAGTGCAATGTCCATTTCGTGGGAATCCAGGGATTCCTGCGGTATGTACGGTCCCATTTGATGATCATGAGACCTTGGAATTTTCCCACCGATGTCAGGGTGGCAATGGAAGTTGAAACCATCAAGTCAAAGTCAAATGTAAATTTTCCAATCTCTCATTCATGTCAGATTGGCTTGTTGCCACTCGACATCAGTAGAAAAATCCTGGGTTTTCATGATCACTAAATAGGATTGTGCACTCCATGGGAATCTCTGGATACCCGTGAAACAGACATGAACCAGTACATAGGATTTCAACCACAGTAATGTAGTTATTTTATCTGCTGCCAGAATATAACCTGCCTAATTTCAAAATCTCAGGATGTAGGATGATTTGGTAGATCACATGTAAATGTATGCAGACAGTAATACATGGCAACTGGTCAAAAAGGTCAAGTGACAGTAAGGGAGATAGAATACACCAATGCTAGGTAAGTGACTTGGCATATAGCTGTTTATATACCAATGCCAGAAACCTCCAAGCTACGATGGGCAAGCTGGAGTGCTTGCTAATGAAAACATAGATATAGTGGGCATAAGAGAAACCTCATAGAACGGTGAGAACCAGTGGGACACTGTTATTCCTGGGTACAAACTCAACAGAAAGGACAGAGAGGAGAGGATTAGGGATGGAGTAGCACTCTATATTAAAGAAGAGATAGTATCCAACAAGCTAGACAACCCAGGAGGAACAGAATCCTCCACAGAAACATTGTGGGTAACAATACGAGGACAGAAAGGAAATGTGTTACTAGGGACATGCTATTGCCATCTGGATCAAAACACTGAAAATGACCTAGAGTTGTAGAAGCTAATCAGAGAGGAGTCAAAAAGAGATAGAGCTGTAATGGGTGACTTCAATTACCCTCACATAGACTGGGCAAATTCACTTGCTGTTATTGGCTAAATGACTGTGCCTTAGAACAGTTGGTCACGGAACCAATCAGAGAGAAGGCGACCTTGGACTTAGTCCTGAGTGGTGCTCAGGACAACACTCAGGATGTCAGAGTTGTAGAAGTCCAATACAGATGTGCTGGACTTCAGAAGAGGAAACGTCTCAAAATTGAGGGGACTTGCAAAAAGAAAACTGAAAGGGAAAGTCAGGTGGGTCAAATCACTCCAGAAAGAATGGAACATATATAAAACCATAATAATGGAAGCTCAGTTGGAATATATATCAAGAAGGAGGAAAGGTAACACCAAGTTCAGGAGGACACTAGGGATGTGCATACCAGTTCGGTATCGAACCAGCTTGATATAAAACATGCCCAGTTTGAGGGCTCGACGTTGAACTAGCCTCGAACCAAACTGGCCCCTATTCAGCCCATCTCGGACTGAACAACCCCCGGTTCGGGTTCAGGGGTTCATTAAAAAAGTTTTTTAAACAAAAAAACTCACTGCCTCCTGCTCCGGGGGCTTCTCCACAGCAATTGGGGGGGGGGGTTTCTGGAGGTCCCCCCTCCGCCCACTGGCCTCCAGTTTCTTATAAATACACCCAGTTCTGGTGGTTTCTGGCCCATTCCAGGCCTCTCCTCCATAGTGGCAGCGGTTTTGGAGGCCTCCGCGCATGCCCAGTGGGTCTCTGCATGGCCTGGGTCATGACCCAGCCACATAGAGGCTCACTGGGCATGTGTGGCAGCTTCCAAAGTGGCTGCCACCATGGAGGAGAGGCCTGGAATGGGCCAAAACATGCCTGAACTGGGTGTATTTATCAGAAACTGGAGGCCGGCAGGGGGAGGGGGAAGCTCCAGAGGACACATACACCCTGTGGCTGACGAGAATCCCTCAGAGTGGGCGGCGGTGTGTTTTCTTTGTTAACATTTAAAAAAAAACAAAAAAAAAACACCCCCAACTGGGGGTTGTTTGGGGTTTTTCGGGGGTGCACAAAACTGAACATATCTGGTCTGGTTTGAGTCTGATCTGGACTCGAACCGAACTGGGCATACTGGTTTTGTGCACACCTCTAGAGCATGCCAGCATGACTAGCAAATAGAGTCAGGGAAGATATAAGAGGGAAGAAGACTTCCTTCAGAAAATGGAAGTCCTGCCCAAATGAAGAGAATAGAAAAAAAACAACTCTCCCCCCCCCCGCAAAAAAAAAGAGGAAGGAGACAATAGGACCCAAAAAGAGAGTTTGGGGAGCATATATTTAGAATTGTCAAGGGGAATAACAAAAACTTCTTTAAACATATCAGCAGCAGAGAACCTGCCAGGGAGGTGGATGGACCTTTAGATGATGCAGGCATGAAAAGGATTATTAAGGAGGATAAGGAGACTGCAGAGAAGTTGAATGAGTTCTTTAAATCTGTCTTCACGGTGGAGGATACTGACCATATACCTGCTCCAGAACTGAGCTTCTCAGGCTTGGAGGCTGAAGAACTGGGCCAATTCAAGGCAATGATGTTCTAAACTGTTTTAAAAAACTAAAAATTAACAGATCGCTAGGACCAGATGGCATCCACCTGAGAGATCTGAAGGAACACAAAGGTGAAATTGCTGATCTCTTAGCAAAAATATGTAACTTGTTCCTACAATCAGGCTCTGTACCAGATGACTGGAAAGTAGCCAATGTAACTCTGATTTTCCAAGAATGGATCCATGGGGGATCTGGAAAATTACAGCCTGGTTAGCTTAACTTCTGTGCTGGGTAAAATGATGGAAAGCATACTTAAGGGCAAATGTTTAAACATATAGAAAAAAAGGCTTTGCTAAAGGAGAACCAGCCTGGCTTCTGCAAAGCAAATCTTGCCACACTAAACTTTTGGAATTCTTTGAGAGTGTCAACAGGCATGTGGACAAAGGTGATCCAGTTGACATAGTATACCAGGAGTTCCAAAAAGCTTTTGACAAAGTTGCCCACCAAAGGGTACTGGGTAAACTTAGCAGTCATGAGATAAGGGGGCAGGTTCATGTGTACAGGTGAAACTCGGAAAATTAGAATATTGTGCAAAAGTCCATTAATTTCAGTAATGCAAATTAAAAGGTGAAACTGATATATGAGACAGACGCATTACATGCAAAGCGAGATAAGTCAAGCCTTAATTTGTTATAATTGTGACGATCATGGCATACAGCTCATGAAAACCCCAAATCCACAATCCCAGAAAATTAGAATATTACATGGAACCAAGAAGACAAGGATTGTAGAATAGAACAATATTGGACCTCTGAAAAGTATAAGCATGCATATGTATTCAGTACTTGGTTTGGGCCCCTTTTGCAGCAATTACTGCCTCAATGCGGCGTGGCATGGATGCTATCAGCCTGTGGCACTGATGAGGTGTTATGGAAGACCAGGATGCTTCATTAGCGGCCTTCAGCTCTTCTGCATTGTTTGGTCTCATGTCTCTCATCCTTCTCTTGGCAATGCCCCATAGATTCTCTATGGGGTCAGGTCAGGTGAGTTTGCTGGTCAATCAAGCACAGTACACTGTATACTTTTCAGAGGTCCAATATTGTTCTATTCTACAATCCTTGTCTTCTTGGTTCCATGTAATATTCTAATTTTCTGGGATTGTGGATTTGGGGTTTTCATGAGCTATACGCCATGATCATCACAATTATAACAAATTAAGGCTTGACTTATCTCGCTTTGCATGTAACGTGTCTGTCTCATATATCAGTTTCACCTTTTAATTTGCATTACTGAAATTAATGAACTTTTGCACGATATTCTAATTTTCCGAGTTTCACCTGTAGATTGGTAACTGTTTGAAGAACAGAGTAGGAATAAAAGGACAGTTTTCACAATGGAGGGAAATAAGAATCTGTACTGGAACCAGTGCTCTTTAACTTGTTCATAAATGATCTAGAAGTTGGGGTAACCTGCAAGGTGGCCAAAAACCCTTCAACTTCACATATACATTGATGGGGTCTGAGCTGTCAGTGACAGAGGGATGTTGGGGTCATACTGAACAGCTCATTGAAAGTGTCAACTCAGTGTGTGGCAGCTGTGAAAAAGGCTAATTCCAAGCTAGGAATCATTAAGAAGAGGACTGAAAATAAAAATGCTAATATTATAATTCCCTTATACAATTCTATGGTGCAGCCACATTTGGAGTACTGTATGGAGTTCTGGTCACCGTATCTTAAGAAGGATATTGTAGAACTGGAAAAGGTGCAGAAGGGGGCAACCAAGATGATCAGCGGCCTGGAGCACCTTTCTTATGAGGCAAGGCTACAGCATCTAGAGCTTTTTAGTTTGGAAAAGAGGTGATTAGGGGGAGACATGAAAGAGGTGTATAAAATTATTCATGGAGTAGAGAGCGTGGACAGAGAGAAATTTTGCTCCCTCTCTGACAACACTAGAACCAGAAGTCATCCCATGAAACTGAAGGTAGAGAAATTTAGGACCAACAAAAGAAAGTACAAGTACTTTTTCACACAGTGCATAATTAATCTATGGAATTCTCTCCCACAGGATGTGGTGGTAGCCACTAGCTTGGATGGCTTTAAAAGGGGTTTAGACAAGGTCACAGAGGACAGGTCTATCAATGGCTACGAGTCTGATGGTTATGGGCCACCTCCAACCTAAGAGGCACAATGCCCCTAAATACCAGTTGCAGGGGAGCAACAGCAAGGGAGGGGGCATGCTCCGATCTCTTGCTTGTGGGCTCCTCAGAGGCATCTGCTGGGCCACTGTGTGAAGCAGGATGCAGGACTAGATCGGCCTTGGGCCTGATCCAGCAGGGCTGTCTTATGTTCTTATAATGTCTGAATAGGGCTATAGACAGATCAACCATCAGTAAGTTTCTTTTAGAAGTTCAGGGTTGGTGAACCTGTTAGACTGATTCTACTCTTCAGAGACTGAGGGATCCTGATTTGTTTTTTAATGATCTGAGGGAAGTTCAAGCTGACATGACTCTCAGTCAAGTTCTGGAATAGGGAAATGCCTTGACTTCTCAGGGTTGAATCAAATTTCAGGAGGAATGGAGTGCATGCACAATAAATAATTGGAATGGGAGAAATACACTCACCATTACTTGTCATGTAGTCCAAAGCCCTGGTTGCTTGTTGTTGTTGTTGTTGTTGTTTGCCCTTGGAGGGTCCATTTCTCAGTGGTAGAACATGTGGTTTGCATATAGATGCTCCCAGGTTCAATCCCTAGCATCTCCAGGGAGGGATGGGGAAAAATACCTCTCTGAAACTGTAGAGATCCACTCTCAGTTAGTATTGACCCCGAGGGATAAATGGCCTGAATTCATATAAAGGAACTTCCTGTGTCTGGTTGAATATCTGTACAGAGTGTATACGTGTGCAAGTGTCTTTTCAAAGCAAGGTTCCAAGTCACAATGTGGGAGTCCTACATATGACAAATGAAGTTGCATAGAAGTCTTTTCCGTGCACATACCTTCACTTTGGATATGTGATCAGAATGGCATGTTACACAGAATACACTGAACACAACATTATTCTTCCCACATACAATGACCATAGTGGGATCTGGAGTGTGCCAGTTAGCCATGTTCCCATATGCTGATGCACTCCCTGGCCATGTCCCTTGAACATGCCTGTTTCCAGTCTAGCCTGTAGGTGAACACACACAAAGAATGGGTCTGGTTCAGATGTAATATGGAACTGAGGGTCCAATGGACTTGCAGTTTTACCCCCCTTGTGCTTACCTGTCCAGATTTGGACGTAAGTGCTGGACTCCTCTCTGCTGTCTGCAGGATGGCAGAGAGGAGGGGGAACTGGCTGCTGGGCTTCCTCCTGTGATTGATGGGCAGCCATAGCATCCAATCGGGAGAGAGAGTGGGGAGCTTACTTACCTCAACTCTGGTCCTGGGGAAGGCTGCCTCCATTACTGAATTCGGATGTAATGCAGGCAGCCACAAACTAGAGGCCCGAGCAATGAATCTTACTACAAAACAAGGGTCCATATTGGAGTTTGATGAGTGAGCCCTTGGGTTGAGTTAGGGTCTGAACTTCAGTTTCCCACATTCAGATGTTCAGGTTCTGGGACCTCTGGCTGCTTTGCCTCCAGTTCCCCATTACATCTGAACCTGGCGAGAGTGTACTATTTAGGTTGTGAGCCCTTTGGGAACAGGGAAACATCTTTATTTATTTGTCTACATAAACTGGTTTGAGAACTTTGTTGAAAAGCAATATGTAAATATTTGTTGTAGTAGTAGTGGTGGTAAATCATGGGAAGGATCTCCCCCACTTTCAGTGCTTCCAGACTCACCTGAGGGTATGGCCAATGATCTTGTCAGTGTGGAGGACCGTACAGCCAGTGTGCTATTTCTCCCCACAGTTCAATTAATGTAGGTTTAAGAGTGTGCTCTCTATCAGTCTGAGATATCATTCTGACATACAAAGAGGAAGGTTTCTTAATATGCTAGCCAAGTCATCTCAGCACCAAGCTACCTATGGCCTGCCCTGGTCACATATTTAAGATACTGTTATACAGGCACTATTTATATTTCATTTTCCCCCCTCAAATATTTTTATTTTCACGAAACTCTTTTAAAACACAGCTTTATTTGTATTTTTGTTACATTTCATCTCGGAGCCAGAAAGACACTGAACCATTGTTTCTCACAAAATCCTGACATTGTAGAACAGGACAATTAAATAGATCTTCTCCAAGGGAAGGAAGCAAACATGTCATGTAAAGAGCCACTGTTGATAAAAACTTTAAAAGATGGGGATTTGAGGGCAATTCTTTTTTAAGCCTTAAAAAAAGCCCTAAAAACCTTTAACACTGCCTCTTTTAAAAGCACTTTTAGAAGTATTTGTATTATTTATCTCTATTTGGTAGAACACATGCTATATCCTTCAGAAAAGAAAGGACTGTTTCATGTATCTTTAAAGGGCTTTTGCGGGGGGTGGGTGGGTCTGAATATTATCTCTTTTAGCTTTGTAAAACAATTACAATATTTAATGTGGATGGTTTTCTTTGTGTGTGTATGCATATGAGAAAACAATTCTACCTTGACGCCATAGTTTGATGAATTCCAGGGATAATGCTGTTTCCCTCCCCCTCCCACACTTTCTTCTTTGAAATATTTCTGTAGAATTTGAATAAATATATTTCTGAAACCAGCAGCCTATTGTTGGTTGGAGGGGCAGAATAAGACATATCAGTAATAGATCATGTGTTGCCTGAAAGCGTTATTCTTTCAATGCTGAAAAACAAAGAAGATCTTGGGGATTCTCTCTGGTAGGAGAAACCCCTTTTCATTATAGCAGAGTGCACAGAGGCACAACACAGCGGAATTTAGTTAGGCATGCGTGTATGCTGAGAGTAAAGTTAACTTGGAGCCAGTTCATATTTTCAAATCAATATAAATGGTATTTATTAGAGAACTCCATTCTAGATAGGAAAGTGAGGAGTTAGGATCTCTAATCTAGCTAGCTAGCTGGATGCAGATGGATTCTGCATCTCTGCACACATGGTGCAGGGGAGAGGAGCTTGCATGTTGCAAGGTAGAAGGTAAAGAAGAGAAAAGGCGAGAGGAAGAGGAAGTGCAAAGCAGGAAGGAAAGAAGTGTCCCTGAGAGTAGCAATCTACATTCCAAAGGGATAGTGTCAGAGCAGTAGAGAAGGGATGACCAGTGTCTAGACCCTCTAGCCCTCTGACTCACTAGTCTGTCCTCCTCTGTCATTGAGACAAGAGACAGCACATAGTTCTTCACTTCCAACAGAAGAGACCTCTAATTCTTCATTATTATGACTTTCCATGATTCAGCCACCACAATCCAAGGATATGTTGTGGGTACAAGAGTTCCAGTCTACACAAGGACCCTCGTCACCTGCTAAGGCCTTACCACTCAGCTCAGATGATGGGCTCAGAGCTCATTGGTACAGCACATGCTTTCAGAAGGTTCCATTCCAGCATATCAATTTCAAAAAAAGAGATCACATTTAGCAGAGAGCCTCAAGAGTCACTGCTAGTCAGAGTACATGAACTAGTGATCTGGCTCAGGGCTCTATTCTACACCAGGGCTGCACAACTTCAAGTTTATTTTTATTGATTTATTTATTAGAGACATTTAATATACCGCCCACTCCAAAGACTCCAGGTGGTGCACAACAACATGCAAACAGGCAACATTAAAATGACATTCTAAATTAAAAACTAAAGTAACTACCAAAGAACAGAAAGATAAACTACAGGGCAAAAGTCTGGCAAAAAAGAAAAGTCTTCAATAGTGATTTGAAGATCGGTAAGGAAGGCGCTAGCCGGATCTGTAGCGGGAGAGAGTTCCAAAGGAGCGGGGCAGCAACCGAAAAGGCCCTTTCACGGGTCCTAGAGCCCCAAACATCTCGGAAATCAGGGACCGACAGAAGGGCCATCTGAGATGATCTAACTGGATGGGATGTAACTGGATGGGAGAGGCAGGTCTGTAGGTAGACAGGCGCCAGGCCCCACAAGGCTTTGAACCAGGACCTTAGATTGAGCTCAGAAGCAAATAGGCAAATAGGAGAGGTATTACCCTGTGATATTTTCTGGCACCCATGAGTAGGTGAGCCACTGCATTCTGGACCCGCTAGAGCTTCCCGATCATCCTCAAAGGTAACCCGAGATAGAGAGCATTACAATAATCTAAACAGGAGATAACAAGGACATGGGTCACTGTCATTAATGCCTGCCGATCAAGGTAAGGGCGTAATTGGCAAACCAGATGTAGCTGGGCAAAAGCAATTCTGGCCACAGCTTCCACTTGCTGCTGAATCAGGAGGCATGAGTCCAAAAGGACCCCAAAAGTTGGACTTCAAGTCCCAGAATCCCTGTCTATTAGTCACTGTGATCGGAATGGTAGTTCAACAACAGCTGAAGGACCAATGTTGTGCATTCGTGTTTTCATTCTATCTTTGTTATAGCATGAGGCTGCTAGAAGCCATACATCTGGCTGTACCAGATCTCATAGTGAAAGGAATGGTCACTATACGACACTGCAAATGAGATTTGGCTACATGACAGTGTCACGAAGTGGAAATGAAGCCAACTAAGCAGAAGAGCAAGAGAGGGCCATGCAAATGAGTAGGCAAATATTTGCTTGTTAAAAGATGAGTGCATTTTGACACTCCTGTTCTTAAAACAAATACATAAATAAACTGAATAGCTGTGACTCTACTTTATTTCTATCGATGCTTGCCAGAGACAAGTTTCATGTGCAGAAATCTCTCTTGCTGGTTTGGGTTGACTATAAACACCTACAGCAAACTGTAGGATCCTAAGAGTTACTTTTGAAATTCTAAAAAAAAAAAAAAGCTCTAAACTTGCTCTCTTTCAGAATCTTTCTATTTACAAGCTTGGAGGCCAAAATACATTTCCACTCATCTATTTATATATTGATCATAATCATAATTGCAATGAACTCTTAGAGTTGATATGAAATGTCGCTGACATTAGACCCTTGCAAAGGAATCACAACCATGGAAGTGTTATGCTTGCTAAAAGTTGTCGTCATCCTTGTTATTGGACAACTATTGGAGGGTCAAAGTTGTGCAGCCCTGTTCTGCATGCTTCCCTGAGTTTTCTTTTTTTCTTGATGTTGTATTCTATCTAGCAGTTTTTCATGTTTTGTTAATTAGAAGTTTGTCCCAGTGGGGATCCTGTAGAGAGTGTGTGCAGGTGAGGGGTGGGTGGAATCTGAAAGGAAAGGGGAGGGAAAGGAGAAGGAGAAAATGGAGCTGATTCTGAATAAAGCTTAGTTAAGCAAACATAACATTGTTTTGTGTTTATGAGGGAAGCAACTATAAAACTAGCCTGTTTGAAGATACAGAGGCTATTCACATGTGCATGCAAACTGGGTTAAGATTGCTTTGTATTTATAAGGGAAGCAGCTAAAAAAACTTTGGTGACGTGATTCTGAACCAGCTATGCATGTGAGCCTGCAAATAATTTGAAGGTTCCTGCATCTTCATTGCATTGCATTACTGGGCCTACATTCCTGAACTGCTGCATTCTGCTGCTGCTGCTGCTGTTTGTTTCTCCAGCTTCCTGATCTGCACAATCCCTGAAGGTACTTTTCCCTTATCAGTCCTGGCCTCTGTTGTTCACTGGATGCCCACTGCAGCATGCTTCAGCTCCTGCCCCCACCTTTTTTCTTGTCCACCCCAGGAGAACCTGCTCTTCCCTGGAAACAATGGAGGTCCTATTTCTGCAATTACTTCCTCACTATACAGACCCCTGGTTTTACTCTAGCAAAGCAGAGGGCTATATTGCTTCACTGCCTGGGCCCTGAAGTCCAAAGAATATATACCTATTTCCTACCAACTTGGAAGGAGATGCCAACCCTTATGAAGCTGATCTTCAAGCCTTAGAGGCTCATTTAATCACACCGTACTTTGAATGTGATTGCTGGACACTGAAAGTTCAATTCTATTCTAGATTCCAACTGCCCAGTGAATCTATTGATCAATATGCCACACCACTGTGCGCCTTAAGTGTAATCTGTGAGTTTGCCAATCCATGCTCTCTCCAATAACAAGGGAAGAACTCGCTCGGGCTATCCCAAGCCTGGGCCATGCCCGCTTTGTGCATGATGTCATGAGCACGGGGGCATGGCTGAGGCTCCAGAGAGCCCGAGTGAGCTGTCTCCTTGTCATTCTGACTGACAGCATGTATTTTCCTTTCTCTCCCACCAACGAGAAATACATGCTGTCAGGCAGCAAGTGCCGGGGAGAGCTTGCTCGGGGCTCTCCAGAACCTGGGCATGGGTGGGGGGAGTTTGCTCAGGGCTCTTCTGGAGCCCGAGCCACACCCCATGCACGTGACATCATGCGCACAGGCCGTAACTAGAAGGGCCACCGAGCGGGGCTGGACACAGGTCACTGTTCAGCAGGTTCCACGCCTGGGCTTACTGTTTGGTGGTGCCAACCTCCTCACAAACAAAAGTAATTGCCCATGAAGGTCACCTGGGCATGAGCTTGACTAAAAGGCAAAACAGATAAAGTTTTTGATGGTCAGGTATGGACAAAACACACTGAAAATGTAATCAGGTACTGTATGGCTGATAAGATTGCTTTGTGTTTATGAGGGAAGTAGCTATAAAGCTCTTCCTTCCTTCCTTCCTTCCTTCCTTCCTTCTGTCTCAGGTCCTTCTGCTTACAGAGATATAAAGAAGAAGTTGTGGACTTTTTAAACATTTAACATATTAGACTGCCTTTATCTATGTTCTAGAGGTTCTGCTATGATTCTCTCTCTCCGTAAGCCTCCTTACTACAAAATTGCTGGCTAAGTCTGCACACTGTGATGACAACATATCAGTTGGTCGAGAAGTGGAAACTCATCATAAGGAAGTGGTTGGGGCACAGGTAAAGTAACGTCTAGACTGGTTCTGAGTCCATAACTGAATAAATATTTCAGTCTAAATCTCCCAGACCCAAGTCTAATGTTCCTTCAATGGGCCAAACTGCTTCCATTTCACTTCAAAAGGGCAGAGATGAACTCAAGCCAAACGAATCACCCACATTTTGAAAAGCAAGTTTGTGTTAGATTATTTGATTTAGATAAATTGGTACTGCCTCTTGACATGTGACTGGCAGCATGAGGTGGGGGGAGAGATTCTAAATTGCTTCTTAAATGTTTCTTCCCCCAGTGTTACCAATCAGTTGGAATTTTTTAAAAACCCCAATGATGGATTCTTTGAAGCCTCATATATATGCATAAAAACCCTACAAAGTGCTCAGGGTATGTAGTTATTTTATGCTTACATACTTATGTTTATGTTAGTCAAGCTGGCATAGGAAAATAAGGTTTTAAAATCAAATGCTCTCCACTCACCCCTCCATGCCAACCTACCTTGCAGGGAATTATATGATTATTATTTTTAAAAAATATGCCAACCTACCTTGCAGGGAAATATATGATGATTATTATTTTTTTTAAAAAAAATTAAAATAAAAGATCTTTTGCACATGTTTGAAAGCTTTCAAAACACAAGCTGGGAAACACTCAGGGGAAGAATACAGGCTTTGTACAAATAAGGGCCCAGGTTCCATTTTTGATATCTACATTTAAAATATCTTAATAAGAAGGGATGGAAAAGTTCTTGAGGCTGTGCACATGACCAAAAATGTCATGGCTGGGAAGGGCGGGAGGGAAGGCAGGATTGTACCTACCTTTCCCCACACGGGCACTGCTCTGTCCCTGCTTTGCTACGACGCTTGCCCAAATGATCACCACTGTGGCGAGCAGTACCGTGATCCAGAGCTGGTGAGAGTGAGGCTTGGCCTCCAGGAATCCCACAATGCACCATGCTGCTCCTGTGGTGCATTGAAGGAATGCCAGCTGTTGGGAAGATCCTTCATCCTGGCTCTATGGTTGAGCTGGCTGTCAGTGGCTGCCAGCAGCCCACTCAACCACACGACCAGGCAGTGGGGTGGGAGGTCATCCTTTTGGGGGCCAGGTGGGAATTTTTTAGCCTCACTATAATTGGCCTCAGATTGAGTCTTTCTTTCTTTTTTTGCCTACCTCACACTATGTCCTCATAGTTAGTTGGGTTTCACTTTTGGTCACAAAGGCAGGTACAGTGCAGAATGGGAATGCTTATTATAGGGTTGGCAAGCACCTTAGGGTGTGTGATTGGCATTGACAGGAGTCCCTGTAAGTCCCTAGATGAGTGCTGACCAGGGGAGGATTACCGCATAGGCACAGTAAGCACTTGCCCACGGTGGCAAATTTGCCTACAGGGGCAAATTGATGTACCTTGTGAAGCAGGCAGCATTGGGGATGGGGTGCAAAAGATGCGTCATAGGCGGCGTGTGAGAGAGAGGACAGGACAAAGAGCAAGCTGGCAAAACCCCAGGAACCTTTCCCTTCCCTTTCCGAGCAGAGCTTGCAGAGGGTCGCTGGGTCGGGAGACCAAGGACTTCCTGGAGTGGAAAGGAAGGGAGAAGAGAGGCAAATGGCCCAATGCCAAGCAGATTGGCTGTTGCAAGTGGCACACACACCAGAAGGAATAAGATCAATCCGGCAGCCTCCAAAGAAGCCAGGGCCAGGAGCAGCAGGTCTGGAAAGGGCCATGCTCTCCCAACTTCTTTCCAGTGGGCGGGAAGGAAACCCCCAGCGCAGGAAGAGCGGAGGGGACCAGCTAGGAGGTGGTGGCGCATGGAGGGAAGGCAGGCATTCCTGCAGGCTTCTCCCTCCCCAGGCTCTGGCACTCTGCTGCCATGCCATGAGGGGACCAGGAAGTGCATGTGAGGAGCAGGAGCAAGGGTGAGGCAAGGCAAAGAGGGAAAGTCAGGTGCCTGATTCGATTTGAATTGATTTGAGATTCAGATCCCTCCTATTAATTTCCCCAGATTGCCAGCTTTCATTTTTTAAAAAGCTAAGCTCTAGCCCTTGTAGAATTGGAGTTATGGAGCAAAATGTGTGGTCACTATTTTTCAAGTGTTTGGATTCTTTGGTGTATAATAACTTTTCCCCAATGAATCCCTATGAGGATTCATTACACACCTTCATTTCTTCTATTCATTTTGACTGTCTTTTGGATAGTGCCAACAGTCAACTGCCAGGTGCCAACTACACCCCCTTCCCTCCAGTGGGGTAGTACTCAGTTTATATTCTAGGAATTTTTTCTTTAGGCTCTTTGGTGTCTATGAGGATTCAATACACACCAAAGAGTCTACCTCAAAAGTACACCTCAAAAATTCCTAAAATATAAACTGAGTACCCAGTGGCTTGTGGGTTGGGGGGTAGTTAGAAATTGGGATGCCACCTCCACCTGCAAAGCAGTGGGATCAAAATGAACAGAAGAAATGAAGGTGTGTAATGAAGACACCAAAGAATCCAAACACTTCAAAAATAACTAAAAAATAAACTGAGTACCCCAGTGTGGGGTGGGTGGGTGTAGTTGATACATGGCAGTCGACATCTGGCACCGTCCAGTGACAGTCAAAATGAACAGAAGAAACAAAAGCATATAATGAATCCTCATAGGATCCATTGGATAAGAATCCTCAGTGAGATAAATCTGTAAAGGGTACTGCAAGAAGCAGGGGTGTAGCGAGGTTCCCGGTGGTTTGGGGACAGATCAGAGCTATGGGGCCTTCCGTCATGATCGTCTCAGATGGCCCTCTTGTAGGTCCCTGATTTCCAAGAGGTTCAGGGCTCTCGGACCTACGAAAGGGCCTTTTTGGTTGCTGCCCCACTTCTCTGGAACTCTCTTCCCCTCCAGATTTGTTTAGCCCCTTCTTTACTGATCTTCAAATCTCTATTGAAGACTTTTCTTTTTCACCCGGCGTTTACCTATTTGTGTTTTTTTTTGTTAGTTACTTTAGTTTTTAATTTAGAATGTAATTTTTAATGTTGCCTTGTTTGCATGTTTTTGTGCACCGCCCGGAGTCTTCGGAGTGGGCAGTATATTAAATGTTTCAAATAAATAAATAAATAAATAAATAAATAAATAAATAAATAAATGCAAAGTGCATACGTGCCCCAGTGCCCAAGCAACTGGCAACCTACCCCCACCCCCCGCAAGCTTTCCCCTCTCCTGGCTTACCTTCAGTGCAGAGTGGGAGGGTGGCCAGCAGCAGTGCCAGCGTGGGACTGGGCCAGGCGCAGGGCCGTCAGGGGTTGCCATCCTCTGCTGGGGGCGTCGGCAGCAGATTGGGTCCGGGCAGCATGGCTGCAGTGGCCAGGAACATCAAAGGTGGCGAGGGGCGGTCCACTGCCTGGGAGGAGGAAGTGTGGGGGAGGAGGGGAGAAAGGAAGCCCAGCCCCTGCACACGTCTCCTCTTAACCATGCTTGGAAAGAGAGAACCCTCCAGCTGCAGAACACCAGCGCCTGGCACAGAAAGGGAGGTGGTGGTGGGGCGCACCCCAAGCCTTGTGGGCCCCCTGACCCTCCAGGCCAGGGGACATATGTCCCCCCTTATCCAATGGACCCAACACCCATGGCAGGAAGACAGTGCTGTTTATGTCCAGAGAGGCTGAGCTTAAAAGAAGAGGCAGGTGATGAAGAAGAAGAAGACAACAATGAAAAGGGGAGGGAGAAAAGTGCAAAGCTAAGCAGAACACATCACTCAGTTTGCCAAGACTATTTCACTGCAAATGACTGAAAACATGCCTACATTCTCCAGCAGGGAAATATGAAAATGAAGCTGGGTGACTTTAAAAATCACAAAGACATTAGCATACTGCTGTTGCAATGAAGCAGGGTAGAACAAATCTGATTGGACGCTGGTCAGTTTATGGCTGATGCCTAATCGGAAGCTTTTTTTCTCTTTTGCACAAGTCCCTTGGGCACTGTTTTATCTTCAAAGCTTGAGCCAAGAAAATTCACATCTTCAAGTTGTCTTCAGGCTGTTTCTCGCTCTCCCACCCCCCCTTCAGTTCTCCATCCTGGCTCACTTGAACAATCCTATTAATCCCCAGTCAAGTGCATACATGCTAAACCCTGATGAAAGAAGGCAAATGTAAAATGAAAGGAACTGAGCTTCTTCAGATCAACACCAGCACTGCTGCTTTCAAACTAGCTTCTTCTGTGTCCTTGGCAGCATTTTCGTCACCCTCTAAGTTTGCAACAGAACCATAAAGTACAGCACTTTAACACAAAAGTAAATAATAATAATAGTAATAATAATAATAAATATCCTTAGTAGCACTGGTGTGTGACTTTTGTAAAAGTTGTCCTCAGTATACCTTTGGTCCAGTAAGTTCTTAATGGCTGTGTTTAAGATAGTTCATGTGTTGTGAGTATTTTTATTTATATTTATTTATTTTTGCATTTATATACCGCCTTTCGTTAAAAAGATAAACCCAAGTAGAATAGTAGAATTCACTATTAACAATATTGCCTTTCCCACCACTGAAATTTGTGCTTCATTTGAGGCTAACAGAGAACTAGTAGATCACACGGGTGGATGATGGGGTATGGGGAAAATGTGCTAAATAGTGGGTGATCCCCACTGGAACCAAGCCCTGAACTAGGAAGACCCCTAAGCAGCATGAGCTAACAGAGCTGGAGACCAGCAACCCTGCAACATCTAGGTTCAGCTCTCCACTGAAAGTCGGCGTAGAGGAAGGGAACTCTGAAGTGAGCAGGGTTCAGAAAAGAGCCTTTCCATACTAGGAAGGGACTCTGAGGGACAAGGCTACATATGGGAGAGTGTAAGGCTTTGATGGGGCCACAGCTCAGTGGCAGAACACCTGTGTGGCATGCAGAAGGTCCCAGGTTTAATCTCTGGCATCCCCTGTTTGAAACCTTGGAGAGTCACTACCAATCAGTGCAGATGACACTGAACTAGATGGACCAATAGTCTGACTTGATAGAAGGCAGCTTCCTATGTTCCTATGTAAGGCTAATCTACATATCCTCCCCATTCCAGCTACATGTTCGCATAGTAATCAATATTCCCTTATCTAAGCTAATCATACCTGCCCTCATCAGCCTTTCTGCATATGCTTCCCCTCTAACGTCTTCATTATCTTTTCCTGTTCATGCTACATTTGACCCACCATAGGTTTATAATTGCATATGGCTATTTTAATTCCACTTATTTACTAGATTCCAGTGGATTGCAAGTTGAATAGCAGTGGATCTCATCATTTCAGACATGCATCACTTTGGCATACCAATAACTTAACTCACAGGCAGCGGTATCTTAATGGGATCTAGTAGGAGAGGTCAAGGTGATTCAGTTTCCATGCTCATTCATTCTGGAGGAATTTAAATATAGGTTGGCAGATGTGCTGATGTTGATTATTACCACCATCCACTTGGGAAAGAATCAATGATCACCTAATGCCTATGCTGCTTTTATTTTTTAGAAAAAGACCCAGACAACCAAGAAGTCAAAACTATTAATCAAGGCCTGCTGTGATCTCCATCAGGCAGAGTCTATCATTTCAGCAAGGTATGCATGTCTTCTCTTGTTCAATTCCTGTGTATTTTACATTCATGCTACATCTTGTATGTATTTGTGTGGCGATGAGAAGTCCCTTCCAGTGTGAGGCTTTGTGATGACCATAGCTGTATTCAGACTAAGCCTGGAGGGAAAGGTTCATTATTTATCTGACATTCTGTACATTCTGCAAAAACTATACTGTATGCTGTGTTGTTAACCTCACAAATGTGATAAAAAAGATAGGGAGTCGGGTCTCATGATCAGTGAGACCCGGTTTAGCAAGGTGAGTGGGGAGAGTGGGCTAAGCCCGCTCTCCCCACACGTGAGCAGGGAGGGAGCCCTGGGTGGCCAGATCAGCCGCCCACATGATTGCCGGATCTATGATGGAGCCGGCGGGGGCTGGGGAGCTTGGGGGCTGCGCGGCCCCCGGAAGCTCCAGTATGCCCTGCGCGAGTGTGCAGGGCATACTGGGGAGACCTCCGGAGCCAGGAGGTGGCTTTTTGCCTCCCCTCTGGGGGTCTCCTCATGAGTAGCCGTGCCGCGGAGCCACGCCGCGGCTACTCACAATCGGAAAGCCCGGGATTGCGGAGCGCTCACCTGTGAGCCCAGTGGTTTACACAATCAGCCAAAAGCGGTCTCGGCTTTCCTAGCCCGATTTTGCATATGCTTCGCTAACCTCATTTAAAGGGGGGAATTAAGTGGGCTAACCACCGGGAGCCACACAGCTCCCAGCGGTTCTCACAACCTCTTGAAAGCAGGCTGGGCTCCTTTAGACCACTTTTGAGCGGATGTGTGAATAGCCTCATAGTGTTCACATTAAACAGACTTGGCCAGTACTGGCAGTTTCAGCAATAAGGTTCAGGCAGTAATTGGATAACTCTTCAGTGACACATGCTGAATGCTGAAGCTATTCTCACAATCACTGAAAAGCGGGCTAAGGGAGCTTAGTCCGCTTTCCAGGGATCGTGGGAACCACCAGGCTCGCAGGCAAGCCCGGTGCTTCTAAGGCGGCCTAAATACCCCTTCCCTTAAATGAGGTTAACAGAGGTTAACCTCATCTTTTTGCTCATGTGTTGCCATCATGTATGGCAACACATGAGTAGACCCCCGGGCTCGGGAGTCTCTCCAGGATGCCCCGCATGCTTGCACAGGGCATCCTGGAACTTCCAGAAGCTCTCCCCTCCAACGCTTCATACCGATCGTGTGAAACGCCTCGCTCTGTTGTTTTTCTCAGTGTCAGAGGGGCTTCATTCTTTTTTTCAAGTACTACTAACTAGTGGCCTGGTTCACACAGTCATTCAAATCTAGGTTTAATGTGGGTTACCAACGTTAGCATGATTGTGTGAACTCACACCAAGTGGTTTATGACTCAAGATGATTCTGAGATTCCCGCTTTGGTTGGTTCACACAATAATGCTAAGGGTGGTAACCCACATTAATCCTAGATTTGATCAATTATGTGAACCAGGCCAGCATTAAACGTCATTGTGCTGTACTGTTCAGTTATTGGATTTAGGCTTGTATTCTTCTTAGCCAGAAAGCTCAAAGCTCACTCTAATCTATGCACAAGACTGTTCTGAGCATAAAATCTATCTATCTATCTATCTATCTATCTATCTATCTATCTATCTATCTACTGAAGTCTTTAGGCAGTTTAAAACAGTAAAACAAACCAAGAAATTTTAAAACAATTAAAACATATAAAAAGTTCAATATTAAGATAACCATCCATAAAAAGGAGTAGCTCTAATCTCAGCAGGAAGTGCATTCAACAGCCCTGGAGTGACTACAGAGAAAGCTCGCCTCTGAATCGTCACCAGACAAGCCGGCGGCACCCTCAAACGAACCTCCCCTGAAGATCTTAATAGGTTGTGGGGTTCATAACGAAGAAGGCATTCTCATAAATACCCTGGATGAATCACTCCATGGACACTGTTCTGACCTTCTTGGAAGAGGGGAGAGATAGATCAATAGTTATAACACAGCTTGCTCTACTCTCCAATTGTAGCAAATGGCATTATAATTAGCAACTCACATATGCCACACAACTGTTTTTCTGTCCACAGTGTTGCATAAAGCCCATGTTAGAAATATCTATATTGAATACTGGTTTTTAAACATTGCAAAATGTTACTCTATGGGAGCTTCTACGTTGAAAGAATGAAAAATGGGTATATGGGGAAAATAGTACTATGATAATATTGTGGAGCTGTCCATTGTGTTTACAGGATTGTTTCATCCACGCTCCAGTCAGTAGACAAAGCAGGCAGCTATCCTGAAAGAAAGATGGAAGTAAAGAGAGGAGCTGTGCTATTTGGTACCCATTCAAAAGATATCAAGCTGGCATGGGCAATGCTGCACAGCACATGAGATTAGGGAAAGGTTGCATTGAGAGTGGATCCATTGTGATATTGGTGGAGGATGCCCCAGTTAACTCTTGGCATATCCCTTTGTTGTGGGGAGGCTGTTCATCTGAATTGCCCCTCCACACTTGCCTGTTTAAACTGGAATTTGGAGTGCGTATAAAGAGGTGATTCAGATTAACAGTTCCCCCAAATGATAAAGGAATACACTGAAGGCGTATGGGGACATCCCCACTGACGTCACAATAGGTGCACTCTCTGTGTGACCCTTCCCTGATCACGTGTGCTGGCCTGTATTACCCATACTGGCTTGATATCTTTTTTCATGAATTGGGGAAATACAATGATGACAGTGTCTGGTAGTAGGAGTCAAAATGTTTCTTGAGTACTGGGGAAAGCATTTCAAGAGACGACATCATCAAGTAATAAACCTACAATAAATAAACCTACAGCAGACATTTTACTGTATGTTTAAGCAGGAGTATGTGTAAAGGGGTGGTGTAGATGAACATCCCCTCCACATGATGAAGGCATGCACCAAGGGTGTGTCAGGACATCCCTGCTGAAGTCACAACAGGTCCACTCTTAGCACAAACTCTTCCTTAACCACATGTGGCAGGATGGTATTATTCATATACTGTAGGTCCATTACTCTACAAGGTTGTGTACATGACCATTTTTGCTGGTGGGACAGAGGGCTAGCAGGGAAGCACCTGCACACGATCTCCATCCCCATCCAGACTCTGCCACTCACCACAGCACATGAGCAGCACCGTGGCGATTAGCAGAGCAGGCAGTAGCAGGAAGTCCTCTGGTATCCCTCAATGCCCAGGAGCATGGTGCATTGAGAGATCCTCCCTTAGCTGGGCATTCAGTGCAACCAAAGAATATAGATGATCCCAGCGCCAATGTTAAGGGCACATTCAGTAGGGATGTGCATAGACCGGCCCGGAGCCCATTCTAAGGGCCTCAGGACCAGTCCGGAGCCAGTTCGACGCCAGGGGGAGTGGACCTTTAAGGGTGGGTGAGGGTGTACTTACCCCTCCAGCACTCTCAGTTTTTAAGGCATTTGGGGCGGCAGGGTACCCCCCTGCCACCCCTTCCCCCATTCCCTGGCTAAAAGCTTCAAAAGGCAGACTGCACATGCACACACTGTGCGTGCGCGTACCATCCATGCGTGCATCAGACATGTGCATGTGCGATGCACAGGATGCACAGACGTGACGCTCACGCACAGCGTGCGCATGCACAGTCAGCCTTTTGAAGCTTTTAGCCGAGCAACAGGAGAAGGGGCAGCAGGGAGGTATCCTGCCACCCCAAATGCCTTAAAAACTGGGAGCGCTTGGGGGGGAGTGGCGGGTGGGGTAAGTACACCCTCCCCCACCCTTAAAGAATCCCGCTCCCCAGTACCACGGATGTGCGGTTCCATGCACATCACTAATGTTCAGGCCCTTAACCCTGGCTAAAGGCCGTGGTTTAAAACAGGGTTAGGCACTGCACACGAACAGCCTAACCCAAGCTGGGCTGCCCTAGCCTGGGTTAGGCTGCTCATGAGAATAGCTTTATTATATTTAAAGGCGCCCAGAGTAGGGATGTGCGAGCCAGCTCTCACACTTGAACTGGCCTGGCTCAAGGGCTCACCTTCGAGCTGGACCGGGCCCAGTTCAGCTCGGGATTGAGCCGAATCCTCTTGGCCAGGCAGGGGCCAGTTCAAGGTGGCGTTTTTGTTTTTAAAAAACAGTGGTAGAGCATCTGTTTTGAATGTAGAAGATTCCAAGTTCAATCCCTTACGTCTCCAGATAGCACTGGGGAAGACTCCTGCCTGAAACCTTGGAGAGCTACTCCTAGTTAGTACAGAGAGTCTGATTTGGTATAGAGCAGCTTCCTATGTTCCTAAGATAATGTGAAGTGTGCAAGAAGTCCTTTGCAGGCACTAGAAATCATAACAATGTTCAAGTTCTTTGCAATGATATTTTCCTAGTAAAACTTGGAATACATCACTACCACCAGTTTTGCAAGGTTATCAGTAGAAGTCCTCATCTATCAAAAGGAATATGGGCAAGAGTGATTCAATGCTCACAGCTCTGGTTTAGCGGCTTTTGCCAAAGCCTTGAGCCAAAGTCCTCAGGAGTAGTGCCCAGAAATATCTGGCTCCAAAATTAAGATGCAGATCCGAAAGAGCCAAGCTTACAGAAGCCTTGTGGAGTCTGTGTGTCCAAAACCCATGGAAAATGAAATTTGCTCTGAATAGAGCCCTTTTAGATCAAACATTCTAAGTAGACTAAACATCTTTGACAACGAGTATAAGATTTCATGGCGAAGCAATTTTGCTCAGTAATTTGTTCAGTTCTAAATACTCTTGGTTCTTCTAAGTTCATTTCCCACTCAATTATTTTCTCAGGACACTTCGTTTGAACACAGTAAGGCACCCAAGCCTCGGCTCTAACAGACCTTTGCGATACCAGTGAATGTGCTATAATACCTTATTTTCTGTTGTGGAGATTTAATCTAATTCAATAAGATGGCTGACTGTAATAGAGATTTTTCAATAATGCATGTTAAAAGGGTCCTTATGTAATAACTTAGAACCAGAGGATAAAAACGGCTGAGCAGAGGTTTCAGCATCGAGTTTTCTATAAAGGATTAACTAAGCTAACAGGAAACTTCCATAGGTCTCCCCTAGCCATGAGCCTCTGAGCCATTATGGTACGGTTCACTTTCCTAGATAGATTCCTCAGTTCACGGTATTGTACATCGTCCAAAAATGCTATATTTCACTACTCCATTCTGTAAGAGGAATGGATCGCAAGTGGACTATATTTTACAAGAGTTACAACGTGACATATCCACACATTTTTATATTGGCAGCCTATTATGCAAATTGAAACTGGACCAGAGGATGTATTAATGTATCCAGCACTACCACCACCACAACCACGCCACACACTTAGGTTTTCAGATGAGGCCTTCCTTCAACTGGCTTCAGATGAGGCCCAAACCCCTTAGTGCTGGAGGCAGAATGGTGAGCTGCTGCCCACACCACCACCAATTCTTCCACACACCCTACCAGTATTTCCTGTAACAGGGTGTGGTGTTCTTGGTTAATCCATTCCTTAATCCAGGCCAGCTTTTGCATGGGGCTTTATTTACTTGTATTCTGTAGTAGAGGCGGGGCTAATAAACAGCCAGCAGCAAGAGCCCAGAGAAGCAGTCAGCACTTGCCTCTCTGTGCATAATGAGGCTATTCTCACGACTGCAGGAAAGTGGGCTGGGCTCCCTTAGTTAGGGAGGTTAGCCCGCTTAAGTCCCCTCCCTTAAACAAGGTTAGTGGATCCCATTTCACTGAATGTGTGCCAATGCAGTGTGGCTCCGTGCCACGGCAACACATGAATAGACCCCCGACCGGGAGGCTACAAGCAGCCTCTTGGCTTCGGGGGTCTCCCCAGAATGCCCTGCACATTTGTGCAGGGCATCCTGGGACTTCCGGGGGCTGAGTGGCCCACAATTCCTGCTGCGGTAGTGAAGTGGGCAGCCGAGCCGATCAGGTCACCCAGGCTCCCTGCTCATCTGAGGGAGAGCGGGCTAAGCTCACTCTCCCTGCAGAGCACACTGCTCATGTGGAGAGCCTCAACATCTATTTCATTAAACTTTTAATATTCCTGATTCCATTCCATTGCCTTGTCCTTGCATACCACAACTCTTTCCCTTGGATTCCCAGCTATTGTTGACTACAACCTCCAGCATTTCCAGTTGCAATGGCCTTTGGCTGTAGATTATGGGAGTTGTAGTCAACAACATCTTGGAATTCCTGTTATGGGGAACACTGCCCCAAACCATCCTCCCACCAGTTCCTCCCCATGACCAATCTCCTCTACACCCAGCAGATTCTCTCCCTCCTGACTTCCTCCCCCGAAAGCCCTGCCAGTTCTCTCCCTGCTTATTCCTTCCCCCAAGCCCCATCAATTCCCTCCCCACTAGTTCCTTCCATGTCCCTGTACTTGGTGAGTGCAGCAGTAGCAGCAGCCACTGACAGCCCTGCTCTATAGCCCACCCTGCCTGTTCAAAGGACAGAGGGTGGTGTGGAACATTTAAAGGCCCTTTCTGCCACTGCATTCCCTTGCCCTCTGCCTTTTGAATTGGGCTGGAGAACCTAGCCCAATTTTTGCTGATCATGTAAACCACCGGGCTCGCCTGCGACTCACCCCTCTGACTTTTATTGGGTTTATTGATTGATTTGATTTATTGTACATATGTTTGAATAATACTATGAGCCACTCTGAACATCTTATGAAGAGGTGGACCATACATAATTAAATAATGGGTAAAGCCATGCTAAGAGTATGGAGGAAACCTTTTTTATTTCAGTGCAACTTGTGGCGAGGGATTGTGAGTTACTTTTAATCTGAAAAGTGGTATGATTTTGTTGTTTTTAGCTGATGTTTTAATGCCCTTTTTCTGAATTTTGTTATTATACTTTTCACAGGGTCTGTGATGAAGTTTTTTCTTTCTTCTGTCTGTTTTGCTTTACCATGAGCCTTCCATACAAATCTCTAATTAACTAAAGATATGCAATAAGGAGTATATAAGGAGTTATAGAGAGAGGTGAAGTCCTTTCTTCATCTATCATCAGCAAAAGGAGAAGTTTCAATCAAATGTACAGTCTTTCAATTCTGTTTCTTTTCATTTAAGTCTCTGGCCAAACCTTTCCCCCGCCTCCCCCCACATTCATATACATAATTCTCTTGTTCCTGTCTTTGTCTCTTCATCTGTCTAAAATATTAAAGTGAGACGAGGTAGTAAGTCACTTTTTATCTCTCCAAAGAAGAGAAAAGGAAGATGACACACTCCTCCACAGATCTTACTAAGAAATGTAGAGGATATGTGAAGGGTTTGGATTTCACTTAATCTTTGGTTTATCAAAATCACACGCTGCAAGTTGTTTTCTCTGTTTTACAAAGCAAAGTCGATGCAGGTAGACGTCACACAACAGTCTAGTTGCAACTTTTTACAAGTTCCGTTCAGGACACCCTGCAATGTTTTTTATAGCTCATAAGTAGGGGGCGCCTCTTCCATGAGGCAGGGTGGGGCAGCTGCCTCAGGTGCAGGTGCCTGAGGGGATCAAGGGGTGGCAAGCACAGGCTCCCCCTGCCACCATGGATACTGCCCCACAGGCCTCCCTGTTGCCTGCTGACACTCATGTGTTGCTGCGGTGCGGCGCCATGCCGCGGCAACTCATGAGTAGACCCCCAGCTGGGAGGCTCAAAAGCATCCTCCCTGCTCGGGCTCTCTCCAGCATGCCCTGCGCACTCGTGCAGGACATGTTGGAGCTTCCGGGAGCCGCACGGCCCCCAAACTCCCCAGCCCCGGACGGCTCCGTCACGGAGCCAGCAGTCGTGTGGGCACCCGCTGTGGCCGCCCAGAGCAGACTGCTGCTCGTCTGCGGGGAGAGCGGGCCCGCTCTCCCTGCAACCCCCTAGAGGCTCTTCTCACGGATCGTGAGAAGAGCCTCACTATATTTCATAATCCCACTGGAGCATACTGTTCATTTCCCCCTCCTTGTCCCACTGGTGTGGGCTTCTTTTTTCCTCTCTTCCTCTGCTGACAGAGTCACCTTGCCCTGCTTGGCAGCATATTCTGAGAATGCTCTCATGCCAGCACGACTGATTCAGCACCATGACCTGAGAATGCTGAGCACTCACATGAAGATGGTGATGCATCATCTTGTCTTTTGCCTCAGACAGCAAAATGTCCCCTGCTAACTGCCAAGAGGCACCTTTTTAAATTGGTTCTACTCTTTATGTTGCAGGGTGAGAGCAACTAGCCCTATCCATCCCCAGCACAGCATCCCTCCAGTGGCTGTTGCTTGTGTCTATCATATTTCTTTTTTAATTATTATTGTGAGCCCTTTGGGGACAGGAAGCCATCTTTATTTCTATTTATCTGGCTAACCAGCTCCAGGCGGTTTTGGAGGAAACTGATTATCTAGACCCATTTCACACTGGCTTTAGAGCAGACTATGGGGTTGAGTCTGCCTTGGTTGGCCTGATGGATGACCTTTACCAGGGAATCCTCAGAGGGGGTGTAACTCTGTTCTTTTGGATCTCTCAGCAGCATTCGATACCATCAATCATGGCATCCTTCTGGATTGCCTGGAGGAATTGGGGATAGGAGGTACTGCTTTGCAGTGGTTCCGCTCCTATCTCTCAGGCATATTCCAGATGGTGGAGCTTGGTGACAGTTCCTCTTTGAAACGGGAGCTATTATATGGAGTCCCTCAGGACTCCATTCTGTCACCAATGCTTTTTAATATTTACATGAAAACGCTGGGTGACATCAGGAGATTTGGTGCAGAGTGTTACCACTATGCTGATGACACACAAATATATTTATCATCATCATCATCATCATCATCATCATCATCATCATCATCATCATCATGAAATGGCATTCACTCCCTAAATGCCTGCCTACAGGCAGTAATGGGTTGGATGAGGGATAACAAATTGAAGCTGAATCCAAGCAAGACGGAGGTGCTCATTGTGGGGGATCTGAATTTAAGGGATGAGTTAGATCTTCCTCTGCTGGATGGGGTTACACTCCCCCAGAAGAAACAGGTATGCAGCTTGGGAGTGCTCTTGGATCTGGGCCTCACCATGGTAGCTCAGGTGGAGGCTTTGGACAGGAGCGCTTTCTATCAGCTTTGGCTGATTCGACAGCTGCATCCATTCCTTGAAGCGAGCAATCTCAAAATAATGGTGCATCAGCTGGTAACCTCCAAGCTCGACTTCTACAACGCGCTCTATGTGGGGCTGCCTTTGTACATAGTTTGGAAACTTCAGTTAGTTCAAAATGCAGCAGCCAGACTGGTCTCTGGGGTAACCCAGAGAGACCATATTATGCCTGTCTTAAAACAGCTGCACTGGCTGCCAATATGTTTCTGGGCGAATACAAAGTGCTGGTTATTACCTTTAAAACTCTGAACATCTTGGGTCCGGGCTACTTCTTTGGTTTGATCCCCATCGTTTGGTGAGGTCACCTGGAGAGGTCCGTCTCCAGTTACCGTCTGGTGGCGACTTGGAACCGGGCCTTTTCTGTAGCTGCTCCCGGTCTATGGAATGCACTCCTGGCAGATACCCGCAATTTAGGTTCGCTGTCGGCCTTTAAAAGAGCCCTAAAAACTTATTTGTTGGGCCTGGCCTTCCAAGGCTTGTAAAGTGTTGTGGTTTTTCAAAAGTATTTTAATTGATTTTAAATGGTTTTAGTTGTTTTTTAATTGTTTTTATATTGTTTTTAGCACTGTGTTTTGAATTGTGAGTTTTTATGTCTTTTTAAAGCTGTTGTACAGCGCTCAGAGCCTCTGGATGGGGCGGTTTATAAATGTAATATAGAAACAAACAAACAAACAAACAAACAAACCGCTTTGGGGACTTTTGTTGAAAAGCAGTATATAGATATTCATCGTATTTGTATTTGTATTCTTGGACCACCCCTGCCCATAAGCACCCCTGGGATGTATTAATTTCAAGCCTAATGGTAGAAGGAGGGAATAGGCTATCAATCAGCTTCCCCAGTCACTGAATTTTATAGGAAAGAAGAAGAAAACAGAAAAATGTTTGCTAGCTTGAACTCCATGCCACAGTGGCAGCCCTGTTTGTTTCAACTCAGGTGTATCCCCAGTCATGTCCGGGCTTGATTAATCTATGTGGGGCTGCCCCTGAAGATGACTCTGAAGCTTAAAATGGTGCAGAATGCTGCTGCGTACTAGCAAAGTGGGCAATGCACACATATTCAACTTGTTCAAACATCAGTTGAGGTTAAGTTAGAAGGCCTTATTGGATGTAAGCACCATTTCTATGGTAGGTGCAAGCAGCAAGAGCATGGAGCAAGGTTTTGATGGTGGCATTTTAGAAAACTATGGTATCTCCTCTCCAGAAAAAAAAAATGAGAAGGGCAACCTCTTTTTGCCTGCAAAATTTATTGGTTGACTTTTGCTTAAGTCTTGTTTTCTGTGGCTGTTTTGATTGGCGTGATTTGTTTTTTACTGGCATTGTTTTGGTTTGTCTTATGTATTTCTTTATTGCTTTATGCAAACTCCTTAAACACTGGGGAAAGTGAAAAGTGTTCCCTGCTAACTAAACAAAGAGGCACCTTTTCAAGTGGTGGTTCTCTTATATTTAGCAGGGGGAGAGCAACTGGCCCTATCCAACCCCAGCACAGTGTTTTCCACTGGCTGTTGCTGGTGTCTCCCTGGTGTTTTTAGATTAAGAACAGCCCTGCTGGGTCAGGTCCAAGGCCTATCTAGTCCAGCATCCTGTTTCACACAGTAGCCTACAAGATGTCTCTGATAATCCCACAGGCAAGATGTGAGGGCATGCCCTGTGTCTTAATCTTGTTCCCCTGCAACTGGCAATAAGAGGCATCGATAGACCTGCTCTCTGTGAATTTCTCTAAGCCCCTTTTAAAGCATAAGAATAAGATTGTGAGCCTTTGGGTTCAGGGGAGTATCTTATTTATCTATTCTATGTAAACTGCTTTGAGAACTTTTGTTGACAAGCAGTACATAGATGTTGTTGTTGTAGTATAAGCATGTTTATTTTAGTGACTAAATAAACAGTGGAGGGTGGCTGGCCAGATTTTAGATCAAATGGAGCATAGGGGTGGGGTTGCTAAAGCCTCCACACACCTGTGGCCTCCCTGAAGCCCTTCTCACAATGCTATCTTCCCCTTAGCTGGGCTCCGATATCCAGCTGTGAGCCTAGCCCAGAGAAAAGCTGTTGGGGGTGGAGCAATAGGTGCTGAACTGTGGGCTGGGGCATTTAGGCCCCTCACCCACACAGACCCTTTGCTCACCCCCTGCTTTATGTGGGACTGGAGCAGACCTGGGTCCTAGACCATCTCAGGTAGTTTGAGCTTAGCTTGTTTTAGAAAGAACAAACAAAGGCCTGTTTCACTTGTAAGGGTTAGAGCTCTCTTCACCAGATACATGGCGTTCTATAGTCTTTTAGGTAGGTAGCTGGATGAGCAGGAAAATAGGGAGAAACAGCCCTATACAGAATAAAACTATAAGTTTCATCGCATGAGAATTTAAACCTATGTACATCACCCTGAGCTCCTCAGAGGAAGATTGGAATACAGTGTAAATAATAGGCCTGCACATGAACACAAAAGTTGGGATTGGGTCCAACCTGATCTCATCCGACCCCGCAAATGTTGATTCGGGGTTCTTTGGACCCTTCTGTCCAAATAAAGGATCAGGATTGGATTCGGGTTGAACCAGGGTCAGAGTCGGACAAACCTTAAAACATTTTTTTAAAGTAACTGCGGGAACAGAATGTCAACTTGGAAGAAAAATTATGAGAGAGAGTACCAGGGAGTCACAGGGGAAGTGGGGTAACATTGGAGAATCAAAGGGAAAATGATATAACACCAGAAAATCACAGAAGAAATTGGCCGCTTGTGAGTGAATGGACTAAAAATCTTGGGGTGGGGACTTTTTTAAAAATGAGGTGTACACAGGTAAGCAGGCTGACAGAGGGCAGAAGATGAGGTTTTTCCCTCCCAGCTGCAATCGCTTAAAAAAAGAGAGAGAGAGCAGACTCCTGCTGCCATTTGGAGTTATAGAAAGCTCTGTTTTTTTGCGAAGGGGGTTGAAGAAGTCCGATCCGAACTGGACTGGCCAAGTTCAGGTTTGGACTCTCTCCGAACCCCTCTGATTTTGGTAAAATCAGACCAAGTCCAGTTTTACTGATCCGATTTAGCACAGGCCTAGTAAACAACCATTTTCAAGATTGGAAAATACCTAAATGGCTGGCTTCACATAATTACTGGCACATCTGTTAAAAGTCCGGGAGAGAGAGCCAGACATGTCTGGGGAACACATGCTCCCGTCATCGGGCATGTCAGATGAACCCGCCCACGTGCCTGGTTAACAACTTCCACTACCAAGAATCTCTGCCCAGATTCAACTAGATTTCAAGTTGGATGGAGAATCTCGAATGGAAGTCAGCAACCGGGAGCATCAGGGGGTTCACATGACACACCCAATGGGAGCATGGAACCTCTGGTTCCCTCTCCTGGGCTCTTTACTGGCTTGCTGGCAATCATGTCAAGCCAGCCAATGTGTCACAGTATCATATATTAACTACACAGAAGTGCAATCTACACAGGGTCACAGCATTGTCACCAGACTACATGGGAAATACTCTCTGAAGTCAGGGAACTAAAATGCAGTTTAGATAACTGAATTTGGACAAATTGAGTTATGTACTGCTTCTTCACATAAGATGAAAATGTAATTGTTGGACTCGTCCTTGTACGTAGTAGTAGATGAGACAAAAATAATACTTTGTTTCTAAGAAGGACTGTGTGTTTACACAGATGCCTATGTTACCTAGAGGAACAAGAATTATTGCTGCCAGTTTGGCAGGAGATGGGAAAGATTAAAAACTCTTTGTGTCTAAGATGATTATGTAACCAACTATTTGAAGTCTGGAAAAAATTCTGATGTGAACAAATTATGCATTAAAGCCCAGTGAAGTGCTGGTGGTGATCTCTTGAGATAGACCATGCACCTAAATCAGTTAACATTTGTATTTGTATGTTTCAAACATTACCACAGGAAAATTCTTAAAGACCCCATGGGAACGGATTCTCTAATTTACAGAATAATGTTCTTTTGAACTGTGCAATCACTTATCTATTTGTCACACAAAAACAGGACCATGGGATGCTTGGGGAGCCCTATCTTATTCATTCATTCATTCATTCATTTACATTCTAAACCTCCCCATCCAGAGGTAGAATAGTCTATGACAGACTATCCTGCTACACTTTCAGAAAGCAGGTGGTTTTTTCTTTCTTTCTGCACCATTCCAGAAACACTGGATCACTGGAACCTGTCAAATGATGGACCTCTTCAGACAACTCTTCAACTAACCTATTCCATGATTAATCTCACTACCAAATGGAAATTAATGTTCACCCAGATTTAGCTGTGGGAAAGGTTCCACATTTTGGAACCAATGGTCAGACATTTGTTTTAAAGAAGATTTGGGGTCAGAATTGCATTTCACGGCAACTCACAAACCCGTTATATGGGGGGAAAGCCAAAAGGTGCCTAAAAACAATGGCTGACATACTGCACAATGTTCCATCTGCCTTGTAATGGAATGGGCATACATAGGAACATAGGAAGCTGCCATATACTGAGTCTGACTCACACATCAAGTCTCCCATTCAGATGCAACCAGGGTGGACCCTGCTCAGCTAAGGGGACAAGTCATGCTTGCTACCGCAAGACCAGCTCTCCTCTCTAAGTTACACAAGAGCTGTGCAAATGTGAGAAATTGCATAAATGCA
The DNA here is from genome assembly GCF_027244095.1 of Hemicordylus capensis. NCBI lineage: Eukaryota > Metazoa > Chordata > Lepidosauria > Squamata > Cordylidae > Hemicordylus > Hemicordylus capensis. Next base: position 27,659,946 of record NC_069657.1, on the reverse strand, counting down.
GTTGCATGAGTGATGTCCATTTGAAATAATGGCCACTAATCAAGCAACTGCCTTTTCACAATTTTCCATGTTTGTGCAAGAGCACTCTTGCGCAGCTATGCGCACATTCAGTTACAAGGGAGATGGAACATTCTGCACTATGTTAATCCATTTAAGCCGTATGTTAACCACATTTTAACCCATATAACAGCAAAGTGGGAATAAAATACTGGGGTGGGGGAGGGAATCAAGGGTGAGAAAAAACACCAGGACATTAACCAGCTTCATCTGGTTCGCCAATTACGCCCTTACCTTGATCGGCAGGCATTAATGACAGTGACTCATGCCCTTGTTATTTCCCGTTTAGACTATTGTAACGCTCTCTATCTAGGGTTACCTTTGAGGATGATCGGGAAGCTGCAGCAGGTCCAGAATGCAGCAGCTCATCTACTCATGAGTGCCAGAAAATATTACAGGGTAACACCTCTCCTGCAGTCATTGCACTGGTTGCCTGTTTGCGTCCGAGCTCAATCTAAGGTCCTGGTTCTGACCGTCAAGCTTTGTGGGGCCAGGTGCCTGTCTACCTACAGACCCACCTCTCCAATCCAGTTACATCCCGTCCGGTTAGATCAGCTCAGACGGCCCTTCTGTCGGTCCCTGATTTCCGAGATGTTCGGAGCTCTAGGACCCGTGAAAGGGCCTTTTCCGTTGCTGCCCCGCTCCTTTGGAACTCTCTCCCCCTACAGATCTGGCTAGCCCCTTCCTTACCAATCTTCAAATCACTGTTGAAGACTTTTCTTTTTCACCAGGCCTTTGCCCTGTAGTTCATTTTTCTGTTTTCTGGTAGTTACTTTAGTTCTTCGTAATTTGTAATTATTAATGTAATGTAATTTTTTAATGTTGCCTGTTTGCCTGTTGTTGTACACCACCCAGAGTCTTCGGAGTGGGAGGTATATTACATGTCTTAAATAAACAAACAAACAAACAAACAAACAAACCGAGGGGTTTTCCAACTTGGGTCCCCAGGTATTTTTGGATTTCAACTCCCATAATCAACCCTCAGCCATTGTGGCTGGGAATTATGGGAGCTGAAATGCAGCAACATCTGGAGACTCTCGTATTATTATTATTATTATTATTATTATTATTATTTTACACTTATATCCCGCTCTTCCTCCAAGGAGTCCAGAGCGGTGTACTACATACTTGAGTTTCTCTTTCACAACAACCCTGTGAAATAGGCTAGGCTGAGAAAGAAGTGACTGGCCCAGAGTCACCCAGCTAATTTTATGGCTGAATGGGGATTTGAACTCGGGTCTTCCCTGTCCTAGTGCAGCACTCTAACCACTACACCACGCTGGCTTTCATGAATGAATATCCTTGACTAAACAAAGCCATCACTTCATGAGAACCAGTTGGCACATGCAAAATAACAACGAGACTGCCAGGTACACATATCTCAGGAGGGAGTTCTATACAGTTGGACCTCATTATTCAAGGGGGTTCCACTCCTGCATATTACCACGAATAAGAAAACCACAGACAATATGCCATTGAATCTATGGGAACAAAGGGGTTAGGTGCCCAGACTCAAAAAACCCACACAAAACTAATAAAAAACCATAAAATGGGCCACATAAAGTGCCCTACGGTGCTCCACAGGTCTCCTGGCATCCAGCAATGCCCTCCAAATGCCCCAAATCACCCCCCAATAACCTCTCTCTCTCTCTCTCTCTCTCTCTCTCTCTCTCTCTCTCTCTCTCTCTCTCTATATATATATATGTAATGAGCCACAAAATGGCTCCCACGGACAAAATGGTGACCGGAAATGACCTCTGTGGTCACTTCCAGCACTTTAGGATTTTAATCCTTTCATATCTGTGGATAATGAAACTGGGTGTGAATTAGACACCCATGAATACGTGAAACTGCTGATATAGGCTCTGCATATAATGAGGTTCTCCTGTAATTTGAATGCCATGACTCGGAAGGATCTCTCTCCAGTCACTGTCCATCTCCCCTCAGAAAGTGGGAGTACCCAGAGAAGGTAGTCTGATGATGATTTATATCCCCCTATCAGGGATACACAAGTTAGGCTTAGTTCATAAGGCAGCCATTATTTGTGGCCTTGCCACCAGTCCCCTCTCTTCCCTGGCAGATAGGCAGAGGTCTTAGATGAAAAGTGGATCTTCTGTCATTTGCTCTAGAATATGGAGATGATAAGAAACAGTGGGAGCTCTCTGATGAGGAGATAAGTGTGGTGCTAGATGTCCTGCTTGCCAGAGGGCTGGGGGCATTTGCCCCTGGCAAGTGGATTTGTAGATGCCTGCCCCTTATCTATACATGGCTCCAATATCCTTCAAACCTAATAGTATGGATGGTCTGTGGTGATGGGGAGAAATGTTGGAGCTCTCCTACTATTGGGTGGCGTCCCTCCCTTCACGTCCTGCTAAGATAGGACCCTAAATGCCTCAGTAGTTTGATTCTAGAGCTCCTTCCCATCACTGGGTCTTGGGGAAACCAAAGTCAGCAGGCAGATATGTCCAGTTTTTGCATCCACAATGGATGCAAGCATGTATGTGCTTGCAAAAGCTTTGCACATAAGAGGAATATGTAGATAGGTCTGTTGCTGAGATCAGCAGAAAGTAACACCATAAGCTGGAAAATCCTCCCACTATGGAATTTTTGATGTGCAAATGGAAATTGCTTCCATAATAGCTTGTGCCAGAGGAACAGACAAAAGCAGCTGCTTGGTGTTGTCTCATTAGATCTGCCCTTTTTACACAGCAGCCAGAGAAACACAGGGAGAGTCTTGGCAGAAGAGATAGTGGATGCTTGGCACTGCAGCAGAAGGATTTTCCTGGCTTACAGTGTGGCCAACCTCAGGCACAGAGAGGAGACAGGGAGGAGGCAAAGGCCTACAGGAAAATGAGAATCTGACCATATCTCTGTGGCTGGATTTTCAGGTTGCTGATTAGCTCCCTCATCATGCCAGAGAAACAAGTCTGGAAAAGACAGGGGTGAGTCATGCAAACTTTCCTCACCTCTGATAAGGACAGAGTCTAGTGGTATATCCAAGGATCACCGATACTCCTTGTGCTTTTGTTCAACAACAGGCACCATTCTACAGCCCTTCAGTCATTTCAACCTGTGTGGGGCTTTAAGTTCCACACAGTGGTTTATAGAACCAGGCCCTGACATTTGACACCTTATATAATAGGCTGAAGAGTGGTGATTATTGCCTTGTGTTCTTCCCCATGTTGGTTTAGCTGCTGCTGTGTCACAAAATATCCACTGCTGCTCCAATTACAGAAGGGGGAAAGGGCCTAGGATGGTGCTGGGGGTCACAGATTGGGGGTGGGATGAGGTTAACACTCCCCCCCGCCCCGTTCTGCAGCCTCAATCCATTCAAATCTGCCTCTCAAAGCTGCTATAGCTTGCAGAAATGAAAACCTAGGGGCACAAAATGTTTCCCTCCATTGCAAGCAGCAATCTAAATGGGGAAGGTGGCAATTTAAATGGGGAATCAGCATGAGGGGAAAGGGTTAACCTCCCTTGCCATGGACACAGTCCAAACTGGAAATGCTTTTTGAGAAATAAAAAATGTTTGGAGTGCCAAAACGCTTCAGTGTTGAGGCTGGTTTGGTGCACAACCCCCATTAGCCCTAATCTAGCACAAGCATGTGTTACAATATATTTATTAGATTTAAAGGACACCTGGCTGAGAGCCAGTATGGCTCAGGGGATGGAGTTCTAGCATTGGACTGGGCTGTCCCTAACCCGTGCATACCTGTGTGGTAAAGGTAAAGTGTGCCATCGAGTCGATTTGGACTCCCGGCGCCCACAGAGCCCTGTGGTTTTCTTTGGAAGAATACAGGAGCGGTTTACCATTGCCTCCTCCCGTGCAGTATGAGATGATGCCTTTCAGCACCATCCTATATTACTGCTGCCTGATATAGTACCAGCGGGGATTCGAACCGGCAACCTTCTGCATGTTAGCCAAGCATTTCCCCACTGTGCCACGAATCAACCCCCCAAAACAAAAGCCTTATGGACGTTTACAAGTAATTCCTGGCTTTTTAAAATCCAACCAACTCTGGTGATTATATTCAAAGAAGCCAACTTATCAAAAGCCAGCATCCCACTGCACAGTTCTAACCACACGAGGACCCCTTGGTTTCCGTGGCAGTTACATGTGTAAACAAACCCAAGCTTGCTGCTGTAATGAACAGCCATAGATGCCACGTAATGAGCTCTTTTACAGGTGCAAAAAGGGAAGGCACACCACAGGCCCCCTCAGAAGGAGGCGAGATGTTCGACGATGTATAGGCAGCGAATTTGTGTTCAGGGTGCTGTAACAAAACCCTTCTCGGCTGCTCTTCCCTTTTCCTGGCATCAGAGTGGATGTAATTCTTCTCATGCATTATTGATAGGCCCAAAAGCCTGCCAAGCTGGCCTGCTTTTTTTGTGACAGACAAAAGGAGGGTACACGGATGGCACCTCTCACAGCTCGGGGCTCTGCTTTCATTAAGAACATTTTCTGCCTGGTCTCTAAGGGCACTCTCTGTCAGAGACTGCCACGCAATACCAAAAATTTATTTATATATATACATATATATATATATTCCTTTAAACAATATGTGTGTGTGTGTGTGTGTGTGTGTGTGTGTGTGTGTGTGTGCGCGCGCGCAACCCAATGAATTAGTCTTCAGGTGTTTGTGAGTCCTGATTAAGAAGGCCCAAGATGCTAGCGTCCTTCACACCTTTCTGTTCGTCTCCGGCTAATCTCGAAACCCCTTTTCGTCTCCGTGACTGGCTTTCAAGCCACCCACCCCCACTTCCCTCCTCTCCCTTTATTTCCTAATGCTTGCAGGTCCTCCAGGAAGACACAAGCACTTACAGTTGTTGAGTGATTAAATATTTATAATCAGGGCAATGAGTGAGGTGTTGAATAATAAATGCTAAGGTTGAGGCGGCCTTAGATAATTTCTGCAGATTTCTTCATCCACTGTCTCTTTGATTCAGAGGAGGGAGGGAGGGAGGGAGAGAGAGAGAGAGAGATCCTTTTAATTAACACAAAAACTTTGGTCTCTTTTTTTTAAAAAAGTAGCTCCAACAGTTGATAGTTCTTTATCAATGTTTTGTTTGTGAACTTTGACCTTGTCATGTCATTACAGCCATCATTATCGTCTGAGACAGACATGCATAACATGTACGTTGGCTGTTTTCTTTTGAAAATTGTATTTGCTTCCATTTTCCATAGCTCAGGTTCATATTTCAACCAGAATTTAGCCGCTTGTCCAGCCCTGTCTGGGGTGCGGTTTGCTTGCTCCAGCCTCAGTGGAGTGAAGCACAAGGCAAAGGGGCTGCTCTGATTGGCTGCCAGCTATGGAGGAGGTGGGGATTGTTAGCCATTGGGGCTCCTGCCTTCCCTGGCCAGCAGCCCATACCTGGAGAGTAACCCCTCCCTGAGACATAGTGTGGGCTCTTGGGAGCCGGTGGGAGAGTGCAGGTCGGCTCCCATTGCCCACCTCCTTGCGAAGAGGATGGCTGAGCAGGCTGCAGCACGGGTGGCAAAAATGGGGCTGAAGGGATGGGGGAGAGAAGGGATGCCGGGGAGAGAACGAACTGGCTGAAGGGATGAGGACATGAAGATGAAATGAAGACAGGGCTGGGAGCCAGATCGGTTGGGGCAGGGGGCGGGGAGAGGGAGAACTAGGGGTGCAGACTTTCTGCACTTGGTCAGCTAGTTCAAATATAATATTCCTCAACCCATAGTCTAAATGGTAAACTCCCAGGAAAGCTGCACCATGTGATTTATCTGTATTTGTAAATCAGTCTTCAGCTTTGCTCTACAAGGCTGCTCAGGGTTGTCAACAGGATTTAGTGGACACGGGTGGAAAGGAGCAGGGTATACAAACCCTGAGGATTCTGGACTGTCACAAGTAGGGCTGCAGGATATCAGGTTTTAGGCCAGTGAATTCCACTTGCTATGCACCAAACGCTGCTTTCGTGTTCATGTACATGTGCACCAGGAGGAAAATGCATGCATTCCTCAGACATCTTTTATTTATATATTTAGTTAGTTAGTTAGTTAGTTAGTCAGTTAGTTTATATATCAACCTTCCAAAAAACGCTCAGGTTGATTTACATAAAAACAAAAACAATCAAAATCAATTAATAGTTAAAAACAAAAACTATAAAAACATAAAACCAATTAACAATTAAAACATTTAAAACAGTTGATAACCCTGGAGGACCAGGCCAAACATTTACAACAATTAAAAAACCCTAGAAGGCCTGGCCAAACAGATAGGTTTTAAGGGCTCTCCTGAAAGCCAAAAATGAATTCAAATTACAGATTTCTGCTGGGACTGCATTACACAGCCCAGAAGCAGCTACAGAGTCACCACCAGATGTGCTGGTGGTAACTGAAGACAGACCTCCTCAGATGACCTCAACATACAATGGGGATCATACAGAAGAAGGCTCTCTCTAATGTAGCCCAGACCCAAGACATTCAGGGCTTTGAAGGTAATAACCAACACTTTGTATTTTGCCCGGAAACATATCGGCAACCAGTGCAACTGTTTAAAAACAGACCCCTGCTAACTGAGCAAAGAGGCACCTTTTAAAAATGGTGATTCTTTTTATTTAGCAGGTGGAGAGCAACTGGCCCTATCCAGCCCCAGCACAGCATCCCTCCAGTGGCTGTTGTTGGTGTCTTTTTTCTTTTCTTTTTTAGACTGTGAGCCCTTTGGAGACAGGCAGCCATTTAATTTATTAATTTCTGTATGTAAACCGCTTTAGGAACTTTTATTGAAAAGCGGTATATAAATACTCATTGTATTCATATAATATGGTCTCTCCGGTTTGCCCCAATCTGTCTGCCACATTTGAACTAACTGAAGTTTCCAAACTATGTACAAAGGCAGCCACATGTAGAGCGTATTGCAATAGAGAAGCCCAGAGCAGCTGATGCACCACTGTTTAGAAGTAATCCTCTTCACAGAATGGACGCAGCTGTCGGATCAGCCGAAGCTGATAGAAAGCACTCCTGGCCATGGCCTCCATCTGATATACCAGGGTGAGGCATGGGTCCAGGAGAACTCCCAAGTTACGTACCTGCTCCTTCCAGGGGAGTGTAACCTCATCAAGGTCAGGAAGATCTAACTCAACCCTCAAATTCAGAGCCCCTATAATGAGCACCACTGTCTTGCTTGGATTCAGCTTCAGTTTGTTATCCCTCATCCAGCCCATTACTGCCTGTACACAGGCATTTAGAGAATGAGTGCCATTTCCTGATGATGAAGGTGAAAAGGAGAAGTAGATTTGGGTATCATCAGCATACTGATAACACCCAGCACCAAATCTCCTGATGATCTCACCCAGCAGTTTCTTGTAGATATTAAAAAGCATTGGTGACAGAATGGAGCCCTGAGGGACTCCATATAACAGCTCCTGTTTTGAAGAGCAGCTGTCACCAAGCTCCACCTTCTGAAATCTACCCGAGAGATAGGACTGGAACCACTGCAAAACAGTGCCCCCTATCCCCAACTCCCCCAGGTGATCCAGAAGGATACCATGGTCGATGGTATCAAATGCTGCCGAGAGATCCAAAAGAACCAACAGGGTCACATTCACCGGTAGAGGTCATCCATCAGGCTGACCAAGGCTGTTTCAACACCATAGCCAGCTCTAAAGCCAGTTTGAAATGGGTCCAGATAATCAGCTTCCTCCAAAACTGCCTGGAGCTAGTGGGCCACCACCCTCTCAATCACCTTGCCCAACCAAGGGAGATTGGAGATTGGCCTATAATTATCCTTCACTAAGGGGTCCAGGGAAGGCTTCTTAAAAAGTGGTCTAACCATTGCCTCCTTCAAGCATGGAGGCACCCTCCCCTCCCTCAGCGATGCATTTATGATATTAACCATGCCACCTCCAACAATCTCCCTGCTAGACAGAAGCAACCAATTCGGACAACGATCCAGAGAACAAGTGATAGACCGCACAGCCCAAAACAGCTTGTCCACATCCTCAGGAGTCTCAGATAGAAACAGATCCAACCTAATACTGCAAGAGGGATTGCTGGACACCTACTTCATAGACCTTGCAGAAATAGTGGAGCCCAAGTCGGCCTGACTACAGGAGATTTTGTCCTCAAAGAACCCATTAAAAGCATCACAGCAGAATGTCTCCGGGGACTAATTTAAGGCAGAAGGAGCAGAACTTAAACTCCTCACAACCAGGGATAGCTCTGCCAAACACGAACCTGCAGTCGCAGTGTGCACAGACCAAAATCTTTTTTTTGCTCAACACACTGCCGCCGCATAATCCTCCAAATTGGTTCTATGCTGCATCCTGTCAGATTCGAGCCGTATTCTCCTCCACTTGCATTCCAGTCATCTACCTAACTGCTTCAGCCCCCTCAATTCCTCAGTATACCAAGGGGTCATTTTTGAAGCAGGTAGGAAGGGTCCTGCAATCATGTCTACTGCCCTGGTGAGTTCCCTATTCCAGGTTCCCACCAGGGCATCAACAGAATCACCGGCTGCACCAACATCAAACATCTCCAAGGCTTTTTGGAATCCTTCTGGTTCCAGCAGCCTTTTCGGACGAACCATCCTAATAGGTCCACCTCCCCTGCAGGAGTGGATTGTGGTTGTGAAACCAACCTTAACCAGATAGCATTGGGGTCATTCTCACAAGCAGCGCTACTGGGATAGGGCAGTGCTAGCCTGGATAAGGCTGGTCATGAGAACCACTCATCTCCAGGTAGCCCAGGTTTGAAACCCGGGCTAAAATTGAGGTAGGACACGCACATGTATCCTTCCTCACTGACCAGTCATGTGGGTGAGATGGCTGCTGGCAGCTGTACTTACCAGAGAGCTGGGAGAAGAAGCCAGAGGAAGGAGCATTGTGGGATATCTGGTGGCTGGGCTGACTCCCCCCCCCCCCGCCTCCTGCTCACTGTGCCAGTCACTGCTGCACCGTTCAGGTGGGTGCACAAGTGATGGAGCACTTTGAGGGCTCAGATTTTGTGGAGAGAAGGCAGGTATGCACCTGTCTCACCCACAGTTGTGAGAACAACCTTATTTACTTATGTCACAGCCTGATCTCAACAACCAGTCCCGTGACTTTAAGTTTCACCACTGTCACCAAGTAGACTTTTATATTTTCGCTGGCTCAGTCCTTTTTCCATTCAAAGTTAGGTAGTGTGGGAATACTTCTTAGCATGGGGTGAAGAAAACAGACAGAAGCTACAGAGTGTTAAATTCAAAAAGAGAAATTCTAAAACAGGTCAGTTCAAAACAGTCGTTCTTTTGCAAAATTTATGCCGTATGAGCATAAAGGAACAAATAAAATAGGCAAAAAATGCATCCAATCTAACTTATGCCTTAACCCAGAGTCCTTACCAGAAGATTTCTTATAATCACCTCTAATCAGCATCTGCAGCGAGCCTGGCTTTTCCCCTTGCTCAGCTTCAAGTCTGTCTCTTCCCTTCCAGTACTGGAGGTAGGGAAATGCACAAACCATGGTTCAAGCACAGTTCAGGAGTGGGGCCCAGGACAGTCCTTACTTGCTCTCTGCCGGCCCATGAAGCTTTCTGCTGGGGCAATGCGCTCCCCAATAATCCTCTGTGCCAATCAGGAGAACACAAGTTCCCTCCATGATTTTAAAACATAGCGCATCAAATCAAACCCTCTCTTCCCTCCCAAGGTTAACCAGTAAAACTCTTTCCCCTCCCAAACCAACAGTTGAACAATAGCTGTGAACCTTTGATCCCTGGGGATTAAGCAATTGCATATGCAGTATAGAAATCTGCAACACAAAAAGAGGAGGTTCAGGCCTCATTCCTTCACAATTTACAGTGTAACTAGCAGATCCCACACAGAGCATCTGTGTGATAGTACACTCTCCCCAAGCCTTCTGCCCCACTCCACCACCCTCCTCAAGCCTTCTGCCCCAGTCTCTGGTCCGTGACGCACACCCACTTCCACACCCCCACCAGGCCGCTTCTCCCCCCCACACACACACACTCCCTGGCGGCAGTTTATGGCCAGCTTTCCAGTCTCCCCACTGCTTCCCCCCCCCTTCCACCCCAGTCCGTTCCCCATTCCTTCTCCTCCTGCCGGTGCCTCCTCTCCTCTCCTGTTGCCAGGGCCAGTCTGTCCTGCCGCTGCTGCCTCCTCCCGCCTTCTGCTCCCAGTGGCCAGGCCAGGCTGGGTCACCGCCACCTACTCCTTCCCTGGGTGGGGCAAGGCCAGGGCCAGGGCCAGTCTGTCCCTCTGCCGCCGCCTCCCACCTCCTCCCCCCAGCCCAAGCCACCTCCTCAGGCCGTTTTGCAACCCGCTGCCACCAGCCACTGCCATTTTTGTTGCTTGGAACTCTCGCCAATGCCGGGAACTCTTGCAGCGTGTCATGAGAGTTCTGCCACCAAATCCTAACCACGCAAGTCTGGCTTAGAGAAATAAGTATATAGATATCCTTGGTAATGTTGTGTACTGGTGTTTAAAATGACATCCTATTATACTAATATAGTGATTCTGTATCTACCATTCTTATGTTGTTATATTCATATGTGTCGCTCTTATATTTTCTTATCAACGTGTGTGGAAAATATATTTCTTTTTAATAACATAGTGGGGGTCCCCCCCCCCCGAAAAAAGAAATATAATTTATTGAGACCCTGGGGAGGGAGTTGATGTCTGAAGAATGACAACACTTCTTTAAAATCACATTTTAAAGAAGTTTAACATGTCATCCACAAAAACTAAACAAAAGAGGGACCGTGATATACCAGGACTGGGACTGGAGTATAGAGACTGTCCCTGGTAAATGATTGTTGGATTCTATTCCAGTGGTGCTGCTGAAACATATAATTGTGTCAGAGAAGTAAACAGAGACGCACCAAGCCAAAGCAAGAAGGAGGAGAAACTTCAAATGCCTCTGGGATGAACTTTCTTACTGGATACACAATATTGCCAAAACAGACAAACAGACAAACAAAAAACAGTACGGGAGATATCTCTAAAACTAGATGTACAAAACGGCTAAAAAAAACCTATATAGAAAATTGTTTAGTTTTGTATACCCAGTTTTAGAGATGTAATAAGTATGTATGTATCAGGAGCAACTAGTCTGGGGAGCAAAGGGGGAGCAAAGAACATTATTAGGGGAGAGAGAACTTTGCTATACATTGAGGTCTTTCACACGACCTCATGGCCGCTTCTGGGTGCACTGGCTGGATGAGCAGATGAGCAGAAGCCACTCTTCATTCCATTCTGCCATGCTGCGCGCCCATATGAGTGGCAGCACGGCGACTGGAGGAGCTGGGAATGGGAGGACCTCCCACATCCCACATCCCAGGGCATCCCAGGTCATGAGCACAGCCACTCCAGAGGCCAAGTGTGCAGGTGTGCAGGCTGCAAAACAGCTGCTGGGCCACCAGGTGATGGCCAAAAACCAGCCGAAGAGCGGCCGAACCGGCTGAGGGGGTGATTATGGTGGCCGGCAAGGGGAGGGGGGACCTCTGTGGACCCCGCCGCCACCGCCTCCAGGAACTCCCCTGAGGGGAGTAAAGGTAATTAAAAAAAACTGTATCTGTTCACGAACCCCCCGAACATCGGGGGGGTGTTTGGTCCGGGGTCGGACCCAACAGGAGGTGGTTTGGTCCAACCCCGAACGGTCGAACCGAACCGGTTTGATGTCGAACATGTTGTTTTATCCATAGTCTGGGAAACATACCAGTGGGGATTTGAACCAGCAACCTCTGTCTTGCCAGTCAAGGCATTTCCCCACTGCACCATTAGGTGGCTCTCGTTCAAGCTACAAGACTATAATATACTGACAAAGTGTATTGTCTGACACTTTGCTATAAAGTTCCAGTGTGGTAGATGGTGAAGCGAAAGGGGAAGCGCCAAGTAGGAAGTATTTTGGGGGGAGCGCTCACTGCCCCTTGGTACCCCTTGGAGTCATCCCTGTTGTGTATGTATGTCAAAGTAAACAATTATTTTCATATTTATGTTTCTGTTTTAAAGAGCCCTTCATAAAGGCCTGACCAAAATGCATTGGGCTATTAATAAAGTTCATCCCAGAGGCATTTGAGATTTCTCCTCCTTTTTCATTTGAAAATCCTAATTGGCCTTCTTGTCATTTTAATCTGAGCTGCTTATAATTCCCATTTGTATATAGAGCCCTGACCCCAATGTGCTGGAATTCTCTCCATTTTTGTGATTAAAGCGGGACTAATAGTGCCTGTGTGGTCTGCATGGATGGCATGACTAAACAGAGGCAAACTCCAGCTTCCGCAGTGATGGCGCATGCTCAGATATTGCTTATTTCACACAATGAATACAAATGTTCAGTCTGTTGGCACTTGTTTGGATGCTACTTATTTCTAAGACTGTAACCAAATCCTTTCCCAATTTTCACTGCTCTTTTGCTCAGCAGTGGAAATGGGGCAGGGCAGGGGGCGGGATTTCAGTAGGAATGAGACCACCCTTGAACATTTATTTATTTTTCCATTTATATCCCACTCTTCCTCCATGGAGCCCAGAGTGGTGTACATGATTATGTTCATCCTCACAACAATCCTGTGAGGTAAGTTAGGCTACTACACTACACTGGCTCTGTGGATGCCACTGCAACCACCCTTGGTAAGGTCCCCAGCCCCTCAAATTTCCATGGGACTTTCACTGACCACCCCACAAAAGCAGAAAGGGTTCCCATCAGCCCCAGCAATTATACTGAAACTCTGGGAGAAAATGCCGGGCTTAAAGTTTCGAACCCCAGGCCTAATTTGAATGCTTTTGTTACACCAGGGTCTCTTAACCTTGGGCCCCCAGATGTTGTTGGACTACAACTCCCAGAATCCCCAGCCACAAAGGCCATGTCTGGGGATTCTGGCAGTTGTAGTACAACAACATCTGGGGGCCCAAGGTTAAGAAATCCTGGGTTACACAATTAAATTGAAAAGTCCAGTCTGTTGGTACATGCTCAGATGTTGCTTATTTTTAACCCTTTAGTTACATAATACAACATAAATGCCCTTCTGCATCGTTGAGTCTAACATACAACCAATGGTGGCAGAAGGACAGAAAACCATGTTGCCCATTCTGAGCTACTCAAAGGAAGAACAGATATTATAATTATTGGCAAATGAAATAAACAGGACAGTGCCCATCAATTCTACAGTGCATAAGTTGCCATATTTGCATTAAGGAGGGGGCAAATTAACAATCAGCTGCATCCCTATGCACACTTGCCTGGGAGTAGGCTTCACTGAACATTGTGGTGTGGGGCTTACATCTTACATTTGCACATTGTGCCACAGTGGCAGAACCATAGCCAGCGGGGCCAGGGCAGGCCCACCCCCATTTTTCTCTAGTTGCACCTAAATTATTTTAAAACAATGTTTTGTTTGTTTCTTGAACGTTGTCTTTAAAAGGCCGAATAAGCTAATTAGGGATGTGCACGGAACCAGGCAGGGGAAGTTCTAAGGTGGGGGGGATAACTTTAAGGGGGGTGCACTTACCCCTTCATCTACTCCCCCCCAGCAGGTGCTTCATTAGTAAAGGCTTCATCAGGGCGGCAGCATACCTCCTTGCTGCCCCGTATTCTCTTTAGTCGGAAGTACCAGGAAGTACCTGGTGCACATGTGCACACACATCTCGCTCGCGCCTGGTGAGACCTGGTTTTGTGCCTGGTGAGACCCACAATCAGTGAGACCCAGTTTGTGCAGCAAAGCAGGGAGAGCGGGCTAAGCCTGCTTTCCCCGCACACGAGCGGGGAGGGAGCCCTGGGCGGCTGGATTGGCTGCCCACACGATTGCCGGCTCCATGATGGAGCCGGTGGGGGCTGGGGGGAGTGGGGGCCAATTGGCCCCAACAAGCTCCAGCATGCCCTGCCCGAGTGCGCAGGGCATGCTGGCAAGACCCCCGGAGCTGGGAGGCAACTTTTCACAAAGGGTACAATTCATGTGTGCTACCACAAGACCAGCTCTCCTGCACCTAGAGTGGTTTAACTGAATTTTTGCAATGGCATTAATATAATACTCCCTCTCCCTGCAACTCCCGCTCTCCCTTACAAGGTCTGATCTCTTCCTGCTCTCCAGGAGGCACTTCCTCCAACTGGCAACTTCTTCTGCTGCCTGATCCCTTGCAGCTGCCTATGCATGCAGCTCCATATTTATACCAGAGCTGCAAACAAAGACAGCGGCCCATCAGAGGCTGTTGCATTGGGTTGTATGTCACTGGAGAGGCATGGGAGGAGAGCTGGCCTTGTGGTAGCAAGCATGAATTGTCCCCTTTACTAAGCAGGCTCTACCCTGGTTTGCAGTTGAATGGGATACATGTGAGTGCTGTAAGATATTCCACTTAGGGGGTGGGACCACTCTGGGAAGAGCATTTGCATGCAGAAGTTTCCGAGTTCCTCCCTGGCATCTCCAAGATAGGGCTGACAGAGACTCCTGTCTGCCTCCTCCTTGGAGAAGCTGCTGCCAGTCTGTGTTGACAATACTGAAATAGATGGACCAATGGTCTGACTCGGTTTATGGCAGCTTCTTATGTTCCTATGTGCGATGTTGCCTTGTTGCTTTGGCAACAGCTACAGCGCCCATTCCCAAGTTGCACTTGAGCCACATGCAGGCACTAAAAAAATTAGACAGAATCGAAAGTCTGGAATACAGGAGAGCTTTTGACTAAGTTTCCCTTTACTAATAAACCACAACAGTTTTCAAATTCCCGTAGGATAAGTTTGCCCATTATTACTTTCCTTGCTTCCAGCTCAGCCATGGACAGAGAGAGAGGGTGCCCATGAAAATGGGAAAGCCCCAGCTGATTAGAAAATAATGGCAAATAATATTTGCAAAGCTCAAAAAGAAGATGTACTGTCCATTTGTCCAATATTCAATAAATATTTAGTTGATTCAAACAACACTTTTAGGAGATAATGCAAAGTTGAAGATGAATGAATAGCTTTATTATGATCAGTGATCAGTTATATATACACACAGATTGACTTTTATTAGAGAATGTTTAACACACTACATTCAGATAAGAAGTAAATCATAGATAATACGCCAGCATAGAAGCCTCATGTAACAACATCTAAAAAGAAGGGTTGAAGGTTAGCTATTATTATTATTATTATTATTACATTTATATCCCGCTCTTCGTCCAAGGAGCCCAGAGCAGTGTACTACATATCTGAGTTTCTCTTTCACAACAACCCTGTGAAGTAGGTTAGGCTGAGAGAGAAGTGACTGGCCCAGAGTCACCCAGCTAGTTTCATGGCTGAATGGGGATTTGAACTCGGGTCTCCCCGGTCCTAGTCCAGCACTCTAACCACTATACCATGCTGGCTCCCTGTTGACGGATCTTAACAGCAGCTACACAAAATTTGGCAACCTTGTAGGTGGTAGAAGGTTTCTTATCTGCAAGGAGGAGTGTGGTGTAAAATTCAGCAGTCCTTCCGGGAAAGCGTGATAGGGAGGGAGAAATAAGACTGCACCAGCTATCATTATAAAAAGGACAAGAGAACAGCATATGGTGGACAGATTTGACCTCACCTGAGCCGCAGGGGCATAACCAACTGGCCAGAGGGGTTGTCAGAAACCTTCCAGATAAGACCATTGATGGTAAGGCGTCATATCTTGATTGGAGGAAAACTCTGTGATGGCTTGGTAAAGAGAGGGACAATAGGTAGCTAGCAGGTTCCCGGTTAAAATCACCAAGGCGCCCTCTTATGGTCTCCGGGATAGAGCTTAAATCATTCTGATATTCAGTGTCCAAGACCCTCTGTTTGAGGATCTCCTTGGCTTGACTATAATCTAATAATGACAGATGTTCAGCAGAGAGGCTGAGTGATGACAATTTACCCATCAGTGCTCGTGTCCAGGTGGATTGAAACCTATCGGCCAACATAAGAAGGATCAGTCCCAGAGGGGAGAAATGTATCCTAAGCCAATAACTAAGGATTAAAATCCATGCTTTTGTTTCCACCCTCTGGACTGGAGGCCCGTTTCCAACCTCAATGCTGTATTGGAGATACATCGAGGGGGAAAGTTGAAGATAAAGATCAGATTTGCTGGAGGCACTGTAAATACCTAAAGGAATAGTCACAGAGTGCCCTGTTTATTAACATGTCCTCATTCCTTAACTTGGCAAAATACACAATTCCTTCAGTTTATCTACCCAGATAAACTGTATGTAATTAAAATTAAGGCCTTCTGCTTTACCACTCCAACTTGGTTAAAGTAGACGATGCCAAAAGTGTGTATATTGACTGCAGAGTTTAACTACATTTCTGCAGAGAGTCTTTTGGTTGCAACAATGTTAAAATTACATATTTTATATCCCTGTTTTCCCAGGGTCCCACTTGCCTTTGTTAAGCCTTCCCCACAACTAACATCAATGTACTTTTGCTCAGTGGTAAAAGGTTACTTAGAATTGCTTCCTAATTTTGTTTCTTTTCTCCACCAAGGGGGTAATTGCTAAACCATCAGCAGCTAAATAGATTTATCACCAGTTGCCAAAGCTGCTGATAAGCTGCAAGCATACCGTTCCCAGTAGGGGCCACTACAAGGCATTAAATAGGGAGACTGGGAAGAGGAAAAAGAGGACACAGTGACAGAAGGAACCAGGTAAATATGAAAAATGCTTCACTGGAAGATTAATCCATCCTGTAAGTCCACTGTTAAAGTAATAAAAGGTTTATGATTCATTTTTTATATTATAATGGAGGAGGCAATTAGTGATTACTGGAGTTATAGTATTTGTTGTATTAGCTCAGCCAATGAAATGCAGAGGAAAAAACTCTAAAAAGAGAGAAGGTTTCCCCCCTCTTCTCAAGTACATGTGTTGCAAAGCAATGCTTTGGGTGCATTAAAAGTGCATCCTGTGTCAGATCAAAGAAAGAAATGGCTCCAGAGCTGTGCGTAGGGATGGACATGAGTTCTTATAACACAGCTTGTTATAACAACAACAACAACAACAACAACAATAATAATAATAAACTTTATTGGTTAGTCGCCGCTGCCCCCAAACAAACTGTTCTCTGGGTGGCTCACAACTTCAGCTGCAACTGCATATGTCTCACCAAGCTTCTCATGGAGATATTATAAACTCCATGTGGAGGAGAGCTGGTCTTGTGGTAGCGAGCATGAATTGTTCCCTTTGCTAAGCAGGGTCTGCCTTGGTTTGCATTTGGACTTGGGCAAGTGACTACATGTGAATGATGTAAGACAGGGTTTCTTAACCTTGGGCCCCCAGATATTATTGGACTACAACTCCCATCATCCTCAGCCACAAAGGCCATGTCTGGGGGTGATGGGAGGTGCAGTCCAACAACATCTGGGGGACCAAGGTTAAGAAACCCTGATGTAAGATATTCCCTTTAGGGATGGGGCCCCAGCTCTTCTCCAGTGGAAGAGCATCTGCATGCTTGCATACAGAAGGCCCCTGACATCTCCAGGTAGGGATGGGAGAGACTCCTGCCTGGAACCTTGGAGTGCCGCTGTCAGTCAGTATAGACAATACTGAACTACATGGACCAATGGTCTGACGCGGTATAAGGCAGCTTCCCATGTTTCTAAACACACCTTCCTGCCCCCCATTTCCTGTTGCTTGCCTAAATGCTTGACTTTTCTTTCCAAGAAAACAGACAGCTCCTTACCAAACGTGCTTGCCATAAAGACTGAAGGCCTAATCTTTTGAGTGGATCTATACAAAAACAGAAGTCAAGGTGGGTATGTAATGGAATTACATTGCATACGACCTACCGACCGTCTTTTAAAGACCCTCCAGTGATTCCTGAGAGGTCCTCCACAGATACTGCCACACCAAGCCAAACACAGCACACCAGTCACGCCTGGTAGCCTGCCAGGGCACTCAGTAAACTTTACTGCTTGTCCGGGACTGCAAACGCAGCAGGGTTCCTGACAAGTCACAACAGACTGCCAGCTGTAATTGGCTTGGTGAGTGACATGTTGTGCAGGCCTAGCTTGAGGAAAGAGAAGGTGGCTAGGTATCTTCGGTTCTGGGAAGACAACATGGGGAGACAAACTTACATCAACTGTAATGAGTATTATTCCATGTAAAGAGATGGAATGATTGGGCTGAGCTCTGCACTTTCCACATTCTCCGTGGCCAGAAGCTTCAGAAGTCCCTTCTCAAGCTAGAGAGACCTTAGCCTCAATTCCCTGCAGGAAAATGAGCTGGCCGCACCCTATAATCATCTGTCTTTTGAGCTCACTCTTTACTTCTTCCTATGCCAACTGGCTTCCTCATTTCTCTTCAGCCCTGAAAATTAGGGTAACCAGTCCAGATATTCATGTCCCCAGGGACATCTTCTCAGGAGTCTCACAGGCTAGACATGAAGGTGATATAAAACAAGCTTGTTCACAGGTGCTGTTGTTAGGAGTACCTTCCTTATGAGGCAAGGCTACAGCATCTGGGGCTCTTCCCTTTAGAAAAGAGTATGGGGAGACATGAGAGAGGTGTATGAAATTATGCATGGAATAGAGAGAGTGGGCAGGGAGGACTTTTTCTCCCTCTCTCACAACACTAGAACCAGGGGTCATCCCATGAAACTGAAGTACTTCCGCCAAAAGGAAGTACTTTTTCACACAGCACCTAGTTAATCTATGGAATTCTTTGGCACAAGATGTGGTGACAACCACCAGCCTGGATGGCTTTAAAAGTGATTTAGACAAATTCATGGAGGACAGGTCTATCAATGGCTACTAGTCTGGTGTCTCTAGGCCACCTCCAGCCTCAGAGGCATGATGCCTCTCAATACCAGTTGCAAAGGAGTGACAGCAAGAGAGAGGCCATGCCCTCACCTCTTGCCTGTGGGCTTCTTGGAGGCACCTGGTGGGCCACTGTGAGAAAAAAGGATGCTTGACTAGATCGGCCTTGGGCCTGATCCAGCAGGGCTGTTCTTATGTCCTTACATTGGGGCATAATGATAATTGCCCCAATGCAACATAAAGACTGGCCAGCATGGTGGGCCAAGACAGGTCATTATAATGCAACAAAAGAGTTTCGCTGCCTACCAACAAAACTTTCACTCCATTTGTTCTAGATCTGCTCCTGCAGTTTTGCATGCCTAACTAGTCGGTTCGAAGGTGGGGGTGGGAGATCTTTAAAGATGGGGGAGGGTGCTCTTACCCTTCCCTCTGTGTTTCCCCCGCCGGCGCTGTCTTTGAAAATGGTCTGGCAGGGCGGCAGCGTGCCTCTTTGCTGCCCCGGTGCCTCCTCGGACTGGGGAAAGTGACTGGAAGTGCCCAGTCCTAGGGCGCACATTGCGGCATGCACACACACATTGCATTTGTGCGTGTGCATGTTGCAACATGTCTCTTCTGGTCCGAGGAGGCACCAGGGCAGCAAGGAGGTATGCTGCCGCCCTGCTGGATGATTTTCAAAGACAGTGCCAGTGGGGGAAATGCGGTGGGAGGGAGCACACTTCCCCATCCTTAAAAATATCTCCCCCCGCCTCGCACCTTCGAACTGGCAGAACATCCGGACTTTCAAACCACTTTGGAGGTCCATAAAGGGCCTCCAAACCAGTTCCGTGCACATCTCTATGCCTAACTGAGGCAGAATGTAGATAGGAATGTACCTTAAGATCTGCATTTGAATGTACATCCTATGCTCTCAGTTAACTCTGTGAACTATGCAACATAGGGCTAGTTCAGATGATACTGTCCCTGCCTGTGTGATCTGGACAGGAATGCATCAAGAGTGTGCCTACTGAGATGTCCTCTGTGGACATCCAGACACCCTCCCAGGTCTTGATCACATGGGGAGGCTGTTCATCTGAATGGTTCCTCTACATGCACTGCAAATGCTTGCTTAAAGTATTTAAGCAACCAGCCCATAGTGACTAACCATTCAGGTCCTTCACACAACAATCTGGGGGTGGCTTGGGGGAGGGAAGAGCCCCTAACCCATTCCTGGCAGATAAGCAGAGCCTCCATTTGGCTGTGCTAACTCAAACCACGCATGAACATGGTAGCCGTGGGCTCCATCATTGCCTCAGGGAGCTGGGTCCTCCAAGGCTCAAAGGAGGTATCCCAGAACACACTGTGCTCCCAGTAGAGAGGGAGCATTATCCCCCAGTACACCAGCAGCTCTCCTCTGACTGGCCCCTCTAGCCTCAGAACTCTCTGACAGACATGACCACCGGCTGCCAGGGACAGCTTAAAATGGGGATTTCAACACACAATCGGCAGACTAAGATAGGGCAGCTACTATTTTTGTCCTACTTTGATAAAAAGCAGGGTAAAAAAAGTTGGGCTACCTCATATTTGAATGGGCTAGGTAGGCAGGCATCCCGTGGATTATCTATCACGAGAAGAAAAAGCTGGGTTTACTGCCTCCTACCTTCTGGCTCTTCGTCATATGAAAGACCTGCGTATGTTGTACATGTTTTTGTGGGAATGATTTTACCTGCAAAGTGAACCTTTGTACAGATCCCACATATACATGGTGCAGATGGGAAGTGTACTGCTGTAACTGTCTTCAACACAATGAGACGGGTCTCACAATCAGTGAGACCCGCTCTGTGAAAGTAAGCGGGGAGAGCGGGCTAAGCCTGCTCTCCCCGCAGACAAGCAGGGCGGGAGCCCTGGGCGGCTGGATCGGCCGCCCACATGACTGCTGGCTCCGTGATGGAGCCAGCGGGGGCTGGGAGGATCGGGGGCCGTGCGGCCCTCGGAAGCTCCAGTATGCCCAGCACGAGCGGGGAGAGACCCCCGAGCCAGGAGGCTGATTTTCAGCCTCCCGCCAGGGGTCTCCTTGTGAGTATCCGTGGCGCAGAGCCGCACTGTGGCTATACACAATTGCTTAAACTGGGTTTGCAGAGCGCTCATAAGAACATAAGAACAGCCCTGCTGGATCAGGCCCACGGCCCATCTAGTCCAGCATCCTGTTTCACACAGTGGCCCACCAGATGCCACTGGAAGCCTACAGCAGGAGTTGAGGGCATGCCCGCTCTCTTGCTGTTACTCCCCTGCAACTGGTACTCAGAGGCACCCCACCCTTGAGGCTGGAGGTGGCCCACAGCCCTCTGACTAGTAGCCATTGATAGACCTCTCCTCCATGAAGTCATCCAAACCCCTCTTTAAGCCATCCAGGTTGTTGGCTGTCACCACATCCTGTGGCAGAGAGTTCCACCAGTGCTCGCTCTGCAAACCTGGTTTGAGCACCAGGCTACAGAAATGGGTGACCCGCTTGCCAACCACCAGGCTGGCAGCCGAGCCCAGGGGTTCACACGATGGGAGGAAATCGGGCTAGCCTCCGCTAACCCGATTTTCTCCCATCGTGTGAATAGCCTCAGTGTGTGAATAACTGTAGCTGTGTGCAGATCTTTATTTGTGTACACTGCACACTCCTTGTATGGGCATTGAACATCACAGCTGGATCAGGGGAGTGTTGAACATACAGCTAGATCGGGAGAGGGCCCAGTTGCCTCACGATAGAGACATGTTCCCTTTGTTCTCCACCACTTGATCTTAAGTGAACAGCTTTATATCCTTTCAAAAGGGGGTGCAAAAAATTGCCAAAAGGTAGGGCAAGTTTCCTGGGGAACAAGAATGTTCACAATACACTGCCTGTCATTTCTGGCTCAGTATTGAACACACATGCCCAACATACAGTTGCGACCTTGAGAGGAGAGCTGGTCTTGTGGTAGCAAGCATGACTTGTCCCCTTAGCTAAGCAGGGTCTGCCTTGGTTGGATTTGAATGGGAGACCACATGTGAGCACTGTAAGATATTCCCCTCAGGGGATGGAGCTGCTCTGGGAAGAGCAGAAGGTTTCAAGTTTCCTCCCTGGCTTCTCCAAGATAGGGCTGAGAGAGATTCCTGCCTGCAACCTTGGAGAAGCCGCTGCCAGTCTGTGTAGACACTACTGAACTAGATAGACCAATGGTCTGACTCAGTATATGGCACCTTCCTATGTTCCTATGATAAGTGTTGCATAGCCTCGCTGATGATTCTGATACCTTTGTATGAACTACTCTGTGCCCATCATAACTACCTTGCATTTCATAGGATCATAGGCTTTTAGGGTTGGAAGGGACCTTGGAGTCTTCTAATCCAACCTGCTGCTTATTATTAGACAGGCAGACAGGCAGACATGTACATACATACATACATTATGAAAGGTCAGTTCAGTTAAAATGATGGTGTCTGGCTAATACCTCCAGTCACTACTCTTTGTCCTTAGAATTATTTTTGTCTCCGGTGTCCTGCTCTGCCCGCCCCACCGGCCAACCAAATGTAGTGTAGTAAAAATATTTACTCTGCATCCATGTTCCTGCTGTGGTTCAGAATTCCAGCTTGACATGTTGTTTGACAACTCTTAGTAATCTTACAAATTACATTCTATATTAAATATTAACACACAAAAAAGGTCAGAGGTTTAACCTGACCTTAACCAAAACAAACCACCTTCAGACACATTCAGTTCCTACACACTAATGGTTCTGAGCTTTTGAAATATCAGTTGTCTCTTTAAATATGTGTCCCTTTGCAATGTTGAGGCATCAAATCAGGGGAGGCAGAGCAGGCAAAAGGATCCTGGGAAAGCTGGAAGGACAAAGTGCCAATATAATGGCAGATACCAGGGAATGAGAAGCATAAAACTGAGCAAACACAAATGCTGAAGGAAAAGAGAAGATAGAGGAGGACTGACCATTCGGCTAGGACAAGGGGTCCCAACCTCTGGTATTCCAGGAGCTTTTTCAAACGGTGGCCTTACCATGACTTTACTTTGGGAGGGTGCATGTATTCATGTATTGGCCAGATCTGCCCCAAAGTCCGTGTGATATTTCAGGGAGCACTTCACACACGATTCGGGTTTTCCCCTCCGTATCAGAGCTTGGCCTGATTTATGTCCAAAGTTTAAAAAAAAATCCTCTTTTTGCATCGGAGTATCCATTATGCTCCAAACCCACAGTAAAGCCTTGCAGTAAACCTGCAGTAAACCTGTTGTCTGAAAAGCCTCCAGATGTTGCCAAACTACAACTACCGTCATCCCCTGCCACAGCTGGCACGGATAGGAGTTGTAGTTCAGCAATACCAGAAGCACCACCAGTTGAACTAGAAGATAAATGAGGGTCGATCCCTCGTTGGTGTATGTCATGAAAGTGAAAATGATGCCCTGAGGCTTTTCTCTCCTGTCTGAGCCTTTTACTCTGATGAAAGCCTTGGGCCTGTTATTTTGTCCTGTCACCTTTTCCTCCCAGTCTGTGCTCCTGCAGCCCATTTGCTTTCATTATTAACACTTCCAAATTGCCCCTCTGCTAGAAATGGCTCTTTGCCCCTGAAAGAGCCATTTCCAGAAAACAGTCACTTCAGGACGAAATCGCCACTTGAGGTGGCAGTTTTTGGTGGGAAACCAATGCAAGAGGAAAGACTTAGCTGCCCCTCCCCATGTGATGCAATCAGAGGTGCTCTTACTTCTAGACTTCGGGGACGAAGTCCAGGGCCTCCACAACTCTCCCCCCCCCCCCCCCAAATCCTCTTTAGTTTGTCCTGGGTGGTGTAGTTGCCCTGTGGAGCATGATGATGCTTAATTTGCAGGGGAGAGGGGGGCCTTCAAAGGCCTTGAGGTCCAGGCTCCAAAATTATCTAAGTGCACCTCTGGATGCAGTTCTGATCAGGAACTGGGAGCATAGTTTTTTGAGGTCAAAGAGGCAGAACGTTTAGTTGCAAGCATGCCTCCTCAGCATACAGGTTTAGTTTGACCCTTAGCTCCAGAATTTCTTTTCAGGCAACCTCAATCAAGAGAGTCATCTTCTAGTTTCTGTTGTGTATCTCAGGCCCTCCATCTTTAGACTTCAGCCCCTAAGTACTGCCTGTCAAGCAACATACTCATTGAGGCTATTCTCATGAGCAGGAGGAACCAGGCTAAGGGAACCTAGTCTGGTTCCTCCTGACTGTGTGTGTGCTGCCAAATATCCCTCCCCTTAAACGAGGTTAGCAGAGTGAGTGTTCTGCTAACCCCATTTAGTTGACTGTGTGCTGCCGCGGTATGACTCTGCACCATGGCGACACACGAGTAGACCCCCGACTGGGAGGCTACAACAAGCCTCCTGGCCTCGGGGGCCTCCCTAGGATGGAGGTCATCCTGGGACCTCTAGAGGCCAAGAGGCCCCCGATCCCCACCACCCCTACCGGCTGCATGACAGTCATGTGGTTGAGCTCCCTGCTCATTGGGCTCTCTCTCGGCACTTGCATTGTGTTTGCGATCAGGCTGCTTGCAGCCGGAGCGCACACAGAGACAGGCGTCTAGAGCATCTGTCTCACAGGAGTATCCCACAATGCACTACACTCGCCACATGGTGCATTGTGGGATATGTGGAGGCTAAGCAGGTCCAGATCTAGGCAGGACCGACCCACCTGCTAGGTGAACTAAGTGGCTGCCTAGGGCACCACGGGGAGAGGGGTGACGATGACCTGGATCATGTGTGCCTGCCAGCCAGGGTGAGCGAGAGGGATCGCTCACTAGGCTGACAGGAGTTACCTACCCTTGCAGGCAAAGGGGGCAGGAAGTGCCAAAGCCAGACTTTGCCTGGGGCACACCAGGGACAGTGGCAGCACTAGAGAAAATGGGGGGACATTTCCGGGTGTGCAAGCTGCACCCCAAATGTTAGATTTCTGAAACAAAAGTGGGGGGGGGGGGAGATGGGGGCACTTGCTCCCATGGCCACCCTCTCCCCCCCCCCCCGGCCATCTTCATTCATTCATTTGATTTCTATACTATCCTTCCAAAATAGCTCAGGGCTGTTTACACAGAGAAATAACAAACAAATAAGATGGCACCCTGTCCCCAAAGGGCTCACAATTGAAAAAGAAACACAAGATAGACACCAGCAACAGTCACTGGAGGTCCTGTGCTGGGGGTGGATAGGGCCAGTTACTCTCCCCCTGCTCAGTAAAGAGAATCACCACATTAAAAGGTGCCTCTTTGCCAAGTTAGCAGGGATGGGTCTTGCAACCCATGATGGGGAAAGGTGAGGTAAAACTGTAACAAACAAACAAACAAAAACCAAGCAGACATGGTCAGACAGGCATCTGGGCCTTGCCTCAACAGAGAAGCAACAGCATTTCCTCTTTAAAGTCTCAGCAAGTTTCAGTGAGACAGGAGTGATAAAAATGTGGACTTTTCTCTTTTCAAAATGGCTAAAATACACCGAAATGTGACGTTTCCAGTGTCCTGCAGTTGAAAATGTAACTGTGCAAGAAGAAAATATAATCTCCTTTGAGCCGAGAAGCTGTGTGTCAGGGTAGAAGTCCATGCAAAATTAAACGCAATGAGGTCTCCACCCACTAACTTTAGCTCTGCTGCCAGGAACTGTAATAATTAATTGAGTCTTGATATTTCAACAGCCTTTGATTATGGAATGGAGCTGAGTGGAACATTTCACACATAAAAGCGAGTGAAATGAAGTGGCAACCAGGTGGGGGGGAAGGAGACACTTTGCATCTTGCTCAGTTCTGTGAAGATATCATGGGGGGGTGGGGGAGAGAATCCAGAGGTTTAAGGGGAAAGACTACTATTTTCTTTTTACCAGCATCAGTTGATTCCCCACCCCCACCGGCTATGTCGACTTTTAAAATATTGTATGACTGTCGCAGTGAAGTACAGTACAGCTGAGGGAACAGATGGTCAGATGCCATATTGTCCTCAGAATGATGACCATATTATTGAGTTAACACATGATAAAAGTAGACCAAGATTTCGGTTGATCTTCTTACCAGTTTCTGAAACAAAAGGGACAGGCAGAGACCAGGTGAATGTGCCTTAAAATTTAGTATCTGTTCTAAATAACTTGGAATCCAACACATAACACAGCCAAGAACGACTTGCCTACCAGAATGTGTATGCGAAAGAATTGTAGTTGAATTCTGGTTACACTTTCGTCAATTGTGAATCATGTCCCATGAATTCTGATGTCCACACTGAACCTGCACCTTCTTGCTATACATTTCTCAGGATGTCCTGATGTTTGTGATAATTTGACATTTTGTACTTAAACCAGCTAGATTCTCACAAAAATATCACTTAATATGACAGGGCTCATGGACAAGTGTCTCATTTATATCCTCAGTGCACAGCCTTCTTTTGCCTTGTGTTAAATGGCTGCTGATAGTTATTTTATACATGGAAACCCTACATTAAGTGGTGCAGCAGGGAAATGCTTGACTAACAAGCAGAAAGTTGCCGGTTCGAATCCCCGCTGGTACTATATCGGGCAGCAGCGATATAGGAAGATGCTGAAAGGCATCTTCTCATACTGTGCGGGAGGAAGCAATGGTAAACCGCTCCTGTATTCTACCAAAGACAACCACAGGGCTCTGTGGGCGCCAGGAGTCGAAATCAACTTGTCGGCACACTTTATTTTGCTTTAACCCTCGATGCAAGCTACAAAGCCCCCATTACCTCTGGGCATGATTTTTATATCAGTCCTAACATTCCCTGTTCAGTCAGGGATTCTGTAGCAATTTTTTGGACTAAGCAGAGGGTTGGACTAGTAGACGGCCAAGGCCCCTGACAACTCTAAAGTTTTATGAATCTATAATAGAGGCATAAAGGGAGCTGTAAGAACCTAATTAAATTGAACATAAGAAGGTAGTATTTGGTCAGTTTGTCTTCTCTTCTAGATTAGGTTCCTTGTGGGAAGGATACTGCCTATATTTGTTTCATAAAATTTGTTAAAGCACCAGCCAGGTAGACAGGTGGCACAGTGTGGGTGGGTGGGAGGGTGGATGTTTGCCTCTTTGCCCAACCCCTGCTAACTGGGCAAAAAAGACAACCTTTTGATGTGGTGATGATGACAAATATTTATATACTGCTCTTCAACCAAAGTTCAGAAAGTGGTTTACAAAGAAAAATACATAGATAAAATGGTCCCCTGTTCCCAAAGGGCTCACAATCTAAAAGAAACATAAGGCAGATACCAACAACAGCCACTGGAGGGATGCTGTGCTGGGGCTGGATAGGGCCATTTGCTCCCCCTCTGCTAAATATAAGAGAATCACTGCTTTTAAAGGTGTCTCTTTGCTCAGTTAGCAGGGGTGATTCTCTATTTCGCAGGGGGAGAACAACTGACCCTATCTACCCCAAGCACAGTACCCCTCCAGTGACTGTTACTGGTGTCCGGCTTATATTTCTTTTTTGATTAGGAGCCCTTTGGGGATGCAACCATCTTTATTATTTACTTACTTACTTATTCGATTTCTATACCACCCTTCCAATAATGGCTGAAGGCGATTTACACAGAGAAATAACAAACAAATAAGATGGATCCCTGTCCCCAAAGGGCTCACAATCTAAAAAGAAACATAAGAGAGACACCAGCAACAGTCACTAGAGGTACTGTGCTGGGGGTGGTTAGGGCCAGTTACTCTCCCCCTGCTAAATAAAGAGAATCACCATGGTAAAAGGTGCCTCTTTGCCCAGTTAGCAGGGGTACCTCTCTCTCTCTCTCTCTCTCTCTCTCTCTCTCTCTCTGTAAACCACTTTGAAGACTTTTGTTGAAAAGTGGTATATAAATGTTGTTAATGATGATGATGATCATGTTTTAATGGGGTATTTTCAAGGGAAGTCCTGTTATCCTATGCCATTGCATAAACAAACTATTAGAGTAAGGGTCCACAGGAATTATGTTCATACTCTGGGGACGATGCCATTGGCAGAAATGGGCATCTCCCCCAAACAATAACTGGAGGGGTCCCTCAGTTCCATTGAAGTGGATGAGACAAGACCAGGCTTAATAAAGGACTTGGGCTTAATTCAGGGATTCTCAAACTTGGGTCCCCAGGGGATGATGAGATTTGTAGTCCAACGACATCCAGCAACATCCAGGGAACCAAGTCTGAAAGCTTCTGACTTAACTAGATTGCTGAGAGCTCCATTGGAATCCATTTATCTGCAACTTAACATTATAAAAAGTGCTTTTGTTTTATTTTTGTAGGAGCAGCTTGAGAATAAAAGGAGGGGAATCCTAGGATTTATGAAATGCGGGAGGGGAATTGCAAAGCAAGGAGTTGCTGAGCTGAACATGGTATGAGACAGGGATGCAGGAAGAACAGCTTCTCTAATAAGGATAGGCATGAAAGCCATGATCTTGAGACATCAAGCTCTCCACTTACAAAAGAGCACGAAAGAAGGGCAGAGAAGGGCTGTTCTAACATCTCCATTTAACGCTGGCACCTTGTGCAAGATTGTTGCCTGCTTCTTGGCAGAAATCCAGCGTGGGTAATTATGTTCTGCCTACATAACTTTTTGCCATGTCGTTTCAGTGGGACACCAGATGTGCAGCACAAGTGATGCATATTTACTTCCAAGTAGGAGCCTGAGTTCAATGGGACCCCCTCTCTCAAGCTCGGGGTAGCAGCCTTAATTTTGTGCCCCCAGTGCTGTGCAGGGTCGCTATCCTGACTTCAGAGCAGAGCTGCATTAAAGGGATAGACAAAACAACTCTTTTCATCTGCAGCTCATAAAACATTTTGAACTGTTCTACTAATCTGAGGGTTTCATGGCATCAGTCTTTGGCCGTGATTTCAGGGCAAACAAAAGGGAGGATTTCTTCATACAATGCATATGTCAACTTATGGCATTTATGACCACAAAGAGTGGTGATGGCTACTACTGCTGACCCACTTCATCTGGCTGCATTGTTGTTTTCAGGAATTTGAAACCTAGGGATGCCTAGGAACATAGGAAGCTGCCTTCTACTGAGTCAGACCACTGGTCCATCTAGCTCAGTGTTGTCCACACAGACTGGCAGCGGCTTCTCCAAGGTTGCAGGCAGGAATCTCTCTCAGCCCTATCTTGGAGATGCTGGGAGGCAACTTGTAACCTTCTGCATGCAAGCATGCAGATGCCCTTCCCAGAGCAGCCCTAAGGGGTGATATCCCCTAAGGGGTCATATCTTACAGTGCCCACATATGTAGTCTCCCATCCAAATGAAAATCAGGGTAGACACTTCATGCTTTCTACCACAAGACCAGCTCTCCTCCTCTGTGCAGCTGAGAGATGGTGACTTACTCTGTCAACACTGTAAGGCACCTGAGCACACAGGAAGCTAATTGTAAGCCCTGCGGGATTGGGAGCAGAGCTGGATGGAGCCCTGGAAAAGAGGGCCAGTCTAGAGAGAGTTAATTGCAGACCAGGATGTGAGCTGAGAAGTCCTGTCTGAAGGGAGGCTGGAAGGGATGCATGCAAAGAGTCCAGGGTTCAATCTCTAGTATCTCCAGATAGGGATAGGAGTAGCAGAGGCTTCTCTCTGAAGCCCTGGAGACCTGCTGCGGGTATAGACAATGCTGAGCTAGATAGACCAGTGATCTCAATCAGTGCAAACAGTTTCATATTCTGGCCTGCTAGGAGTCAGAAGTGTTTGGAGAACCCAATGGACAATCATGCTCATTCTTCCTCCATTTTCTGCAGCCTCGGTGACTCACCACATGGGGCACCAGTAGGCTCCTAGTCCTGGCTGAGCCTGTCACTTAGTTATCACCACCTCGTCAGCTTCATGACTGAGCAGAGAGCTGAGCCTGAGTCCAACATCCATCCTAGTATGCAGAATTCATGCAGATGTCTATTATAAGCAGGGAAAAGGTGTGATTCCACTGCAGTTGCTTCTTCAGAATGGTGCAAAGTGGGAACTCCAATGGGATTCAGTATATGTCAACCACCAGCACTAAACCTGTGTGCAGGAAAATTTGAGCTCAGGTTGTCCAGCCCAAAGCACTTTCAGTCCAATCCTATACCTCTTTACTTAGAAGTAAATCCCACTAGGTCCCTGGGGTTTACCCACAAGTAAATATGCATAGTTTTACTTCCTGTGTCCCATAAGATTTAATTGTATATGCTGTTAACCATGAAGTATTAAAAGGGAGGTAACAAGAATATGGATCATGGTCTTACATGTCCTCCTTCCCTACCTCTCCGTGAACATGGGACCCACAAATTTGTTCCGTGGTGGCATGCTTGAGTTCTACAAAGTTTCAGGAGCTAATGGAACTGATTACCAAAGAGATCTTGGAGTTCCGCATTTCCCAATATGACAGAAGTGGGGAGAGAGCATAGGTCACATGTTGTGCCCCCTCTTTAGCCATTTCTCTGTAACATGTGAAGCAACTCTGGCTAAAAGCAAGGACCAAGCGGACTATAGCGTCCATCTCTAGCTTCTCCCATATCCAATACGAGGAAAAAATGTGTCAGAAATCAACTAAAGTCCACAGATAAAGTTACGGGCAGATAACAAGCAATTAGATAGACAGAAGGATAGAAAGGCAAGCAGATGGATTGAAAACCAAAATAGCAATGTAGACAAATGGACCATCGAGTCAAGGATGCCAAAAACCGGTTTCACACCAAGAGGAAGAAAGAGCAATGGAGGCGGTGCTGTTGCATCCTGTACAATTTATGTGCTGATTGATCATCTTTTATTGGTGCTGTCTTTGGAATATGTCTAGGCAATACAGGCTACGAGAGAGAATCAGAATTTTTCGGTAACTAACTTAAAAAGTTTAAAAGAAACTACACTTCTGAGATGGTTTTTAATTTATATTGCATTGCTCAGGGAACACATACAAATAAATGACACCTATACACCTGTTTTCAGTTGTTCTCACACTCTGTCATCACAAGACTGATAAACTATAGGAATATATGCAGGCTTTCTCAACTGCAACTGCTGTCCAATTGACCAGTATTCATTTTTGACAAGGTTAAGATCACAAATGTTGCTTTTACCTATTTGGTTTTGCATGTGCTGAGCATTCTTTCTGAACCTGGCCCCACGGAGTGAAACCACAGATCTATCACACCCTGCAGATTCTCCAGGTCTTGGGAAATTGCAAATGTACTAAGTGGCTGATGCCATTTAGGAAAACAAAGGCCATTTTCGGCATGTAAAAATGATGGGGGAAATGCACATTGTGGTGGCTTGACCATGTCATAAATGGTTGCGAGAAATTTGTCTGAAGGTAGGGGGAGGTTGCTTAGTGATTGCCAGGTGTTCCTGTCCGGAGTCCAGAAGCACAGATGTAGAACAGTAGTTAAGAGAGTGAGCAAGGAATACCTTGGTTCAATCTTACCTAAGCCAGAAGGCTCAACTGGGCTGTCCTCATGATTGGAAAAATCCTCCTCACCAGGTAGGGCTTGACAGATGAGCAAGCTCTTTGCCTCTGACTTTGCTTTTATCCAGCACATGATCAAATATCAGGAGCACGCCAAGCTCCTGAGCTAGAGTTGGAGGCTCTTCCTGCCCTAGTTCCAATTGTGAGGACAACCCCATAATGTGGCATTAGGCAAGCTACTATTCTGCAGAGCTCAAGACCAGCTCCACAGTATGGGCCTAACTACTTGTTACATGGGAGACATGGCTGCCACCAAACTGTGTCATCCAATGCATCTGCATGATGTGATGTTATGACATTCAGCCCTTCCCTGCCACTACCCATTCATTGGTTGCTGCTTGAAGGGACAGGAGAACATGGGGAATGAGGCCACTGCATTGTGCATTTCTTTTACCAAATCTTACTGTGGGTGGATGTAGATTGGTGGCACATACATGTCCCCTATAATATTCATTTAAACCCACCAATGAAGGGTTTGTGGTGTCCTAAAGCACTATGTGAAAGAAAGTAGCCTAGATAACACAGACATTTATATCTAGGTTTAATGTGGGTCACCAACATTAGCGAGCTTGTGTGAACCCATGCCAAGGTGTTTTATGACCCATGCCAAAGTGGTTTTGTTTTTTTTAAGACTGCGGGCCCTTTAAGGACAGGGAGCCATTTTAAATCTATCTATCTATCTATCTATCTATCTATCTATCTATCTATCTATCTATCTATGTAAACTGCTTTGGGAACTCTTGTCGGAAAACGGTATATAAATATTCGCCATATATGTATGACCCAAGATGAATCTCAGATTCCTGCCTTTGTGTGAATTCACACAAGCATGCTAATGTCAGTAACCCACATTAAACCTAGATATAAGTGATTGTGTGAATCAGGCCATTACGTCATGATATAAAAAGTTTCAGATTCATGAAATGTGCTTATGATCCCCAGAGGAAGGACATCCGTGATACCTAATATGGTGTGTTTTGTTTCATTGATTGCCAGCAATCTCTAGAAAATGTGACATTCTGCTAGCCACCAGAGTGGTTAAGGAAGGATGAGCTAATACTATACATCTTGGACCAATCTAAACATACAAAATAAGGCTGAGATATCTCTCCTAGCAATCCCTTGCTGATCCCACCTCAAGAAACATTGTTCTGTTGGTTGTTGCCACCAAAGGGTTTAAAAAATAGCTTCAGCGCTGAGAACAGTGTTGGCAATTGTAACATCTGCCAGTGCTAAAAGAAAAAAACTTCATCTATGTGACCCTGGGTAAATATTTCTTGCGTTTAAAAAAAAGAATAAGTCAAAGATAGCTTGGATTAGACCTTGAAAGACAGCGTGTGGATTTTCTAAATTATTATTTTCACAGATCAAATTGCATTCTTAAAATTACAGAATCCCATTATCATAAAATCTCATGGCACCTCTAAACACGACTTAATTCTTTATTGTGGGCTCTCCTAATGTATCTCACCATTATGCTAAACCATTACAGTTTCTTTGTGATGCTTAAGATGTTTTGATCTTTGGCACGTCTTTTACAATGGTCCATCACTGTGCATTACAGACATTTGCTTTTGATTCTCTGCCTTCTATTTTGTCAACTGGGAATCTTGTGAGATTTAGTTCAGCAAACTTTCAGTCTCTGCTTCACAGAGGCTAATTAAATTAAATCAACTGAGTGTAAAAACAGCCACACAAGTCCACAATGAAACAAGGACTGTCCCCAAGGGATGGAGAAGGACAATGCAGCAACATGCTAACTCTTCCTTCTCCCAGTTGCTTTGTGCAAAATGTCCAAGGCAACATGAAGACAAGATGCTAGCGAGATTTGGCATTTCCCTTTGAAAGCCACTGACGGAAGAAAACCAGCCAAAATGCAACATATGGAAATGCAAGGTGCCAATGCATTTTCTCATGCTGCTTTCAGTGATCAGCCAGTTCTCCCATCTACCTTTCCATTTATTTTTTAATCAAGAGGAACAAATCCAGGTGCAGACATCCAAGAGCAGCAAAAAATATATATCAACCTCATCACCTAGGTAGGCTATAAGTGTACTAAATGTTATCACTGACACTTGGGCACATCTCCCCAAGTTCTCTGTGGATCACAGGATCATCCAACCATCATTACTTCAGGATAGATTTCAAAAACCATACTACTTATGCAATGTATGCAATTATTGCACAATAGCCTGTGTATAAGCTGTCGATAGTGCATAATTGCTGTATGCTTAGCTGAGACAGATTTCCCAACAGGTCTCATAGGCCGAGGTCTAGAGGCACTATGTGCTGGAGAGCTCCAGA
Source organism: Hemicordylus capensis (assembly GCF_027244095.1). Lineage (NCBI taxonomy): Eukaryota > Metazoa > Chordata > Lepidosauria > Squamata > Cordylidae > Hemicordylus > Hemicordylus capensis. The sequence goes on along the minus strand of NC_069657.1, from coordinate 27,626,504 downwards.
AAGGTCAGTTTTCTCCAAAACAAGATATTCAGATGGAAAGACGGGTGGGATTGTTATTGCTGGTCTCAGCAAGCTGTGGGGAGGGTGCCTGGGGCTTCTGAGGGGTAAATCTGTCCCTGAAGCTTAATACACAGCATCACACATTTCTTGTTTAAAGGAATCTCCATAAGACAGGGGTTCTCAGGTCGTTGGTCATTGTAGCAGGGGATGATGAGAGTTGTAACCCCACTATAGGAGAGAATTGGTCAACCCCTTATTTAGCAGAGAAACCCAGTTTGATGAGAACAGAGCTCATCTCGAGACAGCTGCTTAGGGTGAAAAAAGAAGTTAAGATTTATTTGAAGACGTTACAGATGTAGATCGAGAGCCTGCACCCTGTACTAGCTACCTCATGGTGGAAGGAAGGAGAAAGAAGAACAAAGGAGGGTTCTAAGAATATCAGTCTACCAATCAGAGCAGAGATACAAGAGGAACAAGGCCATGGGGCAGTCCTACACTCTCTAACTCCATTCCCCAGACAATAGGAATGATTGGTGTTAAGAGCAGACACCAACTGAATTACGTCTCCACACCCATATCTGGGGACCCAAGTGTGAGGACCCCTGCCATAAGAGTTATCCACCATTTCAGTGGGACTTGATTTCAATGGGATGTTTCTGTAATCAATTGCACTGAGTCGTACAAAGAGGTCTGTGATACAGGCAGACATCTCCAGGTCATGTGCCACCGAAGGATGTGTGCCTGCAGTGGCTCTGCTCCTGCACTGGTGCTCGCACATGGGGGAGACAATTGTTGGCAGTTCCCCCTGGAAGTGCTCGTTGCAGCACACAATTATGTTTCTGAGGGTTATGTGCCTTCGTGTGCAAGAAGCCATGCTTCAGAAATGGGAGTGCAGCTGCTGCGGGCATGTATTGTTTGGCTGCAGATGTGTAGCGTTAGAATGTTGACCATTATTGTTGATATACTTTATTGATTGATTGATTGATTGATTGATTGTTATTATTATTATTTCTTGTTTACACAGTCTGACAGGTGTTATTGACTGGTTTGTTTTATCCAGACATCTAGTCCTTCCCAAGGACCTGGGATGGCTGAATTTTATTGTCAATGTTGTTGCTGTTGTTATAGATATCGTCCAAGAATATAGGCAGTTCCCAGTAAAGCTGCTTTTTGTAATTGGCTGATGGTTATTTCTGTGGCCCCTATGGTGTTGAGGTGCTCTTCAAGGTCTTTTGGAACTGCACCCAGGGCGCCAATTACCACTGGGATTATTTTGGTCTTCTTCTGCCACAGCCTTTCAATTTCAATTTGTGCATCTTTATATTTGGTGATTTTTTCTATTTCTTTTTCTTCTATTCTGCTATCCCCTGGTATTGCTATGTCAATTATTTTAACTTGTTTTTCTTTCTTCTCGACTACAGTTATATCTGGTGTATTGTGTGGCAGATGTTTGTCTGTTTGTAGTCGGAAGTCCCATAATATTTTTGCATCTTCATTTTCTACAACTTTTTCAGTTTTATGATTGTAGAGAATGAAGATGCAAAAATATTAAAAATATTATATTATTATTATTATTATTATTATTATTATTATTATTATTATTATTATATCAGATATGGCAGCCAAGTCAAAGCCTATGTAGCAATTCATTCCAATCGAAATGCAACTGGGCAAACATCCACATAATCCCAAATCCCATCCCTAACTGGCACATCTAGATGACTCAGAGAAAGCTGAAAGATCATATTTAAGGGAAGAAAGTATGGCAGGGAGAGGGGAAGAAATACCTGCCTGAGCTCAACAGATCCAACACAAAAATACACCCACACACACCCACACCCACACGCACACCTTGCTTTATAGCATCGTAGTCCATCATATGATCCACCTGTTCAGGAAATCAAGTTCAACATTAACTGCCAACATGAGGATAAAGCAGGAATCTCAGACTATCCTTTTTTCCTTTTACTCAGTACAGACATCACAACTGAAATTATCTTGAATGGCACTTGAATTAGGAGTGGACCTGCAATACTGTCATGCATTGCACACACATGCACTCACATCCATTGGAATTTAAGGTTGTCCTCTTCTACAGAGCCGTGCTTTGTCCTGATATGTTGGTGTAATGCTGATGGTACACTGTCCGCTTTTAGATCTTTTGAGCTTTTTGTGTCTAAGAGCCTAGCAGGCACTAGGCCAATTCTCCAACAATGAAGCTGGAGCCCATTCTATGAGTGTGGGTCCAGCAGTCTGTTCTGAGTATAGTTCTCATGATTCTTGCCGTCTGCGGGCATCATTGCCAAATAATGATATAATCAATAAGCTGCCAGCTCTTGGATCAAGGTTGCATCCAAGATATTTTGGGCTTATCCAATTACTGAATAATCATGTTTACAATAAACCATGCTTGTTCAGTGTTTTTTGTTAGGAGACAAAGACCATTCTGGTTGATATCTCATAGAATCGCACACTGCAGCTCTTTCAGAGACACAGTAGCTTTTACAGCACTTGATTTATCAATATCCATTGTGAGAAAGTATTTTATCAAGTGTAATGGAGGATGTAGACTAGGGATGTGCACGGAACCATTTCAAAGGCCATTCATGGTCCGCCGAAACACTTCAAAAGTCCAGTGGATCAGCTGGTTTAAAGGGGGGGGACTTTAAGGACTGGGGAGGGTGCCCCCCCACCATGTTTCCCCCACCGGCACTGTCATTAAAATCAGTCCTGCGGGGCAGCAGTGTATCTCCTTGCCACCCCAGTATGTCACAGACAGGAAGTGGCCGGAAGTGGCTGCTGCACATGCACATGTCACGATGTGCACGCAAGCAAGCAGGACGTGCACATGCACAGTGGTCACTTTTGGCCACTTCCGGTCCACGATGTACCAGGGTAGCAAGGAGGTACGCTGCTGCTCCGCGGGACCGATGTTCATGTCAGCGCTGGTGGGGAAACGTGGTGGGGAGTGGGGGTAAGAGCACCTTCCCCAGGCCTTAAAGTTATCCCCCCTACCTTCAAACCAGCAGTTGCCAGTTCCATGCACATCCCTCATGTAGACAAACTGGAATGTGTTCAGAAGAGGGCAGTGAAGATGGAAAGAGATCAAAGCTGAAGGAACTGGGTTAGCTTATCCTGGAGAAGAAAAATCAGAGCAATTAGATGAGAGCACCCTTCCATTATTGACATAAGAGGGCAAAGAATGGGTTATCACACAGAAGGGGGCAAGGACTTTGCTGTCCAAGAGGAACTGAAACTAATGAGCTCAAGTTACAGGAGAGTAGATTTCAGCTGAACATTAGGAGAAACTGAGTCTTTTCTCACAGTCAGAGCTACCTGGGCAGGAGAGGGTTATCCCAGATAGTTCTGGTCATCTGGAGCACTGGTAGCCCTTCTGGTTCAAAAACTCCATCCCTGGGTAGCCCAGATCAAGTAACCATGTTAAAAGTGAGGTGGGAAGAGAACAAACCCCTTCCTACCACCTCCTCTGGTCATCTGCGCTGTCGCTTGCCAAACTGCTCCTGGGTTCTGGCGGCCATGTTGAGCAGGGAATCAGAGGGAAAGTTGAGTGGAGCTGCTGCAATCCTGAGGGCAAGGGCAGCTCGTGAACTCTCCTCCGGCCGGGGTGTGTGTGCTTCTTTAAGGTAAACGGAGCCAGTGCTCCATGCCGCCCAGCAGCCCCTCGGCGGGGAATTGCGTCCGCCACTCACCTGGCTGCTGGCTGGGGCTCACCTCCGCAGGAGCCAGGTGAGTGGTGGAGGCGATTCCCTGCCACGGGAGCTGCTGGGTCTCACCAGAGAAGCTGCAATTCACTACTTTTTACACCAGAACATGCTCAGGGAAATCTGGAAAGCCGTTGTTGTTGTTGTTATTTTTAGAAGAGATTCTGAAAAAGATACTCCGCACAGGCTTGCAGAGAGATGCCACATTTTGCCTGGACAATCCTGCCACTTAAATTAGTGTACCACTCACCATTTGGAGCCCTGCCCCCAGCTAGCATTTAGGCCTGTTGGGGACTGGACCTCCACCTGGAAGTCCGGTCCAAAGAGCACCACTGCCCCCCCCGCCCACATTTGGTCATGAGAATGTACTCATAGTGTAATGATAAGAGCAGTTTGATGATGGAACCAATTACCTGGAGGGGTGGGCAGTGAGGGAGATCACTGATGGTCTGCAAGCAGAGGATGGAAAGACATCTGCTGCAGATGCTTTAGCTCTGAATTTCCCCCATTGTGCATATGGTTTGATTCAATGGCCAACGAGGCCTCCTCCAACTCTATAATTCTTTGTCATTGCATCTTACATAGAACATGGTTCTGGAGGAGCCTCTTTTCTTGACATCCATATGTTAGCTCCTCATTGATAGATTAATTTTGTTATCTGCTTTACTGAAGGAGATGAACACTGACTCAGAAAGTCACATCACCTGTGACGTCACCTGCTACCCCAAAGTTTTTGTTTGTTTTACGTTTAAACTTCCAAAGGAAGTACTTCTTCACACAGTGCTTAATCAGTCTACGGGATTTGCTGCCACATGAGCTGGTGATGGCCACCAACTATGATGGCTTTACAAGGGGCGTAGGCAGATTCATGGAGGAACAAGTCTATCAATGGTTACTAGTCCTGATGGTTATAGGTTACCCCCAGGTTGAAAGGCAATATGCCTCTGAATATCATTTGCAGGGAAGCAATGGCAGGAGAGAGGACATGCCTTCATCTTCTGCTTGTGGGTTTCCCGGAAACATCTACTACTAGTAGTACTACTATTTTATATGCCACTTCTTGACAGACATATGAACATAGGAAGCTGCCTTATACCAAGTCAGACTATTGGTCCATCTAGTTCAGTATTGTCTACACGGACCAGCAGCAGCTTCTCCAAGACTGTAGGCAGGAGTCTCTCCCAGTCCTATCTGGAGATGCCAAGGAGGGGACCTGAAACCTTCTGCATACAAGCATGCAGATGCGCTTCCTAGAGTGGCGCCATCCCCTGAGGGGAATATTGCCCTGTGCTCACATGTAGTCTCCCATTCAAATCAAAACCAGGGTGGACCCTGCTTAGCAAAGGGGACAATTTATGCATAGGAAAAAAATAGATAGTTATGATGATTCCCTCTTCCCCAAAAGGCTCCTAATCTAAAAAGAAACACAAGGTAGACATCAGCAACAACTACTGGAGGGATGCTGTGCTGGGGTTGGACAGGGGTCAGCTGGTCTCTACCTGCTAAATGTAAGAGAATCACCACTTTTAAAAGGTGCTCCATTGCTGATTTAGCAAGGGGAGCATCTAGTGGGATGGGGACTAGATGGACTTTGGACCTGATCCAGTAGGGATCTTCTTATGTTTTTATGTAACAAGGATGGGAAGGGGGTGTGTGTTGAAAGCTTGGTGTTTGTTCTCGGTAGGTTGTTCTTTTGGCCTGTCACTTTTGCTTCAAGATGTAAAATTTAGACTCTTGGATAACAAGCCTGCTGATTTAGGACCTAAAATCTGCAACTATAGAACATGCAACTCCTGGTAACTGCTGCCTTTGGCTATACACCAAAGAAACAATGAGAAAAAATATGCACACATTTTCTTTTTTTGTTTGTTTTTATTAATAATTAAGTGCCTGTAAATCTGTGCTTTTCTCTTTGTTAAATAAAACACCACAATCTCTCTCTCTCTCTCTCTCTCTCTCTCTCTCTCTCTCCACCCCCCTCCTGTTTGTTTTTCTCTTAAATAGGGTTTGGTTCATTCCTGCATCTCAAAGCCTTTGAGGCAATTCTCATGAGCGAGCAAAACCGGGCTGGGCTTCCTTAGCCCATTTTTGCTAACTCGTGAGAACCACCGGGCTCATGGGTGAACCTGGTGGCTCCATGGCAGTAAGCCCACCTAAGTACCTTCCCCTTTAAATGAGGTTAACAGAGCAAGTGTTAACCCCATTTTTATGATCATGTGTCAGCCATGGCTATGGCACACTTGAGGTGAGGGGGTGAGGGGAGGGGGGATCCCAGGAATGCACCCCACACTCATGCATTACTGGGGTTCCTTTTGCCCAACCCCTGGAGCTGCCGGGTGAGCTGCAGCCTTCTCTGGAACACTGGATCCAAGCCACCACTCATCTGGGCAGGCGATATGCCCGAGGAGGGATGAGTGATCATCTGCGGGGAGAGCGGGTCAAAGCCACTCTCCCCACTGAACCCTTTTTGCTTCTGCACACTGATTGAGCATAGAGCCCTTTAATATAAAAGGATGATGATGATGATGATGATGATGATGATGATGATGATGATGATGATGATATGGCTGGACACTACCAAGATGCACTTTATTTCAGCTGGCCACTTTCATTTCTTTAAACATAGGAAGCATGCCCTCACAGGTGAAAAAAGGAACATGCTAGTAAGCAGTGTTCCCTGTAACAGAGATTCCCAGATGTTGTTGACTACAACTCCCATAGTCCCCAATCAAAGGCAAATGCAGCTGAGGATGCTGGGAGTTGTAGTCAACAACATCTGGGGATTCTTGTTACAGGGAACACTGCTTGCAACGCACCTATTCTCACACCACAGTTGATTGCCTCTCCCACTATATGTCCGGCTGAAGGCCCTGCAATGACTACTGTCTTTTGTATCCTTCTGATTTTGATCTCTGATTTTTAATTTGAAGTTTCGTTAGTTACCCATCACAGCTGAATGTACAGGGAAACAACAGATTGCTCCCCACTACCAGTATCCTGTTTTGTGAAACAACAACAACAACAATTAATAGCAATAATGACAACAGTGAAACATTTAAGCTACTGGCACGGAGATTGGTGAGGTTATCTGGCAGGGCCTCCTTTGTGAAGGGACCCCTCTCTATTATGGGACAACCATCCCACACATATTGGCCACCTGCTATCCTTTAGAAAGCTTTGGGTAGGATGTACTTATAGAACTGTTTATGGTTGTTACCTGTTATCTATCTATCTATCTATCTATCTATCTAATCAATCATATTTTTATACCACCTCATATGTACATCTCTAGGCGGTGTACAAAATTTAAAATATTTAAAAGACAACACAGATTAAAATACACAACACAATAAAAAGAGCATAAAGCAGTTATTAAAACAAATTATTAAAATAATGCAAATGCTTAAAACAATGCAAATTATTAAAATAATCCAAATGTTCATTTTAGGGCAGATGGGTCCAAAGAACCCAGGCCCCCTGTCTCTGGAGCCACTTTCCTCTCCCACTGGGGACACCTCACCTGCCTCACCCTGCCTCCCCACCACCACTGGGCAGCTTGCCAGCCACTCCTGCTGCTGCCTGCCACCATGCTCCTTTCCACGGATCGTGAGAAAGGGCTCAGAGATTCAGAAAGAGCCAGCATGTGAGCTGTTGCAACATCTCTAAATGACATGTCATCATTCCTATCAGACCATGTGTCACCAGAACTGCTGTAATCCTCTGGTAATCACTTCTAGTGAATTACTGTGAATCGTGACTAGTGAGGGTCCCTCTGTGCAGGCACAGCGGCCTCCAAAATGGCTGCTGTGCCAGGGAATAGCCCTGGAAAGTGTAACGAGCTCATCTGTTTGAGGCTTGGTCCAAGGTCACTGTTGGAGAAGTCGGTAGCTCAGGGATCCTCCTGCTTCTGAGACAAAGCACAAGAGAAACAAATCACTATTGAGTATCAAGTTCACCCTGTCTCCCATGCACCTAGGTCGCTCACCAGATTCCAAGAGTCATGAGCCCAAGGTCCACGACGTCACCAAGGGAGGTCTCAAGGCAGGATGAAGCAGCTCGATGTCTGGCTCAGGAGCCAGGTCTCAAGCAGCTGGAGTCAGGGTCTCAAGGGTCTGATTACAGAACTGGGAAATCCAAGCAGCCAAAGGCTGGTCTGCAACAAGTCCAAGCGACGTGTGGCTTTCCAACAGCTTGGACGTTGTCTACTGACTAATTTATGGTGCTTGGCTAATTGCTCTCCTCTCCCAGTCAGCTGGAGATTCAGCATTTATCTCATCTGTTAAAAAGACACTGACTTTGCCTCAGTGGTTTCAGCTGCTGCCGTCGTTTGGCACACCTTCACTCTTGAGGGGTAACTGGTTGTTCCTCTTCCAGCTCAGGGTCTGACTTCTCACCCCCTATCTCTTCTTCTTCCGATGGCCCCTCTGGAGCTGAAGCTTCATCTTGGCCTGTCTCAGCTGCTTCCTTCAGCCCGGCCGTTGAGCTCTACCCTTTGGGTGCCTCTTTCTCTGCTGGAGGGTTGTCAACTTCCCCCTCCTCTTCACTCTCCGTGGGTGAGGGCATGACAGAAAGGACTGAAGATGTCTGAGCTGGGTGAATTTTAAAGGAAGGCCAGTGGGGAGAAGGGGAACTTCCACGGACACCCCCCCCCAACTTGGAGAAGCCCCCCAGAGTGGGGTACATTAAAAAAATTAAAGGCTCACCGAACCCCCAAACTGCGGGGGTGGGGCGGGTTCAGTTAGGGGTCGAGCCGAACCCGGGGTGTGTGTGTGTTTGGCTCAACCCTGAAACTTTGAACCAAACTGGTTCAACATCGAACTAGTTCAGTTTCTAGCCTGCTTGCACACGCCCTCCTCCAATGTATGTTCACTCCTTAGCAGTTCAGAGAATTTGGCCAGAAATGACCAAACAGAAGCACTCTGTGTCACTTGCCTTTGGGGGTGCGGGTGGGTGGGGGAGAGACCATAGTGACTTTATGATAACAGAAGTGAAAACAAGAAGACCATCTCCTTTTAAAAAAAGAATCAGTAACACAATTTTTTTTAAAAACTGACAGCTTTTAAAAATAACTGTGACGCCACATAAAAGTGCAGCGTGCAGGATTTAAACAAACAGTAATGGCTTGCTAGCAAAACAGTGCTCGTGTGTAATTATTTAAAAATCTGGTTGCACAAGAACGCATCCTGCATTTCGTCTAAATCTCATGGAGGAGAAAATTCTGTGGTCTCCCCCCCCCCCTTTAAAGCAATCCAAATCCACACCAGGCATGGGCTAGCCTGGCCACCCAAGATTCTCTTTTCATATATCTGATAGATGTGTTTTGACAAGTTATATTAAGTACAAAGCAGGCCACCAGAGCAGCATGTGGAGTTGATATAGACAGAGACAGAGAGGCAAATAGCAGTATGAGGCATGCTTTCGCAGGCGCTATTTGCCATAACGAAATCAGCCCCTCTCTCATACTTCTCCCCCTCTACTTTCTGTCATATTACCACATTTCTGCAAATATAATAAAGCAAAATAGGTCCTGACAGCTTTAGAAGGGATCAGTTTTATCCGGGATTTACAGCCACCCTAGTCCTCTCGTCATCTTTTTTTTTTTTAAGAAACCCTTCATCAACAAACAAACAAACAAACAAACAGGGCATTTTATTTAGATCTGTAATTGCTTGCCTTGACTTACCTTTTTAAAAGGCTGATTAAAGGGAGTAATCATGCCTGCCCACCCCGTGGCCATAGCAAGGCGTTTTTGCTGCAGCCTACTCTCTGCAGGAAAAAGAAAGAAAAAAACTTCATAAGGAAAGGGAGGGGGTGAAAATACAATCTGGCGTATAACACCTGAGCTGATTTGCCCTTTTCTTTCCTAGCCAACGCGAGTACATCCCCGCCACTCTCCAGAGCGCTCCTAAACAAGTTTTGGCAAAGGCAAAAACAAACACTGCTTTTACGACATCCTTGGATGCACTTCCAAGATGCAAAAACCAATTAATCAGGAGTCTCCGAGAGACTCCGCTCCAAATGTGGGCCGCTTCTCTGACACTGATCTCGGCTTTGATGTGGAGAGAGAAGGAACGCAGGCTAAACCCCTGAAAAGGGAAAGAGAGAGAGAGAGGGAAGAAGAAAAAGTAGCCATGGGTTTCAATAATTTATTTGTTTGAAAGATAGAGGGAGTGGAAGGTTAGCAGTAAGTACATAGCTAATCACTCTCTGGCCCCTCGCAACAGTAAGCCCATTTAACTCCCTGCTTGCCTTTGCTCCTTCTGTGCTGGAGCCAATCTCAGGCTTTCTGAGGCTGTAATTGTGCCAAGTCCCATTGCAAAGTGGAATATAGTTAAAGCTTTGCTTAAGACTGTTATTTTTAATTATTCATTACGACCACCAGAGAGTGACTGGTTCAACATATAGGCCTGGTCTCCCTATTGCATTAAACTGTCATCATTTTATCTTTCTTTCTTTCTTTTTTCTGCATTTTCATCTTACAGTTAAGAGAGTATATTCAAAGTGTTAGGCAGTCATTAGTACCAGATTCTCAACACACAATATAATTATCCAAATAACCGATCGTAAAGAAGGTAGCCCTGGTAATCCTTTGCCATGAAGTTTGTCCCCTTGATATTTTTTTATTCAAGAGAAAACATCTTCATAGTATAATCTACTTTCCTTGCAAATTTACATCAAAGGACAATGCACTACATATTGTTCCTTCAAAACAGATGACACCAAAGATGCCGTATGAGCATCTGTGTTGCAGTCTATCTAGCAGTCCTTTATGTTTTGTTGATTAGAAGTTTGTCCCAGTGGGGATCCTGTAGGGGGGGGGCGGGGTGGAGTCAGACCGAAAAGGGAGGGAAAGGAGAAGGAGAAAATGGACTTGTTTCTGGAATAAAGTCTTAGTTGAACAAATATAAGCTTGTTTCATATTTATAAGGGAAACAGCTATAAAACAATCTGCTTTGTATGAAAAAGCAGATTGTTAAATTGGAAGTTAGGATGCATAGGTTGTATATCAGGGCTGCACAATTTCGGCTGTTTATGGAGTACAACCACTCTCATCATCCTCACCCACAGTGGCCAATAGTGAGGAATGGTGGGATTTATAGTCCAAGATCTGCAGGAGGGCCAGCATTATGCAGCCCTTTTCTCTATAAAGAAATACAGAGATCTCCATTCAAATATAAGATGCTCAAAAGACAGGTGGTCTCGTTTTTTACAAGGAAAAATCACCAACTCTCAACTTACCATACAACATCTGAAAGTATATAAGACTTTAAATATAATCCCTCAAGACCTTGATATCTACCTTCAAATAGCTATCCCAGAACGTATCTCACTAGTGCATTATATTTCTGTTCAGTCAATAAACAATAAAAATTATACTATTCTTCTCAATCAACAGCATAAGAACATAAGAACAGCCCTGCTGGATCGGGCCCAAGGCCCATCTAGTCCAGCATCCTGTTTCGCACAGTAGCCCACCAGATGCCACTGGAAGCCACAGGCAGGAGTTGAGGGCAAGCCCTCTCTCCTGCTATTACTCCCCTGCAACTGGTACTCAGAGGCATCCTGCCTTTGAGGCTGGAGGTGGCCCTCCGACTAGTAGCCATTGATAGACCTCTCCTCCATGAAATTATCCATGCCCCTCTTAAAGCCATTCAGGTTGTTGGCATCCTTCTGGGATCCAGATACTACTTGTATGGAAATTCTATTTCCATCTTTAAAAATAATCTCCCTCCCTCCCTCTCCCCCCCTAGATAGATAGACAGACAGAGTTTTACACACACACACACACACACACACACACACACACACACACTTTGTATATGTGTGTGTGTGTGTGTGTGTGTGTAGATATAGATATATAGATATATATAGATATATATCACACACACAACACTTTCTGTGTGTATATATGTGTGTGTGTATATATATATATAATCACACACACACTTTGTGTATATATGTGTGTGTGTATGTGTGTGTATATGTGTATATATATATAGATATAAATTTTGGACTTATATCTAACTCTAACAAAAATATATGTATATATGTTTATATATGTGTGTGTGTGTGTGTGTATAAATATAGTTACAGTTATAGTTATAAGTCAGTGAACAGTGGAAGCAAAAAAAGTTAGGCTATATGTTTGCAAATTCAATATGTTAATGAAGCAGCAGAAAGCACTTTGTGACATAAAAATGAATACGGAGAACCTTGTTATTCGTGGGAGTTCAGTTCCTCACCTACTACCACAAGTAATGGAACCACGAGTAACGAGGCATGATTACTATGGGAAACAAGGGATAGGTTCCAGGATGGAGGAAAAGTCCAAAATAAGTGCAAAAAACCTACAAAATCCTGTACTGTACTGTGCTCCGTGGGGTCAACATGTGCCCAGGATGTGTCCAGGAATACCCCCAAAGCCACGAAATGTCCCCTAAACTATGAAAAATTGTGGGGGAAATGAGCCTCCGTCCCCAAGAAATTCGAAATGAGCCACAAAATGGCTCAGACGTACAAAATGGCAGCCGGAAGTGACCTCCACAGTTACTTCCAGTCCTCTAGAAACCATGGATACATGGGTTTTAACCCTTTCATATCTGTTGACACTGAAAACAGGTGTCAATCAGACCACCCCAAGGATATGTGGAACCTTGAATAGCAGTTCCACGAACAACGAGGTTCTCCCATATGCTATAATAGATTGAGCTAGAGGGTTGTAGGTTGAAAGTGAGTCAAAACCTATTCTACCTGTTACTAGATATAAACTGCCCTGAGCCACTTTTGGAAGGGTGGTATAGAAATCAAATCAAATCAAACGATGGCTTGGGTGACATTCTAACTTTCAACATAAATTTAACCCATCAGAACTCTTTATAAAGGGATTAAAAATTTGCAGTGTTTTTCTTCAAGGGAATATTAAATCTGATGCATGCTATTCAAACATTATCCAGTGTCTTAATAATGATGTCTAACAGCTATGTGGAACACAAACACTGCTGAAATCATGTGGTTGTGTGAATGACCATAAGGACATAAGAAAAACCCTGCTGGAACAGCCCAAGGCCTATTTCGTCCAGCATCCTGTTTCACACCAGATGCCTCTGGGAAGTCCACAGGCAAGAGCTGAGGGCACGCCCTCCCTCCTAATGCTACACCCCTGCAACTGGTATGTAGAGGCATCTGGAGGTTGGAGGTGGCCTATAGCCCACTAGAATTGACAGACCTGTCCTCCGTGAATTTATCTAAACTCTATCATGCATGTTGTAATGATCAAAGTGTGGGGATACAAAATCCCTCTTCTAGCTGTGAGGAGTCCTGAGTAGGCTGCCAACATCCCCTTTTTAATGTTAGCAGATTCACACTTCCAAGGAAATATACTGGGAGAGTAAAGTAGCAGACCCCTTCCTACAGAAAGGCTTCAGCAGTCTTAGGCCTTTAGGAGCATGTGACTAGGGCAGGACCCAATAAGGAGAGACATTCCATAACAACAACAATGATTAATGATTGGATGATAAGGGAAACTATAGAGGCATTAACAATCGCTGCTTTCATTCAAGTAAAACCCTTCCCCAAGAACTGCAAGAACAATGCCCTCAGATCCAAGCACATAAAAAACCCACATTCTTAGCTAAACTGGTCCTTATCCTTCCTACTTACATCCAGGTAAGGAACTCTCAGTTGATTCCCAGCCCAAGGCAGTTAGATTCCCTTTGTCCCACAGTAGTTGCTGATCAGCTGTCACTCAGAGGCGTCCAGGGAAGAACTGAACTCTAGCATGCACATGCACACACCCTACTTCTTTATAGGCTGTTGTCCAGTAAACCCCACTCCTCACTCTGGATTGGGCCACATGGGTTTTGATTCTCCTGGACTTTCTTACTTATTTGGAGAGGCCCACCTTCCAAGTACTTACTCTAATTGAGGCCTAGTCCTCCCTCAAGCCTGACTATCATTACGCATGCATTCATTTAAAAAATGAACCTGGATACAGGCTTCCTCAAATGCAGGGTAGAGATAGGAAGAGGGCTACCACTGAGCACATTGTGTGAATAACTATATCTGTATACAGATTGTGCATGTGTTGAACATAAAGTCTGAATAGAGCATTTGGCCTTTCAGGCACGAACCTTATTTTTTAACAAGAAGGCTGTGCTTTTAGATATTTGGTGTTTTCCCCCTTACTTGTCACCTCTGCTCAAGCAGCATTACACTGGAGACGTCCCAAATATTTACTGTTCCTGTTGTAAAAGAAGCACTCATTTATCCCCATTAAATATATTTGGTAAGTGACTGTCTAGCATAATAATCCTCTAACCCTTTCCTTTTGTCACAGTGTATAGTATTTCACAGTGTGAACAAGAATAATGATCATGTGTTCCTTCCCCTGAGTAGATTCATTTTGGCAAGGCTTGTTAGTTGACAGGTATGTTATACACTTGCCTCACGGCTTTGAGACCAGGTTTTAAACACAGCCTTCTCTGAAGTGAGTGGAAATCATTCCGATCTCATAACTGTATCGAGTGACATGTAATAGGAACTCAGTCAGGATATGGATGGGACCTGATTTGCCCTAGTCAGTCAGAAAGCCAGCCTCATGTTCAGTGACTCTGCTATCTCTGACCATCAGTTAAGAAGGCACTTTGGGCAAGGGATTAAGGCCAGCGACACACATCTAGCCTTCCAAACAGATTCATATCTTCCTCAAGAAGACATTGATGTGCCCAGAAGCTCTTTCTGTTGCTTTTGTAGGCTCTGTCCACCAATGGAACTCCAGTTCTGCAAGTATACAAGGAGGGCACTGTATTAATTGTCAACCATTGAGTGCCCAAAGCAGCATTTCTATCAAGTTGACACTGGCACAGATGTGAACTTGTCCAGATCCAGTTCCTCTTCTAATGCTCCTGGACACCATTAGCTGAGAAATGTTCTTTTCATTGCCCTATGAAGAGCGTCAAACATTGGCACCCAATTCCTGCATGTCATGTAGTGCTGAAAAGAAAATGGTTGTGCTGGTCTTTCTGCCACTTCACACAAACACTGCGGTAGCAATTTCTGCTAAATACAGAACAGCATTTCTATCCAAATTGCCTTTCCTGATGTGCACTCAGATTTCCTGTATATGCAAGTGTCCTCTGTAGACCTTGAGTCCCAACCACTGCATGCTGGGTGTTTGGAATCACCCCACAGAAACAAGGAAATCAAGATGTCAGACAGATGATGAAGGGATCCATTCAGTAATTTCAGCTCTGAATCCTAAGGTTTCATTCTGCAAAGAAAGGAGCTTCCATACAAACATCTAGTTTAATGGAGACCTTTCTGTTTGTTCAACCTGAAGATGTGGACAGGATTTTTGAAGAAGCATGGCCAACTATACCTGTGCCGTATTCTTTCCTGCCCTGGCTAAAGGGCAGGAAAGCCAGGACTAAAGCAGTAAGGCCAGGATGGGGTGTCCGGGTTACAGAGGTAATGACCGCTTCTTCCATTCCATATGGAATGGAAAGCAATCTTCAGCATGCCACTTACTGAAGCAATTATCACTTGGCTACTTCCGTGTGTATTTAATGTTCCATTATTGGGCAAGATTTTTGAGAATGTGGTGACTGCTGAGCTCCAAGTTGCCCTGGATGAAACTGGTTATCTGAATCCTTTTCAGCTCACTTCTGTGATAGAAATTGCCTTGGTCACACAAGTGGGTGACATGGCTTGGGAGATGGATAGTGGGAGTTTGACCCTGTTGATTCTCCTGGTCTTCTTTTACTTTTGTAAGAGAGGCAGGGTAGAACATTTTGCAATAAATGAATAAAGAAAGACACTTGTGAAGGGTGTGGACGTTTCAATATACACACATCCCAGAGTGGCATTCCCTTAATTTCAGTATAGAAAGCTAATCCATGCATGCTTTGTTTTGCATGCAAATCTATCTCAGTTTAATTAATGGGATACTTGTGTGCATGGTGTGCACATCAAAAGATCCACGTGTGCATTAGAGAATTCAGACATACAAGTCTCTGAATCAGTGTGACGTTCTTTGCTCTTCTGTTTTGGAACAGATTAAAAAAACATTCATGGATTGATGGATTCAATTAATTTGCATAATCAGAAGAGATACATATTTGGGGGGGGGGAACAAGCCACAAAGTTTTAATGGATTTTTATTATTATTACCAGGACTCAATTTCAAAACCAGGACTTTAAAATGTAAAAAATAAAATGGTGACACTTCAATAAAGAATCAATTAGAAACATTAGTCACAAGAACCCTGTCAAATCCCATCCGACCTTGGTCTTTATCCATACTCACCATTAAGCATTCAACTGTGAATCAGTGTTTTTATCAATGACACAAACAGCAGAGCATTTAATTGCATCCCTTAAGGTAAATTAAAACTTTTTCTTAACAAACTGCATAGATAACTGACCTTGGCAAATGAAGGAAACTAACAGAATTAATGTGCTCTCCCAATTTCCACTCATAAATAGAGCAAGAGAGCTTAGCAAATGAGTCAGTTAATCAGTAATTAATTCAATTCAATCCAGAAGTAATATGGACACTGGCCATCTTCTGTACAAGGTCCACTGAAAGCAATGGAATCATACAGGTTACAGTGGTGAGGATTTTGCCTATGACCAGACATGCAGTTCTGCCTAATCTAGAAGTTGTTCTGTTTGTTATATGGAATGAGGTAGTAAATTTGTCAGTGGTGCCATTCCAGCTTGCAGGGGTTTTGTGTGGGGGAGATATTTATATATATGAAAGCTTTCCCATAGAAAAAGCCTCCTAAATATAGTAAAGTCACATACCAGGAAGAAGGCTACACTAGGCTTGTTGACATGATCCTCCTATGTTGACCTTTGGAATTCATACAACCAACGATCAGGAGTGCGCCCAGCTCTCCTACCCTGGTTGGGCACTCCTCCTACCCAGATGGGGATTTGTTGTATTGTATTGCTCTCCTCTGCTGTGCAGATGATGTATCACAGGTAGGAAAGCTTCCCACGGCATGAGTGCTTCGCTAACCCCCTGCACTGCGGTGACACATGAGTAAACCCCTGACTGGGAGGATACAAGCAGCCTCCCAGCACGGGGATCTTCCCAGGATACCCCACACACTCGCACAGGGCATCCTGGAACTTCCAGGGGCCAGGCGGCCCCTGATCCCCTCACCCTCAAGCAGCTCCATGACAGAGCCGGTAGTCATGTTGGCGGCCGATCCGGCCACCCAGAGCGAGTCCTCTGCTCGTGTGTGGGGAGAGCGGGCTAAGCCTGCTATCCCCACACACCACCCTGAGATGCTTCACTTTGATCGTGCGAAGTGCCTCAATATCTAGCTACGTCTGTCAAGGCAGAGTCTACCTGTCATTCTTTGTAAAGCACCATGTAGGTGGATGATGAGTGCTATTTGTCCAAGAATTTTGTGCAGCATATTTAAAACTTGTCAATGAAGACAAAGGTGACTCGACAGAGACAGAAGTGATGTTAAGGGGAAATTCTTAAGGCAGTGGAAGAGAATCAGTTAAAGTTAGCCTTATATATTCCCCTAGGGCAGGGCCTTGGCCGAGCTGCATAACTTCAGTCCTCCAGCAGTTACTGGACTATAACTCCCATCATCCCAGCCACAGTGGCCAATAGTCAGGGATGATGGGAGTTGCAGTTCAACATCTGCAGGAGGGCTGAAGTTGCGTAGTCCTGCCTAAGATGTTGTTACTTTGTTTTGGAGATTTGGGTAATAACCACATGCTAGCATGTACAAGAACACTAGGAGAAAGAAATCTGAGAATTGAAATCACATTCATTGCAAACAGGAGGCAGAAAGGCAGAAGAGGGTGTTAATTTTAATTATTATTATGGGGTAGTAGGATGAAATCCCTCCTCGAATTTGACTTCAAAGCGTGCCAGACGTTTGCTTGGTATGCTGTAGGATTGATTGGGAATTACATAAAGACACTGCAGTCTAAGAGGATGAGACAGTAGGACAGATTTATACGATTTGTTTTAAATGCATAAAATGAATTCAGCTTCCTTTTCAAAAGAGAGGCAGCTTAAGTGCATGAGTGTCACGCGAGCTTCTGCTAATTGCACTTCATTCAAATCTAAAGCGACCATCTTTAATAGTCCTGGGCCTCTCTTGAGGACAGACTGTCATTTGTTCCCAAATTTTTATGCTGATTTTGAGTTTGAGAACCTAGGAGCTGCAGTTAGTAGCAATTTCAATGAGTTGTGGGTTTGGGTTTTTTTTTGTTTTTTGTTTTTTTTACCTTTGATTTCAGAATGCAGAGATTTCTGATTGCCCTGAAACTTACCAGTTTCCTTTCTTCCTTCGCCAAAATCAGGTTTCCCCCTTGCAATTTTGTTACCCCTACACAGGAACATAGGAAACTGCCTTATACTGACTCAGACCATGGGTCCATTCAGCTCAGTATTGGCTACATTGACTGGCAGCATCTCTCCAAAGGTTCAGGCAGGAGCCTCTCCCAGCCATACCTGGAGATGCCAGGAATTCCATAGGAACATAGGAGGCTGCCATATACTGAGTCAGACCATTGGTCCATCTAGCCCAGTATTGTCTAGTAGCGGTGTGCCCGAACCGGTCCGGCGGCCATTCCAAAGAATGGCCGAACTGCCGGACCGGTCCGGCCCTGCCTGGTTCGGGTCCGGGTGGGGGGTATGCCTTTAAGGGCGGGAGGGCTTGCTTAGCCCTCCCGCCTCCTTGCCCCCGCCAGCGCCCGTATTTAACAGTATAGGGGCGCTGGAAACCAGCCGCCCCTCCCGCCGCCGCCGCCGCGGCGAAATAACCCCCAAAGCCAGCCAGCCAGCCCTCCCTCCCTCCCAGCTAGCTGCCCGCCCGCACACCCACCCACCCGCTCGCTCACCCGCTCACTGGATAAGAAACGAGAGGAGCTCCAGCACAGAGCTCCTCTCGTTCGGAAGGCCTCCTGCAGAATGGCGGCTTGCGCGCGCGCGCATGCGCACGCCGCAAACCACGCCGTTCTCCAGAGGCCCGGTCTACCCACCGGGAAAGGGCCGGGTAGACCGGGCCTCCGATCGCTGAGTAGACCAGGCCTCCGATCGCCGGAGGCCTGGTCTACCCAGCGATCGGAGGCCCGGTCTACCCGCCGGGAAAGGGCCGGGTGGACCGGGCCTCCGATCGCTGGGTAGACCGGGCCTCCGGCGATCGGAGGCCCGGTCTACTCAGCGATCGGAGGCCCGGTCTACCCGGCCCTTTCCCGGCGGGTAGACCGGGCCTCCGGAGAACGGCGTGCTTTGTGGCGCGCGCATGCGTGCGCGCGCAAGCCGCCATTCTGCAGGAGGCCTTCCGAACGAGAGGAGCTCTGTGCCGGAGCTCCTCTCGTTTCTTATCCAGTGAGCGGGTGAGCGAGCGGGTGGGTGGGTGGGCGGGCGGGCAGCTAGCTGGGAGGGAGGGAGGGCTGGCTGGCTGGCTTTGGGGGTTATTTCGCCGCGGCGGCGGCGGCGGGGGGGGCTGGTTTCCAGTGCCCCTATACTGTTAAATACGGGCGCTGGCGGGGGCAAGGAGGTGGGAGGGCTAAGCAAGCCCTCCCCGCCCTAAAAACAAGGCCCCCCTTCGGTGCCGGTCCGGACTTCTCCGGACCGTGCACATCACTATTGTCTAGATACTGCGGCAGCGGATTCTCCAAGGGTGCAGGCAGGAATATCTCTCAGCCTTATCTTGTAGGGATGTGCATGGAACCGGCTGACCTGCTTTGGTTCAAGTCCAGACTAGACTCGTACCCGACCGGGCCAGTTCAGTCCAGCACTCCATCAAACACCCCCCAGGATCAGTTCGGTCTGGGGGGGGCGGTTGCGAACTTGTTTTGTAATTTTTTTTACCAAAAAAAAAGTTCCTGGAGGCGGTAGGGATGTGGGTCCTCAGAGATACCCCCTCCCCCCACCAGCTCTCTTTATGGCCCCCTCCAGCAGGTTCAGCCAGCTCTTCAGCGGTTTGGCCACTCTTTGGCTGGTTTTCGGCCTTCTCCCCTCAGAACGGTGGCCATTTTGGAGGCTGCGTACCAGTGCAATTGGCCTCTGCATGGCCCAGGCCTCACAGAGGCCAATTGCACAGGCATGCAACCTCCAAAATGGGCGCCGTGCCGAGGGGAGAAGGCCGAAAAGCTGGTGGGGCCATAAAGTGAGTCGGTGGGGGGAGGGGGAACCTCCGCAGACACACACACACACAAACACACACACCCTGCCTCCAGGAACTCCCCCAAGGGGGAGTAAGGTAAAAAAATATTTCTGTGAATGTTTGTGAACCCCCTGAGGAGTCGGGGGGTGTTCAGTCCAGGGTCGGACTGAACAGGGGATGGTTCGGTTCAACCCCGAACCTTCAAACCGAATAGGTTTGACGTCAAACTTCTCTAATGTCGAACCTGTTCGCACTTCCCTACTATCTTGAAGATGCCAGGGAGGGAACATGGAACCTTCTAATGCTCTTCCCAGAGCGGCTCCATCCCCTGAGGGGAATATCTTACAGTGCTCAAACATCAAGTCTCCCATTCATATGCAACCAGGGTAGACCCTGCTTAGCTAAGGGGACAAGTCATGCTTGCTACCACAAGACAAGCTCTCCTCTCCGATTGAACCTAGGACCTTCTGTATGCAAAGCAGATACTCTACCACTGAGCTATGGCCTCTCCCATGTGGAGAATATCTTACAGTAGAGATCTCTTACATGTAGTCACCCATCCAAATGCAAACCAGGGTTGACCCTGATTAACAAAACCCTGCTTCTCTTGAAAATTCTTAGATGTTTATCCTTGGGAGGAAGGCTGGAATTTGCATTTAATTCCACTTATTTCAATATTTTGAAAACCTACTTACTGTGGTTATTTGCACAATCAAAAATTGTGTTCTACCCAGGTTTGGGAGGTGTGTGTGCTCCCAATGTTCGGTTGTGTGGAAGCAAGTAAGAGGAAAACCTGCATAGAAGTGATTGTGTGGAAGCAAGCAAGCTACCCAGGTTTTACTCCTACCTTGCTTCCACACAATGAAGCTCTTCTCATGATTGATGAGAAGAGCTTCTTCTGGGTCTGTGGGGAGAGCGGGCTTAGCCCGCTCTCCCCGCAGACAAGCAGACATTCATAGCTGGGCAGCCAGATTGGCCACCCATATGGCTGCCGGCTCCATCACAGAGCCAGCCATGGCGGTGGGGATCAGGGGCCATGCGGCCCCCAGAAGTTCCAGGATGCCCTGTGTGCATCCTGGAGAAACCACTAAGCCCGGGAGGCTGCCTTCTGGTCAGGGTTCTACTTGTGTGTCGCTGTGCGTTGCGGTGATACAAGAGCAAAAAAATGAGGTTAACGGAGCAGTTGCTCCGTTAACCTCATTTAAGGGTAGGGGGAATTAGGTGGGCTAGCCGCCTTGGGAGCACTGGGCTTATCTGCGAGCCCGACGGTTCCCATGATCCCTGGAAAGTGGGCTCCCTTAGCCCACTTTCCAAGGATCATGGGAATAGCCTCAATCACTTCTACCAAGCTTTTCCTCTTACTTTCTTCCACACAACTGAAAATTGGGAGCACACACAGCTCCTAAACCCAGGTAGAACACAGGTTTTGATTGTGTGAATGACCTCCCTATCTTCTTTATCATCACAGTTCTGTGCATCCTGGCCTAGCTCTGAGTGCAGGTCTGTAGCAGTGTTACTCCTAGGTCAGGGGTTCCCAACCTTAGGTCCGCAGAGGTTGCTGGACTAGAACTCCCATAATCCTCAGTCACTTTGGCCATTGTGGCAGGGGATATTGAGAATTGTAGTCCAACATCTAAGAACCCACGTTTGGGAATGCTGGACCTAAGACAAAGGAAGGGTGGGGAAAATCTGGAGATGTGATTGTGCTTAAGGAGCTCCTCAATTCACTTTGCCTGAATGCAGCACAGCTACAACAAATCCTCTTAAAATACCCTTTTCATACAACTATGAAGCAATCTTCATGATTGCTCCAGGAGGCAACCCCTTATGTGGGGAGGAAACCCAAAAGCGCTTACCTCCCCACAAACGATCACTGCCTCCTCCCTGGAGGAGATTACTGGTTCTGTCACAGAGCCAGTCGGGGGCTGGGGGCCGCCTGGCCCCCAGAAGTCCCAGGATGCCCAATGTGAGTGTGCAGAGCATCTTGGGGAGCCCCCCCCCCAGACACCAGGAGGTTTGTTGTAGCCTCCCGCTCAGGGGTCTCCTCATGAGTCACGGCAGCATGGAGCTGCACCTTGGCAACTCGCAATCAGGGAAGTGAGGTTAGCAGAGCATTAGCTCAGATAAGGGGAGGGGGAATTAGGAGGTCTAGCAGCTGGGAGCCACATGGCTCCCGGTGCTGCACACAACCACTTGAAAGCGGGCTGGGCTCCCTTAGCCCACTTTCAAGCGGTCGTGAGAATAGCCTTTATGTATGCCTGGGTACAGCCTCTGACTTGGGTGTGTATGGTTGTGTGAATGGGGTGACTGCTTAGTTCCAACCCAGTCTTGAATATAGCTAAGAGCAGGGCTTGGACACTTTTTTGTGGCTGTTGTTGTCTCCACTGCCACACTGAAATCTCTTTGTCCCCACTCTAAATGGCATATTTGGTAATGAGAATACAATCAACACCACAGTGGGGTATTTGCTCACATATACATAAACAATGTGTGTCTGAAAGATTAAAAAAGAAATTGCAAAGTTCATGTGTTGTTGTTTTTAAGGGTAAATACTAAAAAGGGCTTTCCCCTCCTTGGACCATAATGCCTCATTTTGTGGGTGTCTTCCTATTTTGCCTTGTAAAGAATCCATAAATTCCAGCTGTCCCTATTTTCCATGACTGTCAAAATTTTAGGAGGTGCTTGACAAATCAGTGGAAAGAAGTACTACTATGAGAGACCCGAGATGTGGGACTGATTCATTCACATCCTTGGGAGAGAGTGCCACAGCCATCTCCCAAATTACAGCCTACTGCTGCAGGGGGTGGTGGTGGTGGTGGTGGTGATGCACATGCCCTGCTCACAGAAGGCTCTCAGTTCAATTAGGTTCAATCCCTGGCCATCTCCAGCCAAGAGGGTTGCTTGCATACAGCAGGCTGAAATAACTCCCCTTCAGGGACTGGCGAATCGATTCGTATTTGAATTGATTAGACTCTAATCTGGCTGCTTTGAGCAATTCGAATCATGGGTGGGAGGCGGTGACCTGACCTCCCATCTCCCTGTGGCCTGCTGGCCACTGCTTTAAAAAACATGAGGTGCTGAGGCACCTTTGAGCTGCTCCTGGGAACAGTAACTGCGGAGTGTGCAGCTGCGGGGAGGCGGTAACCCAACTCTCCATCCTTCCCCATGGTCCACCAGCTGCTCACACAGGGTTATCCCGTCAAATGGCCTATGTGCATGTACGTTTAGAAGGCCATTTAAAGATGTTCTAGCACCACCAGGTTAATCCTTTCAAATGGCCTCTGCACACACATGAGGAAAAATTGAATGTATCCTGGGAGAGTGTCATGGAATTCATGGTGTCTCATGCCAGAGTGATGCTTCCCATCCTCATGCCCTGCCTTCTCTGCAGTCCTGCACCTTGCCGTGTCTTCTGGCAGCCTACTAACATTGCAAGCAGAATCCTGGGCTCTTGATGCTCTGAGCAAGCCCACTCTAGGAAACCACTCATTGGCTTCTCCCAACAACAAAAAGTATTACATGCTTCCTGGCTGAGGTAGGCCTTGCCTCAGTATCAAGTTCGTCTTGTGTTATCTTTGTCCTGATGGTCTGCTTGGTATTATTTTTCACTTCTTCCTGATTCCTGACTTCACTCTGACCCTCTGACTCCTGGTAACTACTTTGCTTTGACCCTTGGTGGCCATATTCACACGTAACACGGAACTGTGGCTCCACTCCCCACTCACCCACTCTCCTGTCTGAATTCAGATGTAACAGGGAGCAGGGAACTTACAGTTAGCAAGACTATAGAGAAAACTGGCTGTGCGAGCTTCCTTCTTTCATGAAGGACAGCCTGCACAGCCTATCACAGCAGAGTGGGGTGGGGGAGCTTCCTCCCTCAAATCTGGTTTGAGGGAACGCAGCCTGTGTTTCCGCATTCACATGTAATGCAGACTGTGTTTAATCTCAGGTTGTGGTGGAGAAACTCACTACAACCTGAGGGTTCAAAATGGAGTTTGGAGAGTGGAACCTCGGGTTGCTCTCTATGTGAAACTGGAGTTTTGAGGTGTGACCTGCATTCGGACATACAGGTTTGGCAATCCCTGGCCCCTTCACATCTGGTTTCACGTTATGTGTGAATGCGTCTGGTGTGTTCCTGACTCCTGCCTGTCTGGCTCGTGTAACCCCGGGTGAGCTCCTTATTCTCCCAGCCCTGGTTTTGGACTTGTTCCTCCATGCTGCCCCTGGTTTAGTTACCTGACACTCAGTTACATCATGTGCAGAAAGCCCAGGCACTACTTCCTTTCTGCAAAGAGATGCTCGGAGAACACATTTTGCAGTTCAGAACTGGCAGTGGGAATAAAGGCACCTAACCTTTCTTCCACCAACAGCCCCTATAACTCCATCCCCTGGATGGAACATAGGAAGCTGCCATATACTGAGTCAAACCATTGTTCCATCTAGCCTTGAACCATGCACTCTACAATTCATTCATTCATTCATTCATTCATTCATTCCTGCCCTTCCAACAATGGCTCAAGGCAGTTTACACAGAAAAATAATAATTTAGGGGGAAAATGGACATGAACGGACAAATGAAAAAATGCACATGAATGGACAAATGAACAATGACTCTTTCCTGGCCTGCATTCTGCATAGGTGTGCAGGCATGGTTTCCTGTGTGGAAGGGACCTCTTCCTCTGGGAGAAAAAAAACTCAGACGGTACAGTCTGGATACTCCAGTTCCAGGGTATCTTGGCTGACAGGACCTGATTATGGCCTGTTGTCGGCGTCTAGGCCTGGGTCTAGTACTGGTTTTCTAACCTAACTGGCACCTGCTCATTGGTACCCGAAGCTCAGGGTGGGGTCATGATAGCCTGGAATCAATAGACAGTTGCCCTGTTTACACGTCTTCTCTATGGGCAGGTTCTCATAATCCGGCTATGTTTGTTATGCTGCCGAATGTCAAGTGCCAGAGGAGCAGCAGACTCTCCAGTTGTCTGCACAGTGAAAAGGATGGGGATGCGATTGTGTGGGAGAGGTGAATCATGGTTGCTTTGTGTGGGCAAGAAACATCAGCCACCCTACCTCAAATCTAAGATGGCTGATGTTGGTTGCCCACACCAAGCACTTGGTGGCCCTTTTCACTGTGCAGACCACTGGAATTTGGAACACATGAACCTCCTCATCCACAACTAACATAACCAGATCACAAGACCACTAATATACGTAGACTGAATGCAGGGGTGGGGGGCAGCCTAGTGTCAGTTGATCCTGCCCCAAGCTCTGAATATTCAGCCAAAGGCAAAAATGAAGTATATACATGTGTATGCATTTGGGGATCTGGAATGTACCAGGGTTCCGGATCATGAATAAAGATTGTACACCAGGGCTGCACAACTCAAATGCCCTAGTGGGCCGAAACCAACCATGACTTGGTGTGCAAGAGATCAATTATTAACTAATCTTAAATTGCTTATTTAAAATGTCAATGAAAGTTTTGTCAATGAAAGATTCCCAAGAAATTTAGGACCGACAAAGGAAGTAATTTTCCACACAATGCATAATTATCCTATGGAATTCTCTGCCACATGATGTGGTGACAACCAACAACCTGGATGGATTTAAGAAGGGTTTAGATAAATTCACGGAGGACAGGTCTATCAACGGCTACTAGTCTGAGGGCTATAGGCCACCTCCAGCCTCAGAGACATGATGCCTCTCAATACCAGTTGCAGGGGCATAGGGGAGAAGGCATGTCCTCAGCTCTTGCCTGTGGGTTTATCAGAGGCATCTGGTTGGTCACTGTGTGAAGTAGGATGCTGGGCTAGATGGGCCTTGGGTCTGATCCAGCAGGGCTTTAAGTTAGAGAACTAGAGCTGGGGGGGGGTGAGGGGGAAAAGGAATGGGGTCAGTGGGTTCCAGCCCAGGGGCATCTGGTTTCAAGCAGCCAGCTGCATTGAGCCACTGCTGCTCATCGGTAGGACAAGCTAAGGCTAAGAAACTTCCATTTTGTTGCTGCAGGATATTCCTATCTGGGGCCAGCAAAATAAGTCCCTGCAGGCAGGATCTGGCTGCAGACCTTATGTCATGCAGGCCTGTTGTACACACATAGATTCCATTCTCATCTATGGCTGAATGTGCAGGAATCAGGGGCCCAGAGGTAGAGTCTCCCCACTCCACATGTCCAGTATATGTGAGTGGATTCCTTGCGAACAAAGCTAAAGCTGCCGATGAAGCCCTTGGGGCAACCATGTTACAACATAAACACGATGAAATGATGGCCAAACCCTACCACAAAATATCTGAGAAAGAGCACCTACAAATGTATCCTCTCTTCTCTGTGCTTCTTCTGTTCTGCAAATAATTTTTAAAAATCAATGAAGGTGTGGGGGTCATTGTTATTATACAATGGAAGAAAAAAATTCTTTCCATGTTCAGAACAGGCCACTGATCAGAAGGGTCTTTCCTATTTATCCTTTTAAAGCCGAGCGGATGGGCCCTCTGCAGCCGACAGTGCGGTTTGAATGGCAGAAGCACAATGTCTTATAAAGTTATAATCAGGCTGGATCGCACTAATCTGGGTTACGGTTCAACTGTGAAGGCTCTTTTGAATAAAATCATTTCTTTATTAATGAGATTCAGCCAAATCTACCTGATAAAAAAAATACTTTAAAAGATGTCCCTTTGCTGCTATTCAAATGAATGGAAGAAAACAGTGGGTGTTTTAAAAGCTGTCTTCCTGTTATATCAAGATAGATCTCATTAGTGAAAGGAATGATTTTACTGGGGGAGGGGAAAACTTCTACAATAAGAAAACATAACCTGCTGTAGATGAGCAAAATCCAAGTCAATTAGTGTTATAAAAAAAAAAAGGCCCTTCAAATATTCCACCTCTTTGTTCCCCTTCATTTGAATAACAGCAAAAAGAGGGACATAGTTTTTCATAATATTCCTTTCTTTTTAAAAGTTGAATTGGATTTGATCTCATTAATATAGGGATGGTTTTACTTAAAAGAGCTTCCAGTGTTAATCTGCTGTTCAACCTAGATTAACCAAATCAAACATGATTTGGGTGGGGGGGAAAGAGAGAGGCAGCCTGTAGTATTATGTCTGTTTCTAAAGCAATACATTTGACTTAAAAGTAAAGTACACATAAGATTAGATCCTGCTACACCTTTTAAGGGAGATGAGCCAATAATTTGTTTTCTGTAAATAAATATCTGGACGGCGGCAAGCAACTCATAGGAAATCAATTTCTGTTATAGGGAAAGGTATGTATTTTAGAGAAAGCCAATAACATTGATCACTTAGTCCTACGATGAACTTAGTACGGATGGACTTCTAATCAAAAATTTTGATTTCCCAAAGGTGGCAAAAGGAAGGTAAGTAGAAGGAGGGAAATCAGGGAGAGAACGTGAGTGGGGAAGGATTGACATATGCAGCGAAATGTCTGTTCATTGTTTATATTACGTGAAGTCAATACTCGTTGATATGTGGACTCATTGGGGATGGGGCCAAAGCTCAGTGGCAGGGCACATGCTTTGCATGCAGAAAGTCTCAGGTTCAACGCCTGGCATTCCCAGGTAGGGCTGGGAGAGACCCCTGCCCCAAAACCTGAAGAGATGCTGCCAGGCTGAGTAGACAGTACTGAGCTAGATGGACCAAGGTTCTGACTTGGTTTAAGGCAGCTTCCTATGAACCTAACTCCAGTAATAATAAAAACTATTATTAAGTAATAATAAAAACTATTATTAAGGAAAACAATGAGGCTATTCTCATGATGGGGGGGGGACAGGCTAAAGAAGCCCGGCCCGGTTTTTCCCCCATTGTGAGAACCAGCAGGCTCGTGGGCGAGCCCGGTGGTTCTCTGGTGGCTAGCCCGCCAAAGTAGCCCTCCCCTTAGCCCAGGTTAGCAGAGCGAGTGCTCCGCTAACCCGGATTTTCTGATGTGCTCTGCGCCATGGTGGCGCATGAGGAGACCCCTGCTGGGAGGCTGCACGCAGGTGGGTCCCTCCAGGATTCCCCGCACGCTGATGAACACCTCCCTTGCACAATTAAAGGATGTCCTGACAACATGCCAAGACACCCAACAGTGATGTCAGGGTGGGCATCCTCTTGGCACAACTCCATCTGATCACAAGTCCCCAGACAGTAATTGTCTCAGTCGGTCCTGTGTATCATTTCCTAGTCAAGAGTGGTTCCTTGGATGGATGATGACTACTAGTTAATCCACATATCTTACCTACTTGAGTGGGTCTGGGAAAGACCTCTGCCTGAGACCTTAGGGACCCACTCCCAATCAGAGTAAAGAATACTGATTTAGATGGATCAATGGCCTGACTCAGTATAGGGCAGCTTATGTGTACCTGGACATTGCCTAGCTCCAAAGCTGTGCAGTTTCCAATGCAGATTTGATATCCTTTGGAAATACAAATGACGGCAGGACCCCTAATTCAAACTGAGCAGCTATTTTTGTTTAATATGACACATCTTTTTCCAGAGTTCTTTTCTCCCCTCCTTTTTATAGAGAAGGCCCATTAAGCAGAAGCATTATAGTCAGCTGCAGGTACTTATCCTTGTTGCAAACGCAAATCTGGATGGGAATGAAATTGTGATTTAAATAGCTCCACATTAATTTAAATCTCAGTATGACTACACACACCTGTGCACAATGACAACTTCAGCTAAGTCTTAACCCTCTCATGGGTCACAAACAGCTTTCGAGCTTTTTCTGATGCATGGCCGCTGGAAACGGTCATCTGCCATATTGTGTTTGTGTTTATGTGTGTTTGCGAGACTCTGTGTGTTCAAGTTGACTTTAAAAATATTTATTTTTGCAGGATGGGGCTTTTTAAAATTCCTGAAGTGTTTCCCCCCCCCTTTTTTTGCACCAAATAGCAACCAATTCTGATAAACAATGTGGTGTGCTTTTTTTTTTTGTCATGCTTAAAATAATTGCTGTTCAGCAGATGACTGAATATAATTTAAATTTAGTAGGAGCTAATTTCATATGAAGAAAAGCATTTTCCAGCAGGTTGTTTTTCCCCCCACACCAGATGAGAGAGGGATGTCAAATTGGTTGGCAGATCCAGAACACAGAATTCCAGCATCCTTTGCAGGTATACCTACCACCAATGGTTGGCTTTCATTGTGTAGAAATGTATTTATTTAATCTCTTTCTTTTAAAAACATGCATAATTATGTTATGGCAGCAATATTGTTTGTAGCAACGGAAGAAATTAGACCTCTCTATATACTGTAAGCCTTATTGACCTTTGATAAATGGTGGTTACTAGTTACACCACACCTGTTTGGCTGGGGGCATTAGAAAACAAAACAGTTTGGCCAGTGACGGAGAGAAAATGATCCTCTGGTATGATCTAAAAATAGGACAGAAGTGAGCCCATTTTGGTGAATGTGTGTAGGAGAAGGAATAGTAATAACTAGCTGGGCTGGGCACAGAGCATCTGCACCTCTACTACTCCCCCCCACCCACCCCCACCACTACCTGCCCACCTGCCATCATCATCATCATTTTCTCTCCCCACATTTTCTTGGTCTGCCCACCTGCCCCCACCCCCTGCTGTTGTTTTCTCCCTCCCCCCACCTGCCACCGCTGTTTTCTCTGCCCGCTGCCACCATCGTTGCTGTTTTCTCCCCGCCTGCCTGCCTGACCGACTGGCGCCACCACTTTCCTCTTCTCCTGCCAGCAGCTCACTCGTGTATATATATATGAACACTGTCTTCGCTCTTGACCTTAATCCATCCAAAGGTCTGAATTTAGGTTATCTTCGATCTGGTTTCAGACCTCATTGGGATGGAGACAGCTCTGGTTGTCCTAGTTGGCAATTTGAACTGGGAACTAGAGGGGTTTGCAGTGTCCCTGTTGGTTCTTCTAAACCTCACATCCGCTTTTGATACCATGGGCCATGATATCCTCCTGGGGTTCTCTTTTGTAATGGTTTCAGTCTAGGAGTGTCATTAAAGGGAGGTCCCTGGGGCATGGGCCCCCAGTGAATTGCTTAGAGCCCTGAACCTCATCAGCCACCCCCCTCCTCCATGACCTTTTCCAGAAAGGAAGTGCAGCAGTGGAGCACAGGGCACAGGAGAATGCTCCTGCCCTCACCTACCTCTTTGCTGCTTCCACCTTCATAGGTGCTCTATTATAATAGTATTAGAGATTTTTAAAAACGTAAGTAATTATTCTGGGGTTGATTGAATGTAATCATCAAGAGGGGGTGTGGGCCAGGCCCTTGATCTTTTCCATACCTAGCAACACCCCTGTTTTAGTCCTTTCTGGAGGGGCAAGTCCAGAGATGGTGCCTGGGGACTGATGTTCTCACTTGGTCTTGGGTTTATCAGGGTCCCACAGGGTTCCATCTTGTGTGTACCCCATGCTGTTCAACTAAAGGTAAAGGTGTGCCATCAATACTACATGAAAAAAGAAATCATCTGTGGTCTAGAGCTCAGTGCCATCAATACTCAGATGATACCCAGCCCTTTGTCTCCTTTCCATCTCAATCTGGGTCTTCTGAATCATTGAGGCTATTCACATGATGGGACAAAATCAGGCTGGTGGAGGCTAGCCCGATTTCATTCCATCGTGTAAACCACCGGGCTCGGCTGTGAGCCCGGTGGTTCTTAAGCGGGTAACCTGCCTAACTACCCCTGCCCTTAAACCAGGTTTGCGGAGTGAGCACTCAAAAACCTGGTTTTAAAAATAGTGAGTATCCGCAGCATGGCTCCGCGCCGTGGCTACTCATGAGGAGACTCCCAGAGGGGAGGTAAAAAGCCACCTCCCAGTTCTGGAGGTCTTGCCAGCATGCCATGCATGCACGCTCGCGCAGGGCATGCTGGAGCTTCCGGGGGCCGATTGGCCTCTGCTCCCCCCAGCACCCACCGGCTCCGTAACGGAGCCGGCAGCCATGTAGGTGGCCACTTTGGCCGCCCAGAGCAGACTCTGGGAAAGAGCAGGCTCATGTGCTGGGAAAGCAGGCTAAGCCCGCTCTCTGCGCTCACCCTCCCCAGGCGGGTCTCATTGATCGTGAGACCCACCTCATTGTCTGAAGTCAATGACAGACTGGATAACTTAAGCTTAATCCAGACAATACAGAGGTGCTCCTAGTCAGTAAAGCTGCTGATCTGGGAAAAGGAATTCAGCCTCTGCTAAGTAGGGTAGCAGAGGGTAGCACTCCCCTTGAAAACTAACATTCTCATCTGGGGGTACTTTGTAGCCTAACATTGAACTGGGATGCATTTGCCCAGTTTCAGTTATACAAGCTGTGTCCATTTCTAGAAAGGTTGTGTCTAGCAATGGTGGCTATGTATATATGTATGTATGTGTGTATGTGTGTATGTATGTATTCATTCATTCATTCATTTTTCAATGCTCTCAAATTGATTCAGGATTATTTAGAGCACAACACCAATCACCCAGGTTTATTTGCTCCACCTGGATTTAAGATGAAGGTTGAGGCACTGGGGCATGTGATTGGCTAGAGGATCTGGGAGGCCCAAAGCTTGAGAGCAGTTGCAACCTTCACCCTCTCAGATTCCTTTTTGGCATCCCTCCCTCCTTCACTTGAGTGTAGTGTGGGCTTTGGCTGGTCACTCCTTTTGGAGGTCAAGTAGTATTTTTATGGCTCCTGTCAGAATTGATCAATGATGGGAGTCTCTCTCTCTCTCTCTCTCTTTTATTTTTTTGCCTACCTCATACTATCCTCTGTAGTTACTTAAGGTTCCTTCCTTGGTCACAATGGCAGGTATAATGCGGGACTGAGGGTTAACCTCAATTAACCTCATTTGGTGAGCAACTCAAGGTATGTGTTTGTCATAAGGAAGAGCCCTTAGTCCCTAGAAGCTTTGTGGGTCAGAGAGTGTTGGCTGGGGGTTTTCTCTTGGTTGCAACATCTGGTTCTACCTGAGGTTCCATGTGTTGTCTGAACTAGCCCATTGTCTGTGTGTGGGAAAGGAGAAACAGTTTGGTAGTTTCAATCAAGCCAGAGAAGGAGAAAGAAGACTTACAGTTCACACATTATTGACAGCAGCAACCCTCCTGTGGTTAAAGAGCACATGGACACCCCATTCCTCTACCACACAATTAAAAACATATAAATTGGGGCCTCCATATTGATGCCTGTTCATGGAAGCCACCGACTCACACCCAGTTCTTTTCCTGGAAGGAAATGGAGAGAAACTACAAGGGGAATTCCATGCAACCAGGTATTAGCATGGAGGAGATTCTGACTCAGTTTCTTTGAAGTAGAGGCAAGGAGTGCCTAGCTCTTCCACCACCATGTGAAGACTATTGCTGTTAACATATAAACAAAGGTGGGTTTTTTTTGGGGGGGGGGTTTGCATCTGGCTAGCAAGAAGGAGTCTTGAGTGAAGATTCCAAAGGTGTGCTGTGGATTCTGAGGGACTAGTGCTTAAGTAGCGCAGCAGGGAAATGCTTGACTAACAAGCAGAAGGTTGCTGGTTTGAATCCCCGCTGGTACTATATTGGGCAGCAGTGATATATACGAGGATGCTGAAAGGAATCATCTCATAGTGCGCGGGAGAAGGCAATAGTAAACCCCTCCTGTATTCTACCAAAGAAAACCTCAGGGCTCTGTGGGTGCAAGGAGTCGAAATTGACTTGGCACACTTTACCTTAGTGCAGTTTTAAAGACTAGAACTCTTTGTTCCTAGCGGTGAGCGGGAAGAGCAAGCTAAGCCCACTCTCCCCGCTCATGAGTGGGCAGGGAGCCCTGGGTGGCCGGATCGGCCGCCCACACAATGGCTGGCTCCGAGACAGAGCTGGCAGGGGCTGGGGAGCTTGGGGGCTGCGTGGCCCCCGGAAGCCCCAGTATGCCCTGCGCGAGTGCGCAGGGCATACTGGGGAGACCCCCAAGCCAGGAGGCTGCTTTTAAGCCTCCCGGCTGGGGGTCTACTTGCAAGTAGCCACGGTGCGGAGCCTCAGCGCAGCTACTCATGAGCAGATAGCCCAGGTTTGCGGAGCACTCGCTCCGCAAACCCGGGCTAAGGGGCAGGCTATAGGAGCGGGTTAGCCGCTCCAGAACCTCCGGGCTCGGCTGTGAGTCTGGTGGTTCTGACGATCACAAAAATCAGGCTAGGATTTTCCTAGCCCATTTTTTGTGATCGTTAAGAATAGCCCCTTTGTCTTATTCCCTGTTGGGAATGGGGCTGTAGCTCAGCAGCTGAGCATTGTCTTGCATGCAGAAGGTCCCGGGTTTACTTCCTGACATCTCCTGGTGTGGGTGGGAAAGACGCCTGCCGGAAACCTTGGAGAGCCGCTGCCAGTCAGGGTAGACAAGAAGGCTGTTCACATGACAGGGAGGCAAGGAGGATGGGTAGGTGGGCGGGAAGACTGTGTCATACTTACCTTCCCCCCAGATGATACAGAAGGAGAGGAGAGCTGGTTTAAGAAGAGGAGAGCTGGTCTTGTGGTAGCAAGCATGACTTGTCCCCTTAGCTAAGCAGGGTCCACCCTGGTGGCATATGAAAGGGAGACTAGAAATGTGAGCACTGGAAGATATTCCCCTCAGGGGATGGAGCCATTCTGTGAAGAGCAGAAGGTTTCGAGTTCCCTCACTGGCTTCTCCAAGATAGGGCTGAGAGAAATTCCTGCCTGCAACCTTGGAGAAGCCACTGCTGGTCTGTGAAGACAATACTGAGCTAGATTATAGGCCAATGATATTCCCCTCAGGAGATGGAGCTGCTCTAGGAAGAGCAGAAGGTTTCACATTCCCTCCCTGGCTTCTCCAAGATAGGGATGAGAAAGATTCCTGCCTCCAATTTTGGAGAAGCCGCTGCCAGTCTGTTAAGACAATACTGAGCTAGATAGACCGGTATATGGCAGCTTCCTATGTTCCTTTCTTATGTTCCTGTGATCTCTTTGCCCACCTGGCCCTGCAGCTCAGCTTCGCACACAAACAGCACTCCCAGCAGCTATGCAGCTTGCTGGAGGCTGGGAAAATGTGTCCTGGCCTCCGGGAATGCAAACCTATGACCTGAACCTCAGCTAAGAGCCAGGGCAAAATAAGGCAGGGTTCGGCTTGACAGGAGCGCCGGGATTAGGAGCAATCCCGGTGCTCCACATGAGCAACCTAACCCAGGCTTGGCCGCCCTAGCCTGGGTTAGGTTGCTCATGAGAACAGCCTTAATACTGAGCTAGATGGACCAATGGTCTGAGGCAACTTCCTGTGTTGTTGTTTTAACGTAGGCTATTTTTTTAAAGTTTTAAAATGTTTTGTACTGAATTTGGTATTTTATTTTGAAAGTTGCTTGGCGTTATGTGTACTAATTGAAAGTTGTTTATTATTAAAATTATTTTATTTATTATGTCTTGTTTACACAGTCAGACAGGTGTTATTGACTGGTTTGTTTTATCCAGACATCGAGTCCTTCCCAAGGACCTTGGATGGCTGAATTTTATTGTCAATTGTTATAGATATTGTCGCAGAATATAGGCTGTTCCCAGTAAAGCTGCTTTTATTATTATTATTTCTTGTTTACCTAGTCAGTTATTATTATTATTATTATTAATAATAATAATTCAATTTCTATACTGCCCTTCCAAAAATGGCTCAGGGCACTTTGCACAGAGAAATAATAAATAAATATGATGGCTTCCTGTCCCCAAAGGGCTCATAATCTAAAAAGAAACATCAGATAGACACCAGCAACAGTCACTGGAGGTACTGTGCTGGGGATGGATAGGGCCAGTTACTCTCCCCCTGCTAAATAAAGAGAATCACCACATTAAAAGGTGCCTCTTTTCCAAGTTAGCAGGGGTTAGAATTGTCATTGTCATTGTTATGTGTTTTAATGTCTATACACTGTTAGATGAGGACCAGCCCCTGACTCTTTGTCTCCATGCTAAATTGTTGACTTGCAGGGAGTAGTTTCCCCCACCATATAACTACTTCCTTTTATACCAGTGAAGCAGCATCTTTTTTCATCCAGAAAGATGCTCTGAGAACTGGTTGCTGCTTTGCCAGACATAAATACAGTAGGTGTGTCCGATTTTAGATGTTCAGCTCCCAGCAAGCAGTTAAACATGTCACATTACTACATGCATAATAATATGATGAGCTGCAATGACAAAATGTCATCTTCCCACCAAACATTAAAGCAACAGACACTATTTTCAACTAGGGAGAGCAGCTGTTGGCTTCAATTGCATTTCCCCCTCGATCTGAAAGAATGTGGCAGTCTGGCAAAATGGGTCCCTCAGTCTCAGGGGTGCTGCTTGCAGAATGGCCCCAAAGCACTACTGGGTTGTCTACTGAATGGGCAGGGTGCAAATCACTAAAGGGTTGTTTTCCTACTAGGTCAGAATTAAAAACTAAGGTTCTGAAAATGGTGAATAAGAGAAAAAAACACATACCATCAGTTGTTTGACGGATTGATTGATTAAGTGCCGTCAAGTCGGTGTCGACTCTCAGCAACCACACAAATAGATTCTCTCCAGTATGATCTGTCTCCATCAATAGTTCCCACTATTTATTTATATATATTTTTAAGTCCTGCATTTCCAAAACCAGCATGTCAGCAAAAAGGGTAGACTAGGACCTGGTCTGCAAGCCGAATGAGATGGGAAAATCTTGGGGTAGGAGAATGGACTGTACGACTTCAGAACACAGGTAGGAGATGCCACTTCGTCGAATGTTCTCTCATATATAGATTACTGCAATGCGCTCTATGTGGGGCTGCCTTTGTACGTAGTCCGGAAACTGCAATTGGTAGAGAATGCAGCAGCCAGGTTGGTCTCCGGGTCATCTTGAAGAGACCATATTACTCCTATATTGAAAGAGCTACACTGGCTACCAATACATTTCTGGGCAAAATACAAAGTGCTGTTTATAACCTATAAAGCCCTAAACAGCTTAAAGGTAAAGTGTGCCAGCAAGTCGATTCCGACTCCTGGCACCCACAGAGCCCTGTGGTTTTCTTTGGTAGAATACAGGAGGGGTTTATCATTGCCTCCTCCCATTCAGTATGAGATGATGCCTCTCAGCACCTTCCTATATCACTGCTGCCCGATATAGTACCAGCGGGGATTCGAACCAGCAGCCTTCTGCTTGTTAGCAGCTTAGGCCCCGGGTATTTAAGAAAAGGTCTTCTTTACTCTAAGCCCTGTTACCCATTGAGATCATCTGGAGAGGCTGCAGCTGCCAGCACTTGTTGTGAGTCACCCAAGGATGGAAGCTTGGGGTGGCATACAAATTTGATAGGTAGGGAGATAGATAGATAGATAGAAAATTCCCTATGCACAGGAAACTAGCAGAGCAGGTGGTGAGGTTCTAGCCCAGCTGCATGTGTGCTGATTTTCTCTTTGCAGCATTTTTAATCTATGGGAGCATTGTGTTCTTTCCTTCCTCTGGTGAAGTCTATTCATTTCCCTGCATGTGTAGGCTAGACCTCATGTGTTTCTGAGTTTTTCTGTTCAGATTAGAACATTTCCCCCCGCTCCCCAACCTACACTCTGAAGTGGTATAATTCAGCCACAGAAATTTCACATAGGCCTATGTGTTGTGTGGCTTGACTCTTTTTCAGTACAAGAAGTGCTCAGACTTATGACACAATAGTCCGATTCAGACATAATGCTGTACAAGTGTACAGACGTCTGTACACTCATACATGTGTTTGCATGTTACAAGTGAACCTGGATACAGGCCCTTCAAATGCATGTTATAGATAGGAAGTGTACTTCTATACCTGCACTCAACATGACATGTGCATGTCTGTACCTGTGTACACTGTATACTCGTACAAATGTTGAACATAACATGTGAAATGGGCATAATTGCTTCCTGAAAATTTTGTCTTAAGCTGAAATGTCTTAACTTGGAACTGATTTTCTGACAGGATATAATGTCCTCTGCTAACTGAGAAACGAGGCACCTTTTAAAAGTGGTGATTCATGGTTTACATAGCTATAAATAAATTAATAAATAATCTCCCTGTCCCCAAATGGCTCACAATCTAAAAAAGAAACCTAAGATAGACACCAGCAACAGCCACTGGAGGGATGCTGTGCTGGGGCTGGATAGGGCCAGTTGCTCTCCCCCTGCTAAATAAAGAGAATCACCACTTTTAAAAGGTGCCTCTTTGATCAGTTAGCAGGAAAAGCAGCATAGTGCCATTGCCTGCCTTCCTCTGCAGGAAATCCATGATGAGGGGTGGTGGGTGGGCTGCTGGGTGGCCCCTGGGAACACAATCTGCCACCTGAAGTGGCTTGCTTCCCTCTGCCTCAGAGTAGGGCTGGCCCTCCTGTGTGCACACATCCATTCACACAATGTCCCCCTCTGTTTTGAGGGGGCAAGATTATGTGAATATACTCAGGAAATGCAAAGCCCCCTGAATACTTCCACTTCTCTTATTTGGCTTTCCTTAAAAGTTTTCAAATGCTTCTTCTTGGTAGGAACCCTGAAATCTACTGTGACTCTAATCTTTACAACATTTCAGTGCCAGCCCTAGAACATACAGAGGCACAGCCACACAGAAAATTTCAGACTCCTAGAGTGTGCGTAAAGAGGGGCTATTCTGGTAAACCTAATTAGAGGCA
Source organism: Hemicordylus capensis (assembly GCF_027244095.1). NCBI lineage: Eukaryota > Metazoa > Chordata > Lepidosauria > Squamata > Cordylidae > Hemicordylus > Hemicordylus capensis. Next base: position 27,589,083 of record NC_069657.1, on the reverse strand, counting down.
GTGGCTGACATCCTGACTAAAGTTCAACTAATTCATTTGCTCACTGGTGGGAGCAAAAGTTGATGACCTCCCCTTCCCCAGGAGGCTTTACTGATAAGGCTTCTACCCCAAATCTCCTTCGGAAAAGAGTGTGTGCGTTCACATACCAGGCCAATCTACCCCATGGTCCCTTCAAGATCCTTGGACCCACTCCACACACAAATCAGGCTTTGTCTTGCGTATTCTGGCTTATCTCAAGGTATTTCCAGGTTTTAAAATGCTGGGTTTAAGCAATTTTTTTTCTGAAAATGACAGAGCAAGTAGGGAGAGGCACTGATTAGAATCATTAGCGTGATAACAAGGATACTCTCTTTAGAAATGCAGATGTAGCTCTTTAGTACTCTCCCCCCACCCCATGGGCTAGAAGGAAAACACAAAAGCATGTGAACTTGTATCAAAACAAAACCCAAGAGCAGAGGGAAGGGGCTGCTTCCCTCAGTGCCGCAAGTGTGATTCGAAGTGGCTTTGCTCAACATTTACCCTGCAGCATGAAGCCATGTGCGACTAACTCCCAGGAAATGCTCTATTCTACCGGAAAATATATCCCTGAGGGTTGCACAGCTCTCAAGGACATGTTTGGGGGTGACACAGAGGTCTTATGGGGGAAGAAAAGGTCATTGAAATCACACTCACACACACAAGCACCACTGCAGCATTAGTCTGGAACTGTTCAGAAGCATTGGTGCTACACCAGTACTTCTCCCATTGCACCAGTTATTAGTCAGGATGTCAGCCAATAGCTTTGGCATAGCTTCAGAGAGGGGATGCTAAAGAGGGACAAAAGACTTATGTGGGACTTATGTGGTAGCAAGCATGACGTGCCTCCTTAGCTAAGCAGGGTCCACCCTGGTTGCATATGAATGGGAGACTAGAAGTATGAGCACTGTAAGATATTCCCCTCAGGGGATGGAGCCGCATTGGGACGAGAAGAAGGTTTTACGTTCCCTCCCTGGCTTCTCCAAGATAGGACTGAGAGAGATTCCAGCCTGCATCTTTGGAGTAGCTGCTGCCAGTCTGTGAAGACAATACTGAGCTTGAGAGACCAAGGTCTGACTCAATATATGGCAGCTTCCTATGTTCCTATGAAACAAGACTTGCGCCTAGCATTTGGGATTCCTTGAATGATGCTAAATGATATATCTGCATGAATCCCTAACAAGTAGCCAGTATAGTCAGTCTCACAACAGTCTGCTGTTTCGGGATATGGGAGGAGTTGAAACCACACCTCACTCCAAAGCACCAAATAGGTGAGCACTGTTAAAAATGGCCAAGTCCTGTTTGGTGAGAGTATATGACTGTCTTCATGTTATTACTTAGACACTGCTCTTCTTTTTGAAATTTCAAAATCGGTCTCATAGGGCTTCTGGTAGTCTCTCCTCCAGGCACCGCTCAAGTCCTCACCTGCTTAGCTTCAATGACACTGCAGCCACAGGTACTTCCAGGCTATTCTGCAGGCACAGCAGTATGCTAGCAGCTCACTGCTGTGTGTGAAAAATCCTCCTGATCGGGGCCAATACATTTCATATTTCCATGAAATCTCTGAAGTTTTAGCAGGTCACAATTTGGCACACTGAAGGAGTAAGTGTGATTCCATTCCTGAAATCTCAGCATTCAGCCCTTCCATAGAGGTTGACTATTTTAAGGCTTTCTTTGCACTTACGTGTAAGACCTCACAAAGTTCCTAAAACTAGAAGAAGATACTCTGTAATTAGGTTAATATTTTATTTATGTTACATTCTCCCTCTGGTCATGTCTAACACAGAGGTTCTATTTACAGTCTTGCCAAATACCAAAGTACCAATCAACGGAACATAAATTTACTTTTGCAAAAAAAAAAAAGTTACTTGAGCAACATTTGCACTTGAAAGTCTAAATTTACATTTTTATCCCCACCCCCCTTCTCTGAAAATCTCCTTATTTGGGAAAAAATAGTTTTTCGAGAGTTTTCTAACACAAACTTTTAGTGCTTTTGAGACTTCTGCTCCCTTTTATATATTTTCTAATCAAACTATATTCTCTTTGCACTATAGTTTTAAAGCTGGTATTAATATCACCTGGAAGAGGGCTGGGGACATTTCAGGCTTGCAGAATCAGTTTTGTTCTTAACAGAACTGGCAGCGGCGTGCAGCTGCTGGTGCTGGGGGGAGTGCCAGCTGGGTTTAGAGGAGCCACCACTGTACTGCTGCCGCTGCACTGCCACTGCCAAAGTCAGTAAGGTGCCCTCTTGCCGCTCCCTTGGCTGCCCTTAGAACCCTTCTAGAGGCAGGATTCCCCTTTGCTTGTACAGGCAGGGGTGGGGAGACCACATGCTCCTGAAGCTCGTGGATGTCATTCAGAACCAAGTTCCCCACTGGTCCATTGAACTGGCCCATCGTTTCCGAATCGGCCCATCGTTTCCGAATCGGCCCATTGTTTCAAGCAGGATTCCTGCTGGGAGGATTCCTGCTGCAGCAGGGGTGGGCAACCTTGGATCTCCAGCTGTTGTTGAACTACCATTGTGGCTGGAGATGATGGGAGTTTTAGTTCAACAACAACTGGAGAGCCAAGGTTGCCTACCACTGTGCAACAGTTATTGAGATTTTGCAGGTGTGCCAGTTCTGATACTCAACAGAAGGATGCATATGTGGACATCAGAGTGAGATGCAAGTAACCCTACTACTACTGCTACTACTATGACGACAATGACAACTACTACTACTATACCAGTTTTCAACAAAGGTTTGCATAGTGGTTTGCACAGAAAAAGAATAATAGGATGCTTCCAGGTCCTAGTCAGCTGCGGTGGTGCAGCAGGGAAGCAGCTGGCCTAGGGAGGAAGAGGCTGTTAGTTCGAATCCCCGCCAGTGTGCTTCCCGGACTGTGCCTAGTAAATATATATTTGTAGTTGTCTATATTGGGCAACAGCGATATAGGAAGGTGCTGGAGGTGGATGATCTCTTCAGTGACAATGGCAAAGGCGTCATCTCATACTGCATGTGAGTAAGGCAGTGGTAAATCACTCCTGTATTCTACCAAGAAAACCACATGGCTTTGTGGTCGCCAGGAGTTGGCACCGACTCAACGGCCCAATCTTCTCCCAGTCTCCAAAGGGCTCACGATCTAAAAAGGAACAGAGGTGGACACCAGTAAAAGTCACTGAAGGGATGCTTTGCTGGGGCTGAATAGGGCCGGTTGCTCTCCTCCTGCCTAATATAAAGAGAAGCACCACTTGGAAGGTGCCTCTTTGCCCAGTTAGCAGCTCTGCTTTATCATCACAAAAAGCAGCTGGAGGAATGCTGTCATGTCGGGTCTTGAAGACATGTGTCACTCATTTCCAGTCTCTTCTGATAACTGACAGTATGGTCTTGCTTGGAGCATGGAGAGAATAAAGGATGCCACAGCTCACTGAGCTAAAACCTCCCTAACCATTTCCCTCCTACTCAAATCTGAGTTCAGCCCTGGCCCTAAAACATACTGAACTGGCATAAATGTAGCCTGTATATTGGAAAGGCACTTGCAAAGACGGGTGCTGTTGCAATGCACCATGTTCTTCAAAGCAAGTCTTCGCTGTGGAAGGAAGCTGCATAGCATCTGAGAGAAGTTGATAATTGTTATTAAAAGATTAAGTGGGTATTAACTAAAACACTGGGGGGAAATGTACCAAGGATGAATATTTTAGATCTGAGGGTCCCTTGATGCACTTCACTGTCTAAAGCAGGGTTATTATGAGGATGTATACATGTAATAAAAGCCAGTTCCCAACATTGTCACACCTGAATGTGACAGTGATACAGGGTTCAGGGCAGGGCCATGCAGGAGAAAGCTTGATAACGGAGGTCACCAGGTCACCAGGAACAGGTTTCACTTAAACAGGTTCACCAGTTTATGTGTTGTGGATTCTTGGTTGTGAAATAACTTCTTCATAGGGATTCCCTTTTAAGAAGTCGTTTCATAACTGAGAATCCACGCATAAAAATTCCTAAAAATTCATCCCTGGCAGTGAAGGCAGAAGCTCGGAGGGGACAAAATTGAGATTGCTGGGGACAAAATGGAGGCTCGAATCATTGAATCAACTCAAGCTTAAATCAAGGATGATTTGATTCAACCTCGAATCTGGTAAGTATCCTCAAGGGTGATTCGATTTGAGGTTGAATCACTTGAATCACTAAGATTTGAGTAGAATTGATTCGGCCACGATTCAGCACATCCCTACTCACAAATCCAGAGACAGAAGTTTGGGGTAGCATACAAATCTGATAAATAAAATAAATGTCTGTGAGTTAGGTCCTTAGTAAGGATCTTCAGGGGCTCAGGGGAGTAGCTCCAAGTTGTTGGGCTCAGGGCTACCTATTCTTTATTTTTATAACCAAGGCCACTGCAGATACGGAGATCATACTCACAAGAATTCCTATGCACAGGGCATTCTGGGGAGACCCCTGAGTTGGAGGTGTCCTCGTGGGTCAGTTGGGGGTGTCCTCATGCATCACCACAGTAAAAAAAAAAGCAGGGTTAGCAGAGCGCTTGCTCCGCTAACCGCATTTAAGGGGAGGGCTACTGTGGCAGGCTAGCCACCATTGAACACCTGGGCTCATCCACGAGCCTGGTGGGTCTCATGATGGAGGAAAACAGGGCTGGGATCCCTTAGCCTGTTTTTCGTTCATAATGTGAATAGCCTCATAGACTGACATTCAGAGCAAGGGTGTAACTTTGCAGCAGATGAGGAGCCTAACAGAACTTCCTAGCTAACTGCACCAGTACAGCTGGTGTACAGTACCAGTACAGCAGGGAAGGGGCAATTTTTTTACTCCCTCCCTTTCACCAGGAAGCTCTCTGTACCACCAGAAAATATATTCCAAGGACTGCACAACCCTCAGGGCCATATTATCAGGTGGCACAGAGGGATTCTTTGGGAAAGCGTGGGCATCAAAAATATCACCATTCTCCAGGAGCGGTGTGCATGAAACTGGCTGGCCCAGTTTGGTTCAAGTATGAACTGGACCTGAACCGAACCGGACCAGTTTGGTTTTGTCCCCCATCACCCTCTCCCCACCTAATTTGGTATGGCCGGGGGTGGGGTTGCGAACTTTAAAAAAAAATTAACTTACCTCTTACCTGCTTGGGGGGGCTTCTCTGAGGCTGGAGGGAGGGGTCTGAGAAGATATTCCCCCCCACCAGCCACCATTATGCAGTAAACCACCCCATTTGGGTGTTCTTTGGCCCTTCTCGGACCTTCCCTCCATTGTGGCAGCCATTTTGGAGGGTACCACACATGCCCAATGTGCCTCTGCATGGTCGGGTCCAATCTAATGGACCCATTCCACTCGCCACGCCTCTTCCCTCTCTCCCGTCCACATTCGGGTACTTTCTGGAGAGCTGCCTCTCTGCAGTCTGCAATACTGCAGAGAGGCAGGAGAGCTGGCTGTGCGGGCTTCCTTCTCAACAGAAGGACATCCGGCACAGCCAATCACACCGCTTTCTCCCTCAACTCTGGCTCCATGAGGCTGAAACTGTGGGGCTAGCATTTGGATGCCACGCTGGTGCCGCACAACCAGAGTTGAAAGTGCCCAAACTCTTCTCTGAACCAAAGGTTCAGATTGGAGTTCGGGAAAGGAAACTGGGGGTCTCTTTTGACCTTTTACTCCAGTTTCCCAAATCTGGACATGTGGCAAAGGAAAGTGGAGGTGAAGGGATCTCTGGTTTCCTATTATGTTTGAATCTGGCCTAAGCGTAGCTCATTCAAATGATCTTTGCGTCCCAAACAAGTTTCACCTGGGTTTCTCACTCTCACCACCACAGCCTAGGTCACACCATTAACTCTGTCACTGCCACCCCAAAGAGGTTTGGGACACAGGGACTCAGGTGAGCTTTGAATATATCTCCGTAAAATCTTTTTTAAAATATGAAATAAAATTGGATGGTTGATTTTGTTTTAGAAAGCTACATCAAAGAAGAAGCTGTCATCATGCAGTAAGATAAAAATTAAGCTTTGGTGTTAAGAATTCTAAGTGGCAATGAACATGTCTCTACTTAAAAAAACCAAAAACCTGTGGCATGATGGAAACATGCAGTTATTTAGGTTTAAAATAGCTTAGATAATACTTGACTTCCAGTAGCCTGTGGTGGTTGCAAAGTACCCCTAGCAGTGAAGGTGTTAATCAGCGTATACGGTCTCATCTGCATCTAAGAAACCCTGCAATTAAAATTAGTACTTTTATGCATGGTCCCCAGCTTGCTGCTATTCAAAAGCTCCTATCAGCATATACTGAGGATGTAAAAGTCCTTTTGAAAGTAAATAATTGAAAAAAATTAGAGGGATTTTCAAAGATTGTGGAGCTCTCCTTTAGGACCAGTACGAGAGCCCTCTCCTTCTGTCAAAGTACAAATTACCCCCATATGGTGATGTCCGTTCTCTCAACTATAATTTATTCATTATGCAAAGTGCCAAATGCCAAATGGTGGAAACCGCAGCCAAACAATAAAGACTTGGGAAGCTAACAAGTGTCCAGTCAATGAGAACCTAATCTGCTCTAAGACACATTACTTCATAAGCCATTCAAATATGTGTGTGTGTGTACACAGGTACAGATTCCAAAATGTATACTTTGGTTTCTAGACCATACTGGGTGTGCTCTCTCTCACTCTCTTGCTCTCCCTCCCTCTCCCCATCTCCCCTCCCCCTCTCTCCTCCCTCCCTCTCCTCCCTCTCTCACTCTCACTCTCCGTATCACTCTCTCTATCGCCCCTTCCCTCTCTCTCCTTCTCTCCCTCCTTCCCCCCCATTCTCTCTTCCTCTCCCCCCACCCTCACACACACACAATCAATGTGCTAATGCTGATTTGCACTGCACATAATGGGAACAATTCTTCAAGAAAACATAATCATAGGAAAAGAAAAGTAAAAAAATAAATAAATGGCAATGACTGTGTCAAATGTCTATATGGATGTGTAAACATCCTATTCATCTTGCTTCTTGGCTTCAGAGAGACATAATTTGGGGGACCTTTGTGAGGGAAGCACCCCCATATTTTTAGGAAAAACCCCACCCGCACATTCATTTTCACTAAAGCTATACCACTCCCCCCCCCCGACAACGTGAGGTTTGCTAAAAGAACAGTGTTTGAGAATGTGAAGGGGCCATTTCTCCACCCACTCCTCCAGTGAAATTATCTTTGTCCTGTTGTCACATGTGATTGGATAAATGGGCACAGGAAATGGGCTGACATCCAGAGCTGCTCTCCGAGGATGCAGCAAGAGTCGTGTCCCGGCAACCAGCAGCTCCCTGAGCAGCAGTGCACAAGGAGAGGGAGAGGGAGTAATTTTTGCTGATCTCCTCTGCTTCCAGAAGTGCTTTTTGCTCTCCAGAAATATGTCCTGAGGATCACCTAGCCCTCAGGGACATATTTCAGGATGGCACAGAACATTCCTGAAGCAAGGGAAATTAGTAACAATCACTCCCACCACACATTGCTACTCAGGAAGCCTCTGGTTCTGAGGACACTTCAAGGATCCTGGATGCCAGTAGGGTCTTTTCCCTTGTAGTGTCAAAGCTCTGGGATACCATCCCTGTAGAAGTCTGCTGGGTTCCTTCCTTCTATGGCAGGCTTCCCCAAACTGCGGCCCTCCAGATGTTGCTGAACTACAACTCCCAGCATCCCTAGGCACAATTTATTGTGGCTGGGTATGCTAGGAGTTGTAGTTCAGCAACATCTGGAGGGCCGCAGTTTGGGGAAGCCTGTTCTATGGTGTCAGTGGTTTTTTAAAAAACATCAACAAACTTTTATTGTGTAAAACTCACTACTTTCAACATCTACCTTTAATGGAGATTTTTATTTTATTTATTTATTTATTAAAACATTTTTATACCGCCCCAAACTTACGTCTCTGGATGGTTTACAACCAATGCCATTATACTGCATATCAGGGGAAGAGAGCTGGTCTTGTGGTAGCATGCATGAATTGTCCCCATTGCTAAGCAAGGCCTGCCCTGGTTTGCATTTGGATGGGAGATTATGAGATGGATCTCACGATCAGTGAGACCCGCTTTGTTCGGGTTAGTGGGGAGAGCAGGCTAAGCCCGCTCTCCCCGCAGACGATCGGGAAGCCCTGCCGGGGTGGCTGAATCGGCAGCCCACATGACTTCCAGCTCCGTGACATGCTCTGTGCAAGCGTGCAGGGCATGCTGGAGAGACCCCCAAGCCAGGAGGCTGCTTTTGAGCCTCACGGCCGGGGGTCTACGTGTGAGTAGCCATGGTGCAGAGCCGCGCCGCGGTAACCCATGAGCAAAAAAACCAGGTTTGCAGAGCGCTTGCTCCGCAAACCCGGTTTAAGGGGAGGGTTACTTGAGCGGGTTACCTGCTCAGGAACCACCGGTTTCACAGCCGAACCTCATGGTTCACATGGTATGCAAAAATCGGGCTAGGCTCCCAATTTTTTCAGACCATGTGAATAGCCTCTGCATGTGTGAGGATTGTAAGATATTCCCCCTCAGGGGATGGGGCTGCTCTGGGAAGAGCACCTGCATGCTTGCATGCAGAAGGTTCCAATTTCCCTCCCTGGCAGCATCTCCAAGATGGGACTGAAAGAGTTTCCTGCCTGCAACCATGGAGAAGCCGCTGCCAGCCTGTGTAGATAATACTGAGCTAGATGGACCAGCTTCCTATGTTCCTGTGTGCTGCAGTTTCAGGGGCTGCATAGTGTGCAACGCGCCATCTGCCTAGTAATGCTGCATTTGCACAGCTGCGCAAGAGCGCTCTTGCACGAGATGCTAGCATTGCACAAATGCAGCTGCATGATGCAGGGCCATGATTTCCAATGACCCTCCAGAGTACAATTGTGTTTGCGCAATTCTAGCATTTGGAGCCCAGAGCACTCTTGTGCAACCATGCAGATGCTCTGTTGCTAGGCAGACGGAGCATTGTGCTGTGTGTGACCCACTATTTATAATTCTGTTTTGTCAATTTAGCTGTGAAGTAGCCCTACTGCAATGTGAAAGCTGCTTCAGGGAGCCTCTGATTTGATTTGGGGCTTGGAAGGCGGGTCCCACCTCACTTCAGCTGAAATGGCAGCCGAAACCTCAGCCCCTTCTTTACCTCACCATTCTCCTCTGCCTCCTGTAGTATTTAAGGGGCAATACTGGCTCTATTTTTATTTTCATCCAAGTGCGGCAAGGTAGCAAATCTTCTGTGGGGTCATTTTAAAATAAATTCCAGAAGTGTTTTGTTTTTTTTCTCCACAGTCCTGGGAAAGGTGCAGGGTTGACTGGGAACTGTAGTCTTTTCTGGGGCTGCAGCAAAGGCTTGCGATCTTCCTCCTATATTAGATTATAGAGTGCATGCTTTATGAGACAGGGACCTGCCCTTGAACTTTGTAAAGCTTCATGCACCTTGAATGGTGCTGTATTGGCATATAAACCAGTATATCGCTGATATATTAATACCAACAAGAACAAAACCAATAAGATGTGGGGGAGGGAATTTGATTGTTCATTTGCTTCATCTGATTTCTGGTCAAGCACAGAAATATGATTACTTTGAGGGTATTCTAACGATCACTGGAAAGCAGGCTAAGGAAGTTTAGCCCGCTTTCCAGTCATCGTGAGAACCAGCGGGCTTGCAGGTGAGCCTGGTGGTTCCCTGGCAGCTAGCCCGCCAAAGTAGCCCTCCCCTTAGCCCAGGTTAGCGGAGCGAGCGCTGTATTGATCATGTATCGCTGCAGTGAGGCTCTGTGCCACAGCAATAGATGAGGAGAACCCCCGCTGGGTGGCTGCAAGCAGCCTCCCAGGCTCGGGGGTTTCTCCAGCATGCCCCATGCGCTTGCATGGGGCATCCTGGAGCTTCCAGGGGCCGCGGAGCCCCCAATCCCTGCAGCCCCTGCTGGCTCCATGACAGAGCCGGCAGTTGTGTGGGCGGCCACTCTGGCTGCCCAGGGCTGCAATAGTGATCATCTGCGGGGAAATCGGGCTAAGCCCGCTCTCCCCACAGAACCCCCTCCAGCGGGTCTCACTGATCGTGAGACTCGCGTCATTCTCTATCATATGATGGTTTGAGAGAAGTTTCACTTCATGTAGTATATACATATAGTTCCCCACACCCCCTGCCACACAGTCTCCTGTAGTTGAACAGGCATTGCAGGTTTCAAATCAATTTTAAAAAGCGTGCAAACCCTGTTTACTAAAGACAAAACTGGAATAAACATTAACATATACATACATGTACATAGGATATTTTCTCCTCACCCTCTGCACTCTGCCTTGTTAACCAGTCGACAACTGGTCATCTTCTGGATGGAAGGAGTTGTATCTCAGTGCTAGAGTATCTGCTTTATATACAGAAGGGCCCAGTTTCAGTCCCTGGCATCTCTAGGTAGGCAGAGGTGCACCTAGGTAATTTTGAAGCCTGGACCTAAAGGCCTTTTGGGGGCCACCCCCACCTCTACTGCCACCAGATAAGCTGCAATGCCCTGCTTTTTACACCAGAACATGCTCAGGGAAAGCTGGATTATTTTGTTGTTTGTATTTGTAGAAGAGATTCTGAATAAGATATTTCCCATTAACTTGCAGAGAGATACCACATTTTGCATGGACAATCCTGCCACTTAAATTAGCGGCCACTCAGCATTTGGAGGCCCCACCACCCAGCCAGCATTTGGAGGCCCCCCAGGCTTGCGGGGGACTGGACCTCCGCCCAGAAGTCCAATCCAAGGAGCGCCACTGTAGGTAGGGCTGCCTGAAATCTTGGTGAGCCACAGCCACTCAGTGGAGGCAATACCGAACTAGATGGATCAATGGTCTAATTTGGTATAAGGCAACTTCCTATGTCCCTATGAGCTGTTTCTAATGAATACCTGGCAAGGGAAAATATGACATTACTCTCCATTCACCCGTAAGGTGAAGGGAGAGAATCCAGAAGTAGCTTGAAAACAGACATCCTATTTGACAGGCTATATTGTCTTGGTTTTCTGTACTACTGGGATACTGATTTCACAAAGGCTTCATGTTTTAAGACGTCCTTACTTTAAATGACATAAATTTCACTCAATGTCTCTCTCTCTGTGTCTCTCTGGTGATTTTTTTTAAAAGAACAGCTTGTTTCACTGTTTTGTTCTTCAAATCCTCTTAATCCACTTTATATTGGCTTGTATTGCCGTCCCTGACAGAAAAGGTGCCAGCAAGATGGTTCGTTCTTGTCTCAGCCAGCCACACACATTAGCAATCCTCACAGCACTTGCCAAGTCGAACTCCATGTTCTCTCCTTCCTGTAGTTTTCTCTTCCACAGTAGTTGACATTAAGTGTCTTCCCCATTTCCTGCTACTCCTGTTCGCTGGTGATAGCCGTTCATGTCAGCCGTGCTATCTTCTCCTTCCTTTCTCCATACAAGCCACTATCCATTTATAGCTCTCTGTATTAAAAGCAAGTCCCTTTTCGTTGTTTTCTAAACATCTCCATTACATTCATTCTCCTTTGTTCTTTGTCCTCACCAATGGCTCAGAAACAGGACTGGGAGCTAAGAATTCCAAGTACATCCTCTTGCATTTTCTATACCACATATTACCTGCCTGTCTACTGAGTCAAAGGGGCTATTCACACGATTGTAGAAAATCGGGCTAGCCTCTGCTAGCCCGATTTTCTACAATTGTGAGAACCACCGGGCTCAGCTGCGAGCCCAGTGGTTCTTGAGCAGATAACCCGCTCAAGTAGCCCACCCCTTAAACCAGGTTTGCGTAGCGAGCGCTCTGCAACCTGGTTGTTTTTATCGTGAGTAGCAGTGGTGCGGCGCCACAGTTACTCATGAGTAGACCCCGGGCAGGAGTCTGAAAAGCAGCCTGCCGGCTCGGGGGTCTCCCCAGTATGCCCTGCGCACTTGCGCAGGGCACATTGGAGCTTCCAGGGGCCATGTGGCCCTCGAACTCCCCAGCCCCTGCCGGCTCCATCACAGAGCCGGCAATCATGTGGGTGGCCAATCCAGCCGCCCAGGGCTCCCGCCCTGATCGTCTGCGGGGAGAGCAGGCTTAGCCCGCTCTCCCCGCTTAGCTTCACAAACCGGGTCTCACTGATCGTGAGACCTGGCTCAAAAGCTCTCTCTCTCTCTCTCTCTCTCTCTCTCTCTCTCTCTCTCTCTCTCTCTCTCTCTCTCTGTGTGTGTGTGTGTGTGTGTGTATGTGACCAGCAACAATTGGACTCTTGGTTTTCAAGCTATTTTACTAGAAAGCTGAAAGCCATGACATTTGTTAAGGAAAGAAAAACTTAATAAATAGATTTGTGAAATGATTCATTCCCCTGCTGTATTGACAGTCTAATATAGTTGCATTCTTTAACTGAATCACTCAGTCCATTCTCACAACCATATGAAGGTGGGTGGAGGGGAGGCACATTCCTACCCTGAGCCTCTCAGACAACCCAAGCCCCCAGTTGGGTTTACTTTGACTTACCCAACCCTCACATGATTGGGCTGCCAAATGATCTAGGATGGAAATAAAACTCAAGCTGGGTCCACCGGTAGCTCACAATGCATTGCGCAAGCAACAGAGAGGCAGCCCTTCATACAGCAACAGCTCCCCTCTCCCTGACTCCACTTTTCACCATGTTCTATGGTTAATATGGCCGCTGGCAGCCCAGGGACAGCTTAAATGCATCACTGCTACAGAAGATCAAAACAAAAGATAGGACTGGCTCCATTTTTGTCCTACCGCACTTTTAACCTGGGTAGTGGATCTGGGCTACCCAAGTTTGGAACTGCTGGGTTGAGAGGATTCCTACTGCCCAAGATGACTACAGGTTCCTTAGTTAATAGTCTCCTACCCAGGAATATGTGGTTGTGAGAACAGGCTCACCAGCTGACATCTGGATTCGTGTTGCACTAGCACATGGTGCAAGATAGTTCTACAAAGATGGGAGCTTCTTTTTCAGATTAGCATTGTGCTTATGCAGTTAGTATTGTGCTTATGTGTTTATGTGGCACATCCTGTTTGATGACTTTTGGTACGCAAGCACACTGCTGACTCTACCAGTGGTACAAAAGCAATATCAGCAGTCCGACCCTGGATCGCAACATAAGGTGCAGATAATAAAGGGGGAAAGCTACTGGCTGCCCTGGATACCTGCAGAAGGGAAAAACCTTTGTGGTGAATAATGGCCACCTTCCTCTCCAGCCTCTGCTCAAAGAGTGGCATTGAACCAAATACCCAACCAGGACAAAGTGAACTAAATTGGTCTGCCTACCCTATCCAGCCACAATTTGGTAATACTCTCTGGTTATCCTCTCCCTTACCACAAAATCATGATGGAGTGATATTTTTAACAACCAGGCACTAACTAGTACCATAGCCAAGCAGGGAAAATGAGAGAATGCACACACAATATCTCGTGAGCTGGGCTGGAGATTGGATGAAAGCAGAGGCCGTCACACTCTCCATCCCCGACTCATGAAACTGTGTCTCCTCCGCTTACTCCACCTCTGTCACAACACCTTCAGATATCAGCACATCAGCTTCCTGCCAGATACGTCCTGTATCAACTGTAAATAAACCCAATCAGAATTATTCCAAAATAAAACAAATATCCCTCACACATAACCTTAAGTCATAACCAGAAGAGATCAACTCTTCATTGGTGACCTCCTCCTTCTCAATAGCAATTTGCCTCTGATGAATAACTGGGGCAACTCTAGTGTGCTGTTTTTGGTTAATCCATTCCTTGCTCCAGGCCAGCTTTTGAATGGTGCTTTAGTTACTCCAGTTGCGGAGTAGTAGAAGCAGAGCTAACAAATAGCCAGCAGCAAGAGCACGAGTCTGTAAGTGCCTCTCTGTACATAATATTTATTTCATTAAACTATTAATATTCCTGATTCCACTCCACTGCCTTGCCCTTGCATATCACAACTCTTTCCCTTGGATTCTACAACTAGGTTACCTCAGGTAATCAGAATATCTGAGCAGGCAAAAGCTTTTTTCCAGGCCTTACCTGCTTGTCTTCAGGGGTCCATCGAGGTATTTTTGGCACCCAGACTTGAGGCTGAAGGGACTCAAAGCCCTCTCCCCCCCCCCCCCCGCGGTCCATGCCTAAATGCACCACTGCTTGTCTTACACAAAATCAGACCACTGGTCCATCTAGTTCAGAATTGTCTTTACTGACTGGCAGCAGTTTTCCAGGGTTTCATAGAGTGACTGTCCATGCCCACCTGTAGATATCAGGGATTGAACCTGGGACCTTCTGCTTTCTGGTCATTTTTTGCTACCAATGAACTATGACCCCTTACTCATGGAGAGAATTCAAGGTGGCTATAATATCACCTTCTCACGCACTGTCTTATTGAAAATAGATCCGTAGAAATTCACGGTTCCTTTTCTCCCCGATCTCTTAATAAATAGCAAGTTACATTTTCCTTTTGTTATGGAAAATAATATGTAACAGACAATGTGATGTTGTATTTTCCTCAAGGAGGTATGAAAATATTAGCTGATGTTCAGGTCTCCAGGACTCAAAATATTATGGGTCATATCCTAGCATTGCACATAGGTCATTGCTCCATCATTCCTGCTTTATGTCACGGTGGGCTTTAGGACATAACAGCCTGCAAGGAACCACAGAAGCCTAATTCAAAGACAGAGGAAGACCTGGAAGTGAAGTGTAACTGCAGAACACACAGCCCTTGACAGGTTCCTTTCAATTGGATTTAGCACATCTCTGAAGAGCATTGTTTCAGCCACACAATGAACCAAAGTACTCCTTCTTGTTGAATTATCAGTCATATTGATGAACAAGGCGAGTATCCACAAGCCCATGGTATGTGGGATGGGGGTCAGAATGGGATACCTAGGACCTACTTTGTTGGGGTCCTCAGCCATGAGTGGTGGGTCAGGAAAGCAGATACAACTTCTCTGAACTGGCCTATAAACCAGTTTGGCTTGATTCAATGGCCGAACCAGGCTGGGTCATTTCGAGTCTGGTTCAGATTCGAACTGAACTGGCCAAACTGGTTTGGTGCACACCCCTACTTCTTTATATCAGACCTCAAGGAGCCATGATCCAGCAGGCACTGTATTGAATGGCCAAGCTCTTGCTCTTCTGAGAGCGCCATACATATGTTAGAGCCAACCTGTCCATGATGGCCGAACTGACTCTCAGCAACAATGGCTTAACAAGCTTAGAAGGGCCAGGCATGTGCAAGTATTACACATAGGGCCCCCACTCCTTTTTTGGCAGAGCTCATGGTGCCATTGAATTTTTGGGGGTGGGACCTTTCCTACAAATCCAGGGGCAACCCTGGGGTAAAGTTTGAAGATGGGTACCCCTGCCTGCCTTCAACATCTGCTTGCTCGCCTGCCTGCCTCTCCTCTATCTGTTTTCTCTGCCTGCTCACTTACCTGCCTGCTGCCACTGCTTGCCTCCCCATTGCCCTGTCATCACCTCCACCCCTCACCTCTGGCCTGCCCCCCCAACATCGGCAGCCTCTGCTGGCCTCTGCAGTGGTCCCACTAAGTCAATGGGCTGTGACATCATTATACCACACTGTGGCCAGGTAAGGTTAGCAAGTCATGCTGCACATGGGGACTGTGGGCTTAGTGGGGCCACTGGTAGGGGGCGGTGGCAGCTGAGCAGGGGATGACAGGCGAGGAGCCTTCAGTAGCCCCTCTTCTCAGGGGTCTGGGTCGGCTTGTTTTCTTCGAACACATCCACCCAATTAAAGATACATCCCTGCTCAGCATCAACCTTGATGCCAAAGTAAATTTTGCTTCATAGAAGAGAAAATTTCATCACTTGCATGCAAGACTTTGAATCATGCTTTTAATGTTGTTTTTATAGGGTTTCCTGGAAACAAATGGATATGGTTAGGGCAGCTCCATGTTTGAGACGTTTCCCAGCATGGTACCTTCCGGTCGGCTCCCTGTTCCCTTGGTGGGACTGCTCATCATCCCCTTGCGGTGGTATGTATGGCCGCCGATGCAGGTTTCTTTTCTTCCAAGGTGGTGTCAGGCCAGTAGCGGCAACACATGTTCTAATGACTGCCACCAGTTGTGTCCCTCCTGCAAAGTGCCCTACATAGAATCTGTTCACACGAGCAGCCCTACCTGGGCTTGTGATCATGGCCGATGCTAACACTGCCTCATTGAGTAAAGGGGTACATGGGCACCCTTCTACCCAAGTTCCTGGTTGTGTGCAGGTAGCAGACACAGAACCAGGAGCCTAGAGTGCCTGGCGGAGGGGGAATCCCTCAATACATTGCACTGCTCACATGGTGACTTTAGGGATATCTGCAGGCTGGGCTGCATTTTCCCAGCCTCCAGAATGCCACCCTGCCAAGAGCAGCATGGATCGTGATCATGTGAGCCGCATGCACCACGAAGCAAAGATCATCTTCAGATGCTGCTGAGGCATTGTGCAGGTGGGGTGCGGGAATATGACAGTCAGGAGCCAGCTAAAACAGTATTGCTACTGGTCTGCTGCTGAAACCCACGTTTGTTGCCAGACCTACCACTGATGTTACAGGGCAGTCATCAGTGCTTGGATTCTGCCAATTCCCCAAGTCCTAATGGCAGCCCTGGATATGGTGGCATATTCTGAACGCACAGTAGCCTGATTCAGACATCATGCTGTACGAGTGTACAGATGTCTATATACTAGGCCAGTGGTTCCCAACCAGGGTTCCTCCAGACGTTGCTGAACTACTACTCCCAGCATCCCCAGCTACAATTTATTATGGCAGGGGATGCTGAGAGTTGTAGTTCAGCAACATCTGGAAGAACCCTGGTTGGGAACCACTGCACACTAGTACACGTGTTTGTGTTCATTTTAAAAGTGAATCTGGTTCAAGTGTATCAAATGCATGGTACAGGTAGGAAGCATACTTCTGTATCCGTGTTCAACATAACATGTGAATGACTGTACCTGTGTAAAGATCTCTGCCTGTTTACACTGTACACTCATATGAATGTTGAATATAATGTGTGAATGGGCCTAGTGACATTCCTCATATGATGGCAAAACTAACCCTATTCAGACTTTATTTATTCTGAACATATGAAGCTGCCTTATAGTGAGTCAGGTCATTGAAGGGTCCATCTATTTCAGCAGAGGCCTTACAGACTTTTGGGCAGTGGACTTTTCCAGCCCTATTTGGAGCTGCCAGGAGTTGAACCTGGGATTCCCCACATCCAAAGTGTGTACTCTGCCACTGAGCTGTGACCCTTCCTAACATTATGTACATTATGTTGTACATGCACAGAGATGTCTATACCTATGCTTTAGTATGAATGATTGTACATACATTCACTTTAAAAGTGACCCTGGATACAGATCCCTGAAAATGATAGGTACAGATTGGAAGTGTACTGCTGTTAAGTGTCTTGAACTTAACAAGTGAATAATTGTAAATGCATACACTGTACATAGATTGTACATGTGTTGAACATAATGGCGTGGTCCACACAATCATACTAATTTGGTGACCCACATTAAACCTAGATTTGAATTATTTTCTGAACACCAAGGCAGGAGAGTTATTTCGGACCATAAACCACCTTGGTGTGGGTTCACACAATAACACTAATGAGAGTAACCCACATTACACCTAGATTTGACTGAATGTGTGAACCAGGCCATTGTGTGAAGATGGCTACTCTTATAGACTTATAAGTCTATATGAGGGTGAGTTCTTAAACATATATATCATTCAAATACAAATATAGTTTTATGTAGAGGTAAATATTCCCTGCTCAGCAGGTAGTTGGTATCTAAATCACATTCAGACTTCACATAAATACACATGTCAAAGCATTTATCTGGTAATAAAAAAACCACTCTTAAGGAATGCAGTTCCGATAGGGAAGTGTCAGTTATTCTTCAGATCTCTTGTTTCTGCCTCATTACTTTAAGCTTTTGACAGGGGTGGAGCTGAGCGAGAGGGTCAGAAATCCACTGCAGGCCTTTTCTCTCCTTACAGTTCTACAGGAATAAAAAGAAGGAGGAGGGAGTCCCCCATCTCTTTCATGCCGGGGGCAGGGGGAGGGGACCACCATCTACAAGGTAGATATACCATCCAACTTTTGAAATTAAAAGTTCAACAGCTCCTTCCCAATAGAAAATCTTCACCCTATCATCAGCTAGATGACCATTTCCTTCCTTCCTTCCTTCCTTCCTCCACATTTGGATAACATGGAACTTCAGGTCCAATGGACCTATGGTTCTGCTCCCCACCCCCACCCCCATTCCCCTCTCCAAATTTGGACATAACAGAAAGCACTCTCTCTGTCAGCAAGACTGCAGAGACAAGGAACTGGACGTGCAGGCTTCCTTCTTGCGTGAAGGGCAGCCTGAACAGCCAGGCATGGCCAGAGAGAGGGAAGAGCTTCTTCCCTCAACTCCATTTGCCCAACCTCAGTTTGGGGCAATGAAACTCACTACAACATGGTTCAAATTGGAGTTCCAGAGAGGAAACACTACTCTGGGCTCCTTGGAGGAAGAGCAGTATATAAATGTAAAAATAAATAAAATAAACTTCAGGTCTCTTGCATCATGAAACTGGAGTTGCACGCATTCATAACATCAGGATAACCTGTGGCCTCTTTAACTCCAGTTCCATGTTATGTGCAAATGTGGCCATTATAGCCAAATCTTGACATTCCATCCCACTCTCCTAACATTCCATACCAATTAAGCATGGCCAAGAAAGAGAACTTAGGGTGAGGCCTTATCAGCAGGAGGAGGACTGATCCCCCATAGCTCCCATTAAGTTGTCTGGAACAAAGCAAAGAGGAGGCTGAAATTTAAGGCAAAGCTGAGAAACAGTGGACTCTGCCTCGTATCAAAGCACTGAAAATAAAAACAAGTTCCTGGTCTCTGTCTTCTTCTCCGTTTCTAACATCACAGTCTAGCAAGACCACATACTTGTTATCACAAATTCATGTCACTTTGAAGAGGGCCCAAACTAGTTATCTCCTCTCCCAGAGGGAAGAGCTAGATTCAATGGGCTTAAGTTACAGGACAGTAGATTCCATTTGAATATTAGGAGCAACATATCAACAGTAAGAGCAGTTTGATAATGGGGGTGGTTACTGGGGTGGGTGGGGGCTGCCCCTCACTGGAGGTTGTCCAACAGAGGCTGGGCAGCCATCAGTTATGTTCTAAGCTCTGGATTTTGTGCATTGATAAGGGGTTTGGACAAGATGGCCTACAAGGGCGAGTGGGGTGGCTGGTTAAACTCACCTTCCCATCACATGAGTGATCATATGTTTCTGGGTGTGCGGATCGTGCTCCCAGACGATCCACGCTGCATGGTGCAGCACAGAGTTCTGAGGCTGGGACGATGCATCCTGGCCTCCAGATATCACACAATGGACCATGTAACATGTGCAATGCATTGGGGGATTCCCCCAGGAGATGGGAGCTCTAGGGATCCTTCTTTGTGGCTGCTGTGGCTGAACATAGCCCCAGCAAACACACATTCCCAGGGCCCGGTTTAAGGGCTCACTCAAGCCCTTAACCCTGGCTAACAGCCAGATTTAAAAGTGGTGCTAGGTAGCCCAATCCCTGTGGTTCTCACAGACAGCCTAACCCAAGTTGGGCTTCCCTAGCCTGGGTTAAGCTCCACGTGGAAACAGCTTCTATGATTCTAAGGTTGGGTTCACATGTAGCACAGAACTGGTGGCTTGGCCTAGCTGCACCAGGTACACACAAAAGCCCTACTTTCAGTATTGGGACTGATAAAAATCCAGAAAGGATTGAAATCTAGATTAAAACTTAAAGGTTGTAATGTTCACCTCAGATTTAAGATGAGCATTCTGAGGCTCTTATTTGAAGTCCAGGAATTATGAGCTTTGGCTATAGGCCTAACTTAGATAGTGTTTGTTACAGAGACCTGATCGTGTCAGGAGAAGGAAGCCATGTAAGTTGTCAGACATGGCCTGCAGCAAAGGGACCACAAAACAAGAGTGCAGCATTCACTGGGGAAGATGCTGACCCACCAGTATGCATCACACACAATTTGCTGCAGCTGCTAACGTCTCACAAAGGCCCTGGTTCAGTTTGATGTGTGCCTATAAAAAGTTATGGTGGTGGCAGGTCTTTCCCTTGTTTTTCTTTGTTCTTCTCTCAACTAATAAGAATCATAGTGTTGTTTGCAAACATTTTTATGTTTGTTTTTCCCTATAAAAAGAGATAATAATGTTATGTTCCAATAATATTAAGTTGCAATGTTATTTGCAAGATTGCAGAGCTTTTAATTTTCTGATTATTTCCACAGTGGGAGTTTCAGCTCAATTTCTACTAAGACACTTCTATCTGTTTTGGTTATTTTTTTTTTATTACAGCTAGAAGCAACAATAATTGCCTTTAGCATATGACTGAGGAGACAATTGTCATCCCTAAAGACTAAAATCATCAGCATGCATTTTTGATGTAATTTTTTTGGTAAATTAATTGAAGGATCCCATAAATATTATATATACAAAAATTGTTTTGTCTGTGCATTAAAAAAAATCTAAAAATGTTTCAGGCACAGCTGGCCCATTCCAAGAAAGCCCATGCACATATAGAACATGTTTCTGCTTAGGACCAACTCGATGACCCCAGAAATGTTTGATGCAGGAAAGAAAGAGGCCCCGTCCAGGCTCCATAGAACAGGGGGACAAACTCCTCATACTTTCTGTACTCTGGTGTTTCCCAAACCTTTGGTCGCAGACATACTAAAAGCCCAAGTAAGCCTCTTGATGCAAAAGACATATCTTTTAACTTTGTAAAGAGATTTCTCCCATGGTTGCTCCCAAGGAATTGATATTTTGATCTGTGGAGAAATAATCTGAAATAATTCTCAGATGTTTCTTGTTTATAGGAACCCTGAAATTAATCTTCAAATTTCAGTTTCTCCTAGGAGGGAATTTCCTCCAATTCTCTTCTGAATTTTGCTTTGGAGATATTTCAGTTCCAATCTTAATTAGAGACATACTGGACAGCATCCAGATCAAGTTAATCATGACCAAGTCCTATTGGTGTTAACTGTGACTAGCTTATCTCACTGCTTTCAATTGTGTTTAGTGATGATGAATAAGTCTGGACCAAGGGTTAGCATACAGGCATCCTCACTAGTAGCAACTGATAGACGAATCCTCCATGAATTTGGCCCATTCCCTTTTGAAGTCATCTAAGTTGGTGGGCATCCCCACATCTTGTGGAACAACTTGTGGAACACTGATTAATTAGTTGGGTGGTTAATTAATGAAGCTCTGAATGTTCTCTCATGCTGCTTCTCATGCTAATGGCCCTGTCACATGTTACTAGATCATAGCAACAGAAATTAGATTTACTGAGGAGCTTCCATTTAGCAAAACGCAAATGTCTTGAATGTAGGATTGCCAGATGAGCCATTGTCTAAAGGACACACACTTCCCGTATGCTTCAAGGACTGTCCCTACTTCAGTTCCTCCCAGCACTATACAGAATGTTTTGCACTCATGCATTTCTGGATTGTCCTTTACTTTGAACTCCTAACTTGATTTCAATTGAGCTTAAACACATGCTGATGAAGGACACTATTAAGTACCTGTTCAATGCCCTGATCCCAATAAAAACGTAGGGCCACTTCAACAAAAGGATTTTTCCAGGTAAAGCATTTCCAATCTAGTGAGAGACATATACATTATTTCTTTGTGTGAACATCCATTCGGAAACTGAAATCTGCCATCATTTTCATCAACAAAATGCATATATTTGCAATTTATATAGGATGACATCTAGTCTAGCACTGCACTCAATGCAGACATTCAGACTAACGCTGCACTGTCACAGGGGGAAGGGGTGATTTTCAACAATCTTTCCTTTCCTCTGAAACCAACCCCACGCCCACATGCCTCCTGAAAATATGTCCCTGAGGTTTGCTTAACTCCTGCTAACTGGGCAAAGAGGCACTTTTTAAACATGGTGATTCTCTTTATTTAGCAAGGGGAGAGTAACTGGCCCTATCCACCCCCAGCACAGTACCTCCAGTGACTGTTGCTGGTGTCTCTCTTAGGTTTCTTTTTAGATTGTGAGCCCTATGGGGACAGGGATCCATCATATTTATTTATTTGTTATTTCTCTATGTAAACTGCTTTGGAAACTTTTGTTGAAAAGCGGTATATAAATATTTGTTGTGGTTGCTCAAGGAGATATTTCTGGGAAGCACAGTGGGCTTCAGACGGAGGGGAGATAATTTAAAAAATAGTGCTAGTCTGGATGTCCGCCATTGTTTTCTCTATCTTAAGGACTTCCTTCCTATGTAGGAAATTCATATTGTTTGAACTCATCTTTACTTGGAGCTATCTCCAACTGAATGCAATGAACTTCTAAGTATATGCATTGAAGTTCAGGGATGCGGCTGCTAAATTGTGTTCTCATAACTGGCCTCTATTTTTCAAAAATGGATCAGAGAGCTGGGGACAGAAAATTACACTTCAGTGGGCAGCTGACCCAGTCTGTTGTCCTGTATCCACTTTGCAATCCTATCTTGGGTTGGGAGGTCCAGTGAGTGAGTGTCTTTTGGCTTAGCTTGATGGGTCCAGGCATACCCAGTATCAGTTTTGTGCTCTGATCCGAAGAGGTTTGACTGAGTTGGGGTTGCCCCTGGGGGATTTCTCTCCATTCCTTTCTGATTGGCACTGCTTCTGAAGTGGCACAGCTGGGGATGTCCGGCACCGATCTGCAGTGTATTGGATGCTGGTGGTCCTCCACTTATAAGCAAAACAATACAAAGTAGTTTTAACCTTTAAATGATGGCATCCACCCCAATCCAAAATTGCAGCCACATGAACATCTGAGGTGCAAGCTGGCTAATTTGTGGACTGTCTACCCCATTCGAACCAAATTCAGTACAGTTGCAGTGAGTGAAATACAGGGATGCCTCAATGGCATAGTTTGTGATGATGTCATCCGCGCCGATTCAAGTTGGCAGACGCATAAACTTTGGAGGCACAAGTGGGCTAACTTGTGAACTGCCTAACTGATTTGAACCAAAATTGCTGCAGCTGGAGGGACACACAGAGAGACCTCAATGGCATAATTTGTGTTGATGTCATCCACCCCAATTCAAAATGGCAGACACATAAACCTTTGAGGCTCAAGTGGGCTAGCTTGTAAACCACTTAACCGATTTGAATCAAATCTGGTACAGCTGTAGAGACACATAGGGGTACTTCAACAACATAGTTTGTGATGATGTCATCCACCCTGATCCAAGATAGTGGACCTGTGAACTTTTGAGGAGCAAGTGCACTAACTTGAGGACTGTCTAAACCATTTGGACCAAATTTAGTATAGTTGTAGTGAGTGAAACACAGTGACATCTCAATGGCATAGTTTGTAATGATGACTTCCACCCAGATCCAAGTTGGTGGGCACATGAACATCTGAGGTGCAAAAGATCTAACTTGTGGACTTTGATTTGAACCAGATTTAGTCCATTTGTAGAGACAGTGAAAGGAAAATAAGCTGATTAGTGCTTACTAGAACAGAACAACTTGTTTGTATTTTCTTTTCACCTTTTTTTGTCTGTTATGATCGAATGTAGTATGTGTTTTTATTGAAAGTTTTAATCCTCTGTTGTGAGCCACCCAGAGTACAATTTGTTATGGGGGGGGTGCTAATAAATACAATTTATTATTTATTATTATTAGCATTATGTGCATTGATTTATTTGGTCAAATGTTTGTCCTTCTCTTGCCAGGTGCGTTGGGCCAGGGTGCTGATTATAAGCCACTCCATTATGTTTTGGGCCCATAAGCCTGCGGACAGTTCCAGTGTGGGGACTCAGGTCAGCCTGGGCTATCTGGTGATGATCGGTTGGATTGGTATGA
The DNA here is from genome assembly GCF_027244095.1 of Hemicordylus capensis. NCBI lineage: Eukaryota > Metazoa > Chordata > Lepidosauria > Squamata > Cordylidae > Hemicordylus > Hemicordylus capensis. The sequence goes on along the minus strand of NC_069657.1, from coordinate 27,565,247 downwards.
GAGGAATGTGTCCAACTCAGCTATGGCCAGTCCTGCTTGAATTTTTGTAGGCCAACCTGCCTCCGGATATTCTTCTGTTCCATTTGGGTGAGAATGACTTGGGAGATACGTCAGGGCTGGCCATTTCCCATCAGAGGTTTCAAGAACTAGCTTTTATCAGAGACCTGCTTCCAATGGTCCTCCTTCTCTGGTCTAACCTCTTGCAGTGCAGAGTTTGGAGGAATGCCCGGAAACCTGGCAAGGGCTCAACAAAAGATCAATAGAGATATAGGGACTAGAGACATAGTTTAACAATCTTGTTTTTAGTTTGGGTGGGGTGTCTATACCACAATCCAGTAATTTATTATCCCACCTGGAAGCATTCGGGTGTGATGGAGTTCACCCATCTCCTCTGGGAGATGGGGCCAGATATATATCTGGGACAAGATATATTTTTGATTGATCTTCAAAGGGGATTGTCAGGGTTTTTTGAAGGGTTGGTGTTTGTTTGGAGGGCCAAGCTAGGCTAGCCCTCCACTGTGGCAGGTACTGGATTTTCAAGTTTATTGGGGAGCATCTTAAGGTATATGTTTGATGTTAAGAAGTAACTGGCCCTATCCACCCCCAGCACAGTACTTCCAGTGACTGTTGCTGGTGTCTATCTTATGTGTCTTTTTAGATTGTGAGGCCTTTGGGGACAGGGATCCATCTTATTTATTTATTTCTCTTTGTAAACCACCCTGACCCATTTTTGGAAGGGTGGTATAGAAATTGAATGAATGAATGAATGAATGAATGAATGAATGAAGTCCTTGTCAGTCCCTGGATGCTGTATGGCTCAGGGAGTGCTGGTCAGAGACTCTTTTAATTTGCTGAAGCTTCACCAGCTCAAAATGCTCAGCTTGGGGCTGGTGATGCAGCATTAGTTACCCCACCTTACAGTAGATCAGCTGACAGTATCAGCTCTAGGCAGAATGTTGTCTGGAGCCAAGGTGTTTTTGTCCTTTGCATTATAGGCAAGGCTTATCCATGGTGGCAAGTCTTTAGGGACCGCAGTGTAGGGGGTGAAGAGCCAATCCCCTTTCAAATCTTATTTCAATCAATAAAGTTGTGGACCTTTATACCCCTTATTGTCTGGGTGCAATGGACAATACTGTATTAATTTTGTTTAGAATACTGTGTGTGTCTCTCTCTCTCTCTCTGTGTGTGTGTGTGTGTGTGTGTGTGTGTGTGTGTGTGTGTATATATATATATATATATATATATATATATATATATATATATATATATGCTTTTCCACAAAAAAAGACATGGAAGAGACAGACTTCGCTGTAATTCTTCCTAATTACCTTAATGCCTTTCATTTTATTTTAGTGTTTTCAGTTTATAGAAACAACATCAGTTTGTTCCCAGTTTTAATGGTGATAAACTTCCACTTTCCCCTCCGAAAATCTCCACTATATGGTTATAAATGCCAGAAATAATTAGACAAAATGTGTGTGAAAAAACATAAAATTGAAACAATGCATCTTTTTATAATGGAATCAGTTTGTCTGATTATCTCAAACAATGTACATCTCCAACTGCTCAAGAGGGTCATTAGAGCTTATGAAGATCAAACTCTATTTTTTCTGCTTCATACATCCTGGACAACAATATTGTCTCCACAATCATTACATATTGTCTGTCTTTATAAATATATGTTAAGATTCCTTGTGCTACACTGAATTTGGAGTATGGAATACATCTGGGTTTTTATTTTTTATTTTAAAAAAGAAGAGAAAATACAAACTTCTGTCATTAAACTGGCAACTGCTCTGCAGAAATCATATTGGGATTTACAATATGAGTCTAGGGTGGTGTGTGTGTGTGTGTGTGTTTCTGTGCGTGTTGCATAGACTATTTTAAAACTGCATATAGAATTCCATACAATTATTATTCTGGATTTCAGAGGGATGCTGTTAATAAAAAAGAATAGTATAAATTTATTGTTCATTAACAAAACAGAATTAAAATGGCATCAGAAATTCAGGGCAAGATATTTTGTCTTCTGCCTTCCTCAGTCTCTCTGATGTTATGAAAGGTACAGGGGGTACAAAGACTGGGATACACACAGAGAGCAAGATTTCTCATTGCAGGAATATACAAAAGCATTGTGTCTCATAAGTGTTCAATAACCAAAAGTAACACGGTTGCCCTTCTACTTGCTAGAATCCTGCTTTCAAGGAGAAAGGATCCCATTTCTGCTGCTTACCTAGAGAAATCTGATTTAATATCTCAAATGCTTCATTTGGATCTTAGATGTTCATTGATTGATTGATTAAGTGCCGTCAAGTCGGTGTTGACTCTTAGTAACACTGACTTGATTCTTAGCAACACATAGATAGAGTCTCTCCAGGATGATCTGTCTTCAACTTGGCCTTTAAGGTCTCTCCGTGGTGCATTCATTGCTGTCGTAATCAAGTCCATCCACCTTGCTGCTGGTCGTCCTTTTCTTCTCTTTCCTCCAACCTTTCCCAGCATTATGGACTTCTCAAGGGAGCTGGTTTTCGCATAATGTATCTGAAGTATGATAGTTTGAGCCTGGTCATTTGTGCCTTCAGTGAAAATTCTGGATTGGTTTGTTCTATGATCCATTTGTTTGTTTTTCTGGCTGTCCATGGTATTCTCAAAAGTCTTCTCCAGCACCAAAATTCAAAAGCGTCAATGCTTTTTCTATCTTGCTTCTTCAAAGTCCAGCTTTCGCATCCAAAAAGTGTCATGGGAAAAAATCATTGTCTGAACTATTCTAATCTTTGTAGGTGTAGACACGTCACATCATCTAAATATCCTTTCCAAGGCCTTCATTGCAACCCTACCAAGTGCTAGTCTGTGGCATATTTCTTGACTGCTGGATCCTTTACTATTGATGGTCAATCCTAAAAGGCAGAAGCTATCCACCACTTCAATGTCTTCCTTATCAGTTCTGAGGCTGGTTGGTTGCTGTACCCATTGTCATTAGTCTAGTCTTCTTTACATTTAGTTGCAGTTCCAATTTTTTCACTGTGCTCCTTGACTTTCATTACTAGAGCTTGCAGATCATGTGCATGTTCATACCACAAGCTATTCTCATTCTCACAATCTTCAATCATTTTATTTCTTTATCCAAGACCTAAAACAGGGGTGAGCAAACGGGCCTCCAGCTACTGTTAAACTGCAACTCCCATAATCCCCAGCCACCATTTATTGTGGCTGAGGAAGATGGGTGTTGTCATTCAGCAACTGCTGAAGGGCCAGATTTGTCCACCCCTGACCTAAAACTAGGTACTTTAATGTTAGGGAAACACAAAGGCTAACTCTGCACTAGTGCAATGAAAAACACTGAACCTGCACAAGAAGGTCACAAAGCTGAGCAGGTGCTTAGTGTAGCTCAGTCTCTTGCACTCTTGGTCTGCTTGCACAAATGTTGTGCTTGCACAACCAGGAAAATGGATAGTTTTGCATAATTCCCTGCAACATATATAAGGCTTGTTCACATGACAACCAGCCAGGCTGGAAAAGTGTCCAGTGTGGGTAAAATCAGTGTGGTCCTGATTTTTGGTTGTGTGCTTGCTAGCATTAAGGTCAAAGATCATCTTCAGCCTCAGAGACAAGATGCCTTTAGATACCACTTGCATGAGGAACAACAGCAGGAGAGAGGGCAGGCCCTCAGCTCTTGCCTGTGGGCTTCCCAGAGGCATCTGGTGGGCCATTATGAGAAACAGGATGCTGGACTAGATAGGCCTTGGCCCTGTTCCAGCAGGGCTGTTCTTGTGTAAAAGTGAAGAGAATGGTCATGTACAAGGTGGCACCTTGTCAGACAAGTGTGTCTTACCCAGACTCTGTCCCCAGCTTTTTACCAAGCTAGGAGGAAAAGGTGTCTTACCTAGCTGTCACCTTACACACGATGTTTCTCCCCACTTCCTAACTTAGAGCTTGCAAGCACACAACCAAAAATTGGGAGTGTGCTCAGCTCTCCTATCAGGTCTGGGTGCTTCTCCTACCCTCTTGGGGGTGGTGTGGACAAGCCTATGGTATGAGGAAGAGGTTTCACAGGAAGAGGTGTGCCATAGCACCAACACAACACAAGTTCCCAACAAAGCAGAACTAGCTAGCACAGCATCCTTGTGGTAGTGAAACACATGTAAACTAACTGTTATGGAGCCACTAACCAATAAAGTTATTTAGTCTTTCTTTGTTCTTTCCTTCCTTCCTTCCTTTCATCATCCCAATGATTTTTCAGTTCGCCTCCCTGTTGAAGACTTTGATCTCTTCCTTATAGTATGTATGGATGTATTTGACACACTTGTATACTGCTCAAAACTTGCATCTCTTCACAGTTCACAATAACATACAAATTAAAACAGAATTAAAAAGTTTAAAAAAATTAAAAAATTTAGCACAGTGTTACTACTATTAAACATTGTGAATCCAATTAAAAGCCTGGGTGAACAAATGTGTCTTAACTTAGCTCTTATTTCCTCAGGGAGTGCATTCCAAAGCCTTGGGATAGCAATGGAGAAGGCCAGTCCCTGAATAGCCACCAACGATTTGGTGGCAACTGCTGTAGACAGACCTCTCCAGATGATCTCTATGGGTGATCAGGCTCATGGTGAAGAAGATGTTCTCTTAAATACTTCTTTTTGAAGCCATTCCAATCCCTGACCTTGGACGTGGCATGCATCATGGGCAACAACTGCTCCAAGTCCAGCTTCTTCCCTTCCATTTCATCACAGTTGGCATTCCCTTTCTATACACAGTGTACTTTTCCCAGTGGTGTTTTCCCTACAGGTTTGGGGAGCGTTCCGCTTCTGTAGTGTAGTCACTTCAGCTAATGATGCATTTGCCATCAGAAAATTTCGATTCTTATTCTAATTATAGCAACAAGCGGCCTTCATCAGGTATATTATGGGTATTTCATTATTTTAAATTGCTATCTTCTATATTAATTACAGAAACAATAATGATCTAGTCTAAAAAGTGAGCAGCTGTAGACTCGCCCCCTTTTAAAAAGTCTCATCTTAATGGTTGACACATCAGGTAAAATTAAATACAGATCTTTTATCTTTCCTCAGGGAGAAGATGGGGATATAGGCATGTGTCTTTAAATAGGCAGATCACAAAGTGCTGCTTCTGGATTTCACTATTAGAAGAGTTAATTAATTGTGTTCATTAAATGTCTCTGTTGCACAAACAATACAGCTCCAAGCACACAGAGAAGGTAGAAAGGTACAGAGAAAACCAAAGGAAATGTTAACAAAGTACATATCTTCTGGATTCATTTTAAAAGTGAAGCTGCAGAAAATACTGCTCTTGCACTCCATGAAAACTAGAATTAAAGCCAGCCTGTCTCCTACCTGTGGCAGTTGGTGTTGGGAACATGGGAACATTGGTGTCTGCCATATATCAAGTCAGACCATTGGTCCATCTAGCTCAGCATTGTCTACACAGACGGGCAGTTTCCAAGGTTGCAGACAGGAATCTATCTCAGCCCCATCTTAGAGATGCCAGGGAGAGAACTAGAAACCTTCTGCATGTAAACCTGCAGGTGCTCTTCCTAGAGAGGCCCCATACACTTACAATTTCTTACACTGCTAACACATACAGAGGCTATTCTGATGATCAGGCAAAATCGGGCTAGGGGAGCCTAGCCCGATTTCTCCTGACCGTGAGAACCACTAGGCTCGCAGGCGAGCCCCATGGCTCCCTGGTTAACCCACCTAAATACCCCTCCCCTAAAACCGGGCCGCAAACCCATTTTTTAAAATTGTGAGTAGCTGTGGCACGGCTCCGTGCCACGGCTACTCATGAGGAGACCCCCCCGGAAAGGAGGTGAAAAGCCGCCTCCCGGCTCGCGCAGGGCATGCTGGAGCTTCCGGGGGGGGGATTGGCCCCCCGCTCCTCCCAGCCCCAGCTGGCTCTGTCACAGAGCCAGCAATTGTGTGGGCAGCCGATCCAGCCGCCTAGGGCTCCCTCACTGCTCGTGTGCAGGGAGAGCGGGCTTAGCCCACTCTCCCCGCTTTGCTGCACAAACTGGGTCTCACTGATCGTGAGACTCAGCTCATAGTATCTTATTCAAATGCAAACCAGGGACAGACCTTGCTTAGCATAGGGGACAATTAATGCTTACTACCACAAGACCAGCTTTCCTCCCACACAAGGAGAATGGCAAGGCAGAGGAAGGAACTGAAACATTGACCCCAACTTAAAGCAACTGGGACAATGTGAAGCAGGACCCACCCACCCAAAGCCCCAAATCAAATGGGTTCCCCCAAAGTCTCGAGGTTGGCCCTGCATTGAATTGGGGCTGCATCACACAGCCCTACTTAAAAGATGAAAATATATTTATTTTATTTTATTTTATTTTATTTTATTTTATTTCAAAGACAAAAATCAAAATGAGATTATTCTATGATGATTTTTGACTAAGGGATCTCAGAAGGTTTAATCACATCATGGGGAGAATCACAATGCAGGGTGGAAGACACAGTGGCCACATTCAGAGGTAAAACAAAACCTCTGGAAATAGGCCAGCAGTTCCACAGATGTTACATCCAAATGCAGGGAAATACAGTTTAGTGAGGCGACGAAACTGAGAGTTCAGATTTGGAACTCCAGTCTGAACCTTCAGGTTGTAGTGAGTTTCCTGCTGCAACCCAAAGTTGGACACATTCTATGGTATATCTGAATGCAGAACTGCAGGCTGCATCCCCAGAACTGGAGTTGAGGGAGGAGGCTCCTCCTTCAACTCCGGCATGATTGGCTGTGTTGGATGTCCTTGAATCAAGAAGGAAGCCGATATAGCCAGTTCCCCCTCCTCTTTGCAGTCTCACTGACTGCAGAGAGGATGCTCTCCATTACGTCCAAATTTGGATGGGAGAGTCAGAGCAAGTGGGCATGGAACCATGGGTTCCTCATTACGTGCAAATGTGGCCAGCATAAAATACAACCTTGGAGCTTCACCACCACTCAATTCCATGTAGTCCCAAAGCACCAATAAGCTTGGGCTAATATAAATCAAACATTCATTAACTAAAGACCAAAGTTCCTTGTCATTCACAATCAATAAACACTCCCAAACATGTTTCAGCCAATCAAGGAAGACCTCTGCAGTGACTAATCTACCAAAAGGAAGGCTCAGATCAACCAACTAGAAACTCCCGTTAATGCTGTAAACACCCCTGTTTATTTTGCATTTCCCCCATGTCCATCCCAGTTTTCATCAGACCAATTAATAAATATCCTTCTCTAACAGGTCTCTAGATAATACACAGCAGCATTTGCCTGTGTGGCCTAGCATTAAACAGGGACCATTAAACAGTCAGCTCATATCTCTTCCCCCAAATTAAAGTCTCTTTAACTCCTCACATTCTTTTCTATACTCCAATATATAAACAAGATAATTTTAAGATGTCACTGGGGATTCCCTCCCGCACATGCTTCCCCATTAAAACCAGAACTCATAACACGTCCTATATCTAGGAACTGTCCTTTTAATGGCTATTTTATTTAGCATATACATGCACATCTACACACATACATAAAGGGGGGGAAACACTGAAAAAGTGTTTTGAAGTATTCAGAAATCTTTGGGAGACTGCTTGCAGACTGCTTGCACTCACTCTGTTAAACTCATTTAAGGGGAGGGCGAATTAGGCAGGCTACGTGCTTTGGGAGCACCTGAGAGCCCAGAGGTTCCCAGGAGCACTGGAAAGTGGGCTAAGTTCCCTTAGCCTACTTTTCAGGGATCATGGGAATAGCTTCTATGTTTCTTTTTTGATTGTTGTTTGTACAAAACTGGGATTATCGGTGGTGGTGGTATGGTGGTGGTGTGGTTTTTAATGTACTGAAAAATCCTAATTGAGGCTATTTTCACAATTTAGAAAATCGGGCTAGCCTCCGCTAGCCCGATTTTCTACAACTGTGAGAACCACTGGGCTCACAGCCGAGCCCGGTGGTTCTTAAGCAGGTCACCCACTTCTGTAGCCCGGTGCTGAAACCAGGTTTGCGGAGTGAGCACTCTGCAAACGTGGTTTTAGAAATCGTGAGTTCTTGTGGCGTGGCTCCACACCGCAGCTACTCACGAGGAGACTCCCGGCTCAGGGGTCTCTCCAGTATGCCCTGCGCACTCGCTCAGGGCATACTGGAGCTTCCGGGGACCACGCGGCCCCCGATCCTCCCAGCCCCCGCCAGCTCCATAACAGAGCCAGCAATTGTGTGGGCAGCCAATCTGGCCACCTAGGGCTGCCGCCCTGTTCATCTGTGGGGAGAGCGGGCTTAGCCCGCTCTCCCCACAACCCCCCTAGAGGTTTTTCTCATGGATCGTGAGAAGAGCCTCATTGTTTTACTACTACTTGCAGGGGGTTATTGTGTTTCTAATCGGTCAAAGCATTGTTGAAAGCATTTTGAAAAGATGCAGATGAGCCCATTAGGGACAGGGAACCATCTTATTTATTTTTTATTTCTCTATGTAAACTGCTTTGGAAACATTTGTTGAAAAGTGGTATATAAATATTAGTTGTTGTAGTAGTAGTTGTTGCTGCTGTTGTCATCTTTCAAAAACCCAGCCGTGACATGTTTTACCTCTGATCTGGGAACTTAAAGCCAAAACCCCAACATTTATTAATGAACTAAATGTATTGATTTTCACTTGCTTAACCATGTCGTTTACAGCAGAGACTCACATAAGATGGCCCACATCATGCTGTTAAGACTAAGGCTAAAATGGGATGCTCAGCAATTTCAAGAAATAAAACTGGACATCTGCCAGGTTTTCCTGTGTTCAGCAGTGATCTGCAGAGGAAACCATAGGTGTATGCGCAGGGTATCAGTAACGAGGGTTCATCAGTAGCTCCCATGCTCAGGGGCAGAGCCACTACTGAGCGAACGGGTTCAAAGAACCCGGGCCACCGCCTCTCAGGGGTCATGCCTCGCACCCCAAACATGCCCCGCACATCTGACATTAGATGTGGGGGTGTGTGATTTAGCCCCCAAATGGGGCTCCCCCTGTCTTTTAAGGGCAGGGAGAGCCACTCCTGGCCTCACTGGCCAATTTAGCTCCGAAATGGGGCCACACTCCCTGCATCTGATGTCAGATGCATGGGGCGAGGCTAAGGGGTAGAACCTGGGCCGGTACTGGCCTCCCTCTGCTCCTGGCCATGCTATATGGGGGTGGCCACATAGCAAAGGCCATATAACCTGCCCTGAGTTATGTGATGGAAGAAAGAAGGGGTTAACATTTAACAAATAATAATTCCTGCTTGCTCTTCCATACCTGGCTGTATAATATACAGTATGGCTGTTCTTACCATTATTACTAGGGTAGGAGAAACCTCCTATCCTAGTTGGGGAGCTGAGTAGGGCACAGGGGAGGAGCTATAATTGTGTATACAGGTTCAAAGTGCAGAGGCCAGCAGAGCAGTGGGCGCAGGGCAGCCTCCCCATGGGCTGCTGGGTCAGGGAGCCCATCGCTGCTGTGGCAGAGGAGAGGCTGCCAGTAACAGGGGCGATGTGGCACACTCACAGGGAAGAGAAGGGGGCCGCCAATGAGGCAGCCCAGAAGTTATCCAGGTGGGGAACATAAGACCATAAGAACATAAGAACAGCCCTGCTGGATCAGGCCCAAGGCCCATCTAGTCCAGCATCCTGTTTCACACAGTGGCCCACCAGATGCCGCTTGAAGCCACAGGCAGGAGTTGAGGGCATGCCCTCTCTCCTGCTGTTACTCCCCTGCAACTCAGAGGCATCCTGCCTTTGCGGCTGGAGGTGGCCTATAGCCCTCTAACTAGTAGCCGATGATAGACCTCTCCTCCATGAAGTAATCCAAACCCCTCTTAAAGCCATCCAGGAACATGCTGCCGGCATCACCATATGTTGGGGGGAGTGGGCTGCCCATGAGCACACGTCCCACCAGTGCCCTCCCTACACCACTGGTAGGGCATGCTCATGATCCTACACATTTGGGGCTTGACAGATGAGCAAGCTCTCCACCTCCAGCCTTGCTAACACATGGTTAAATATAGGAGAGTGCACATAGCTCTCCAACTAGGCTAGTTCCTACCCTAGGAGACCTCTCTGACCCTAGTTCTGACTGTAAGGACCAGAGGCGCTCTTACCTCTGGACTTCGGGGCCAAAATCCAGGGCCTCCACACCCTCTCCCCCCCCCCCAAATCATCTTTAGTCTGTTCTGGGTGGTGTGGTTTGTGCCCTCAAGAACCTAGGTGTTACAAGATGATACTTACCTTGCAGCTGGGGGTGGGGGTGGGGTGGGGGCTCCAAAGGCCAAGTGCAGGCTGCAAAATTACCTAGGTGCACTTCTGGTGAGAACTCACATACCATGCAGAGCGAGCCAACTGTCTAAGCGACAAGTCTTCTCACGGCTTCTGTGACACTTTAAACCCTGCCCGCGTGGCTTGTGAAGTGGAGAGGCTCCATGCCTACTAAGAAGTGTGTCCTCACACTCATTATTCCAAATGGGAGCAGCAGTGAGAGTGCAAAGACGCACTCCGTAGTAGGCATGGATTGACCCTGCCTTTGCCAGGCTCTTCAGTGTGGTTCAAAGTGCCACTTCAAAGTGCCACAGAAGCAACATTAACAGGTGGTTTGCTGCATGGTGTTGTTGTTGTCACAACAAATATCTATATATGGTTTTCAACACACACACACACAAACACACACACACACAAAAATTCCCAAAGTGGTTTATGTAGAAAAAACCATAAAATGGTTCCCTGTCCCCAAAGGGCTCATAATCTAAACAAATAAAAGACCATAAGGTAAGATACCATCAACAACTGGGTTTGGATAGGGACAGCTTCTCCCCTCCCCCTGCTAAATTTAAGAGATTCGCCACTTTAAAAATGCCTCTTTGCTCCGTTAATGGAGGTATAGCTCAGTTAGCAGGGGTGTGTGATCCACTGTGTGAGGTCAGATGAGATTGGGATTGTTATTTATTTCTTCCCTCATGGAACTCGGCATCTGAGCTGGTCACAGAGCCAGACTTGCTTAGCCTCAGCAAGATGGCGGTACTTATGCTCTCAGACCACGCCCTGGGATGAGGCATCCAAGTGGATAAATCAGACAGGCAGGTGGAGATGTGGAACTGGAGGAGGACCTGGGAGTGCAGAGGAGCAGTTGGGTGTCCTGAGCATATAGCTGGCATTGAATAAATGGATACACAAGGGGCCCAGGGTAGTTGTGGGGAAAGGAATGGTCAAAACTGAGAACCAGTTCAACTTCAAGGAGAGGAGAGCACCAGGAGCTCATATCCAACAGGGTGTGTGTGTATCCCTGGATGGCAGGCCTTCCTCCATTTTGATTTTGAAGTCAGCAGTCAGGGGCAAAGGAGGAATTCCCGAATACTGCAGCTTGACAGCAGCTGGGAGGGAAGGTACATAAGTGCTTAACTAGCAAAACTAGGGCATCTGTCCAAAACATTAAAAGCCCCAGGCCAGGGTTAGAGACCTGACAGCTTGCCTGAAAATTATAACCAGCTGCTAAAGCTTAGTAGCCAGTGCATCATATGGTGTTTGTGGTGTAAAGCATGGAGTGGGGAACAGTTAGAAGAAAACAAGGCAGGGCGAAAATATATCTAAATTGGGAAACGTCATGACTTCTTATAACAAACATCCTTAATTACATGTAAGTGTCACTGACATTTAATCGAGCAAAATCCAAAGGTCTATTCTGAAACCTGCAGCAAACATTTAATTTCAAAAAGTTGCTTTCTTTTCGAATGATATACAGTCATCCCTTGCCAACTGTTAGGGTTCTGTTCTGGCCAAACCTCGCCACTGGCAAATTCGTGGTAGGTGAGGCATTAAATTCTATGGGAAACGGGGTTAGGGAAACCACAATCGCAAAAAGACTTAAAAATAAAGGGGGAAAATACTTTCTTTTTGGCTAAAAATCACACCAAAAAAATCCTGTAATATCACCAAGAGTCGCCAAGAATGGGCAGATCGAACCTCTGGACATTTTTTGACCCCCCCTCCCCCGCCACCAAATCACTCAAAGGCATTTTAAATTGGCAAGGGACAGCAAGTTCAGCAAGGGTTAGCAAGGGTCACCAAGAGGAATGAGCAGATCGAACCTCTGACTGCCCCACCCCCAAATTGCTGAAACCTGTCACCATTTCCTATTCGCATATACTCAAAACTGCGGTTGGTAAAACCATGGTTGGCAAGGAATGACTGTAGTTACATTCTCAGGGATGTCATCATTTTGATTTCAACTTTTAGTCCAAATTAGTTTCTGGAATTCAAGTGGCAGTTAATAGGCTCTCAAAAACCCAAATATTGACAGTTGTACACATGTACTCCCTGACCGGGAGCCAGCGTGGTATAGTGGTTAGAGTGCTGGACTAGGACCGGGGAGACCCGAGTTCAAATCCCCACTCAGCCATGAAACTAGCTGGGTGACTCTGGGCCAGTCACTTCTCTCTCAGCCTAACCTACTTCACAAGTTTAGTTGTGAGGAGAAACTTAAGTATGTAGTACGCCGCTCTGGGCTCCTTGAAGGAAGAGCGGAATATAAAATAAATGAACTGTTTGGTCAATGACTGTAAATAAAATTACATTACATTACATTACATTACATAAAATGAAATAAATAAATAAATAAATGTTTTAGGGCTTCTGCAGAATGTGAGGAGATTGAAGCTGAACCTTAGGTGAGACCAAATGGTATGGCCCTGATCTCCCACATGCGTTCAGTGAATGTATGGGAGGAATGCCTGAATATGGTTTATTTCATATTTAGTTCTGCCCTCAGGGCTAAACTACATGTTATATTGATATAACTGTCCCTGATATGCGTAGTTTTTCTGAGCTAAGGAACACACAGAGAGAGAGAGAGAGAGAGAGAGAGAGAGAGAGAGAGAGAGAGAGAGAGAGCGCTATTTGCTCCAGGAGGAAAGCTCCCATTGCTGCAGGGGTTCAGTTTGGATGAAGAACCACAGGCCCAGGGTTAAATCTCCCTTCTCCCACCATGGGCCTCATCTGGATCAAGTCCCAAGTGACTGCCATTTAGCTCAGAAAATCAAGACATGTAAAGGCAATGAATGTTGCTAATATAAGGCCATTGTGGTTGGGGATGATGCGTCGTAGCCCGACAACGTCTGGGCACCCAAGTTTGAGAACTCCTGACAATGTATGGTTTGGCCCACCGAGTATGAACTGAGCAACATCTGACAACTCTGTTAGGAAATGAATATGGTTTGTAGCTTCAGCATGTTAATAGTAATTTGAAAAATGTTTACCAACTCTGACAAACCACAATGAAACTCAGTGATCCTTTCCCTCCTGCTAAGTTTCCTGCTTCCATTATGACTTTTTCAGCAAGAGATGACAAGACATAACTGAGGGTATGCTAGGGAGGTGTTACAGCTCTGGTTAGGTAACTTTTTATACCACTGATGGAATTTCCCTTCCTTTGGCGTAACAGGCCTGCAGCCTGGGGTGAACTCGTGCCCTTGGACCCAACACTAGCAACTCCTGCCAGAAATGCATTTTTCTTGAATTGCACATACTGAAATTTCTTCTGGAGGAGATGGCTCTTTCAGCTATCACCCCTGTGTCTGTCGTTTCCAGTGAAATGGTTGCAATGCACTCTATGTGCAGCTACCTCTGGAAAAAAAGTGTAGAGGCTGCCACTAATGCAGATTGCAGCTACCTTCTTCTTTTCCAGGATCATATTTGTCTAATCTGTTATGAACGGCACTGGCTGCCTATTAGCTTAGGGGCCAATTCAAAATTCTGGTTTTGACTTTTAAAGCTCAGCATACCCCAAGGAATGCTCTTCTCCATATTTTCCTTTTATCCGTTAAGATGAAGTGGTGAGGTTCTGTTAAAAGTGCCCCAAAAGTTAAATCAATATGGATCCTTCTTGATGGGTATGTTCATATCTCAGAGGTTCTTCTGGATATGTTAATTATGTGAATGGTCCCCACATTATCTCACCAACAAACATGTACAGTGGGTCATTGTCATATTTATCCGAACATCTTATTTACCATAAGATGACTTGGAATGTAAGACGACCTCCATAAAAAGTAAGGGTTAAATACAGGTTATACCTGCTTTTGCTCAAAAGGAACAGGACTCCGAATTTAAGACAAACTCCCAATTTCTAATATCAAAAAACCTGGGGTGGGGGACCTAGCCTTGGATTCAGGTAAATACAGTATTATTATCCCCATATTGGAGATGATGGGTTGTGGCTGAAACTTGCCTGTCAGAGGTGATAGCTCAACCAGGAACTTATTGGTTACTTTAACACCTACAGTTTGCCTCCATCCCCCCACCCTCCATCGACATGCTCCCAGATGATCAAAATCTGAAGTCTGGGAGCTGGCAAAAGGGGTGGACTGGCTGCGTGGGCTTCCTCTGACCCTGGAGAGACAGCCGTGCCAGCCAATGGGCTGGCAGCCCATGGGAGGAGCTTCCTCCCTGACCTCCCTGTTAGGGATGAAATCCCAATCTGGACATAACGGAGGAAGGAACAGACCCTCTGTTTTGTGAGTGAAACTCATTACAAACTGAGGGTTCATTCCCAGATTTGGGCAGCAAATTGGAACCACGGTTGGATCCAGAAACTGCTGTTCCAAGAATTCGGACATCTCAGGGGGCAAACCAGAGGTAGGTGCACCTCTGATTTGGCATGATGTCCAAAAGTGGCCAATGAGATGCTCGAGATGTTGGGCTTCCCTTCTTTCTCTCTGACAACATTCCCACTTTGTCCTTGGTAAGTTCAACATTCATGTTGATAACCTAATCCTGCTGCCTCCCACCTTCTGTCCCTAACCTCTTTCTTCAGCCCATGACTTTGGCCTGAGTCCTCCCACTCATTGCCATGACCACTCTTGGTCTTGTGGTCTTTAAGAACTGCTCTGTGTTGGATCACTCTGCTGTGTATACTCCCCTTTCTCATACCATCACATTGCTTTTACTATTACACATACTCCACCTTCCGCTCTACCGCTTTCATTTTCTGTGATCTATAAATATGGCAGCTTTCTTAGAAGTGTGGTCTTATTGTGTCTATTACCTGGCCACTCCCTCAACTCTACAGTTTCCTCCCTCAGCTCCTCCCTATTCTCCCCTTTTGATTTGTTTAACCCATCATGATTCCACCAAGTTGTTCAGCAGTTATTTATTTTAGACTAGGAGCTCCTTGGCAGCAAGCAGCTATCTCTATGTATCATTCCATGTACACAAATGAGGCTGTGTTAGTAAATAAATAATAATGACTTTCATACAAATGCATCCACACACTCATAGAGAGGAGGAGAGATTTTTGTGGCTCTCCTCCTTCTCTCTGTGGCCACTTATGTCTCCTGAACCTTTGTCCCTGAGGGTTGCAGGATCCTCGGGGACATATTTTCAGGAGGCACAGGTGGCTGCAAAGTAAAGGGGGAATTTCACCCCTTACCTGCATGGACATGCAGAAGCATTCCTTGTATCAGTGGTAGCCAGTTGGGGTGGAATGTGGGGACAGAAAATGACCCAAAGGTGCTGCTTGTTCACCCTCCTCTCACCTTCTTCTCCCCCACCTAGCTGCTTTTCCCCCTCTTGCTTTGCCCTGCCTAGATTTGTGAAGGCTTGGGGGGTGGGGGTTAAATGAAGGAACCCTTTCCCCAGTTTTTCTCTGTGTTTTTTTTTTCAAATCTCCACCCCACCCCCAATAGTTTTAACCCCAGATATGTGGGCTGCTTATTCGCCAGATAGGAGAACTCGGCAAATGAAGAGCCTGCTTGCCTAGAGTTCAAGTCGCGGTGGGGTGAGGCAAGGTGAGAGAGAGAGAGAGAGAGAGAGAGAGAGAGAGAGAGAGAGAGAGAGAGAGAGTTGGGTGGTGGCTGGTGGGAGGAGAGCTGGTCTGGTGGGAGCAAGCATGAGTTGTCCCCTTTGCTAAGCAGGGTCTGCCCTGGTTTGCATTTGAATGGGGCTCTAAGATATTCCCCTTAGGGGAGGGGGCCGCCCTGGGAAGAGCATCTGCATGCTTGCCTGCAGGAAATTCCAAGTTCCCTCCCTGGCATCTCGAAGCCAGGGCTGAGAGAGACTTCTGCTGGAAACCTCCTGCAAGTCTGTGTAGACAATACTGAGCTAGATGGACCAGTGGTCTGACCCAAAATATGGCAACTCCCTATGTTCCTATGAGTGAGAATTAGCTGCACCTGCAGCTCATTTTCCACCACCCCCTACCCCTCCACAGCTTGTGTGCAACTCTGTTTGGAGGTATGCCAGTAAGAATGATAAAACAAGAATGTGTGTGTGTGCATTTTTTAAAAAGTCAGCTGAAATATCATTTGGAACATCTTACAGACTTGGACAGAAATCTTTTACTATCGTTCATGGGGTTACTCCTGAGTAAGCGGTGCGGGGACTCGCTGAAAGACAGCATCCCACCAGGCATTTCCAGAAAGCTGCCCTTTCAAGTCTGGCTTCTTTATATTAATGTGATAGGCAAGCCAATCAATCCAGAGATGCTATGAAGTAGGAAATGATTTGAAACCGAGACGGAGCGAGAGCTGCTTGCCGCATGCTTCCTATAAGCAGTTTTAAACAAACAATATCTTAGAATATTCATGACAGCTGACAGGTTAGGGAGGCTCATCTGCTCGATGCACCAGGTTCAAAACACAAATGCATTTCAGTTTTAATTTGTGCCATTGTTACTGGGGCAGGGGGAGGATGCAACGATAATTTAAAAAAAGGACCGCCCCCTTTGCATCGTAAGCATAATAGTTTTATTTTATTGTATTTTAAAAAGAGAGTCTGTTGGGCTCATCTCAGCAAGAAAACATGCACCCTTTTCCTTCTTGTCCTTACCTTTGAACTGCAGGTGACTGTTCAGCAATGTTACAGGACAGAGATACACTTGTGAAATATTCAGGAGGCTGATGTCTTTGCAGCCCCAAGGGACCTGTGAAGAGCTCTCTCTTTTTTCCCCCCACATCTCTCTCAGACTTTAAATAATGAGCAGCAGAAAAGGTATGAGACAACATGTCTCTGTGTCTCTTTTGAAATCTTTTTTTCCCTCCATTACCTTGTTATCTATGCTCAAGAGTAGCGGGTATTCAAACAGTTCAGAGTGTAGCCACAGCAAAACACACAGACACACACTCACACACACACACACACACACACACACACACACACACTCAGCCAAGCAGAGTACCAGAAGATGCAGCCCGTGGTTCCAATCCACTAGGTTAAAAAAAAATTACTAGTTGGTTCTATTGAGAGGAAAGCATTGTGGGAATATGAAGTGGTGGAGAAACAAAAACACACTGGGGCTATTCTCATGAGCAGCAAAAATCGGGCTAGGAGAGCCTAGCTCAATATTTACTGCTTGTGTAAACCACTGGGCTCGCAGGTGAGCCCGGTGGCTTACAAGCAACTAGCCTGCTTTTGTTGCCCTCCCCTAAGCCCGGGTTTGTGGAGCGAGTGCTCCGCAAACCCAGGCTTTCTGAACATGAGTAGCCCCCTGGAGGGGAGGCAAAAAGCCGCTTCCCGGCTCCGGGGGTCTCCCCAGTATGCCCTGTGCTCTTGCACAGGGCATACTGGAGCTTCTGGGGGCCACACGGCCTCCGAGCTCCCCAGCCCCCACCGGCTCCGACACGGAGCCAGCAATCATGTGGGCTGCTGATCCGGCCGCCCAGGGCTCCCGCTCTGATCATGAACGGGGAGAGAGGGCTCAGCCCGCTCTCCCCGCTCTGCTGCAGAAACCGGGTCTCACTGATTGTGAGACCCGGCTCATTAACTAGAGATGTTGCTGAAATTTCCCCTAGAGCTACATTCAGAGTAAAGATTCCTCCTCACATGAAGCATTGAAAAGATGCTGAGCAGGGTGGCTCTTCCATGAAGCAAAGTGAGGTGGACTCATCAGGCAGTAGATTATTGGGGTGCCAGGAAGGCGGCATGATGCTTTTTTTGTCCTCTGCTCTAAATGGGGGGGGGGGGAGAAGAGGAGGAAGGGTAGGAACATAGGAAGCTGCCTTATACCGAGTCAGACCATTGGTCCATCTAGCTCAGTATTGTCTACTCAGACTGGCAGCAGCTTTTCCAAGGTTACAGGCAGGAGTCCCTCTCCGCTCTATCTGGAGATGCCAGGAGGGAACTTGGAACCTTCCGCAGGCAAGCATGCAGGTGCTCTTCCCAGAGTGGCCCCATCCCCTAAGGGGAATATTTTACAGTGCTCACATGTAGAGGCGATTATCATGATTGGCCAAAATCGGGCTAAGGGAGCCTAGGCTGGTTTAGGCCGAGCGTGAGAACCACTGGGCTTCGTTGAGTCCGGTTTCTCCAAAGCAGGTAACCCACTGAAACCCCCCTCCCCTTAAATGGGGTTTGTGGAGCGAGCGCTCCTCTAACTCCGTTTTTTGATCATGTATTACCGTGGCATAGCTTCACGGCACGGCAACACATGAGGAGACCCCCGCTGGGAGACTGAAACAAGCCTCCTGGCCCTGGGGGGTCTCTCCAGGATGCCACGCGTGCTCACACAGGGCATCCTGGACCTTCCGGAGGCTGCGAGGCCCCCAATCCCACAGCCCCCACCAGCTCTGTGATGGAGCTGGCAGTCATGTTGGCGGCTGATCCGGCCGCCCAGGGCAGACTGTATGATGGTCTGCAGGGAGAGCAGGCTAAGCCCACTTTCCTCACAAACCCCCTCCTGGTGAGTCTCACTGATCGTGAGACTCGCTTCGTAGTCAACCATTCAAATACAAACCAGGGTGGAATCTGCTTAGCAAAGGGGATTCATGCTTGCTACCACAAGACCAGTTCTCCTCCTGAGACAAGGTGGTGTTTGGCCCCTTGCCGCAGGTGCAGAGACCTTGAGCCACCACTGATGTTGAGAGAAGTCAAAAGGGTTTTCCTGCATCTCAGGGTTGTTTCAGGTTTCACCTAAAGGAGAAGCAGGAATGTATCTGGAGGTTCATCCCCAGGGGTCATCCAATGCAACTGATCAGCAGCAGAAACAGGATTGACAAAAGTAAACATGCCACAGAAATGCAGGATTAACTTATGGAACTCACTGCCACAAGCTGTGGTAACAACCACTGGTTTAAATTACTTTATAAATGGATTAGAGAAATTCATTGGGAGATGGGGGGTAAGGTCATCAATGGCTATTAGCAATGATGGCTACATGGAAGCTCCATGTGCAAAGGCAGTGGGCCACTGAATCATAGAAATGGTAGAGGTGGGGAGATGGCAGGGGAAGCCAATTCCCCTCCTGTCCACCTGCCCGGAGACATCTGGTTTGCCACTGTGGGAAGCAGGACTCTGGACTAGATGGACCTTTGGTCTGATCCAGCATGGACCTTCTTATGTTCTTAGGTGAAGCATTTGCTGGCCATATTACTCATTAAGCAGAGAACCATGATTAGGTCATCTACGAATACCCTCCAATTTGTTCAGGAGGCAGTGGTCTCTAAGGCCTTTACCCCTTTGTCTCCCAAACAAACTGAGAGGTGTGCATTTCTTTTAATTTTTTCTGTTTCAATTTGGACTGAATCTGAAACATCCCCATTTCATTTTTTGTTCGAAATCAACCCATCCGAAACACACCGATTTCATTTTCGGGCCAAATGTTTGTGATCAAAATCCAAAATGCTTTGGATAAAAAAGGGGCCCTGGGGAAAAACAAGTGGGTGGGGTGGTAGTGCCCAATAGGCGGAAGCTACCACCCAAATTTCAGAGGAATTGGGCAACGGGCTGATTTTTGGTGAATTTTTGAAGTTTGCATGTCTTTAAGGTTTTCCCCATAGGGAATGATGGAGGTTTCAGCAAAAGTATACCTTCACATCAGGGGGAAAGTGGTGGCTCAGAATGGGTTGTGGTGGGTGATAGTGCCCAATGAGGGCAAGGAAGCTACCACAATTATTTCAAGGGAATTGGGCAAAGGGCTGATTTTTAAAGAATTAAGGAAGTTTATGCATCTTGAAGATTTTCCTCATTGGGAATAATGGAGGTTTCAGCAGCCCCATAACTCCACTTGGGGGGCACTGGGGTGACCCAGAGTGAGTGGTGGTGTGGTACACATAGGTTGCCAACCACCCCCATACCCACAAGCCAAGGGGGTACTGGGTTTTGCTGTTTCTGAGGTGTTCAGTGTAGATTCTCTGCTGGAATATGAGATTTTCAGTGAAAAACAAGAATCCACTCTCATCTGCAACCAGAGGATTGTTGTGAGGATAAACATAATCATATACACCACTTTAGTGTCCTTGGATGAAAAGTGGAATATAAATGTAAAAACCAAATAAATGTGATTAAGTGAACCCAAAACTGTCTAATTGTAAAGTAGGTGTTCTAGAAATAAGTTAGAATTCTTGCCCTGAATTAGCTACTTATCTAGTAAACTAATAAAATAACAGGCCACTCACTATATGTTGTGATGGAAGAAAATATCACATGGGTCATACACCTGCTACATGTTCTTTTTAAATCAATCCATGCAGTCAATAAGCACTATAGATCGCTATGATCTGGAGGAGGAAAACTGGTTTTGTGGTAGCAAGCATGACTTGTCCCCTTAACTAAGCAGGGTCTACCCTGGTTGCATATGAATGGGAGACTTGATGTGTGAGCACTGTAAGATGTTCCCCTCAGGGGATGGAGCCGCTCTGGGAAGAACAGAAGGTTCCATGTTCCCTCCCTGGCACCTCCAAGATAGGGCTGAGAGAGATTCCTGCCTGCAACCTTGGAGAAGCTGTTGCCCGCCTGTGTAGACAATACTAAGCTAGGTGGACCTATGGTCTGACTCAGCATATGGCAGCTTCCTATGTTCCTATGATCCCCAATTCCTGTAAGTTCATGGTAGGTTTAGCACCAATTTTTTTTTTTTTTAAAAATTAAATACAAAAGCCAATATCTCCATTAGGTACAGAGGTTCTGTGGGCAAAGCAACTCTGCAGTATTTTGTAATTCAGAGAGCTGGGTCTCACGATCTGTGAGACCTGCTTTGGGGTGGTGAGCAGGGAGAGCGGGCTATGCTCTCCCCGGAGCCGGAGCCGGCGGGGGCTGGGGGGCTCGGGGCTGCGCGTTCCCTGGAAGTCCCAGTATGCCCTGCGTGAGCGCTCAGGACATACTGGGGAGACCCCCGGAGCTGGGAGGCGGCTTTTTGCCTCCCCTCCAGGGGGTCTACTCGCGAGTAGCTGCAGCGACCAGATAGCCCAGTTTTGCAGAGCGCTCGCTCCACAAACCCAGGCTAAGGGGAGGGGTACTTATGCGGGTTACCCACCTAGGTACCACCAGGCTCGCAGCTGAGTCCAGTGGTTCACACAATGGGGCAAAATCGAGCTAGCCTCCGCTAGCCCGATTTTGCCCCAGCGTGTGAATAGCCTCAGAGTCTATCTGCATGCACAGGAGGAACAATTTTTGCTGATCTTTCCTTTCCCAGAGCCCAGAAATATATCCCTGAGGGCTGCAGAGCCCTCAGGGAAATATTTAATAGCATTAAAAAGTGCCTCCAGGAGAAGGAGAGACTGGCAAAAATCATCCCACTCTGTTCATGCAATGGGACATTGGATTTCTAAACCCTGTGGAGTTGCTGTGCACTTAGCACCTTCACAGCATTAGTGGGGATATCAGCCAAAGATCATTTCATGGTCCTTTCCAAGGAAAAACATCTAAGAATTTTCAAGGGAAGCCAAAAGACTATCTATGTGATAAGTGCAGTTTTTCAGGAACATTCTGTACATCCAGCATTTCAACAACAACAAAAGATAACTGAAGCAAATTTCAGGAATCTTCCCAAAGAGAATCAGCTCAGAACTTTCAAGGGAAGCCAAATGATTTTTCTGCAAGACAGAAAGCCATCACTCAGATAGTTTCTGCACACAAGTCTATATAGGTTGTGAGCCCTGGTAGATTCTACATCCTGTATCTGTAAAGTAAATTGTGATGTGGGACATAGCCATATATATAAATAATTGCATGAGCTCTCAGCTGAATCTACCCACCTGACTAGGTCAGCTGGGAGGACTCTGCTCTATGTACTAGCAACTACTGAGGCTTGTTGCGTTGAGCACACAGGACAGGGCCTTCTTGGTTATTGCCTCCAGACAGTGGAACTTGCTCATGACTGAGATCTGCATGGCTCCCTCTCTCTGAGAGGAGACTGAAGGCAGCCTTTTTAACCCATGCTTTTGGCCAATGAGTGATCCCCGGCTCTTTGTTTAGGACATAGATGTGTTTGTCTTTTCCCCCGGATGTTTTAATTGCAATGTTATTATTGTTTTTAGCTTGTTGGTAACTGCCCTGGAGTCTTAGGACAAATGGCAGCATAACAAACAAACAAACAGCTAGCCAGCCTGATTTGCTCCTGGTTCCTCTTTTTGGAGGAGAGGAGGTTGGGGATCTGGTGTATATGCACACAAATGTATGCATGCATCCCCTTTGTCATACATTACATTATCCATGCTGCGAACACTTCCATTAAAACAAGGATATCTGCACAGTTCACTTCCATGTGTACGTAGAATTTCATTGGATTGTGAGTGACTACAAAGGACAAATGTAATTGCTCAGCTTTAGGTCAGAAGTGTCTTTTTATGAGGTGGTAGTAAGGTCAGATAATGGGGCGTCGTGTAAATCAGGGATCATCAATGTTTGGCCCCCAGATGTTCTTGGACTTCAACTCCCAGCATCCTCAGCTGCAGTGGCCTTTGGCTGGGGATTCTGGGAGCTGAAGTCCAAGAACATCTGGGGGCCCAACGTTGAGGATCCCTGCTGTAAATAACATGTGAGCCCAAATAGTGGACCTGGATTTATAGCAATGTTTAAGAACCATAGAAAACTGTCTTATAGTGAGTCGGACCACTGGTGCCTTTGTTGTTTCCTACGACTGTCAGCAGCTCTCCACATCTTCCCCATGATACCTAAGATTCTTTAGCCACCTTCTCCTGTATGAGCCTCTAGCCCTGTTCAGAAGTTAACTAAAACACTCGCATGCAGTATCTAACGTGGGGTCAGGAGTCCCACTCGCTGCCTCCTCTACACTGTTCATGGACATGCAGGCATTCGCCTGAAATGGTGAATGCTCTATCTGTGATGGCAGGCATTTCCATGATTGGGAGGTTGGGGCACCACCACCACCACCCCGACAAACAGTGGTGTATCCATAAGTGGAGCACTGCTGGAGTGAATGACAGGGCTGGGGTAGGACTTCCGGCCTCTCTTTAGATGCTGTATGTGGGTATAGCATCGTTTAGACCCAGGGTTCCCAACTTGCAGTACTGAACTTGTACTTCAGCAACAGTTCAGATGTTGCTGAAGTACAAGTTCCATCATCCCCAGCTACAACTGATTGTGGCTGGAGATGATGGGAATTGTAGTTCAGCAACATCTGGAGTACTACCAGTTGGGAACATCTAAATAGGGTTTCTCTGTATGCTCCATTCAGCATCAGAGACCCTGGGGCTATTCTCACGATTAACAAAAATCAGGCTAGGAGAGCCACCGGGCTTGCTAAAATAGCCCGCCCCTTAGCCCAGGTTTGCGGAGCGAGCGCTCCACAAACCCGGGCTATCTGCTCATGAGTAGCAGCTACTCGCGACTAGACCCCCAACTGGGAGGCAAAAAGCCGCCTCCCGGCTCTGGGGTTCTCCCCAGTATGCCCTACGTGCTCGCGCAGGGCATACTGGGGCTTCCGGAGGCCACGTGGCACCCGCTCTCCCCAGACCCCACCGGCTCCGTTACGGAGCCAGCAACTTGTGTGGGCGGCCGATCCAGCCACCCAGGGCTCCCTGCTTGGTCATCTGCGGGAAGAGCTGGCTTAGCCTGCTCTCCCCACAGTTTTGCAGAAAGTGGGTCTCACGGATCGTGAGACCCGCCTCCCTTTTTTGTATTCTATCAGGTCCTTTTCTGTGGTGGCACCAGCTTTGCAGAATGCCCTCTTTAGGGCAGCCCATATATTTCTACCTTAAGATGCCTGGCCAAGACCTGGCTTTTCCAGGGGCTTTCAGGAATGGTTGATTTGATCAATATCTGCTGTGTTGATTTCAATTTGCTACTGTGTATGTTTTGGATTTATTGTCGTGTTTGTATGTGGCTGCTTTATTGTTTTAACTTGACCTGTGTGTTGCAAGCTGCTTCAGATGACTTGCTAAGAGAGGTATGATATTAATTTTTAAAACAAATAACAAATAAATAAATCACCAGAGATGCCAGGGATGGAAACTTGGGTCTTATGCAACCAAAGACTGTAGACCTACCACTGAGTTCTGGTTCCTCCCCTTTAACTTGACCAATGATTTCAAGTGTATCCTGCCATAGTCCAATGTTTCATAAACCATGTCAGAAAAATATGTGCTATAATAAAAGCTGCTGTTATGCTGAGGGAGATTCATAATTTTTGAATCTTGGCAAGATTGTTCACAACTATATTTGCCAGCAGAATTACTGAGCTGGCAAGATGGAACTTATCACAATTTCCACCATGTTTTTGATTACATTTCCAGTTACGAAAGCAAGACATGCAGGTTATGGTGTGTTTTTGGCATCGCCTCTGGGGCTCCTTAACTACTCCACCTTGACTCAAACCTTCTCTTGCATTTGCATATATGTTTTCAAGACACTTGTCTTTATATAACCAGTGCTTTCCCACACCACAGCCTTAAAAGCCCTCCATTCATTCATGATTTCAACAGACTAATCACCATTGCAACACAGGTGAGCACAGATCAAGTCAGAGGTACAGCTGACTCATCTGGGTAGGAGATATGATTTGTTTGCTTTATATTACCTGGAAAACTCATAAGTGATGTACATGTCCCTGCATGGTAAAAGAAATGTACATTCTCTTCCAAACGGTATGAAATGAAGGCAAAGAATCTACAACCTCTCAACCTTTGGGAAGATAAACAACCATTTATTATGTGGCTGCACATTACCTCTATTCTAGCTCCTATCCATTTCATTGTGGGGAAATTAGAAAAGAAATTCCATCTGCTAACTGAGCAAAGAGGCACCTTTTTAATGTGGTGATTCTCTTTATTGAGCAGGGGGAGAGTAACTGGCCCTATCCATGCCCAGCACAGTACCTCCAGTAACTGTTGCTGGTGTCTATCTCATGTTTCTTTTAGATTGTGAGCCCTTTGGGGACAGGGATCCATCTTATTTATTTGTTATTTCTCTGTGTAAACCACCCTGAGCCATTTTTGGAAGGGCGGTATAGAAATAGAATTATTATTATTAACAACAACAACAACAAAGGCATGACAAGGTAGCAGGGATGATACACTGGAACATCTGCAAAAAATACAAGCTACCTGTAGCCAAAGATTGGTGGGACCATAAAACTGAAAAGGCTGTAGAAAATGAAGATGCAAAAATATTATGGGACTTCCGACTACAGACAAACATCTGCCACATAATACACCAGATATCACTGTAGTCGAGAAGAAAGAAAAACAAGTTAAAATAATCGACATAGCAATACCAGGGGATAGCAGAATAGAAGAAAAAGAAATGGAAAAAATCACAGAATACAAAGATCTACAAACTGAAATTGAAAGGCTGCGGCAGAAAAAGACCCAAATAATCCCAGTGGTAACTGGCGCCCTAGGAGCAATTCCAAAACAACTTGAAGAGCACCTCAACCCCATAGGGGCCACAGAAATCACCATCAACCAATTACAAAAAGCAACTTTACTGGGAACAGCCTATATTCTGCGACGATATCTATAATAACAGCAACAACATTGTTAATAAAACAAACCAGTCAATAACACCTCTCTGACTGTGTAAACAAATAATAATAATAAACAAACCAGTCAATAACACCTGTCTGACTGTGTAAACAACAACAACATTAATTGTTGTTTTGATACTGAAAATGACAAACTTATATTTCATTCATTCATTGAATTTATATACCACCCTTCCATTACATTAAAATAAAAAACACATAATAAAACAATTAAAATAAATGAAAAAAAAAACATTAGGACCAGATTAAAATTAATATTTAAACTGGGCTAAAAAGATGGGCCTCTAAGGCTCTCCTGAAGGCCTCCAAGGAAGACCATCCTCTTATATCCAAAGGGAGCATGTTCCACAACCCAGAGGCGACAACTGAGAAGGCCCTATCCTAGGTCACCACCAGATGAACTGGTAGAACCTGAAGAAGGACCCCTCCTGATGAGCTAGGGTGGTGGGGATCTTGTAGAGAAAGGTGTTATCTCAGGTAACCTGGACCTAAGCAATCCAGAGCATTAAAGGTAATAACCAGCACTTTGTACTTTGCCAGGAAATATATTGGCAGCCAGTGCAGCTGTTTAAGAAGCTCCAGGGTACCCCAGAGACCGATCTGGCTGTCATATTTTGAACTAACTGGAGTTTCTGAACTATATATAAAGGCAGCCCTTTAAATAGAGCACATTACAGTAATCCAGCCTGGAGGTTACCAGCTGGTGTATCACTGTTTTGCAGTCGTTTTCCTCAAGGAACATGCAGAATTGTTGAATCAATCGCTGCTGGTAAAAAGTGCTCCAGGCCACAGCCTCAACTTGAGGCACCAGGGTGAGACCTGGGTCCAAGAGTACTCCTAAACTACAAACCTGTTATTTCTGGGGTAGTGTAACCTCATCTAGAACAGGAAGCTCTATCCTGTCTTGCAGATTACGACCCCCAACAATGAGCACCTCCATCTTGCTTGGATTCAACTTCAGTTTATTATCCCTTATCCAGCCCATTACTGCCTGTAATCTGGCATTTAAGGGGCTAATGTCATTTCCTGATATTGATGTTAAGGATAAATAGATTTGGGTTTCAGCAGCATATTGATAACACGCAGCGCCAAATCCCCTGATGATCTCACCCAGCAGTTTCATGAAGATGTTAAAAAGCACTGGTGACAAAATGGAGTCCTGAGGGACTCCATATAGTATTTCCCATTTTGAAGAGAAACTGCCACCAAGTGCCATCATCTGAAATCTATCCGAGACATAGGAGTGGAACCTCTGTAAAACAGTGCCTTCTACTCCCAAATATCTCAGGCAATCCAGAAGGATACCATGGTTGATGGTATTGAAAGCCTCTGGAAGATTAAAAAGAACCAGCAGAATCACACTCCCTCTGTCAATTTCCTGGTGAAGGTTATCTATCAGGATGACAAAGGCCAACCAAAGGTACACACACTCAATATAAGTCAATTATCTCACAGGGATCCTGGTAAGGGAGATGTTATTCTTATGGACCACAGTCATTCCAGCCCCGTCTGCCCACTTCCACATATCTGCACAGCAA
This sequence comes from Hemicordylus capensis, assembly GCF_027244095.1. Lineage (NCBI taxonomy): Eukaryota > Metazoa > Chordata > Lepidosauria > Squamata > Cordylidae > Hemicordylus > Hemicordylus capensis. The sequence continues at coordinate 27,537,995 of NC_069657.1, read as the reverse complement.
CAGAATACCCTGGGGGAAGAAGTGGGTCCACACAGGACCACTAGCCTCCCACAACCAGGTCTCAGTTATACAAGACAGGTCGGCTCCTTCATCCACAATCAAATCATGGATGGTTTTGATCTTATTTTTAACGAACCTGGCATTACAAAGGAGCAGGGTTAGGTTCAGTGGGGAGTTGGAACTACTCCCTGAGACCTGAATGCTAACAGGGCAGCTGGAAGGGAAAATATCATATCGTTTCTGCCCAATAGTCACAGATACCATTCTGTTTGTTTCGCTAAGCACATGACGCTGCCTTATATCAAGTCAGATCATTGGTCTATTTAGCTCAGTATTGTTTACACCAGGGCTGCACAAGTTTCACCTTCCTGCAGATGCTGGACTACAACTCCCATCATCCTTACCATCCACTGGTACTAATCCTTGTGGTTTTTTATAGAGAATGTTTACAGGTTAGGGTGTGTTTCAGCAGCACTACAGGCATGCTCAGCCAGTAACAATGCTAAATCACATGGTGATTTGGTCCCAATCACCATGTAAAGGGGCTACGGTTTAAGTATCTTGGCTGGGATGAGCAAGAGCTAACCTTAAATCAGAGGCGAAATGTTTGAACATTAAGAAACTAAGAACTTTGCTAGATCATGCCAGATCTACACCTAGTCCTTCCCCCAAAGGATTTAGTCCTGAAGCCCTTCAACTAACCAGAGACCATTATACAATCTACACCTGCTCATCCTTCAGATGTGAAACAGGGTTTTCCCTTACCTGTACTGCAAATGAATTTCATTGCATGACTGTCCCCTGGCTTGGAGCCTACATACCCCTGCTTATGGCGAGGCTTAGCCCACTCTCCCTGCAAACCCCACCCAGGCTCTTCTCATCGATTGTGAGAAGACCCTCAGTATATAATGGGGAAATGGCTCATATAGCTCATCCTCCAGTTCAGAGATTCCCAACCTTGTTTTCTTGGATATTGTGGGGAAACCAACCATTCAGTTGGGGATCTTGGGAGTTGTAGTCCAACTACATCTAACAAACCAAGTTTGGGAATCCCTGCTCTGGTCCATTTACAGCAGCATCACAGATGGGGGGGGGGGTATTTGAGGGACTGCCTGCTCCCAAGGGTTGCTGCCCGCTTGACTAGGACATCTGGGGGGGCCCTGCTCCGGGTGCCGACAATGAGGGAGGCCCGGCTGTCGTGCACTTGGGACAGGGCCTTCTCTGTTGCTGCTCCTAGACTCTGGAATGCTCTCCCGGTGGCCATTCGTTCCTCGGACTCCATCACAGCTTTTCGAAAGCTTTTAAAGACTTGGCTTTTTACCCAGGCTTTTACATAATCGTTTTTTACTGCTGTTCTTGTGTGTTTTTTATCTGCTGTCTTGTTTTTATGTATGTTTTTAGCTTGATGTTTTTACTGCTTTTATTGTATGTTTTAATTTTTGTAAACCGCCTTGGGGTTTTCTTTTAATGAAAGGCAGAATAAAAATGTAAATAAAATAAATATAGGAGTCGGTAATCAGTGCTCCTTGCAACAAGGAATCCCAGATGTTGTTAACTATAGCTCTGATTATAAAAACCAACCTATGTTCTTACGGCTGCATTCACACATAACGTGGAACTAAAGTTTTGAGGGGCAGAGGTTATCTTACTGTGATGTCCAAATTAATTAATTAATTAATTAATTAAACATGTTTGTATACCACCCAAAACGCAAGTCTTTGAGCGTTTACAACAAAACAATAAAAACAACAAGTAAAAAGGTTAAAACATTACAACAATGTAAAACTATTAAACAATGTAAAACTAAAACTAAAACAATGTAAAACTATTAAAAATCATCAGATTATTAAAACAATGAACCTATTCTCATGACCAGGAGAAATCGGGCTAAGGGAGCCTAGCCTGATTTTTCCTGGTCATCGGCTGCCACGACAGCTGTGTGGCTCCCGGCAGCAAACTACCAAATGTACCCCTCCCCTTAAACAAGGTTAGCGGAGCGAGTGCTCCACTAACCCTGTTTGGTTGATTGTGTGCTGCCGCGGTGCGGCTCCACACCACAGCTACACACAAGGAGACCCCCCGCCAGAGGCTAAAACAAGCCTCTCGGCCCCAGGGCTCTCTCCAGACCCCTGCGCGGGGGTCCTGAAATGCTCGCACAGGGCATCCTGGATATTCCGTGGGCCAGCTATTACCCGATCACCGCCACACCTTCCGGCTGCGTGATGGAGCTGGCAATCATGTGGGCAGCCAATCCAGCCTTTCAGGGACAGTTCCCTGCACTAACCCTAACGGCGCTTCACACCAATTGTGTGAAGCACCTCAGTATCTAATTAAAAGCCTGGGTAAACAAATGTGTCTTGACTGTCTTTTTAAAAGTTGTAAGAGATGGGGAGGCTCCTATTGTTGAATGTATGGAACTCCAGTTCTGCCAGGTGACCCAGATGAGGTTTGGATTTTTAAACTCCAATCTGAACCATTGGGTTATAGTGAATTCCATAGCCCCAACACAAGGTTCCACACAGTCATCTGAATTCGGAACCTCAGGCTGTGTTCTCTGTGGCTGGAGCTGAGGGAGGGAGTTCCTCCCTCCTTCTGGCCATGATTGGCTGTGTGAACTGTCCTTCATGGAAGAAGGAAGCCTGCACAGCCAGTTCCAATTCACACAAGAGAGCAAAGGTGCATGTGGAGAGTGGAACTGTGGTTCCATTGGACCCATGGTTCCATGTTCCATGTGAATGTGGCCTATAAGTGATTCTATGAATCAAGCCAAGGTCTCCTAGGTGTTTCAGTTACAGACATCAGCTATAGAAAAAGAAGGAAACCAGTTATTTGTTTAAATGATAGAGCAGAAATTTATATGCCGCTGGTTTATTTTATTTATTTTAGCGGAAGTGCTTAATTCTCAAATAATTATTTCACAATGTAGTTGTGGGGGGAAGGCAGAGGTTAGCAGAATTTCCTTCTTTAAGTTCTGTGTTCATTAAAAGGGATATATGATTGCTGTATTATTTATCTTCAAGCTTTAATTTGAAGTGAGAGCTGAGAACTGGAAAATCCAATTCTGTGTGCCGTCCTTATGACGGCTGGCAGTATTTTTGGATTTAGTATGTTATATCATGTTACTTTTTAAGAAATACAGTTCATTTCTGTGCAGATTGCATTGGTGCACAGCAATTTCATCAGTATGACAGAATATACACCATATAAGCACACACAAACACACACACACCTCAATTTAGCTGGGGAATACAGTGCTCAATCTGCATCTTTCCAGGTTGCCTTTGACCACTATAATAATCGTATTTGTATTAGACAGTAGAGAAGCACTCTGAGACATCTATATAAGGAGGCATTGCTCATGAGCAGCCTAGCCTCGGCTAGCGTGGCACGTTGGGATCCACATGGATCTCGGCGCTCCCGCTCATACTAACTCTGCTCCTAAGACCAGCTCTTAGGTGAGGTTAAGGGAGCAAGCCCTCCTTTAATCCGGTGGCTGGTATCATGTGAGACAAAGAGGATTGTGAGACACAGAGATGGGTGTTTGATGGGGGATCCTGCCAATGCACCACGCTCGTGGCATGGTGCATTGTGGGATTTCCAGAGGCCAAGATGCAATGTTCCTGCCTCCAGAGCTCCACACTGTGTGGCACAGCGCAGATCTGGGAGCGCAGTCCGCTTTTCCAGCAGCATTTCCATAAGCAACTAGGGGGAAAGGTGAGTTGGAGCAACCTTCTCCCCACCACCCACCCTGCCACCGGCCTTGTGAATGGCCCCAGTGTAAAAACTTTAAGCACTATCAGGGTCAGGAGGGGATGGCATCTTTCCAGGGTGCCTCTACTATAATAAGCATATGTTAATAATCACTATAATAATCATGTATCACTGCATGTTAAGGTCATCTGAGGAGGTCTGCCTCCAGTTACCACCGGTTCGTCTGGTGGCGATTTAGAGGCAGGCCTTCTCTGTAGCTGCCCCGGGGCTGTGGAATGCACTCCCAGTAGAAATCCCTAATCTGAATTCATTGCTGGCCTTCAGGAGAGCCCTTAAAACCGATCTGTTTGGCCAGGCCTTCCAGGGTTTTTTAATTTGTTGTAAATTGTTTTTAACTGCTGTAAATGTTCAGCCTGGTTCTCCAGGGTTTTTAACTGTTTAAATATTTTAATTGTTAATTAGTTTTATGCTGTTTTTATAGTTTTGTTTTTAATTGTTAATTGATTTTAATTGTTTTATTTTTATGTAAACCACCCTGAACCATTTTTGGATTGGGCAGTATATAAAGCAAGCAAACAAACAAACAAACAAACAAAGTATGTATTATACAATAGAGAGATACCCTGAGATATCCGCACAAGGAAGCTGTTCTCACGAGCAACTTAGCCCAGGCTAGGGCAGCCTACCCCGGGCTAGGCTGATAGTGTGGAGCGCCAGGATCCTCACAGATCATGGTGCTCCCAGCCAGCCTAACCTTGCTCCTAAGCAAGCGCTCCCTTAACCTGGCTGCCAGGATCGTGTGTCTCCTTGGGCTGCACAAAGCCCGCAGAGATAGGTGCCTAGAGTGCCCATCTGACAGGGGATCCTGTCAATGCACCACACTCATGGCACAGTGCATTGTGGGATAGCTGGAGTCTGGGGTGCTTTGTCCCAGCCCCTGGAGCTCCACACTGTGTGGTGCAACACAGGTCATCTGGGAGCACAGTCTGCGCATCCAGCAGCATTTCTGTGATCATCTAGGGGGAAGGTGAATTGAGCAGCCTTCCCACCCCCACCACCCACCCAGTCTTCTGAATGGCCGCAATGTAAGTAAGGAAAGAAAGAAAGAAAGAAAGAAAGAAAGAAAGAAAGAAAGAAAGAAAGAAAGAAAGAAAGAAAGAAAGAAAGAAAGCACTATCAGGGTCAGGAGGGGATGGCCACACTCAACCTGGAAGTTGCACTTTCCAGCGCAAGGTCTTCATGATCAGAAAGCTAAGCTGAATGCTGGAGTCTAAAGTGCTATAAGAGCAATAATTCATTGCTCTGTTGATCAGGCAAAGGAGGAGTGGGCAGATTTACCTAATTTTGTTTTACAAGATGTGCATTCACTCCCTTGATTGATTGATTGATTGATTGATTGATTGATTGCTATCCAGGTGAGTGATTGACACAGGCATTTGTGTGCATTGAAACACTGACCGATTGAGCATGTATTTGTGGGCACGATCATATCAAGATTCCTTTAAGCAAGATATAGGTACTGTGGAAAATATACAAAATGAGGCATACGAGTCTTTGGATTTCTTTTTTAAAACGTGAAATTAACAAGACTACAATCTCCGGATCATTTTCGCTTTGGTTTTGGTTTTTGTGATGCCCTTTCTTTGGTTTGAAATAAGTCTAGGAAGGCACCCCAGTGCATCAGGAATGGGCAAGGACCTAAGTGTTCCCAGAGCGTGCTCATCCTGAACATGTTTTGGCCATTAGGTGAAGTATTATCCAAATTGGCCCCAAGATTCACTCAACCTGCATGATAATAAGAACATATAAACATAGGAAGCTGTCTAATACTAAGTCAGACCATTGGTCCATCTAGCTCAGTATAGTCTACACTGACTGGCAGTGGCTCTCCAAGGTTTTAGGCAGGGGAGAGATCCCAGCCCTAACTGGAGGTGCCCGGAGACCGAAGCATGCAAAGCAGATCCTCTACCACTGAGCTACAGCCCCATCCTCTCATGTGGGGTACATAATGTGCAGGTACAGCAAATAAAAATGTAATTCTTCCTATCAAGTTCAGACAAATGATATGAAGACAGTGTACAGACAAGGAGGCTATTCACACGATGGGAGAACCACCTGGCTCGGCTGCGAGCCTGGTGGTTCTTAAGCAGGTCACCCTCTTAAGTAGCCCTGCCCTTAAACCAGGTTTGCAGAGTGAGTACTCCGCAAACCTTGGTTTTAAAATCCTGTGTTGTTGTGGCGCAGCTCTGTGCCATGGCAACTCACAAGGTGACCCCCGACCGGGAGGCTGAAAAGCAGCCTCCCGGCTCGGGGGTCTCTCCAGCATGCCCCACGTGCTCATGCAGGGCATGAAGAAGCTTTTGGGCGCTGTGCAGCCACCGAACTCCCCAGCCCCTACCAGCTCCGTGACAGAGCCAGCAGTTGTGTGGGCAGCTGCTGCGGCTGCCTGGAGCAGACTGACTGCTCGTCTGCAGGAAGAGCAGGCTAAGCCCGCTCTCCCCGCAAACCCTTTCCATGTGGCTCCCACTGATCGTGGGAACTGCCTCTTTAAATTGTTGAAAACACTGAAGTGGTGGATAGCTTCTGCCTTTTAGGATTGCCATCAATAGTAAATGCTCCAGCAGTGAAGAAATACACCACAGACTAGCACTTGGTAGGGTTGCAATGAAGGCCTTGGAAAGGATATTTAGATGCTGTGATGTGTCTGCACCTACAAAGATTTGAATCGTTTGGACAATGGATGAGAAAGCTGGACTTTATTTATTTATTTATTTATTTATTATTTATTTGATTGTATACTTTGAAGAAGCAAGATAGAAAAAGCATTGATGCTTTTGTACTTTGGTGCTGGAGAAGACATTTGACAATACCATGGACAGCCAGGAAAACAAACAAATGGATCATAGAACAAATCAATCCAGAATTTTCACTCAAGGCACAAATGACCAGGCTCAAACTATCATACTTCGGACACATTATGCGAAGACCCATTATGCAAAGACCCAGCTCCCTTGAGAAGTCCGTAATTCTGGGGAAAGTTGAAGGAAAGAGAAGAAGAGGACGACCAGCAGCAAGGCGGATAGACTTGATTACAACAGCAATGAATGCACCACTGAGAGACCTTAAAGGCCAAGCTGAAGACACATCATCCTGGAGAGAATCTATCTATGTGGTCGCTAAGAGTTGACACAGACTTGACAGCAATCAATCTATCAATCAATCAAGGGAAGTTTTATTAATGTGTCAATTGGATATTTTGATGATTAAAGTACAGAACAAACCCTTCAGTGCACATGTTCTGGTAAGATTTGCCAACTACATTTCAAGGATGGTATATCATGCATGCATGTTGTCACTACTGCATGATTTATGAACTTGTGTAGAGTGTTTCTTTTTTCCAAATTCCAGAGAACAGAACAGCAAGATTTGTGGAGTAGAAACACACTGGTGCCACTCCACCAGCTGAGTTTCAAAGGTAATTCCAAATGCAAGGAAAAATATGACACCATTCCTAGGCAAAGGCAGAATGCCACATTCTTAGAAAGATTTATGAATGCCTGGTCAATCCAGAGCATCTAAGATGTGGGGAAATGGTCTGAAAAAATCCTCCAACATTTGTCCTTAGGAGCAGCCCTGAAATTCCTCTTCAGATTTCACCTTATCCTTGGAGGAATCCTGACCTCTTCTTTCAAATTTCACTTTGGAGATACTTCAATTCCAACCCTATTCCTTACAGCCTACCTCTTTCAAAGGTTGATGTTGGACAGACATCATTCCATGTGTGTAGGTGACTCTTGTGGTCTATGCACTTATGGTACCCACCACGTTGTGTCCCATCTTTGGACCCTGAAGTCCTTGGTTTAACCTCCAGAGCCCTTGAGATGTCAGTCTCCCCCAAGAACTCTTGCAGCTCCCAAATTATGTTTTCATTTGTTCACAAAAATGCAGCCAACAATTCAGCTCCTTGCCCCTTTCGACAGCTGCATGCCACTCTGCACTTGCTTCTGTGAACAACGGTACTTATTTTAATGTGGCTACTCTGCCCATCAAGGCCTTTAATGATCAACTCCAATGTGCATAAATATACCACCTTGGCATTGCATCTGATTTCTTCTGCTTTGCATTCCGCTCATTAAAATGCAGACAACTATCATGGTAGGTACTTGAGTCATTATTTCCTCAATATTAATGTCATTGTTTTCTTATAGCTCCCGTTGTTCTGTGGCCCTTGTCTAATCCCATATGTAGCATGTTTATTAGATGTAATATTTTATCTCTCAGCCTCAGCCTCTGACACTATCATTTCATTCTTATTTCAATAAAAATGATCTCCTTCACTCTTCCCCATCCCCTCTCTGCACTACCACTACCAGTCCTGACAAGAGCTAATAGCTTTCTTTATCAGAAGAGAAAGTTAGAGAGGTGTCCCTCAAAAACACAAAATGAACTGTAGCTGTTTGTTCCTTAATTCAATTTGTCACATAAGCCACAGGACTAATAAAGTAACTCCATAGCAGCAGAAAGAGCTGGACTCATCCTCCACCCCACCCTTTTCCTTCCTCTCTCTCTCTCTCTCTCCCTCTCTTTCTCCCTCCCCCCAATATAGGCATTTTTTTTCATATACAGGCAATCCCATTGCCTTTCCTGCTTTGTTAACCTCAAAAGCCTATATGAAAACAAGTCTTGTGCAAACAGAATAATACAGTAACACATTCTCACATACTGATTTTTTTTATTATTATTTTCATGGGGAATTCACTATCTCTGCCCTTTAATCAAGTGATAATAGGTAGGAATGCTAACTGACAAAAACACAATATCAGCTGTTTGATGAGAGCAACTCCATGGGCATAAATTCCAGATGGATTTTCTGGGGGTTTGTACACTTATTAAACAAAGAATCATAATGCATTCTATACACAAAATACAATTAGATCCTGAATGTTAAGAGACCAAGGCTGGAGTGTTGTTTTTTCCCCAGACATCTTTGAAATGAATATGTTTCAACATCTTTTTAGTTGTCAGGCAAAGGGAGAAAAAACCCACTAAAACTCTGTCGAGGTTCTCAAAATGTTTCAACTGTTATGAGCTTGGAAAAGATTCCTAGAAAAAGACATGCGTATTCCCTGTTGCAAAAGAAGGTCACCCCTTGCTCAAGAAGGAGTTTTGCGGTTTGCTAAAGAATATGGAGGCTTTACAGACAAGGCTGTTACCCCGAATCTCCTTCAGAAGAGAGTGTGTGCGTTCACATACCATCCAAACTTACCCCAAAGTGCATTCAAGATCCTTGGAAGCACTCCACACACAAATCAGTCTTTGTCTTGCAAATTCTAGCTTATCTCGAGGTATTTTCGGGTTTTTAAAATGCTGGGTTTAAGCTTCCCCCCCCCCTGATAACACCAGAGCAAATAGGGAGAGGCACTGATGTAGAATCATTAGCAGGATAAGAGGAATACTCTCTCTAGAAATGCAGATAAAGCTCTTTAGAAATCTCCCCCCATCCCTAGGCTAGAAGGAAAATACAAAGGCATGCGATGTGAACTTGCACCAAAACAAAACTCGAGCGCAGAGGGGAGGGGCTGCTCCCCTCAACGCCATGAGTGTACCTTGAAGTGGCTTTGCTCAACATTTACCCCACAGCATGAAGCCATGTGCGAATAACTCCATGGGGTGGTTCACAAGTGCATCCATATTACTTGCAGCACAAGTTTAAGCATGAAGTAAATCCCATTCAGTTCAGTGGGAATTATCCCTAGTGCTTAGGATAGCAGCCTTGATTATTTATCATGTAGTTCCTTGACAGTTTTCAATTGCAAATGGGTGTATAAAGAGACTCCAGTCCACTGAAAAGGACTGGGCTAGATTGGATGATACACTTCCCCTCATTGGTCCCATATCATGGGGGGAACACATCTTCCCTCCCTGCCCACCTGGTGTGTCTCCAAGTTCACATGGGGATATACTGTTCCATAGGCCTGTGCTCCGACCACTCCAAATCCCAAGAAGGGGCACTGATGCTCCAATACCAAGTTGAGACGGCTGCTTGCAGCATGGCTGTCTCCACTCTGAGTCCAAATAGAGTCAGGGCCAACCCATCCACTAGGCAGAACTAGGTGGTTACCTAGTGCGCCAGTACTTGGAGGGGAGCTGCCACATGCCCCCCTTGTTGGAGATGGAGTTCCAGTGCATTGACCTTTTGCACCAACTATCCTAATGGCCACTAGGGGCACTAGGAGAAGAGGTAGCTAGTGAGGTTCTCCTTACCTGTCCCTGCTAGGGTTGCCAACACTGCACTGGCAGAAATCGGGACAGGGACTCCGAGGGGGGCAGGGGCACGGCCACCTAGGGCCATGGCTTGTTTTGCACAGAAGCCTGAAATTGGCCCATCTGCCACATTTGGAGGGAGGCAGGGCTGAGGAAGGGAGACTTTCACCCTCCCTCCCTCCCTCCCTCCTCCTGCAGTCACAGTCAGTGAGTGGCTGGCGGCCGTGGTGGTGAGTGCTCTTTGGGCTGTCTTTTAGCAGCAGCACACTTGTCGCCACTCACCAGTGTACCACCCAACCCAGCCAGCCCTGCCCCCAGGGAGCAGCCATTCCTTTCATAGTTTGAGAGCTGGAAGAGCGTTCCCCACCATCCTGCTCCGCTGCCACTCAGCAGCGGCTTTAAGAGTTTTAAAAAATGTATGATGAAAAAGCATCCCAAATGGGATGAGTATTTCCCTACTGAAAGTCAGGACATCCCGCACAGTGTGGAACAGTTGGCAACCCTAGTTCCTGCTTGCCTCTGCTCTATGACCCCTGCTCTGACTCCTCAGGTACTTCCTGGAGTGAGTCAGTCCTCTTCCTTTCCTCCTAGAGCAGGCTTCCCCAACCTGCAGCTCTCCAGATGTTGCAACTCCCAGCATCCCTAGCCACAATTTTCAGCAACATCTGGAGGGCTGCAGGTTGGGGAAGCCCGTCCTAGAGAGAAAGTGGAAACATGTCTCTCTCTCCCTACCTATTCATTATGTAGCCTTCAGATAGGTCTTTCCTATCCCAAATGTATTTCACTAATAACCCTATTTAGTTTAGACTCTACAGCAGGGATTCTCAAAGTTGGGTCTCCAGATGTTATTGGACTTCGACTCCCATAATCCCCTACCAAAAACCACCGGGGCTGGGGATTATGGGAGTTGAAGTCCAATACCATCTAGAGACACAACATTGAGACTCCCTGCTCTACAGTGATCTCCATGCGTGTTACTCTAAGTAGCTGCAACAACTAAACTCTGCACTCCATAACTGGAGTGGTAGCTTCCTTGGTGCTTTGCTAAATAACCACAAACCTCAACATCCCTCTCCCTCTCCAAGCAACCACTGACATGTCTGACTTGCTGAGAGTGCCCATTTGCTCTCCTGCCTGGAGGAGAAGTGGGGGGTGCAGGGAGGAGAAAGAGCGAGTGAATAAGGATGTGCAAAACATTTCGGGCACAGAACAATCTGTGCCTGAAACGAGCAATTTCGGGTGATTCGGGGCCAAACCGAATCACCCCCGATGTCCCCCAATATTTTCTGGGCCCGAGCCGAATCACCCGAATTTCGGGCCTGAAAAATTCGGGTGATTCGGTTCATGGTTGATTTTGGGGGATTTTTTGAAGTTTTAGTGACTTTGGGGGCAGTTCAGGGGCATAGTATGGGATCTGGGCAAAAAGGATGGGGTGGGGTGATAGTGCCTAATGGGTGCATGCTACCACCCCAATTTCAGGGGGATTGGGCAAAGGGCTGATTTTTGGGAAATTTTGGAAGTTTTCATGTTTTGGGGGGCAGATTGGGGCATAAAGTGGGGCCTGGGGCAGAATAGTGGGGTGGGGTGGTAGTGCCTAATGGGTGGAGGCTACCACCCCAATTTCAGGGGGATTGGACAAAGGGCTGATCTTTTGAGAATTTTTGAAGTTTTAGTGACTTTGGGGCAGTTTGGGGGCATAAAGTGGATCTGCCCCAAAAGAGTGGGGTAGGGTGGTAGTGCCTAATGGGTGGAGGATACCACCCCAATTTCAGGGGGATTGGGCAGAGGGCTGGTTTTTGGGGAATATTTGAAGTTTTGGTGTCTTTGGGGCAGATGGGGGCAGAAAGTGGATCTGCCCCAAAGGAGTGGGGTGGGCTGGTAGATAGTGCCTAATGGGTGGAGGCTACCACCCATCCCCAATTTCAGAGTGATTGGGCAGAGGGGTGAATTTTGGTGAATTTCTGAGGTTTGTCTTCATAAGGTGAAGTGTGCTAAATTGATTACTTCCTCATATTCATAGTAATTGAGAGTGTGAAAAAGTGAAAGTGGGGTCATGAGAGTTGTTTAATTGAAAAAAATCTCATTTGCTATGATAGAATGAGAATTCACACCTCAAACTTCTGAGGTGGTAGCCTGCACCCATTAGGCACTACCACCCCACCCCACTCCTTTTGCCCAGATCCCATGCTATGCCCCCGAACTGCCCCAAAGTCACTAAAACTTCAAAAATTCCCCAAAAATCAGCCCTTTGCCCAATTCCCCTGAACTTGGGGTGGTAGATTCCACCCATTGGGCACTACCACCCCACCCCAAAATTTTGCCCCTGGGCCCCTTTCCCCCCCAAATTGATTTGTATTCGGATTAAATCCGAATCCGAACCGAATCAAGGGTGATTCGGGTGGCCCATATTCGGGCACAAAACAGAACAGCGGTGATTCGGTTCAGGTCCCGAACCGAATCACCGAATACCCAAATTGCACACCCCTACGAGTGAATAAAACCAACCTTATCTTGTTTTGCTTTGCTTTACTCTCTCTCCCATCCCAGCAAATGAGCAGCCCATGCAGTTCAAGTTAAAGCTGGGGGCCCGCAAGTTTTGGCTGGGGGTGCTGGGGCGCTGAAGTCAAACTTCTCATAGGATGCCAAAAACTGCAAGGCTGGCCCTGAATAAAGTGCACTGTTGTGCTGGTGCTGTGTGGAGGTGGCTGCTTTGTAGTGCAGCTGTCTCCATGCAGTGTAGCTGACTCCAAATGCTTCCAGTGTTGGGGGGAAATCCTTTATAGGAAGCTAATTTCCTACCATCCTGGCAGAGTTCATCCTGGGCACATGGGGAGGCACACCTAGGAGGCAGCTGCTAATTGCATAAATAGTGTGACAAAAGTTGCTGGTAAAAAATATGGAGAACAACAACAAACAACAACTGGATGTGAATGAGGTTCTGAAAAATGGAGCAATTTCATTTTGTTCATTTTGGAACAATTAGGAACTGACCTGAATTGGTCATGTTCATTTCAGCCCCCGCCCCGCCCCCTGCTGACAAACAATGTATACCCCTAATAATGGCCTGTAATGACCACCTTTGGGAAAGAAGCTAAAAGACTGTGAGCCAGGTCTCACAATCAGTGAGACCCGGTTTGGGAAGCTCAGTGGGGAGAGCGGGCTAAGCCTGCTCTCCCTGCAGATAATCAGGGCGGGAGCCCTGGGTGGCCGAATTGGCTGCCCACATGATTGCCGGCTCCGTGACGGAGCCGGCAGGGGCTGGGGAGTTCAGGGGCCGCGTTGGCCGGAAGCACCAGTATGCCCTGTGCAAGCGTGCAGGGCATACTGGGGAGACCCCCGAGCCGGGAGGCTGCTTTTCAGCCTCCTACCGGTGGTCTACTCATGAGTAACCATGGCACGGAGCCACATAGGAACATAGGAAACTGCCATATACTGAGTCAGACCATTGGTCTATCTAGCTCAGTATTGTCTTCACAGACTGGCAGTGGCTTCTCCAAGGTTGCAGGCAGGAATCTCTCTCAGCCCTATCTTGGAGAAGCCAGGGAGGGAACTTGGAACCTTCTGCTCTTCCCAGAGTGGCTTCATCCCCTGAGGGGAATATCTTGCAGTGCTCACACATCATGTCTCCCATTCAGATGCAACCAGGGCAGACCCTGCTTAGCTATGGGGACAAGTCATGCTTGTTACCACAAGACCAGCTCTCCTCTCCACTGTAGCTATTCACAATTTTAAAAACCGGGTTTAAGGGGCAGGCTACTTGAGCGGGATACTCGCTCAAGAACCACCAGGCTCGCAGCCGAGCCCAGTGGTTCTCATGATTGTAGAAAATCTAGCCCAATTTTCTACAATCGTGTGAATAGCCCCTGCATCTTCATTAATTCTGATCCACCGATCTGATGCAAAAATAGAAGACAGTGCTGCAAGATCACTGGATACCACCTTCACTGATTTTAAAGGGGAAACCAAGACTGTGCCTATAGATAACCCTTATGTTGTTACACACATGATCCTATATTCTGTGATCAACTAGAATAAAATGTCCCCATAAACTAACATGCACCCCCCGTCTCTCTCTCTTTCTCAACTTCCCCCTTCATGCAAAAGAAATAAAGGTTTAAAGCTTAGTATCAACACTTTTTCTCTCCTGTAGTCTGGCCTGTGATCAAATACGAGTCTGGAATACCCGTTTATCAGAATTTGTCTCCCATGCATAACTTAAAAATAATAAAATGCCTTTCTCCCTTCTATAAAGAAAAACAGTATTCACTTAAAACATATAAAAAGTCTCTCCTTTTCTCCCTCCCTCCCTCGCTTTCCATATGTGTCTGTGTATGTTTGCTTATTAGCGGCAGCCTCGTCATATTTGTTGAAGAAGAAGGGCAGAAACAATGCAAAATCAATCTTTTTTTCCTTGACCAGATAAGCATAAGACACAATGAAAAAGGAAGAAAGTCAGAAAAGACGAGGAAGGGAGGGGGAGAGGGAGGGGGAGAGGGAAATAAAGCAAGAAAACAGAAAACACCATCCCAGTGGTGATGGATAACTGAAGTGAACGTGTCAGGATGGTATTATGTAAATTACCAAGGCAGCCGAGCAATGCACTTATGATTACAGAGAAAGGATGTGAACAATGCAGCGGTCCCCAGGTACTGCCATGCCTTGTTATTTTTCTTCCCTCCAACTACCCTTGGGGTGGATTCTTCCTGACCCTGGTCCTTGAGAGAGAGAAAAATCATCCAAGAAATCTGTTCTGGTGGGTGGGAGGGAAAAAAGGTTAGAGGACATCTGTGACATTTCTTTAAACTAGTCCATTCCTGTTGTGGAGAGCAAGCCTTCTATATAAACCATTCTTGTTCAGACGGGTGACAGGTTCATCTTATCAAGCATCTTGATGAATGCCCCCCTCCCTTGGGCAGTATTAATTCTTCTTCCCCCCCCCCTATAATAAATGTCTTTTTTAAGCAAACATATTGGGGGAACTGGGGAGCACAGGACAAGTTTATGAATTGCAGCTTGATAACGCTTAAGTAAAACAATAATCATTTCTTTGTGTTTATGTCATTTGCCTTTTGATTTAATAAGAGAATGTTCTCGTCTTGGAACTAGGCCCAGAAAATGGGGGTGAGGACACATGATTGTTAGATTGGTAAGCCTCAGCCTGGTCAGTGACTGGATGGGAGGCTGCTTGGGAACCGCCTGGTGCAATGAGGTTTATTTAGGAAGAAAATAACCAGTTCTGTCGCATCAAGGAATAAATGGCAGGAATATGCACAAGGTCAGCTCCCATTGATTCCCATTTACTTCTGTAGGACAAAGTAAATGGACACAGTTGAGAGGGGTGAAATCTTGACCATTACCCCATATACCAGGGGTTCCAGACATGGGAAGGGTGGAATGAACACACACACACACACACACACACCTTTAGTTTCTGTGACTGGTCTTCATTGCTATGGGAGGAATTCAGAGTTGGCTCCAAGATTCAGGGGTCCATCAGCAAACTGCCCTTCATGGGCTACCACCTACCTGTGTGGGCCTCTGCCACCATCACAGAAAAGCGAGGGAAAGGAGAGGAGAGCTGTTCTTGTGGTAGCAAGCATGACTTGTCCCCTTAGCTAAGCAGGGTCTGCCCTGGTTGCATATGAAAGGGAGACTAGGAGTGTCAGCACTGTAAGCGATTCCCCTCAGGGGATGGAGCTGCTCTGGGAAGAGCAGAAGGTTCCAAGTTCCCTCCCTGGCTTCTCCAAGATAGGGCTGAGAGAGATTCCTGCCTGCAACCTTGGAGAAACCGCTGCCAGTGTGTGAAGACAATACTGAGCTAGATAGACCAATGGTCTGACTCAGTATATGGCAGCTTCCTATGTTCCTAGAGGCACAGAGGTGAGCTCAGGAAACAGAAGTAGGATCTTCTGAGGGTTCTAGGCCCTCACTGACCCCTAATGCCAATCCTCAGGAAAATGTAAATGCTATATAGTAAGTGAAGGCAGGGCCGGACAAACCATTTTTGGGACTAATGCAAAATGAGGCTTGGGGCCTCAGCAATTATTTGTGACGCCATAGGCCACAGGAGGACAGCATTCATCTGAGGGGAAAGTAAGTTTGGAACAGTCTTCCCCTCCACCCACCTGCCCATGGGGGTTGCGTGAATGGGCTTCATATGGGGGGGAGCAAGAAAAAATAAAAAGGAGAGTGAGTAAATTAATAAGCACCCTCACGAACTCCTTGGGGCTTCATCCTGTGCTCCCTCCTCCCTCCATACCAGCTGCAAGCTGCTCCTTTGTCAGTCTGGGAGCTGCTGGGGTGAGGCTAAACTATTGTGCTGGTGTCTCCAACCAAAATCCAAGCTGCCCACCCCCAGCCCTGGGACAGGGGCTAAGTAGCTGATAAACCATCGCACATTCTTTAGGTGGCTTGATACATCCAAATGGATATGCAGCAGCAAATATGCCATCTGACTTGAATTGAATATAAACATATGCCTTACCTGATTGTTTTCTTCTGGGGTCATCTGTTTAATGGTAATAAGTTGAATGCTCTTACATCTGACGTGGCAATGGCAAGAGAAAGTTAGGGCGGTGGGGAGGTCTTCTTATAGGAAACATAGATAGTAACTGACCCCAGTCATAGATATTCTTGTAGAAGAATCCATGGTCTTTTGTTTTTCCAGGCCCACCTAGGATGTATATCCACCCAGACAGTCTCTGTGAACTGATAGGAGCAATGGGTGTCTTCTGTGGGCTTTCCTGTTTGTTTGTTTCACGTTATAACAGAAAGACAATTATTATAATACAATACAAACAGAGGAGAGCTGTGGTAGCAAGCATGACTTGTCCCCTTAGCAGGGTCCGCCCTGGTTGCATATGATTGGGAGACTAGAAGTGTGAGCACTGTAAGATATTCCCCTCAAGGGATGGAGCCACTCTGGAAAGAGCAGGAGGTTCCAAGTTCATTCCCTGGCTTCTCCAAGATAGGGCTGAGAGAGATTCCTGCCTGCAACCTTGGAGATGCTGCTGCCAGTCTGTGTAGATAATACTGAGCTAGAGGGACCTATGGTCTGACTCAGTATATGGCAGCTTCCTATGTTCCTATGTACTTTGTGATTTTCTACCCTGCCGACCTATCTCAGTTGCCAAGCCAGGGAGAGCACTTGCCGGGGTACCCATGCCCACGACTTGCTTGTATAGAGCAACCTGGCTGGTCAGCATCCGCCATCCAGCCTGCAGCCGTGTCGCCATGGCCTGAAACTCTTGTGAGAAAGTGATTGATGGGAGAAGGGCTGTCATTACAAATTATTTGCGATTCAGCCTGAGACTCCTGTTCCCACAGACGGTTCCTCTCATGAGTTGTGAACGGATATCTCCATGGCCCTAAATTCTCGTGAGTAAGTTGTCCGCTCAGGAACTGTATCCATCATATCACAGACGAGGAATCGCTCCTTTCCCTGGCGGCAATGCTGATCCTGCTGCCCAGCCCTTATCATGAGTAAGCCTAGGGACCACACACATTCCCCCAAGGGGAAAGGACTGGGCCTCCCTTCTCCAACATTATCGTTCAAAAAATAGATCTGAGCCATTCAAGGATTCCTGATGCGGAATGTGGCTGCCCTTTCCACCCTGAACCATGGAATGATGCCACCCCGCTTCTGTTGCCATCCTGAGAGCATGTGCTAGTGAGCATACATCTTTATTGCATCATTTTCGGAAAGCAAAGCATGTAGTGGCTGCCTTGCCATCTCGTCCCTTTTCTCTCCTGATTGCCAAGAGAAAGGAACAGGGGACAGAGTGAGAAGAGGGCATGCTCTTGTGTGACTTTGCCATTTGACAGGCTTGCAAGCTTAGGATGGGAACATGGTGGCGTCCTTGTTGCCAGGCAAATGCTTTGTCGGAACAGAGACAGGGGCCAGGGCAAGTGCTCAAAGAGGCCACCAGCGAGAAGTGATGCAGGCATGGAGCAGGCGTGATCCTGGGTGGATCTGCACCACCATCTTTATGACTACAGTTCCAGAAACTGCATGAAACCACAGCTATGGTAGCATCCGTGTTCGGATGTAATGCTGCCGCCGAAAAAACTCAGGTTGCGGAATCAAAACTCATTACAAACCAAAGGTTCAAATTGGAGTTTAGTGAGGCAAACCTCAGGTCGTTTTTCCTGCAAAACCATGGTTATGTGCATTCAGACATTCACGAATTAAAACCTCTGCCCCATTTGACTGTGGTTCCGTGTTACATGCCAATGTGGCCATTATATTCAACACTCATACATACTGCACAAGACATACTGCACAAGAGTACATTAGCCTAGGAATGTGGCATTTGCATAAGTTGTGCCAATTGTGTTACACAAGAGTAAACCAATGGTAAATAATGGGCTTACTCTTGTGTAATATAATTTGTATATATTGTGTGTTCCTGTGACTTGCACAATTTACACAAGTTGCACAAATGCAACATTACTAGGCTGATGTACTCTTGTGCAGTATGTCAGCCAGTGCACACAGATCCAGATCTGTATGCAGGTACAGTTATTCACATATTATGCTGGATGCAAGTACAGCAATACACTTCCTATCTGTACGCTTCATTTCAGGGGACCTGTACTCAGGTTCACTTTTAAAATGAATGCAGGTACAGTCATTCACATAAAAAATGTACAGATATCTGAATGCAGGTACAACATAATGTCTGAATAGTTGATCTATTTGAATCAACTAGATTTTAGTGATTTTTAAAATTCATGTATTCACTTTTTAAAGTGCCTCTTCCTAAGAACATGAGACATATAACACTGAAAAACACAAAAAGCAAAATTTTCTATGAATCAAAATACAAAATGCTATATGAATGTATAATAAAACAAATCAAATTGATTGCATAGCAGCTTTAACTCCAGCCTATAAAAGAAATGATCTTATAGCAGATCTGGAAAATGATCAAGCTCTGAGGCAACATGATATATTTGGACAAAGGGCTGGACTTCGGAGACCTCAGTTCACTTCCTATTTAGGGCCAGTCTTTTATCAGTCTAAGGCAGGGGTGTTGCTAGGTACTTAGAAGATCCAGGATCTAGGCCTACAGTCCTGTTTTTGATAATTAGACTCAATCATGCCCCTCCAAGAGTGATTGTATCTGACTCCTCCTCAAAGGGAAACTGGAAGAAACAAGTGCCATTCTGGGGACTAGATGGCTGTTTTGTCTCCAACACAACATCTTTCATGGACGAGACAGAGATGTGAATGAACCGTCACTGCTGGAGCAGCAGCAGTAGCAGCAAAGGTGACCATCCACGCCTCCCCTCCTTTAAGAACGAAGTGGCTGTTGAAATTCAGGGCTCTGAGCTATTCATTGGGGGCCCAAGCCTCATGCGCCACTCCCTAATGATGCCCCTAGTCTAAGGTCTTCACAAGGGTTGTTGTGAAGATTAAGTAGTGGGGGAGAACACCCTGAGTTTTTTGAAGGAAGTCTAGGATACAAATGTGGTATGTAAATAATATTTATGGAGCTCCCTGCTGGCCAGATCCAGGGGAGACTATCCACCACCACCCTCATGCTTCCCTGCAAGTTATGAGTAGAAAATCCTGATCATAGCTCCATTGGGGAAGGACCATAGTTCAGTGGTAGAGCATCTGCTTTGCTTGCAGTAATTAGGTCCCAGGTCCAATTCTTGGCATCTCCAAATAGGCTAGGAAATATCTGTCTAAATCCCTGCTGGCCCACTGCTAGTCAGTGTAGACAGTACTGAGCTAGATGGACCAATGGTCTGACTCAGTAAAAGGCAGTTTCCTGTGTAACCAATGAACTTGGCCAGGTCCTGCAGACTTGCCATGAGCATCTTATTGGCCACGTTCACACATATTGCAGAACAGCAACTGAGTAGGTCTACAGTTCCGTGGAGGTTACGTACAAATGCGGACAACTGGATGCCAGCATGTTGATGAAACCGAGGATTCAGAATTGGAACTCCAAGCTGAACCGTTGGGTAGTGAGATTTGTCACCACAACCCAAGATTCCCCCAGAACTGAAGTTGCGGGAGAAAGCACCTTCATCAACTCCAGCATGATTGGCTGTGCAGGCTGTCCTTTAGTCAAGAAGGAAGCCCGCAAAGGCAGCTCCCTCGCCTCTCTGCAGTCTCGCTGACTGCAGAGAGACTGCTCTCCTGAACATCTGGATTCAGAAGGGAGAGAGGGGGAGGGGGAGCAGGACTGTAGATCCATTGGGCTTGCGGTTACATGTTACATGTGAATGCAGCCATTGTCAGTGATACAAAGAGCAGCTTCTGGTGGTGGGGTGGGGGCAGCAGTGTTTGTGACACTGAGAAGCAACTAACCCTATTCCTCTCTGTGCCCCTATGGCCCCTATCTGGATCGTTGATCTCCCCACAATGTTTTGTTTTGGGGTTGTTGTTGTTTTGCTTAAGTAAGAGATCTGACCAGTCTTAAGCTTGCTATATGATTAGAATCATAATCAGATCTCTTGGGGTTTTTTTAAAAAAAGTACAAAAATAATACCCTGTGCATTTTTCTGACAGGAATTTTCAAAAAGTGGCAGAGATCTGATCATGGTTCTCCTACATCACATGAAATTTGTCCCTGAGGGCCAAAGTACATATCATGTTAAACTTGTTCTAATGCAAATGAGAAATTTTCAAATTTGACCCTGACTAGACTAGATTAGAGAGAGAATGCTGGGAAGCAGAAATATTAGTGGGGCTATCATACAGCTGCAAAGGGTGTAGCTGCCCATAATTTGTTCCAAGAGATAATCAAGAAAACACACACACACACACACACAACACATACACACAAACATTTATATTTATATTTATATAATCTATTTTTGAGTGTAGGAGTATTTTAAGCCAGGCCAGTTTTATTGGGCTGTTGCCATTGCTTGCCTGCTGAACGACAGTGCCACATTTTATGCAAGACATTAGAAAATATTATTCTAATGTTCTCCTATGGCCTCAAAAATCTGTGAATCTATGGAAACGGGGTTTGAGGACCTTTGTACTTGTTCAGCACATGCCAAGACATGGCGATGTCTGACCCTGTGTTGAGCCTCTGGGCATTATCACAATGCAAATCCTAAATAATAATCATTAACCTTCACTGCTGATTTTATTTTAATAGGAGTTTCTCGGAGTAAATAATGTAAACTATGTACAGCAATACCCTTTCCAGCAATGCTATGGGCAGCCTCGTGGGACTAGCAGGGGAACTTGATAACTGACACTTGTACAGGTTTAAATTTGAAATTGCATTTAATTTGTATGTCATTATGTAATTGAGAACATGGACCTTTAAGGCAAACATGGCAGCAAATGGGCATCTTGCTAAAAATATTGGAGATGCAATATTGGAATTGCTTTAATGGGGTTTATATCTATGGAGCCTGTAATAAGGGGTTGCTTGCTGTTGTTTTAGGAGAGAGAGAGAGAGAGAGAGAGAGAGAGAGAGAGAGAGAGAGAGAGAGAGAGAGCAAGCACACTAGTGAAGGATAACAGCATCACCGACCTAAGGACAGAAGCCATTTTAAATCAGAAAGGGCAAGACTAGGATATACATATGCCAGCACAGAGCTGGAGCACGTAATATAGACCCAAGGCCCATAGCTAGAACTAAATGCAGGAGGGTGGAATATCACTGGGCCCCTGTGGGAGAGGCCTCTGTTGGCTGGGTGACAGCTTGCTCTTTGCTCTTCCTCTCACACCTCTCAGACAAAGAAGACAGGGGGCACCACCATCTCTTTTTGTCCCAGAACCCTCCACTCTAACCTTGTTATGCTCCTGTATAGACCCTCTGGGATACTACAACTTTAGAACACAATGGGAGGTTTTCTTCTTTAAAGGCACTCCAGTACACACCATTCCCTGCACACAGAATACTAACAATGAGGAAGAAGACTGGAACCCTTTCCCCTGTCATGTGTGAGCTTTCTAAAGATAGATAGTTTTTGAAGCAGGGGAGCCAGGGGTTCAAAGAACCTAAACTGCTCAGCTCCTGAAAGCCACCTGACGCACCCCTCGCCTCATGAGATATTGCTCTTGCTGTGTGTGGCAGTCCTCATAGGGCTGTACTACATACTTTTTTCTGAGCTTGACGGCAAAAAGTTGAGATGATAGCATATAGTGTGTGGATGTAGGCACCCTGGAGAACTATGCTGCAATGTTCTAGGTGCAAAGGAGCGCCACCTTGTAGAGGTATCTAGATAAAACATGCAGCTGCTGCAGCTGCTGCTCTGCTGCTTCCCCTGTGTGACAGACCTTCAGGTATCTGAAGAGTATTATGATGTTTCTGCTCACTCTTCTCATCTCCAGGCTAAACCTACCCAGTTCCTTCAACCTTTCCTCACAGGGTTTGTTTTCCAGACCCATGGCCATCTTTGTTGCCCTCCTCTGAATCCATTAAAATTTGTCTATGTCCTTCTTAAACTGTAGCACCCAGAACCTCATAAAGTACTCTGGACAAGGTCTGACTAGTGCAGGATAAAGTAGGGGTGTGCACATAACCATCTGGCCCAGTTGGGTTCGAGTTTGAACAGAACCTGAACCGCACCAGGCCAGTTTGGTTTGGGCCCCTTTTGGACCCTCCTCCCGTATGGTTCGGTTCGGGGGGGGGGTTGACAAATATTTTTTAAAAAATAAAAGCTCGACGAACCCCTGAACCAGAGGTGGTGGTGTTTGGTTTGGGGTTGAGCTGAATTGGGGGTGGTTTGGCTCAACCCTGAACCTTCAGACTGAACCAGTCTGATGTTGAACTGGTTTGGATTTGAGAGAGTTTGCACACCCCTAGAAAAAAGTGGAACAATGCATCCTAAAATTGCAATTTCCTTTTTTGTGGCTGCATCACACTGTTGGCCTGTCTTCTGTTTATGGCTGAAAGGGTAGGGGGTGGAGAGGGGAACTTATCTTCCCAGCGGTGGCAGGACAGCAGTGGAAGAATAGTGGGGGTCTTCTCTAAACTCACCCCCGGTTTCCCCAATAGCAGCCTGGGCCAGCAATTGTAGCCTGGTTCAAGCCTCTATGCAGTAACTGCAGTGTGCACAGTGGGCTTCCATGCACACTTGGAGGCCATTAGAAAAGATAGCCCAGTGCTTTATTAACACCAGGCTACCTATTCTAATGCCCTTCTGCAGTTACTGCACAGAGGACCAAAGCTAATGGTCTGGCTGCTATTGGGGAGGCAGGTGGGGGGTTTAGAGGAGCCCCTGCCACCATGATCCTGCCACCAGTGGGAAGGTAACTTCCCCTTTTGCCTCCCTGCTCTTTGGGAATTCCCCTTTGCTTGTAAATGGAAATCTTCAGTGGATTACCCTTTACAAGCAATGTCCCCAAAGCACTTCGGACTTATTCTGTTTGAATTAGGGCTGGTCCAATTCGAGCTTGGACCAGCACAACCTTTGGGTGATACCTATGAAGAAGTATGGATTCTTGGTAGTGAAATAACTTATTTGAGTAATGTCACAACAGAGAATCCAGCATGCTGGACACAAGCTCCCTGCACCGCCTGTACAGGGAGGGGACCACCGTCTGACTGAAGGTGGTCCTTGAGGGAATCCTATAGTCTGGGGCCAGCACCTGGAAAAGCCAGTAGAAGCCAGCATTCTTCTCTATCTGAAATGGCTGGTCGTCCAGGGCTATCATCTCACCTATTGTCCAAGTTGTCCTATACCTTGATCCAGTGCTTGACAGGAAGTGTCTCCTGCTTCAGAGAAGGAAGCATGGTTCAGAAGGAAGCATGCCTTCAACTTGCCAGTGCTAGTTGAAGGCAGAACTAGGTGCACTAGCACTGTCAGCAGCAGTAAGGATGCCAGTTGACACCATACCATGTGTTGCCACATGGAGGATGTGCCAAGATGCTTGACATCTTTCCCTCGGCTGACTTGTGCCTTTCAGTGGTCACAAGAAGCGTGGTTTGGGGCACTTTGAATGACCTCAAAGTGGTTCCAAACATTGCTTACACTTGCAGAGGTCGACATCTTGGACCGTTTGGATGATGGTGGCTCTACTGGAGCTGCTAGATTCCCCCTGCTGCCCCAGCAACAACGCCCTCTTTCTCGGTACCAGAAGATCCAGACTGAGTCAACTCAGCTGGCTCCTCCTCAGACTCACTCCTGGAGGAACCTGCCCCAGACTCTATGTGGACAGCGGGGGTCTCACTGAGTGGCAAGATGGGGGAGGGGGGTGCGGCCACAGTTTTGTTTAATTTTACATTTGATTTTAATGTACTTTTAATGTAATGTAAAAAGGCCAAGGGCCAAAAGAAAGAAAGGAAAAGGAAAGAAATTTTTAATCAGAGAGAGAGAAAATAAAGCCTCTCTCTGACTATCAAGCCCCTGCAGTTCAGAAGAAAAGAAAAGAAAAGAAGAAATTGCAGCAGCAGGGAATGGGACAAGACCCAAGCCTATGCCCAGCAGGGAACAGAGATCCTGGCTAGCTGGTAGCTGGGCACTGGCGTGAGGCAGCAGGAGAGCAAGGAAAAGGTTAATTTGAAAAAAATAAAAATAAATAAAAAATTGGCCAAAGGCTGGCTGGCTGGCTGGACAGCGGGAGCCAGGCACACTGCTTTTAAGAAATAGAAACAGCCCAGCCAGGGAACTAAAAATCCCACAAGCAAAAAATAAATCCAATAAGGCAATCCAATAAATCCAATAGACAGACGGGTGGCAAACTTCTGTGAAGACCAGAGACTCCACACAGTGACTCAGCCAGCAGCAGCTCTCTCTAGGAAGCTCAAGAAAGAGTGATTTTGCAAGGCCAGGTGACGTCCTTAAATACAATTTGAATCCCCCTCCTTTGCTGCATGCCTCCTTGTCCCTCCCCACTGGTCAATGGGGTCATAGTTGTCACTGAGTGGCACAACTGGTAAGCTAACCCTATTCTTTGAGGGGCCAGTTCGGTTCAGGCTTAAGCGTTTGAAATGAGCTGGCTTGACATTGAGCCGGCTCCGTTCGTGTAGGTTCGTGCACACCTACTGGACCATAGACCTCTAACATAACACACAGTCTGACCTTTAATGTGTTCATCATGGAACTTTTATTAATAATAATAAAAAACTTTATTTGTTAGCCGCCCCATACCAAATTGTTCTCTGTAAAATAGGGATATATAAAATAGAGATATAATATAAAATAGATATACATTACCTATATTTCTGGCTTTTTATATTAGAAAAAAGGTGACTTAAGGGAGACATAAAAGTGGCCTATAAAATTATCCATAGTGTGGAGAGAGCAGATAGATAATTTGTTTTCCTCCTCTCTCATAACACTCGAACCAGGTGTCATCCCATGAAACTGATTGCTAGGAAATTTAGGACCAACAAAAGGAAGTATGTTTTCACACAGTGCATAATTAATCTGTGGAGTTCTCTGCTATGGGATGTGGTTATGGCCACCAGCTTGGATGGCTACCAGCTGGTTATGGCCACCAGTTTTAAAAGGGTCTTAGTCAAACCCATGGTTGACAGATTTATCAATGATTTCTAGTCCGGATGGCTATAGGCTACCTAAAGGCTCAGAGGCAGGATGCTTCTGAACATCAGTTGTAGGGGAACAACAGCAGGAAAGAGGGCATGCCTTCATCTCTTGCCTGAGGGCTTCCCTGAAGCATCTGGTGGGCTACTACGTAAAACATGATAGGAGCATAGGGAGCTGCCCTGTACTGAGTCAGACCATTGATCCATCTAGCTCAGTATTGTCTATACTTACTGGCAATGGCTCCTCCAAAGTTACAAGCAGGAGTCTCTCTCACCCCTATCTTGGAGATGCCAGGGAGGGGAACCTGGAACCTTTGACATGCAAGCATGCAGGACTAGATGTTAGACTAGATAGACCTTGGGCCTGATCCAGCAGGACTGTTTTTATGTTCTTATGCCAAAACTATTATTTATTTAGGTTAAAATTAAATTTCCTACCCCACCCTTCCATCAAACATTTTGTAAGGATGGTTTACAAAATCTATAAAACCACCACCACCACACACACCACCACAACACACCACCACATGGGTATATCTCCCAAAATGGCAGCCTTGTGTTGTCTAATTTTTTACACATCATGGACTAGTAAAGGGGAATGCTCATCCTTTGACATGATGCCCTGTCATCACATTGAACATGTCTATGTCCCACAACAGAGTGAATTAACACATGGATATTCATCACTTGAAGCCTACAACAGCAAGTGTTGGCTTCCATGTATGAAAACAGCCACTTCAGACACCAAATCCCAGATGGAACTTTCATATCATCCCACATCCCCTCAAACACAATGCTTTTCCATGGAGGTAGTTCACACAATCTGCTGTGAGCTGTTGAGCGAGGTACTTGCCTGTGTGACTCACCCATCAGCATTCCAAATTCCTGAGTGTCTGCATTTGCTGTGTGTCCCCCTTGTGGCTTCATGCCAGGGTAGCCTTATTTGAATTGCATTCCAATGTAGCCACACTTTCTGATTAGCCCAGTGGTTTGATTTCCCCTTACGCTGTTTCGATTAAAATGAGGTTACACTGTATTTATTTTTCTTTTCTTGTTTCAAAGGAAACGGATGGGAAGTGCAGTGACCTCAAAACCTGAGCAGGGCACCGGGTGGGGGCGGAGGAAGGGAGTGTTTTTCTATTTAGCATGAACCGTCTAAAAGGCTACTACTTCTTAGCTCTACAGATGGGAAGGTTTTGTGATACTAGAGAAGATAGTAAGTCCAGGTCAGAGCTGGGACAGTAATAACCCTTCTTCATAACCTGACTGCACCCTTCCATGTTAACATACTGTGAGCTGAGTACAAGTGACAAAACCAATCCATCACCAGGCTGCCAACACAAAGAGGAATAGAGAGGTTAACAGAAATTGATGACATCCCAGCTCGAATTTTACACAGATTCGGCCAGCTCTACGATTGAAACAGACAAAGATTTATAGTCCAAGCTAGGACGCTGGCTCTCCTTGATTGCCTTGCTTTCTCTCCCCCCCCCCAACCCTTTATGTGCTTCTGCATATTTATTTCCAAGCTCATCACAGGCTTGTAGCATTTGAATGCTGATTTGATTTTACATTTCAAGAGGAGTAGACATTATGCTGCCATTTGCATGATGTGAGAGAAATCACCATAACGTTGTGATATCGGCGACCAAAATGAGTACTAATGTTCGCCGGAATAAAGTAGGAATTGTGCACCAGAGAGAGAGAGAGAGAGAGAGAGAGAGAGAGAGAGAGAGAGAAAGAATGATCCTCACAACAACAACAACAACAGTTTAGCCCCCGCCCCCGCCTGCACTACTCTTTTTAGGTCCCTTTTTTGTGTGCTTCTTTTGGTGTTAAATATATAAATAAATGCAATAAAAAAGAGAGAATTATTCCATATCATGCGGATGAGAAATTGCATTTTGTCATGCCTCCAAGGGCTACAGTGGTATTGAGCTTTTATGAATTCTTTTGATATCAGGGCTGAGCATTATGAGTTCCAACACAAATTTTTCCCCCATGACATTATTACTGAATACTTTTATCAGTTCATTGTGACAAAAAATTGATTATCAGCTTTGACATTTGATGGATAGCTTTCATAAAGGTACCTCTCCCCCCCCCCCCGCTGCCAGTCTTTTTCTTTCTTTTTCTTTTCTTTTTTGTTTTGTGTAAATCTATAAAGTTTTTCCTAAGATGGCTTTACTTTTCCATCATCCTGACCACCTTCTGTGTATAGTATATCTTTGTTCTGGTATTCTCAGAATCCCCCACCTCTACTTTCCTTCTCTTGTGTCTAAGGCCTCTTGTGTCTCACACATGCATGAGAATTAGGTGGAAATGAGATAAGGTGGTGGAGTGTGCTGTTGTAAGATACCATACGATTTCAGACTACAGATAAGGGCTACCATTATTTTAATGATCACCTGTATAAAGAACTTGTAACAGGTAGAAAAATAGCACCACAAGAAGCAGACTGTATCCGAACCCTTCTCCCTGATATATTAGTGTTATACTCGCAGGCATTATAAAAAAGTTATTTATTTATTTACATTTCTATTTAGCTCTTCCTCCAAAGAGCCCAGAGTACATTGTTAAGTTTCTCCTCACAACAACCCTGTGAAGTAGGTTAGGCTGAGAGAGAAGTGACTGGCCCAGAGTCACCCAGCAAGTATCATGGCTGCATGGGGATTTGGACTCGGGTCTCCCCTGTCCTAGTCCAGCAGTCTAACCACTACACCGCGCTGGAGAAACTTCAAAATGGGATCCTCCATTGCAGTCTGAACTGGTACAACCTCATTCTGCTTCAAATGTAGACTAAGCTCAATTCTCTTATACTGCAGGCTTGAAGTCTAAGATCAGTACCTTTTATTTGGTTTTATATACAGTGCCCAGTTACTGTAGGTGCTCTTAAAAACCAATAAATAACCGAATCTACAGAAGATAAATTTTACAAGATTAAACCACCCAAGGAGGCAAGCATCATGAGGAGCACTGCTGGGGAAAGGTGGATCATCAAGAGCTGGGTGAGGATCACAAAGATTGTGAGGTCATTGACACAATCAAAAATGGTGTTCTGTCCAGGTTTGGGAGCTGTGTGTGCTCCCAACTTTCAGTTGTGTGGAAGCAAGGTGGGAGGAAAATGTGGGTTGAAGTGATTGTGTGGAAGCAAGGTAGGAGGAAAACCTGGGTAACCTTTCCTCCTACCTTGCTTCCACACAATCACTTCTTCCCAGGTTTTCCTCTTACCTTGAACATAAGAACATAAGAACAGCCCTGCTAGATTGGGCCCAAGGCCCATCTAGTCCAGCATCCTGTTTCACACAGTGGCCCACCAGATGCCGCTGGGAAGCCCACAAGCAGGAGCTGATGACTGACAACATGGTTGAAACCTGGCCTTCAGTAGCTGCCTGAGAAATAGAACAGCTCTACAGATTGGGGAATAAGAAAAAAAGGCACATAGGAAGTGGCCTTATATCGGGTCAGACCATTGTTCTATCTAGTTCAATACTGGTACAGTGACAGGCAGCGGCTCTCCAGGGTTTCAGGCAGGAGTCTTTTGCAGCCCTATCTGGAGATGCCCAGGACTGAACCTGGGATCTTCTGCATGCAGAGTAGATAGTCTATCACTGAGCTGCAGCCCAGCCTGGTGAGCAATTAGCACAAGTGCTCCCTCCTCTCCTCTGACTTCTTCTCGTCACTTGACCTCCTGGTTTATCAAACTAGTTTGCCATGCTGTCCGAACTGGGGAATTTGGTTTAAGGCTTTGGGGTGGGGGGGATACAAATATGAATATGATGAATATTTATATACCACTTTTCAAACCAAGTCCCCAAAGTGGTTTACATAGATATAAATAAATAAATACAATGGCTCCCTGTCCCCCAAGGGCTCACAATCTAAAAAAAGAAACATAAGATAGACACCAGCAACAGCCACTGGAGGAATGCTGTGCTGGGGATGGATAGGGCCAGTTGCTCTCCCACCTGCTAAATAAAGAGTATCTCCACTTTTAAAAGGCGCCTCTTGGCTCAATTTGCAGGAGGTAATTTGCCAATTCATTTAATAGACTGGATGGAATAGGAGAGGAGAGCTGGTCTTGTGGTAGCAAGCATGACTTGTCCCCTTAGCTAAGCAGGGTCCACCCTGGTTGCATATGAATGGGAGACTAGAAATGTGAGCACTGCAAGATATTCCCCTCAAGGGATGGAGCCACTCTGGGAAGAACAGAAGGTTTCATGTTCCTTCCCTGGCTTCTCCAAGATAGGGTTGAGAGAAATTCCAGCCTGCAAACTTGGAGAAGCCGCTGCCAATCTGTGAAGACAATACTGAGATAGATAGACCAATGGTCTGACTCAGTATATGATAGCTTCCTATTTTCCTATGTTCCTAATAATTCTGTGGAATATTCTCTAAAATTATAGTTAAGCAATGAATATTAAGCAGTGAATATTATTTTCCAAGTCTACAAAACCAGGACTTCAAATCATTTTGCATCCTGATTTATAAACCTGGTTTTTAGGGAGTTTTCAAACCGTGGTTTCTCAGTTCGGACATAATGGCAAACTGTAGTTTAACAGCCAGGATTTCTTCTATGAAGCCAGGGAGGGTCTGTGTACTAGGCATTCATACCCAAAGGTGCCTGCGTTATAAAAGTGTGTGTGACTGTTTGACACATGTTGATAACATTGTTGTAGCTATCATGAAATGAAAGAAAATAACCACAAGTGCTTTTTAAAATGCTGTGCTGTTTTACAATGTAGACCTAAAAAGGCTCTAAGAGCAGCTTTTGAACCTTGCTGTGAATGTTCCCTAGCCATCCCATCTGACTGAAATATCTTCCCCCACCCCAGTGAAATCTGAAATGATGCCCCTAGAACGTGTGACTAATGGATATGTTGGCAGATTCAGAAGGGAGGGAGGAGCTATAATTGGACAAGGAGGGAGACAAATGTCCCTGGGCGACTGAGGGAGGGGATACCCTACCCAATGGCTGGGCAACAGAGGTCGGGGGGAGTTTCCAATTATCGACCCTTGATGGTGCTTGTTTGATACCTCAGCCTACAGTAAAGAGTCTGGGTGTGATTCTTGATGCCTCTTTGAATATGGAGGCTCAGATCATGGAGGTCGCTTGAAAGGCCTTTTTTCAGTTACGCCAAATATGGCAGCTAGCCCTTTATCTGTCCCCACCGGATTTGGCCACTGTGATCCATGTGACGGTCACTTCTAGGTTAGATTATTGCAACTCACTTTATGTGGGGTTGCCATTGCGCCTAACTCAGAGATTGCAACTGGTGCAGAATGCAGTGGCCAAGGTCCTTACTAAGGCGCCTTGGAGAGCATATGTGACACCTTTGCTTGTTCAACTGCACTGGTTGCCAGTTGAGTCCTAGGTTAGGTTTAAGATATTAATCTTAATATTTAAAGCCCTACACGATATGGGCCCTCCATACCTCCAGGACCGCCTTGTTCGATATGTCCCTCACCGGGTCCTGAGATCGGCCACAAGTAATATCTTGGTGATCCTGGGGCCTAAGGATGTTAAACTGCAATCAACGAGAGCCAGGGCCTTCTCAGTGGTGGCCCCGGCTCTATGGAATGGTCTCCCATATAATATCAGAGCTCTCCATGATTAGTTGGCTTTCCGTAAGGCATGCAAGACAGAAATGTTCCATCGGGTGTTCGATTGCTGAGATAGCTGGTCGTAGAGTGATCTGGTAAACCATGGTTATTATGTCTTGTAATGAGTACTGTATGGGGTTGTGGTTATGATGTTATGTATGTTGTATTTTATAGAACCATGTTGCTTTGTATGTTATTGCTTGTAAGCTGCCTTGAGTCCTATCGGAGTAGGGCGACATATAAATCTAACTTAATAAATAAATAAAATAAATTATTCTTTGCTTTCCCTCTTCCACCTCCCTGACTCCCTGGCCTGCTGCTTGCTCCTGATTGGAGAACTCATCTCAACCTCAAACCAAAGTATATATATTTCTAAAAGTTTCTGAGCAAGGGAAACGTGCATGTGAAAGTTTCTGCATGCATGGGGAATGTGTTAAATGATTTGTGCTGGAGTGAGTGAAAGGGTGTGCCAGGAGTTTTTTATTTCTTTCTTTGTTTTTCACGATGTCCCAACCGTTCTTCTGTGGCAAAGATATGGGAGAGGCATATCATTGGCAGCGGGCCCACAGGGACCCATCCTCAATTTTTCTCCCAGGGCCTACTCTTGCTATGCCCAAGAAGGAAGGAAGGAAGGAAGGAAGATATTTCCCAATATCCATTGAGGACACACACACAAAAAACCATGGTTTGGATTCACAGGGAGGTAGTTTTAGGTTATAGTTGTTTCCGAAGCATGAGAATAATTTAGCAATGGAAAGAGCTGCAAAGGAGCGACTGTGAAATTTCCTTATTTGGAGGTTTTCAGGGGAAAAGTTGGACCGACTGGGTGGTGGACTGGATGGCGTGTGGCGTTCTTTCCGCCCCTGTAATTCCATGAGCCTAAGTGAAACAATTACCATATTGTCCTATTGCTCCACCCACTTGCATCGTAGGAGGCCTCACATTCACACAAACACACAGGTAAGTTGAAATTAGTGCTAATTCACAGTTACCCTTAAAAGGGCTTATTACAAAGGCAGTGATAACAGCTCTATAGTTAAGGTTAATTCAGGCTTTTGTGGTTGACAGGACCTTACATTCTCATCGAAGTTACCATCTATTAAACAAATGTACAGCAGGTGTCTGACAGATCAACAAAGCCACTTTTAAATATTTTAACTGTTATTTATTGCATTCCCCCCCCCACCCACAAAAGGCAATAATAGCCTTTATTTGCTATAAACAATACCAGCCTCAGAAACTAATGGTGATTCAATTAGAATACCTCAAAGGGGGAAATTCACCTTTGTATTATGTGCATTTAGTGCTGATGAGAGTTAAGTGCAGGCTTCAAGAGAAGCTACTTTTAAGAATAGGGAGTAGAACATTATGCTTTTGAGAACGGAAATGGTTGCACTTTTATGGATACATAACATTCTCTTCTGGAATTTTCGCAGGGCACAACTAAATGTGGCATAGGAGATATTAAATTAGGCTTTCTTGCATTTAAAAAAAAACAACAATTGCAATTCCTGTGAGGAGATGGTACTGGGGAATTAGGACCATGATACTGGGGAGTAGAGTATGGGATACCATCCTCCCATACTGGTTTCCAAAGTAAATTCCCCTCCATCAAAGCTAATACTTGCCTAGAAGGGGGAAATGTACAGGTATCATATGGTTACCTGTATATTGCCCCTACACCACTGAAGACAATGAGGCAAGAAAAACCACAAACAACCATAGTATGGGTGGAAGGGCTAAAACTGTACTGAAAAAATAATAATTGTTAGCAGGGGTGTAGCTGGGGGAGAGGGAGCATGTGTTCACTCCTCTCCCCAGTGGCCCCTTGGAGTGTGAGAGATAATGAAGAACATAGGGAGGGGTGGAGCTGGGGGGCTCAGGTTCTTTGAACCCATCCACATTATAGCTACGCCCCCAACTGTTAGACTGCAAGAGGTCTACACTAAACCCTCCAAGGGGAACGAGGGCACCATCTCAGATCAGCGATGAGACATTTAGTTGCCTTCCCCTCAGCCTATTTGGGCAATCACACCCGGGCTCAAGGCGGACGTTCAGAGGCCTTCTGGTCCCTGCTCCTCTTTGCCAACCCCAACATGGAAGTCAGACTCAGAGGCATCACCCCTGTCAAGTCATTCAGTCTTTGAGTGGGCAGTGCCACCAAAGTGATAGGAGTCCCAACCAAAGTCCTCATGCCACCAAGCCATTAAGGACTGATTGGATACCTTTCACGTTCCCAACATTCCCGCAGATGCTCAGGGAAAGCCATCCCTGAGTCTCTCCCCCAGTCCACACTGAGCCTGCCAGTTGTGACCTAAAACAAATGAAAGAGGATAAGATAGAGTAGAAGAAAAAACTTCCCCACAAAGGACATCAGCAAGGAAGCAAAAAAAAAAAAAATCCAACTCAGCCCCCAAATGACGACCACCACAAAACTCTGTCCTCAGGAAAGGAAGGAGGGAGGGACCCAAATCAAGCTGTGAGTGGCATGGAGGGCAGAGAAGCATGACAGTGGAACAGCTAGCCCTGCCCATATCCACCCGCTAAGGCCCTGACCAAAGAGACTGGATGAGACAAAGCAACTACCTACCTCCAGCACAAGGCTGGGGGCATGGAGTCATTTTCCTTGGGAGGGCAAATAGCATCTTCAGAGGAATTATTCTAAGTTTTTAAAAATGACACACAGAAAATGATTAAATCTCATCTTGATCTTATTCTCCGCCCCACACAGCTACTATTAAGGTGGGGCGGGGGGGGGGAGTGGGAGATCCTTACAACAGATTTCTCACATCATGGGAGAGTTCTGGAGTGAAGTGAATCTCCTGATTTTCCCTATCAGTTTTCTTTTCACTAAACCCCTCATTTTAAAGAAGTTTCCTCTTCTAAAGTTCAAAGTGTCTGTGTTAGACTTCCTTGGCAATTCTCTCCTCACCTGTATGCTGAATTTCAACACACTCTGCTCACTGTTCCCTAAAGGTTCCATGACACCAATATCTTGCACCAGGTCCTGGGCACCACTCAGGATTAAGTCCAAGGTCACCTTATCTCTGGTTGGTTCCATGACTAACTGTTCTAGGGCACAGTATCTAGAAATGTATCTAGAAATTTGGCCTCTTTGTCATTACCTGAATGTGAATTTACCCAGTCTATGTCCCTGTTTGCATGCAACTGGAGTTGAAGGGGACAGAGGTTGAATTTCTAGTACATCTGAATGCGTGCAACCATGCTTCAGACACAAAAGTGACTTAAGGTTTCCCTCTGAAACTCCAAATTGAACCTTCAGTCTGTAGTGAGTCTCACCGTTCCTACATGAGGTTTCTGTTACATCCAAATACTTCTTGGAGTCCCAGCGAGCTCTAACTGGAGTTGAGGAAGGAAGCTCCTCCCTTGCTCCCGCTGTGATTGGCTGCCAGGGCATTCCAGTAGGAAGCCCACATAGCCAGTTCCCATTCCTCTCTGAAGCTTCCCTAACTGTAGTTGGGCTCCTTCCGGCTACATCCGAATGTGGACAGGTAACCACGTGGGGTGGAGGAGGGGCAGAACTGCAGGTCCATTGGACCAGTTCTTCATTACATGTGAATGTGGCCAATGTGTGGGTAATTGAAGTCACCCATTATTACAGCTCTTTCTCTGTTTGATGCCTCCATGATTTCCTTCTTCAACTCCCAGTCATTGTCAGTGTTTTGGTCAGGAGGGTGATAGCACGTCCCTAGTAACCCATTTCCTTTCAGGCCTTGTACAGAGTTTCTGTGAAGGACTCTGAACATAAGAACAGCCCTGCTTGGGCACAAGGTCCATCTAGTCCAGCATCCTGTTTCACACAGTGGCCCACCAGATGCCTCCAAGAAGCCCACAGGCAGGGGGTGAGGGCATGCCCTCTCTCCTGCTGTTGCTCCCATGCAACTGGTATTGAGAGATATTGTGCCTCTGAGGCTGGAGATGACCCACAGCCACCAGACTAGTAGCCATTACCTGTCCACAATGAATCTGTCTAAGCCCCCTTTAAAGCCATCCAAGTTGGTGGCCACATCCCATGGTAAAGGATTCCATAGATTAATTATGCACTGAGTGAAAAAGTACTTCATCTTGTCCGTCTTAAATTTCCCGACCTTCAGTTTCATGTTCTTCCTACGTTTTCTAGTTTGTTAGATTCTATCACTTCTTCTGTGCTACTCCATCTCCAGTTCACCCCTCCCTGTCCTTTCTGTACAGTTTATATCCAGGGATAACATAACAGTGTCCCACTGGTTCTTGGCATATGAGCACCTACAGTATATGCTGAATTTCTTACCTGGTATGTCCTATCCTGAATCTTACTCTCTCTCTCTCTCTCTCTCTCTCTCTCTCTCTCTCTCTCTCTCTCTATATATATATATATATATATATAATTTGTCTTATTTATAAACCTCCTTACATAGGAATCTCCAGGTGGTGTGCAACCATTTAAAATACAGTAAAAATAATAGAGTTAAAAATCCAACTAATTAAAAAAATATTTATTTATTTAACTATTAAAATAATTAAAAGTGTATTTTATTTTGTTTTTCACCATGCAAGCATTGGCCAGGCTGTGCAGACTGATCATTCTGGTCCCACTGGATGACTTCCTTTTCTGGGGTACTGAGGAGGAAGCAGAGACCCTGGAAGTCTTTTTAAGGTGAGGATGGAGCTCCGAGCGGATAGGACATGATAAATCTTCCCCACTTTTCAGGTACATTTTTACATCTTTTTATTTAATGGACAAATAAAATCATAATTTGTCACATTCATTATTGCAAAATGTATATCAGAATTGTGCAGACAGATTTAAAAAAGAAATAAATTTAAGAACTAGTAACTGATCAAAGTAAAACTTATAGAACACTGGGATTTTTTGGGTAAATTATTGTATGCTAAAACTCATGCTCATCTTATTCATTTCAGAGAACAAAGGGAAGGACGCAACAATTAAGATGCTTTGTAGAAAGATTTAACTTTGTCATTTATTATTGGAACATCAGACATAATTAGCAAATATGAACAGATTTTAAATTGTTGTTTCCTTCTTGTAATAAGAAGCACAAGGTTGGTTATGTTTGTTATGTTGTACTATTTATAACATAGTATAACAGATTTGTATTATGTTTAATGATAATGGCTGACATCCAGACTAACACTGTCCTAGTACAGTGAACAAAGTTGCGCACACACATGGAGATCTTGTAGCTGCACAGATGCAAGCCCTTGCACTCTCATTCCGCTTGTGAAAAGCTTGCACTTGCACAACAGCAAAAGTGGGACAGGAAGTGAGTATCTACTGTTGCACCTTGTTGTGCAAGGACACAACTTCCTGTTGCACTAGCACACACTAGTCTGGAACACAAGCAGTTGACTTAGCAGAACTAAATAACTGGCACAACACACCAACAGAACTAACTAGAGCAACCTTGTGCTAGCACAGCATTTGTCTGGCTGTCAGTCACTAAAAATCATTAGGACCATCAACATTACTTTGGTGCACATGCGCTAAAGGTGACTAAGCATTCAGCAGTTTCTGGTGCTGAAGTTTTTCATTATACTGCCCCGTGGAATCTGGGCAGGAATCTGGTGAGGAGTGGGCCAAAGTGAAGTTCTGAGGGTCTGAAGGGTCCAGCCCAGTTTGCTTCACTTCTGTCCACCTTACCCTCCCCCCAGATGAGTTTTCACTATAGGCCAAAGGAAATCCATGAGCGTTGAAGCAGACTGAGCCTGAATAGGCCGTCAAAGCTTTGCTCAGCCATACTGCTCATGCCTCCTACTTTGTAAGGAGCTCAACACCACACAGAACTTTCTCTTTGTTAGGTGGTACTTCTCTGAATGAACATGATGGACTGAGTCTCACGATCAGTGAGACCTGGTTTGTGGCGGTGAGCGGGAAGGCAGCCTTGGACGGCCGGATCGGCCACCCACACGATTGCCAGCTCCGTAACAGAACCAGTGGGGGCTGGGGGGAGCGGGGGCCAATCGGAGGGCATGCTGGCATGCAGGGCATGCTGGCGAGACCCCTGGAGCCAGGAGGCAGCTTTTTGCCTCCCCTCCAGGGGTCTCCTCATGAGTAGCCATGGTGCTGAGCCGTGCCGCGGCTACTCACGATCCAATAGCCCGGGTTTGCAGAGCGCTCACTCCGCAAACCCGGGCTAAGGGGTGAGCTACTTGAGCGGGTTAGCCTCTCAAGAACCACTGGGCTCGCATAACAGCAATATTTTTCACAATCATTTTTCCAGTTTGAGAGGGCTAGTTTGGTGAAACACAGCTCTTCCCCCCCCCTCCACACACACACACCACCACCACCACACTATCTGTGATTAAGGTGGGAATGCACTGAGAACACATCTGCCATGACATCATCAAAGGTCATGCCAACAGGTTCTCAGCAAGTCCTTTAATCGTGCGTTAGGGGTGATCATCCAAATGACCCCTTTACACGCAAAGCAGAACCCTGTTTAATCAGGGTTGCAGGACATGTGGGGGGGTTGGATGATCACCCCTTACATGAGAGTAAAAGGATGTGCCAAGAATGCATCAGCATGTCCTTGAGTGACATTGTAGTGGGCAGATTCACAATGAGGCTGCAGCCTTATTGCTTGGAAAAAGGGCAGTTGGCTGATGAACTGAACTGACCTGGCCCAGAATCTGGTTTGAATAAAAATCAGTCCTACATTCTAAAAGTGCCCTCTCCTTCCTTCCTCCCCCCCCTCCCCCTCCCCCTCTCGCTTTCTCTCTATGTAAACTGCTTTGGGAACTTCTGTTGAGAAGCGGTATATAAATATTCATCATATCCGTATTCATATTCTCTCTATATGCCCTGCTGCATTCATGACAAAGAACCTCATCACAATTTGTGTTCTACAGGAACCCCATGAACTTCTCAAAGTATTTGGGCTGACAAGATCTACTGCCCTTGTCATTTGGGAACATATAGTTCTTTGTTGGCACAAATCTGGTCGATGATGGCAGTCCATCTCCTGCTTTCCAATGTGGGTCATATTCATTTGGCTTGTTCACCTGATTTGTGTCTAGAGCTACTTCCTCTAAGACAGAAGCTGCTTTCTTTGGCACCAGCAACCACACATCAACCAGTGACCTTATTTTGACATTGTCCTGAAAGTAATCAAAGCATCAGGATTTTTCTTATGAATTACACCGATAGGAATGCTAAAACCAATTCATGCTGCAAAAATGTTGTAATGATCTATATGTTATGCACTTGCATTTGAAAAACACAAATGTCAGCACACCACATGATCCTATTTTTGTTTACTCAGAAGTAAGCGTCAGCAGCTGACAAAGATGAGGAAAATTACTCATAAGAACATAAGAACAACCCTGCTGGATCAGGCCCAAGGCCCATCTAGTCCAGCATCCTGTTTCACACAGTGGCCCACCAGATGCCACTGGAAGCCAACAGGCAGGAGTTGAGGGCATACCCTCTCTCTTAAAGTAGTCCCACTTAATTTAAAAGGATATGTTAGGCAGTGCCAATGAGACTACTTTGGGTAATTTGCCCTCATCATGTCAGTTGCTAACTTCTGCCCAGTGAGGTTGGAAAACAAATTGGCGCATGCATTACAGTGACAGAGAAAGCAAAATAAGATAAGCTCTACTCTGGCCCCTCTTCCACCCTACCTCTGGAAAAGGAAGATGCTGTGAAGTCAGGACACAGGGAAATACCATTCTCCTCCTGGGTGCCAGCCCCCAGAATGCCTGCTGCAGACAGTACTGAGAGTCTAGGGATTACAGCTGGTCTTATTTATTTATTTAGCACATTTATATACTGCCAAAACCATGCATCTCATGGCAGTTTACAGTCGCTTAAAAACAACTATGAACCATGAAATCAACAGTTAAAAGCAGATGATTAAAACTGAACTCATATTTATAATTCAGCTAAAAGCTGAATGAATGGGTGGGTCTTCAGTGTTCTTCTGGAGACCATCGGAAACGGGGCAGCTCTAACTATGTCAGGAAGTGTGTTCCACAGCCCTGGGGCAACTATAGAAATGGCTCACCACTGAGTCACCATCAAACGAGCCAGTGGTAACTGCAGACAAACCTCCTCTAACAATCTTAATTTGTGGCAGGGTTCATGTCGAAGAAGGCATTCTCTTAGCTAGCCTGAGCCCAAACCTTCAAGGGCTTTATAGGTAATAACCAGTATTTTGTATTTTGTCCAGGAACCTATCAGCAGCCAGTGTTGTTATTTATTTATTTATTTTTTTAAAAAGAGTAATATGGTCTCTTTGAGTTATCCCAAAGAGGTAGTAACTTTGGAAACAAATCTGGCTGCTGCATTCTGCACCAACTATAGTTTCTAGACTACAAACAAAGGCAGCCCAACATACAGCACATTGCAATAGTCGACTAGAGGTTAGCATGTGTGCTACTGTTTTAAATTCACCTTCTTCCAGAAAAGGTCACCATTGGCACCAGTGTTGCCGCTAACAGGGATTCCCAGTTGTTGTCGACTACAACTCCCATAATCCCAAGCCAAAGGCCATTGCAGCTGGGGATGCTGTAAGTTGTAGTGAACAACATCTGGGAATCCCTGTTAGAGGGAACACTGATTGGTGTATCAGCCGAAGCTGATAAAAAGCACTTCTGGCCACTGCCTCAACCTGAGTGATCAGAGACAGGTTTGGATGCAGGAGAACTCCCAAACTGTACACTTGTTCTTTCCAAGGAAGTGTAACCCCATCCAGAACAGATAGGTCTATTCCAGCTTCTGGATTATGGCTTCCTACAATGAGCACTTCTGTCTTATAATGATTCCGCTTCAGTTTGTTATCCCTCATCCAGACCAATACCACCTGCAAACAGGGATTTAGGAACATTATGCCATTTTCTGATTAAACTGAAATAAAAAAATAGATTTGGGTGTCATCAGCATACTGATAGCACCCTACTCCAAATCTCCTGATGATCTCCCCCAGAGGTTTCATGTAGATGCTAAAAAGCATTGAAGACAGAATGGAGCCCTGTGGGACTCCATATAAAAGCTCTCACTTTTACAACAACCTTCTCCAAGGTTGCAGGCAGGAGTCTCTCTCACCCCTCTCTTGGAGATGCAAGGGAGGGAACTTGGGACCTTCTGCGAGCAAGCATGCAGGTGCTCTTTCCAGAGTGGCCCCATCGCCTAGGGGGGATATCTTACAATGGGATGTAGTCTCCCATTCAAATGCATCCCATTGAATGGGATGTAGTCTCCTATTCAAATGCAACCAGGCTGGACACTGCTTAGCAATGGAGACAATTCATGCTTGCTACCACAAGACCAGCTCTCTTCTCTTAAGGGAGAGAATAGCAGAAGGGGGAGAGTAGTGGAAATGGAGCATTCTTGGCCATGATGGCAGCAGGATGCTCTTTGACCTTGGAAGCACCAGGGCAAGGGGCTGAAGCAAGGACTTCAGTTTGGCTATAATTCAGAATGAAGAACTCAGTAAATGATTTAAACTGGAAAAGAGATAACATTTGCAAGATCTAACATCATTTCTTCTCCTTCTTCAAAATAAGAGATTAAACGCAAAACCTACTGGGATTTTTGCATATGTTTATGAGAAACAAACATATGAGATTCTTATGAGAATATTTTTTGCCATAAATCATATTTATATCAATTCTGGCTTTTGCTGTCTATTTCTTGCACTGCCTTCATATATATATTAACAGACTTAAACTTTCGGAGATATCCAGGATGCACCCTTCTGAAAGTAGAGAAGTGCCAGCCAGTCTGGCAAAATCATGCCCAAAATGCACAGTGCGGCACATCACACGTATAACAAAGTTCTCTCCAATGAATGGGGAAAGGATCTTAGCATCTATGAACAGAAAGACGACTTTGTGACTATATGATATTTATGACAATATGAAATATTTCACATGCTCCATTGTCTTGGAAATAATGAATTGATTTTCACAGATAATCTAAATTGAGAACTATTGAGCTGCCATGCATAAGAGGATACAAAAAATCCAAATAATAATAATTTTAAAATACACTGTTTTGAATGGTGTAATTTTATTCTAACAGCTACTTAATTCATGTGTTGTGTGCCTTCATCTCTTTTTGGTAGCTCGTGGACAAAGGCAGATAAGAGATTATTTAGAGTTTATATAAATATGCATATGTAAAAGCCACATAGAATAAGATTCAATCATCTCAGTAAATTTGACAACAAGAAAATAAAAATGATGACACTGAGCATCAAATTAACTTTTTTTACTACCTTTTCTTTCAAACACATTTTAAAATGTGCAAAAACAATGCAATTTGTTGTGGCATGCTACTCCCTCTGTTGCTATTAAGCTATCCAGGTGATGTTCTCTTGGGAATCCACTCTGAACAGAGGCCTAATTCAAGACTGGATCACAACATCTGCACCAGATACAATTTGTCATCTTCTGTCTGGGAGCCCATTGGCTGTTACCTAGTAACTGGTCAATCTCACAGAGTATTTGCCATGACAAATTAGTAGTGTTGTTTCCGTGGCAACCAGCTTTGTTACTTAATTAAATTGATTTGAATCAGAATTGGCTTTCAGGGAAACAAGTGTGTTGTGTGAAGTGGTAAACATGAGCTAGCAGCTAGCCATTCATGCTACAACGTAGCTTTGACCCAACAGCACCAAAACGAAAACCATAACCAAGAACAGCAACCCATGGAGTTAATTTAGATTTCTTGCATTAGTTTTAAAGTGTAGTTAGATAAACATAGCAATGTAAAATATGCTGTGTGCCGATTTAACAAACAGCTAAAGAACAAACTATTCAATTGACTGGGTGTTTGAAAATTTGAAGTTGTAGATATGGCATATCCTGGAATTTTTTAGTGGCTGATTGAAGAGTTACTATATAGCTTTGGTGAATAGGGAAAATCCAAGATTCAAAGAGAAAAGAAAAAGATTACGGACTTCCATTCTAAATGCGTTTGTATAGTCCTTGGGTTTCAGCAACACCATTTGATATTACTGAGGTTCTCTTAGTGTGATTGTAACTTAGGTTACAGCCAACAAGAACAAAGTGAAATCAGAAGTTAATGTTGCCACCTAATTACATATCAGAAGAAATTCAATGATAATTTGGAAGATCCTTAATTTAGAAGAAAGTTAAAATAATCCTGATAAGTTTTGGTGTCATTTCTCTGGAGGTCATCCACACATGTCAGAATTGCCACTTAATATTGCTTAGCATGACTTTGAGGTTAATGGGATACTTATACTGAATTAGATTATTGGTTCATCCACTAGGATTGTGGTCTAATAATCAGAAGAACCAATGAGATCTATGCCCTATCAGACATGTTTTCATCGGATGGAGACAGATGAGGGAAATAGTTCAATAAGGCCCGATCAAACTGGATCTTATACAAGGGTATCTGCTTGACCCTGTATTGGATCAGACTGGATGGAGGGGGTGGAGTGGGGTGGGGCGGCTTACATTGCAGCAATACAGTCAGTGATCCTTCTTCAAAAACCTGCTGTCTCAATAAGCACCACCAGTGCTGTTTAAAGACACCACTTTTCTTCAGCTAGTCAATAATGATTCAAGGAAGGAAGCACCAGCATATCATTGTATCATTTACCTGGTGCATTATGGTGGAGTGGGGGTAGAATTTCCCTCAATAATGCACTGAGAACTCTTCTAGTGCCCTTCAGCCTAAGATCCTCAAAACTGAAAATACACAGACTTGAACCTGGAACTTTCTGCATGCAAAGCATGTGCCCTACCAAAAGGTTATAGCCCTTCCTTTTGGAGATTCTCCACCCCAAACCCATAATCTGTCAATTGATCTCCCACAAAAGGAAGATTCTTCCTTTTCCATTTGCTTCCTTCTCCTGTTATATCTGGCATCATTCATATTTTACAAATCTGTATCCCAAGTAGCCTAGACTGCAGAGGTAATGCCTTTGTTCATAGAAGGCCTGCCAGATCCTATATGAACTGGCCTGGTAGCCGAGATCATCACTGGAGACTTTTATCTGAGTGGCCTCAGCTTTGGTCTCTATAGAAAAGGCTTCTTCTGTGATTGTTCCCCAATTGTGGAATTCTTCCCAAAAATATCTATTTTGCACTCTCAACACTGCCCCAGACAAGTGGCTTGCTTGTCTGGGGCAAGCCAGCCACTTGTGCCCCCATTTCTGTTTCAGAAATCTAACATATGGGACACAGCTCATTCAACCATAAATGTACTTTGCTCTTTCTGTGCCCCCACCTCAGTTCCCCCGCCTTCTGTCAGCAAAACTGGAGTCAAGGGTGGCAAAACTCCACTCTGACCAAAGGTTCAGAGTGGAGTCTGGCAAGGGAAATCTCAGGTCCCTTTTTGCCCTTAACTCTGGTTTACTGAATTTGGACATGCGGATTCGGAAACCGGAGGTGAAGCGACCTCCAGTTTCCTATTATGTCGAAATCCGGCCTTAATTGCCATATAGCAGGAAAGTGGCAAATGCATATTTTAAATAAATAAATAAATAAAATAAGAATTGGCGGCTTGATTTTGGTCAAAGAAATCATGGCTGTTTCATTCCCGCTATTTTGAAACCCACCAAGTTGAAAAACAAAAAATGGAATAAAGCTGAACTTGCATACTTGTTTGTATTTTTCTTCTGCTCAATCAAAATAGCTTAACAAAATTTACTCATGTCTTCAATTCCCCACACCGAGTGACAGAGACAAGAGATTAACATATTTATACTTAACGAAAGGAACATGCCCATTAAGTCTGAGTACAGCTGTTTGAAGACTTTAGATATGCAATCTCACAGTTTCCTGGGTTTATCTGTATTTTATCCACTGGTAATATATGGGCCTCTGCTGCTGTCCTTCCTGATCTTCTTGCAAATTTAGATGTAAAACTCAAGTTGTACTTTGCCTTATAAAATATTAAATGAATTGCTTGGAATAATTTGAGCTCTCTCATTATGTATGATTGATTTAAAGCCCAAGTGGAGCAGCAAGTAGGCATGAGTGTTCCAGGGTGAAGTATTCGTAAACAAGGAAACGGAAAGTGGTGGCTGGCACCAGGGAAGGAGGAGGAGATTACCTAGGAAAATACAAAATGCGGGCAATCTTTACAGCAGCAGGCATTCAGTAGCTCGGGAGCTACTGTAGCTGATATGGAGTAGCTCTCTAGGTCTTTTGGTTTCCCTTCTCCTACCATCCAATACTGCAAATCTGGTTGGCTGGCTGAGGGGAAGTAAGACCACACTAGGGATACGCGAGCTGGCTCGGAATCAAGCCGGCTCTCCCACGAGCCAAACCGGGAGTAGGTAGTCTGAGGGTGAGTCGAGCCTACCTCTGCCTCTTGAGATGACTTGACAGTATACTTGTAAAGGGAATCCAACAAAGAGTCCCCTTTACAAATCAAGGGCTATACGTGGGGCAGGGAGAGGGGGAGAGAGAAAAGTCCTCAGACTGCCCTTTACCTTCTTTTAGCTTTGAAAAATCCAGCGGCTGCATGGTGGGAGGGCGGCGGGATGTGCAACAGGATATTGGGGAGGTTTGTTTGTT
Source organism: Hemicordylus capensis (assembly GCF_027244095.1). Taxonomy (NCBI): domain Eukaryota; kingdom Metazoa; phylum Chordata; class Lepidosauria; order Squamata; family Cordylidae; genus Hemicordylus; species Hemicordylus capensis. The sequence continues at coordinate 27,493,422 of NC_069657.1, read as the reverse complement.
TGTTTGTTTGTTTGTTTGTTTTACATTTTATATCCTGCTCTTCCTCCAAGGAGCCCAGAGCGGTGCACTACATACTTGGGTTTCTCCCCACAACAGCCCTGTGCAGTAGGTTAGGCTGAGAGAGAAGTGACTGGCCCAGAGTCACCCAGCAAGTCTCGTGGCTGAATGGGGATGTGAACTTGGGTCTCCCCAGTCCTAGTCCAGCACTCTAACCACTACATAATTTGAGGAGGAAAGGCTGCTTCTGTCTTTTAACTTTGTAAATTAAAGCCACTGCATGGCAGGATGGTGGCAGTAGACACAGCGGCTGTGGGGATGGTGGCAGAGGTGGCAAGGGCTCCTTCCACCCTCCTGCCGGCCTCCCAAATGACAGCCTGGGCTGGCTACTGGCCATGTTGGGCATCTGTGCATGCGCACACATGCGCAGAGAGGTCTGAAATGCCCCGCAGCCAACCTGGGCTGTCATTTGAGAGGCTGGCGGGAGGGTGGAAGTAACCCCCCTTCTGCCTCCACTGCCAGATTCCTCTTTACAAGTATAGCCATTGATCTCCTTGAGCCGGCTCAACAGCAGAACCAGACTGCCCAGGGCGACTTGAATCCAGTTAGGATTTGAGCCAAACTGGGCAATCCTGTCCCATGCACATCCTTTGACCACATTATTTTTAACCTCATCTTAACTATATTGGCATTGTTGTGCCAGTATACAATCTCTCTCCCTCTCCTCTCCCCCTCCCATTAGGATTTCTTCTAATTTTTTTCTTATATCAATTTCCTGTAATTTTCTTCCCCCACAAAAGTAGTCTTTCTTGCTCCCAGGAGTGTTGCTAGGTACTTAAGATCCAAGGGCTGGGCCCACAGTTCCTTTTGATATTTAAATTTAATTATACTTCCCCAAGGACCTCTAATATTATAATACAACACCTATGAAGGTGAAAGCAGCAGAGATCTAGGAGCTGTCTCCCATGCTTTGTTCAGGTGCCATCATAGAAGACTCTGTATTGCAGCTCCGCCTAACATGTTGCTGAGCAGAGAAATTCTCATAGAAGGGAGGGTGTGTGATTTCTACAGCTCTTGCCTCCCTACAAAATGATGTTTTGACTTCAGGAATATGCTTCAGGAATATGTCCTTGAGGGCTGCACAATCCTCAAGGACATGTTCCTGAAGCAGAGTCAAGCAGTAAGTATCTCTTCCAGGAAGCTGAAAGAGAATATTCCCCGAGAAAGATATTTATCAAAATATGCTGGTTTTGTGGTGATTTTCAGCTGAAATTCATATTGTTTGGTTTTTCTTCTCTTAAGAAGGCCCACAGCACAAAAGGGTTGTTTGGTTCTTCCTCGAAATTCTGGGAAAGGCACAATTTTTTGGAGAGTTCTGCAATGCCTGGAGGCCCCAAAAGACCACAGTTCACATTACAATAACTTGCACTTTTCCCAGGATTTCATGGAGGGGGAAAAGGCTAGGCTTTGGGGATTTTTAAAGAAGTTGTGCATAGCCACTGCTCCCTCACCTCCACTGGGAATAAAGTAGAGTTGAAAGCAAGAGCCTAGCTTGCCCTGTTTGGCCTTGCCAGCCTGAAAAGTGCAGAGCTCAAGGGAGAGGTGGTGGTGTGATGAGCTGGTTTCAGCCCACAAATTGGTCTGAGAGGTCAAAGGGCCTGACTGGAAGCTGCTCTCATGGATTTAGAACTTAGTACTCTCTGGACTCGATTGAGGACTTACATCCACCAAACCCAAGAACATGCCTAGGCATGTTTGGGGGTCAAGGATTTGTGGTTGTAGTTTCCCCAACCATCTGTTTCCCATAAACTGTAATACCCTGCCAACCACAAATTTGCTAATGGCAAGGTTTTGCCGGAATGGCCCCCTCGTGGTTGGCAAGGGATGACTGAATAACTGGAAGAGGTGCAGAAGAGGGCAACCAAGATGATCAGTGGCCTGGAGGATCTTTCTTATGAGGCAAGGCTAGAACACCTGGGGCTTTTTAGTTCAGAAAAAAGATGACTGTGGAGAGGCATGATAGAGGTCTCTAAAATCCTGCATGGTGTGGAGAAAGTGGATAAGGAAATGTTCTTCCTCACAACACTAGAACCAGGGGTCATCCCATGAAACTGATTCCCAGGAAATTTAGGGCTGACAAAATCAGGTACTTTTCCACACAGTGCATAATAAATCTATGGAATTCTCCGCCACTGGACATGGAGATGACTACCAGCTTGGATGGCTCTAAAAGTGGCTTAGGCAAGAATGGTAAGAATTCTTACTTTACTTAAAGAACTATTTTTCCAATATGGACCTTTCAGCAGGGTTTAAAATTTAGTAACAGCAGCAGGTTGGGAAGGGTAACATCGAGTTTGCAATGTGGAGTATATATGTTTTGAAGTATTATAGCAATGGTAGATTTGTATAGCTAATATGAACCGTGCGGACTGGTAAGCGGGAAGTCAATATTTAATTAATTAAATGTGATTGGATTGTTAAGATATTGTAAAACTAATAAAATTTTAAAATGCTAAAAGTGGCTTAGGCAAATTCATGGAGGAAAGGCCTATCAATGGCTACCAGTCTTGCTGGCTGTAGGCTGCTTCCGGGCTCAGAGGCAGGATGCCTCTAAATACCAGTTGCAGGGGAGCAAGAGCACGAGAGAGGACATGCCTTCATCTCTCAGCCGGTAGGCTTCCCAGAGGCATCTGCTAGGCCACTGTGTGAAACAGGATGATGAAGTAGATGGACCTTGGGTCTGATCCATCAGGGCTGTTCTTATGTTGTTCCAACAACTGTGCATCACCTGGGCCATTGTTATACAATTTCTCAACAAGAAGTTGACAAGGCAGTTCACACAGCAGAGAAATGGGGAAGAAATGTTTCCCTGTCTGAAAGAGACTCAGTCTAAAATAAGAAAGGGCGTGAGATTCAAAAGAGACACTGGCAACCGTCAGCTGCTGTAAAAGATACCATGCTGGGTCAAGTAGGAACAGTTGCACTCCACCTACTAAATATAAGAGAAATCACCCCTGTAAAAGATGCCTCTTTCCATATAGATATAGATATAGATATAGATATAGATATAGATATAGATATAGATATAGATATAGAGAGAGATACAATTAAATAAATAATTGTGCTGATTGTAGTTGCCTGCTGAGATTACAACCCTCACCATATGCTCAGAGGCACATGTTTCCAAATTCTTCTTAAACAATATGGTAACATTAATCCTCAGCTTTTGTTGTTGCCACCAGCCTGCACAGATAGTGGCTTGAAGCATGGAGGACCTAGCCAAACTGTGTTTCGATGGATTTGATTTTGTAGGCCAGTATAATTATCTCAGGTCTCATGCACTCATGGGCCATGGAATGTCCTTGTTTTTTGGAGCTCAGTTAGAGCTGCCACGCCCATATATATCCCTATAAACCAAAGCCCCGCCCCCTCCACTTTTTAATTGACTAGATATATAGTGAAGAACTATTAAATAAAATCAACTTTAAAAGAACTCATAAGGGCATAATCAACAACAACTATTTATAAACCGCTTTTCAACCATCGTTCCCAAAGTGGTTTACACAGATATAAGCAAAAAAATAAAATGGCTCCCTGTCCCCAAAAGGCACACAATCTAAAAAAAAAAAGATAGACACCAGCAACAGCCACTGGAGGGATGCTGTGCTGGGGCTGGATAGGGCCAGTTGCTCTCCCCCTGCTCAATAAAGAAAACCACCCCTTTTAAAAGGTGCCTCTTTGCTCAGTTAGGAGGGGCCATAAAGAACATATGCATCATGTGTATTATAATGGAATATGTTTAGTATTTTGAACGTTTTCAAAACAACAAACAAACATAAACACATGGTGCCATACCGTCTTTCCTAAAGTTAAGATTTCCTGCCTACTACACACTTACTTAGCAAAGGGTAGCAGGCAAGGAACCTGAGCTTTAGAAAAGGCATTATGGCACCATCACTTATTGTTTGTTTTGCTTATTGCTTATTGTTTCCATGGAACTTTTAAGTATGACTAACGTATTTTGCATTGGCGCCTTTATGTATGAATAATGAAATGTAGGAAAGTATGTTTTATTTATTATTTCTTGTTGATCCATTCATTTAAAGTTGCCTTTCCCTAAGCTCAGACTTGGTAACAACAAACCAAACTCCATAATGATATCAAAGACACTTTCAGAACATTCTCAGACTTGGAATTTGAAAGACCTCCAGTAAAAGAAAGTATCATACATATGGCTTTCAAGCAGTGTGATATCATGGACTAATAAAAGATCCTATCAAGGGATTTGTTTTTCACCCCATGGCATAGGTGAGGTCTGAAGTAACTCCTTAGATACTGACGTGTTAAAGGACTATGGTAGTAATACATTACTTCAACGGCACTGAGTCAGATGCTATAAAGGGCCTTTTATAATGAAATTTAGTCTTACTGGTGACCTTAGGTCAAGCAAGAGTAATTTAAAGAGTTAGACCATCTGACCATTAACAGCTTCTGTAAAATAAATGGTTAGTGACCATAGCTCATTTCCCTGGTTTGTTAAATAATTACTTAAGCTGCTTTAAAATTGGTTCAATTGTAAATTTAACATTAAGGTTTTTTCTCTGTCTCTCTGGATTTATGTTACCAACAGCATAGGCCAAAAGTTTGCATTGTTTTAACAGACTAACTGGCGCAATAAACATTACTGGTTTAGTTTATGATAATGCAACTTTTGTGGAGCTAATGCAATTACAGCTACCTTGATTTTCTACAGAGATGGGTTAGCCAGCTCTGGTATTCTTAGAGGCCACTTTAATTTCCAGGTAGTGGTCTGGGGACCAAAAGTGGAATTTACCTGCAACCTTATTAGAGATGGGTAAGTTCTCCTTCAGTCTCTACTTATGTATTTATTTCAAAGGTTTATATGCTGCCATTCTTTGTAAATGAGTTCATGGTGCTTCCAATGACCATGTGTTTTACTGTGTTGTAAAGCACAGCAAAACCCTACCTCTGCAATCACAGAAATGCAGGATAAGGCAATCATTAAAACAGGGCAATCACAGAGAAATGTTAGGGGGAGGTTTGTTGAAATCAAAATATCTTCAACTTTCATTTCAATTTAAACCCTCTCCTGCCATTTTCTTCCCCACCCCTGTCATTTTTTCTCCACCACACCCCCCCCCCGGCCACCACTACCATTTTTTCTGTCCGCCACTGCTTTATTCTCCCCCTCCCGGTGGCTTGCTCATGAACTCTCACGAGAGCTGCCACACATGGGATTAGCGACGGGTACATCTTAGAGAATTATATATATAGGTGTACAGAGTGGCAAGTGCAGACTGCGTTTCCATGCTCTTGGTGCTGGCTATTTATTAGCCCCGCCTAAACTCCAGGACTAGAATACAAGTAATTACAGCCACATTCAAAAGCTGGCCTGGATCAAGGAATGGATTAACCAAAAACACCTCAGCAGGATGCACAGGAGAGCCTCTTTACATGATCTCATGGACCGGGCAGAGCTATATGGGAGTAGTAGGCAGCCCTTCAGGTATCTTGGCCCTAAGCCATTAAAGGCTTTAAAGGTCAAAACTGGCAGCTTGAATTGCACCCCGAAAAACACTGGCAACAAGTGCTGCAGCAGAGTGATGTGAGCTGAGCATCTGACCACTACCAGAACTCTTGCTGCTGCATTCTGCACCAGATATAATTTCCGGAGGGTCTTCTACGTTTTCTTCACATAGAGCACATTATAGCAGTCTAAATGTGAGCTGACAATAATTAATTTCTTCATGAAAACACTGGAAAGAAGTCAGATACGTTTCTTAGTCAATATGAGTTAAGAAAATGTCGGCTCCCTTCCCACCAGCATTCCCTGCCAGCAATTCAAGCCCCACATAGGTGATGGCAGGAGCAGTGATGGCAGGTTCAGCAAGTGATGGCTGCTTCAGTGATGGCAGGAGTAGCAGCAGCAGCAAGTGATGTCTGGGGAGGGGGATTCCTTCTCCTCAGATGCTCTTGCATGTGGAGCACCAGACATAAAGAGCTGGGTGCAAGGATGCATTTATCCTCTCTGTTGTTTTCTAACCTGATGTTCTAGGTCTTCGTCTTCAGCATGTCAAAAAGTTAGGCAGAGTGGCTTGTGGGAGTTGTAGTCTTTGCAAGAGCTAAAGCTACCCCTGCTTTACTCCTGGCATGCTTTGTGCCAAGGCAAGCACTGGGACAGAAGAAAACCCACTCTGCACTCCCCACTATTGCTGTTCTTGAAGCCAGAGGGGTGAGTAAAGGCTATGTTTGCAGTGGGGGTGGGGAGTGAAGGGCTGGCATAGAGGGATGCTGCAAAGAAGAGGACTTTTCTGAGCTTGATCTTAGAGAACTTTGCCAAGGTCTCTAAACCGATCACTTTCCAAGCTGATAAGGCTGTACCATAGAGTTGGTGCCAACTAACACTAAAGATGTCCAAGTTACAGAACATATGTATTTGGACATTTCTAAGGAGTTCCATGCAATTAGGGTTGCCAATATTCCTTTGCGGAAGCATCTCAGGGACACAGACATTCATACAAACCAATTGCAACACAGTATTTTTAGAAACAGAATTTACATCATCATCAACAACAACAAATATGTATTTGTTGTTTACACAGTCAGACAGGTGTTATTGACTGGTTTGTTTTATCCAGACATCGAGTCCTTCCCAAGGACCTGGAATGGCTGGATTTTATTATCAAGGTTTTTATTACTACTACTACTACTACTACTAATAATAATAATAATAATAATAATAATACGATTTCTATACCACCCTTCCAAAAATGTTCAGGGTGGTTTACACAGAGAAATAATTTAGATACCGCTTTCCAACAAAAGTTTCCAAAGTAGTTTACATAGAGAAATAATACACAAATACCACACACCTTCTGGACCATTCACACACACCAAGTGTAGTACAGAGCATATCTAGGGAAATAACTGAACAACCTCCAATGGATCCACACACCTTTTTGATAATTCACCACAAACCTGCAGGTCTGAGAGAGAGTGCCTTTGTTAAATAAATAAATAAACCAACCAACCAACCAACCAACCAACCAACAAACAAACCATAGTTTTACACAGTGTTCTTGATTCACAAACCTGGCTGGTGTGGAGAGCAGCAGCAGAGGCAGCCTTGCTTTACAGTTTAAACATACACCTCCTTAGATCACATACCAACTTGCTGGACATATAGTGCTTTTGTAGGGGAAATCAAACATAAAAACCGCACCACCAACTTGCTGGACATATAGAAACAACTACACAGGTCCCATGCCATGGCTTCAGAATGCTCGGGGACCATTCAGAAGCCCAGAGAGATCATTGGTACAAAGCAGGGGGCGGGGAACCACACAGAGCCCACGCCATTCCCCATTTTCCTTGGCCTGCAGTCAGGCAAGCTTAGAGACAGTAGCATGGCTTTCCCCACGCACTGCTCTGCCTCCGGAAGCCCTGTCCACCTTACAGTTGATCATTGTGGAGAGGGGGAGCCTGGCTTTCCTGTGTCCTGGAGAGTCTCCGAATGGCTGTAGGCACAAAAGGAGAGTCTGAATTGGCTGGGGCCAAGTGGGAGATCTGAGAATTGTTGCCCACCCCTGTGCCAGCCAAATAGGGGGGAAATGGTGTCCCAAACAGGATGACCCCCCCCCCCCGAAATACGGAATGTCCTGGCCAATCCGGGACAGTTGGCAAAGCTACATAGGAACACAGGAAGCTGCCATATACTGAGTCAGACCATAGGTCCATCTTGCTCTGCATTGTCTACACCAGGGATTCTCAATGTTGGGTCCCCAGATGTTATTGGACTTCAGCTCCCATAACCCTCAACCAAAGGCCACTGGGGCTGGGGATTATGGGAGCTGAAGTCCAATAACATCTGGGGACCCAACGTTGAGAATCCCTGGTCTACACAGACTGTCTTATCCAAGGTTGCAGGAATCTCTCTCAGCTCTGTCTTGGAGATGCTGGGGAACAAACTTGGAACCAAGATGCTCTGCCCAGATATGGCTTCATCCATAACTGCAATAACATGGAGAAATGTTTAACTGGAAGTAAATATAGCTCTGCCTCCCACAACATTTGAAAACATTATTTTCCCTCTAAGTGAAACTGAAAGCAAAGAAGTTTATTTCATCTGGAATGAAATTTGGTGGGGGCAGAAAAAATGGCTTTATAGGAAAGCTACTCATGGCTGATGCTGAGGGTCCAGAACCTTATTTTATTTTCCAAATTATTTATTTTATCATATTTGGGTCATTTCTATAATGGCCATTTACAAATATCCAGGCAGTTTACAATTTAAAACAATAAATAAATCATGTAAACGTTATCATTTAGAGAATAATTTTGTAGCAGAAATGCAGACTGGATTGTCATCAAAACCCTGCATAGCTTGAAAAGTTGTGTGGAAATATCTGAGAGGGGGCAATGCTAGATCTTCTGACCTCTAAGTAACATCATGCACTCAAACTGCTATTCACCCTGAGAGGCAAGCAGCTGTTATTCCCTAGTTGGTGTGCATAGGATTTCAGCCCTAATAACCTTTACAGTAAAGATTGCTTCTTCAACTCATTGTTGTGGGTGGGGGAGGTTGTGGTGTATGTGTGCCACAAAGAACCATTTTCCTTTCCCCCAACTCTGTGCTGACAACATCACTTTGCTAAGGCTGGTTGGTTCCATTTACATTGGACATCTCTTCTGCATATAGATTGATGAGTTTAATCAGCAAATCAGAAGAAGGATTTGGGCATCAATCAGTGTCAGTTTCCTTCCTTTCCAGTATCTGATTTGCTCCTTGTAGTTATCAATGCAATAAAGCGATGTCTTTTAAAGACCAAACCCTAGGAGTATGATGCAAGTGCATCTGGCCAAGGAGCATTGGCCAAAGTCAGGTTAGTCAAGCACTTAGTGGGGTGGGAAATAGGGAGATAACCTGAGAACGTGACTTTTTAATAAGTATTTATTTATTTGTTACATTTCTAGATCGACCCATCCAAAGGCTCTGGGTGGTGCAAAACAAATTTTTAAAACATAAAAACAAACACCATTTAAAAACACACTGCTTTAAAAAATATAAAAACATTTTTAAACAATTAAGAGCCATTTAAAACCAATTAAAATATTTTAAAACAATTTAAAAACCTTGGAAGATCGGTCAAACAAGTAAGTTTTTAGGGCTCTCTTAAAGGCCAAAAAAAAAGCCTGTATCACTAATATTTGCCGGGTGTGTACTCCATAGGCCAGGAGGAGTTACAGAGAAGACCCAGCTCCAAGTTGCCACCAGACGTACCGGTGGTAACTGGAGACGGACCTCTCCAGATGACCTCAACATGCGATGGGGATCATACAGAAGAAGGTGCTTTCTAAAGTAGCCCAGACCCATTCCGTTCAGGGCTTCAAAGGTAATAACTAGCACTTTGTATTTTGCCCAGAAACATATTTGCAGTCTGTGCAACTGTTTTAAGACAGACATAATATGGTCTCTCCAGGTTACCCCAGAGACCAGTCTGGCTGCTGCATTTTGAGCTAACTGAAGTTTCTGAACTATGTACAAAGGCAGCCCCACATAGAACGCATTGCAATAGTTGAGCCTGGAGGTTACCAGCTGATGCACTACTGTTTACATCATATAATAATTCTATAATCATTATATGATTCTAGGGGGAAGTCTATAGAGCAGTAGTATAATGATTCTAGGGAGAAGGAGACTGACAAACAAAACCATACTGGTTGGAATTCATTTCCTGGAAATGTCCATAGACACTTAGGCTTTAGGAGAATTAGAAGATGGCCCAGTGGTTTAAAAACTTATTTGCAGAAAAAAGTTTCAGTGTGATGGCATATTGCAAGAGGAATGCAGAAGATTCAGGTAAAGACCTTTTTATTCACCCGGGCCTTTTAAATTCCGATTCTCAGGTTTGATTTGATTTGATTTGATTTTTAACTAGTTTTCAAATGAGTTTTTAAACTGCTTTGTATTCCATTTTGTATTTTCCCCTCCCTATTTGTCTGTAATGACTGAATGCATGTGTTTTTATTGTATGTTTTAAACCTGGGCTGTGAGCCGCCCAGAGGAGAATTTGTTAGGGGGTGGCTAACAAATAGAGTTGATTCTTATTCTTATTCTTATTATTGATCACAGTTGTCTAATCTGGGATTATACTATGCTATAAACCCTATTCAGCTATTATTATGTTGTTTGTGCATACAGATGTGTGCACACATGTTCATGTTATTTCATGGGAATGACTGTATTTGCTATCATTTAAAAATGAACTCGAGTACAGGCCTCCCTGAATTGAAGGATACAGATCAGGAGTGATTCTAGAACAACTAGCTTGGGAAGTGAAGAGGTCACAAAGAACATTATTGGGGGAGCAAGGATTTTGCTATACATAAATACTTATAGATGTAAGGCAATTAATGTAATTAAGGTAATTGATGAGTCCTCTACCTATCTGACTGCACTGGCTTCTGCTTCTGGTTCTGAGGTAGAAAGGTGAGTGAAGGAGACTGCTTTAGATAATGGAGACCTTTTAAAATAATTAATTCAAGCTATAGGACCATAATAAACTATAACTGTACTGTCGGACACTTTGCTGTAAACTTCCAGTCTGGTAGATGGGAGAGCAAAAAGGGGAGTGGGAAATATTTTTGAGCGAGCACCCACTACCCCTTAATACTTTTTGGAGTCATCCCTGATACAGATAGGAAGTGTACTGCTGTATTTGTATTCAACATAATGCGTGAATAACTGTGTGTGCATTAAGGGGGTGCAAGCCAGCTCGACATCGTGCCAGCTCAACTTTGAGCCGTTGGGCTCGAGGGAATTCAGGTTGAACCGAACTGGCCCCGGTTTGGCTCGAACTAATTCGAAAATCCCCACCAGTAAAGGAGGGGACCAGGGGGTCAAAAGAAAAAGAGTTTGCGTGGGCCATGCCAGAGGCCATTTGAGCATGCATGGTGGCCATTTTATTTTTGGTGGCCATTTTGTTTAAAACAATTATTTTTAAAAATGGCCACCGTGCATTCTCAAATGGTCCCTATGAGGCCATAGGCCTTGCCAGGCCTCGCAGAGGCCATTTGACCATGCGTGGCGGCCTCCAAAATAGCCACCGCGCCAACTTTTGCAGGCCCAAAATCAGCCCGGGATGGGCTGTGGCGGTGAGTTAAGAGGCCGGCGGGGGAGGGGGAACCTTTGCAGACACACACACACACGACATTTAGGAAGCCCCCAAAGGTAATTTTTTTTAAAAAAATCGTGAACTGTGGAGGGGATTTCGGTTCGATCCAGCTAGACCAGGGGGGGCATTGATTCTAACCCAAACCCCAGAACCCCTGAACCTGAACACCCAGACCATTTTGCACATCCCTAGGGGGGGAGTCCCTGCCACCCTCTGACCACCCTGACCACGCCCAAGACAGCTGCAGCCTACACAGCCGCCACCACTGGCAAATTGAAGATAATTTTTTACTTTCCTTCTGCCCCAACTCCCCCCCCCCCCCTTGTCCCCCTCGTCCCCACTTCCCTTGTACTGGTGAGGGGGAATCCTTACTGGATTCCACTTTACTAGTACGACCTCGAACCCCCACCCCCCAAACTGGGCTCAAATTTGAGCCAAACTAGGCCCAGTTTGGGTGTGCCCAAAACAGGACCAGACCCCATTCAGTTCAAGTTCGATTTGTTTCGAACGGAATTGGATTTTCCAGTTTTGTGCACATCCCTAATGTGCATGCAGAGGTGATCTTGCACACTGTACACCAATTGTATGACTGTTTGACACAATAAGGCTGTTCTCACGAGCAGCCTAACCCAGGCTAGGACTGTCCAGCCTGGGTTAGTCTGCTTGTGTGCAGCGCTGGGCTCCACACAGATCCCTGCACTGCCCGCTCCTGTTTAACCCACTTTGAAGCCCGGCCTTGAGCTGAGCTTAAGGGCGTGAGTGCACCCTTAACCCTGGCGCCATGATTGTGTGTGTGCTCAGGCTGCTTGCAACCTGAGAGCACACACAGACGGGTGGCTAGAGTGCCCATCTCGTAGGGGTATCCCCCAATGCACCATGCTTTGATATGTGGAGGCTGGGACACATCGTCTTGGCTTCTGGAGATCCATGCTGATTGAGCAGCGGAGATCATGTGGGAGCACAGTCCGTGCTTCCCACAGTTGTTATCGTTTGGGAGAAGGTAAGTTTTGCACAGCCTTACCCCGCCCGCCCTCCCTACTTCCCGGACATGTGAATACCCCTTACAGTGTGAATAGGGCTATAGACTTCTGGGGAAAGGGGGCAAGCAAGTCTTTTGGGTGAGTAGTTGCTCACCCTTGTGCTGATGCCTGTGCCCCATTGGTTTAGGCACTTTCCTAAGGACAAGACATTGGATTATCTGGGTTACTTTCTAGCCTCATGGTCCTATTGCAGAAATGACTCAGGAAAGCAATCTTACTACTCTTCCCTCCCACACTGATACAAGCAGTGTTTCTCTACTAATCTACTAATTATCAAGCACCTGCTAATTAATTCTGCTGGATGAAAGCCTCTTTCAGACTCAGAAAAACTGACTTTCAGGAGCACACCGAGCACTTGTACACATTAAAAAGCACCCCATCCCTTTAAATAAAGGAGCAGGAGGAGGAAGCTTCACGTCAGAGAAGAACCTGTGTCCTTCTGCAGCTCAAGTTCATAGGAAGCACCGACTGGTTTGCCTAGACTGTAAGTTCCTGTTTACAATTAACTATAATAATTCAAAAGAGACAGTTGTCCCAGAATCTGACTATGCAGGAGCACCTGATCACACTAATGCAAGAGCCAAGGAGGTCTCCAGAGACCCACACACTGCTTTCACACCTCTCCGATTAGCGACTGAAGCCAGGGCCTTTTGCTGGGGATAGATTAATCAAACCTTCCTTCAGCCTCTAATTGGATGACAATCAGTATCTCAGGGTATGCTGAACGGGGAAAGGGGAGAGGGAAGGAAGCTCTTCCCCTTACATTCTACATATGCCTTTCATTTCTGTCCTACCTGTCGTCTCCCCCCCACCCAACAAAAAACCCACCTCTTTTTTTTTAAAGTGATTCATTTACTTTGTTACACTTTCTCCTCCTTTAAATGAGCTGCATATTTTCAGCCAACATCACTAACTGCCATCATTCTCCTACCGAAGATTCCGTCTTCCTTCCTTATTAAATGGGCACACTCAGCAAAATAATAGGAACTGGATTATGTCAGCACTCAGAGGTTTTTTTATTTTAAGATTTGAAGGAGGGGTGAGAAACCACCCATACCACACAGGGCTGGCACAACGGCAATCTTTGTAGGCCCAGTTCTGTGCCTCCGATGTTGCTCAGCCCTGGTTCCTGTGCATACAAGGAGTGCAAGTGTGAGCAAGGGCTTATTTATTTTATTTTTTATTTTGTTTTTAAGTTTATATCCCACTCTTCCTCCAAGGAGCCCAGAACGGTGTACTACATACTTGAGTTTCTCTTTCACAACAACCCTGTGAAGTAGGTTAGGCTGAGAGAGAAGTGACTGGCCCAGAGTCATCCAGCTAGTTTCATGGCTTCCCAACTCTGAAATTATTATCTGCTCTGTGTGCGCACATCCCCTTTACATGCACAGCATGGGCATCCGGTGGGGGGAAAGGGAGGAAATCCCACCCCCACTGAGCCAGTTCCTATTGAATTCAATGGGACATACTACCTGGAGGGTGGTATTTAATTGCTGGCTCCCCTCCCCCCTGGAAAAAGTCCATGATGCACAGGAATGCCCCTGATGCAGAAATAAAATGTTTATATTTATATCCGGTTCTTCCACCGAGGTCTACCTGGTTCTGCTTCTCCTCACAACAACCCTGTGAGGAAGGTTGGGCTGAGAAGTAGTGACTGGCCCAGAAACACCCAGTGAGTTTCATGGCTACATGCGGATTTGACCTCGGGTCTATCTGGCCCTAGTTCAGCACTCTAACCAATACACCATGCTGGTTCTGAATGGATGGTGAAGCCCCTGCTTATATGGGAGCTCCATGCATACATGATAGACCAGGCCTGCATAAGTATGGCAGCTCTAGTTCCTGGTCTCATCAGCTTTGCTTACTGCTCGTGAACACGGATGAGCTTCTACAGCTGCCCGAGACTCACCACTATCACCACCATCCAACATGTAGAACTCAGTGGGAGAGCATCTGCTGGTATGCAGACGGTCCCTGGTTCAATCCCTGCTATTGCCGGGTAGGACTGGGAAAGACCCCTGTCTGAAAACCTGGAGAACTGTTGCTGGTTAGTAAATTCAATGGGGCATACTACCTGGAGGGTGGTATTTAATTGCTGGCTCCCCTCCCCCCTGGAAAAAGTCCATGATGCACAGGAATGCATCATGGCCAGGGGTCCTTGGGACATGGGTGCTCCGATGTTGGACTAGAACTCCCATCATCTACCCCTGCTAACTTGGCAAAGTGGCACCTCTTAATGTGGTGATTCTCTTTATTGAGCAGGGGGGAGTAACTGGCCCTATCCACCCCCAGCACAGGACCTCCAGTGACTGTTGCTGGTGCCTGTCTTATGTTTCTTTTTAGATTGTGAGCCCTTTGGGGACAGGAGTCCATTTTGTTTGTTTATGTGTTTCTCTGTGTAAACTGCTGTGAGCCATCTTTGGAAGGGCAGTATAGAAATCGAATAAATCATCATCATCATCATCATCATCTCCATTGTGGCTGGAGATGGTGGGAATTGTAGTCCAACCACATCTAGGCACCCAGGTTTAAGAACCTCTGGTATAGAAAATATTGGGCTGGATCAGGGCTAAAAAAAAAATTGAGATACTCCAGCTATTGTTAGACCACAACTCCCATCATCCTTGACAATTGACCACTGTGGCTGGGGACGATGGGAGTTGTAGTCTAGCAACAGCTGGAGGGCCCGAGTTGTGCAGTCCTGGGCTAGATGATGGACCAAGGTTCTGACTCATTAGAAGGCAGCATCCTGTGTTTTGTTTTGGTTTCATTTGGGGTTCTCCCTCCCACCCTACCCCCAGTGAGGATATTTCTAATGGCAATTACACCACACAGTGGCAAAGCTGCATTGCACATATATCCATATGCGTTCTGTGTATCTGCTTGCCTGATATCTGATCTTCTTGGAGTCTTCTTGAAAGTGCCTAGAAGCACTTTCTGGCAGGACCCTTGCTACAAACCTGTGTTAATACTGGCTTCCACTCTCAACAAATGTTCATCTCTTGGCTAGACAACGCTGTTGCTAATTAGACTGCAACAGTGCTGGTTTTCAAGCGCCATTCTTTTCTTCCTCACACTGGGCTTGTAACCATTCCAAGGGGCGGTGGGAGAAGAGGGGGAAGAGACAGGTAGGGCTCACAAATGTATTTCTTAGGCATTTTCAATCTGTGAAGAGGGCTTTACGAGCTGGGCCTAATGGTGTTGTGGATATTTTGTGTCCACAAAAGGAGGGGCCAAAATTGCCAGATTTTAATGACAAAAAGACAGAAGAGTCCACTCCAATTGTGGGCTCCAAATAAACTGTCATTTTGTGATGGCTTTCAATAAAAGTGCCGCAGAGAGCTGGTATGTACATGGAGTGCATTGTTTGGCTTGCAGACATGTTGGTGCCTCAGACTTGTGCCTGCAATGAAAATAGCATTTAAAGTGGAACATAGGAAGCTGTCTTCTACCAAGTCAGACCATTGGTCCATCTAGCACAGTACTTTGTATTAGGGTGTGTGTGAACCGACTCAACCTCAAGCCATTTTGAAGGTCCCAGCAACGTTAAATTTTGTGTTTTTTTAAAGGCAGACTTGCTGCCCTGAGGGCTTCGGCAGCCTCAGGGGTGCTGCTGTCGCTGCAGGGGGGTCTCTGGTGGTTCACCGTCCGCCCACCAGCCTTCTCCCGGTCTCCCATGGGGTGGGTCGTGACCTGGCCGTGCAAATGTCCCATGTGCATGCTCAGCAGCCTCGGAAATGGCTGCTATGCACTCACAGAAGGCCAAAATGGCACCAAAACTGGCTGAACTGGCTCATGGGAGAGTGGGTGGAGGCTGGCTGGGGGAGGGGGCCACCAGAGACCTCTCCCGCCCCCATGGCCATAGCAGCACCCTCCCAGGCTGCCAAAGCTCTTGGTGGTGGTAAGACTGCCTTTTTAAAAAACAAAATGGTATGTCGCTGGCATCCCTGAACCCTGCCCGAACTGGTTCAAATTCGAGTTGAGCCAGGCCCCTTGTTCGGGGTGCCGAAACCAAACATGCCTGGTTTGGTTTGAGTCCAGTTCGGACTTGAACTGAACCGGGCAAACTGGTTTTGTGCACATCCCTACTGTTTACACCAGGGGTTCCCAACCTTGGGCCCCCAGATGCTGTTGGACTACAACTCTCATTATCCTCACCCACAATGGCCAAAGCGGATAGAAATGGCTAATGGGCATTGTGACTGGGGATGATGGGAGTTGTAGTCCAACAGCATCTTGGGAACCCTGGTCTATACTTACTGACTGGCCGCAGTTCTTCAAGATTTCAGGCAGGAGTCTTTCCCAGCCCTACCTGGAGATTCCAGAGATCGGAACTGGGACCTTCTGCATGTAAAGCAGATGCTCTACCACTGAGCAATGGCCCCATTCCCTCAGGGGATTATCTTACAACAGACAGTACTCACATGTAGTCTCCCATCCAAATGCAAACCAAGGTGGACCCTGCTTCACAAAGGGGACAATTCACACTCGCTTCCACTAGAACAGTTCTCTTTGCTCCCACACCAGTGTCACCCCGGTCACCTTTGCTACCCGAGCAACATATGAACTGGGTCTCACTGCTTCTTTCAGATTTTTTTTTTAAAGATAGTTGTCAAATTCTGGAGTCACAATTGTCCAGTTAAGGTACTGAGGCGTGCTTTTAAAAATCTTCTGCACTCCAGAGCCCAGAGCAGATTTCACAGTTGGTCTGGTCTATTGGGTTCCTGTGTATTCAGGGCTCCAGGCATGTTATGTAGCTAGTTGATTTAAATATATATTTAGAATTTTTAATATGCATATTAATTACCCAATAGGCTGGAATGACTCTTAAGGAGAAAAAGCATTATTGGAAAAAAGAAAGCCCCATGGAAAATAGCCATGTGCTGAAACGTTCTAACCATTATCCGCTCTACTTCCAGTGCACACAGAACCCTACATGCTGAATGGTTAATGCCGTCCAAAAGCAACATTTAGTATTTTGGACTCATTTCAGACTGCATGTTGTGCCTGTAAATATCAATTTATAGGGCACCATTTAGGAAAGTGGGAAGGGGGTAGTTGTCTCCATATTTAAAACAACATATCCTGTATTTACCTGAATCCAAGACTAGATTTTTTCCCCCAGGTTATTTGATGTGAGAAATCAAGGGGACATCTTAAATTCAGAATCCTCCTCTTCCTTTTGAGTAAATATAGGTAGAAGCTGTATTGAACCTCGGTTTTTTAAGGGGCTCATCTTAAATTTAGAGTCACCTGGTATTTGAGTAAATACGGTAAGGATTCCTTAGAACACACCTACTGTATCTCTAACCATAGGGATACTCCTGCTAAGTGAGCAAAGAGGCACCTTTTAAAGTGATGGGTCTCTTATATTAACCAGGGGGGAGCAACTGACTATCCAGTCCCAGCATGGCATCCTTCCAGTGGCTGTTGCTAGTGTCTACCTGATGTTTGTTTTTAGACTGTGAGCCCTTTGGGGACAGGGGGCCATCTGGATTTATTATTTATTTTTCCATGTCATCTGCTTTTAGAACTTTTGTTGAAAAGTGGTGTATATATAAGTAATAACCAATTCACCATGCTACTCACTGAGCAATAAAGGACACCAGTACTAGCATTAGGGCTGTGCACTCAGCAAATTATCAATATTGGTATTGGTTCTGATCTACTAGTATTAGAGCAGCCCTTCCCTGGAAGAGCTGCTCGTGATAACTGCTGGGATCAGGACCAGTCCTGTTGCTCTTCGACCAGGTAGCCTGGGTTTTTTACCCAGGCTAAAAGAGAGCTCAGAGGGCATGCGTATACCTCCCTCCCTCATGGCCTGGTCGTCTGGGCAGCCAGGATGCCAGCAGCACCTTTTGGGCTGCCGGCAACCATGGAAATGATAGGTGCCAGGGGAAGGAGCGACCCAGCCTCTTGCATTTCCACAATGCACCATACTACTTGTGCAGTGCATTATGGGATTCTTAGAGTCCGGACTTTGTGCCCCTGGCCTCCGGAATGCCACACTGCTCGCTGCAGCTGCAGTCATGTTCACAGGTGAGTGGTGTGGCTAGACAATTGCCGTGGTCATGTGGGAGAAGGTAGAGATGATCTTTTATGGTCACGTGAACAATCATTACTACTACTACCAGATGCATAGGTACAACTGAGGGGGAGAGCAAAAGCCCTGGGCTGTGGGTCTCTGGGGGCTGCCGGCTGCCTCCCCTGCAAACCCCCTTACACACACACACACACACACACACGGCATCTGCCAGCTGCTCTTTGATGGGACTGTGATGTCTTACTGCCCCAATCCCAGGGGGGATAAGCAGCCCCTTTAAGGCAGGCCTGTTCTTACTGGTGTGGTGCACTGGCCCATTCAGTGATAATGTCTGTGGCTGTGGCCAGGAGTGCTTTTTATCAGCTTAGGTTGATTCGACAGCTGCGCCCATTCCTAGAGGAGGATGACCTCAGAACAGCGGTGCACCAGCTGGTAACCTCCAGGCTTGACTACTGTAGTGTGCTCTATGTGGGGCTGCCTTTGTACGTAGTTCGGAAACTTCAGTTCGTTCAAAATGCAGCAGCAAGGCTGGTCTCCGGGGCAACCCAGAGAGACCATATTATGCCTGTTTTGAAACAGCTGCACTGGCTACTGATATGTTTCCGAGCAAAATACAAAGTGCTGGTTATTACCTTTAAAGCCCTGAACGGCTTAGGTCCAGGTTACCTTAGAGAGCACCTTCTTCGGTCTGATCCCCACTGCATGCTAAGATCATCTGAGGAGGTCCGGCTCCAGTTGCCACCAGCTCGTCTGGTGGCGACCCAGAGGCGGGCCTTCTCTGTAGCTGCTCCTGGACTGTGGAATGCACTCCCTGCAGACATCCGTAATTTAAATTCTTTATTGGAATTTAGGAGAGCCCTAAAGACCTACCTGTTCGGCCTGGCCTTCCAGTGCTCTTAAATTGTTTTAAAGGGTCTTTGATGTTTGTGAACCGCCCTGAGCTATTTTGTAAGGGCAGTCTAAATATCAAATAAATAAATAAATAAATAAATAAATAAATAAATAAATAAATAAATAAATAAATGTCAGGCCACACCAGCACAAAAAAGGTAGGTGACTGGGAGTGAAGCCTGGTGGTGGCTGGGAGTGAAGGTTGCCAGAGGAGTGGGCTGGTAGAGGCGGAGGCAGGCAGGTGCACCAGCGGAGTCAAAGGCTGCTGGGTGGGCAGCCAGCAGAAGCAGAGGCAGTTGAGGTGGGAACAGCTGGGGGTAGAGGGGGGGCTCCCATCCTTAAACCATGCTCCAGGGCCATGTCCCAGCCTGCAAAACCCCGATAGCTGCTGCCGCTTCTAATATTCATTTGCCGCTTTCCAACAAAAGTTCGCAAAGTGGTTTATACAGAAAAAATAGGAAATAAATGATGATGGTTCCCTGTCCCAAAAGGGCCCACAATCTAAAAGGAAAGATATGGTAAACACCAGCAACCACCACTGAAGGAACAATGTACTGCAGATGGATAGGGACATTTGCTTTCTGCTGTTAAATATGAAAGAGGGAGAGGGAGAGAGAGAGAGAGAGAGAGAGAGAGAGAGAGAGAGAGAGAGAGAGAGAGAGAGGTTTCAGAGCATTCCTGGGAGATTGTGTCCCACTAAAACGAACCAGAACTTTTCTTTTCTCTCTCTCATCCTTTCTCTTCCTTCCTTCACCCTTTCCTCTCCTTTCTTCTTTCTCTCCCTTCTGACACCCCAGCAATTGACCAGTGGTTCGGGTTTTCATGATCATTCAAATCCTGCAAGCAACATAATTGTACAGTTTGCCTAAGATCATATCATAAAATGCAACATCCCATTTGAATTCCACAACTCAATAATGTGTTCATGTATTATTCTAAGACACCCAAGCAGGTGTCTCTGCATCAGCAGCTCCTATGCAAGATTGAGGTCAAGCCAAAGGGGGCAAGTCAGACAGCCTGAGACATGTGATCAACATATGGATAGTTCAAGGACAAGGCAGATTCCCCTGAGAGTCAAAGGCTTTGGTGGGGTCATATCTGTTTGCCATTTCCCACGACTGTAAATCCATCCTACAATGCAATGGTCTGTTGAAAACTCTGCAAAGGGAACCTTGTGGTGACTTAATCCCTTCTGGGCCTCTCCTGTGGGTTTTCCATGAGAGGGAACAACCTGACTTCTGATAATTACGGCTGTTGTGTGTTACATCTTCATGAACCCACCCACATTTTAAAGCCAAGAGGAAACCGCTGCTCATTACCCCTCCCGGCTTGCCTGGATGGCCTACAGAAGTAAACAAGAGGTCTAAGCTACTTGTGACCAAAGAAGCAGCTCCTGATGATGTTGATCAGGTTGCATCATCAGCGTTGTTTGGTACGTGTGAGAAGCGATCGGGTGATAAACTGATAAGACAAGCAATTAGATTCTGACCTTCCAAAGTAAATCATGTCACATTTTTTATCTTGAAAGATCTCCCGTCTACAGCTTGGTCATGTTTCAGAAAGTTTAACGTCCTTTTAGTGGTAAGAAACAGGTGCATAACACCCCTCTGGGAATGGGTGAGTTCTGAACACTCTTTGTCATCATATACACTTCCCTCTCCATCCCACTTCAAATGTGGTATGTTTGTGTTAAAGTATAAATAATACTGCTTGACTATCTGTCTGAAAAACCCAGATGAGTTCATCTACTGTTGGGGGTGGGGGCAGGCATGTGCCTGTTTGAAGTGAATGCTGAAGGCCTTGGTGAAAGTCCTGACTTAGTTCTCACTAAATCATCACCAACAAATCATTCCAGATTTTACATAATATATGGTCTGCCATCGATCCCTGTGGGGCATATGGAGAAATTTGCCAAGAATTATATTCAACAAGCTTTTTGTTTTGAAAGCGGGGGAAAAACATTTAAGGATAACTACGAGAGAACCTTTTTTATTTTTGGAGAAGCCAAAAATTTTAAATATTTTTAAAATGGAGAATCCAC
Source organism: Hemicordylus capensis (assembly GCF_027244095.1). Taxonomy (NCBI): domain Eukaryota; kingdom Metazoa; phylum Chordata; class Lepidosauria; order Squamata; family Cordylidae; genus Hemicordylus; species Hemicordylus capensis. Next base: position 27,472,215 of record NC_069657.1, on the reverse strand, counting down.
ATATACCTGTGGATGGTAAGCAGCACTCGGATGTGGAAGAGGTTTGTTCTTTCAGATCCACACACAAGTTCACATACACATTCCCATCATGGATATTTTTACAGCACTGAATCGGTCACTTTCTCTTTTCAGGTGACCAAACATCTGAAGGGGAGAATTGGGATCATATCAGCTGCCCTTGCATCTTCTTTCCATGAATTCATCTGAAGGCCTGAACAGGCTCCAATATGCCTAAGTGTACATGTGAACACTCTGTAAATGCAGCTCACATTTGCCTCTTGAAGGGTGCCCTATGATGTGCAGAGAGCCTATGCATGGGCAGCCTAATTGTGCAGGGCTTAGTTCAAATAGGAGCATAGGAAACTGCTGTCTACCAAGTCAGACCAGGGGTCCATCTAGCTCAGTATTGTCTGCCGTGACTGGCAGCGGCTTTCCCAAGGTTTCAGACAGGAGTCTTTTCCAGCCCAACCTGAAGATGCCAGAGATTGAACCTGGCACCTTCTGCATGCAAGGCAGATGTTCTGCCTCTGAGCTACAGCCCCCATCCCCTACTACAACCCCATTTGTAAAACACTTTGAAAGCTTGAAGCAGAGGTGGGCCTTAAGAACATAAGAACAGCCCTGCTGGATCAGGCCCAAGGCCCATCTAGTCCAGCATACTATTTCAAACAGTGGTCCACCAGATGCCGCTGGAAGCCACAGGCAGGAGTTGAGGGCATGCCCTCTCTCCTGCTGTTACTCCCCTGCAACTAGTACTCAGAGGCACCCTGCCTTTGAGGCTGGAGGTGGCCTATAGCCGTCCGTCTAGTAGCCGATGATAGACCTCTCCTCCATGAAGTTATCCAAACCCCTCTTAAAGCCATCCAGGTTGTTGGCTGTCACCACATCTTGGGGCAGAGAATTCCACAAGTGGATTATGCGTTGTGTGAAAAAGTACTTCCGTTTGTTGGTCCTGGATTTCCCAACAATCAATTTCATGGGATGACCCCTGGTTCTAGTGTTATGTGAGAGGGAGAAGAATTTCTCTCTATCCACCATGCATGATTTTATAGACCTCTAACATGTTTCCCCTTTATCATGATAATCTCTATCATGTCTCCCCAGTCGTCTTTTTTTCTAAACTAAATAGCCCCAGGTGTTGTAGCCTTGCCTCATAAGAAAGGTGCTCTAGGCCCCTGATCATCTTGGTTGCCCTCTTCTGCACCTTTTCCAGTTCTACAATGTGCTCACATTTAAAGAGACAGGAGACCCAACAGCAGATCTCTGGCATCTCGTCTGTGTGAAGCCCTCACTTCACACGGAGGGACACAGCTTGGCCAATGCCCTGCATGAACTTTGTGCCCAGAATCCTTTGCAGCAGGTAAGTGTTCAGATTGGCACAGATCTTCAGCAGTCAGTGTGGAAAGGGTTTCCTCCAGACAGCAAGGTTGAAAACCACAGATGTAATTGTTTCCTCAGATTTCCATATTTTCTGTCTTTTATGTGCTGAGTTAACCAGAAACGTCTCTTTCTCTTTCTCAGTACTCGTTTTGCTGGCTTGAAGAGCCACCCTTGGGTGTAGTGGTCCTGGACAGGAAGCTAAAGCACATCGAAGGTGGGTTAAACTCAACAAGCAGCTATACAAACACCCACAGAGACAACTAATCTTTGCTCATGTCTATAATATAGAGATTTGGATCTGCAAACTTGGCAAACCACATGTATGCTGGTTTTCTTTCCAAAACTAAGATACCTGAATAAGGCTGTACGTTTTGCTTGCTTACGTGTTATTGTATCCTTTTCTCACAGAAATATGAAATTCTGAATTCTTAAAACAAAGCGGCACCATAACTAGCATCAAAACATTGCTACTAAAATAACTTTCCTAAGTCGCAACAGCACAGCAGTTGCCTTGCACTTGCCGTCAAATTAAATACTGCCGGTTAAAAGATTTGCTGTACTTGGCTGGTTGAAAGCATGAACTACAATCTGGATGTCCCCTTCAAATCTACTTATTTTTTTTTTACATTTATATCCTGTTCTTCCTTGAAGGAGTCCAGAGCAGTTTGCATGGTGGTTATATTTATCCTCACAACAACCCTGTGAGGTAGGTTAAACTGAGAGGTAAGTGACTGGCCCAGAATCACCCAGTGAGTTTCATGGCTGAATTGAACTCCCTGGTACTAGTCCAGCTCTCTGACCGCTATACTACACTACACTGGCTCTTGTGGTGTAGCCCCATCAAGAATTCAGCTTTGGCAAACTGCTGTCTTCAGCCCCAAAGCCACCTCACCTTTACCTGCCATCTGGCAACAATACTGCAGGCCTCTATCTTACCTGATTATTACAAAGATTCCTTGAGAAAACACACATCATGCTATCAACACTAAAGTGTTATAGATAATGTTATGAAAATAGTATCAGTTGCAAATACATGCATTTATCAGTGCAGCAATGGAATAAAAATTATTTGAATGCCTAAAAACTTTAGAGACAGATAGTTTAAGACCTCTTAAGTTTCTGGGAGAGACTGTTGTTGGTGATGATGATATCATTTAGAAGAAGGGATTTAATTTTTGTTCTTCTTTTTTGAACACTTCTTAAGAAAGAGATCCTTAGGTGCTTCAGACAAAGGTCCATGGAAAATAAAGCTCACGATGAAGAAACCTGAAAGCCCATCTGTCATATACAGATGTCACATATTGTACCGAGAGGAGATGCTTTGCAGGGTGTACGTCTTCCCTTTAAACTGGAGGGAGGAGTTTGCTGTAATTGAGAACAGATGGGGAAAGGAGGGAGAAAAAGCACCCGAATCCTCTGTCGTATTTGGAAAAAAGACCCATCACATTTGGGTGTTTGTAATATGTTATTTATACCCACAAGCCTATATTGTGTGGCTTGCTGCATTACCCAACAGCAATGAACACCCTCTTTGAATAATGTCAATAAGGGGGAAAGGCTGTAAGTTGTCCAAGTGAGGATGCGGTGAGCTGTGATTGAAAATGGAAATCAACCCTTTGCTTTAATTCCCAAAAACTCATCTGTAAATTACATAAAAATAGAACATTGCCTCTTGAGCAGGGAGCTGAGGAGGGTTGGAAAATGGAAGACAACTAGCAAAGAAGGATTGGTCCTGGGTGAAAGAAGCAGGGAGATCTCAAGCGAGTCCCTGGTGGACTTTTGTCCCCATTGTGTAAAACCACAAAAACCACCCTATAATTGAGCAGAGCCGTGTGAGAGAGATTTCATAACACCTGTGCTTCATTTTTCTCTCACAGAATTCTGCCTAAGCACTCAATTGGCTTCCGGCCCTGGCTCAGTCACAGAGACCTCTTCCTCATGAACGTTGAGGTAACGACAGAGACTTGTTCACCAGAGTGAAACTACACAAGTCTCAAGCATTTTTTTTAAAAAAAAACAAACCCTTTCCTCTTCCCCTGATGGACTAGCCATTTCTGTTCGCATTGAAACGCCAAAGAACTGAAGTTGAGGAGGGGAGGACGTCCAGTGCAAATGAGAACATGACCTCCAAAGGTAAGTATGGGGAAAGATGGCACCCGGAGCTGTACAAATATCTAAAAGAATACACATCAGAAAACGGCACACATAGCCAAACACTGCAAACCAGAAGGTATAGGAACATAGGAAGCTGCCTTATACCAAGTCCAGACCATTGGCTCATACAGCTCAGTATTATCTACAATGACTGGTCGTGGCTTCTCCAAGGTTTCAGGCGGGAGTCTCTCCCAGCCCTACCTGGAGATGCCAGGGAGTGAACACAGGACCTTTTGCATGCAAAGTAGATGCTCTGTCGCTGAGCTACAGCCAGGGGTATACTCGTGAGTCAAATGGGCCGTAAGCCAGAATTTGGCCTTTTAAAAGCCAAATCTGGCCACCTAGAGCCCCATCCCCTTTTAAAGCATACTTTAAAGTAGTGTTTGGACTGTGTATAGAAGGATAGTTCAGGAGACCTGCACCCACAGCAGTGCATACGGAGAGAAAGACATGTGCACTCATAGTGTGCTCATATCTTAAATACATGGTAATGGTATCAGTAGGAGATCCTTGGCCAAACTGACCCATAAAAAATGTGTGAGCAGGGCTATAGATTAACTCTCAGGGTGAAAAATAGCTGGCAAGCAGCCTAATTGTTTCTGCAGAGAGATTTCCCAGTCCAAGGAATTCATATCAGTGGCATAGCCAGTGCTGAGTGAGGGCATGCAGTTGTCCTGGGCTGCAGATGCCCAGGGACTGCATTTGCTGCCTTCTCTAGCCCCTAAGGCACTTGCCCCCACCTTTGAGGCCCCCTGCTTGCCACCGTGCTGCTGCTGGGCTGCACGCAGCCCAACTCCATGCCGGCACTACACTAATCCCAGCAAAGGCTTCCCTTTAAGCAGATCTGTTCTCGCTGGCAGTTGGGGCAAGTAAAGCCCGGTCAGGTGGTAAGTGGTGAGCAAAGAGAAGCAAGCAAGGGGCTGCTCTTCCGATTTTGCCACCAGGCCACCTCCAACCTTTCTATACCACTGATGCATGTCTTTACCCCCCAAACATCCAAATGCATACATTTCAAAATATGGCTCAGGTGGTCACAACTGCACATCACATGACCAACTTAAAGTTCTGCCTACTGTGTTGGTCTCATAATGCTGGTGCAGAGACCGGGGGAGAAAGAGAGGCAAATTTGCAGAGGAGAATCAAGGAGGAGCACGGTGCTTAACCCTTCTCCCACTGACTGATTCCAATTTCTCTTCTACAAATGCCCTCTTGACTGTTTCCAGCCAGCTTCCCTTGCAATTGGGCTCATAGACTGAAAGTAAATTTGGCTTTGGAAGAAATAGTTTTAGAGGGGAATTTGGGGGGAGAATCACCTAACGTGGTTAAGGTTAAGCACCCCACCTATCGATTCTTCTTTACAAATGCCCCCATCACTCTGCATTGACATCACCTCCGAAAAGGTGGGCTTCAGATAATGTGTTTGTTTGCTCGGTTAGCGAGTGGGTTCACACTTAACACAGAAGCTGAGGTTTGTGTGACCTCCTTTAGCCCAGGAAGCACATGTTCCCCCCACCCATCCCTCTGCAAGTGCGTACTTCCTTTGTAGAACAGAATATGGTTAAACTGGCAGGATCAGACACTGCGACCAACCTTGCCATACAAAGTAGGCAATTTTGTGGGGAGGGCGGAGGGGTGCACACTTCTGGGTCTGAGGGAGGTCACATGAACCTTGTTCATCTAACATCTGAATAAGCCTTGCGTCTCCCACATGCAAAGGAGGTACAGACTTTTCAGCTGTGTCATCAACACATTTATATTGTCTTCAGTGCGCCTGTATTCCTCCTTTTGCCACTCGGAGTTGTAAAAACAGTGTTGAGAAAAGCAGTCAAATTCTGAAATGTCTCCCTAATCAAACCTGGGCAGGTGAACGTAGATCTATTATAGGTGTTCTCTGCAACCCAGCAGACAAAGATGCAAGTCTGATTTCCCCAGTTCAGACAGTAAGAGACAGTAAAGAGACTTCAGAAACAGCACTTGCAACAGTAAAGAGGATTCTGAAGAAGGATGACCTGGGAAACTCAAGCTTGCACCTTTCTACTGGAATGTAGAACTACACCTATGATAGATGAGATGTTATAGTACTATCACCTGCACCACTTTTATTAGGGAGACATTTGAGAACTCAACTGCCTTTCTCAGTACTGTTTTTACAAACTCCACAGGATTGCGGAAATAATGCTGACAAGTGCAAGAAGCCCAGTTCTTTTATAAATCTCTGGAACAAAACAAAAGGAAGCTGTCATTCACAATCTTCTGATTATACCTGCATTGCAATTACAGGTTTGCCATCTTTGATACTGATTTACTTATAATGCCCCCAAGCAAGCATGTTTCCCACATATTTTGAAGATTGATCAATCAGAAGACAGTAGCCTTAGCCTTTATATTACCCACTTGAGTCCTCTTCTCAAATGAATCAATGTCCAGGTTTGCTGAAGTCTTCTTGGACTTTCATTGGGCAACATAGGTCCGTCTTTATTTTTATTTCTGAAAGTTTGACATCCGGTGCATGATTGTATGTACCTTCAATCTGAGCATATCTGGTCAATAAAGAGCTTTTCCCCCTGAGTCTTCTTCCTCACCCTTTATTTTATATAGCTAAATTTTTAGACTACTCTTTTCCATGGTGTTCAGTTTTTCTTTCCTTACGTTTTCTGGTATTATGATTCTGTCATTTTAAACACAACTCCACTATATGCACTCAATCCCTCTCTCTATTTTCAATACACATGGATATATTTCAGAATTTCCACACTTCTATCCGATTATCCCTGAAAAATAGCTTTTAAAAGAAGGGGAGTTTGTAAAGCAATGCCATTTGCAATAAGTGTTTGGTTCTGATATTGCCATATAAGACAACATGAGGTACAGAACAACAGTAGGTTTTGGGTTTGTTTGTTTTTAGAGCTTATTCCTTTTCCTTGTTTCATATATACTCTTCATATGTGCTATTTAATACAGTATATGCTGGGTGGAGCATCAGACATTGCTAACTTTTTGTCTGGTCTATTTATCTAGTCTTTTGTCTAGTCACCTACTTATTCACTGATAGTTGATGAGGTTGTACACTGGACCAAAAATGCCCACGGGGATAGGGCTGGTGGGGAGGCAGGTTCCTACCTGCCTCTCTGCACATGAGCAGATCACTCAATAGGCTCTGCTGCTTGTGCTGAAGTGAGCAGCAGAGCCGGGAGCCAGAGGAGGAAGTACTCCAGCATCCCTCAATACATGGTGCCAAGAGCATGGTGCCTTGAGGGATTTTCCTAGAACCAGGCACTTTTGCCACCTGGTTCTGTGTGCACTTGGGCTATGTGCAACCCGAGCACACAGATTACCCCGGTGCCAGGGTTAAGGGTGGGCTCACTCCCTCAACCCTGGCCAAACACCAGAGTAAAAGTTTGGGTTAGGGGCGGAAGTGCCAGGATCGGGAGCGATCCCAGCGCAGCTGAAGAGCATACAGAGATGAAAGGAGTATACTGGAAATCTGTACAGCAGGGATGTCAACATCCAACATACTCTAGAAGGCATTACCTACTTGCAAGAACCTCTAGTAAGGAAAGATGAAGTTAGATCAGCACTCCGGTCATTACTAAGTAGGAAGGCTACAGGAATTGATGGAATAGCTACAGAAATATGGCAGGCAACAGAAGAAGAAATCAGTCAATGCTCTAACCCAACTATGCCAGCAAAATTGGAGAATGATGCAGTGGCCAACAGACTGGAAGAGGTCAGTATACTATTCTGGAAGGCACCACACCAAAGAAAGGAGACCTAAGAGGTTGTGCAAACCATCGGACAGTATCCTTAATTTCAGAGGCTAGCAAAATAATGCTCAGAATCACCCGACACAGATTAGAGCCCTATGTGGAAAGGGAAATGCTAGATGTTCAAGCTGGTTTCAGAAAAGGCCAAGGAACAAGAGACATTATTGCTGATGCATGCTGGATAATTGAGCAGGATATAAATGTAATTCTGGGGCTTGCACGGTGCCTTCCTGGGGCTCCAGGGGCTGGGGAGTGCTCCCCTTTCCTTGACCCCCAGAGGTCCTGAGGGAGCTGTGGCCGAGTGTGGGAACGCACAACTGAAGCAACTGGTCATCTGGGTGGCCAATCCAGCTGTCCAGCAACAAGCGGCTGCTGGCGTCACACCTTTGAGTGACCAGGAAAAGAGAGAACAAGTGGGCAATCCTATACTCTCTAACTCTACTCCTAATGTCCCTAGCAGTAAATAGGAGTTTTTAGCGCTAAGAGTTATTGCTTATGGAGTCAGCATTGCTTATGGAGACCTGAATAGGACCAAGCCAGTTCGGTTTTGCCCCCCCATCAACCCCGACCAGTTTGGTTCGGGGGGGGTTCACGAGTCATAAATTTTTTAAAATATTTTATTTTTAGTACTTACCCCATCCAAGGGGCTTCTCTGAGGCCATGGGGGGTGGGGGTGCACGGAGGTTCCTCTGTGTGGCCTGGGTCATGACCCAGCCTTGTAGGAGCCCATAGTGCCTTCATGGTGGCCTCCAAAATAGCCACCAATTAGGGGGAAAGCCCGGAAAGGGCTGAAGAATGCCTGAACCGAGCAATTTTTGGCACAAGGAATGCCAGCGGCGGGAGGGGAAACCACCATAGACCACCTTGTAGCCTCAGAAAAGCCCCCAGAGAGAGTAAGTAGTAAAAAATCTTTTTTGAAATCATTCACGAAACACCCTCCCCACTGCACAGCCGGGGGTGGGTTCGGTCCAGGGTTAGGGTAAAGGGATCAACCAGTCCAAGGTTAGGGATCAAACAGGGCGTGGTTTGGTTCAACCTCGAACTGTCAAACTGAACCAGTTCGACATCAAACACGTTCTACGTTGAACCTGTTTGCGCATCCCTAGCTAGAATTGTGATAGAGGGCCATTATTTCCAATGTGCATCTATTGTGCATCTGTTGTGCATCTGCAGTTGCACGATTCTAGCATCGAGCACAAGAGCACTCTTGTGCATCTACAGGCCAGTGTTAGGCAGAGCTTTGCACAGTATGGCATCCTCAGTCTCAGACTCTACTGCAGACCTGTTCAACTATGGTGCAGATGTTGGCCTACAGCTCCCATAATCCCGGGCTATTGGCTACTGTGGCTGGGAATTATGGGAGCTGCAGTCCAAAAACTGATGCAGGGGGGAAAGTTGAGCAGGCCTGCTCTACTGCATGCTTGTGAAGCAGGAGTGGACTCAGGGTTGTGGAGAAACCATGTGAAACATTTCTCCGAAATTTCTCCTTGGGAAGTACCTTGAAATTTGGAGAGAATTTTCACTTGGGAGGAAAGTTTCCACATTACAGATAATCAAGATCAGAGGTTGGCAAACCTGGCCCTCCAGCTGTTGTTGAACTACATCTCCCAGCATCCCCAGTCACAGGGGAGGTATCTCTGTTTTAGCCAGCAATACCAGCCTTGGCCAGCCAAGGATGTCTGGCCACAGAGACATTGGCTAGGCTTGCAAGTTGCAGCTTCTCTATAGATATCTTAACACTGACTCAGATTTGTTGCACCTTATCCAAACAGGAAACACTATGTTCTCACAGTTGCTGTCTGAGCACAGGGCGTTTCTCTTATCACTGTGCTCAACAGCAAGATTTCAGGCAGATACAGGAAAAAATGTAATGTATAGTCTCCAGTTTAAATTTATGTATCAGATTCAAGATGAAGAATTTTTAAGATGTTTTTCCCCTTTTTATGTGATGCATTGCATTTTTATATTTAAAAGGCCGCCCCTACAGTAGGAAGAGACTCTTATACATATAGTTCATATCATATGCCACAGCCGATTGAAATGGAAATTTAACATATCACAAGCACCTGAAGAACGGGAGAAATCCATTATTTTGAAACAGGTAACTCACTGCAATCACAAATGGACTTGTGGTCCTGGCCCAAAATTGCCCAGATTTTTCTCCTTCAAAAACAGTTTCATGAGTCTTCATGTAATCTATGTTTCAGATACACATTAGTCATCCATATGGCTCCTTCCCTTGTAGAACTCAATGTGCGGCAGCTGTGAAAAAAGCCAATTCCATGCTAGAGATCATTAGGAAGGGTACTGAAAATAAAACTGCTAATATTATAATGCCCTTATACAAAACTATGGTGCGGCCACACCTGGAGTACTGTGTACAATTCTGGTCACTACATCTAAAAAAGGACATTATAGAACTGGAAAAGGTGCAGAAGAGGGCAACCAAGATGATCAGGGGTGTAGAACACCTTTCTTATGAGGCAGGGCTACAGCACCTGGGGCTTTTTAGTTTAGGAAAAAGACGACTGCGGGGAGACATGATAGATGTCTATAAAATCATTCATGGTGTGGAGAAAGTGGATAGAGAGAATTCTTCTCCCTCTCCCATAACACTAGAACCAGAGATCATCCCATGAAATTGATTGCCAGGAAATCTAGGACCAACAAATGGAAGTACTTTTTCACACAACGCATAATCAACTTGTGGAATTCTCTGCCCCAAGATGTGGTGACAGCCAACAACCTGGATGGCTTTAAGAGGGGTTTGGATAACTTCATGGAGGAGAGGTCTATCAATGGCTACTAGTCAGAGGGCTACAGGCCACCTCCAGCCTCAGAGGCAGGATGCCTCTGGTTGCAGGGGAGTAACAGCAGGAGAGAGGGCATGCCCTCAAATCCTGCCTGTGGCTTCCAGTGGCACCTGGTGGGCCACTGTGCGAAACAGGATGCTGGACTAGATGGGCCTGGGGCCTGATCTAGCAGGGCTGTTCTTATGTTCTTCCTCCATTAGTAGCTGTTTTACATGACTCTGTCAGAGGGAGTGGTGAGATAACAAAGTTCTCTCTGTTGGCTTGGCTGAGACCAGTTGTCTTTTGGCTTCTCCCCTCCCAGATCTTTAGGGTCTGTTGTGCAGCCCTCAGGGACATATTTTTGGGGTGACCCAGAGGGTTTCCTAGGGAAGGGGAGGACATCAAAAACTGACACTTCCCCAGTGTACTAGGGCAGTTAGTTGAGAACTGGTGCTTCCTAGCTCTTTATGTCAGCCAGTAATTTTTAAAAGCTGGAGTCAGCTTTTATGAAGTTTCCACTATCTACAACAGTGGTTCCCAACCAGGCTTCCTCCAGGTATTTTTGAACTACAACTCCCAGCACCCCCAACCACAATACATTATAGTTGGGGATACTGGGAGTCGTAGTTCAGCAGCATCTGGAGGAACCCTTGTTGAGAACCATTCATCTACAGACATGTTTAAGTCCCCATTCACATAGTAAAATAGTTCCAGTGTGTTAGAAAAATCCCTTGCATCCAACCAATAAAGACACAGGGCTTATGTGCAGGAAATGACCACAATATTATTCAATTAACATCTAAGAAACAATAAAGGAACTGGTTCTCCACCCCTGCCCACAGGGTGAGGACAAAGGACTGGCCGCCTAAGGTGTGAATTCATGCCTACATCACATCACATCACATCACGAGACACACCCAGCTGAGAACAGCATCATGGCCCTATGACCAATTACTGCTCAAAACAGCCAACCAAAGGAGTCAAGGCATAGGCAGGAGGCACCTCCCACCAGAAGCCGTGTAGCCTTTAAGTTAGAGCAAGTCTCCAGCCACTAATCCCCAAGCCATCAAGTGGCTAGGGATTGGCCAAGGACACTTCCTTAACAGGGGAGCAGTTGCAAACATGAATTCTCTCATTTGCTAAGCAGAGTCTGATGTGGTTTGCATTTGGATGGGTGACTACATGTGAGTACTATCTGCTGTAAGATACTCCCATTAGGGGGTGGGGCTGCAGCATTTGCTTGCATACAGAAGGTCCAAGGTACAATCCCTGGCATCTCTAGGAATGGTTGAGAAAGACTCCTGACCAAAACCTTGGAGAGCTGCTGCCAGTCAGTGGGGCGATTCTCACGATAGCCAAAAAGCAGGCTAAGGGAGCCTAGCCCACTTTTTTGGTGATCGTGTGCTGCCACAGAAGCTGCGGCTTCCGGAAGCAAAACACCCAAACTACCCCTTTCCTTAGCCGAGGTTAACGGAGAGTGGCAACACACAAGTAGACCCCCAACTGGGAGTTGCAAGCAGCCTCCCGGGCTCGGGGGTCTCTCCAGGATGCCCCACACACTCGTGTGGGGCATTCTGGAACTTTCATGGGCCGCACGGCCCCTGATCCCTGCAGCCCCCGCCGGCTCCGTGGTGGAGCTGGCAGTCATGTGGGTGGCCGACCCAGCTGCCCAGGGCTGCAGGCTTGCTCATCTGCAGGGAGAGCGGGCTACGCCCAATCTCTCCACCTAACCCATCTGGCAAGTCTCACTGATCATGAGACTCGCCTCAAAGTAGATAACACTGAGTTAGATAGACCAATGCTCTGACTCAGTATAAGGAAGCTTCCTATGTTCCAAACGTGTCTAACACCAGATGAATGCTCCCCAATTCACTATCTTGAATTCTCAGCCCTCATTCATTCATTCGTTTGACACATCTGTATACCACGCAAAACTTTTGTCGTTGAACTGCAGTTGCAACCAGGGAAGGAATCTAACTATAGAGCATTGTAGGTGAAAAAGAACTCTAGCACCAGCCAAGCCAGTGGAGGCCAAAAAATTCACCTGTCCCCCCAAACGGCAAACAGCCAAAACCCATACTATGCTCCAGAGCATATGGGAAAGGTTGCCTTATGATGCGGATGATGTTTACACACAGTCTACCAGATGTTATTGACTGGATTTGGGACTTTAATTATCGGGCCCTTTCAATTTCCAAGGGTCTAGGATAACTAAAGAAAAATTGAAGATAGCATTGTAGTATCTGTGCTGTCCCAAGTAGTGTGACCTTCTGTAGCTGATGTGTTGTAATTTTATCGATGCCCAAGATGTCAAGATGGTGTTCAAGTTCTTTTGGTACTGCACCAAGGGCACCAACAACTTTTGGCACCACTATTGTTTTCTGTATGATTATTGCTATTATTGCTATTATGGCTATCCTGATCCATATTGTGTTCTCCAAGCTGTCTCTAGGGCTTTTGGCCCTCAAGATGAAGTTTGATTTTGCCCCCACCCTCACATTCAGTTAAAATTATATTCTGCAATATACAGAATATAATTTTAACTGAATGCCGGAGGGCACCAATCTCATCCTTGGCAACTGGGGTAGGGGGTGAAAAGCAGATTATACCTTTAAAAAATCCACATGACCACCACTGCCTGCCACCCCCCAAGAACTGGTGTCTTAGGTGATTGCCTAAAGGACAGGCTAGCCCTGTAAGTTCTTGGTCAGAACTTACATATATACACCTGACACTGATTGCACCACTAATGCACTCCTCTTCAAAATATGATCCCATTCCCAATAGCCATGTTAGAAAACAAGCGTACAGCAGTCTGCTCATCTACGGATGAGGTAGTAAAGAAGTGAATAGGACAATCAAACAATAAGAAGACCTCATCAGGCTGAAAATATGGCACTGGTAGAAAAGGGAGAATGGTAATTTGAGATTCCAGTATCCCATCTGCTCATACCAGAAGGATAAAAAGAAAGAGGTAGGGATTATGTGAACTAAAAGGCCAAGCAAAGGTTCATCTTACTTGTATTAAAACATCTGTGATTCAGAAAAGCTATTTAATAGTTTACTTGATAACAGTTATTATAACTCCTCAATTCATTTATTTCTCTGTTTCCGTTATATTAAAACACACACATCGTACTTTGTCAGAGGGCTTAAAAGAGCAAAACAACAGTGCTGTCTGCATTTCCATTACAACATTTTATTTTCCAAATACAATTGCAATTAAAAAGAAGGAACAAAAGGAAAAAGAAAACGCACACATGGCTAATAACTTTAGTCAAACACTAATATTTTGCCCTTTCTTCGCAAAGGTCAAGCATTAACTAATGCTCAAGAAATATGTACATGATAAAAATCAATTTATGGGGGGGAAGAGTCCTTTCTGCTAAAACTGAAATAATTAAACACATTAATTTAACTTTCAACATGAGTAAAGAGTCTTGTTCAGGATGCATGTGGGTTTGTCTGGAACAATGAAAAAAGGCTCAGGGATTCTCTTTCCTCTCCGGGAACCAGAGGCTACCAGTGGTGGACTGGGTTACATGGGACTGAAACCCCAAGTCTTCTCCTGTTAACATTTTTTTTTTGGTGGGGGGGACATAATGCTGGCTCCAACATTTATCAGAACAGGCCCTCCGTTACACGGTAGAGGACCACAGTGGAGACCACAGTCCTCCAACCCCCAAGAGTATGTAATGCTTTCCCCTTTGTTGGAGGGAGAACGTATGAATTATGTGCATACACAGGCACATGACACATGAGCGGGCTTAGACATAACATGAAACTGGAGATTCCACCAGCTTGAGATACGGAGAGAACCTGAAGCTGGCACTGCAGATAATCACATCTCTCAGTTTGTTGGAAGTAGCCGAGTTCAGCCAGAGGCATAACCCTGGCCAGGCCTCCCAGTGAGGCTGCAGATGCTATCCCAGCCTGCCTTGCATTGCACTTCAACGGGTAAGCCTTCCCTACATCAGCTGCCTTGAGATGGCAGATGCCAAAGCGGGCAGCCTCACCTGGAATGAAGCAGAAGTTCATGAAGACCATGGGTTCATACAATAATGTGAACCCTCAAGGTGAGCAGCACTTGGTTTGGCAAGCCAGCTTCAAATCTTGGTTACACATCTTGGTTGGAGGTCCTGAGTGAAGATCAGGTTCCTGCTGTAGAATCCAGAGGAAAGAGATGTGGCATACAAAGACAAGACAGTGGTGTGGGATCCAGAATATTTATGGTTTAATGAAATGGATAATATTTACGGAGAGGCAAGTGCAGTCTGCCTTCAGTGCTCTCTTGCTGCTGGCTGTTTGTTAGCCCTGCCTCTCCTCCAGGACTTGACTAGAAGTAACTAAAGCACCATTCAAAAGCTGGCCTGGATCAAGGAATGGATTAACTAAAAACACCACACCTGCCTTGGTGTGCGTTCAGACAGTTACAGACAGGTCGGTTACTGACTTTGCAAGTTCCATGTTTTGTGTGAACCCACCCACTATGTTGCAGTCATTGGGGGACACACAAACATTCACGTTCTTCCACCATGTGAGTAACAGGCCCATTCAGATGAATTTGTGAACCAGCCGTGATTATTTGGCTTTTGTTTTGCACATTGTTGGCATACTTGGAAAGGAAATTTTGCACAAGTCTGCTTGGCCATGATCCTGGTTTCCCTCCCCTTTCCTCTAAACTGTATGTGGTGTATTGCTCAGTACATGTATTTTGTGGTAGTATTGTTTTCTGCTTGTGGCACAACCTGGATTGCATATCTTTTCAAGGCTGGTGGATAGATGATTCTGCCTGTCACACAATATTAGTGTTCAAAGTCAGTAACCAAAACCATATTTTGAATGGTGCTGAGATTGCCAGTGAGGTAGGGGAAGCCAACATGATAAGACCCACCCATGTGGTTACAATACTCATACATACTTCCCAACAGTGTAGGATCACATCACATGGAAGTAGCTACTGCACAACTTGTTATACATGCAGTGCTGAACAGTGTTGAGATATGGCAGGTACTACTGCATTGTAATCATTGGCACTGAGCAATGACCAAAAGGTGCTCCCATCCCCTTGTTAGTGGGTGTTGCACATAACATAGTGATGGAAGTAGTGGGTGGATTCATGCTGCATGTATGCGCCGCTCCTGGGGGGTCTATGGAATTCTCTGTCATGGGATATGGCAACAGCTTCAAGGGCTTTTACAGGGACTTAGACAAATTCATGGAGGACAGGTCTATCAATGGCTACTGATCTAGATGGCTTTAGGCTACCTCCAGGGTGGCTCTGAATACCAGTTTCAAGGGAGCAACAGTGCAAAAAAGGGCATGCCTACATCTCCTGTTGTGGACTTCCCAGAGGCATCTAGTGGGCTACTGTGAGAAACAGGATGATAGACTAGATAGGCCTTGGACCTGATCCAGCACGGCTGTTCTTATGTTCTTGTTATTACCACCACACAGGTGCCAGGCTACTGACTAGCTAAAAGCACCCTATGTGGGATGCTGATGCCATCAAACCATGCCCACACAAGGCTCTCTTGGACAGTCAGCAGCTGTGCACCTTAATGATGCTGGTCTGTCTCCACTACCACCTTGCTAACTTTCCAGAAACAGCATGGAGATCCATCCACCAGTCATCTCTCAGTGGTACTGGCAAACTACCATTGAAAGGTTCACAGAAGCATGGGAAGCTGCCTTATACCGAGTCACATCATTGGTCTATCTAGCTCAGTATTGTCTGCACTGACTTGCAGCAGTTCTCCAAGGTTACAGGCAGATGTCTTTCCCAGTCCTACCTGGAGATGCCAGGGAATGAACCTGCCATGCAAGCCGATGTTCTGCCACTGAGCTACAGACCCATCTCCTAAGAGGAGGAGTATCATACAGCAGACAGTGCTCACATGTAATCACCCATACAGTTGCAAACCAGGGCAGACCCAGCTTAGCAAAGGGGACACTTATGCCCACTGCCACAAGACTAGCTCTCCTCTAAAGACCAGTGGTCAAGTGTGTGGAGGGTAACTTGGGTTTTTCCAAGGAAAAGAGTTCCAGAGCAATAGAACAATTATTGGGAGAACACCTTGGTCCTTGTTTTGAAAATCTGTTGCATGGCTCATACTTAAGAGGATGCCTTTATTAGTTACCCTGAAGTATGTTAGCTTTGGAAGCTACTACTGTGGGAAAATTACATAAGCTGAATTAGGGAGTTTCCCAAGTTGCACTTCTACACTAAATGCACAGTCCTAAATGAGTTTTGTGTAATTCTGACTCAATAGGGGGAAATGTCTATACAGATGTGTGCATGGATTGTTTCGTGTACCACAGACTGGCTTGTGGGAGGCAGGCTAGAGATAAAGTGGCTGTTCCTGCCTTATTCAGGATATGTGTCTCTTTGTTCCTCTGCCCTTCTTAAATGTGAAACATGATGAAAACTTGAAAAGTATTAACTGCCCACTTTGCATTTGAAGTACCCTCTGTTTTAGAATAGGAAGTCTCCCTGCTCCCCCCGTGCCCGGTATCCAAGCTTGTAGTTGTAGTCCACCACCAGGACCCTCACACACACACACACGTTTGCATATATACACACATCTGATTAGTCACACATATTGTTCAATACAAGTGCACTTCCTATCTACACCCTGCAACTGTGGGGGTCTGTATCCAAAATCAGCTCTAAAATGAATGCACAGACAGTCATTCACACAAAAACATGCACAGATAATATTTGAGTAGGGCTATAGGCTGACAGCCTGATGTCCTAACTAAAGCTACTCGCATGCAGCCAAAGAAGGCACACATGCAGCAATAACATCCCTGCTTTTGAAGCACAGGGGCTGTCACCTGGAGTGGGCCATTTTTGAAAATCTCCCCTTGTCCTGAAAGTGCCTGTGCAGCATGAAATGTCCCTGAAGGTCACACAGCCCTCAGTGACATAATTGCATGTTGCACAGAGCACTTCTTATCCTCCCTATCTTGTCGTTTTTGCATGTCATTTCAAAACATTTCCAAACATAGCTTCACAGCCATAATGGCTAAAAATTTATTTAAATAAGAATGTTAGACATAGGGGCTACATTCAGTGTAATGCAGAACCACAGGTCCAATGGACCCATGGTTCCACTCACCCCTCACCCCCCCCCACTCTCCTGTCCAAATTTGGATGTAACAGACAGTGTCCTCTCTGCAGTCAGCAAGACTGCAGAGAGGAGAGGGGGCTGGCTGTGTGGGCTTCCATCTTGACTGAAGGACAGCCTGCACAGCCAATCATGGCTGGAGTTGAGAGACGAGCTTCCTCCCTCAACTCCGGTTGAAAGGGACACAGCCTGCGATTCCGCATTTGGATGTACCACAGGCTGCACCCAACCTCGGGTTGTGGCAACGAAATTCAATACAACCTGAGGGTTCAGACTGGAGTACAAAATATGAAACCTTGGGTTCGTCGCTGTGCCAAATTCCAATTGCTTGCATTCATGCATAATACTTGTGGAACCTCTGGCCCCTTCAACCGCCATTCTGTGTTACGTGCGGATGTGGCCATGGTGCCCTTTCTAGAGTGGCTCACCTGACTCCTACTCTTATGCCTTTTATTTATTTATTTATTTATTTATTTATTTATTTATTTATTTATTTATTTATTTATTTATTTGCCACCTGACTCCAAAGGCAGCAGGCAATTCCAAGCAAAATTAAAAACAAAACAAAAATCCAGACCTTTAACTTGTACTATGTCTTACACTGCATTTAAATGTTAAAGCATCTGATGCATGGTGTGAAGAGAAGAAACAGAGATCATTTCTCACTCTCACACAACCCTAGAACAAGGGGCCATGCCATGAAATGGATGGTCAGGAAATTTAAACCCAACAAAATGAAGTAGCTTTTCACATAATTAATCTATGGAGTTCTCTGCCACAGTGGGGCTATTCTGATGATCTGCAAAAATTGGACTAGGAGAGCCTAGCCCAATTTTTGCAGATAGTCAAAACTACCGGGCTCAGCTGTGAGCCCGATGGTTCTAGAGCGGGTAACCCACTCAAGAACCCCTGCCCCAAAACCAGGTTTGCAGAGCGAGCGCTCTGCAAACCTGGTTTTCAAAATCATGAGTAGCTGTGGTGCAGCTTTGCACCATGCCTACTCACAAGTAGACCCCCGGAAGGGAGGCGAAAAGCCACCTCCCAACTCGGGGGTCTCCCCAGTGTGCTCTGCATGCTCATGCAGGGCATACTGACACTTCTGGGGGCTCCGCGGCCCCCGAGCTCCCCAGCCCCCACCGGCTCCATCTCGGAGCTGGCAATCATGTGGGCAGCCGGTCCGGCTGCTCAGGGCTCCCTTCCCACTGACTGCCCCAAACTGGGTCTCACTGATCATGAGACCCGGTCCATTATGTGGTGATGGCCACTATCTTGTTGGCTTTAAAAGGGAATTAGACAAATTCATGGAGGACAGGTCTACCAATGGCTATCAAAGGCTTTCAGTGGCTATAGGCTATAGCATGCCTCTGAATAGAGGCAACTCTGAATAGTTGCCCCTGCTAACTTGCCAAAGAGGCACCTTTTAACATGGTGATTCTCTTTATTTAGCAGGGGGAGAGTAACTGGCCCTGTCCACCCCCAGCGCGGTACCTCAAGTGACTGTTGCTGGTGCCTATCTGATGTTTCTTTTAGATTGTGAGCCCTTTGGGGACAGGGATTCATCTTATTTATTTGTTGTTTCTCTGTGTAAACCGCTCTGAGCCATTTTTGGAAGGGTGGTATAGAAATCGAATGAATGAATGAATGAATATGTGTTACAGGGGCACATTTGCAGGAGAGGGGTCATGCCTTCATCTCCTACTTGTGGCCTTTTTGGAGATATATGTTGGCCCACTGTAAGAAACAGGATGCTGGACTATAGAGGCCTTGGGCCTGATCTAGCAAAGCTCTTGTGTTCTTATGTTTAAAGTAGCACGTTGTCCACATGTTGAGGGACAGTTTGGATGAACCACCCTCTCACATGCACATGGTTTGGTGATGGTGGGATGGCATGCTGGGTGGGGGGAGATACGTGTGGCCATACCCCTCCCACCACATAGTTAAGATGGGCTGACAGAAATATAAAAATATGTCTTATGCTCTGCGCTCAGTACCAGCCCCTACTGCCTATATTTTTGTATCCAGAAGTACTTGCACTCAGCTGTGGTTTTCTGTCGAAGATATTCTTGTATCAAGCTACAATTTTTCAATTTGTCTAATAGCTGGCATGGTCCGATTACTTACTGTAGGAAGAAAATTGGGAGTTGTCGTCTCTCTGTGAAGGCTCAGATTTAGCGAAGTTTATCAGCATTCACTGATGACTGCAAGCATTCCACGAAAGGCAGGGGATATGAAATGAAAAAGTGTAAAAATGCTTCTCATACGCCCCTCAGATGCACAACCCGCTGCTGAGACCCATGTAGCAATGAGAAGCATGCAGAAGCATTTAATGGAAACGTTGCTGGCATTAATTACTACAAGAAAACCAAGGTACATGTTTGAGGTTCAAAGAATCAGTCCTTCTCTAACAGCTGAGAACATTCAAAAACAACTCCATATATTTATTGCCTTGCAACATAAAATGGTCAGAAACCATTACCAACGTGTGTGTAAAAGTACAAATAAATAAATAAGAGCAAGAGTTGTTGTTGTTATATTATTATTATTATTATTATTGTTGTTATTATTGATAATAATAATATCATCATAGTTTTGAATGATTTCAAAATTAACAATAGTTTAGGTTCATGGCTGTGTTTCAGCAAGATATCGTGGCTTCAGCTTTATGCAGTCTTAGCTCAGAGTTGTTCTCAAATTTCACCTAAAGTGAAATGTTAGGGAGAATTTAAGCATCTAAAACTCTTCCCATCAGATGCACCTATATCTGACATATCTATTGCAGCTAGTGATGATTCTATTGTGTCTCAGGAAGAGGTTTTTGGGGAGAGGTCTGAGGGAAAGGTCTTTGAGCCTCCAGGTTCAGTCCTGGCATCTCCAGGTAGGACTGGGGAAGACCTTTGTTGTCGTCATCAACATCATCATCATTATCATCATTTATTACAGGCCACGGACATCCAGGACCTTTGTCTGAATGCTGACCTAGATGGACCAATGTTCTTCCTATGTTCCTGTGTTGTTGTTTATCTCCAAGTGATGAATTAGCAAGTGATGTGCATGCAGTTGCCTTTATACCAGATCATGTTTGGTGGCGCACCAAGTGCTAACCAGCAGCTCTGTTCTTGCAATCCCTGCATGTCACAAAAACAGATACATTTGTCAAGATCCTGGAAGGCTACATAGATCTTGTCTAATAGAAGAAAGCACAGCGAACTCCGCATTGAATTGGGACCTATGCTTATTTATTTTTTAAATCTATTTTGTTTATGCTTCACACACACACACACACACACACACACACACACACACACACACACACACACATACACACACAGCATATATATATATATATATATATATATATATATATATATATATATATATATATACACACTCTGAGACTTTGGGATAATAGCATGGGCTAGAAATGAAAATGAATAAATAATAAGATACAAATCCTTATTGTTAAGAGGGCTGGAATTTCATCAACCCAACTTACTTACTTGATTTCTGAGGTGATTACATTCGTCCCACTTGATGCCTTCTACTCTGTGCATCTCAGGAGTGCGGACAAAAGAAAGAATTTACACTTTCCTGGATTTTCACCCTCCATTTATTTGTCAAAGCTGTAAATATGCACTAAAATAAAGCTACAGTCGTAGACAGTGCGGCGAGGCACTGAAAGCCTGATCATTCAGATAGCACAACAAAGAAAACACATTATATATATATAAAAAGAATACCTTCCTGAAGAATGTTGCTGTTGATGTTCAGTGCTGGTACTCTTTTGTATCTTAAAATTGTGCTAACAGAGCGACTTGCTTAGAGCTTTCCAGTGCTTCAGCATTAAGCTCAGATGGTTTATCTGAGGAGATACCCGGCATAAAGAATTTAACAAAGAACACTTTTCAGGTTTTAATCAACTCTTTATCTTCTTGTCTGGTAAAAAATATATGACACATTGGAATTAAAGGGTAACTTGAGGACTATGGGGCATTTAGCCTCTCTTTTCTTGATTGCTCTATACTTCTAAGTGTGATCTAGCCATGAAATAGTGTTCCAGTATATTGGAAGACAGCATTCAATAATACTGAGAATAGACAAACCTTAATTTAATGCAAAGCTATCCACAGTGACGTTTTCCTGGACTGCAAATTAAGAGATAAAGGGAATACATATGTGAGGGAGAGGGGGAAATGTCAAAATTATTTTAGTAAGAATTTAAGTGTGTGCTTTTTAAAATACCAGACATTTTGAAACTATTTCCAAGGATCGTCAGTTAATCAGTGAATCCATGGAAGAGAACTCAAAACACGGGCTCAAGAAAGTGAGCCAAGCCAGAGACTCCTGGCTAAGTTAGCTGCACGTTGTTAAGGAATTAAGTAGAAGGCATAGATGTGGAAGCAGTGGTGTTGCTATCATTGCCCGATGGGGGAAATCCTGGGACCATCCATCTCTGGGGCTCACCACTGTCCCTTCCTGCTCCATCCTGTGCTGGCCCCTGGGCCAGTGCTGGCTGCCATGCCGGCCACTCCCAGGTCACCAAGCTGGTGCAGAGCTGCCCCGACCCCACTGAGAACAGGGGGCCTCTTTTAAGGCAGGCCTGTTCTCGCTGGCATGGGGCAAGGCAGCGGCGTTAGTTCAGTGTCATCATCAGGTTGTGTTGGTGCAGCCAGCATGAAGTAGGGGATGAGCAGCAACAGGAAGGCACTGCCTGGCAGAGGCAAGTTGGCAGCCGTGGTGGCGGCAGGTGGGAAGGTGGCCACAAAGGCTGGCAGTGGCGGAGGAGGGATGGACCTCAAATCTTGCAGCGGGGGGAAGGAGGGGAGGAAAATCAAATAAGTCGATAATAACTTTATTCAAGAAGGCCTGACACATTTCAAGCATGTGCCCTTCTTCAGAGGCAAATATATTCTTATCCTTTTTACTGGAAAGTATATCCTGCACCAGCAGGAATCTCTGTGTGAGATGTGAAAGGGAGATGTATTTACCTCTGAAGAACACATCAAGCTTTATAGAATAAGGCTATTGTCAACTTATTCAGCACCTTTGGGTTTTCCTTCCCTCCTTTCCCCCCTGATTTTTGGAGCTGTGTCCCCCCGCCACGCAACACACACACTCAACACAGTCTTTCCCCTTAAATCTTGCCCCAGGGTCTCTTCCAACCTTGCTATGCCCCTGTGCAGAAGGAAGCGGAGTATGTGAGGCAGGAACATGAAGCTGAGAGGACAACCGGTAGAGGGCATGAGACACAGATAGACAAAGAGATGAATCTCTCTCTCTCTCTCTCTCTCTCTCTCTCTCTCTCTCTCTCTCTCACACACACACACACACACACACACACACACACACACACACATGGCACTGGTGCATCTCCTGCTAGGTTTTACAGTGCCTTTTCCATTGCTACTTAGGGACATAGGAAGCTGTCATATACTGACTCAGACCATTGGTAGCTTTGCATTATCTACACTAGAGATGTGCAGAAAACCGGCCAGTTTGGGTTCGGTTCGAATCTGCAGAGCTCTGAACCAGCTTGGTTCCAACAGGGCCTGGTTTAGTTTGAACTCAGACCAGCCAAGGCCGGTCCAGTTCAATCCCAAACCTGTTGAGCCAAGCTGGTTTGACGCCGTGCTTGGCTTAAACCAAACCAGCTCACACATCCCTAGTCTAAACAGACTGGCAGCAACTTCTCCAGGGCTGCAGGCAGGAATCTCTCTCAGCCCTATCTTGGAGCTTCCAGGGAGGGAATTTGGAACCTTCTGCATGCAAGCATGCCCAAGCATGCCCCACTCTTCCCTGAGTGGCCCCATCCCCTAAGGGGAATACTTTACGGTGCTCAAATATAGTCTCTCCCACTCTGCTGATATCACCTGCAGCTACTGTCTCACCTTGGCAGCCAAGCACCAAGAAGAGAGATGCCACTGCCACAGCTGCCACAACCATAAGTTCCACGACCAAGGTGGTCCACGTTTACCTGTGGGTGGCACCTGCCCAGGCATGCTTCTCCTTCTCTTCCCTCTTGTTGACTGCTGTCCACTTACACTACCATCCCAGTGCAGGAGAGCACTGAGAGATCACGGATTGGGCAGGCAGGCTCTTCCTTGCATTGTTTGTACAGGAAGGCCCAGGCAGGAATGAGAGAAATAGAGGTGGGGTAGCTACTGATCGCATTTTGTTTTTTGCACTAATACTTCCTGGGCTTCCTCCTGGCTTATTCATGTGTGTGAACAATACACACATGTGCAAAATAGACTTTTTATAAAAGGAGAGTAAACAAACAGTGCAAGAAAACTGTTTTTCCTCTTTTCACTGCCAGGCCTCTCCTAACTGCCATCTAGATGCCCTTACCTTGGCCCAGAAGATCCAAAAGTAGCCAAATGGCACCTTTAGTCCATGTTGTACGATGCTCTTCTATGGTCATGCATCAAGGTTTCAATGAAGGGGCTTCTTTTGTGATGTGCACATTTACTTAAAACATTTACTCATTTGATTTCTGTGGAATTTACTTCACTCTGGAAAATTAGAAGATGTCAAATTCAATAAGGCTTCTGACAGACAGATTGACTCTTGTGCATTCATAGCATAGGGAATAGGAATTAGGTGCATACCAGGGAGGAAGTCTAGCTAGAAGATTTTGATTGCTATCTATAGGTGCTTTCATCTTTCATTCCGATCATCTTGCCTCTGGATGACCTGAAAACTCAGGTCAGAGAAACCCCATCCTGGTGAGAGGGAATGAGTTCCTGGAGAGCAATGTGTTCCATGATAGCACCCCACAAATGAAGAGGTGGGAGAAGGATAGTTAGGTGGGGGAAGGACAACTGAGGAAGGATTGTAGTTCAGTAGGAATGTGCACAAACCAGTTCAGATGCCCTTTTACAGACCTCCGAACTGGATCGAAGGTCCTGTGGTTCAGTCAGTTCAACATGGGGGGGGTACCTTTAAGGAGCAGGGAGCATGCTCTTACCCCCACCCCATTGGGCATGTTTCCCCCACCTGCATTGGGGAAGCCCACTGGTGGCAGCATACCTCCTTGATACCCCGGTGCACATCGGACCAGAAGTGCCCGGTTCACGTGTGCACATCATGCACACACACGTGCACATCATGCTCACGTTGTACATAGGCACACTCACCAGGCACTTCCAGTCCAATGCACACCAGGGCAGCAAGGAGGTATGCTGCTGCCCCGTGGGACCATTTTCAAGGAGCTCATATGGATTAACAGATCAGGTTCAAGGGATCAAGTAATATATGAAAGCACAATATAATTCACTCTCAGTAGTAACAACAAAACAAGCTGTATTTGTTAGCTGCTCTATCACAAATTGTTCTCTGGGTGGCTCACAGCATTTTTAAAAATGCATTAAAAATACATAAAACAAGGCAAACAAATGACAACACAATATAAAACAGAAAATAGAAAACTTAAAAAAAAAACCCTAAATCAACTTTTAGAATACTGAGTGAACAGAAAGTTCTTCACCTGGCATCTAAAAGAACAAAGTGACAACACCAGGTGAGCCTCACTGGGGAAACTGTTCCATAGACAGGGTCCCTAGAAGCCACCTACTTCACAGGAGCACTCAGAGCAGAGCTTCCAAAGAAGATCTTAAGGTCTGAGTTGGGACATAGGGGTCAAACCGCTCTCTCAGGTAGCCTGGTCCCAAGCCATTTAAGACTGTAAAGGTTAAAACCAGCTCTTTGAAGTGGGCCCAGAAAGGGACTGGGAGCCAGTGCAGCTGATGAACCACTGATAGTTCATTGTATAGAATTACTACTCCTATCACTACTACTGGAGAAGAGAGCTGGTCTGCTGGTAGCAAGCATGACTTGTCCCCTTAGCTAAGCAGGGTCTGCCTTGGCTGCATATGAATGGGAGACTAGAAGTGTGAGCACTGTAAGAGATTCCCCTCAGGGGATGGAGCCGCTCTGGGAAGAGCAGAAGGTTCCAAATTCCTTCCCTGGCAGCATCTCCAAGATAGAGCTGAGAGAGATTCCTGCCTGCAGCCTTGGAGAAGCCGCTGCCAGTCTGTGAAGACAATACTGAACTAGATAGACCAATGGTCTGATTGAGTACATGGCAGCTTCCTATGTTCCTATGTACTACTACTACTACTACTACTACTACTACTACGAATATTTATGTAACACTTTCCCACAAAACTTCTCAAAGTAGTCTACAAAGAAAATAATAGATAAATAATAGATAAGATGGCTCCCTGTCCCCAAAGGGCTCACAATCTAAAAAGAAACATCAGGTAGACACCAGCAACAGACACTGGAGGGATGCTGTGCTGGGGATGGACAGGGTCAGTTGCTCTCTCCCTGCTAAATAAAGAGCATCACCACTTGAAAAGGTGCCTCTTTGCTCAATTAGCAGGGGTGCTGCTAGCCACTTCTAAACCGAGTTCCTAATGTTTGAGGTCTCCAGATCAGTTTGTCTGCTAATGCATTTTAACAGAGGTTTATTTTTAAATATGCACATCTGAAGGTGCTGTACTATTAATCCACTTAGCCCAATACATTCTTTTCACAGTGGCAGTGGCCCTCCAAGTTTTGTTACCTAAGTTCCTTTGAAATGGAAGTACAGTGATTTGAACCTTGGACGGTCTACATCCATGTGCTTATGACTCGTCCCAGTTCCTCTAATTTTAATGGCTGTTCTGTGCATTCTCTCTCTTCCCCCCCCCCCCCACTATGAAAGATATTGTCATCTACTACAAGCCTTTGGATTGTGGCTGACTATAAACTACTACTATGACTATGAAACGTCACGCATGATCCAGCCACAATGTAGCACTTTCAAGGCTTATTGATTTCAGTGGCAGAGGTTTAAATACATGTTTATCACTTCCACTGAAATCAACCGGACTGGTGAAAAAAGCTTAATTTTTACAAGATCCTGCCCTTTCACTGACATTTAGGGTCTGCTGTGCACACAGATCTCCTTTTGCTGACATGGAGCATGGCGTTTCAGGCGAATGGTCCCTTCTCTTGCCATTTGCCGACAATGGGAGAATGCCATTGGCATATGGAAAGTAGCGTCGCAGGATCATGGCTTTCAATGGAATATCCTAGATGATAACGTCCTGCTATTTAGGGATGTGCATGAATGTTTCGGTGGTGCAGGGAGTGGTACCTTTAAGCCTGAGTAAAGCAGGTCCTTACCTGCTCCTCTGCTGCCCCACCACTTTTCCGGGTGCGGTGCTGGTCTCCTCAGACGTCTGCACGCAGCCATGTGCGTGGTCAGCATGGTGTTGCTGGATGAAGCCCCACAGCACATGCGGACTTGAGCAGTGCAGCACCATGCCTGGAAAAGCAGCAGGGAGGCGGAGGAACAGGTAAGGACCTGCTTTACTCATGCTTAAAGGTACCACTCCCTGCTCCGCCAAAATGATTCAGTGGGCTGTGCTGAAATGACTTGGCGTGCCCCTACTGGATGCACCAAATCCATTCATGCAGATCCCTACTGCTATTTTTGAGTAGCTTCTGCACAGTTATGTGCTATGTGTGACTAAAGACACCAGCAAAGCTTCTTCATGCAGGTTCAGGTGCAGTAATGAGCACTGGAGGACTCGTAATTCATCACACACAAACACACACACACACACACACACACACACACACACACACACCCCTATGTCCAGTTCAGGTTATAATACAAGCCAGAGAAGAATTCCTGGCTTCCTTCTCCCATTCTCCAGCCCTCCTATGATCATCCCCACCCCCAAACCTTTCTCTTCCAACAAAATGCATCAATCCAGGATTGATTGGATTGCAGTCATTGTAGTAGCCCTTGAGGGAAAATAGATTTCCCAAAGGCCAATGGCACTTTCCTTCCAGGTATGCTAGGTTTACCTAAGGCAAACTTCAGATTTCCTGCCTTCCCTCCTACTATTGACTTGACTGCTCCCCTGGAAAGGTCTTATAGATAAAGACAAAGAGATACAGATATGGAGAGAGAGAGCGAGAGAGAGAGAGAGCGCACATTTATATACCACCCCATATACACATCTCTGGGTGGTTAACTGGTTAAAAATGCAAGCAACAATTAAAACACTAGACCATGTAAAACAATGTAAAATAACCATCAATAAAATTTCAAAACATTCTGAACTAAATGCCTCATATAATAGGTGCATTTTCAGACGCTGCTTAAAAACAGTCAGAGATGGGGAGATTCTAATTTTGTTGGGAGCATGTTCCAGAACCTTGGGGCAACCCTACATAAGGCCCAGTTTTGGGTCACCACCAAATGAGCTGGTGGTCATTGCCAACCGGACCTCCCCCAATGGTATTAATAGGTGGCAAGTTTCATGAAGAAGAAGGCACTCTCTTTCAAGTTTTGCTGAATGGGAATGCAGGATGAGAACTGCAAGCTGTGCAACTTCTAAATACCAGGTGAACTTTTTAAAAAGCCATTTTGAGTGTTTGGGAAGTTGCACAGCTTATTTTTCAAGCCAATCCAACACGAGAAGAAGGAGCTTGCACAGCTCTAATTAGTACAATAGCACCCAGTAGACCAATCCTCTCCTTCTTCCCTCCCACGTATTTCCATATTCCACCATTCTGAGCCTACAATGGCAAACTGGGCAATGCAGCAGCATTCAGACATCCTGCCATTTGATACCCATTTAGCTAGCAAACTCCGAAGTCCTAATTCTGTTCTTCAGGGCCCAGTTCAAGACCAATATCCATAAGCTGGTTTATGCTAGTGTGGGAGTTAGATTCCTACAGTTATAATGACTTCTTTTATGCTTTATTTCACACTGCTAGTTACCTGTCATGTGTATTTAAATTATTGGTAGCCTTTGAGCATCAGGCTTAGTCGGGGGAAGTTGGCATAATAATGGTAATCTTGGAACACAAAGCAACCTCAGTGTGGTAAGGAAAAACCTGCTGGTCTTTGAGCCATAAAGAGTTACTCCAGAATGTGCTGGAAGCTGTGCACTGCAGTATCACTTCCCATTATTCCTCAATATAGGTGCACCCCATTAAGAAAATGCTCCTTTCGTACAGCAAAGAACTGACCAGCCACAAGTCTTTACACTGCTAGCTTTAGTCAAGCAGAAAAAAATACCAGTTTCTCGCATTCTGGATCTCAGGCCTGTGGGATCCCCTCGGTCATTTCTTTCCTTCTGTTCCTGCCGCCCCCATTCCAGAAGAAAAGTCGATGCTTTACAACCAACAGGCAACTTGTAACTCGCCCACATCCTTTCTGGCTGTGTAGAACAGAGATTTGTCTTCAGGTACTGAGGAGATAATGGTCCACTAGTTTGAACACTAGTCTGCTGAGACATTCATACCCCAGAGGTATCCACCTGGGAAGACTACTCCTATTATTTAACATTAAAACAAAAACCTCAAGACACATGGGATTAAAAAGTTGCCCAGCCTATAATGAATCCACTTCCATAAAGCGGGTGGGTGGGTAGGTGGGAGTGGATGAAGTTAGAGAATAAAGTATGCCACAAACAATAGAGTTGTTCCCTGGCTGATTTTTAATCATCCTGATTGGGGTGTTTTTCCTCACAGTTGATTTTATTTTTGCTCGGCTCCAATGCCAGTGATTAGGCATTCTAACATTTGCATATATTTAAATTGGAGCTGAGCCAATACTTTACACAATTTCCCACAAACCTTATTGGAAGCGCTGAAACCACCCTTTATCATGAATTTTCAGCATTCCTTATTCATTTGCATTGGAGTTTCTTAAAGGCCCTCTCTCAGTAATGAATATTATTACATTGCTCTCACTTGCCTCACCCTCAGTTTCTCTCAATGATGCCACCACATCGCCAAATTGGACTGGCTACTAGCAGTTTGATGTGATTCCCATTCACTGAGTAAGTTCTGTGTTAAGTGGGATCATCTATGTGATCCCAGATCCAGACTGTAGGGATGAAGAAATGGCACAGAAAAAGCATTGCCAGGAGAAACAAAAGCACTGACTAGGAATTTTTAAAAAGAGATAAATAATCACATAATGCAAATACTTTTCAAGCACTGGAGAATATGTAGTGCAGGTCTAATTTAAATAAGTTAACATATTTAAATTAGCAATAGCCTGGAGAATAAATCTGTGTGAGTAGAGATTTGAGGCAAAGCCCACCCCACCATCAATAGTCATGTGCATATAGGCAGATCTCTGGATCAGGGTCAAAGTGTCAATTATTTGTTAGCCTGAAAGCTCATTGACAAAACTTAAAACTGGGTACGAAAAGTGTTCTGCTCAGAATTGGGAGCTGTGTTTACTCCCCATTTTTGGTTGCCTGGGAGCAAACAACTAAGTAGGAGGAGGGAGAAGTGATTGTGTGGAATCGAGGTAGGAGGAAAAGCTGGGTAGACAGCGCTGTCCTACCCAGCTTTCATACCCAGCATTTGACCAAGGTGGGAGGAAAAGCTGTCCTAACCAGCTTTTCCTCCTACCTTGATTCCACACAATCATTTCTCCCTCCTCCTACCTAGTTGTTTGCTCCCACACAACCAAAAATTGGGAACACACACAGCTCCCAAACCTGGGTTGGACACTTGTCCTACCCAGTTTTCAGTTCTGTGAATGACCTCTGAGAATATCAGAAGCCCAGTAAAAAAAATTTAAAATTTGATTTCACCTCCTAGCACACTCTAGGAGAAAACAAGGAGCCAGATCTCACGATCAGTGAGACCTGGTATTGGAGGGTGGGCGGGGAGAGCGGGCTAAGCCCTCTCTGCCTGCTCATGAGCAGGGAGGGAGACCTGGGTGGCCGGATCGGGTGCCCACACGATTGCCAGCTCCATGACGAAGCCGGCGGGGGCTGGGGAACTCGGGGGCCACGCGGCTCCCAGAAGTTCCAGTATGACCTGCGCAAGCACGCAGGGCATACTGGGGAGACCCCCGGAGCCGGGAGGCAGCTTTTCACCTCCCCTCCGGGGGTCTACTCATGAGTAACTGTGGTGCGGAGCCGCGCCATGGCTACTCACAATCTGTAAAACCAGGTTTGCAGAGCACTCACTCCGCAAACCTGGTTTTAGGGCAGGTGTACTTAGGCAGGTTACCTGACTAGGAACCAGCAGGCTCGCAGCCAAGCCCGGTGGTTCACACAATGGGGTGAAATTGGGCTAGCCTCCACTAGCCCGATTTCGCCCCATCGTGTGAATAGCCTCAAGTAGTGTCATTCTATGTGCATTAGAACTCTTAAATGTGTCTACTGAAATTTCAAGACATTTCTGGATGTCCAGAGCAGCCTTCCAGTAGAATGAAAGATGTGCCAGCACATGGGGGAGCTTTCCTAGCTACAAGGGGCTGCACAGCTTCAAGCTTGCAGTGTGGTGGGGGCAGCAAATTTTGACAATTTGCTCTGGCTCTGGAATAGGGTTGCCAACAGTCATGGATTAGCCAGGATGTCCCATATCTGACGGAGCGGGGAAATGCTTGACTAACAAGCGAAAGGTTGCCAGTTTGAATCCCCACTGGTACTATATCAGGCAGCAGCGATATAGGAAGAAGCGGAAAGGCATCCTCTCATACTGCGCGGGAGGAGGCAATGGTAAACCCCTCCTGTATTCTACCAAAAGAAAACCATAGGGCTCTGTGGGCGCCAGGAGTCGACACCGACTCGACAGCACACGTTACCCTTTACCCATATTTCTCAGGGAAAGTGGTCATCCTGTCCAGGATGCCATTTCCCCCATACTTTGTCTCACCTGCGCGTGCCGCCTGCATTTGATGGGGCAGTGGCAGGATAGGCTGGCTAGCTGGGCGGGGGCGGGCTGCCACTGTTGCCACTCCCTCCACCTCTACTCCCCGCCTTACTTCTTTGCGAAAAGCTGCCCCCCTGCCTTTCTTATTTGCAAAGGCGGATTGCATCCCAGCCTCCCACTGCTTGCCACTACCCCTACAGCTCTTGCCTTCGCTAGCTGCCTCTCTTGGGGGAGTCGCAAAAGATAGTGAAGCGGGGGGCATGATACACACACGAGCACGCATGGCCAGGGGTGTCCAGTTCTGCCCCCGCCCACAGCCCTTTGCCTTGTAATGCACATGGAGGGGGAAAGATTCGGTTTTAAGGAATGGGAGAATCAGGGCGCTCAAGGGAGCCTTTGCTGATGAGCATGGACACAGCACACACACCGAGTTGTCTACCTCAGCAACCTCATTGACAGTATTAGCAAAGGGAGGGGGGGAGTTTTAAAACTCTACCCTCTT
Organism: Hemicordylus capensis; assembly: GCF_027244095.1. Classification (NCBI taxonomy): domain Eukaryota; kingdom Metazoa; phylum Chordata; class Lepidosauria; order Squamata; family Cordylidae; genus Hemicordylus; species Hemicordylus capensis. Next base: position 27,440,810 of record NC_069657.1, on the reverse strand, counting down.
TATTTCCCTCCAAGCCTGCCCCCATTGGGCTGTCCACCATCTGTCACGTGCCATTCTTGTGTTGTACTTGGTTTGTATGAATGGCTCCGTCCTGAGATGGCTCCACTCCAGATGCCCCCCCCGCACACACACACACATATACTTGTGTCCCTTATTCAGGCAAGGGGGTGTTGGCAACCCTCCTTTGGGAAAGAACTGTGTCACCTAAACATTTGACATTTGGGGGGTGACACAGGGCACTCCCTAAACCAGAGTGAATTGTCAACATTTGCTCCTCTACCTCCAGCTGCACACCCAAGACGGCATGACCAGCACTGTAGTGGGGAAGCACTCCCTCATGCCAGCACATCTTTTCACACTACCAGACGGCCATTCTGGATGTCAACCATTTTTTAAAAAAAATTCTAAATATTAAAACTAGACTTTGATGTGGGCTAACACAACACTGAGCATGAGGGTTCTGATTAGCGCTTTTATTATCAACTACATTACCTGAGAAGGACTTTCCATGCTCCTTTGCAATGTAACATAATATTCAACAGCAGCAATTTAAGGCACAGAATGCGACTTTACTGTGGCATGGATTTACTACCCTCTGCTTACAGTCTGGTGTCACATGTACCCTTCTTCAAGGTCTTTGGTCTATATGTTCACTAGCACAGAGAGCAGGCAGGCCCCCTTTCCAAGAACAGCTAGGCCTCTCGCAGAGATAAAACAGCCATTAGACCCTTCCTGCTTAAATCACAACCCCCAAAATCACAATTCAGCACAATTGAGTAAACTGATGTCCTTTATTAAAATACAGACCTGGGAGGACAAACAGCAGAGTGGACAGAGACGAAATTATTCTTCCAGCCAGATAAGTGATCCCTTTAAGTCCAGGTTTAAGTTCACCGGTGGGGAGATTGGGAGGGAACCATTCCCATCTAGAGTGCCTCATCTCAAGGCAGATAAATCTTCTGAGCTCTGCAGGGAGCCCAGGTGCCATGAGGTATTTTATCATCCCTCTATAAACCAAGCGCGGTGTCCATGCCTTTTATAATGAGCACAAGGACACGAAGACGGGGCGGCTTGCTGCATATGCATCATGTAAATCTATCAATTTCATTGCCAAATTTGAACAATTCCACAAAGGTCAGTTTGTGCGGCAAATGCTCGGCGTGCCGTATTTACAGACACGGAGAACTACCCTTTTGCTGTTTGTCTGCTGCCCGGCGTATTGAAAGAGGATTTTGCTGCATATTGCTGCATATTGTCAAATGTATTTAAACATGCAGGCACTCCACAATACATGTGAAAGGCTTATTTGACATTATGTCTAAGCTTAGAGGAAATGAGATGGCAAGTGATGGGGTGATGTCTGAAAACAATCTCTTCCTCCCTCCCCCCGCCACCTCTCTGTATTTTTACTCCTCCTGAAAATCTACCTTAACATTCAAGGCAGAATCCTGGTGGTTTTTATTCCTTCAGAGTTAAAAAACAAAAATAATTTACCATCAGCAGAATCAAATGGTGCATCTCTTCTTGGACGACATGCTGCAGATGGCAGGAGGTGATGTTGGTATGCATGTCTGAATGTTTCCCCACCATAACTTCATATTGTTTTTATTGTTTTATCTGTTCTATTGTTCTGCTAGTGTCGTAAGCCACCCTGGGCAGTATTGGTGGGATATAAATAGTTTAAATAAAGCAAAACAAAATGCCTCTTTCTGTACATAGAAAACTCAATGTCAGAAAGAAGGTGAGGTGGCTATGCTTCTTTCTGATCTGCTCACTTGGTGAGTGCAAGGTGCTTCATTAATTTTCGGAGTACTCAAACACCTGAACCCATACCTGCTTCTTGAAGTGATACGTTCTAGGATCAGTTATGCAACTTTGGGTCATTCTCATGCCAGAATCAAAGTTCTGCACTATAAAATGTAATAAGGATCTATGGAAGACTTCCTTGTGGATCAGTGCTACTGAGCATTGCCATCTGAGATGACTGGTTTGAGTCTCAGGCTGTTGGGTACTCTTTGTGAGGATACTCTTTTCCCAGGGAATTTGCAAAAACCTCAGCAATTCTGCTACAGTGGGGAGAACCAGTACTCTCAGATAGATAGATAGATAGATAGATAGATAGATAGATAGATAGATAGATAGATAGATAGATAGACAGACACACACAGACACTTTTCTACAACACATTCCTACATGTCAAACCATCTTCATTTCCCAAAGCAAAATATTTATTTATTTATTTATTTATTACATTTATATCCCACTCTCCCTCCAAGGAGCCCAGAGCGGTGTACTGCATACTTAAGTTTATCCTCACAACAACCCTGTGAAGTAGGTAAGGGTGAGAGAGAAGTGACTGGCCCAGAGTCACCCAGCAAGTATCATGGCTGAATGGGAATTTGAACTCAGGTCTCCCTGGTTCTAGTCCAGCACTCTAACCACTATACCATGCTGGTGCACAAGGGTCAGTAGCGCTCAATGGACTGGACTTCTGGGCAGAGGTCCAACTCCCTGCAGGCCTGGGGGGGCTCTAGATGCTGGCCTAGGGGGCCTCCAAATGTTGAGCAGTCCACTAATTTAAGTGGCAGGGTTGTCCATGCAAAATGTGGTATCTCTCTGCAAGTCAGTGGGAAGTATATTATTAAGAATATCTTCTTTAAAAAGAGAGAGAGAGTTTCCAGCTTTCCCTGAATATGTTCTGGTGTAAAAAATAATGCACTGCAGCTTATCTGTTGGCTGCGGCATGGGCAGTAGCGGGGGCCCAAAAGGCCTTTAGATCCAGGCTCCAAAATTACCTAGGTGCACTTCGGATAAGGATGGTATTATTAAGACTTCCCCCCACCCCACCCCACCCCCACAAAAAAGACTCCAATATGATAGGGTGCAGACAAAGGGAAATATTGAGAAGCAACTCCTCTCTTAAATTTGGGGGAGGGGAGATAGCGGTCCAGAGATAGCAGAGGGAGAGGAAAGATAGCGGTCCACATGCTATACAAGGCAATGGATATCATTCCTAATTTTCCAGCGCTGCTGTGCATGTTGAACCTAGTCCTGGCAGTGTTGTTCAAGAGGACAGTTGCACAAATACTTGAACCAGTGCACTCCCACTTCCGCAGTGCTACCTACTCTGGAAACAATGTACACTTTTATTCGGCAACTGGGTGCACTGTTTTAAGTAGATGTGTAATTTTGCTCATGCGCAACACTGCCAGAACTGGCTCCCATGTGTGAACAGCAGTGCCAGCTACTCTGGAATGCTGGTGTTGCCTTGGGCATCATGTAATCCCATTTCGCGGGGTGGGTAGGATGTTGTGATATCTGGGTGGTTAGGCTTGGTGGCGGAGTTCAGTAAATTGAGGGGAGAACTCCTCAAATGCTTAAAGGGGATCTGCATCCCTACATAAGAAGAGCCTTGCTGGAAGAGGCCCAAGGCCTATCAAGTCCAGCATTCTGTTTCCCACAGTGGCCCACGAGATACCTTGGGAAGCTACACAATCAGGAGATGAAGGCATGCCCCCTCTCCTGCCATTGTGCCTCTGCAACTGGTATTTGGAGGAATCCTGCCACTAAACATGAAGGTAGCCAGTAGCCATCAGGACTAGATAAGGATATATCTCATTCCCACAGGGGTGGAGCTTTAGGGAGCATGGTGTAGAATCCAAGGGAAAGTTGTGGTATGCAAGTTGTTGCATGCAAGGACAAGGCAGTGGGGTGGAATCAGGAATATTAACAGTTTAATGAAATAGATATTATGTACAGAGAGGCAAGTGCAGGCTGCTTTTCATTGCTCTTGCCACTGGCTGTTTGTTAGCCCTGCCTCTAATCCAGGACTGGAATACAGGTAACTAGAATGCCATGCAAAAGTTGGCCTGGATCAAGGAATGGATTCACCAAAACCACCACATATGGGTCCCAAGAATTCGCATGGCCATGCTCGCTCATCAATGGGGCCACCTCGCTCACCCACCGACACAGTTCTTCTCCCTACAGCACCATGAGCCATACTGCCCACCCCCAGCAGCAGTTTCCTGCAGCCCATCACTACTTTCTAACTATCCCCAGTGGTGCCGCATGTCTGGTAGCATGCCGTCGCTGGGATGGAAGCCACCCGCCCCCACCACTACCACCGGCAGAGGGAGCATGCCACCACTCAGGGCAGGGAAGCGGGACACACATATATTAGACAGAAGATCCAGAGCCTTTTACTGAGCTGAACAATGGATGATATTGAAGAACCATCAGGGCAAATGGAACCAGTTGAAATTCAGATATGCAGATCTATGGATTTTAAACACTCAGAGGTGGTAAGATGAATTTAAAATGAGGGTCTCGTGCTCTGTTTCTATGCCAGGGTGTTCCTGGATAGTTTATAGCAGGAGAAATGGAATCAGGGGACTTTGGGCCTAGGAAAAGGGTAACTCCTACCTGAGAGTTGTGTGTTGTGTTGCTAAGGTACAAGACTGGGCTCCTGCTGTTTTAGAAGATGTGGAAGGAAGAGAGAGTCTTGAAAATAAGGAATAGTTGTAAGTAGATGACAGCCTGAGCTTAGATTAGTTTGCTGATTATAATGATCTTTTGAAGTACACCAAGTTGAGACTCAAGTGTGCTCCATACTCATATGGTCTCTTTCCTGTGATTTTTCTGTTTGTCATCTGTGTCTCTTTTGAAAATTTGTATTTTTGATACAGCGAGTTAGTCAGCTACAGGCACAATAAACAGCTGGTCAAAATAAAAGTGTCAGACTCCTGTTGGGTCCAGTCAGTGAAATGTCTCCTCCAATGATGTTCATAATAACAACACAGGATGATGGGGGGGGGGGAATCTCCATGTAGAAAAGTGACTTCTACCACTAACCTGAATGAGAAGAACATTATGAATGTTTATTGAGGTCTAATTTACACAAACAGCAGGCAACAGATAAAAACTGTTCCTGGGCTGCCCCATTTTAACATGCTGGTGGGAAATTGCACAATTATTTTATTTATTTATTAGCTTTTTTTGAGACCTCTTTAATGCACAAAGATATGTTTTTTTAAAATCTGGTGTTCAAGATAGCAGACGTTTTGATATGAAGCAGCCTCTTCAGTGCTATACAAAAGTGGCCTCTGTCTCTGTTGTCACCCCAAGACTTTGGAATGCACTCCCTGCTGAAATAAGAGCCTCCCCATCTCTGGCAACTTGTAAAGAAGTCTCTAAAGACTTAATTTTTTCATCCAAACTTTTTAACTGGATTGTAGTTTTAAATTGTTTTAAGTTTTTCATTTTTAATCTGCTTTAGGTTGTAAACCACCCAGAGACAGAAGTTTTGTGGCAGTCTACAGATTAGATAGATAGATAGATAGATAGATAGATAGATAGTAAGTAGATGCACTATTCGATTTTTTCTATTTGATTTGTACCTGAATTGAATCACCCCTGATTTGTTTGGGGTCCGAATCTGGCCAGCTAGCACAGGGGTGATTTTGTTTTGTCCACAAATCTCCCGAAACAGGCAGATTCAGGTACAAATCGTGTTGTACCCAAATCGATTTGCACAGACAGCAGGTGTAGGCAGTGATTCTGTCAGCAGCAGGAAGCAGGGTGGGGAAAAATCCTCTTCTCTTTTCCTCAATCAGGAAAGCAGAAATAAAAAGCAGAGAATCCACTCCAGGCAGCAGGCAGGCAGGCAAGGCAAAGCAAAACAAAGCTCCCCCCTTCTCTCTCTCTCTCTCCTTTCTCCCAAGAGGCAGAAAGGCAGTATGGTGGCTGGCTGCCTCCTTAAGTACATTTGAAAATCCCTCCTTCAAACTCCCCCCACACTTGTCGCTTCTTTGACCCTTTTCCTAGCCAATGATGGGTCAGTCACTCATGGCAACACAAGATTTGAATGGAAACAAGCCAATCTGGAACCAGGGGGGGAATCGCCAGCCAATCATTGCACATTGTAAGTCAACAATCTGAAGCTTAGGAGGGCAGGATATTTTTTTAAAAATCCTGACACAAAATGGAAACAGCAAGAGAGATCGCCACAAAATGGTGGTCCGACTCTACACATTTTTCAGGTCTGAAAACTGGGTGATTTCTTTTGGAACCGAATCTGGCCAGCTAGCACAGGGGTGATTTGTTTTATCCACAAATCACCCCAAACAGGAAGATTTGGGTACAAATCATTTTGTACCCGAATTGATTCGCACATCCCTAAAAGAAAGAAAGAAAGAAAGAAAGAAAGAAAGAAAGAAAGAAAGAAAGAAAGAAAGAAAGAAAGAAATTTCAAAGGTTGCCAGCTGCCTCCTCTTCTCTCCTCATGCTTTGTGCAAGTTTCTTGCAAGGAATATTGGCACCCCAATTACCTGCTGCCAGAGATGACCACCTCACTTTGCCTCATGAAAGGGCCACCCTGCACTTGGCTTTTGCTTACAGCACACCATGTTCTGCATTGTATTACAATGGGAGAAACATGATGTGTGGCCTTGTGTTCAGGCTAGACTTTATTCCACAAAGCTATATACTGAGTACCAGAGCACGGAAAAGTCTTGCATGAGTGGCTCTCTCACTGGGCAAGCGTTATGCTCTGTCGATGGGGAAAAGGTTAACCAAGATTAGACTCTATTATTCTGTGGCCAGCAGACCATACTGATCCCCATCATTTGTGGCTGTTTTTAAAAGGACTCTATGATAGGTCTGGCTTAAGTCTTATCATTGTGGTTTGTGGTCAGAGAGACCAGCTCCAACCATAACTCATTCACATAGTTTTAGTTGACACCAGTTGAGCTGTCTTCCAAACCCACAGAAAGCACACTCAACCCAGCTGCTATGCGTGTTAATGAATAAGGGTTAAAAGTCTTGGGCAGCTTTTGCTGCTTTTGGTTGGAAAGGGTTTGCATCTGTTTTTTCATTAATTCACTCGATGGGCTATTTATCCCAAGAAATTATTTTGGAAGAGAATACACACTTATTACTCTAGCCCCTGCTGACGTGGCAAAGAGGCACTTTTAAAAGTGGTAGTTCTCTTATTTTAGCAGGGGAAGAGCAACTATCTTTAATCAACACCAGCACAGCATCCCTCCAAGGACTGTTGCTGGTGTCCAACTCATGTTTCTTTTTAGATTGTGAGCCCTTTTGGAACAGGGAGCTATTTTACTTCTTTTTCTATGTAATCTGCTTTGAGATTTATTTATTTTTTGCTGAAAGAGGGATTAATAAAATTATTAATCATCATCATCATCATCTGCTGCATAATACACCAGATATAACTGTAGTCGAGAAGAAAGCAATAGCAATAGCACTTACATTTATATACCGCTTTATAGCCGGAGCTCTCTAAGCGGTTTACAATGATTTAGCATATTGCCCCCAACATTCTGGGTACTCATTTTACCGACCTCGGAAGGATGGAAGGCTGAGTCAACCTTGAGCCCCTGGTCAGGATCGAACCTGTAACCTTCTGGTTACCGGGCGGCAGTTTTACCACTGCGCCACCAGAAAGAAAAACAAGTCAAAATAATTGACATAGCAATACCAGGTGACAGTAGAATAGAAGAAAAAGAAATAGAAAAAATAACAAAATATAAGAATCTTCAAATCGAAACTGAAAGGTTGTGGCAGAAGAAGACCAAAATAATCCCAGTAGTAATTGGCAGCCTAGGTGCAATTCCAGAACATCTTGAAGAGCACCTCAATACCATAGGGGCCACGGAAATTACCATCAGTCAATTACAAAAAGCAACTTTACTGGGAACAGCTTACATTTTGCAACAATATTTATAATAGCAACAACAACAACAATATTGACAATAACATTCAGGCATCCTAGGTCCTTGGGAAGGACTCAATGTCTGGATAAAACAAACTAGTCAATAACACCTGTCTGTGTGAACTAATAATAATAATAATAATAATACACACAATACACCAGATAGAACGGTAGCTGAGAAGAAAGAAAAACCAGTCAAAATAATCAACATAGCAATACCACATGATAGCAGAAGAGAAGAAAAAGAAATAGAAAAAACAACAAATTACAGAGATCTACAAATTGAAATTGAAAGGCTGTGGCAGAAGAAGACCAAAATAATTCCAGTAGTAACTGGCGCCCTAGGTGCAATTCCAAAACACCTTGAAGAGCACCTCAACACTATAGGGGCCACAGAAATCACCATCAGCCAATTAACAAAAAGCAACTTTACTGGGAACAGCCTATATTCTGTGACGATATCTGTAATAATAACAGCAACAATATTGATAATAAAATTCAGCCATTCCAGGTCCTTGGGAAGGACTCGATGTCTGGATAAAACAAACTAGTCAATAACACCTGTCTGACTGTGTAATAATAGGAGTAGTAGTAGTAGTAGTAGTAGTAGTAGTAGTAGTAATAGAAGAAGACATCTGTTATAGAAATGTATAATGAAATCCCTCCCTCAGGCTATAAAAATATCAAAATATTCAGGACAGACTGAATACCATCAAAATTCAACTCTATTATAAAAGACAAAATAAGACAACCATAAAAGAAACAGCTAAAATAATCCCATTGTCATCCCTGATCATTACACTGGTACAAAGTTGCATTTTGTTTCCCATCTACTGTATGATTATTAGACTTTAGTGCCAAAGTGGCTGGAAAATAGCACACTGTGAGATCTGGCTCTTTGTAATTCATGGACTTGTAGGTAAGAAGATGAGGCTGCCCCAGCCAAATTGCAAATGATGCAGTTTATTTAAAAATTCGGCTGCCCATCTTTTAACTGACGGAACTCAAGGTGACTTGAAATGTTTCAAAATGTCATAAAAACAACAACTAATCAGATCAGCAGTCATCTTAAGTGGAAAACACCATCTGCAGTATGAAATAGCACTAAATGCCCAAGTAAACAGTAATGTTTTGAACTGGTGACTAAAAGTGAGACGGAGGCAAATGAGAAGAGACGGGGAGTGAGTTCCAAATATGAATAGCCAACAGAAAGAAGGATCTGGCTCTGGCAGGGGGTAGCTATAATTGAGCAGATGGGTTCAAAGAACCCGGGCCCCGCAGCTCCTGAGGGCCGCCCAGCTCCACCACATCCTATTTTCTTCATTATCTCCCTCACTCCAAGGGGCCCCCTCTCCCCGAGCTACGCCCCTGGCCTCTGGTCACCACTTTCTCACTCAAGAATGGTCTTTTCAAGAGGAGAAGTGAGGGAGTCATTTCAGGCTGTGGTTATTGGGATGCCATCAGGGCAGCAATATCCCTTCCCCTCACAATGGAGCAGGATCGATCCAGCTTTTACAAGCTTTCAAGGAGCGTGGGCAGAAAGAAGGCTGCCTTCTCATAGTCCTTGAAAAGCTTCCACAAAGCACCATAAGAAGCTGCTGGCAACCTTATCTCCTCTTCACTTCCCGCGGCTATTCTCAAAGCTTGAAAGGGTCTATTAAGATCATAAGATCAGCCCTGCTGGATCAGGCCCAAGGCCATTCTAATCCATCATCCTGTTTCCCACAGCGGCCCAACAGATGCCTCTGGAGAACCCACAAGCAGGAGATTAAGGCTTGTCCCCTCTTCCACTGTGGCTCTCTTGCAACTGCTATTCAGAGGCCTCCTGCCTCTGAACCTGGAGGTAGCCTATAGCCATCGAGACTAGGAACCATTGATAGATTTATGCTCCAAGAATTTGTCTAAATCCTTTTAAAGTCACCCAAGCTGCTGTCCACCATCACATTTTGAAAGGGGGCTGGCATGAGGCACCAAGGGCATGAGGCAAGGTAGCATTTGACACTTAGCATCAGGCACCACAGTACCTCAGACCACCCTGGCTCTCAATTCAGAAGGTGGGGACACCCAGAGCTGGGTTTCTAAGGAAGGTGTCATCGAGCAGGCAGGTACTGTGCAATGGAGCATGAAGGGAAACGCTGTTCCCTAATACAAGTAGGCCCCAAACCCTAAATAACAGCACTCTTCCTCTGCCCTGCTTCTCTCATTGGATTCATCATACATGAATGCTGTTGTGCACTTATCTTATCTTCATGTGTCTCCAGCAACAAAAATGGACAAAGGTGTGCAAATCCCCTGTGCTTCAAGAATGTTGCTCCTGTTATGAAAACTCTTTTGGCTTCCCTCAAAATTGCTCAGATGTTTCTCCTGAGGAGGAATCTCTGTATTTGCTTTAGGCAAGATTCAGTGGCAACCTTAGCTATAACTGAATATGGTGGTGGGGAACAAATGTCCCTAGGTTCCTGAAGGAGGAGAGGCATTCACTGACTGGGTGACAGCTTGTTCTTCACTTTCCCCCTCACTGAGGAGAAGCGGGGACAGGGGCCTATCTCCACTTTTTGTCCCTCGCTACGCCCCTATCTCTTTAGGTAAGTCTAGGGACAAGACACATCTCTATGGTAAGTCTACACCCCTATCTCTGGAGGTAAGACTATGGACAATAGGCACTCCATGAAGATAAACTCAGTAATCCAAATCCTGCACTTCCTTCAGTGGGTTGTGTCATCTTAAATTCAGGGTCGTCTTCTATCTGGGTACATACAGTATGGTATATTTTTATGACTATAAGCTCAACAGGGCAGGATTTATATGTTTTGCAGGGAACTTTTGGACAAGAGTACAATAGCACAAAAGTGCCATTTGAAAAATCACCATAATTTAGTGGAGGTATGTGATCTTCCTGCATGGATGAAACTTTGTTATACAAGTGCAGTGTTAGCTAGAATGTCAGCCACTGAGATCCCATGTTTTCATGCCCAAAGCTTGGCCTTGCCTCCGTACTTCCAACACCCAGAGTGCTAGTTGGCCCACCATTCAAGTTCAAATTCAACTCCCATATTTCCCTGCAGTTGTCATGCTGCTTATCCTAACAACCCTGTTCCATGGTCTTAAGAGGGTCTGGCTTTTTCACTGTGAAAGCCATCAAAGCTGCATGTCAGTGCTTGCAGTTCATCTTTCTCCAAGAATCCTAAAAAGTACTTGTCATGTTTGATATTGCTCATCAAGTCCGATGTTTTAATTCGGATTGATATCTGAAATTTGGAGGCCTCGTCTTTGGACAAATACCTGTAGTGAGGAATTCTGCTGACATGCCTTTGTGCCGTTGGCTTCCAACTTTTCTTTTTCTCCTTTGGAAAGCTGCTTATTACCAGCCTGGACTCTTACTGAGCAGAGGGGTGGGTGAACACAGGGAGTGCCAGGATCCAAGATTTACACAGTCTGCAGCAAACAGGGCATCAGCAAGATGATTCACTTTCTGGAAGGGCTAGTGGTAAGCCGGTACTGACCATGCACAGAGCTGAACTGGAAAACAGGCACTTGTGCCATTTCATTTATATCATTTCTGTCCTATCCTTCCAAAGAGCGCAGAGTGAAAAATATACCCCCAACAAATAAACAAACAGCCAGCTATGATGATTGTCTCTTTCATGTAAACCTCATAGCACATAAATAGGCCGCATTCAATTGTAACACGGAACCACGGGTCCAATGGACCCACGGTTCCACTTCCCAGTCCCCCTCTCTTCTGTCCAAATTTGGATGTAATGGTGAGTGATCCTCTGCAGTCAGTGAGACCGCAGAGAGGAGGGGGAACTGGTTGTGTCCTTTACTGAAGGACAGTCCTGGCAGCCAATCACAGCCAGAGCAAGGGAGGAGCTCTCTTCCTTAACTCCAGTTGCAGAGGGGGGAGTCTGCTGGGCTGCATTCAGCCATAATGCTGGCATTGCAGAATCAAAGTTAAAGGCGGCAAAACTCACCACAAACTGAAAGTACAAATCGAAGTCTGGGGAGGGAAACCATGGGTCCATTTTTGGTCTGAGCTGCGGTTGCACGCATTCAGATATACATAAATTTCAACTGGAGGCCTCCAGTGTTGTGTTACATCCAAATGCGGCCTCTGTTTCTTTAATACTGTGGTGGCTGTCTCACTCTTTCAGGATGTTGCTGGCTGTTTTGTGTGAGGTTTGCTCAGTCAGTTGCTTTTCTTCCATCATCTCACCTGTTGAGTAGTTTTACATCCTTATGCTCCTTTTCTAAACAAATCTCAAAATAAGGTTCATTTCTGGTGAGTCCATGGTCTCTTCTCTGTGCTGTGCTAATAGTCCATGAGCCAAGCCCACAAACTGGCACCATCATGGATCCTCATAGTGATTTTGGCAAAGTCTACCTCACTAGAGATAGAAAATAGGTGAAAGCATTGTTGGACTTACAACTTTCTCAGTGTTATCACCCATTCTTTATCCCTACCCCAGGAAGATTAGATAAAATTGAAGTCAACTTTGCACACAGAAAAGGGTAAAGGTTAAGTTATTGTCAGGGATAGGGTAAAAATGAACAAATTGTTATACTCTCCCCATGGAGACATCTGACATCGATAAAATTTTACAGTATTATTTCTTGTTTACACAGTCAGACAGATGTTATTGACTGGTTTGTTTTATCCAGACATCGAGTACTTCCCAAGGACCTGGAATGCCAGAATTTTATTGTCAATTGTTATAGATATCGTCGCAGAATATAGGCTGTTCCCAGTAAAGCTGTGTTTTGTAATTGGCTGATGGTGATTTCTGTGGCCCCTATGGTGTTGAGGTACTCTTCAAGGTCTTTTGGAACTGCACCCAGGGCACCAATTACCACTGGGATTATTTGGGTCTTTTTCTGCCACAGCCTTTCAATTTCAATTTGTAGATCTTGGTATTTGGTTATTTTTTCTATTTCTTTTTCTTCTATTCTGCTATCCCCTGGTATTGCTATGTCGATTATTTTGACTTGCTTTTCTTTCTTCTCAACTACAGTTTTATCTGGTGTATTGTGTGGCAGATGTTTGTCTGTTTGTAGTTGGAAGTCCCATAATATTTTTACATCTTCATTTTCTTCGACTTTTTCAATTGTATGGTCCCACCAATGTTTGGCTACAGGTAGCTTGTTTTTTTTGCAGATGTTCCAGTGTATCATCCCTGCTACTTTGTCATGCCTTTGTTTGTAGTCAGTCTGTGCGATCTTTTGACAACAGCTGATTAGGTGGTCCACGGTTTCATCTGCTTCTTTACAAAAGCGGCACTTGCTGTTTGTGGTGGATTTTTCCGCTTTTGCTCTTATTGCATTTGTTCTTAGTGCCTGTTCTTGTGCAGCCAGTATTAAACCCTCTGTTTCTTTCTTCAAGTTGCCATTCTTAAGCCATTGCCAGGTCTTGGTGATGTCTGATTTTCCACTTATATTGTGCAAATATTGACCATGCAGTGCCTTATTTTTTCCATTTTTCTGCTTGGATCTTGACTTGTTCTTTCTTGTAGGCCTGCTTTCTTTCATTGGTGTTGAATAGTTTCACATTATTGACCATTTGAAGTGCATCTTCTTCACTGTCCTTGATATATTCTTCAAGGCCTCTTTTCTCCACCTCTACTGTTTGATGGACTTGCAGCATTCCTCTTCCACCTGAGCTGCGAGGGAGGTATAGCCTATCAACATCACTGCGGGGGTGCAGAGCATGATTGATGGTCATGATTTTCCTGGTCTTACGATCTAGCGCCTCTAGCTCTGCCTGGGTCCAGTCTATTATTCCTGCAGTGTATCTGATAACAGGTATAGCCCAGGTGTTTATGTCTTGTATGGTGTTCCCACCATTGAGTTTGGACTTTAGGATTTTTCTAACTCTCCCGATGTATTCACTTCCAATTTTTCTTTTAACTTCAATGTATGCGATGTTATCAGCCTGGAGAATGCCCAAGTATTTGTAAGGTTCTTTCTCTTCCAGGTTCTTGATCTTGCTTCCATTGGGCAGTTAGTTCTATTCCTTCTGTTTTTCTTATTTTCCCTCTGTTCATTATTAATGCAGCACACTTGTCTAGTCCAAACTCCATTGCTATATCGCTACTGAATATACGGACAGTGTTTAGCAGTGATTCGATTTCTGACTGGGACTTTCCATACAACTTCAGATCGTCCATGTACAGCAGATGGTTGATTTTACCTGATGTTTTAGATGTTTGGTGTCCGAGGCCTGTTTTGTTGAGTATTTGTGAACGTGGGGTCATGGCGATTACAAACAACAGAGGGGATAGTGAGTCCCCTTGGAAAATGCCTCTTCTAATCCTAACCTGTCCAAGTGTCTCGCCATTGGTTGTTAACTGTGTACTCCACATGCTCATTGCTTTTTTTATAAATATCTGAATGTTTTTGCTGACACCAGTTGTTTCTAAACATTTTAGTATCCACGTGTGAGGCAATGAATCAAAGGCTTTCTTGTAGTCAATCCATGCAACACTTAGATTGGTTTTTCTTCTCTTGCAATTTTCTAAAATCATTTTGTCAATCAGCAGCTGGTCTTTTGTGCCTCTGGTGTTCGGGCAATTTCCTTTCTGTTCAACTGGAAGCTGTTTGTTAGTTAATAAGTGTTGCATCACTTCATCTGCTATTATTCCAGTTAATAATTTGAACATGGTTGGCAGACAGGTTATCGGTCTATAATTACTTGGAACTGCACCTTTAGTTGGGTCTTTCATGATGGGATGAGTTTTCCCAGTTGTTAGCCATTGTTCAATATCACCTCCTTGCAAAATGTGATTGAACTGTTTTGACAGTTGTTTATGAAGGCTTGTTAGGTGTTTAAGCCAGAAGCCATGCAGTTCATCGTCGCCTGGAGCAGTCCAAATTTTAATTTTCTTTGCTCTTTCACTTATTAATTCTGGTGCTATTATTAGATCTTGCATTTGTTGGTTACATTTTTTGACCTCTTTCATCCAGCCTGCTTTTATATTATAATGGATTGTCCCATAATTTCCCCCAGAATTGCACTGTTTCTTCTTTAGTTGGTGTTTCTATTTTTCTTGCAGTTTCTCCTTCTATGCTTTGTTGTTGTTGTTGTTGTTATTATTATTTTACACAGTCAGACAGGTGTTATTGACTGGTTTGTTTTATCCAGACATCGAGTCCTTCCCAAGGACCTGGGATGGCTGAATTTTATTGTCAATGTTGTTGCTGTTATAGATATCGTCGCAGAATATAGGCTGTTCCCAGTAAAGCTGCTTTTTGTAATTGGCTAATGGTGATTTCTGTGGCCCCTATCGTGTTGAGGTGCTCTTCAAGGTCTTTTGGAACTGCACCCAGGGCGCCAATGACCACTGGGATTATTTTGGTCTTTTTCTGCCACAGCCTTTCAATTTCAATTTGTAGATCTTTGTATTTTGTGATTTTTTTCTATTTTGATTTCTATACCACCCTTCCAAAAATAGCTCAGGGTGGTTTACACAGAAAAATAATAAATAAATAAGATGGCTCCCTGTCCCCAAAGGGTTCACATTCTAAAACAAAACATAAGATAGACACCAGCAACAGTCACTGGAAGTACTGTGCTGGGGGTGGATAGGGCCAGTTACTCTCCCCCTGTTGAATAAAGAGAATCAGCACGGTAAAAGGTGCCTCTTTGCCCAATTAGCAGGGGTTTAGCAGTAATTCTTGAAGCTCTCTATATGAGCATTGTGGAGAGCCTTACTGGGCTTAGCTCGCTCTACCTGCAGATGAGCAGGGAGCCGTCCCTGGGTGGCCAGAGCAGCTGCCCACATGACCACTAGCTCCATCATGGAGCCAGTAGGGGCAGTGGAGATAGGGGGCTGCCAGCCCCTGGATGTCCCAGGATGCCCCACGCGAGTGTGTAGGGCATTCTGGATAGACCCCTGTGCTGGGAGGCTGATCTTGTGTGCTACTGTGGTGCGGAGCCACAGCACGGAGGCACATGTTCAGTAGAACGGGGTTAGTGGAGTGCTCACTCCACTAACATTGTTTAAGCGGGGGGGGAGTTAAGCGAGCTAACCTCTGGGAGCCATGCAGCTCCCAGCGGTTTCCACAACCACAGGAAAATGGGCTGGGAGCCTTAGCCCGCTTTCCTGAGATCATGAGATTCCAGTTGCACTGGTTCAACAGGGTGCACTTGTGCAAACTGTGGCACACCTCCTGCGTGAAAGCTCTTCTTCTGTCCACATAAGTTGCCGGGAATGATGCAAAGTGATCCACTATCCTTGTTGCATAAGCACAACAAATGCGCAAGTGGGCCAAGAGTGCATGAGATTGCACAATTTGAGCATCCATTCAGCTACGTGACCTTCTTGCCTGGGTGCATCAATGTTCCTTGTAGACTAATGCTGCATCAGTGCAACTGAACTTGCATCTAATAAGTAGATTTTCCTCCCTTCTTCTACCTCACTAATGCTAAGCAGGCTTGTCATGGGAACATAGGAAGCTGTCGGATACCAAGTCAGACCATTAGTCCATCTAGCTGAGTATTGTCTACACTGACTGGCAGTGGCTCTCCAAGGTTTTGGCAAGAGTCTCTCCCAGCCCTACCTGGGAGATGCCAAGGACTGAACCTGGGATCTTCTGCAGGCTCTACCACTAAGCTACAGACCCATCCCTTATAGGGGATATCACAGCAGACAGCGTTCACAGGTAGTCACCTATCCAAATGTAAACCAGGGAAGACCCTGTTTTGGAAAGGGGACAATTCATGTCTTCTACTGCAAACAGAAGAGTGTTGGAAGGAAAGCTGGTCTTGTGGTAGCACAAATGAATTGTCCCCTTTGCTAATCAGGGCCCACCATGGTTTGCAAATGAATGGGAGACTACATGTGTGAGCAATGTAGATCAAGAGCATGTTTGCAGATGTTCCAAGTTGCAGAGGTTCCAAGGTTCCAAGTTCCCTCCCTGGAATTTCCAAGATAGGGCTAAGAGAGAATCCTGCCTGCAACCTTGGAGAAGCCACTGCCAGTCTGTATAGACAATACTGAGCTAGATTGACCAGTGGTCTGACTCAGTATATGGCAGCTTCCTATGTTCCTGAGACCAACTCTCCTTCCTACCATAGGGAATAATGGGGGTTTCACTGAAATCTCCATTATTCCTTATGGGGAAAACTTTAAAGATGCACAAACTTCAAAAATAAACCTTAACGATGTGCAAACTTAAAATAATAATAATAATATTGCCCCTTTGGCCAATTTCTTTGAAATTTAAGTGATAGCTTCCACCCATTGGACACTACCATCCACCTCACTCTTCTGCCCTCAGACCCCCTTTTTTTGCCCCATATCTGCCCCAAATACGCACAGAACAAAAAGCAGAGAATCTATTCCAAGCAGCAGGCAGGCAGGCAAGGCAAAGCAAAGCTCCTCTGTTACTCTCTCTCTCTCATCCCACAAGGCAGAAAGGTGGCTGGCTGACTTCTTAAGTACATTTGAAAATCCATCCTTAGAACTCCTCCCACCCTTGTCCCACCCTTTCCCCTTCTTTGACCCTCCCCCTAGCCAATGCTGGGTCAGTCACCCCTAGCAACATAAGATCTGAATGGAAACGAGACAATCTGGAACTAAGCAGGAATTGCCAGCCAATCGTTACACATTGTAAGTCATCAATCTGGAGCTTGCGGGGGTGGGATTAAAAAAAAATTCCTTTCTAAAATCTGGGCAATTTGTTCTGGACCCAAATCTGGCCAACTAGCAGAGGGGCAATTTGTTTTGTCCATAAATCACAGGAAACAGGTAGATTCGGGTACAAATCATTTTGTACCCAAATCGATTCACACATCCCTAATGGCTGCCACAAAAATGGCTGCCCTTACTGGTACCCTCCATTCCCCCTGCTACCCACATCCCCGATTGTAATAAAACAATGTGAATTCCAGAGCATTCTGAGAAACAAAATGGCAGAAAGTGGCTGCCCAAATGAGTTCTGATGCTACCAGGGAAAGATTAATTTCCCCAAATGAGTCACAAATGGAATAACAAAAATCAACCCATGCAGAATTCTTGGCATTTCAGAATAAATGAAAACTAAAATGAATGGGCCCTGTTCCGTTCATTTTTTATTCATTCCAAAACTAACGTGCATGTGTGTGTGTGCGCGCATGTGCGTGCATGCGTGAACACATCCTCCTATCTCTCCTATCTCTCTTCTAGCCCAGGTTTAAAACCTGGGATACCCAGGAAGAGGAGCGCCAGGCTCAGTAGCAAACCTCACGACCAGCCTTACCCAGGCTAGCACTGCCCTACCCGGATCGGGCTGGTCATGAGAATGGCCTCACTGGCTTCCATAGCACACACAGCATGCTGCCAATCCAAAGGAGAGGTGCATGCACACTACCTCTAAGCTTCTAAGCCACTCTGCAGCCCACTGGCACTGTTTGTGAACACGGGGCTGCTCTGTGGCTACTATGGAGGGCATAAATGCATTTGCAGCAGCACTGCCATTGGGAATGAGAGGCTATAGAAAAGGCCAGGAGTAAGGCTGAGGATCTGAAACTCTGTGGCAGGGCACCAAGGAAGCAGCTTGATGGAAGATGCGTGTGTGTGGATGGGTGGGTGGGGAAAGTGGATTTTGCATATTCATTTGCAAAATAACCAGCAAATCCTTGGTTGCAGATCTTGTCATTATGTCCTGCTGGATCATCAGTCCATCTGATCTTGTGTGTGTTGATGAAGGTGTGTCGACAGACAGACAGACCACTCTGTTAAAAGGAATGAATCAATAAAACAATATTAAATCACTCCCTTTTTAAGCCCCCTATCCCAGAATACACTCAGAAATCTTTAGTACCATGAATTTAACCTTGTAAGAGTACCATTTGTTCCAGGAGCACAGTACAGAAGCATAAGAATACTAAGTTCATGACATAAAAATACCAAGTTCATGCCTTGCAGAAATTGCACTCCTATGGCTTAAAAGACCCTTTCATCTCAGTGCTATGGGAGCACAGGCGGCTGCACTACCTCTGGAAAAGCCCCAGAGGAAACGATGTGTCAGAGAACTCAACTCCTGCCTTGTGCCAATCAGTGAGGCAACTTCTTGAAGCTTTTTGCAGGAAAATATAAATTCTTCCTCAGTCACATACTGGTCATTTGCTCAAGACTGCAAGGTAGTCTTTATTCGTCCATGGCTGCCACTCTCTGCATGCTTATGTGTTGTTGTTTTTCTCAGCCAGCAGGTCTTGTAGGGGTTTAAACAGATGTCCAGGTCATATGGGCCGATCAAGGTAGACAAGCCTTCCTTTTGGAGACCCAAGATATAAGCATATTCAGGGGTGTGGCTATAATTGAGTGGAGGGCTTCAAAGGACCCTGGACGCTCAGTTCCTGAGGGCCCCGCAGCTCCACCCCTCCGTAATTTCTCCATTATCCCCCTCACTCTGAGGGCCACCAGGGAGCGAACATGCCCCCCCTCCCCTAGCTACACCCCTGAGCATATCTTAAACAATGGAATACATATGAATACCCATTATTGTTCTTAATGGCTGACATGATGCAGAGGCTGGAACACTCCCCCCACCCCCGGTGTGGCCACTGCCACTAATGGTGTGAATAATTTGAGTTATTCTTTGACAATACTGGCTTGTTGAGGAAGTCCCCCACCTTTGAACTGGGCTCAAACCAGCCCAAGTGGTTTGGCTCAGCTTCGGACCAAACTGGACCCAGTTCGGTTCGAGGTTGGGACTTTGAATCGAACTAGTTCGAGTTCAAACTAGTTCGATTTTGAGCCAGTTCACACACCTCTAAAGCTCCAGCTCTGCTGCACCCCAGAATGGCACCTTCCAGCTCTACTAGCCTGTGAATCTTGTCAGCCAGTATTATTACTATTGTCATGCCAAGCATCAGGATTGGCCAAGCCAACCATTAAAAGCCCATGGCCTGAGACCCACGTTACAGTGACTGTACAGGCAGCCCCATTTTTAAAAAACAACAACAATACAAAGCTCTCTATAGCCCTATTCAGCTCTAGCCGAGTGTAAGTGGACTTAGGATTGTCAATACAATTAAGAAAAGGAATCCAGCTTTCTAGAAAACAGTTTCTGTATCTCACTGTCAGGGAATGGCAAGCAGGGGGGCTTACCCTGATATTGGGGAGAGTATTGCACCATGCACCCCAGTCACCCCCTTGACAATGAATTCTGGGGCTGATGGCGAGCTTGTTGCAGGCAGCTGTGGCTCAGGATGACCCCGACAGGGAAGAGCACTCGGATAGGAAGGTGGGGCTTAGTTCTTGCATAGTGTGTGGGGACTTTCGCAAGATCTCAAGGCGAGATCTTATTCCAGTCCGAGATCTCGCAATATTTGCTGAGGCTGCTGAGACCAATATAAAGGAGGACTGGCCGATGATGAGGGGCCAGTTAGTGATGAAGACCTGTGCTGGTGAGTGCCCTGTGATTCGGATGACAACTACCACCAAGGGGGTTGTTTGAGTAAAACCAGCCCTGCCAAAGGTGGTGTCCTGTAGACCTTTGAGGCTTGTTCTGACCACGTCAAGGCTTTTCCTTGTTATTCTGCCTGGGCGCTCGAAGATCTGGCACTCACATTCAAAGATACTTTAATTTGTGAGGATAATTCATCCTGCATTTACTTCTTCTTGACCTCTGGCTTGCTGCTTGATCCCTGGGTCTTGGTTCATCCACTTGGCTTGACCCTTGACTTGATCCAGTTCCAGCTTTGAGCCCTGCACTACCTGCAGATAGATGCCCAAGCTCAACCTAACAAGCCTAAACACTTTGCATTTATGAGCACTTTCAGGTGCTCCCTGTGCTTCATATATGTGATCTCAGCAACCTTTATATCAACCTGATAAGTAGTGCAGGATTCTCCCATACTGGAGATAGGAACATAGGAAGCTGCCATATACTGAGTCAGACCATTGGTCTATCTAGCTCAGTATTGTCTTCATAGACTGGCAGCGGAATCTCTCTCAGCCCTATCTTGGAGAAGCCAGGGAGGGAACTTGAAACCTTATGCTCTTCCCAGAGCGGCTTCATCCCCTGAGGGGGAATATCTTGCAGTGCTCACACATCAAGTCTCCCAGTCAGAAGCAACCAGGGCAGACCCTGCTTAGCTATGGGGACAAGTCATGCTTGCTACCACAAGACCAGCTCTCCTCTCCTCAAGAGATGGGCGGCCTCTGGTAAGAGAGAGATGGGTGGCCTCTGGTAAGCCATCACCACCACTACTACTATTATTACTATTACTATGTACATATTGTATATTTCAACTGTTCTCAAAGAGCATTACATAAATAATTAATAAGATGGTTCCCATGTCCCCAAAATGCTAAAAGGAACTACAACGTAGACACTGGCAAAGGCACTGAAGGGAAACGATGCTGGAGTTGCATATGGACAGTTGCCCTCTCCCTACTAAATATAAGAGAATCACCACTTCAAAGGCGTCTCTTTGCACTTTTAGCAGCCACAAGACTGACAGCATCAGCCCCCACCCTATCTGCAAACTGGGAATACTTGTGAGGTTGTTGTGAAGCTTACTGAGAGAGCTAGTCTTGTCCAATGGGTGGAGTTTCAGAACGGAGCTAGGTTCCAATCTCCCACTCAGTCATGACGCTCACGGGCCAGTCATTCTATCTGCCTGACCTACCTCACAGGATTGTTGTGAGGACTGAAGGGAGATAAACAATGTATGCTGCCTTGAGTTCCTTGCAAGAGGAGTGGGAAATAAATAACAACAAATAACATGCTTTGAACACTCAATAAGTGCTATTCCTATATTTAGTATTAGCAAATCTGCACATATCTAAAACTGTGCCTCTGTCATAGACCTTTTATACAGTTGCTAGGTGAAGCTTTGTGTTTTCTTCTTCAAATGACCCTTTCTGGCCCTATCTTTCTCCCCCCCCCCAGCTTTCTTGCTCTCTAGATCCTGAGAATGTCTGCGCAAGGGACAAATCCTTGATCTTGGGGCTGAGATAATCAGACAAATTGTATTTAATAATAAATAATGACAATATAATGACTCTGGGGTGATAGCTTCAAGGGCAATATCCCACAATACCCGAGTGACAGCTAAGAAAGGGGATAGTGTTTTTATGGTTAACGTTTAGTTTCCAAATTAGCACAGTCAGGGTTAGAGGGAGGAAAGAGAATCTACCATTTGAGGAAATAATTTATGAAATGTAGATGGGCCTTCAGTTGGGAATAGGGCCGGGCAAAATGTTAGTGGCTCTTTGTTCGCGCAGCTGGCCTGTCGAATTACACAGAGCCAGCACAGTAAATAATACTGCTATTGTCTGCCTGTGTCAGAGACAGACAGAAGGTACATTTGGACAGGGTCCAAACACCACAAGGGCCACTCATAGTCACAGTGTCCAATTACTGCTTGCTTGACTATAAAATGCACTTTAAAAAAACACACACACACACAACACCCTGCTAATTTAAGAATGGCAGCTTTCAATGGGGACTGTGTTAAATGGAAGGAGGAAGATGGGAGCTTTTTTTTCTCCCCCTCCCCACCAGGGAAGAAATAATATTAGTTACTGTATAAGAGTCATCAAACATGTACAGAGTGAACATCGTCAGGATATGATAACATTAGGGCAGCTATCATAGAAGTAAGAGCTTGGTCAGCTAGAGCCTCTAAACACTGTACTCTATACACAGAGGCTGGGATTTTCTTTCTAAGGAAATAGATCAAGTGCTTTGCGTAACAGTGCAGTGGGGTAGGAGGGGGAGGATGAACACAATGCAAAAAGATAGACAGCTTTAAAGTTGTGGCTGAGCTGCTGAGCTGTGACTAGGGAAGTCCATTGTAAAAGTCTCACTCAGCCATGAACTCACTTGGGTGCCATTTTCTATCTCATCTTCAGCCCCTCATCTACAGGATGGGGATAACAATACTGATCTACCAGTATAGGGCCAGTTGCTCTCCCCATGCTAAACATAAGAGAATCTCCACTATAAAAGGTGCCTCTTTGCTCAGTTAGCAAGGATATTAATTCATGCTAGCGCCCGGGTGCAGAGCATCTGTGTCTCTAGTTCTCCCTCGTTCTTGGCCCTCCTCTTCCCTCTTCCCCCATCCAATGTTTTTTCTCTCTGGACGGCCACCTGCCTGCCGCTTTCTCTCCTCCTCCCCCCGCTGCTGCCACTTTAGCTTTTTCTGCCGCCCCCCAAGCGCCACCACCACTTCCTCTGCCTGCCTGCCTGCCTGTTCAGTGGCCTGTCCGTTGGCCTTATGTTCCCCACCACCGTCGCTTTCCTCTCCCCCTCCCTTCGCTCGCAAACTCTCGCAAGAGCTCCCATGCATGGGATCAGTGACAGGTACGTCTAAGAGAATTACAGAGAGAGGTTAAGATTCGTTGGCACTGTAGCTCAGTGGAAGAGGGTCTGCTTTGCATGCAGAAGGTCCCAGGTTCATTCCTCGGCATCTCCCGGTAGGGCTGGGAAAGACTCCTACCTGAAACCTTGGAGAGTTGCTGCCAGTCACTGTAGACAATACTGAGCTGGATACGAATGCAAGGAAGATTTATATACTGCTTTTCAACAAAAGTCCCCAAAGCAGTTTATATAAATATAAACACATAAATAAAATGGCTCCCTGTCCCCCAAAGGGTTCACAATCTAAATGGGTGGATCAATAAAGAATACAAGGCAGCTTCCTAAGTATTGTTATTCATAATTATGTTAAATGCACATGCAGCAATGTATTTCCTCTATGTACCATGCATTTGTATGTTCTTATAGAAGAAAGGTGACTAGAAGTTTATAAAATTATGTATGGTGTGGAAAATGTGAGTTCCTTTTCTTCTCTCACAACAGTAGAACCAAGGGTTCTACCAGGGATTTCCAGGAAATTTAGGACCAATGAAAGGAAGTGCTTTTTCTCACAGTGCATTATTAATTTATGGAATTCTCTGCCATGGGATCTGGTGATGGTAACCAGCTTGGATGGCTTCAAAAGAGAATTAGACAAATTCAGGGAGGACCGGTCTATCAGTGGCTACTAATCCTGATGGCTGTAGGCTATCTCCATGTTCAGAGGCAGGATGACTCCAAATATCAGTTGCAGAGGAGCAATGGCAGGAGAGGGGATATGTGTGGCTTCCCAAGTGGGCCACTGTGTGAACGAGGGTGCTGGACTAGATAGGCCTTAGGCCTGATCAAGCAAGGCTGTTCTTATGGACCTGTACCCAGATTCATTTTTAAAATGAATGCATGTACAGTCCATTCACACACACACACACACACACACACACGTACAGTCACCTGAATGAACATAGAACACAATGCCTGAATACACTAATGGTCTGACTTGGTAGAAGGCAGCTTCCTATGTTCCTATGTAAGTATACATGTGTGCGGAAAATGGAAAGGAAGTCCAACATAATTACATGTGCAGAAGAGGGAATTTCACAAAATTAGGGAATTGGTTAAAAGGAAACTAAATGGGAGAATCATCAAACTTGGAAGTCATTCCAAACCACTATAACAGAAGGGTGGAACAGATAAATGCATAGCACAGATTAGACTCTGCTAGCCCGATTTTGCACCACCATGTGAATAGCCTCAGGGTTAGCCTCAGTCTTCACTGTGAATTATATTGAGGAGGTACCCATATTTAATATAATTATTTTCAGAGAAACTGAGGAGCTACTTCTAGGGATGTGCAGAAAGTCCCCGAGAATGTTCATTTGCTTTAACAAAAACCTCTGTGGCTTTAGATGTTTCACTTTGGGAGGAACCCTAAACTCGCTTTGACATTTCAGTTCCAACCCTAGTTCTGTCGGACAAAAGGATTAGGTTCTAGAGCTAATTGACAAATTAACAGTTCCATGGGGCCAGATGCCACTTGCTCAAGAGATCATAAAGAACTCATATATGAAATTGTGGGTAGTTTCAGAAAAGAATTGAACTGACAAAAGGACGAACTATTTCATTATAGCCTGATATTCACATTGGCCCTGTTCAGACATAGCGTGAAACCTTGGGTAGATGAAGCTGTGGTTAATCTGTGAAGCTGAGAATCATGCCGCAGACGACTGACTAGCCGCAGTTTGGCAACCTCTGTCATCTGGGCAGAGAAAACCCTCCCTTTTCTTAGTCCACACAGACTGCATCCGAGCATGCTCCATTCTGCTTGCGTTGCCAGATTGTTGGCAAAGCATCAGCATGCTAGTGAAGCTGCAACCATTGGCCATGATGTTAGAGGGGATGTGCTCAGCATGATCGTGCCTTTTGGGCAGTGTTCACCCACCCTCAGCAGGACAAAGACATTTTAATCCTTTCCTCACACCGTTTGCACCACTGTCCTCCACAGTTGGTGAGGAAGGGTAATGTGAGCCAGCGTGGTGTAGTGGTTAGAGTGCTGGACTAGGACCGGGGAGACCCGAGTTCAAATCCCCATTCAGCCATGAAACTAGCTGGGTGACTCTGGGCCAGTCACTTCTCTCTCAGCCTAACCTAATTCACAGTGTTGTTGTGAGGAGAAACTCAAGTATGTAGTACACCGCTTTGAGCTCCTTGGAGGAAGAGCGGGATATAAATGTT
The DNA here is from genome assembly GCF_027244095.1 of Hemicordylus capensis. Lineage (NCBI taxonomy): Eukaryota > Metazoa > Chordata > Lepidosauria > Squamata > Cordylidae > Hemicordylus > Hemicordylus capensis. The sequence goes on along the minus strand of NC_069657.1, from coordinate 27,415,558 downwards.
AATAATAATAATAATAATAATAATAATAATAATAATAATAATGTGACACACCCCCTTCCCTCCTCTGGGAAGAGAGGATTGGGTCCCTCTCTTCCCATTTGTACTGGTTAAAGATAGACTGCTTTACCAGTGGCAGAGGACATACAAAGAGGGAGGGCTGTTTCTGCCTTCATGCTCTCATTATAGTCTTAGCGGAAGTATCTGGTTGGCACTGTATATGGAAACAGGGTTCTGGACCAGATGCAAATTTGTTCTGATTCAGCAGGGCTCTTACATTCTTTTGGAATAACCATGTGGTCTAGAACAGAGAGAGGGTAACAGCCCCCTACCTAAACCACTCCCCTGCTTTGCTGCTTTGACAGAAATACTCCTAAACATTTACCAGTTCATATGACAAGCAGACTCCTAAGTGTTTGGTTGAAGGGGATACAGATCATTTCCTTAGAAATTGCACTTAAACAACTGCTTCTTCCTCTAGTTTGCATCTCCTCTGCGATAGTGATGTAAAGAGGTTGTGCAAATCCCAAAGGCATCTGATAGGATCCTGCCTGGGACGCTACAGATGATGCAACACAATTCCTGGATGGCCAGAGAGGTAGGTTTGTTTGTATTTGCATTTTACAAGTGGGGAGGGGTACTAATTTATTTCTAAAGTACATTGACATTTTAGGCCAACAGCCTCTTTGTTCTGTTATATGAGCGTTCATGCAAAGATATAAAAGAAATATTAAATGGGAGCTTAGAGAAGGGCTGCCACTATATATTTTGTGTGTCTTTAAGGTGTCAGTGGACTCATTGTTTTTGTTAAAAGAGATTAACATGGCTACCCCTCTGGAATGTGTTACTATAGCAGTCAGTGACTTAAGGATTCTTATTCGGTATTTGCTTTCGACCATGGTTAATTCTTTCATGGGGTACTACTAGAGACCTCCAATTGAAAAAGTCTCTTTTTGAGAACCAAATTGGTTCTGAAATCCACTCCATCCTATATACCTTGTATTAGAGTCAATGGTAGCACACGTCTTTTCTTCAGCTTGACAATCGTGTCCCTTTGCAGCTTAGCAGGGGAAAAAGAATCCCATATGTATCCATGAGATATATTCACTCAAAACCACATAGGGGTTTTTAATATATATGCCACAGGTACAGGAGCATTATCAATCACAATGTTAAAGCCTTGATAAGCTCTATGTAGGTGAGTTCATCCTCCATCTCTTTCATCTTTGAATGTCTTGCCGAGTACTTCATTTGGAGCAAGTCCTAAAAGCCATGTTGGGTAACAAGAAGGGATAAAAGTGTAAACCTGTCTGTTCATATTTGCCAGTCCTCAACGTGGAGAGCACAGCAAGCATTCTGTCAAGGAAAATGAGGATTTTCTCTTTTGCTCCTTTGAATCCTCAAACGATGCATCTTCTTTGTAAGAGAAAAGAAGTATCTCAATACTTAAGTCAAAATAGCAAACTTTTCAAAGGCCAGAAACTTCGAGCCGGGTGTGAGGTTTGTGAGTCGCTGATGGTTGGGTTGTTTGATATGCCATAAAACAGAAAGTGCTTGAAAAATTCCATCTTTCAAATGATGGATATGGACAGTGCTTTCTTCACAAAGCAGCCTTCAATTATTAGCAGCAGGCCCTGTGCTCAACAGAGAGAGGGGCAGAGAAAGAGTGAAGGCGTCCTTCCTCAGAATCAAGACTGAAGTCTCTTCCAACAGTTAGTGTCAATTCTTTCTCCAGCACAGGGATGTTAATCTTTCCACAGTGCTCAGAGAAATGTTGACAGACAGAGAGTAATATGCAAATATGCAGATCTTTTGAAAAGGCAGGGTTAAAAATGTCAGGCAGATTTTTAGTCAAAGCACCTGCCCCCATCCCTTTATCTCATCCTGCTACAAGGAAGTGAATCATACAGCAGATGAGATTGCTTGAACATGCTACCAAGACTAGGTGCAGTGTCAGACAGACAGCAAAAGTCACCTCCCTGTCTAGTAAAGTCAGGGTGCATACCAGCCCTCCCAGGGAAGTTCTTCAGTGGTGGTCTTGTCCTTGAAACATGGCATTGTTTGGGATTTCAAGATTATAGATACAATATGGGGCTCCTATTTGCTCATTTATTTTATTAAAAGGAGGAGCACTGAAACATTTAATCAGTTAGACCAGGAGTTCCCAACCTCTGGAACCCCGGATGTGGTAGGATGACAACATCTGGAGACCCAAGGTTGAGAACCCCTGATTTGGGTAAATTTGATTAAAAGCTCTTTGATAGTTTAAAAAGATATTTTGATTGATTGGGATTTATATGTGTGTGTATTCTCACAACTAGAAGTGTGCATGAATCATTGTTTGTGATTCGATTTAGCCAGCCACTGCAGGCCGGTTTGACAAATTGATCTGAAGATTCGCCAAAAAAAAATTGTGATTCGGCCATAGGGAACAATGGGGAACTCAAAACACCCCATTGTTCCCCATGGGTAGGGACATGAATGTGGGTTGGGTGCTACCTACCACCAAACCCACAAAAGAAATAGGAAAGCAGCCAATTAAAAACATTAACTTCCCCTAAAACCCCCATATAATCCTATGGGGGTTTAGGTTAAAACCTAACATCTGCCCATGGGGAACATGTTCCCCATGGGCAGATGTTAGGTTTTAACCTAAACAACAGATTCTGTCAAACACACAATCCAAAGAAGGTCAAAAAAGAATCATTCACCCAGAATCCACAGTCAGCCACAGTGCCTGCACTGCAGTAACATCATTGGCACAAGTTGTCCTCTCATACACAATTATAACTTTCCAATGTTGCAACAGCTGCCACAGCAGCTCCCTTAGCAGCCAGCAAACATAGCCATGAGCTCAACTACAGCAATATCTTCAGACACATTTTGACTGATTAAAACTTGCAATGCAGAATGTAGATTGCAGAGCAGATCAGAGCAGTAATCATGACAATATGAGAGGGGGGAGGGGGGAGAGAAGTGCAGAGAGAAGAAAACCACAAAATCAAACCTTCCAAGATTCCTTCCTTCCCCCTCTCCTGATGTATCATCCTCAAAGTCACACTAAGGGCTCTCTCTGCCTACCAGGCCCTTTGAAAACATTTTTTAATCCCCACCTTTTTTGTTTCCCCTCCTTCCTACCTCCCCCGCCCCCAGCCAATGGGGACACAGTTGCCCATACAATTTGAATGACAACAAGCCAACCAAGAAGCAAGGAGATCTCAAGCCAATCAGAAGCCAGTGCCAGAAAACCAATCAACAAGGGGGAATGCCTGCCAATATGACCACTCAAATAATGTGAATCGATTAACATAGAACTGAGGCTAATTCAATTCTAACGTGAATCAGCCCCATTTTTTGAAGGGTGATTTGATTTGCATTAGAATCATGCAAATCACCAATTTTGTGATCGGCAAATTCGGTTCAGTGTAAGTAAGTATAAAATGATGCATATTGGGGCAAAAAAACACAACTTCACATATACACCTATGGGATCTGAGCTGTCAATGACTGACCAAGAGAGAGATCTTGGGGTCGTGGTGGACAGCTTGTTGAAAGTGTTGACTCAGTGCACAGCAGCTGTGAAAAAGGCCAATTCCATGCTAGGGATCATTAAGAAGGAGAATCAAAATAAAAATGCTAGTATTATAATGCCCTTATACAAAACTCTGGTGCGGCCACATCTGGAGTACTGTGTACAATTCTGGTCACCACATCTAAAAAAGGACATTGTAGAACTGGAAAAAAGTGCAGAAGAGGGCAACCAAGGTGATCAGGTGATCAGGCTGGAGCACCTTCCTTATGAGGCAAGGCTACAGCATCTGGGGCTCTTTAGTGTGTAAAAGAGGCGACTATGGGGAGATGTGATAGAGCTGTATAAAATTATGCATGGAGTAGAAAGAGTGGACAGAGATATAAATTTTTCACCCTTTCCCACAAATCTAGAACCAGGGGTCATTCCATGAAACTGAAGGTTGGGAAATTCAGGAGCAAATGAAAGGAAGTACTTTTTCACACAGCTATGGAATTAAGCTATGGAATTCTCTGCCACAGGATTTGGGTGATGGCCACTAGCTTGGATGGCTTTAAAGGGGGCTTAGACAACATCATGGAGGACAGGTTATCAATGGTTACTAGTCTGGTGGCTATAGGCCACCTCCAGCCTCCACCTTAGAGGCAAGATGCTTCTAAATACTAGTTTCAGGGGAGCAACAGCAGGAGAGCAGGCATGTCCTCACCCCCTGCCTGTGGGCTTTTCGGAGGCATCTGGTGAGCCACTGTGTGAAACAGGATGCTGGACTAGGGCCTCAGCCAGCAGGGATGTTCTTATGTCACCTTACATGGGAGCGTGCCCAGCTCACCAACTGTAGCTAACCCTTTAACAAATATTGTACAGGGCATGAGAACATGGTGTGTGTGTGTGTGTGTGTGTGTGTGTCTCCTTGGGTCTCACTCACTTGGCTGACTCACTGACTGACATTAAATTCCCAGACCAAACCACAAAAGATAGAAAGATTTTTTTTTTTTCCAGGTAGGTTCCAGAACTCTCCTTTGGCAAGCATGGGGAATCATACCTTGTAGAGCCACACAACAACTAGAGTCACAGAGATCTAAGGAATGCTTGCAAACTGCAAGCCCATTTCACTAGTCTGTGTGTTATGCATGCGTACACACACACACACACACACACACACACACACTTTTAATACAAATACTTGCAAAACCACAGGGGTTAGGCAGGCACCATCCAAGTAGAGGCATTCCCCCAGCTAATACAACAAGGACAGGATAGCTCTTCTAAGATTATATCTGCTGCAACATGCACTGCCATCACTTTTTTAAAAATCCTCTCCCCCCACCCCTAACAATTATTCTTTTACTGCTATATACATTTTATAGATTCTTTATTCATGGTTAAAACTCATTTGATCAGAAGGCAAGAGATGAAAATAAGACTGCTGGGTTCCGTTTTAATATTTTTATCCCATCTTTCCTCCACAAAGCTCTGGAGTCTCCACCTGCACCCCTGCACAATAGGTTAGTCTGAAAGTGAACACTTGGCCCTAGCCTACCTAGTGAGCTTCAGAGCTATGTGGAGATTTGAACCAGATCTCCCCAGTCTTCATCTGGCATTCTAACCACTGCACCACAGGGGCCCTCTTATACTGAATGTTTCAATTGAACAGTCTCATGGGCTGGTGTATCAGCCACTCCATTTTGATCCACTTACCATATTCTCTTTCAGAAACGATGGATCCATGGAGGCTCCTCTGCACTGAAAACCTTTGATGCAACAGGCCACTGTAGGTCCTTTGGAGTCATTATGTTTTTATGTGGCAAGGTCTAGTTGAGGGTTATTTAATCTGAAAATTCTTGAGGCGATAAAACACGATAGCCCCTTTGGAGCAGTAGATCAGTTGTTTATTGTGGGCTACCTGAACAAACATTAACACAGAACAAGGATTATTAACAGAAAGGTAATGACTTTTGTAGCCCTTACGAGACTCACTTAGTGCCCTATTGTGTCTATTATGGTTTATTTAAGCTTTTCCGTCACTAAGGTGTCTAGTGCTACCCAGATGTTGTCAATATTAAGAAGTTAAACAGGAAAGAGTTGCAGGCAGTTTCATTTATCCAAAACACCAATGTCTTTGCTGCGTTAGTGTTGCATTTTTATTTTACTTTTTTGGCCTGGTTGAGATATGATATTCCAGAAGACACTTCATTTGGAATGTTTACCCATTTTTCCAAAAATTTGAGAGAGTCAGCTAATTCAACACCATTTTCCTCATCTGCTCACTTTCTGTAACAAACTCCTCCCCGGCACTGCAAATCTGTAAAATGGTGCCAGATGAGGACAGAATTCATAATGGTTACATAACTTTTGTCACATGAGGGTTAGATGGCCAAGAATTAGAAGCTCTCCTCTACCCTGAACAAGCTGCCCTACTCTGCCTTGTGCTCATTTTACATTTCATGTGTGGAGTCAGAAGATATGTAAAATCTCCAACTATAACATGTAAAGATTGCATTGCTTTACAAAGCTCCCCATACAAAAAAGATAGTTCCACAAAAACCTGTATATAAGAATTAAAAATGAGCCAATGGGGGCCCAGTTTTCATGAATTCTTTTGTCAAAACCAACATGGGCCACTCTTTCACAGATCTTTCAGGAACCTCTGCAAAAAGATGGCAAAAGTGTTCCTGTGTTCTAAAGGTCCTAAATGACCTTACTTTGCTACCATTTTCTGGATTGGCTAGGATCACCCATTTGATCATGTCAGGAAACTTGCCCTCTCTCTTCATTAGCTTTGTATGCCCTCAGTGGCACCAGCACATAGTGAAATTGGATTGTCTGTGTAGCATAATGATATAGTGTACTGTATTTCTGCCTTGTAGGATAGACCATCCACAGTAAAGGATCCAGCAGTCAAGAAATATGCCACAGACTAGCACTTGGTAGGGTTGTAATGAAGGCCTTGGAAAGGATATTTAGATAGCGTGACATGTCTATACCTACAAAGATTAGAATCGTTCGGACAATGGTTTTCCCCATGACACTCTATGGATGCAAAAGCTGGACTCTGAAGACGTAAGATCAAAAAGGTATTGGCACTTTTGAACTTTGGGGCTGGAGAAAAACTTTGAGGAAACCATGGACAGCCCCGGAACACAACAAATGGACCCTAGAACAAATCAATCCAGAATTTTCACTCGAGGCACAAATGACCAGGCTCAAACTAACATACTTTGTATACATTATGCGAAGACCCAGCTCCCTTGAGAAGTCTTTAATGCTGGGAAAAGTTGAAAGAAAGAGAAGAAGAGGACGACCAGCAGCAAGGTGGATGGATTTGATTACAACAGCAATGATTGCACCACTGAGAGACCTTAAAGGTCAAGTTGAAGACAGATCATCCTGGAGAGAATCTATCTATGTGGTCTTTAAGAGTCGACACCGACTTGACGGCACTTAATCAATCAAGCAATTCTGAAAATACCAAAATGTGTCAGATAAATATCCATCAGTGAATAACTCAGATAACTTCATGCTTCCAGATGCTAGAAAGTTGCTGTAAAAAGCAGTACCCCTGTGGAAAAACAATGTACACTTCAGCAAGAAAAGCAATTTAAAATCAAATAAAATGGGGGGTGGGCGGGGGTGGACAGCCAAGAAACAAACAGATCTGTAAAAGCAGCAGTCATCCATTTAGCCATTACAAATCTGAGAAAACAGAAAGGTCTTGCTGATCAAAAACATTGTTGGTTGTTGAACCTGCTTTGGGAGGTGTTCCATAAACTAGGCATCACCACTGAAAAGGCCATCTCCCTGGTCAAGTCCCACCTAATCTCTGGACTCAGGGCCCCTCTCTCTGTCAGCTGCCACCACAGAGTGACCAGGGAACACCTTGCTCTGAGCGGAGGACAGAAGAAGTGAGCTTAAAGAGCTCAGTATGTAAAGATCAAACAGTTGCTTGATGTATGGTTCTTTAATGAAGCTTTTATGTAAACCGCTTTGGGAGTCTTGCCTGAAAAATGGTATATAAATGCCAAAAATGCATGCATACATACAGTACATACATTCAGAGGTGGACCTCCAAGGCAGACTTTCATTTATGAGAGAATCATATGGGAGAATGCAGTCTTTCAGGTACCCAGATCCCAAAACATGTAGGGCTTTAAAGGTCAAAAACAGCTCCTTGAATGGTGTCCAAGTTAGGCCATGAGCTAATTATGCACTTTTAATACATGTGAAATGAGATCAAAATGATGTATCTCTGTTAACAACCAGGCGGCTATCTTCTGAATCTGGCCTAGCAGGGGCAGAGGGGGCCAGTGTTCATAACGCCCTCCGGCAGAGGTGGTGCAGAGGCTCCCTGCTCACCATCGGCAGCACCTTGCCACCACTACTGCTCCTGCCAGCCGCTGCTGCTTACCAGTCAGCTCACAGGCCAGTGAGAAGCTGGAAGGCTCTGTACTTCTCTGCAGAGAGGAACGAGGCCTTCCAGCTTCCTACTGGTTTGCAAGCCGGCTGGCAAGCAGCAAACAGTGGCAGGAGTGGCAAGTGGCAGGCATGGCAGTGGCAGTGGGGGGGAGGGGAGGGGCTGGCTAGTGAGTTGCCCCCTCCCCCAGTTCTCAGGGGCTTGTGTTCTTGAAACACATCCAAACACTTATAACTCTGCCTCTGGAACCAACTAAACTCCTGGCAACAATCAAGCCTGAAGGCTTTAGAAAGCACATGTAAAATAAGACCACATTAGAAAACACTAAACAAAGCTCATGGAAAGACTGCACATAGGTCTGTGTGTTTTGCCTGCTGTTCATACATGCTGCCTGACCTCTTTGTTCTGGAATGTAGCAAAATGGATGAGTCATAGTTTGCTTTTCTTTCAAAATCAATGAAGTCCCATAATCCATCGTCCTGTTTCATATGGGAAAGAGCGCCACATTTATCCTGATCACTCTGGATCTACAAGCTGCTTAAGTTACACAAAAACATTTGGTCTTAAATTCAGAACTTCTCACCACACACACCACACACCACCTAAGTTTCTAGATTTAAGCTGGTAGGACATTTTTCATCATAGCTTATTCATGGAAAACAGGGAAAAAATCCAACTCTAGTTAAATCATTACTTTTGGAAAGGACAATATAAAATATTTGGTGGAGGAGGATCATGGGTCCAAGTTGATCTTTTTTTACCCATATAAAAACATGCAAGTGTTCCTAGAGCTAATTTTCAAAGGGAGGCCCTTAATATGATTGGTGTGAAAAAGGTTGTAAAAGTCATATATCTTCCCCTAAAAACACACACAGAGAGAGATGACTGGGAGATATGTCAGGATGCAGCTGGACTCAGACCAGATAAGGTCTCTCCTGGGAAGGAGGAGGAAGAGCAGACCTCGGGTAGGCCTCCCAGCACTGAAGGAGGTGTGATGGGAACACCTCAGCCCCTGAGCAGCCAGAGGTGCCTGGGAACCCAGGGGATCTAGTGCTCCCATCTGGACCCTTGTTCCATCCCCTTTTCCCTTGCCCCTGGGACCCCGGGAGCAGTCCAAGCTTCAGCACTGCCTGGCCATCTGGGGCTTCCCTCCCAGTGGGCTTGCTCATAAAGAGGGGGAAGCAAGCTCACATGTTTGCCCTGGATCAGGGCCTGCACAGCTCCAGGAAAGAGAGGAGCTTTACTAGTGAGATTTAAAAACTCTGTCATTGCAGCCAGACCTTTGCTGCTGCAGCAGATCCATATTGGGAGCTTCTTCTAGAGCCTGCTTCTGATGTATGCCACCTTTTGAGGATGGGGTTGTAGCTCAGTTCCCGAGCATCAGCTCTTCATGCAGAAGGTTCCCGCTTCAATCTCTGGCATCTCTAGGAAGGGCTGGGATAGACCCCTGCCTGAAACCAGGGGCACAGCTGTAATTGTGCGGGTAGGTTCCAAGAACTCATGCGCAGCTGCGGATAGGGCCGTCACACTCGCCGTGATGGGTACCTGGTGGTGGCGCCCCCTCATGCTTCTTCTCTCCTTGCTGGGCGCGTGGCAGCAGCCACAGTGGCCCTGACAGAGAAGTCTGAGGTAGTAGGCTGCCCTGCCCTTGCTATGTAGGTGCCCCTACGATGTGGGGCACCCCTTTACTCCACACTGCGTGCATGTGGTGGCCAGATGAGAGGGGAGGCAAAGCAGCCTACTACCCCAGGCTGCTCCATCAGGGCCAACTCTGTGCACTGGGAGGGGAGAGAAGGAAAGCCCTACAGGGAAAGAAGGGGTGTGCTGGGGGGCCACCGCCAGGTGAGGAGGGGGCAGGCGGCCCAAACACAGGCCGCCTATGCTCTCCTTATGCTACTGCCTGAAACCTTGGAGGAGCCACTGCCAGTCAGTAGACCAGAGATGCACAATTTTTGGCCACCCTGCAGATGTTGCACTACAACTCCCACACACCCTGACTATTGGCCACTGTAGCTGGGGATGATGGGAATTGTATTCCAAAAACAGCTGGAGGGCCAACGTTCTGCAGCCTTGGAGTAAACAATACTGAGCTGGATGGACCAATGGTGTGACTTGGTATAAGGCAGCTTCTGATGTTCCTACTGCTGCTGCAGACTCTGCTTCAGCCTCGATTCGAGTCTCTTGCCCTCCTCTTCCAGTTCCCAGTCTCTAGCTTGTTCCCAGTCTCTAGCCGTCTTGTGCTCCAGCCCCCTGCACACTGGCCCCAGTTTCTGACCCACTTTCCCAACTTTGCGTGAAACTCCTTGCCCCCAGGGCAGTTGGCAGAGGCAGTCTATCATTCTTCAGTGAGCTTTGTAACAGCTGGATTATCATTTCCTACATCAAAGCCGCTGATGGTGATCTAAAAGCTCTTTTTACCGTTTCTTAAGGGTGAATTGTTGAATTGTTTATACGTTTCACTATACGTTTATAGTGACTGGCGATCTGAAGTTTGCTGCATCATTTCTAAACCTAAGCATACATTGCCAGACTGTTTGTTCTCCATACATTCAGAAAATTGTTTTAAAACACATTATATGGATTTTGTTTGTTTTTAATTATATTAGCAGGTCAGAGCTGTTTGGTTTTAATAAAATTTCATGCATACATATTATATTACTGGACTTGTTATAATTTCCACTCTGAACGTCTTTGACCAAACCTACTGCACAGGACTATTTAATTGTTGATGAATGACTACTCAGCATAGATTTAGTGAAGCCCTATTCAGACATTACATTATATGAGTGTACAGATGTCTCTACACTCAAACATGTGTTTGTGTGAATGACTGCACCTGTGTTCATTTTAAAAGTGACTAGGTATAGGCTCCCTGAAATACAGGATACACTTAGGAAGTTTACAGCTCTACCTGTGTTCAACAAAACATGTAAATAATTGTACCTGTTTACAGATCTGTACTTGTGTATACTGTACACTCATTATACAACTGTAAAACATGTGTATAGATCTTAATATGTCCAGAGATATAGATCAGGGCTGGCCAACCTGAGACTCCCCAGCTGTGTTTGGACTACAGCTCCCATCACCTCCAGCTGCAAATTGCATGGGAGTTGCAGTCTAAGTTTGAGCCTCAGTTTGACCATCCATGATATAGGTGCTCCTCTGGAATATTAGGAACATAAGAAGCTGCTTTAAACCAAGCTGGGCCATTGGTCCATCTAGCTCAGTGTGGTTTACAAAGGCTGGCAGCAGCTTCTCTCACAGCCCTATCTTGGAGATGCCAGGGAGGCAACTCGGAACCTTCTGCATGCAAACATGCAGGTGCTCTTCCCAGAGCAGAAGAGCAACCCAAATCAAATGCTTTCAAATGCAAACCAGGGTGGACCCTGCTTAACAAAGGGGCAATTCATGCTTGCTACCATAAGACCACCACCTTAGGTGGCACAGCAGGGATTGTTTGACTAACAAGCAGAAGGTTGCCGGTTCGGTCCCCTCTGGTACTATATCGGGCAGCAGCAATATAGGAAGATGCTGAAAGTCATAATCTCACACTGTGCGGGAGGAGGCAATGGTAGACCCCTCCTGTATTCTACCAAAAGAAAACCACAGGGCTCTGTGGGCACCAGGAGTCGAAATCGACTTGATGGCACACTTCACTTTAGTTACCATAAGACCAGCTCTCCTTCCTTAGACCAGTTCTCCTTCATAAGAACATAAAAACAGTCCAGCTGGATCAGGCCCAAGGCCCATCTAGTCCAGCAGCCATCCTGTTTCACACAGTGGCCCACCAGATTCCTCTGGAGAGCCCACAGGCAAGAGGTATGTGCATGCCCTCTCTCCTGCTGTTGCTCCCCTGCAACTGGTACTTAGAGGCATCCTGCCTCTGAGGCTGAAGGTGGCCTATAGCCCTCCAACTAGTAGGCATTGATAGACCTCTCCTCCATGAAGTTATCCAAACCCCTCTCAAAGCCATGCAAATGAGTAGCCAACACCACATCTTGTAGCAGAGAATTCCACAAGTTGATTATGTATTGTGTGAAAAAGTAGTTCCGTTAATTGGACCTAAATTTCTTGGCAAGCAATTTATAAGAACTTCCCCCACATGTGCTCCAAAACAAAAAGGTGGAAGCTGAGTTGAAAGCCCCATTATCCTTTTTAAGTGGCTTCCACTGCCAGCATCAGGGATCAGCAATGTTGGGCAACCTCTGAGGACCAAAGACTCTCAGAGGAGCCCATTGCTGAGCCCTGAGAGCACTACTTTACTCATAGCCATTGAGTGGTGGGTGGCAGAGCAACTCTCTTGGGGCCACCCAGGGTGGAGAGGGTCCATGGAGGGCAGTTTCCAAAGGCTCCCCTGGAACCTAGAGCCAGTCGTGAGAGAATTGTGACATCATCATTTTCCAAACAGCAACTAGATAATACATTTCCAACCTGTTTTTCAGAATGTTACTCATAAGAACATAGGCATAGGAAGCTGCCTTATTACCAAGTCAGAACATTGGTCCATCTTACAGTGCTCACATGTAGTCCCCCATCCATATGCCAACCAAGGTGAACTCTGCTTAGCAAAGACGACAAGAGAGCCAGTCTTCCAGTAGTGAGCACGGACTGTCCCATTTGCTAAGCAGGGTTTGCTATGGTTTGCATGTGGATGGGGGACTACATATGACTGTTGTCGGCTGTAAGATATTCCCCTTAGGGGATGGGCCATAACTCAGTGGTAGAACAACTGCGTTGCATGCAGAAGACATCTCCAGGTAGGGCTGACATCCCTGACATCTTCAGGTAGGGCTGGGAAAGATTCCTGCCTGAAACCTAGGACAGCCACTGTCAGTCAGTGCAGACAATACTGACTTAGATGGACCAATGTAGGGGCAGAGCCACCATAGTGTGAACAGGTTCAAAGAACTGTTCGCCTCATGACCCAGCCATGCCCCCTGTGTCTGATGTCAGACGCTGACATCTGACACAGGGTGTGGCTAGGGGGCAGTGGGCTGAACCAGGGTCGCCACTGGTCTCCCTACACTACTGGACCAATGGTCTGACTTGGAATAAGGCAGCTTCCTATGTTCCTATGATAATTCATGCTCATTACCATGAGCTTTCCCAGTTAGGAGGCTTTACCACGGGTTTACTGATTGACTTTACTGTGAGTTCAAAGTTGTCCCCAAAAAACGACACACAAAGTGGATTTGTTTACCCTGGATATAAATTGGGTTACACTTTAACATGCAATAAAACAACAACCCCCGAATTGTCTGTGAAGTGTTCCCTGATAGCTCGCAGGGATTTCAGGGTAAATTTAGCCAATATGTGAATGCACCCCCTCCATTCTGGAGCAGATGTGAACTAAACGTCGGGTGTGAAAAACTTCCCCAAGACCGGCTCTCCACTTCAAAGCCTAATACATTGATTAATCAGGCACATTCATAACCATGTTGAGTTACGTCCTCAGTTGAAAAAAATATAGATTACATCCATCCCATACAATCACAGATTGTCTCTGCATAGCACAATTTTATGGATTTCCAGCCATTAAGATTCCCGGCCTTACAGCCTGCCAGGGAACAACTGCTGATCTCCACACAAAAAAAGAGTCCCGTGTTTGACTACAGTACCAGTAGCAGCCTATTGCTCTTGGCCTTTGGGGGTTTGCTGGTGAATAAAACAAATTGATTCCTAAGGGTTCTCTTTAAGTGTCGCAGCTTCCAATCTAGTTGTTTTGTATAAAACACACACCTGTCTGCTCACAAATGGCTAACAACAATACAAAGCTTGATTAGAAGGTACCATGATAACTTCTCTCTCTCTCTCTCTCTCTCTCTCTCTCTCTCTCTCTCTGCCTTCCTAACATTGTAGCTCTCTAGAATGTGATTCCATCTAATAAGGGAACAAGTATATCATGGGAAATTTGGTTTCTTTCTTTTGTTCTTTTTCATAAAATAATGTGTGACAAGAGGCAATAAAGGATGTCAGATTTTGCAGATTTTCATAGAAATCATTTCCTCAACCTTCCATTCCCCCCACACCCAAGAGTACAATTCTCTCTCTCTTTTTCCCAAGGACTACCCTTACTTTCAAGGCATTCTCCCTGAAACTAACCAGATTCATTATAGACCTTGTTTTAAATGTATCACTGCGATTATCCTGATTATTTAGATTTTCAGCTCAGTGCTCAAGACTTCTGGGTACAGAGACATAATTAACTCACATGGGCAGCTGGATCCTAAGGTGCCATTTTACCTGCAGTGGTATAAATGTAGCTGTTTTTTCCTGTTTGTCACAGAGATGGCCAAACAACACCCGCTTCCAACAGGAAAAAATGCAGCTATCTAGCTTAGTGGCGGCAGCTACCATCTGGGACTGGGGGGCAAGGATGCTAGTTGCAAAAACCACACAGTGAATGTTACACATGGGTAAGCCCATTATTCCCAATGGGCCTACTCACATGTAACAGACACTGTGGTTTGAACCACTCAGATCTAGCAGCAGCCAGCACCCCTCTCTCACACACCCCAAAGAAAAGAAAACAGCCCATGGCTGGTAAAAGATAACTTACAGAAGCTCTTCTCACGATTGGTGAGAAGAACTTGTTCTGGGTCTGCAGGGAAACCAGGCTTCACCTACTCTCCCTGCAGACGATCAAAAGGCAGACCTGGGCAGCCGGATCAGCTGCCTGCACGACTGCTGGCTCTCAGAACCGGTGGGGGCTGTGGGGATAGGGGGCCGTGTCCCCCCCGGAAGTTCCAGGATGCCCTGAGCGAACGTGTGGGGGCATCCTGGAAAGAACCCCAAGCCCAGGAGGCTGCTTGCAGCCTCCCAGCTGGGGGTCTCCTCATGTGTCACTGCGCGCCAGGGTGACACACGATCAAAAAAACAAGGTTAAGGGTTGGGGGGTTTAACTAGGTTAGCTGCTGGGAGCCACATGGCTCCCATTGCAGCACACAACTGCCCAAAAGCGGGCTGGGCTCCCTTAGCATGCTTTTGGGTGATCGTGGGAATAGCCTCACAGTGTCCAGCCAGCCAAAGGAGAAAAGAGGCAGCCAATCTTCCTTCCCCACGTATCCGGAGAGGTGGTGATGCAAGACGCTCAAAGCAGTAGATCGGCTACCTTTTTTCTCCCCATGCTGGTCGAACACAGTATTTGTTTGTTTTTAAACTACCCACAGTGTTTTCTCTTTCTTTTCTGTCCTTTTTTTGTAGGGGGAGGGTGGGCACAGCACACCCTGCCCTTACTGACTGGCTGCCACTGACCTAGCTGTAAACTGATTGGGAAAAAGAAGACCCCTGGTTTAGGCCTGAAACAGACTCACAGCAAAATGAGGCCCACATGAGATGGTAGTTTGTACTGTGACTGAACAAATGGACAGAACTACTTCAGATGTATCACATTTACAAATGCTGCATACCTAAACAAACCCCCTCCAAGCAGAAAACCAGCACGATGGACCACAACCGTTCTCCCTTGTGTTCTAAGTCTGTGGGGGTGGGTATTTCTAGAGAAGTTTTATATGGTGGAGAATGCATAAATGTTCTCCCTCACCTCCAGCCCAGAGTGAGCTGATTGGGAAGAGAAAGAAAAGGAGCCAGATGGCCATTTAACCCTCTGTCAAGAATAGCTCTTCAACCCCACCTTGCCTGGGAATGTCAGTACACCTGAAGCAGCATGATTTTAACTGCTTTCTTTCACTCAGACCTCCAAGCAGGCTCTACAAAAAGAAGCAGGAAGATGCTACTCACAGTCTGCTCAAGAGTTCCTATGTAAACCTTCTTGGCTGTGCTCAAACCTGCATGCTGAGTATGTTATTTTCCTTTGCTTTGCCCTGCATTACTTCTCCCGGAATTCTGAGCCCCCTCCACACATGATGCTGAACATTTATAGAACAAATGTACAGTGTACACAGGCACAGATGCATACACAGGTATAGTTATTTGCATGTTATGCTGAACACAGGTAGAGCTGTACACTTCCTAACTGTATCCTGTATTTGAGGGGGCCTGTACCCAGGTTTACTTTTAAAATGCATACAAGTACAGTCATTCACACAAATGCATGCACGAGTTTACAGTTGGGATATGCAAACAAGTTTGATGTCGAACAGGGTTCGGTTCAAGAGTTCATTTTCAAGCCGACCCCACCCTCAGCCATTCATGGCCCAGGTCACACAGAGGCCCTTTGGGTATGTACGATGGCCTCCAAAATGGCCACCACGATGGGGTGAGGCTTGGAATGGGCCAAAGACCTCCCGAACAGGGTGATTTGAGCCATAATGGAGGCCTGTGGGGGGAAAGGGAACCTCCAGAGACACCCCCCCCATGGCCTTGGAAAAGCCTGCCTGGATGGGGTAAGTACAAAAAAAATAATAAAATAGCAAAAAAAAAAGCTCACCCCCCCTGAACTCAACCAAACCCCAGGGGGGTTCAAGGGGGTGCTGGTCTGAAATAGCCTGGTCCAGTTTGGGTCCAGTTCAGACTTGAACCGAACCAGGCCAGCTGGTTTTATGCACATCCCTAGTGTACAGACATCTGTACACTTGTACAGCATAATGTCTGAATCGGGCTTGAGTGTGAGTGTGTGTTCCCTGTCACACAGCTATATCAAAGCTCTATTCCAGCAGGGCTGTACTTAGGGCAGGGCAATCGGGGTGACCTCCTGGGCCCCACTCTTGTTGCTGCCATCCAAAGTAGCTGGAAGGGGCCAGCTACTGGTTGATTTGCTCCAGGCCCTGCCCCCTGCCAGTGTTCTCTAAGGACACCTCTGCATTCCAGCTTTCTTCATTGTACCACCCAGGGGGCAGTGGTGGCCCCCATCAACCCTAAGTGCACCATCCCTCAACTAGTTGTTTTTTGGACCTTTGTGAAGCTTCAGCTGAAAACTCTGCACAGTCCATCTGCCACCATGTGGAGGGGAGGCTATTATTCCCACCATGTAGTCCTATGCTTTGCCCAGTGCTGGTGGGGTTCCTTTAAGGGAAATGCAGCCCTCTTGAGCCTCTGCACCTTCTTGGAAGCCATGCACAGAGCTCTGGGAAGTGTAGTCCTCCCCAGCGCTTCCCCACACAGCTCTTAAGATAGAGCTTTGTCTCTTAAAGGGACCTTCCAGGACTGAAAAAACTGCAGTTCTGTGTGGAGGTCAGTACAGTGGGAAATGGCTCTCACACTGAAGGGTTGTTGTTGTTGTTGTTTTGCCAAAGCTGCCACCACTTGAAAAATAGTGACGAGCATTTCCCAGTTCAGTTGTTCTATTATGCAGACATATATGGGGGTGGGGTGGCATTGCAACTTCAGATTCCACAGCATATCCCCCCACCCACAAAAACATAAAATAAAATGAGCCTACGCACATATCTTGGTAATGGGGATGCATAGATCATGGATCTGCATAGCCTGCTGCTGCAATGCATCTGCCCTGGTTGGAGCGACAGCAGGTGACTCAGATCTTGAAAATCATATCTGATGAGTGAGCAAGTCTTTCCAACTAAGCTAAAAGACAAAACGATATTCCCTGAAGAAGAGCATTTCTGGTCTGAAACCGGTCAGAATAAATGGCTGCTGATATCATATATATTGCATTAAAGACTCACATTCTGTGGTTCACCACATTTGTTTGTTAATGAACTGGTGTAGCCCCCTTGTGAGACTCTCTGGCTGTAAACTCTTCCACACACCTTCACCAAGTCTACATCCGGGCCTACAATCCACAGATTAATCTAGAGCTGGTTCTACCAAACTCTGGACTGGAGGAGAATTTCAGCGGCTGAGGTTTCCCCCCGCTCCCCTCCTCCAAGCAATGCCCTTGTATGCATTCTTTTCCACCAGACAAAACATTCAACCCTGACCTGCAGCCATTTACCCTTTCACACAATCAATTATCTTCCAGCATATGCCCTAACATGAAGTCTGGCTCTACCACAACCTACCATCCCTGTGGGAACCAGTCCAAATTAATAACAGTCTTTCTTCCAGGGTACCTGAGGTGCCCTCACTGGAAAAGGTGAAACAAGATCCTTTTTATTTTTGTACGAGAGACAGAGGTCTCGTTTTTTGGTTTTTGTGCACCCTTCTGCATGCCTCCTGCTGACAATAACTGCTGTCAACATCTATCTGACTCTACAACAGGCAAGGCACTGCCACCGTTACGGTTTCAGTTGGAACCAGGTTTTCACATTCTCTTACTATCAGAATGAAACTCGTCTCGAGTGGCCTTTTCTCAGCACACCTTGGCCTTATTCGTTTTCACTTTCAGCCAGAGATTTCTCACAGTTCAAGTGGTATCTTAAAGACAGATTTTTCTCACCCTTTCCTCAGCATTAAACTTAAAGCCTTTAAAGTAATTGTGCTACTTTTTGTTTTAAGTGACTGATTGCAACCCTGTATGTGAACTGCAAAGGGCAAGTCTCCTAAAGCCAGCCAGCAACATGGCTGACCTACCAAACAGAATGAAACATACCAGCCACAGGGGTGTACCAAGGATGGAGTGGACCCTGGGACAACAAATGAAGATGGGACCCTGAGGCCCCCTCTCTTCTTATTTCTCCCCTTCCCCAGCCATGTCTTTGGGGCAGTAAAACTGGTTTTCACATGGTGAAAAACAAAACATTGTTGGCATGGCCTTTCTCCAGCTCCTGTGCAAGTAACATCACACACTCCTCCACACGCAGACATATTCTCACACACACAGAGAGAGACACACACAGACACACACACATGCATTCCCTTGGCTTAGAATCTTTTTATATAACATCTATACTTATAATCACCCCATATATTAATACAACATTATCAGTGAGGAGCAAAGACTAAGCTGTCACCCTGCCAGTGGGCCCCCTTCCTCAGGAGCTAAGGAACATTTGTTAGGGACCCTAACCCTAACCCCTCCCCCTTGTTCAACTGTAGCAACGCTTCTGACCAGGCACATATGACAGTCCTGCAAGGGCTCAATAAACTTCCTATATTAATATCTACTAGGAATAGGAGTGGTGCCCCCCTTTCCAGTGGTGCCCCCTTTGTGGTGTTTTCTTTCAAGGGTGACCATCCAGATCCTTTCCATACACCCTTTTGGGCCAACTGTTAGTCCCAAGTCATACGTTTGAGTCATAAGCAGCTGGGATAAGAGTGGGGCCAATGGCATCTCCTGTTTTAAAGCTGTTTGGGCAGCATCCACACCATAAGCAAAGTGGTGATCCATGGGCAGAAATTCCTTCTGTTCACAGAAGAGTGTTGCACTATTGCAAAGTTTCCTTGCATGATTGGAAGGGGTCCTTGCGTGAGCATGATGCTCTTCTTCAGGGAATATCATTTTGAATTTTCACTTACTAAATTACAGGTGGAAATAAGACTTCCACTATGAAGAATATCTAAAAGTTGTTCACACAACCAGCCCCACGGAGGTAGAACAGGGCTATTCCAGGTAGGGCCAGTCATGTGAAGCTCTAGGATTGCTCCCCATCCCACCACTCCTCCTCTGGGTAGCCCTGCTTTTCAACCCGGGCTTAAAGTGAGGTAGGAGGACAAGTGTGTGCCTCATATCTCAACAACAACAACAACAACTATTTTTTTCCCAATAAGAGTTTCAAAGCGGTTTGTATAAATAAATAAATAAATAAATAAATAAATAAATAAATAAATAAATAAGATGTATCTCTGTCCCCAAAGGGCTCACAATCTAAAAAGAAACATAAGATAGACACCAGCAACAGTCACTGGAGGTACTGTGCTGGGCGTGGATAGGGCCAGTCACTCTCCTCCTGCTAAATAAAGAGAATCAACCAGTTAGCGGGGGCGACCTCACTCCCCAGTCATGTGGGTACTCGTGCTGCTGGCAGCTGCTCCTGGTCTGCCAGCACCAGTCCTTTTGATCACAGAGGCAGAAGGAAGGAGTGGCCAGGCAGCATGTAGTCTTCCCAATGTACCGTGCTCCTTGTATGGTGCGTTGGGGATATCTGGAAGACTGGCTTCTCCCCAATTTTTGATTGCCTTGCTACCATGCCACCTGGGTGGGCACACAGGCGGTGCAGCCCTGGTCAAGCTCCGGTCATCTGGGGGAAGGCAGGTAGGCTCCTGCCTTCTCCCCAGCCCACCGCCTTGTGGTCATGTGAACGACCTTATAGTGTAGGTCAGAAGCAACTATATAGTCACCAAAAATATAAAATCACCATCAAAATCACACAAAAAATTCTTAACATCTTATAATATTTAAATTTTACATAAACAGATTATGGGCAGTGTAACAGCAAAACATTATGCCTATCTTACAATCTACAACAGTTTCCTCCAGTACTATGTAGCATTACCCGTTCCCAGAAATCAATGAGAAAAGCCAAGAAAGGCATACAACATGTCCTCTACCAAAAGGACATTCCACAAAGTATGTGCCTCACATTAGATCATACAAGCTGCTGCACTGGATGAAGCTCTAAATCCTGGCTTACAGCATTAAGAGTCACAGCACCAACATTATGGGAAATCTCTTTGCTGCATAACATAGTTGGGATGACTCGTCAAAGATCACATCATAATTATGATAAATATGTGAAATGTGGAGACTAGTTTGGAATTACATTTCAGCTACAAATGAAAGAATTCTTAGAAGCATCCAGATTTGTTGGTTGTGATTAAGCACCATTTAAATCAGGCCTGCACAACATAAGGCCCGGGGGCCGGATTCGGCCCACAGGGACTTTTTTACTGGCCCGCAGTTCTCCTGCAGCAACACAGGAGCTGGAAACTGCCTTATAGCACCATCCTAGGCAAGTTTTCTCAGAAAGATGTTCCATGGTGTATCCAGTGAGGCTTACTCCCATGTAAGCACACTGAGGACTGCAACCTTAAAACAACGCCCATTTAGGGAGAGGAGAGGACTTGGCATTTGTTTGGGGCTGGCAGGCCTTCCAGGGGCCCCACTGATTGAGCAGGGACAGGACCTATTTTCTGGCCACTATCCTTGTTTAAAACTATGAGTCCATTGATAGGGGGAATAGATCCACAAGTAACTAATAACATTTTTAATTTTAATGCAATAATGTGCTAAAAATTGACCTTGGCCCCTGCATGCCAAGCTGTGGATGGTTCCAGCCCACTAGGGCATTTGAGTTGTGCAGCCCTGATTTAAATCAATGAGGTGCTTCACACGACACGTGCAAAGTGCCTGATGGGGTTCTGCGGGGAGAGCAGGCTTAGCCCCCTCTCCCCACAGATGAGCAGCCGCTTGTAGCTGGGCAGTCGGATCGGCCGCCGAAACTACTGCCAGCTTCGTCACAGAGCTGGCGGGGGCTGCGGGCATCAGGGGCCGCGCAGCCCCAGAAAGTTCCAGGATGAGGAAGTTCCTGGAGAGACCCCCAAGCTCGGGAGGCAGCTTGCTGCCTCCTGGCCCGGGGTCTACTCACATGTCACCGCACGCCATGGCAACTCATGAACAGAGGGGGATTTTACATAGCTAGCTGCCAGGAGCTGAACAGCTCCTGCTGCAGCACATGATCTCTCCAAAGCAGGCTGGGCTCCCTTGGCCCACTTTTTGGCTATCGTGGGAATAGCCTCAATGAATCAGGTTCTTAAGTCCTAGTAATTTCAATGCAGCCTAGCCATAACAAACCTAGTCTAGATGCTGCCCACTGCTTTTTTAATACTTAACAAAGGGTGCAATATTCAACAAAATTTGTAACCTCCTCAGTTTTTATGCACAAGTGGTTATGTACGTAATGTATGAAATATGCAATCTTCTTCTATCTCTTCTTAATGTGTTTGGAGAAAAGCAGTTTTAAGAAGTGATTTGGAAAAAGTCATTGCTGGAAAGACCCATCCTCAACCATAGCTTTCAGTGCCTCACAAGTCTATAGCTCAGGGTTATCAGATGAAACTGATTGGCATTATGGTCAGGATGCCAATATGGTCAGGATTTAATATACAGTAGCACTGTATATTTTTAAAGGGATAGAATTCAAAAAGCTAGAAAACCTAGGAGTCCTCCACAGAATCATTATGGGTGATAATACAAAGACTGAAAGGAAACGTGTTGCTAGGTATGTGCTATCGCCCTCTGGATCAGAACGCTGAGAATGACCTGGAGTTGGAGAAGCAAATCAGAGAAGCGTCAAAGAGAGACAGAGCTATAATAATGGGTGACCTCAATTACCCTCACATAGACTGGGCAGATTCATGTCCGGGTACTGACGGAGAGGCCAGATTTCTAGACATGCTAAATAGCTGTGCCTTAGAACAGTTGGTCATGGAACCAACCAGAGAAAAGGAGACCTTGGATTTTAATCCTGAATGGTGCCCACGACCTGGTGCGAGATCTCAGAGTTGTAGAACCATTGCCGTGGCAACTCACAATTGGAAAGCCTGGGTTAGCGGAGTGCTCACTCCACTAACCTTAGGACAGGGGTACTTTAGCGGGTGACCTGCTTAAGAACAACCGGGCTCACAGCCGAGCCCGGTGGTTCTCACAATGGGTGGAAATCGGGCTAGCCTCCGTTAGCCCGATTTTCTCCCATCATGTAAATAGCCTCAAACTCTGGCAAAAGAAATGCAAGGAGGCAATAAGGGAGGCAAAAAGAGAATTTGGGGAGCATAAAGCTAAAAGTGTTAAGTGGAATAATAAAAACTTCTTTAAATATATTAGAAGCAGAAAACCTGCCAGGGATACTGACCATATACTCACTCCAAAACTGAGCTTCTCAGGCTTGGAGGCTGAAGAACTGGGTCAATTTGAGGTGATGAGAGAGGATGTTCTAAACTGTCTTGAAAAACTAAAAAATAACCAATCACCAGGACCAGATAGCATCCACCCAAGAATTCTGAAGGAACTCAAATGTGAAATTGCTGGTCTCCTAGCAAAAATATGTAACTTTTCACTACAATCAGGCTCTGTACCAGAGGACTGGAGAGTAGCTAATGTAACTCCAATTTTCAAAAAGGTATCTGGGGGGCTCTGGGAAACTAGAGGCTGGTTAGCTTAACTTCTGTGCAAGGTAAATTGATGGAAAGCATACTTAAGGACAATATTGTTAAACATAGAGAACAGGCCTTGCTGAAAGAGGACTGGCATGGCTTCTGCAAGGGTCTCACTAAGCTTTTGGAGTTCTTTGAGAGTGTCAACAGGAATGTAGATAAAGTTGATCCAATTTATATAGTCTAATTGGACTTCCAAAAAGCTTTTGACAAAGTTCATCACCAAAGGCTCCTGATTAAACTTAGCAGTCATAGGATAAGGGAACAGGTTCATGTGTGGATTGGTCTGAATGACAGGAAACAGAAGGTAGGAATAAATGGACAGTTTTCACAATGGAGGGAAGTAAGAAGTGGAGTACCCCAGGGATCAGTACTGGGACCAGTTGATGACCACTACCCTGTATGATTTTAAAAGGAGCTT
This sequence comes from Hemicordylus capensis, assembly GCF_027244095.1. Taxonomy (NCBI): domain Eukaryota; kingdom Metazoa; phylum Chordata; class Lepidosauria; order Squamata; family Cordylidae; genus Hemicordylus; species Hemicordylus capensis. The sequence continues at coordinate 27,392,248 of NC_069657.1, read as the reverse complement.
AGGCAAATTCATGGAGGACAGGTCTATAAATGGATATTAGTCTGGGGGCTATTGGCTAGGAGTGTGCACGAATGAACCCAAAAACATGGTTTCATTCAAATTCGAACTAAACCGCATTGCTCTGAACCAGTTTGATTGAACCGAATGGCTAGTTAGATGTTCGGGTTTGTGCAGTTCATGTGGCCAATATACTTGTACAGGGGAATCTGGTGAGGATTCCCCTTTACAAGTACTGGGGGTATGGGACACCCCCAGGCCACCCCAGTAAGGGGTGGCTGGGTGGGGGCAGTGAGGGAATAAGCTGCTTACCCGGCCGATGTAGCGGCTTGCCCCACTGATCACCGCAGCTTGCCCTCCTAGTGTGGCCCCAAGTACACTCCCCCCTCCTTTACCAAGCCGCCAGCTCGGATCATGCTTGGGGTCACAACAGGGAGGGTGAGCAGTGGTGAGTGGCTGCACTGTCAGCTGCACCAGCTGGGTAAGCAACTTATTACCTCTATCACTGCCCCGCCAATCTGCCCCTTGTGATGCCGAACCAGTTCGCCCAATTCGGTCCATGATCAAACCTCTGAACTGGTCCCGGTTTGAGGAGAACCGGTTCAACATGAACCGTTCATGCACACCCCTACTATAGGCCACCTCTAGTCTCAGAGGCAAGAGGATACAAGTTGAAGGGGAGCAACAACAAAAGAGAGGGCATGTCCTCATCTCTTGCCTGTGGCCTTCTCAGAGGCTTCTGGTAGGCCACTGTGGGAAACAGTATGCTGGACTAGATAGGCCTTGGGCCTGATGCAGCAGGGCTATTCTTATGTTCAGGGCAGATGAAAGAAAGTACCTCTTCACAACCAGCACATTTAACTTGTGCTCCTCTGCTACAGAATGTGGTGATGGGTACTAGCTTAGATGGCTTTTCCAAACAACAAGACAGATTAATGAAGGGTAGGTCTGTCAGCGGCTCTTAGCTCCAACAGAATTACCAGGTTCTGAAACAGTATATCTGTGAATAAAAGATGTAGGGGGTTGGCAACAAGACCGGGCAATGCCCTCCTTTTAGGCTCCCCAGAGGCATCTGCTGGACACTATTGTAAACATAATGCTAAACTAGAAGGTCCCTTGGTCTGCTCCTGCAAGGCTCTTCTTAAGCTTCTTCTTAGGTTTCAGCAAATGTTTTTTGTTTTTTTTTGTTTTGCTTTAAATTTATATTGATTTTAACACTCTCTTGAAAATCTCATTACATCCAATTAAACAAAAATTGACTTCCAGCTCACCAATCAGCACGAATCACTAATTATACAATTAACCCTTGCTATAATAATTCAAAACATATATCCTATAGCTTACCAAACTCGATTTTAGTCTACTCAACCTGCTAATATTACTAAATTTCAAACCCTGTTGAAAAATCAATATTAGGAAAATAGTTCTTTAGGTACATTAAGAATGATTTCCGATCTTCTTTAAAACCTTCCAAATTTTGATCTCTTATCAGTACTGTAAGTTTTGCCATCTCTGCATATTCCAAAAATTTTATCAGCCAATCTTGTTTTGAGGGCAGTTCATTGTCCTTCCATTTCTGTGCATATGCTATTCTGGCCGCCATGGTTGCATACATGAAGAATGTTAAATTTCTTGTGGAAAACTCTCCTTGTGTTATTCCCAGCAGGAAGGATTCTGGGCTCTTAGGAAATGACATTTTTTTTTAAAAAAAATTTAACTCATTATATATCATGTCCCAAAAGGCCTTTGCCTTCCTACAAGACCACCACATATGAAAAAAAGTTCCTTCACAATGTCCACATTTCCAACATTTGTTTGAAACATTTTTATACATTATCGCCAGTTTTTTAGGCGTCAAATACCACCTGTACATCATCGTATAATAATTTTCTTTTAAAGTGTAACATGCAGTGAACTTTAAATCAGTTTTCCATAATTTTTCCCAAGCTGCCATATCTATATTATGACCCACATCTTGAGCCCATTTTATCATAGTCGTCTTCATCTCTTGTCTCTTCCAAAAGCAACAGCCTATACATCTTAGACACTAATTTTTCATCATTTTCACATAGCTCCTTCTCAAATCTCGACATTTGATCCTCAAATCCAAGTTTGAAATCCTTCTTTAAAACTTCATTTGACGGATGGTTCTGAAACCAATTACTAACCAGATTTTGTACTTCAATTAGATTTTTTAACTTACAGTCCTTTTCTTGAAAACACAACAGATCCCTATAGGTACCCCATTGCGGTTGCATATTTATCTCTTTACGTACTAAAGCTTCAATCGGGGATAACCATAACAGAGTTTTAGGTTCCAGCCATTTTTTTATATTTTATCCACACTCTCATTAGACTCCTTCTTACATAGTGATTCAGAAAATCTTTATGTATTTTACTTTTGTCATACCACAAATATGAATGCCATCCGAACCTTCTATCAAATCCTTTCAAATCAAGTATTCTAGGATTTCTTAATGTTATCCATTCTTCTAACCACGTCAAACAAACAGCATCAAAATACAACCTTAAGTCTGGCAGGGTAAGGCCACCTCTTTCTTTAGCATCTGTTAAATTTTTAAAGTTAATTCTTGGTCTTTTACCCTGCCAAACAAATTTAGTTATGTCCTTTTGCCATTGCTTAAAACAAGTTAAAGTATTAATTATAGGAATAGTCTGAAAAAAACAACAGCATTTTAGGTAAAACATTCATTTTCACAACTGAAATTCTTCCCATTAAAGATAAGTTTATTCTAGACCATCTTTGCAAGTCGATTTTTACTGTATTCCATATTTTAATATAATTATTTGAAAACAACAAATAATTATTATTTGTCAACCAGATGCCCAAATATTTGATTTTTTTCTCCACTTTCAGTTCACTTATTTCAAAAAGTCTGTCCTTAGATCTCTGATCCATATTTTTTGTCAACACCTTTGTTTTAAACTTATTTATATAAAACCCAGCTAGTTGGCCAAATTGTTGTATTTTTTCCAAGAGTCTTCCGATCTTCTCTAATGGATTTTCTAAAAAAACCCACTACATCATCTTCAAAGGCTCTTAGTTTGTACTCTTGTTTCCCAATTTTTGGGCCTTGTAACTGAACATCTTCTCAGGTTTCAGCAAATGCTTAGGACTATTCTAAGGAAAGAGGTTTCAGAAAGTGGAAATTTGGAATGAAGAAGCAGTTGTGGAAGGTCCTTCCCTTTATGACAGGATCTCCCCCTTCAAATCAACCCCTGAGCTGCACCCCCAGAAAATTCAAAATACCTGTTTAGGAAAACAAACCCCAGATTTGTTCACATGACTCTAAACAGAGTCAGAGGAGAGCCCGGCCAGGGTAGGTGAGCTGTGTGTGCTCCTGATAGCCTTGTGCATTTCAATTCAGGTACAAAACGTTTTGTGCCCGAAAATGGAAATTTAGGAGGTTTTGTAACCAAAACAAAACCAAGAATTAAAAAACAGAGATTTTTCTTTCCAAATCGAAATGACTGTGTTTCAGACAGAATGCTTTGTTCTTTGGAAAAGCATTGCAATTGAAATTGACTTCTCTGACTCTATCCATTCCAGCTGAGGCACTGAGTGATTAGCAGAAGATATGCAAAAAGCTGTTGAATGGTTTAGTTAAGAATGTGTTGTATTCAGTGTGATTGAAATGCAAACTGACCTTGCAAAGGGATTTGGAAGACAGCATTTTGAGACAGAAATTCCCAAATATCTTTGGGAGCTCAATGCAATTCCAAAGCTCTTGCTAAAAGCCATGGTATAAATTGTGTGGAGAATCTTTTCAAGAAGCTGGTTAAGAAAGTTCTGAAATCACACAGGTTTTTCTTTCCAAAGGTTTAGAAAGAATCTCTTGACTTGTTCAGGGGTCTTTTGAGGAGCTATTTTGTTTTTCTTCTGATTTCTATGAGTTATAGTGGTGTCTAAGTTTTGATGCCCAAGTTGAGCAGTCTAATGTAATTTAGGCCACAATGTAATTTGGTGGGACATGTCGAAGCCAGGGGTTCACAACTTTTGCCATTGCAGGGACAGGTCATCCACATGGGACTACAGGAGACAAAAGGAGGGGGGTGGGGAATACCCCTGTCAATCTATTGACATCCCCAGGAATCTTAGTTGCTTCTCTCTTTCTTGTAACCATGATCCATTGTTTTGCACTTTCTTAAATGCAGTGATGATAAATCTCAACAATTCTGAACAGTAGGCTGGTTTGTTTGGGCTACGGCTCACTCCACTTCAGTTAAATGAACATTTGAAGCTGTTCCATAGTACCAAGGCAGTTCATTGGTCTGTCTTGCTATCTCAAATGACCTGTGGTCACTGTTCCATGAGGAGGGAGTGTTTTTATTGCAAGATTGCCTGAATCCACAAATGGGTCGTGCTGCTGTGCTAGTGCTACAGGGACAGGCTTCCATCCGCTGCAAAATTCTCAAATAACAGTGCCAAAAAATTTAAGTGTTGTTGTTCATAATTCTCTTCACTCTTTCAACTTGTTTATGTGGGGCTTCCGGGGCAAAACAGTGGGTTGGGTGGCAGTGCCCCAAGGTTGGTGCACCCAGATTACAAATAGGGCAAAGGGTTGATTTCTTAGGAACTTTTGAGGTTTACGCGTCTTTAAGATTTTTCCCCATAGGGAATAATTGAGGTTTCAGCAGCCCCATAACTCCACCTGGGGGGCACTGGGATGGCCCGAAGTGAGTGGTGGTGTAGTGCACAGAGGGTGCCAATCACCCCCCTGGATTGCTAACCCATTGGGGTACTGGGCTTTGTTGTTTCTGAGATGTTGAGTTTAGATTCTCTGGTAGCAAATGAGATTTTTAATGAAAAACCATGAATCCACTCTCATATGCTACTAGAGAATCTACTCTCAGAACACCTCTAGAACAGCAAAACCCTGTACTTCATGGGTTGGCAACCCATTTGGGTGGTCGGCACCCTATGTGCACTATACCGCCACTTGCTCTGGGCCACCCCAGTGCCCCTCAAGTGGTGTTATGGGACTGCAGAAACCTCCATTATACCCTACGAGGAAAATCTGAAAGACGTATAACTTCATTAATTCTTTAAAAATCAGCCCTTTGCCAAATTCCTCCGAAAAAATTGTGGTAGCTTCCTTGTACCAACTGGGCACTACTACCAACCACACTCCACTCTGGGCCACCTCTCCCCCCACCCGCGTGAAGCTATACTTTTCCTGAAACCTCCATCATACTCTATGGGGAAAATCTGAAAGATACGCAAACTTCAAAAATTCACCAAAAATCAGCAGTTTGCCCAATTCCTTTGGAATTTTTGTGGTAGCTTCCACTCATTGGGCACTATAACCCCCACCCACTCTTTTGAACATGTGACCCATTTTTAAAATCTGAATTAATTCAGATTCAGATCCAGATTAATTCGGATACAAAACAAACCTGGGGTGATTCAGAAGGCTTAATTTGAGACAAAATACAAAATGGGGTTGATTCAGATTTGGTACAAATCGAAACAGAAAAAATACAAAATGCGCAACCCTAGCTCCTGACTGGCAGTTTGCTTACTGAGCAAAGAGGCACCTTTTAAAAAGCGGTGATTCACTTTATTTATCAGGGGGAGAAAAACTGGCCCTATCCAACCCCAGCTCAGCATTCCTTCAGTGGCTGTTGCTGGTGTCTACCTTTATGTTTCTTTTTAGATTGTGAGCCCTTTGAGGACAGGGTGCCAGCTTATTTATTTATTTATTTATTTATTTATTTATTTATTTATTTATTTCTATGTAAACCAATTTGAGAACTTGGGTTGAAGAGCAGTATATAAATATTTGTAGTAGTAATCTTTGTAGTAGTTATGTAAACCCAAACATCAAGGTACATCTCTGGGCATAAAGCGCCCAGAGACGTAAGTTTTGGACAGTATAAAAATGTTTTAATAAATAAAATAAATAAATAATAATAAGGTAGGAGGAGGGGAGTGTGATCATGTGGGAGGCAGGAGCTGGGTAGGATGGCTCCTGCCTCCCACATGATCACACTCCCCTCCTCCTACCTGATTATTATTTATTTATTTTATAAATAAAATCCCCCCTTGATAAAACACTAGGGCCAGAATGTGAGTTTATTTTATTTATTTATTTATTGTTACATTTTATATCTCTCTCTTCCTCCAAGGAGCCCAAAGTGGTATATTACATACTTAGGTTTCTCCTCACAACAACCCTGTGAAGTAGGTTAGGCTGAGAGAGAAGTGACAGGCCCAGAGTCACCCAGCAAGTATCATGGCTGAATGGGGATTTGAACTTGGGTCTCCCTGGTCCTAGTCCAGCACTCTAACCACTACACCATGCTGGCTCTAGTTGGGCATTCTACCTAGCACCCACCTCCTACACAATTACTCTCCCCTCCTACTATCTTGAAGTTTGTGTTTACGCAACCACCAATCAGGAGCACGTATGGTTCTCCTATCCTCGCTGGGTGCTTCTCCAACTCTGTTTAAAGTCATGTGAACAAGCCTACATAAATTGAACTCCACAAGAGAAAAAGCAAAGTGTAGGGCAATTTAGGGCGAAAAAGCTATCCGCCAAGAAAGGATTCACCATACACATACACATCAAATTACTACCTCCAGAGTTGCTTTTATACATATTTATGTGGTGGTAACACAGATACACAGACATCAAACACCATGCCCTGTACATTTTAGCACATGATGTTCATTTAGCTCCTTATGTACCCTGCACCACTTAGCACAGATGTAGCCCATAATAGCTGCAGAGACTCATGCGTGTGTGGAACATGGGAACAAGGCAGAGCTCACCTGCTGTTTACACTTATTGTAGATTCATAAGATGAAGCCGTTAATCCTTAATGTCGACTCCTACTCAACCATATAAAAGTATATCCTTAACAAAACTTTAAAATTGCCCAAGGTGTGAAATCTGTCTTGGAAACCCTCTGCTTTTTGCAGTTCCCATCTCTTTTTATGTATTCCAGACTTCCTCACCTTTGCTTGAGCACGTTTCATGACATACTTTTAATAATACTAAAAAAAAAACTTGCTCTAGGCCTCTGCTGTTAGCAACCACCTCTCATTTATCTTTGAGGCAATAATTAAAAAAAAAAAGTAAATATAAAGCCACAAAACTGTATTAAGGTCGTGTTAAGGATATGACTAATACCCACAAAAGCCAGAAGTTGAGACGCTGAGGCCAATGCTTTGCACAGTCCTCCTGGTTTTTCAATGCATGTGTTAGGTTGAGCTTATTCCCTATACTAGTATGAGCTGAGGAAGCCAGCTCAGTTGCTGCAAATGGAACGAGTATGGTAGGGCTCGCAGCATTAGGCACCGTTTGTTTATATAATGTTCACGCATAGGGACATAGGAAGCTGCATTATACTGAGCCAAGTCTCACGATCAGTGAGACCCACTGGAAGGGGATCTGCGGGGAGAGCGGGCTTAGCCTGCTGTCCCTGAAGATGATCACTACTGCAGCCCTGGGCTGCTGGATTGGCTGCCCACATGACTGCCGGCTCTGTCAGGGAGCTGGCGGTGGGTGCAGCCCCCCCAGAAGTTTCAGGATGCCCCACGGGAGGGCATGGGGCATCCTGGAGAGACCCCCGAGGCTGGGGATCTCCTTGTGTGTTGCTGCGGCGTAGAGCCACGGCTTGGCAATACAAGATCAGGAAGCCCAGGTTAGCGGAGTGCTCGCTCCACTAACCTAGGCTAAGGGGACAGCTACATTGGCAGGCTAGCTGCCAGGGAAGCACTGGGCTTGCCTGTGAGCCCACTGGTTCTCACGATGACTGGAAAGCGGGCTAAGCTCCCTTTCCAGTGATCGTGAGAATACCCTCACTGAGTCAGATCATTGGTCCATTTAGCCCAGCATTGTCTACACTGACTGGCATCAGCTCTCCAAGGTTTCAGGCAGGCAGTTCTCCCAGCCCTACCTGGAGATGCCAGAGAGTGAACCTGGGACCTTCTGCATACAAGCACGCAGATGCTCTTCCACTGAGCTATGGTCCCATCCAGAGGCGCACCAAGGTGATTTTGGAGCCTGGACCTAAAGGCCTTTGGAGGCCTCCCTCCCCTGTAAATTAAGCATCATCATGCTCCACCGGGCGACCGCACCACCCAGGACAGAGTAAAAAGGATTTGGGGGCCTCTTGGGGCTGTGGAGGGCCTGGACTTTGGCCCCGAAGTCCAGGGGTAAGAGCTCCTCTGGCCCCATCTCCTAAGGGGAATATCTTCCATGTATTCTCCCATCCAAATGAAAACCAAGGTGGACCCACTTAGCAAAGGGGACAATTCATATTTGCTGCCACAGGACCAGCCTCTTCTCCCCAGAGCAATATCCTTACATGAAACAAAAACATGCATGGGGAGTGTTGCAAATGTAATTATGTCAGAAGTTTCATGAACAGAGGCAGCAAAAAGCAGGGCTTCAAATTATTATTGTTATTAGTCTGTATTTGCAATCACAAGCCTAGAAATATTGCAGTGGTTTACCAAAAACTACAGCACGGTTTGGGGGAAAGGTTAAGAATTTGTTTAAAATTGCCCGCTTGCTGTTTTATTTTGTGGGTTGGGTGGTAGGTACCACCCACCATGCCCTACCACACAACCCACTTTGGTGACTCTAGGAGCTACCCATGGGGAACAATGTGGTGTTTTGAGTTTCCCCATTGTCCCCTATGGCTGGAACAAGCTGCACTCATGAGTGCCCTGCACACAAGTTTTGCACTGCAATTTACAATGCATTTTGCAACCCTGCCTTGAAAAACACTGCAGAAGGACACAATAAAAAGGAACCTGTCCCTCCCACCACAGAACACAAATTTCAAACACAGTCCAAAAGTGCCAGAAAGTATCACTGACTCAGAATCCACTGCCAGCCACAGTGTCTGTGCTGCAGTAACATCATTGGCACATGTTGCTCTCTCACACACAATTATGACTCCTCACTTCCTAGCATTGCAACAGCTGCCACTGCAACATCCTTAGCAGCCAGCAAGCATAGCCATAAGCTCAACTAGAAGAACGTCTTCAGACACATTTTGACTGAATACACCTTGCAATGCAGAATGCGAATTGCAGCAGACCAGAGCAGTGAGTGAAGCACAAGTTAGTATCAAGGCCAGACATGGAGTTCATCACAGCAATCACCAAGAAATATTATGGATAGATAGATAGATAGATAGATAGATAGATAGATAGATAGATGCTGCCACTGTACATTTTCCACCACAACACCATCTCACAAACAAAACAAACCACAACTCAAGGAAGAAAGGCACCCAGGTTCTGCCATTGTCAATCTGAGATCCAGCAAAACTGCAATAGTTATCGCAGCAATAACACAGCATATTACTTATGCTACTATTTCTACTACTACTACTACTACTACTACTACTACTTATATACCACCTTTCAACAAAATTTCCCAAAGGGGTTTACATAGAGAAATAAAAATAAAGAACTAAAGATGGATCTCTGTTCCCAAAAGGCTCACAGTCTAAAAAGAAACACAAAGTAGACACCAGCAAAAGCCACTGGAGGGAGGCTATGCTGGGGAAGGATAGAGCCTGCTGCTCTCCCCTTGCTCAGTAAAGAGATTCACTACTTTTAAAAAGTGCCGCTTTGCTCAGTCAGCAAGGTATTTTGATCAGTGCTGAGAAAACCACAAATCAAATTCCTTCCTCTTCTCCTGGTGTATCCCAGTCCCTTTGAGTACATTTTGAAAGTCCCTCCTTTTGTGTTCCCCCTCCCCTCCCTCCCCCCCACCAGACAATGGGGCCACAGTTGCCCATAACAACACTTGATTTGTATGATAAAAAGCCAACCAAGAAGTAAGAAGATTTCAAGCCTATTGGAAGTCAGTGCCGGAAAACCAATCCACAAGAGGAAAACAGACCTCCAAAATGGCGCTTGAAACATTGAAACATTTCAAATCGAAACAGAGTTCTGTTCTGAACTTGAAACAGGACCTTTATTTAAAGGGCAATTTGTTTTGAGCTCAAAATGGCCTGTTCCACATGGCAGCTTTTGCCTCGTGGTGAGCCACCTGTGCGGATTTGCTCACCACACATATAGGCTACTATCTGTGATTGATTGATTGATTGATTGATTAAGTGCTGTCAAGTCGGTGTTGACTCTTAGTGACCACATAGATAGATTGTCACCAGGATGATCTGTCTTCAGTGTGGCCTTTAAGGTCCTTCAGTGGTGTATCCATTGCTGTCATAATCGAGTTCATGCAACTTGCTGCTGGTCGTCCTCTTCTTCTCTTTCCTTCAACTTTTCCCAGCATTATGGACTTCTCAAGGGAGCTGGATCTTCGTATAATATGTCCAGAGTATAATAGTTTGAGCCTGGTCATTTGTGCCTCAAGTGAAAATTCTGGATTAATTTGTTCTAGGATCCATTTGTTTGTATTTCTGGCTGTCCATGGTATCCTCAAAAATCTTCTCCAGCATCAAAGTTCAAAAGTTTTCTCCAGCACTGGAGAAATGCCCCAGAAGACATTGTTTCAGTTAAATGGAGAGAATAAGCCAATCTACCAGCCGCACAATAGGTCATAGTATGGTGTGGAAACATTTTAAAATGAAACATTTTAATTTGGCATTTATGTGACTATAATGAAACCCTCAGTTTCATGTATCTGAAATAAAACCTCACATAAAAATAACAGTCACTGATTGTACCATACTAGGCAGAAAGCTTAAAAACAAACTTCACCCTGGAATTTTCATTATGGGCCAATTTCAGACAAATGTAATTGCCCTATAGTAAAATTGTCCCATGTAAAACTGAGATGCTACTGTTCCTGTATGAGGATTGTCCTCATCATAAATGCACATAAGAATTAAGCCTTAAGGACAATGCACTGTTCCATCCTCATATGACTTATTCAAGATACTAAAATCTCAAAGTACAAGGCCCCTGATCAAAAACCATTTGGATTCCAGTCCTTGAATACTGGTAACTTCATTATAAAGAAAGACAATGTACCTCACAATGTCTCTCATGCAATGTTGTATATTTAAAATAAAAAACAAAACAGAACTCATAAAAGAGACAAATCAATTTGGAATGACATATTCAGCTTCAATTTCCATCTCTCCTACGCAATACAGGATGATTGATATTCCTTAGCAGTTTAATTTTTCTTGTTTTGAATGCACTAAATACCTTGACCACAACCTTATAAAACAACAGAGCAGTGCATAGAGCTGATTCTAATCTAATAACTAGCTTTGTATGAAATTGTTATCAGCTTGGCATTAGCCCATGATTTAAACTACTCTGAGTGGTTTGTGTGAGGGATAATTTGGAAGATTTCTTTTGCCTCACTTCAGTGGCATAATGGATTGACACTTTCTGTCCATTTGTTTTAAATCCTATACCATGCCTAACAAAGAGAAGGCTGAGAAGAACTGAATGGTAACACACATATGCAAATATTTGTACACTAAATGGTTGCAGGAGGTATAATCCAGATCTGTATTTGAACACAATGGCTGACACAGAGAAGACACAGCAAGAGACTGCATCCTTGGAGCTAGAGGCGTTCACCGCAGTAGAGCATGTATGGTGATGGTGGTGGGGAGAAAGAGATTCTTGCAGATCTTCCCTGCCTCTATAAGTGCTCTATTTCTTCCAGAAAAATGTTCCTGAGGGTTGTACAGCTGTCAGGAACATATTTATGGAAGGCACAGAGCACTTCTGGAAAAAGGGGAGATCCGTGAAAATCACTCCCTGCTGTTCATGAACTCCACCGCTTGGAAAGGATGCCTCCTGCTGCATCCCTGGTAGGGGATGTAAATGAGATGTTCATGCACTCCCTTGTGGGGTATAGAGGGGTACTTTTAAGATGCAGGTAAGGAGCTCCTTACCTGAATATTGCCTCCCACCCACCCCCAGCACTTTCAGAAACAGTCATGCGGGGCTGCAGTCACGCGGGGCTTCCTGCTGACCACGTACAATGCTGACTACACATGGAGAGCTTGTACCCCGGCCACGTATGTGTGGATGCCACACAGGGCTGCAGGCAGCCCACACACACACACACCAGTTGGATTCCAAGAGAGCCAAGCTGCGGGAGGATCCCTCAATGTACCACGTTCCTGGCCGGGCTCCTGCCTGCCTCCCCACCAGCCCTCACCCCACCCCGGTGGTGAACCGGGTCATGTGTGCAACCTCAATATTTGTCAAGATGCTTACTTGTGTCCTTGGACAGAAGGAAGGAGATAATACAAAAAGGAGTCCTTAGAAAGCAAAAAGCCTGAACATAGTTGAGAGTCATATTTATTTTTTAATTGCATCACTTAGTTCACAAGATCTTTAAGAACTAGAATTCTTTCAGTTTGGAACCTCAAAGATGACAATCAAAGTAAAAGGTGGGGTAATAGAGCCTCTGATACTCTACCAATAGTCGAAAGAGGCAGGAAGGTGTGTGACTGTGGAGAAAGGGATTCTGGGAGGAGTTTGTGTTTCCCTGGCAGCCATCTGTGTCTTCCTAGGCAGGGCCACCTCACACTTTGAGAACCATTTGTTTTTTACAAAGATGTCTTTGGTAGCACTAAACCACATGGGCTAGGGTTTTGTTTTTGTTTTTGTTTTTTTAATTTGCCTTATCCTTTGGGGCTACCATTGTAGGGTATAGCAGGTGGTGGGAAGCCATATATCTGACATGTTGAGATTCAGGCTAATCTCCTCATTTTGATCTTTACAGGAATAAAAAAAATGCCTTTATTTACTTTACATTTTATAGATGTATTGTCTGTTCCATGGATAAATACTCCTAAGAGGAGCAGAGCAAGGTTGGTAATTGCCAGAAGAAGAAAAGAGAGAAAAACTTTGAAACTTTTTTTTTAATGCCATTGTTTCAGTTGTCTAATCAGCTCAACCTTTGGGGGGAATAACCCCAACCCTTGGATTGATGCCAACAACTGCCATTTAGGTATTTGCATCTGTTTATCCTCTCAGTCAAATGCCTTTTGTCTTAGTCTTGACAAGGGAGTGCAAATGTTCTGACCCCAACATGCAGTTCTCAAACATGGGATAAAAGGCATCTATTCCTTCTTTCTAAGAGGACGGACACATACTTTTACCCTTTTTTCTTTCTCTTTACCAGCTATACTCTTCTGAAGGCAGTTCTTGACAAGAGCTGCATAATTCAGCTTCCATGTGTGCAGAGAATCTCTCGCACACTCTTTGGCCTTTTCAGAATTCATCTCAAGAGCTGGGCCACTATATCACTTTGAACACCCAGACACCTCTCACTTTTGTGAAAGCCTCTGTGCTCAGTTTAGTATTTACACGTGTATCCGTCTGACTGCAGTAGGAAACCATGCCATTTCACTTGGACTCATGATAACGTGTTTGAACTGTAACCCACACTATCTATATGGGCTAAGAGCAGGTAGCAACCTTCTAGAAACAGGATTACTGGTTGACATGAGGAGGAAAATTACTCAATGTAGTCCCATGGAAATTAAAAGGACAAGTCAGACATTGCCTCATCATGTCATAATTGCCCTAATCATCATTAGGCATTGTCTAACTTGTCCCTTCTAATTTATATGGGACTACTTCCTCATCAAGAGCCACCTAATGGTGCAGCGGGGAATTAACCTGCCTAGAGAGCAGGAGGTTGCCGGTTCGAATCCCCGCTGGTGTGTTTCCCAGAATATGGGAAACTCCTATATCGGGCAGCCGCAATATAGGAAGGTGCTGAAAGGCATCATCTCATGCTGCGTGGGAGAAAGGCAATGGTAAACCCCTCCTGTATTCTACCAAGAAAACCACATGGCTCTATGGTCGCCAGAAGTCGACACCGATTCGACGGCACAACTTCCTCATCATGTCACAGGAACATAGGAAGCTGCCATATACTGTCAGCCACTGAATTAAACTACTACTACTACGATGACGACGACGACGACGACGAATATTTATATTCCACTTTTCAACAATAGTACTCAAAGCAAAGATGACTCCCTGTTCCAACTGGACTCACAATCTAAAAAGAAACATAAGATAGACAGCAGCAACAGCAGGGATGTTGTGCCGAAGCTGGAAAGCACCAGTTGCTCTCCCCCTGCTAAATATAAGAGAAACACTGCTTTTAAAAGTGCCTCTGCTCAGTGGTTAGGGCCTAACATGTCTATTAATTTCAATGAGACTACTTTGAGTAATTTTCCTTATAATTTTCATCATCATCATTATGCATTGCCTAACTCGTCCTTTTAGAGACCTTAAAGGCCAAGTAGAAGACAGATCGACCTGGAGAGAATCTATCTATGTGGTCGCTAAGAGTCGATACCGACTTGACAGCACTTAATCAAAAATCAAAACTTGTCCTTTTAATTTCAATGGGATTACTTTGAGTTATGTTTTCTATCATGTCAGCCACTGAATTTAAAATAAGAATTTATTGTGAAAATTTGAATGTTTTTTAAAAAATCACAAAATAATCTGTGCATTTCTCTAGCTAGCAAACACCTGTCCAACACTGCCTCCAAAAGTAACTTATACTGATTTTATGCAATTTACAAGGTTGGTCTGAACCAACCCACACCCAGGCCCAGACGGCAGGCATTAAACAAAAGTAATAAATGGAATCAACCCGAAAACTGGCATTTGTATTCCTTGCTTTTCTGTTTAAAAGAAAAGGAGAAATCATTCTAATTCCGTTGAAAAGATTTTTATAGTGTTCACATCTAATTAGAGGGATCAGGCAGACTTTGTTAAGAAGAATTATTGGCAACGTTGCGCAGTGTGGACACCCTTTTCACAAGATTTACAGCCGGACTGTTCTCAAATCTGAGCTCTGTACCATGAGATCCGTCATTTACATAAGCAATCTTTAAAGTTCATGATTAATATCATGTTTCACTGAACACTGGAAAATAGGAGGAAGGCTTTGTGTTAAAATGAACCCGGTGAAAAGAGGTAGTATTGAATGGTTTCAGCTCTGAATTATTATTATTTTTAAGAGCAAAAAAACCCCAAAAACCTCCAGTGCCTAAAATATTTGGCAAGGCTCCTTTAAGATCAAACGCAAAAATAAAAGTATTCTGAGGAAGCACAAATTAAGCCTCTGGCTAGATCTGTGACATAAATTTAAGATCCAAGCTTAACTGTTCTGGTAAGCCTGATAAACTCCATGCTGAGAAAGGAGCCTTTAAGCTTGCTTACCGAGGGCTAGGTTAAAAATTAATTCTTAACCCCTAGTGAGGGTTAGTGTGCAGTTCTGAGGGTGTATTCTCATAAACATGCAAATTATATACCCAGAGGACCACATTCACACACACACACACACACACACACACACACACACACACACACACGTCCAGTTTCTGGACCAACTCTGGCATACAAGAGAATTGCTAGTTCTCCTTGATGAAAACTAGGGTAGTTCGTGCCTCACCTCACACTGATTGACAATCAGAGCAAAGGAGCACCAGTGCAACAAGAAAGCAACAACAGAACTTCCAAAGTAACTGGTAAAGGAGTGAAGCAGCAATTTCTAACACTCTCGCCTTCCCCAGGAGGCCCTCTGGGCCACCCAAAAGCATGTCCCTGAGGGCTCCACATACATAAATACACAATTTAATGTTACAAGTGTGGCTACTCAAATCACGGGCTAAGTGGCTTACATCCAAACTAGGGGCGTGTGGTTCGGTTTGAATTCAGACTGAATCCGAACTGAACTAGGGATGTGCGGACCAGTCCGGTGGTCCAGTCCAGGGGTTCAGGGGTTCAGGGTCGAACTGAACCACTCCTCTGGTTCCGTTGGACTGGAACCGGCCTGCTGGGTCTGGTCTGGCTGGTCCACAAAAATTTTAAAAATAGTATTTTTAAAGTAACTTCAGCCCCTTTGGGGGGCTTGCTGAGACCGCGGGGGAGGGGTGTCCGCTCGGGTTCCCTCTCCCCTCACCAGCCTTCTTCATCACCGCCATGGCCCACCGCAGCCGGGTAACTGAACATTTTAGGCCCTTTTGGGCCTCCGTAGGAGCGTGCGGCCACCATTTCAGAGGGCATTGGTGCATGTGCGGTGGCTACCAAAATGGTGGCCACATGCTCCTACGGAGGCCCAAAATGGCCGAAAATGTTCAGTTACCCGGCTGCGGCAGGCTGCGGCAGTGATGAAGCAGGCCGGCTGGGGGGGAGGGAACCCTCGCGGACACACACACACCCGCGGCCTCAGCAAATCCCCCGAAGAGGCTAAAGGTACTTTAAAAATACTTATTTTTTTTTTAAAAAAGTCACGGACTGGTCCGGGAAACAGACCGGACCAGGGGGGTTCGATGGGGGTGCCAGACCGAACCGGGCCAGACAGTTCCATGCACACCCCTAAACTGAACTGCTGCTCTGTGTATCAGTTCGGTCAAACCGACTGTCTGGTCCGGTCGAACTGGCTCAAACCAGTTCAGTCTAGTCCAATGGTCCGAGGGGGCTATGCTTGTAAAGGGGAATCCAGTAAGGAGTACAAGTAAAGGGGAATTCTGCCTTTAAAAGGCTTCTAAGGGTGGCCAGGGGAGGGGCAACAGGGCACATTTAAAAGTAGGTGCTTACTGATCTACTGGTGGTGGCAGTGGTGCAGTTCTGGTCTCCACAGATCTGCGGAGGCCAGAACCCTGCTTCCAGAGGATTGGTAAGCACTGGGGGCAGCGAGAGGTGCCCTCTCGCTGTCCCCCAGCCACCCTTTGCTTGTAAAGGGGAATCCTCACCAGATTCCACTTTACAAGAATAGCCCCTTGAACCTTCAGACCAGGTCAAACCGGTCTGCAACGCACCTGGCTCAGTCTGGTTCAATCGTGGATCCAAACCACCTCTCCTGGATCCTGGTTCGGTTTGTGATTGAACCGTCAAACCGACCCAGTTCATTGCAGACCTGGTTCATTGCAGTCCAGTTTGTGCACACCCCTTTTCTAAGTACTAGCCAATTTATCAGGCTCCCTTTTAAACTGTGATGGCCATAAATGAGCACAGTACTCCAGAGCGGGGTCTTACCACTGCTGAGTGGCACTGATACAAGTCTTGGAAATTATGCTTCTAGAGAGAGAGGGAGGGAGGGAGGGAGGGGGAGGGAGAGAGAAAGTGAGAGCGTGCAACTACATTTCCCCCCCAAAGGTGAACCAAGAGGCAACCTTTCCAGGCTCAGGTTGAGTATGAAACTTGTGTGTTACTTGTAAGAACAAGTGAATATTAAAAAGTCACCTCTTTTGGACCCTTAGCAGTCTGGTACACTGATAAAGGTAACAAGTTTAGTGCTAAAAATGACAGATGTAAACTTCAGTTCAAGACGGTTTCCTTGATAATGAACATTACATAAAGACATGGCTAGGCAGCATTCCAGGAAAAACATCTTTCCTTGTTTTAATGATCTAAGAGCCCAATCCTGCAGACAGTCTCTCTCTATTTCTGTCTCACTCTCATCACACTGGCGTCACTAGGACGTGTTCTTCTTTGCGCCCAAAGTGTATTGCATTTTACTCCATTGGTGGTTGGGGAGGAATTTTTCTTCTTGCACAAGAGCTTAATGTTGAGTCACATAATGAGCCAAAGGATGGGAGTTAGGCCACGAAGCCTCAGGTTCAAATCAGCCATAAAGCTCATTGTGTGAGCTGGTGCCCGTCACCATTTCTCCGCAGTCAGCCTAACCTACCAATTGCCCAGAGCAGGAGCACACAACCATGAGTTCCAACACTCATCATCCTCATCCTTTTGCCATTGTGGTTGGGGATGGTGAGAATTCTTGGTCCATAGAATACCATCCTGATGGATGTAGGGGCTTTTATACACCAACATTCCCATAAAGATGGACTACAAGCTATAAGGAATATTATCTCAGATGCTATTACAGCAAATCTGACTACCATTCTTTGTCACTTTGGGTGCCCTCCCCCAAATTTGTTTACAACTTGAAAATTTATGTTAATGGCACTGACATCATGCCATGGGGACTCCACAGTGTGCCAAACATTTTCAAGTCTGATTAGAATAATGCTGCCTTTCTTCAAAAGCCTCTCCTCTGTATGAAATACATTGATGACATTTTCATCATCTGGACCCACAGGCAGTATTGAAGCATGTACAGGGATGAGGTTGGATGAACTGGATCCCTACAAAATTAAGGAAGAACTTCCCAGTCCAACAGGATAAAGGAAAGACCATTATAGTGATGGTAGTTTTTGTACCATGTCAGCCACTGGGCCTATTCCCACAACCACTGGAAAGCGGGCTAAGGGAGCCTAGCCCACTTCCCAGTGATCATTAGAACCACTGGGCTCGCTGGCAAGCCGAGTAGTTCCAAGGCAGCTAGCCCACCTAAATCCCCCTCCCCTTAAACGAGGTTAACAGAGCGAGTGCTCCGTTAACCTTGGTTTTTTTGCTTGTGTGCCACCATGGTGCTTGGCGACACACGAGTAGACCCCTATCCAGGGGTCCTCCCTCAGAATGCCCTCCACGCTTGTGTGGGGCATCCTGGGACTTTCAGGAGCTGTGCAGCCCCTAATCCCTGAAGCCCCCACCGACTCCGTGACGGAGCCAGTAGTCATGTGGGCAGCTGATCCAGCCACCCAGGGCGGCAGGCCTGATCATCTGTGGGAAGAGAGGTGCTTCACACTAATTGCATGAAGCACCTCATTATTTCTTAGCCCAGCCTGTCTCACAAGGCTGTTGTAAGGAGAAAGGTGTGGACTCAAGGTATTGCGGCACCTAAAGCAACGCACAAAATGCTACCTTGCCACATGACCCTGCTGGAGGCCAACCCCTTTTCAAAACAGTTGCTTGCAAGATCTGGAAGTGTTGTGGTCAGTCAGGAAGGGGGGAAGGTTGCCGGTACTCCTTGTAAAGTTCACAAGGGTCAGGTGGGGGGGGGAAGCTTTCTGCCCTGCTGGCACATCAATAATGTCTGAGGTGACTGTCTCACCTTGACTCATGAAAGGAGCACCCTTGGCCATGTATGATTTTCTGAGCTCTTTCGGGGAAGAGTGGGATAGAAATGTAATCCATATCTAAGCTCATAGTTTGCAATCAAGAGGGCCTTCACAGCCTTCTGGATACAATCTATGCTACTAATAGTTTTAAAAGACAGATAGGCTAAAGTGGATATGCAGCAAGAATTTTGCATTTGTGCTGTCTCCAAGGTTGGAGATTTTCCTTATTAACAATTAAACATATGCTTTATTTGATCAATTCTGTGGTTGTAAGACATCATATATTTATACCTGGCTACCTGGAGTGTTGAGCATAAGATCAGCTGTCTGTTTAATGTAAAGTTGCCACATTCATTGGAGATAATTTCTGGAAACAACCATAAAAGATGGAAGGGGGCACACTTTAAAACCTTACCTTTTCAACCAGTATTGGGGAAAATGCTCAAAAGTGGAGCTGCGCAACGGTTTCCTGCATCCCCCCCGTAGTGTCCTTTGCACAAGAGAGCTTTAGGAGCGTTTCACCCCAATAAATGCAATCAAATATACAAAATAAAAACAACATTAGCACAAGTGCACGCGGGAAATGAAAGAAGCCTGTATTCAGTGCTTTCTTTTTTTTAATAAAAAGAAGTTTATGATATACCATTGTTTAAATGCAGTTGTAGTGGGAGCTTATTTTCCGTGTGTACTTGGTGTCCCCTGTTGCTGCCTATTTCTTTTATTTGTGCCTGCTTAGAAAGGAGGGAGTTTACATAGCCATATATAGAGGCTATTCACACATGTGAGTCCAGCACGGTTTTGCATGCATGCGTGAACCACCGGGATCGGGCCGATTCCGACGGCAACATGGCAGCAAACCCGCCTAAAAAGCCACTCTTGAAAATGAGGTTAAGGGAGCGAGAGCTCCTTTAAACACATTGTTGATCATCTGGCAGCCGTGGCATCTGGCATCTAGCAGCTGTGACTGCACAGTTGCACAGGGCATCATGGTATTTCTGGGGGCCGGGATGACACATCTTGGCCTCTGACCCTCCCCGCTGCCTTGGTACATGGGGAATCATCTGGGCGTGCAGGTAGCGCACTCAACAATGGTGCCTAGATTGTCTGCGAGGAAGGTAGGTGTAACCCGCATTCCCCACAGTCCACACTGGAGTCCTTCTCATGGATTGTGAGAAGAGACTCATAGACAGCCAACTAGTCAGTCAGCTGCACTGGTGCTAGAGAAAGGTTAAGAATACTGAGATTTTTAAACATTGACACCGTATAGCTACAATGTCTGGAGAGAAGCACTAGAAAAACTAGTAAACTTTATTGAAGTAATCTTCCTGCTCAAGTTTCTGGACATTTCTTATCCAGGATAACACTTTTCCCACATCCTGGACAGAATGTCTGATTCATGGAGTGCCCAGACCAATCCTGGACACACATGTCACAATCCTAATAACATAAGAACAGCCCTACTGGATCAGGCCCGAGGCCTATCTAGTCCAGCATCCTGTTTCACACAGTGGCCCACCAGATGCCTCTGTGGAGCCCACAGGCAAGAGCTGAGGGCATGCCCTCTCTCCTGTTGCCGATCCCCTGCAACTGGTATTGAGGCATCATGCCTCTGAGGCTGGAGGTGGCCCACAGTGATCAGACTAGTAGCCATTGATAGACTTGTCCTCCATGAATTTGTCTAAGCCCGTTTTAAAGCCATCCAAGTTGGTGGCCATCACCACGTCCCATGATAAAGAATTGCATAGATTAATTATGTGCTGTGTGAAAAAGATCTTCCTCTTGTTGGCCCTAAATTTCCCAACCTTCAGTTGCATAGGGTGACCCCTGGTTCTAGTGTTATGGGAGAGGGAGAAAAATTTATCTCCATGTATTCCATTTATTCCTATTCTCTGTTTTCTGACCTTCGTGCAGTTAACGATCCACACATGAACCTGTCCCCTTATCCCATGACTGCTAAGTTTACTCAAGAGCCTTTATCTAAGTAAAGTTGCCCCATCAAGTCAGTGTTGACTCCTGGCAACCACAGAGCCATGTGATTTTCTTTGATAGAATACAGGAGGGGTTTACCATTGCCATCTCCCTCACAGTATGAGATGATGCCTTTCAGCATCTTCCTATATCGCTGCTGCCCGATATAGGAGTTGCTGCCTGATGTAGGTCTTGACTCTTTCCCATAGTCTGGGGAACATAACAGCAGGCATTCATACTAGCAACATCTTGCTTGCTAAGCAAGTTACTTCCCCGCTGTGCCATTAGGTGCCTCTGGCTGCTCCTTACAACAGCCTTAGATTGTGGATATATATCATGTATATTGTGGTTATATTGTACACAATAAGGTCATTCACATGACTGAATCTGCTTGGCTAGGGAGGGCTGGGGGGAAGGCTCCATCACTTGCATGCCCACATGAATGCCAGGGCAGTGAGCAGCAGAGCTGGGAGCCAGAGGAGGAAGTCCTCCAGCATCCCACAATGTACTATTCCACAAGCGTGGTGCATTGGGGATTCCCCTGTCGCCAGGTGCCCTTGCAGGCAGCCCAAGCATTCACACAATGGGGAGGAGGTAGAAGGATGCATTCATGTCCTGCTACCCCACTATTAGCTAACGGTTGCGGAGCGCTGGGATCGGGACCAATCCCAGTGCTTCTCATAATCGTTCTACACAGGTAGGGCTGCCCTAGCCTGAGCAGAGCCGGTCGTGAGAATGATCTTAATATATTGTCTATATTGTGGATGCTTCATTTTTAAAATGTCTTTTTTATTTTTTTATTTTTTTAAAAAATTCCTCTGCCTAGATTTTGTTTTTGTGAGATTTTACTTCATTTTACTGTTTTGTTTTGTTTTTTTAATGTTTTACCAAAGTTTTAAAATAAATATTGTGGCATATTTTGTTTATTGTATATTTTGTATTGACCAGTCACAGCGGTCAATAGTCAGGGATTATGGGGGTTGTAGTCCAACATCTGCGGGAAGGCCGAAGTTGTGCAGCCCTGCTCCAAATGTTGGGGCCTTTGGCTGTCCTTGTTTGTTTTGTAAGTAACAACTGCAGAGGGTCCAGTACCTGGAGCCAGGAGCACAGCAAACCACAAGTCTGCTCTTCTCCCCAGTAAAAGCAGAAGATCAGGCTGCCAAGTTCCTACCAGCTCCAGCCAATCTGGATATTCCATACAGCCTGCCAATATGATGGTCACACCCCTGTTCTTTTCTCCCCAGTCTTTTCTGTGCCTGAAAATGGCTTCAAGGGTTGAACACACAGAGACATTGGTAGCTCACCAGACTAGATCCTAACCTCAGATCCTACTCCAACCCCCATAATCCCCGAGACAGTCAAAAGAGGAGGCAATGCTTCTGAACTCCAAGAAAACAACAGAAGCAGCAAGGGAATAGGTTGTGCCAATAGCCTGGCATATTTACTGATTTATTAACTAATTATTAGAATTATCAGTCATAACATGCAGCAAACTGCTGAGATCTACAAAACACAGCCATTGGAAAGAGTTAAAACACTTAATTAGGCCCAGTGCCAAAATGTTTAGGGCCTTCCACTATCCAATGAATGGTGGTATCTCTGAGTATCATCACACCCTGAGGTGGTAGAGTGCTATTATCATCAAGCTCATTCAGAATGGAGAAGGGGAAGAGCCCAAACATTTTGTTTCACACACATCTAAATCCTGCCAAGCTAAAAAAGGGGACAAGCAAGAATCACAAGGACGGTGTCAACATTTTTTGTGTGAGAATGTGATAGCACAGCAAATTCCATACTTCTTTAAAGTGGAACACAGTAGATTGGTTCTCACGGTGGTAAACTGGGTAGGAAAAGGGAGTGAGCCCAGACTCTGATGGCATCATCCTACCCAGCACTTTCACCCAGCACTTTCACCCAACATATTATCAAGGATGGAGAAAACACCGTCAAAGTCTGAGCCCACCTCCCATTCAATCACTCCTTCCTCCTCTTACCTAGGTTTTTGCTGACCAAAATCATGGGTGCACACATTTCCTGAAGTGGCGTAGGATTCTTGTCCTACCCAATTTACTTTTAGATTGTGAGCCCTTTGGGGACAGAGATCCATGTTATTTATTTATTATTTGTCTATGTAAACTGCTTTGGAAACTTTTGTTGAAAAGCGGTATATAAATATTTGTTGTTGTTGTTGTTGCTGCTGTTGTTGTTTGGCATAAATAGGCAGAGAGTGCAGATGGCCTGATGGTCATCTTTGTACTCCTGCAATCTTGGGCCAGAAATCAGGGACAGCTCGAGGACTGAGGGGGCCCTTGCAAAATACTCTTACATGGATGTCTCTCTAAGCTTGTAGAGGATTTACTTTGAGATGGGGCTGTAGCTCAGTGGGAGGACATCTGCTTTGCATGGAGAAGGTTCCCGATCCAATCCCAGGCATCTCCAGGTAGGACAAGGAAAGATCTCGGAGAAACACTGCCAGTCAATGGTGACCATGAGGCTATTCACACGATGGGAGAAAATCGAGGTAGCGGAGGCTAGCCTGATTTTCTCCCATCGTGTGAACCATCAGGCTCGGCTGCAAGCCTGGTGGTTCACAAGCGGATCACCCGCTTCTGTAGTCTGGTGCTTAAACCGGGTTTGTGGAGCGGTTTAACCGGTTTAAACCCAGTTTAAGCAATTGTGAGTAGCCGCAGCGCAGCGCCGCACCACAGCTACTCACGAGTAGACCACCGGCGGGAGGCAGAAAAGCAGCCTCCCCACTCAGGGGTCTCTCCAGTATGCCCTGTGCACTTGCACAGGGCATACTGGAGCTTCTGGGGGCTGCGTGGCCCCCGATCCTCCCAGCCCTCACCAGCTCCGTCACGGAGCCGGCAGTTGTGTGGGTGGCCGATCCTGCCGCCCAGGGCTCACACCTTGCTCATCTGCGGGGAGAGTGGACTTTGCCCGTTCTCCCCGCTTACCTTCACAAAGCAGGTCTCACTGATCATGAGACCCGGCTCCATATGTAGCAAGATGGACCAATGATCTGACTCAGTATATGGTAGCTTCCTATGTTCCTTTGTACTTTGATACTGTGGAGATGGTGGTGGTCTGATTTGAGCAGGCAACAGTGGAGCTCCATCCCTGCTTCCTCAAGGCATTCCCCCATCTGCAAATGGAAGCTTTCCTCCAGAGGCCCCTATGCTGAAGCAGGGGCCTCTGGGGGTAATCTCCCAATTGCACATAGGATGGGGGAGGCAAGACGATGCCAAAAAAGCTCTCTCAGCCAAGGGAGTTGTTCTGCCACTGTGAAGGCTGTGGTTAGTGGGATCACAGATCGGCAGTGGACCCTCAGAAGATGTCCACTCAGACACTGGCCCTGGTCATAATGCACATTGTCTCTTTTGGGCAGGACAATATTCAGTTTGAAACTAGTATATTGAATATTGAAAAGAAAATATATGAAATGCTCCACACTTAATTTCGGCCTTATTTAAAACCACTAAGGACCATACGGACCATCTGACCCTGCTTCTGCTTAGTTCCCCCCGCCATCTGTCCTTGCCCTCAGTTGCCCTCATTGGTTTTGTGTTTATGGGCAACCAAGACATTATCGTGTCAAATGTGGTATCCTGTCATCAGAAAATTCACATGGTCTCCATAACCAATCAGATTTTGAAGCCATGAGAGCAAATGAGGCCAAGGACGGTGAGGGGAAAGTGGGGAGGGTACCAAGAGTCAGCAACAGTTTGCCGGGGCAGAGGGGCAGGGGGAGAGTGCTGAATAGCATTGAAACACCACAAATATGTTTGCTATGACTACTAAAAAATTGCTGGAAATGGGAGGATTCTTCTGACAATCATGAAAAGGGAATAAAACCAGCTAAGTCAGTTCAGCTCAGCTTTAGTTTTGAGCCAAATTATATGAGGCACTTTTCTATCCAATCCAAGATTAAGGATCCAGAAGTGGACAAAGAGATCAGGATGCATACAAGTTATTTTTCTATTTGCCACATCCTTTGGAAACCTAACATTTTGATGTGAATTAAATAATTTCCAGATAAACTATAAACTAATGGTAAGTTACAGCTTCTGCTACTACTGATGCTATTACTAAACTTTTATTTAGCCTCCACAGTGCTAGTTAACTTCTTTACTGTACAGAATCCAGAGATGACTTGATCATACACAGAAACCTAGTTAACTTCTTTGACACTGAAATGGTAGGATGGTTTAGTAAGGGAATGGCAATGCTATGACGAGTCTGGAATGGGGAGCTGCAGCTTGAGAACAAAAAGCTACAACTTTCATCCATTATTTTGCACATTATTCTATCAGAGCTGAATTGATCATTTCATCTAGAAACTGAAAAGTTTCATATATACGTAGAAACGTCTGCTCTTTGTTGTAGTTATCGTTTTATGTTTTAACGCATACAATGAAAAAGGTCCGGAGAGAAGCATCTAGAAACTTTTACAAAACTTTATGTACACTTGTGAATTTCCAATCAAGTGTGACATAATGTATATGTCCTGACTATGTGCCAGCATCATGGTGAAACATGTATTAAAACTCTAAGAATACAGAGATTAGCACCCAGATGGCACACAAATTTGTGAAGTGTTCCATATTTTAATAGGGACTGGCAGAGCAACTATTTTGCCTGCAGAAGGTCTCAGGGTCAATCCCTGGCATCTCCAGGTAGGGCTGGGAAAGACTCCTGCCTGAAACCTTTGAGAGTGCAAACAATACTGAGCTAGATAGACCAATGGTCTGACGCAGTATAAGGCAGCTGCCAGGCTCTCAGTATAGCCATCCGCCTTCCGCTACCAAGGGAGGTTGAGGTGGCCTCAGAGTTTTCAGCCGGGGGAGTTTTAAGGGTTACAGGCAGGGTTTGTTCCATTCACCAGCCCCATCCTAATGATGCTACTCCCAAGGCTCAGTCAGAATCCCAGGGCATCTTCCATGCCAAGTCCTCCTCCTGGACTGCCCCCCCCCCATCACTGGCCAGTCCTCCTTTAGCTAACTCCTGACAGCTGGGGCATGTCTCGTGAGATCTTGCCTTGAGAGTTCACGAGAACCATTGCCGATCCTGCAAAGCTATGTTGTCTGTTGATGGTGAGGCAACATCTTCCTACCGAGGTCAGTGTGAACGCTTCTAGGTGAGCATATTGGGAAGCCCTGACATGAAGCTTGCCGAGTTTACCCACAGTGGTCGGCTCCACCCTGGGGATGCCCCTACAGCAGTCAGTTCTTTTCAGTTAGTCAGTCAGCCAGCTTGTGTACGCTGATCATGACTCAACTGACATTCAGTGGGCTGATAAAGCAGCAGCTACTAACCACGATAGTCTTCGTAACCCACAAATACACTGCCAGTCAAAACACAGAGGTGCTTCACACAATTGGTGTGAAGCACTGGAGGGGGTTCTGTGGGGAGAGTGGACTTAGCCCACTCTCCCCACAGACGATCAAGAGGCAGCCTTGGATGGCCACACAACTGCCCACACAATCGGCTACCCACACAACTACTGGCTCCGTCACAGAGCCGGTGGGGGCTGCAGGGATCGGGGGCCACATGACCCCTTGAAATTTGAGGATGCCCCGCGTGAGCACGCAGGGCATCCTGGAGAGACCCCCGGGCCCGGGAGGCTGTTTGTAGCCTCCCGGTTGGGAGTCTACTCAAGTGTCACCGCGAGCCACAGCTACACATGAGCAAAAAGGTGAGGTTAACGGAACGCTCACACCATTAATCTTGTCTAAGGGGAGGGGTAATTAGGCAAGCTAGCTGCCTGGGGAGCATCGGGCTCGCCTGTGAGCCCGGTGGTTCCCACAATACCTGGAAAGCAGGCTAAGCTCCCTTAGCCCACTTTTCAGTGATCGTGAGAATAGCTTCACTTTCTTTCAGAGTATTGGAATTTTTTTTTAAAAAATGGATACGTGCTCAGTGTCAAGTTATTTTTTCTTCAACTTTCTTACCTTAAAAATTATGAATGGAAACATTTCATATTGGATTCGTTCCAGCTACTGAAAGACTATTCGGCAAAATCTTACACCGCATGCAGCACAATCCTGAGCATGTTGTTTATCGAGGTTTACGTTTTACTGGCAGATATCCAGATGAATGTGTAGCTGTAGCACAAATCGCCTGTTCTAGTGAGTTGTGCTAAGTCTGGTGCTGATGTTCCAGACCAGCTTTGCACTAATGCAACAAGGTGTAGAACCTGTGGCATGCCTCATACTGTAGATGATGCCTTAAAAGACAGAAGCGAAATACAAGTTATACCTGTATTTACTCCAAAGAAAGAGGATTCTGAATTTAAGATGATGAACCCATATTTAACAGAAAAGAACTGTGGGTGGGATCTTGTCATGGATTTGGGTAAATTTGGTATAATCTGCAGAAAACTACTGTACAAGATGACGACATCATTTATATACTGCTTTTCAACAAAAGTTCCTAAAGCAGTTTACACAGAAAAATATAAATAAATATAGGTGGATCCCTGTCCCCAAAGGGATCACAATCTAAAAAGAAACATAAGATAGACACTAGCAACAGCCACTGGAGGGATGCCGTGCTGGGGCTCGATAGGGCCAGTTGCTCTTTCTCTGCTCAAGAAAGAGAATCACCACTTTTAAAAGGTACCTCTTTCCAAATGTCCCTGTGACCTTGTGCAGCCATGTCTTGCATTAGAGCAATTTTGTTGCACTAGTGTTTTGTTAATCTGGACAACAGCCACTGAGTTCAGTTGGACTTGTTTTCTTGTAAGCATCCAAGGACAGCAGCCTTGGAGTAGGAATATTTAGCGCTGCTCACAGAAGTCTCACTTTTCTTGTTAAATTCCCTTAAAATTCTTCAGATGATTCCCCTGAGGCAAAATACACAAAATTTGCTTCGAATTTCCCTTTTGTTGACAATTGGTGGCAGCTGAAGGATGTGGGGAACCCCCCTGAGAAATGCTGTTGGTCTTATCAAAATCCCCTCGAAAAGTTTTACCTGATGAGGAACCCTGAAATTCTCTTTGGATTTCCCTTGAGGCGAAATTTTGGTGCCAAGTCAAACCTAAAGGGAAGACTAAGTCTAAAATGCTGGAATGTTTCCAGAGACAAGAAAAAATCCCATAATTGTGGGGCAACTAAGTAACACCTTTCGACATGCTCTCATTATTTTTATTGTCATCATGTACTATTTCTAAAGTGCTTAAAGCATGCTTACCACTGCACAAAGCATTTTTAAAAGACCAAGGCCCTGCCAAAAAGTTTGCCATCTAATAGACTGATACAGAAGGGGAGGATGGCAAGGAGAACAATGTTTAAAAAGTAGTTTTAAGGAAAAATTTAGGACTTGAATGATGAGAAGAATGTGAGATTTGGAATAATTTAGTGTGCACACATGCTCAGTATTTATTTTTAAGCCTAGTCAAACAATCATCAGTGCCAGGGTAGGAAGAATTCTTCTCTTGTTTGCAAGATTGGGTGAATTCATGAAAATCCCTCCTAAACAGGTTGCTCAAAGGTGGGTAGCCCAGCTTTTGTACCCTGCTCTTAACCATGGTAGTAGTAGAGGAGAGATGTCCAACCTTGCTTTTCTGGTGGAAACAATTGACAGTTGGCTACAGAGGTTACCAACCATGGATATGCCACTCTGTAAAGCATACTCTATAATCCTGTAGCTGAAGATGCTTTAGCATGGCTGGGCCCATCTCCTGCTCCTTCATAGCCAATCAGAGGGCAGCTGCTGATGTAATGGGACTCTCCAATGCAAAGCATTCTGGGAGGACATGCTACACCTCAGAGAAACTTCCATGCTTGTACCTCCTAATTTCAACAATACCTGACTTAATTGTGTGTTTCCTCGGCTTGCTGACTAAAACAGTGGTTCTGCTTGTGTGTTGCTGCTGAGGTAAAAGCTCTTTAACCCTCCAACCCACCTACAAATGGTTGTGTGAACAGGCCATTTGTGTTTCAAGCACTAAGAGAAATTAAGGTTGTTATCACAACCATAACAGGGACAGGGGAGGGTGGGCAGATGGAAGGCAGGATTGAACCTACCCTTTCGGCATGCCAGCATGCACCCACACAATTTGTGATGCTCCTGGCAGTGCAGATTGCTGGAGACCAGAAAAGTGAGTCCTCTCCACCAAAAACGGTTAATCGAACAGCCCGGGTGAATGGTCAGCACCCCAATGTTTGGACTTTCTGGGGGAATTATTAGGTCTTAAGGGGGCAGCTCCACATCAGTTTTAATTTGGGCAAATGTTTGGACTCAAGAAATGACTGGACTGAGACAAGTGATCAGCAGGCCGACCAAGCTGCTGGTGATTCCAAGATGTATGTGGATTGCGAGAGATCACAAGGAGCACAACGGAGTCCCAAGTAAGAGGCACGAGGGAGCACACTGCAGCCTGAGCACACACACAATCCCAAACTGAGGGTTGGGGCTGCGCTCGTGCCCTCTAACCCCAGTTAAGAGCCAGGGTTAAAAGTTTGGCTAGCAGGGGCAGAAGTACTGGGATCGGGAGCTATCCCAGCCCTCCAAATGAGCAGCCCAATTGAGGCTGGGCTGCCCTAGCCTTGGTTGGGCTGCTCGTGTGAATAGCCTCATTGAATATTCTCTGCAGCCTCAAATATTAGTTTTGTAAACTCTCGACTCTGAATGGAACCTAGGCACATGTCCAAAACATCTGCATCTCCATGGATAGGTACAGGTAGACTAGGAGGGCAGTCAGAATAACATCTATATTTGGCAGATGTTCAGCCATTTTCAGGTCTCACTAGTTTTCTCTTTCTTCTCCTGTTCGCTGAAGTCACATGAGAACCCACGGAGATTTAAAATGATTTTAAAATAGCATATTAAAAGCTGGGCTGACAACTAAGAAGTTGCTGTGGATCAAAACCAACTGCTCATTATAGAGCAGAGACAGATTTGAGAGAGATGAAAAGTGATTAGCACTGAAAATGTTTTTTTTTGTTTAAAGCCAGGTAACAATATATTCTTTCCACCACATCCTCACTACAGTCCTGTGAAGTTGGTCTAAGAGATTATGGCTTGCGAAGTGAGTTTCACTCCTGGAAATCAATTTGAACTCCCTACACGCAGAAAGATAGCATGTAAGGGAGCCTAGTATTTTGTTGCTGCTTCCCTTATAAACAGAAATAAATCTTCTGTAGATTTAACTAAAGGTTTATTCAGAAACAACTCCATTGTCTCCTTCTCCCCTTCTCTCCCTTTTTCTTTCTGCCTCCACCTTCCGCACTCTCTTCAGAATCTCCACCGGGACAAACTTCTTAACAACAAAACATGAAAGATTACTAGACAGAATACAACATACATCCTAGCCTTTTTTCTTGATGTGCTTTTTTTCTATGTGAGGGAGCTTTGTTTCAACAGAGAGCGCTTAAATAAACAACCACCACTTGCATTCTTTAGCAGCACACTCCAGAAAAGCTGAGTACATATCTTATCCTCCTTCTTGTTTTGATTTTAAATTATTATCAGCCTAAACAGGAACATAGGAAGCTGCCTTAAAATGAGTCGGACCCTTAGTGCATCACTGACTGGGAGTGGGTCTCTACGGGTTCATGAAGAAGTCTCTCCCAGCACTACCTGGAGATAACAGGGTGCCTATTCACACACTCACTGGAAACCAGCCCGGCTCCCACTGCGCATGTGAACCGTTGGTTGCTGTGCAGCTCCCGCCGGCAAACCCGCTTAATTCCCCCCACCCTTAAAGCGAGCACTCCACTAACCCCATTGCTTTGATCGTGTGCCACCACGGCATGGCTTCGCGCCGTGGCAACTCATGAGAAGACCCCCCCCCAAACAGGAGGCTATAACAAGCCTCCTGGTGTCGGGGGCTCCCCAGAATGCGCACTAGTGTGGGGCATTCTGGGACTTTAGGGGGCCATGCCGCCTCCAATCCCTGCTGCCCCAACCAACTCCATGATGGAGCCAGTAGTCATGTGGGCGGCCAATCCAGCCACCCAGGGCGAGCTGCCTGCTCATCTACGGGGAGAGCGGGTCAAATCCGCTCTCCCCGCAGAGCCCTCTTAGGCTCTCCACACTGCGCATGTGGAGAGCCTTAGCGATTGAACTGGAACCTTCTGCATCCAATAAGATGCTCTACTACTGAGCTACAAACCCATCCCCTAAGGGGAATATCTTACAGCAGACAGCGCTCACATGTAGTCACCCATCCAAATACAAACCAGGGAGACCCTGCTTAGCAAAGGGGACAATTGATGCGCATATATCACAAGACCCGCTCTCTTCCCCAAGTAAGCTAGCCTAGGACTGCAGCCATAGTTCGAAACAGATAGATCCTAAAACAAACAAAATCAAATAAAAATAAATAAATGCAGTGATGGATACCAAACTGACTCTGTAAAAGGAGCCAAGACAGCTAGAGAAGAGCAAGCTAGATCTTGTTCTATCTCATCAGCAAAACTGTCAGCTAAATTCTCATTGCAACATTTTTATTATAGCTGATGATTTATTAGTTCTTCTTCTTCATCATCTTTTTTTTTTAATGTGGCCTAGACCAAGACAGGGATGTGCTTCAAAAAATAAACATGAACACATAAAATTCACCAATAATATGACCTTCCTGACCCCATCATAATTGCCCCCCCCCAATTATTTTAATAACCCATAATAACTACACATCCATCTACAAGGGGAGATAAATGAAAGATCTTAAAGAGCACAGGTTTATTTAATTTCCCCAACCTTACTTGCATTCCCAACATTGGGCGTTTTGAAAAATCAACTTTAGAAATACTTCAGATAATGAAGGGTTTTGGGTTGATATTCAGAATGTCTCACAGTGCTTTATACAGCAAAAAGGCATCATATGGGACTTGATATTGCCTAGGAGGACCTGAAACTGGACTTCATCGGCTACGTGTATGCGAGACTAGGAGCCCTTGCTTATGAGCAGAGAAAGGGCTCTGGCGGGGTGAGGGGAGGAAGCCACAAAACACTTACCTCCCCTGCAGACGAGCAGGTCCTTTCCTCTGGGTGGGCAGATCACCCGCCCAGATGATCACTGGCTGCTACCAGTTGCTCCAAGGGTCTGGGTGTCAGGATGCATCACCCACGTCCTGGAGCTCATGTATTATGTGGATCCTCCCTCCCCTCCTTGAGTGTGTTATCTGCAGCTGCAAGCAGCCACGGCAGAGAGACGATCAGTAAAACAGGGTTAAGGGAGTGCTCGTTCCTTTAAGCTCATTTTAAGGGGAGGCTTCGTAGGTAGGTTTGCTGCTGTGGTGCCACCAGGATCAGCCCAACCCTGGGGTTTCAAATGCGCATGCAAAACTGGGCTGGTCTCCCTTAGCCTGGTTTTGCACCCGTGTGTCTCTAGGAGTCTCTAGGAGTCCTATCTAAGAGCAGTATGTTAAGTATTCTAAAGAGCGAATATATATGCTCCTGTAAAACATGCAGTTGGAAATATGGCACCTGGACAATTCCATATACAAACTACGGACTGCAAATATCTATATGCCACTTTTCAACAAAAAGTTCCCAAAGTGGTTTACATAGATATAAATAAATAAATAAATAAATAAATAAATAAATGAATAAATAAATAAATAAATTCAAACAAAGGGCTCACAATCTAAAAAAGAAACATAAGTTAGACACCAGCAACAGCCACTGGAGGGATGCTGTGCTGGGGATGGACAGAGCCAGTTGCTCTCCCCCTGCTCAATAAAGAGAATCACTACTTTTAAAAGGTGCTTCTTTTGCTCAGTTAGCAGGGAAACTTGTGTTATAAGCACATATAGCAGGGGAACTTGTGTTATAAGCACATATGTTTCCCATATTTAGGTGAAATCAAGATAGATGTATTCTAAATAAAGGGGAGTGGCTTGCCAGATAGGATTTCTGACCCACTTTCAGCACTGTCTGCAGATTCAGTAAGGTTCTCCATATGAGCAGGGCTTAACCTGTTCTCCTCGCACATGAGCAGTCAGCTCACCCTGGGTGGCCAGATCAGCTGCCCACACGATTATCAGCTCCATCATGGAGCCCGTTGAGGCAGTGCGGATCGGGGGACTTCTGGGTCCCATAAGTCTCTGCATGCCCTATGCGAGTGCAAGCGGCACACTGGGGAGCCCCCCCCATTCTGGGGGGTTGTTGTAGCTCCCAGTTGGGGGACTACTCAAGAGTTGTGGCAGCGTGGAGCTGCACTGCTGCAACATAGAGCCGCGCTGCAGTGACGCAGGATCTGAAAAATGGGGTTAGCTAAGCATGTGCTCCGCTAACCTCATTTTAGAGGGGAGGCATTTAGGCTTGGTGCTGGGAGCTGTGCGGTAGGGATGTGCACAAAACTGGCTTGGCCTGTTTGGTTTGGATTTGAACCAGCTCCAAACCACAGTGGGTGGGTTTGGCTTTGGTTTTCTTCGAAACCTCCCCCACACCCAGTTCAGTTTGAATTCAAACCCAGTTCGAACCAGTTATAAAAGGTTCTACATAGGGTATAATGGGGACTCGAACAGGCCCATTACTCTCTATGTAGAGCACCTAGGGGCACAAAACTGGGGTGGCTGGTAGGCACCCAGTGGTGCCAACCACCCACTGAACCCCAAAGCAATCGGGCACTCTTATGATATTTAATGAATTTTTGAAGATTTTTCCAAATTTTGCATTTCTTCCTTAAGGTAGGGGATTTGAAGCAGCCCCATTCCCCCCTTTGGGTGGTACCAGGGCACCCCAAAATGGGTCTGGGGACACGGTGGGTTGTACCACAACTCCCTCTAGGCATCCCCAAGCCGCTGGGGTTCATGGTTTTCCCCCCAGGGAAAAACACATGCACAGCAAGTCCAAATACAAATTGGATTCTTGGTGGCTGTATGCGTTCTCTCACTGAATCCCTATCAAGATCTCTCCATACACACACACACACACACACACACACACACACCAGAAAAGATACTCTGATATAGATAGACTTGTTAAAAGGACAGTAACAGGTAAAAAAATCCTGGGTGTGTGTGTGTGTGTGACTATGAATCCCACTGGCTTGGGATTGCCTGGGGGGACATGTGACACAACCCACCGTGTCCCCAAATCTACTTTTGGGTGCCCTGGAACCCCCCAAAAGGTAGAATGGGCCAGCAGGGCTCCCTCAAATTCCCATTATTCCCTATGGGAGAAATGCAAAAATTGGAAACATCTAAAATTACAGAAGTGTCGGATTGCTTTGGGGTTCAGTGGGTGCTTGGTACCCCTGGGTGCCCACCACCCACCTCAGTTTTGTGCCCCTAGCAGGCCACCATACCAACACACAGTGACACAACTAAGAAGACAACCAACTGGAAACAAAAAAAACCACCACAGAAAACCTGCTGCTGTCCCTGCACAACTGGGACCAAACCAAACAACAGCACAGACTACACAACAACAGCCACAAACCAGCAAGACCGAACTAGACAGCGCAAGGCAGTAAAACCAACCTGGCACACAAACTGCAAAGAAAGAGGAGCAAAGCAAAAACACACCGGACCGGGACTCGCGATCCGTGAGACCCGGTTTGGGGTGGTGAGAGGGAAGGGAGCCCTGGGCGGCCGGATCGGCCGCCCAAACGATTGCCAGCTCCGAGATGGAGCCGGCAGGGGCTGGGGAGCTTGGGGGCCGTGTGGCCCCCGGAAGCCCCAGTATGCCCTTCGAGCGTTCAGAGCATACTGGGGAGACCCCCGGAGCTGGGAAGCAGCTTTTCACCTCCCCTCAAGCCACACCGTGGCTACTCACGATTCTAAAAACCAGGTTTGCGGAGCGCTAGCTCCGCAAACTTGGTTTTTTACCAGGGGTTCTCAAGCGGGTTACCCTCTCCAGAACCGCCGGGCTCGTAGCCGAGCCCAGTGGTTCTCACATAAAGCAAAAATCGGGCTAGGTTCTCCTAGCCCAATTTTTGCTAATCGTGTGAATGGCCCCACCAAGACACTGACGGAGAACTTAAAGTAACACGCACCTGTTTCTACATGTGCAATGCATGCCTTTTGCCTGTGAGGAAAGAAACACCTCAGAGTGTCTGGTCCACCACATCTTTGCTGGAGGTTGAACGTGGTCCTTGAGAGGGTAGTGTAGTCAAGCGCTAGCAGCTGGAGTATACGGCAGAAGCCAGAGTTCTCGGCCACCTGAAAAAGCTGGTTGTGAGTGGCCATCGTCTCCCCTATGAGGTGTGTGAGTAGATGTGGGTCCACATGACCAGGGCTCTTCTTGCCCAACGACTGTGTCCACCGCTTCAGTGGCAGCGTGCCCTGCTTCATGGAAGCTGGAGCACTGCCCTTGTCAGCACTAGTCGCAGGCACACGAGGCGCACCCGTGCTGCCAGAGGAGTCAAGGAGATCCAGGTGATACCATGGCATGTGTCGCCACATGGAAGTTGTCCCCAGATGCTTAGCATCTTTGCCCCAACTGACCTGTGCCCAGCAGTGGATACAGCAAGCAGAGGTTGGGCTTGAGGGACCTCAATCTTGAGGGACCTCAAATGCCACCAAACACCACTTGAGGGACCTCAAATGCCACCAAACACCACTGCTCTGGGTGGCTTCTGACGCCCTGTGTGCCGTCTTGGGCCTCGAGGGCCCAAGAATGAATGAAATTCCAGACGGTAATAATTCCAGAATGAATGAAATTCCAGGCAGTGGACCTAGGGGGGCTGCTGATGCTCACCCACTGCTGTCACCCACCCCCTTCCATCCTGCGTGGAAACACATTTGTTACATGCAGGCCAACAACCCGTGGAATATTTTGGTTTATTGCTGTTATATCAATAACTGGAGAACAAAAGAAAGAACTCTGTGGTAAGATAGGAGGTTTTCTTCAGGGAAATATGGCCAACAAAAGTAGGTGAGGAACTCAAACAAAAGAAAGAACTCTGTGGTAAGATAGGAGGTTTTCTTCAGGGAAATATGGCCAACAAAAGTAGGTGAGGAACTCAAGCTTGACTGAAATGGAAAGACTGAAGAATGGGGGAGAGGGCATCACATGTTGGTTAAACCAACTTATGAAGAACAGCCAGCGCACTCTAGTTAATTAGAGAAGGCTTTTTTCCCCCTCTGTGAAGTTAGTACAAGATGGATTATTATTAACAACATGCAGAAAATGTTAAATTAGTTTACTTAACCAATAGCCCCTTCACTTCATCTTTTTTTTTCCTCCTAGGAGTGACATTAAATGCATTTCTTTTGCTCCATTCAATTAAATCCAGTTCTCTTTAATTCAGTTTTACAAAATCAGTGTGAGTCTTTAAAGCAGCTAGCTTTCTTCTTTCCAGATAAAAAAATAAAACAAAGGGAAACCTGACCTTGCTAGGTTGGATGACTGGAGGAAAAACAATCCATGCATTCATTCAAACTCAGGCAATATTTTAGAATTTGAAATCTAGATTTGGAGATGCTGATTAAAATGTGCAATAAATCTGTGCCCATCTCAGTCACTGTGGCTCTAGTTAGAGTACTGCAGGACTTATAAACTGTGCAAAAAGTATTAACATATCTTAATTCCTCACGGCCAAGTAGAATAATGGGATTTATGAGAAGGAAAAAACTGAGTTTGAAAATTGACTTCTTAGTTTCACTTTCAGTTGTAAACATTTGACAGCACAAGCCAGATGTGTAGTCCGATGCACAGATCAAATACATTTACCTAAGCTCTTGCAAACTCACTCAAAGCTTATACTGAAATTTTTAAACCTGGAATTTAAAGTGCAAAATCTGAATTCCAACACATAGATATTTTTTAAAATTGCAAAATTGAGACATAGCAGCTCTTCTCACAATCAGTGAGAAGAGTTCCGGGGCAGTATGTGGGGAAGGCGTGTTTAACTTCCCTTCCCCTCAGACGATCTCTGTTCCTACCCTTGGTGGGCGGATCGCCCACCCAGACAGCGGGGGGCTCACCTGGCAGCACCAGTAGGAGTGTGCACGGACCGATTCGGAGGCCATTCTACTGGCCTCCGAACCGGTCCGGACATGGGGTGGTTTTGGTTCGGGAGGGTTTGTGTCAGGGGTTCCATTAAGGGCGGGGGGGGGGCTTTACTTACCCCTCCCGCCCTTTCCAGTTTTTGCGCCGTAAGTACCATAAAAAATGCGGGCTGCAGGATCCCTCTCCGCCCGCTTCTATTCTCTTCGATGGCTCCGCGCTCGGGCGGGCGGCAGCTGCCGCCACTGAAGCCCCCTCGAGAAGCCCCCTCAAAGCTCTTTCGGTACCTTAAATCTCGCCCGGACCGAGTCTGACCGCACTCGGGCGGGCGGCAGCGAGATGTCCTTCCGCCCGCCCGCTCCCTTCCCTGCCGTCTGCAAAGTGCAGGAAGCCTTCTGTGCACGTGCGCAGAAGGCTTCCTGCACTCAGCCTTCTGCGCGCGCACGCAGAAGGCTTCCTGCACTTTGCAGACGGCAGGGAAGGGAGCGGGCGGGCGGAAGGACATCTCGCTGCCGCCCGCCCGAGTGCGGTCAGACTCGGTCCGGGCGAGATTTAAGGTACCGAAAGAGCTTTGAGGGGGCTTCTCGAGGGGGCTTCAGTGGCGGCAGCTGCCGCCCGCCCGAGCGCGGAGCCATCGAAGAGAATAGAAGCGGGCGGAGAGGGATCCTGCAGCCCGCATTTTTTATGGTACTTACGGCGCAAAAACTGGAAAGGGCGGGAGGGGTAAGTAAAGCCCCCCCCGCCCTTAATGGAACCCCCCACCCCAGTGCCGAACCGCAACTCCGCGGTTCCGTGCACACCCCTAAGCACCAGGCCTTGGGCTGCCGGAACACGCCGCACATTGCTGTGCCCCCTAGATCTCCAGTAATGCACTGTGTGAACGTGTGGTGCCTTATTGGGATCCCCCTATCCCCAAGGGCTGGCACAAGATCAAAAAAATGAAGTTAAGGGAGCACTCGCTCCTTTAACCTCATTTTAGAGGGAGGCTACTTAGGTGGGTTTGTTTCTGTGTGACCTCCGAGATCAGGCCCAATCCCAGTGGTTCAAATGCACCTGCAAAACTGGGTGTGCTCCCTTAGCCGGGTATTGCACACATGTGTGAATAGCCTCCTCGAGTGTGAATTGGGTTGAGGCTGAACTATTTTGTTCTAGTGGGAGAAATGCTAATGAGATATGAGGAAAGCACTGTTACCTATGATGACACAGGCTTCTTTCAATTGCTCTTTACGACTTTGCATGTTGCAGCACCAGCTGCACAGCGACTGTGAAAGGTCTGCCAGTGTATACAGTACTCATCATCACTTCTTTGTTCAGTTTATATAATTCAAGAATAAAATATCTGCCCTTAGGGAGAAATGCTGGTACACACAGTTTCCAACTGTCCAGCAAGGCCGGCTGTCCTTACCTCCAAAGACGGAGTGGAGACGAGAGCTGGTCTTGTGGTAGCAAGCATGACTTGTCCCCATAGCTAAGCAGGGTCTGCCCTGGTTGCATCTGAATGGGAGACTTGATGTGTGAGCACTGCAAGATATTCCCCTCAGGGCATGGAGCCGCTCTGGGAAAAGCAGAAGGTTCCAAGTTCCCTCCCTGGCTTCTCCAAGATAGGGCTGAGAGAGATTCCTGCCTGCAACCGTGGAGAAGCCGCTGCCAGTCTGTGAAGACAATACTAAGCTAGATAGCCCAATGGTCTGACTCAATATATGGCAGTTTCCTATGTTCCTATGAGTGGTGAGAGGGCCCAAGGCAACAGGGATGGGTGGCAGCTGAGGAGAAACGGAGGAAAAACTGGACTCAGTTCCAGTGGAGGAGGAGCTGAGCCCTGATAAGACCGAAGGGGAGGCATGGAAGAATAACAGCAGCAGCATGCCTCCCGAAGGGAGGGGGTCTGAGCAGGTGGAAGGAGAAGTGGGAGAGGCATTGGCAACAGCTGTAAGGGGTAATCAATTACAGGTAATAAAGAGGGGCATTGGCCCTGTAATTGGGGGCGGGCAATGCATAGCCTGTGAGGAGGCATATAAGGAGCCAGCCAGGGATGAGAAGGAGGCTGGTGGAGAGCGTCAGGGGCCCCCAGAGAGGGGCAGACATAAGGAACAAGCAGCCTGGGACAGAGGAGGCAAAAGGTGACGCTCAACCCCCTCCCTGTCCCTGCTCTGAAGCCGGTCCCAAAAAGCCTTTTCAGGCTGGGAAAAGGAGACAGGGACGTGTAGCCAGATACCAACCCAAAAGGACAGCTCACCTTTTAAAACGGCAACAACAGGTTGGCCATTTGTGAACGAGTAAATCAAGCCCAAATGATGTGGCTAATTCACACCAATTCTTTTGCATAAGAATATAAAGGAAAATTATGCCAGATTAGACCAAAGGTCCAGTCTAGGCCAGTAATTCGCTTCCAACAACCATCAGCTGGAAGCTTGTAAAGCAGGGCATAAAGGCCACGGCCCTCTCCTGGTTTGTCTCCAGTATTTGGTATTTGCAGGTACAATATCTCTAAATGTGCCCAGTGCTCAACAGTCAAAGTGCATATTCCAAGACAATCAGAGCTACCTCTATACCAATGTATGATGCAATTGTGGTCCCCTTTCTTGAAATGGGAGTCTCTGCCCCATGCAAATATAATGAGGCTCTTCTCACAACCAGCCGAAACTGGGCTAAGGGAGTCCAACCCGGTTTCGGCGGGTCATGTGATGCAACAGGAGCCATGCAGCTCCTGGCAGCAAGCCCACTTAATTGCCCCCCATTTCTCTACTCGTGTGTTGCTGTGGTGCAGCTCCATGCCACGGCAACTCATGCGTAGACCTCTGATGGGGAGACTGCAACAAGCCTCCCTGCACTGGAGGGGGCTCCCTAGATTGCCCCACACACTTGTGTAGGGTATTCTGGGACTTCTGAGGGCCTGGAAGCCCCCAATCCCCTCCACCCCAACCAGCTCTGTGATGGAGCCAGTGATCGTGTGAGTGGCCAGTCCAG
Organism: Hemicordylus capensis; assembly: GCF_027244095.1. NCBI lineage: Eukaryota > Metazoa > Chordata > Lepidosauria > Squamata > Cordylidae > Hemicordylus > Hemicordylus capensis. The sequence continues at coordinate 27,352,489 of NC_069657.1, read as the reverse complement.
CACCCAGGACGAGCTGCCTGCTCACGTGCGGGGAGAACAGGTCAAGCCTGCTCTCCCCGCAACCCCGCTGCAGGTTCTCCACGCTGCTCGTGTGCAGAGCCTTAATGCCTAATCATGGCTAGCCCCAATGAAGGTCTGTTGCCTTAGTCCATGTTAAGATTCCAGACATAAACAGACAAATGCTATTTTTACTTGCTGAATTAAGCCTTGCACTTAGAGACGCTACATGGGAAAACGCTAGTTAAGACCTGCTTGTCACCTTGCAAGCAGAGATCATGGCCTGGTTCACACAATCATTGGATTCTAGGTTGAATGTGAGTTACTGACATTAGAGTGCGCAAGCAGAAGCACCGAATGTGTGGGGCATTAGACCAATGGGATCAAACCCATGGGGTACAGTGCTCTGTTGTTTCTGAGGTATTCTGAGTGTGGATTCTATGATAGCAAATTAGAGTGGATTCATGGTGTTTCATTGAAAATCTCATTTGCTATCATAGAATCCACACTCAGAATACCTCAGAAACAACAGAACCCTGTACCCCATGGGTTAGAAACCCATGGGGGTGGTTGGCACCCTATGTGCACTACACTACCACTCGCTCTGGGCCACCCCAGCACCCCCCAAGTGCACTTATGGGGCTGCTGAAAGCTCCATGTATACCCTATGAGGAAAAAGCTTAAAGATGCATAATCTTCAACAATTTACCAAAAATCAGCCCTCTGCCCAAATCCTTTGAAAAAATTCAGGTAGCTTTCTTGCCTCTACCTGGCACAACCACCAACCCCACACTGCTCTAGGCCACCCCTTTGCCCCCCACGTGAAGCTATACATCTGCTGACACCTCAATGCTTCTTTATGGAGAAAAACCTTAAAGACACGTAAAATTCAACAAAAATCAGCCCTCTGCCCAATCACTCTGAAATTGGGGTGGTAGTCTCCACCCATTAGGCACTACCACCCCACCCCACTATTTTTGCCCAGATCCCAAGCTATGCCCCCGATCTCCCCCAAAGACACTAAAACTTCAAAAATTCCCCCAAAATCAGCCCTTTGCCCAATTCCCCTGAAACTTGGGTGGTAGCCTCCACCCATTGGGCACTACCACCCTACCCCACTATTTTGCCCCTGGGACCCATTTTTCCTACCCGAATCGATTCAGATTTGGATTTAATCCGAATCCGAACCAAATCGGGGTGATTCGGGAAGCCCATATTTGGGCACAGAACAGAACAGGGGTGATTCGGTTCGGGTCCTGAACCGAATCACTGAAAACCCAAATTGCACATCCCTAGTAGACACACACACACACATAAACGGGGGGGGGGGTTGGCTTTACATATCACCTTCCAGAGACAAATGTGACCAAAACCTAGGGCCGAAGGTAGAAATGCAAAACCAAGAGGCAGCAATATAATAAGAAAATATATTGTGTGGCTTTACATATCAACAGATCCTTGATATGCCAAATGAGCCAGCAAATCCACAGGTAGAATGTGTAAAAAAATAAAAGTCTTAATGAAAAACATGAGCGATCAAAATGAAAAGCCGAAAGCAGATGGGATGCTTCATGGTCATCCCATGAAATTGATTGCCAGGAAATCTAGGAGCAACAAACTGAAGTACTTTTTCACACAAAGCACAATCAACTTGTGGAATTCTCTGCCACAAGATGTGGTGACAGCCAACAACCTGGATGGCTTTAAGAGGGGTTTGGATAATTTCATGGAGGAGAGGTCTATCAACGACTACTAGTTGGATGACTATAGGCCACCTCCATCCTCAAAGGCAGGATGCCTCTGAGTACCAGTTGCAGGGGAGTAACAGCAGGAGAGAGGGCATGCCCTCAACTCCTGCCTGTGGCTTCCAGTGGCATCTAGTGGGCCACTGTGTGGAACAGGATGCTGGACTAGATGGGCCTTGAGCCTGATCCAGCACGGCTGTTCTTATGTTCAGATGAGAAATGAGCAGCACCCTTGCACCCTTGTGGGTTGCAACCTCGCACATGAACTTGCATTGAAAAATTCTAAAAAAAAAAAAAATTACATGAGCGGCAACATTATTTCAGGAATGGGTGGAAAGGAGCTGAGAAATCAGTAAATCCAAGTGAACCATCCAGACCACACCGTGCTGCAATGCATCAAACACGGGGCATGCCTCCACATAATGGAAAAACAAAGCACTTTTCTGCAACAGTTTTACAACATTATAGGGCAAAAACGTATCAATAAAACCCGAATCAAGTCATCGGAAATATGGACGGCACCCTGGTGACAGTGCAGCAACCGTGATGTCACAACATGACGAATGCGGAGGGGCGCTTAATGGACACGGTGTGAAACTATTGCAGCGTGTAATCTGGAAAACGGCCTAGTTATATTCTATGGGTTTCCTCCCCCCACACTTAGTCAAAAATAGAATTTGTAGAATGCATGGGTAAAGCTCTAGGCACCAAGAAATAGACACACACAGTCTCTAACACTATCTCTGCCTCTCCAGCCCCCACCCCCCTCACAAAATCCTTGAAAAGCTGTCAGCTTTGCAATGTAAATGCTTACAGGCTTCCTTGTATTTTCCCCCCGCCTAATAACTTTGGATAACTTCCTGTTTACTGTCAGCGCATCTAATGCATATGTCAGGCCACTGGAGCATCGACAAGATATATGCATTAGACACACATTGATAGCAAAAAGGAAGTTACTTGATTCTGACAGGCCAAGAAAATTACCCACAAGTAGTAAAATATATGGCTGCTGTGTGACTGTGTTTGGCTGCAGAACCATGTATCACATGGAGATAACATGAGAATTAAGGGAGGGCGGAAGACGCAGGGAATGCAGATCCAGTTATCTTGTCCCTGTGCCCATACATTAACATGCGCACCTGCTTTAATCCCATCTACACCTTGGCACGCTGTTAAGCTACTCTTTATTGTTACTGTGCATTATTATTTGCAACGCTCATCCTCACCTGCACAGCCAGCCCAAGTGTATCACATTATTATTATTTTTTCTTTGCAGGGATTAAATGAGCCAAAGTTGGGTGAATTTAATCTTTACAGTGACTTTTCAGGACCTGAAATCCTTCATATCATTTTCAACACTTTCCCCCCATCATCTCATCCTTCTTGTCCACTGTATCCCAATGATATATACACAGCTGAGGTTACAGGGGCCTGATGCACGACAGGCTGAGAAGCCTGTGATTAGAGCCCTGGAATGACAGCAAAGCACGATCTATTCTCATCTCTGCTAAAGAAAAGCCTCATGCACTTTGGATGTAACACTTATACTTTCTGATCCCATGTTCCCATCTCAATTCTGCATTTCTCCCTTCATCCTACATGAGAGAAACTCATCCTGATCCAAAACATCTGCATCCATGCATCTGCCTCAAACCTTTGCCGTTCACACACACAACCCTTTCCTTTCGGTTTCAATAGTGCAGTGAATTAAGAAAAATACTAAGGAAGTGCTGGTAAAGCAAAGAAGCAAAAGGGGAATCCTCGCTGATTTCCCCTTTATAGCCGCTAGGACAGGTGAACCAGTCCACAAGTGAACCTACCCCTTAACTTGGAGCTTCGGAAGTCAAGTTATGTGTACTGTTTTAATTTTTTATTTAACAATTTCATATTTTATATTCAGTATTTGATTCCCCTGAAAAAGAAGATTGGAGACTGGCACATTTCCAAGAAGTAAGGGCATTATTGTATGTATACAACACCATAGTAAGAAAATTTCCAAACCAAACCAAGAAAGATAGAAACATGCTGTTTCCAGGGGTAGGTTCCAGACCTTGCCCAGACTACCAAAAAAATTCCGAACTCCAGAAAAACTTCATTAATACCCTGGAAAATGCAGACAAACTCAGACAAAATGATATAATCAGTTGTATTATATCCAACGTCTTTTATGTTTTGTTGTTTAGAAGTTTGTCCCAGTGGGGATCCTGTGGGGGGGGGGTGGAGTCAAAAAGGGAAAGGAGGAGGAGCAAATGGAGTTGTTTCTGAATAAACTCTTAGTTAAATCTATATAAGATTACTTGGTGTTCGTGAGGGAAGCATCTATAAAACACTCTCTCGTAGGAAAGCATGGGGAATGAGACCTCACAGACATAGGAAAAGGCTAGAGTCATAGCCTTTCAGGGGTGTATCTGGGGTAGGGCAGGCAGGGCACATGCCCCGGGCGCCACTTGAAGTGGGGTGCCATTTTGTAGAATCATTATTTAAAAAAAAAAAAAAGGCTGCCAAAAACAAAATGGCCACTGTGCATGCTCAGATGGCCTCTGTGAGGCCCTAGGCCATGCCAGGCCTTGCAGCGGTCATTTGAGCATGCACGGTGGCCATTTTGTTTTCAGCAGCCATTTTTTTAAAAAAAGATTATTTTAAAAAATGGCTACTGCACATGCTCAATTGGTCCCTGCGAGGCCCTAGAGGCCATTGTTGGGAGGGTAGACCCCCCACGGCCTTTAGGAAGCCCCTTGAAGGGGCTACAGGTTAAAAAAATAAATATAATATAAGACACTGTACACATATTCAGATTGGCACTATGTACAGAGAATCAGGGATTGTGAATAATGAGCTGAAGTTTATGAGCTAGGATTGTATTCATTTGCTCTTACTTTGCTTCTTGTGATAAGTGAGTTAAATGTGATGTCTTAATAATATGGCTATTAATGGTGAGTTTGTCTTTGAATCAGTGTGAAATCCTTAGTATTAAGGCCCACTGGGAGTTTCTTGCTCTCTTTCTCTCATTTTAAATGTCTTTCTGAAAGACTAGAATATATTCCAAGCAGTGACACAGTTTACTCTGCATATCCTTTAATTATTTTCAGAGTATCTGGGAAAAGTCAAATTCTCCATTTATTTTTAAAACTTATGTAATGGTGATGCTACAATACAAAGTAGAGAATTATACAGGCACTTCTGTTTTGTTTTCCAAGTACACCTCCACATAGTATTTGGGTATTTCATGAGCCCCAGAATACTGAAATTTGTAGTTTTCCAGCATTTTTTGGTCTGGCTACGTCCACTGCTAAATAGTTTTTGAAATATTAAAAGATTAACAAGCTTGACTTGTATTTTTGAGCTGATATTATGGTGAAGTTATCTGAAAGATGGGTGTCAGATGTTTGGACAGGGGGCGCAATTTCAGTGTTTGCCCTGGGCGCTATTTTCCCTAGATACGCCTCTGTAGCCTTTGTCACTGACAGTGGTGGTGGAGGGGGGAATACCTGCAAAAAATGGCAAACGTCACCCCTGCTGGCACCCAGGATCCTGCAGGAACACCTGGGAGGTCGATGGGATATCACAGGGAGGCCACTTGACTTCTGCCAATCTGGTGTATGTGGCAGCCATTTGAGTATGCAGCACAGCACGTAACTGCCATGCTGACCACTCAAATGGCCGCTGCACATGCACAGTGGCCAGTTTTGCTGAGAGAGTGGGGAGGCCTTCCTGCAGGACAATGGATCCTGTCAGCCTCCTGGACTCCCTGTAGGACAGTGGATGCCACCAGCAGTGACACTTGCCTTTTTAAACAGGTATTTCCCTCTGCCCTCACCCCCTCCACCCCGAAAATGCCATCACTGGTGGAAATTTTGCAAAGTTCAATCCGTTTCAATAGTATATTATATTTTCTGGACTGGCAGATAATGTTCTGTTTAATACAGAAGTCATTATTCTGCATTTGAAGATGACCAATTCCCTAAGGTAAGTGCAGGCAAAAAAAGAAGTGGATTCACATGGGTGGCTTTGTTTCAGAACTCACAAATTTTCTACAATGGGCTGGTTCAGATGTCACAGCAGCAAGTAAGGTGGTGGGAAATGACAGTTCCCACTGAGCATGCATTCCTGGCATGAGTCACAAGTGCTGTGCATTTCATGGTGGGTGAACTCAGAAAAGTGCTGAGCAGTACTTCCCTCCACCACCCAGCACCTGCCCCCACCCTCACTTCACATCTTGGTTAAGGATGTTGGGTGGCAGAGACAACTGCTTGGCAACCCAACATTTCCGGGTTCACATGTTATGAAATATGTGGCACTTGTGGCTTGTGCTGGGAGTGCACACTCAGCAGGAACTGCCGGTTCCCATCACCTTACTTGCCACCATGATGTCCGGGAACCTGCGCATAGATTAGTAGGCTAGCAGAAGGCAATGATGGGAAACTTACTGATGGCTTTAGCAAGGCATGGTAAGAGAGGGGCATGCATGGCGGCCTCCAAAATGGCCACTGCCATGGGGGTGAGGCCCAGAATGGACCGAAGACTGCCTGAACTGGGTGATTTGGAATATACTGGAGGCCAGCGGTGGAGCAGGGGACTTCTGGAGGGGACCTGTGGTCTCGTAGAAGCCCCTAGAGTGGCAGCAGTGAGTTCTATTTCTGTTTTTTTTAAAAAAAAAATACATAGAAATTATACTTGCAAACCCCTTGAACTGAGCTGGGCGTGGTAGTTTCAAGGTGCACAAAACCAAGCTTACCCAGTCCAGTTCCAGTCCAGTCCAAACGTGAACCGAACTGGGCAACCCAGTTTTGTGCACACCCCTAACAAGTGGTAATTCTCCTTCACAGTCAGATAATAGTTTGGAGATGCTAGATGGAAATTATTCATGAGTGGAATACAGTGTACTTTGCTGACATTTCCCTTGCTTTTTGAAGAGACTCTCTTGAGAATCTGGATACTATTGGTAATGTTTACATAGGTAGGTGGGGAGAGAGAGAGAGAGAGAGAGAATTACCTTGCTTCTTACTGGTTCCTAGCATTCCAACACAGTCTAGTCAGTGCGACCAAGAAACAAACCAGAATGTGGTTTTGTAGATAAAAGAGAAGGGCTATACAATATCAGTTCTAAATGGTCCCCACTAACTTCTATGGGACAGACTAAATGGGCTGAAGTCTGAAATGCAATTGCTGCGAGGGAAAATTGCTGCGTCTGACATATGGGTTATGGGTTACAGGTAAGTAGCCCCCACCCCAGTGGTATCTCCAAATGCAACCCTTTACTTTCCAGAGTAGTTCTGAGTATCTGCTTGGTTGGTTGGAACTAGATTCAGTAGCTAATTTCAGGTATCGAAAAGTGAGTTGTCATTTAGTGTACTGTAGATTGCATTTATTGAGATTTGCATAAATGCCAGCGGTGCTACCTGAAAGTGCTCTCATCTCATTCTGATTTATGGGTGTGTTTGTATCGCTCACATAATAAATCTTCTCTTCTAGGACACTTCTGTTCTGCTATTTATTGACCAAAGACAATTTGTGTTACGAATGTTTTGAGATCTTGCCAGATATGCACTAGGGAATAGTTGAGGGAAACATACAGAGCTTGAGCAGGGGAAAGCTATCACTACAGAGGAAACATTTTGGCATGACATTTTAGTGTGCTGTTTTATGAAAAGACGATCAAGATCTTTGTGTGCCTCTGTTTACTATTGAGTCAAATCAGAAAGAGCCCAATTAGCAGATAATTTAGACCTCGCAATATAAGGCTTGCAACAATGTGCTGCGTAGAAGAGAAAAGCTGTTTGATGAAGTCTGGTAGTTCCTTTCTCTGGAGCAAATGCATTTCAGCATAAGCTGTACATAATACAAGAGCCATGGTCCTATAGCAAGACCAAGGTTCCTCATACTTTGTCAAAATGGTCATCTGCTTTGCCTCCTTACTTTTAATAGTTGCATAGAAAATGGAATTTTGGAAAGTGCAGCTTGATGTGCAGAGGTAATAAAAAGCTCACCTGTTGGAATTATCTTATCTGCACAACTGTTAATGGTAGAGGAGTCCTATCCATCTCTGCTTCTGGTTGGCCTACTATTGTTTTTTGATTATAGATGAGTTCACACATAACATGGAATCTAAGGTTCTCCAGCCTGAGATATGGAAGAAACTTGAAATTGGCACTGCAGATGATCCCATACTTTGGTTTGTTAGAAGTAGCCACATTGTGCCAGAGGTATACTCCCTGTCTGGACCTCCCAGTGAGACCTTGGATGTTATCCCAGACTGCCTTTCACTGCCCTTCGACTAGCAAGCTTTCACAGCCACTGGTCACAATTAGAAAGGGGGCTGGCTTTCAACCAAACCAGAAGTTCATGAAGAGGCCTCTTTTCTCCTCCTCTACTGTTTGATGGACTTGCAGCATTCCTCTTCCACCTGAGCTGCGAGGGAGGTATAGCCTATCTACATCACTGCGGCGGGGGGGGGGGGGGCAGAGCTTGATTGATGGTCATGATTTTCCTGGTCTTATGATCCAGCGTCTCTAGCTCTGCCTGGGTCCAGTCTATTATTCCTGCAGTGTATCTGATAACAGGTATAGCCCAGGTGTTTATGCCTTGTATGGTGTTCCCGCCATTGAGTTTGGACTTTAGGATTTTTCTAACTCTCCTAATGTATTCACCTCCTATTTTTCTTTTAACTTCAGTGTGTGCGATGTTATCAGCCTGGAGAATGCACAAGTACTTGTAATTTTTTTTCTCTTCCAGGTTCTTGATCTTGCTTCCATTGGGCAGTTCTATTCCTTTGTTTTCCTTTTTTTACCTCTGTTCATCATTAATACAGCACACTTGTCTAGTCCAAACTCCATTGCTATATCGCTACTGAATATATGGACAGTGTTTAGCAGTGATTCGATTTCTGACTGGGACTTTCCATACAACTTCAGATCGTGTACAGCAGATGGTTGATTTTACTGGATGTTTTAGATGTTTGATGTCCGAGGCCTGTTCTGTTTAGTATTTGTGAAAGTGGAGTCATGGAGATTACAAAGAATGGAGGGGATAGTGAGTACCCTTGGAAAATACCTCTTCTAATGCTAACCTGTCCAAGTGTCTCGCCATTGATTGTTAACTGTGTACTCCACATGCTCATTGCTTTTTAAAATAAATATCTGAATGTTTTTGCTGACACCAGTTGTTTCTAAACATTTTAGTATCCATGTGTGAGGCAATGAATCAAAGGCCTTCTTGTAGTCAATCCATGTAACACTTAGATTTGTTTTTGTTCTCTTGCAATTTTCTAAAATCATTTTGTCAATCAGCAGCTGGACTTTTGTGCCTCTGGTGTTGGGGCAATTTCCTGTTTGTTAGTTAATAAGTGTTGCATCACTTCATCTGCTATTATTCCAGTTAATAATTTGAACATGGTTGGCAGGCAGGTTATCAGTCTATAATTACTTGGAACTGCACCTTTTGCTGGGTCTTTCATTATGAGATGAGTTTTCCCAGTTGTTAGACATTGTTCAATATCACCTCCTTGCAGAATGTGATGGAACTGTTTTGATAGTGGTTTATGAAGTCTTGTTAGGTGTTTAAGCCAAAAGCCATGCAGTTCATCGTCGCCTGGAGCAGTCCAATTTTTAATTTTCTTTGCTCTTTCACTTATTAATTCTGGTGTTGTTATTAGATCTTGCATTTGTTGGTTACATTTTTTGACTTCTTTCATCCAGCCTGCTTTTTTATTGTAATCTATTGGATTGTCCCATAATTTCCCCCAGAATTGCACTGTTTCTTCTGTATTTGGTGTTTCTAGGTTTCTTGCAGTTTCTCCTTCTATGCTTTGGTAGAAACGTCTCTGATTCGACTGGAATTGGAGATTCTGCCTGTGTTGCGTAGTTCTGGCTTCATATCTGCTAATCTTTTTTGACACTGCTGTTATTTGCTGCTTTATTATTTCCAGGACTTCTCTAATTTTCCTTGAATCTAGGTGGTATTTTTGGATCAGATACTGTTTGGTGTTTTCATTTTTCAGCTTCTTGTCTTTCATATCTTTCAATTTACTAGCATCTGATCTAAGGCTGGAGATTTTATTTTCTAATCTAATCTTCCATTTAGGTGATGTAGTGCTTTCTTTTTTCACAGGTCCACTGATCTTATATCCGAGCTCTTGTGTTGTTACTGTTGCTGCACTGTACATTAGTTGGTTTGTTTCTTGCAAATTATTGGTTGTTATTTCTGCAAGTGCAGCATTGACATCTTTTAATGCCTGAGCAAGTTGTTTTTTGGCAACTGTTTTTACAGCTGGAAGTCAAACCCTGGTGGTTGTTTGGTTCATGTGCTCAGTTATTTTTTGCTTTAGTTCTTGTTGCTTTTCTGTTAAATGGCATTTGGATTTTTGAGGTGAAGGCAAAGGGGAGGTTGCCTGGTTTTGATTTTGAAACAGTTCAGCAACAGTGGCATCCTCGATTTCCAACACCTCCTCCACCTGTGCCTGAGCAACTGCTTCAGTTGGTGGTAATTCTTCTTCCATATCTTGAGCCTGTGTTGCTCTTTGCAGTTCTTCCAGCTCTACTCCTGTGAATACTTTATTTCTTATTATGAATCTTCTCTGGTCTGCTAGCCTTTGTTCTGTTATTTCTGTATCTGGATGCTTCTCTTTCCAAATTTGGTACATTCTTTTAAAATAACCTCTTCTAGTTGGACTAGACTTATAATAGCAGATCATTATTTCCTTGTTGGCATTTTTCGTATGTTTTTTTCGGTTAAGCGACGTTTCTTCCAGTAACTTTGCTGTCTTCAGCCCTGGTTGCTCATCTGAAGATCCTGAATCCTGTTGCCCACTTGCCACCAGATGTCCAGGGACTCCAGCACCTGGCCCGGTCCTTGTTGACCCGGGCAACGACCGATCCGGTATAGATTTATTAAAGTTACGTCTCACTATATTGTTGATGGGAGAGGCACTCTTTGTCTGGCTCCTCTGGTGAGACCTGTCCAGTATGGTTGGACCTCTGGCATAGCTCTCATCTTCCTCAGAGCACGCAAGCCCCACAACCACGCCAAGGTAGTGCCTCACTGGGGGATGATGATGATGATGATGATGATGATGATGATGATGATGATGATTTTGTCTTATGTACCTATCCAAAGACAAAGAAGCATGTGGACACAGACCCACACATATGTCTTGAGTTTACACCGACAGTCAACTGTGTTGGTACAGCAGGGAAGCAGCTTGCCTAGGGAGCAAGAGGTTGTTAGTTCAAATACCCATCAGTGTGCTTTCCAGACTGTGCCTAGTAAATATATATTTGTAGTTACCTATATCAGGAAGCAGTGATATACGAAGGTGCTCGATGTGGATGCTCACTTCAGTGACAATGGCAAAGGCATCATCTCATACTGTGCAGGAGAAAGGCAATGGTAAACCACTCCTGTATTGTACCAAGAAAACCACATGGCTCTGTGGTCACGAGGAGTTGACACCGACTCAATGGCACAATCATTCCTTTAAGGGAGGAGAGATGGTCTTGTGGTAGAAAGCATGCATTCTCCCCTTTGCTAAGCAGAGTCCACCATAGTTGCATTTGAATGGGAGGTCACATGTGAGCACAGTAAGATATTCCGTTTAGGGGCTGGACCACTCTGGGAAGAGCACCTGCATGCTAGCATGTAGAAGGTTCCAAGTTCCTTTCCTGGCATCTCCAAGATAGGACCGAGAGAGACTCGTGTCTGCCTCCTCCTTGGAAAAGCTGCTGCTAGTCTGTGTAGACAATACTGAGCTAGATGGACCAATGGTCTGACACAGTATATAGCAGTTGCCTATGCTCCTATCTTTCTATCTCTGCCACTATTTACATATATATATATTTAGTCATAACTAAGGCTTGGTCCACACATGCAGCCAAAGGAGGTGGTAGAACTGAAGTGGTAACAAGTTGTTCTAGTAAGAACTAATCTGCCTACTTTCCTTTCACTATCCCTACAACTAGACTAAATTTGGTTCATATCGAGGTCCACAAATTAGATCTCTTGCACCTCAAATGTTTACCTGTCCACCATCTTGGATTCGGGAGGATGACATCATTACAAACTATACCATTATGGTGTCCTTGTGTGTCACTCACTACAACTGTAATTTGGTTCAAATCAGTTAGACAGTTAACAAGTTAGCGCACCTGCACCTCAAATGTTCATGTGTCCGCCATCTTGGATTGGGGTGGATTACATCATCACAAACTACACCATGGGGGCATCCCTATGTATCCCTATAGCTTTAGCAAATTTGGTTCAAATCAGTTAGTTGGTTCACAGGATAGCCCACATGTACCTCAAAAGTTTATGTGTCTGCCATCTTGAATTGGGGTGGATGACATCATCACAAACTATGCCATTGAAGTGTTCCTGTATGTCACTCACAACAATTGTATCTAATTTGGTTGAAATCAGTTAGTCAGTTCACAGGTTAGCCCACTTGCGCCTCAAATGTTTACGCATCCACCATCATGAATTGGGCTGGATGACAGCATCACAAACTATGTCCCTGTATGTCCCTACAACTGTACCCTATTGGTACATATTGGTCCAGGCATTTCAAAGTTCATAGTGGGGACACACAGACACATGAAAAGCCGGGTGATCTCATAAGTCTACTGGAAAGTAGGTTAAAAATGGACTATGCCACAACAGACTGAGCAAAGGTGGTGATATTTTTGAACGTCTTTGTCTGTAAAAACAGTTTGCAGGCACGCCCTCTCAGAGATCCAGAGAAGTCCTAGCCACTTCCAGGTTTTGAGGCCCATAGCCATAATAAAAAAAATTTAAATGATGATACGTTAATACAAAACAAGGAACCAGAAAAGGCTGAGGGAGTGTTTCACATTCTGTTCCGATAGGGATGCCCTGAGGGAGGGCAGGATGCCTCCTTGTCTTAAGGAGGCAATTATTTGAACACTTCTGAAGAAGCCGGCCCTGGATTCCTCAGAGTTGAGCAACTATAGGCCTGTCTCCAACCTTCCATGGCTGGGCAATGTAATTGAGAGGGTGGTGGCCTCCCAACTCCAGGCAGTCTTGGATGAAACTGATTATCTAGACCCGTTTCAGACTGGCTTTCGGGTGGGCTATGGGGTGGAGAATGCCTTGGTCGGCCGGATGGATGATCTCCAATTGGTAATTGACAGGGTAAGTGTGACTCTGTTGGTCCTTTTGGCCCTCTCGGTGGCTTTTGATACTATCGACCATAGTATCCTTCTGGAGCATCTGAGGGGGTTGTGGGTGGGAGGCACTGCTTTGCAGTGGTTCCACTCTTACCTCTCAGGCAGATTCCAGATGGTGTCTCTTGGGGACTGTTGTTCTTCAAAAACTGAACTCTGGTATGGTGTCCCTCAGGGCTCCGCATTGTCTCCGATGTTGTATAACATCTACAAGAATCCGCTGGGAGAGATCATCAGGAGATTTGGTGCAGGGTGCTATCAGTATCCTGATGACACCCAAATCTGTTTCTCCAAGTCAGCCTTATCAGGAGAAGGCATAACTTCCCTAAATGCCTGCCTGGAGGCAGTGATGGGCTGGATGAGAGGTAACAAACTGAGACTGAATCCAGATAAGACGGAGGTACTTATTGTGCAGGGTCGGAACTCAGGAGATGATTTTGATTTGCCTGTTCTGGATGGGGTCACACTTCCCCAGAAGGAACAGGTACGCAGTCTGGGGTTGCTTCTGGACACAAAACTCTCCCTGGTGTCCCAGGTTGAAGCAGTGGCCAGAGGTGCCTTTTATCAGCTTCAGCTGATAATCCAGCTGTGTCCATTTCTTGAGATAAATGACCTCAGAACAGTGGTACATCTGCTGGTCACCTCCAGACTTGACTACGGCAATGCACTCTATGTGGGGCTGCCTTTCTATGTAGTCCAGAAACTGCAGTTAATCCAGAATGCGGCAGCCAGGTTGATCTCTGGGTCATCTCAGAGAGACCATAACACTCCCATCTTAGAAGATCTACACTGGCTGCCAATAAGTTTCTGGGCAAAGTAAAAGGTTTTGGTATTAACCTATAAAGCCCTAAACAGCTTGGGCCCTGGGTATTTAAGAGAACGTCTTCTTTGCAATGAACCGCACTGCCCATTGAGATTATCTGGAGAGGTTCGTCTGCAGTTGCCACCGGCTTGTCTGGTGGCTACTCGGGGACGGGCCTTCTCCATTGCTGCCTTGAGGCTTTGGAACACACTTCCTGCTGAAATAAGAGCCTCCCCATCTCTTACAACTTTAAAAATGGCAGTCAAGATGCATTTGTTCAACCAGGCTTTTAATTAGATATTGTTTTAATTGTTTTTTTAACAGTTTTAACTTTTTAAATTTTAATTGTTGAAATATGTTAATCTTTTTATGGGTTGTTTTTATTGTCCTGTAAACCACCCAGAGAACTTGCATTTTGGGCGGTATGGAAGTGAAATAAATAAATAGATAGATTAGATAGATAGATAGATAGATAGATAGATAGATAGATAGATAGATAAAAGCTGCAAATGCAAATGTCTAAATGTGAGGCTTCCTTTGAGTGTGAGGCCTAGGCCAAATGGCCCCCCTGGTCCCCACTCTGATAGACCCTGCCTTCGGGTAGAAAATGAACACAGTAAGGAGCAAGCAGGGCTAGAATCATTCTACAGGGGTCTTTCTTTTTTTTAAATTACCTGCAAGGGATACTTTTTTAAAAAAATGTGGGAGAGCACTAAAAAATAGTATCCCCACACCACATGTGAAAACCAGGCCTGAGTCCCATTCCATTGCTTTTCAGTGGGACTTTGGCACAATCAGCATTTGCTGGATTGTGCCTTGATGTGTTAGTCAAGAAGCAAAAGACAGACCAAGCAAGGAAGAGGTTTGGGACTCCCCACTCAACTATAAATAAAATTCTTTTTTGTAAAAAAAAATTAATAATCCAATTGCCCTTCTCAGACTTTTTGCCCAACTCTTTCTTCCTTCCCTTCCCTTTTCTGGCTATTGGCCTGCTGAATGCTCTTAAAAGTCTTAATATTTACAGCCTGCAAAATCAGGCTTGAGTTTGAAAACTGGCTCAAGGTTTCAAAGTGCCTTGTCAGTTTGATGATTTAGAGGCATTTTTCCTGCCTGTCTGCCTCTTCTCTCCACCCCCCACCAAATACTCCCATTCATATATTCCTCACCATTTTGCCTTTTCAGTGACGCTCACTAATAAACCATTTCCCTTAGGGATCAAGGCAGGAAATTGGACAAGTCCCTGCCTCTCCCCTTTAATTTTTTTGTTTAGTTTGGATGGTCTTTGAAATGGACTGGAATGCAAATGGAAGATGCTTTTGGCAGGTTGACATTCCCCCCCACCCCTGCAGAACTAGGCAAGAAGCCAGCAGCAGAGAAAACTAAAGTGGTTTAAAGGGGAAGCGCCAATGGCAGCATATTCCCACATGAGAATCCTGTGCAGACTGCCCAGTTGCCTGTTCAGGCTGAAATTCTGCCTTGTGTGGGCGCCAGCTGAAGGCTTCGTCACTAGTTAAGTCTTCAAGGGCTTAAGTGGGATTTAACAGACTCACATGGGCCTTATATTGGCCTCCTGCACAGGACTGAATATCACCCGGAATAAAAGCCTTTGGCTGCAATGGAGAAATTATTGCCGCAATTACAGTTGGCTTTTGTGAGGAGAGCAGCATGTTGGCATTTGCTAAAATGGAGCGCATTGCTTGGAATGTGCATTTGTTGAATCACACCAGAGGATGAGGGATTATCCTCTGTTCTGGACCTCTGCAAGGAGTTCTCCTACGTCAGGGGGAGATCAGAATTGACCTCCATGTATACACTGAGACCCTAGGAAGAGCCAGACAGCTCCAATAAACCCCCCAAGAGATAATGTGCATTGTATTTTAATACCTGGACATTCTGTAAAACGGTTTTTGAAGCAATTCCATGCTAGCTGATGTAGAAAGCCAATTATTTTTATTACAAAAAAGTAAAACTCATAATATCCCCTAATATGATTGGAAGATAAACCTCTCAGCTGGCAAGGAGGTCATTGTAGATCATTTTTAAAAATTTATTTTTAAATTTATATAATGCCTTTCATTAAAACAATTCCAGGGTGGTATCAATCATCATCGTCATCATCATCATCATCATCATCTCATATACCATGCAGCATCCTGCTTATGAAAGAATGGGGAGCACATGCTCCTTGCATCCTCCACACCCCATGGATGCTACTTGCAAACGTGCAGAACCACTATAGCTCTTAAGAATTGGATCCACACTGTAAAGTGCTTCTCACGTGTGAAATAAAGAGCAATGTTGCAGACCTTAAGAGTGATGGAGATCCTGTGCATTTGGAAGCAATGTCCATGCGGTGTGGAGAAAGATGGAACATGTGTAGCCCATTCTTATATCAGTAGGATGCTTATTGGAATGTGAGTCATTGTTATTACTGACTGATATACCATGCAGCAAAATGTGGGCAGTTGGAGCATGTGTATCCACTGCCGACAGTGTTGTAGGAAAGAGTGATACCAAACTGAGCAATTCAAAGCAGCCCATTATTATGTCAGAGTGGAACTGGTCTGTTCCGCAACACATGCGCAGAAGTGCAGGTGGTGGTCCCAACAATTTTTGGCTACAGGTAGCTTGCATTTTTGGCAGATGTTCCAGTGTATCATCCCTGCTCCCTTGTCATGCTTTTGTTTGTAGTCAGTCTGTGCGATCTTTTTACAACAGCTGATTAGGTGGTCCACTGTTTCATCTGCTTCTTTCAAAGGCAGCACCTGCCTTTTGTTGTTGATTTTTCAACTTTTGCTCTTATTGCATTTGTCCTTAGTGCCTGTTCTTGTGCAGCCAGTATTAAACCCTCTGTTTCTTTCTTCAAGTTGCCATTCTTAAGCCATTGCCAGGTCAGATATATTGTGCAAATATTGACCATGCAGTGGCTTATTTTTCCATTTTTCTGCTCGGTTCTTGACTTGTTCTTTCTTGTAGGCCTGCTTTGTTCAATTGGTGTTGAATAGTTTCTCGTTCTTGACTGTTTTAAGTGCATCTTCTTCACTGTCCCTTATATATTCTTCAAGGCCTCTTTTCTCCTCCTCTACTGTTTGATGGACTTGCAGCATTCCTCTTCCACCTGAGCTGCGAGGGAGGTATAGCCTATCTACATCACTGTGGGGGTGCAGAGCATGATTGACGGTCATTATTTTCCTGGTCTTAAGATCTAGCGTCTCTAACTCTGCCTGGGTCCAGTCTATTATTTCTGCAGTATATCTGATAACAGGTATAGCCCAGGTGTTTATGGCCTGTATGGTGTTCCCGCCATTGAGTTTGGACTTTAGGATTTTTCTAACTCTTCTGATGCATTCACTTCCAATTTTCCTTTTAACTTCAGTGTGTGCGATGTTATCAGCCTGGAGAATGCCCAAGTATTTGTAATGTTCTTTCTCTTCCAGGTTCTTGATCTTGCTTCCATTGGGCAGTTCTATTCCTTCTGTTTTGCTTATTTCCCCTCTGTTCATTATTAATGCAGCACACTTGTCTAGTCCAAACTCCATTGCTATTTCACTACTGAATATACAGACAGTGTTTAGCAGTGATTCAATTTCTGACTGGGACTTTCCATACAACTTCAGATCGTTCATGTACAGCAGATGGTTGATTTTACTGGATGTTTTAGATGTTTGGTGTCCGAAGCCTGTTCTGTTTAGTATTTGTGAAAGTGGAGTCATGGAGATTACAAACAACAGAGGGGATAGTGAGTGCCCTTGGAAAATACCTCTTCTAATGCTAACCTGTCCAAGTGTCTCGCCATTGATTGTTAACTGTGTACTCCACATGCTCATTGCTTTTTAAAATAAATATCTGAATGTTTTTGCTGACACCAGTTGTTTCTAAACATTTTAGTATCCATGTGTGAGGCAATGAATCAAAGGCCTTCTTGTAGTCAATCCATGTAACACTTAGATTTGTTTTTGTTCTCTTGCAATTTTCTAAAATCATTTTGTCAATCAGCAGCTGGTCTTTTGTGCCTCTGGTGTTCGGGCAATTTCCTTTCTTTTCAACTGGAAGCTGTTTGTTAGTTAATAAGTGTTGCATTACTTCATCTGCTATTATTCCAGTTAATAAATTGAACATGGTTGGCAGACAGGTTATCGGTCTGTAATTACTTTGAACTGTACCTATTGCTGGGTCTTTCATTATGGGATGAGTTTTCCCAGTTGTTGTTGTTGTTGCTGTTGTTGTTGTTGTTATTATTATTATTATTATTATTATTATTTCATTCAATTTCTATACCGCCCTTCCAAAAATGGCTCAGGGTGGTTTGCACAGAGAAATAAGAAATAAATAAGATGGATCACTGTCTCCAAAAGTCTCACAATCTAAATTGTGAATTGTCAATTCAGGGTAGTATCTGGCATCTCCCCTGCTAAAACCTTGATGGGAATGCACTGGGTCCACCTACTGAATTCACTTGCAGGTCAGTTGGAGGCATTAAAGGCAATGGATGTTGATTCGGCCCTAACAAGGGGTCAGAGGCTTGTTGTAATGAGGGTGGGTTTCCAGGGCTTAAGATCAGAGACAAGGAATGAATGGACCGGGTATCACGATCAGTGAGACCCAGTTTTTACTTGTGAGCGGGGAGAGCGGGTTAAGCTGGGCTAAGAGAGTGGGCCAAGAGAGTGGGCTAAGCATCACATGCTGGCTGGATCCGTGACAGAGCCGGCGGGGGGTGGGGGGAGTGGGGGCCACGCAGCCCCCGCAAGCCCCAGTATGCCCTGAGCGAGTGCGTAGGGCATATTGGGGAGACCCCCGGAGCTGGGAGGCAGCTTTTTTCCTCCCAGCCGGGGGCCTACTCATGAGTAGGTGCCGTGCGAAGCCGTGCTTCAGCTACTCACGAGCCTAAATAGCAGGTTTGCTGGAGCGCTCGCTCCGCAAACCTGCTTTTTAGCAGGGGTTCTCGAGCGGGTTACCCGCTCAAGAACCACCGGGCTTGACTGTGAGCCTGGTGGTTCTTACGGCCAACAAAAATTGGGCTAGGCTCTCCTAGCCCGATTTTTGTTGGTCTTGAGAATCACCACAATAGGTTCCTCGTGGAAATCCTGCAAGGTCTCAGGCTCTACATGTAATAGATGAATTTTCACCTCCACATGCCTCCTGTATTTCCTGAGCCAAAGACTTAGCCAAATCTGCCTCCTGTAATGGATCCAAACCTGGCTGCATATATAATGCACGGGTTTCTGTTTCATAGTCATGCTGAGCACTAGGCTGCCCCTTTGTAATATCCAATGGGCTTGCATGGGTATCTCTGGGGACCAAATCTTCATACAGAATCTCCTTTAATGCCTCACCCTCAATAGGGGATGCCTGTGCCTGTTCTACCATATCTGCATGGCTCATCACTCCTGATTCCAGATATTGTGGGGAGATCTCTGAATCAGTTAAATCAAATAAACAGCTCTTGAGGCTATTCACATGATGGAAGAAAATTGGGCTAGCGGAGGCTAGCCCGATTTCCTCCCATTGTGAGAACCACTGGACAGTCACCCACTAAAGTACCCCTGCCTTAAGCCCAGGTTAGTGTAGCGAGCACTCCACGAACCCGGGCTTTCCGATTGTGAGTTACAGCAGTGCGGCTCCATGCCGTGGCAACTCATGACTAGACCCCCAACTGGGAAGCTGATAAGCAGCAATCCACTGTCTCAGTTCATATGGATGTATGCAATCTGAAACGTATCCCAGTCCCAAGCCATGTGGAGCTTTAAAGGTCAAGACCAGCACCAGCAAAGTTATAATGGATGGCGGTTATCTGTATTTTTGTTGAATGATTTCTCACAAGGAACAAAATGGGTAGTAGTAAATTCTGCTTGAATTACAAATCATGGATTATGCAATCACCACTTTGACTGTCTGAATTAATCAATATGTCCTCTACTGATATAGTGGAGCCAACAACAAATGTCCAACAAACTGAAATACTTTTTCACACAACGCATAATCAACTTGTGGAATTCTCTGCCACAAGATGTAGTGTTGGCTACTAGTTTGGATGGCTCTAAGAGGGGTTTGGATAACTTCATGAAGGAGAGGTCTATCAACGGCTACTAGTCAGAGGGCTATAGGCCACCTCCAGCCTCAGAGGCAGGATGCCTCTGAATACCAGTTGCAGGGGAGGAACAGCAGGAGAGAGGGCATGCCCTCAACTCCTGCCTGTGGCTTCCAGTGCAATCTGGTGGGCCACAGTGTGAAACAGGATACTGGACTAGATGGGCCTTGGGCCTGATCCAGCTGGGCTGTTCTTATGTTCTTATGTTCTTACATGGCCACCAGACTCCGGTTGCTTCAAAGCAAGATGCCAAATAGGGAAATTTCACTCGGCATGTAATTATTTAAATAGAAAATTGTGTGACTAGATGCTCAGAATTATACCATGGCTGCAATACGTATCGTAATCTCCAGTTTCCTCCACTGATTGGTTGGACTGTCCATAAATTGAGAGATTTAAAATGTGACACCCCTAAACATCAGTGGCAGACATATAGAGCAAGGATTCACTGGTGTACCAAGAGAAAAGCCTAACAGAACTTCTCAACTGCACCCATGAAATTGGGGGACACATTTTTGATACCCTCCCCTTACCACCCTAAAATATGTCCCTGAGGGTTGCACAGTCCTTGGGGACATATTTTTGAGTGGCACAGAGGGCTTCCTGGAAAGGGGGTGTGTGTCAAAAACTGCTGCTTCCCTGCTGCACCAGTGCAGTTAATTGGAATGTTTTGTTAGGCTGGTCTCTCACTGTACCAATGTGTACTTTGCTTTAGAACTGAGCATATGATTAGCAGATACAGCAGACTAATGGCATGTTGCCTGCTGTTGGAATATATCACTTTTGACTGCTGATAAGGGTTGAATGATCTTACCCCATAAATCCCTTTCTCTACATACAACAAGGCTGTTCTCACAAGGAGCTAAGCCCAGGCTTGGCTGCCCATTGGAATGACTGGGAGGTGTGTGCCTCCCGGCAGCACCTCGGTGCCAGACCCAGCTAAGAAGCCGGGCTCTTAAACAAGCTTAAGGGAGAGAGCTTAGCCCCATTTACTTGCCTGTGTGTCAGCACCGGTTGCTTTCAGCCAGTGCTGAAGCATTGACAAGTGCTGGGGGGATCCCCACAATGCACTGTGGGGATTCACACTGTGCATTGTGGGATTCTTGGAGGCCAGGACAAGTGATACAGCATGCTCCATGCTGCACAGGGCAGGGCTGATCATGTGGGAGAATGGAGTGCGCACATGGAGCATGGAGGCTTACAAAGATCATCTGGCAGGAAGGCAAGGTTTAGGAAGCCTTCCCTCCACTCTGCCCGCCCACCCGCCTGGTAGTTTGTGTGAATGCCCCCCACATGTGAATATTATGAAAAAGAGGTAGTCTAGCTTGCCCCTGGCTCTGCTTGATTTCTAGATGGACCAGCTAGATGGACCAATGGTCTGACTCAGTATATGGTAGCTTCCTATGTTCCTGGGAGGCTTTTAGAGAATGGGGGTTGGATATAAGAAAGGGGAACAGAGATAGATTTTGGGCCAAGGAGGGGCAAAGGCTCATGTCACCTGGTCTGGACGAAGGGTTCCAGGGACCACCGATGAACTTTGTTCCTCAGGAACAGGTTGGGCCAAGGCGGATGCAAGAAGGTTGGAGGGGTTAGTCGTTAGAGGTGATTCCAGGAGGGTGCTTCCTAGATTAGCAAGGAAGACTGGGCAGATCAGGCTAGGCAAGAAAGCCAATCTGGAAAATGGCACAAAATACTGAACACCGCTTTCCGTGGTGGCTGGTAGACAGTAAATAACCCCAAAAGCTGATGGAGTAAGCGATGGAGTCTCAAGTGAAGCATACAAGGGAGCACACTGGGTCATGTAATTGGGGGTCCTTATACCCAAAAACATATCCTGAGGGCAAATCCCAATTGACCGTTGTTATCTAACAAGTTTGGCACCACGCCAAACCCACATCAAGCCAACATCATTAATTTAGATGTGAAGTGAGCTTGGCAATGTGGGCTTAAACTGGGTTTGGTGCAGTGCCAATCAGGGTTCTGGGAACATTTCTGAGTTTGCATGGCACACTCCATAGACACACATATGCCTTGTCAAGCTGGGATTTGCACAGAGTTGTGAATTGTTGTGTGAATTGGCCCTTTGAGTGCGGAATGCTGCATGTGCTCAGAGGTCCTACCTTCTTTGATATTACCTCACACATTGCGGATCTCAACGCTGATTTAATTAAAGGTTCAACTTCTGAGACTTAATCAGGAGCAATTATTCACTGAGAGGTGCATAAACATTTGCCATGGTATTCCACTCCCACCTCCTAATCCTTCCAATAACCGGGACCTCATTTATTGAAGACCAGTAAAGGCATTTTTCACTCTCTTCCCTCCATGTTCTTCCTTTGGTAACACCCGCTCCTTAAATAAATGTCTATTCATAGTGTGTTAAATTAAAATGGTGTGTTAGAACATGCTGTATTTGGAAATATGTTTTTTCGTTCTCATATATATATATATATCTTCATCCACTGCAGAGATGCTGAGTGCTGGGATAGGGACTTACCACACAATTTGCAATATCAACCCACCAACTGTATATTATCCCCTTCATGTGCACAGTGCACACACAGTTCCCATTAGTGGTAACAGGAGCTACAAGACCCAACCAGAAGAAAGAATCAACCTCCTACTCTTTTACACAAACAAAGACATTTCCCATTGAAATTAAAGGTGCTTTTTAAGAACGCAAGGTTAACAAAAATATCGTCTACCCAATGAAAGCAAATCAAATGTTTACATTGTATAATTGCGTTTACTTGCTTTGACAAGGAAAATTAGCTCTGTAAAGTGCCAGTTCTAAAATGCATACTTGAATACACTTGATGAACATAAGATCTCTGCACACCTAAGGCTAGATTGATATAAAAAAATCATATGTGCAATTGAGCCACATTTTCCCCTTCCACTGCTGCCAGAATATCATGAATTGAGGTGTTAACTCTATAATTTGCAAAGGAAAAATGTCCAAAGGAAGCAAATTTGTTTTAACATGTCAATGAGATGCCTACAGAATGTTACTAGATCTCCTTTAGTAGAAGGTGAACCCTATATTTTGAACTACTATCCCATAAGCATTGATTTAATAGCACTTATTAGCAAACTTCACTTTATTTATTTATTTCTGTGTTTGTTTGTTTGTTTGTTTGTTTGTTTGTTCGATTTATAACCCCCCCCCCTTCCAAA
The DNA here is from genome assembly GCF_027244095.1 of Hemicordylus capensis. Classification (NCBI taxonomy): domain Eukaryota; kingdom Metazoa; phylum Chordata; class Lepidosauria; order Squamata; family Cordylidae; genus Hemicordylus; species Hemicordylus capensis. The sequence continues at coordinate 27,329,506 of NC_069657.1, read as the reverse complement.
ATGGCTCAGGGTGGTTTACAACAGGATAAAAACAATTAAAACCAGTTAAAAATTAAAATCAAAACTATAAAAACATAATAAAATCAATTAAACATTCAAACAGCTACAAGCCCTGGAAAACCAAGGCAACCATTTAAAACAATTTAAAACAGTTTATAATAGTTTAAAAACCCTGGAATGCCAAGCCAAATGGATAGGTTTTAAGGGTTCCCCTGAAAGTGAGGCGGGTCTCACGATCTGTGAGACCCGCTTTTGTTAAAACTGCGGGGAGAGTGGGCTAAGCCCGCTCTCCCTGCAGACAAGCGGGAGGGAGCCCTGGGCGGCCGGATTGGCTGCCCACACGATGGCTGGCTCCGTGATGGAGCCGGCGGGGGGTGGGGGCAGCGGGAACCACGTGGCCCCCGCAAGCCCCAGTATGCCCTGCGCGAGTGCGCAGGGCATACTGGGGAGACCCCATAGCCGGGAGGTGGCTTTTCACCTCCCGGCCGGGGTCTACTTGTGAGTAGGCACGGCACGAAGCCACGCCACAGCTACTCATGAGCCTGAAAAGCAGGTTTGCTGGAGCGCTCGCTCCGCAAACCTGCTTTTTAGCAGAGGTTCTCGAGCGCGTTACCCACTCAAGAACCACCAGGCTCGGCTGAAAGCCCAGTGGTTCTTACGACCAACAAAAATCGGACTAGGCTCTCCTAGCCTGATTTTTGTTGGTCGTGAGAATTGCCCCACTAATGAACTCAAATTATAGATTTCTGCCAGAAGCAGCTACAAAGAAGGCCTGCCTCTGAGTCTCCACCAGAAGAACTGGTGGTAACTGGAGACGGACCTCCTCAGATGACCTTAATGTGCAGTGGGGATCGTGCAGAAGAAGGCACTCTCTAAGTTAAGTCGGTGAATGTGTGAATATTATTGTGTGATAGTGGGGCTATGCTTACGACCGCATGAGTGGGCAGGTGGGGGGAGGCTGGGCCAACTCACCTTCCCCCTAGATGGCTGACCAAATGTTGCTGGGAGCGCAGACCACACTCACACAAAATCCGCAGGTCAGGACCTCATGTCCTGGCCTCTGGGTATCCCACAACATGCAATGTGATGTGTGCGGTGCACTGGGAGATTCCCCCAGGAGACAGGCACTCTAGGCACCCGTCTCTGTATCTGCTTGGGATGAATGCATCCCTGAGATGAACACACGACCCCGGAGCTGGTGTTTAGAGCAAGAGTACCCCAAAAGTGGGTTAACTGCTCCTCTCAGAGCAGGAGTGCCCCAAAAGCGGGTTAACTGCTCATGTGTCGCTGCAGCGATTCATGAGTTGACCCCTGACCAGAAGGCTACAACAAGCCTCCCCACATTGGGGGGCTCCCCAGAATGCCATGCACATTCACACATGTCATTCTGGGACTTCCAGGGGCCAGGAGGCCCCTGAATCCCATTGCCCCAACTGGCTGCATGATGGAGCCAGTAACTGGTTGCGTGATGGAGCCAGTAATAATCTGGGTGGCCAAACCTGCCACCCAGGGAGGGCTTCCTGCTCATGTGCAGGGAGAGCGGGTCAAGCCCAATCTCACCAAAAACCCTATTCAGGCTCTCCACACTGCTCGTGTGGCAAGCCTAACTGACTTATACTGTAAGGTCATTCACACAATCAAAAACTGTATTCTACCCAGATTTGGGAGATGTGTGTGATCGCAATTTTCAGTCGTGTGTAAGCAAGGTAGGAGGAGAACCTGGGTAGCTTTTCCTCCTACCACGCCATCGAAAACTGGGTGTACACGCAGCTCCCAAAGTCAAGCAGAACACAGTTTTTGATGATGTGAATGACCTTTGAGTCTAGTGCTATCTACTCTGGCTAGCAGTAGCAGTCCAGGGGATAAGGTAGGAGTCTTTCCCAGCCCTGCTAAATGATATATTCTTAGCTGGAAGAGCTGGGGACTGAAGCAGAAAAGCTTCTGTATGAAAAGCATGTGTTGCAGCACTGTCCCACTGACCTTTCCCATTGAACCACTCAACTGAGCATATTGGATCGCCTTTATTTTAGATCCTCACAGCTCTGAAAATGGCCCTTATTTTTGAAATGTTGTTCTATATAGTCAATAGGAAGTGGACACATCATGGGATAAGACTTAAGTCTCACATGCACCACTGGGCCTTGGTTAAGTAGTATATCCACATGGTGAGAATTCTCTGGCTATCTGAAATAGCCAGGTGTCATATGCCAGGGGCGTGGCCACTAGTGGCAAGAAGGACCACAAGAAGTGCCTTGCTCTGAGCAGAAAAGGAATGCACCCGGCCCCAACGGGATGTGGACAAAGTGCTGCCTGAGGATACTCGTCCCCCACATCCTCCATGGTTGCCATGCACCGGGCTTCAGGCACGTTAAAGAAGCCCCATCAAGCCCCCTCTCTATTCCCCTCTCACTGCCACCTACCCACCTGTTTGCCTACCTTCTTGTAGCACCTAGATTTTTCTTGCAACACAGAGGAACAAAGACGCTGCTGTGAAAGAGAAGTTGCAACAACATCCCTTGGCAGCAGAAACAATCTAAGATCTACCAAAGGCAGAAACAGCTGGGAGAGAGCAATCCATAAATAGCACAGGCAGCAACTGGAAACAGTGGCTGGCATTCAGACTAACACTGCACTAGTGCAAGGATGTTGCACTATCTAGTTCTGATAGGTTGGGAGCCTTCATTCCAGGCCTAGTGTTGCACTGGTGCAAGAGGGCACACTTGCACAACCTGTAGCACCTGGTGTGAAACCGATTCCTCAGCACATGTATATTGAAGCGAATGCTGCAAAGTGACCCACTGTCCTTTTTGCTCAAGCATTACACTTGAGCAAGTGGGCCGAGACTGCAAGGGATGGCACAGCTTTGAGTATCTGCATGTGTTGCACTAGTGCAGTGTTAGCATAGATGTCCGCCACTATGTGGCTTCCATGAGGACTGGGGCTTCATGCCTTATCACTTATTCAGGTCATTCAAACGACCTGTGAGCAGGGCAGGGAGGGCAGTGTGGGGAGGCAGGATCAGACCTACCTTCCCCCCAGATGATCCTGTTCCTGGCTTTGACCATACAGCTCGTGCACTCAATGAGTGACACTACCGGAAGCCATGTGGCCATCTGAAGGCTGGGGAAATACATCCCAGCTTTCAGAAAGACCTCAATGCACCGTGTGAGGAATGCACTGCATTATGGGGATTTCCCCACAAGCCAGGCACACTAGGTAGAGCTGGATCAAGAGAGCTGGGATAGCGCCTGATCCCGGTGCTCCACATGAGAAGTCCTACTTCACTGAGTGTAAGACCCCCTTCCAGTTAATTTTGATGGGTATTAAAAGAGCGGGACCCTGGGCAGTTGCCCTGTTTGCCCTGCCCCAAGGACAGTTCTGAGTGCAGGGCCAAACAAACTCTCCGAGGCACTTCACACGATTACTATGAAGCGCCCCAATGAGGTCTGTGGCCCAATGAGGGTCTGTGGGGAGAGCGGGCTTAGCCTGCTTTCCCCGCAGACGATCATGCCTGGAGCCCTGGGTGGCCAGATTGGCCCCCCCAACGGTGGGGGGCTGCAGGGATCGGGGGCTGCCTGGCCCCCGGAAATCCCAGGATGCCCTGTGCGAGTGTGTGGGGCACCCTGGGGGGATCCCCGAGACCAGGGGGCTGCAAGCAGCCTCCCAGTCAGGTGTCTACTTGTGTGTCACCGTGCACTGCAGTGGCACACAAGCAATAAAATGTGGTAAACTGAGAGCTTGCTCCATTAACCTCATTTAAGAGGAGGGAGAATGAGGTGGGCTAGCTGCCTGGGAACCACTGGGCTCACCTGAAAGCCCGGTGGTTCTGTCGATCAGTCGAAAGTAGGTTTCTCTTAGCCCACTTTCTACCGATCATGGGAATAGCTTCTCTGTCCCCCTAAGAGGCAGCTTTTGACAGCACTGTGCGGAGCTTCCCTCCACTACCAACTAGGTCTGACTGCAGCCCAGCCAACTGTCACACACACCACTTACTGCCTCTTTTGAGTCTGGGCAGTTGAGAAACCAAGATGGAGATTCCCATCTGAGCAGCCACAGCAGTAACATAGCAGAGGAAGGCAGGGAGGGGGCAGGGACAGAATGCGCTTAAGGAAGGAGGGGGGAAATCAGCCAGAGACCAGCTAGGAGGTGAGCTCTGCCCACTCAACTTTCAGCCAGGGAATTGTGGTGCCCCAAAGAATTGGTGCCCTCGGTGGCTATCTAGGTCTGCCTAGTGGATGGGCCTGCCCCACTCTGGAGACACAAGCAAACAGCCCCTGGGAGGAACACTAGGGCAATTGCTATGCTTCTTAGAGATACAGTATCTTGGTTTCTAAAGCAGTTAATGAATGCTGGCTTGAACTTCCACCATGGAATTTCAAAACAAGAAGTGGGAGACATTTTAACACAACCTACAGTATTTTCTTCACAGTTTTTTTTTTCCTTTTTGGTGTGTTGCACATTTTCTCCCACAATATTTTGTCAAATCTCTCTCTAAGGTGCCACAACCAGAATATGTTTAAAGCCAACAAAAAACCTAGTTACACAATATTTAAAAATTAACCAAAAGATTCTCTGGCTCTGGATAGGGCTGCCACACTTATAATATGCTGGGGATCTGTGACTTTTATAGTTCCATCACAGAACAGTAATCAACATGTGACACTTTTCTCAATATGGAATAGGGTAGCCAACATCCTGTTGCCTGATTAAGGGACACAAGTTGGAGGGAGGGTGTCTCTAAGGGGGCATCTTGGGGGTGCTCCTCAGGGTTGGAGTCATCTCAGGCACAGGGCTATTCATACAAATCTCTTTGCAGCCCTTAAGCAGAAACTCCCCCGGGATGGAGAAAAGGTGTAGCAAATCCCTCTCCACTTCTAATTGGCTGGTAGTTTTCGTCCCTTATGAACTGAGAGGGATCTGTTCCTGCCAGTACATTATGGGATTACTCACCTGCAAAGGTGGGGAGTTCAAACGTGAGGAAACAGCTCACTCCCCTTATGCACCAGGCCACCTTCAAAAGCGAGAAGTGGAGTTGACTCGGATTTCTACTGCCAGTCAGTGTGATGTACTCGTGTGCCATGAAACACCAGATATGCTGGGGTAGACAAAACTGCCCTTTCTCACAACGTTCCCCAGCAACTGGTATTCAGAGTCATATTGCATCTGAAACTGGAGGTAGCATATAAGCATCATGCTTAGTGGACAGAGGATTAAGAGAGAAATAAGAGGGGAGGTTAGCTATCTCTGTGGAGAGAATTATTTATCTATCTGGAGAGAATCTATCTGTGTGGTCGCCAAGAGTTGACATGGACTTGACAACACTTAATCAATCAATCAGTCAGTCAGTCAGTCAAGAGGGGACATTAATAAGCAACAATAACAGAAGAAGAATGGGAGAGGCAAGGTAGAATAAAGTGTGTGTGTGTGAAAATATGTGTGTGTGTGTGTGTGTGTGTGTGAGAGAGAGAGAGAGAGAGAGAGAGAGAGAGAGACTGTCTTTCACGAAGCTCTACAAGTTGGGGATTGCAGAGGGAGTTGAAGGAAGAAAGAGCTATCACTTAAGAGTTCTGGGAGACAGTGTAAGGGAAAGCTATCCTTTGAAGCATCAGAAATTTTTCAGCTAGCTAAGGCTGAAAGAGTTGAAAGAGCAAAGTTCATGGGCAGGCATGCTATTTTATTTATCATTTCAACATCTTTTGCATGAATAAATGTAATTTATATTTGGTATATTTAGATATAGTAGTCTCCTATATTACAGTCTTTGCCCCCTCCATCATCAACGCTAATAAAGACATACTGTAAATGCAATTTTCCCTTGTGGACGCCAGGAGCATTAAGATCTCATATATCAGGGTTATACCTTTCAAAGACTTCCATCCTACCTTACATTAACCTAGAGCTTTCAAAGGGTCTAAAAATCATGGCAAGAATCAGAGAAATGTAACCCAACTCCTCTTTATGTTAGATTTCCATGGAAACAACTTTTCATTGCACGACCAGGTCTTGTTTTTTTATTCTTTTGGGATGATACTAAGGTCACACCACAATGAAAGTTTAATCATTGTGGTTGTGCTTGTTTATTACACGGTGGCTTTAAAAATGTGAAAAAATAAAATGTAGACTAACATTGCAAACTTATGCACAATTACCTGTCAATAGGCAACACTTGACATAGTAGGGCTTAATTCTGTGTAAACATGCATAAGATTGGGCTACACAGTACACAGTTGCTGTCACACTGATTAATGCTTTGAAGAAGCATGTGTGTAATAGATAAGCTCCTGCTTCTGAAGAGCAACTGTTCATGTGCAGAAGGTGGGATGATTTTCACCTATCTCCCCTTTCCTCACCCCCAGAAACATTCTGTGCAGTTATGTCCCTGGGGGCTGCAAGACCCTCAGGGACATAACTGCATGTTGCACAGAATGCTTCCAGGGTAAGAGGAGATCAGCACAAATGGCTTCCTGGCACACAAACACCCATCCATCAGAAGTGGAAGCACATCCTCTGCACATGCTCTTCTTTTGGTGTATGGCATTAGTCAGAATGCTGGCTCTTGTACTTAGAAATATTAAGTATGCTCCATTCCAGCAAAATAATTTCAGCTTCTGTAAGTCAGAGTTACGCACACTAAACTCTTCCTGACACTGTTAATACTCAGAGAGAGGATATGTTACAATTCTTTATCCATTTAAGCATATTTAACACTGAAATTCTACCCATTCTTTAGCTCTGTTCAGGTGCTATATAGCTGGATACAGACTACCCCGGGGAAATATGTTCCATATTCCAGGGAGAAAGTGTCCCTGGGTTTAGCACTGCCCTCCTTTACATGAACATTGGGATGGTGAGGCGTGTGTATAGAGAGAGCCTGTTCTCATGTGCAGCAAAGATAAACATGTACCTGGCTGCCCATGGGAGGCTCCGTGAGCCATGGGTCTCCCAGAGGTGTCTCGGCGGCAAACCTAGCTTAAAAGCTGGGCAGTTAAATGAAGTTAAGGGGAAAAGTGCTCCCTTAACCCTGTTTACTTGACCATGTGTCAGCGCCAGCTGCTTTCAGCTAGCACTGAAACATTGGCTTGCCAATCACTAGGGAGGAACCTCACAATGCACTGCGCATTTGCATGGCGCATTGTGGGATTTCTGGGGGCTGGGACAACGTGTCCTGAGCCCCGCAGCTCTGTGCTGCCTGGGGAAGCAATGAATCATCTGGGCGCACAATTCACGCACTAAGCAACAAGGACCATCTGCAGGGAAGACAAGCTTCTGCTGCCTTCCCCACCAGCCGCCCTCAAGCCCTCTCACATAATTGTGAGAAAGGTCTCAGCGTGTGTCAGCATCAAGAGCCATGTCTAGGTGATGCACTCCCATTCCCCTTGTGCCTGGGGAGCACAAAACAGTGATCCATTTTGTTGCTGCCTGTTCCGCTTTGGACTCCCTCCCAGAACTCCTAGTGGCAACACACTTGTGGGTCTGCTCCTCAGAATAATCATGCATAGGAGAACTTTTGACAGCTGCAGTTTAAAAGGTTAAAGAAATTTAAAAGATTTTTCATTACCTGATATTCAGACCAAGGAAGCCTTGGTGTTTCAAAAGAGCAGCCTAGCAGGACTTCCCAACAAACTGTACTAGTGCACCAGAGAAGGGAGAAATTTTGTTGTCCTCTCCTTCTCCAGGAAGCCCTCTTTGCCAAAAATATGTCCCTGAGGATAGCATAGCCCATGGGGACATATTCTTTGGGTGGCACAGAGGGTTTACTGAGAAAAGGGAGGACATCAAAAATTGCCACTGCCGTTCTGCACCAGTGTAGTTAGTTGGGAGTCCTGTTACTTGCTTGCCAAATTGCCTCTTCCTTACTCTGAATACCAGCCAATGAGACCTTGGGGCTATTCTCATGAGCAGAGCCTAGCCCGATTTTTGCTGCTCGTGTAAACCACCGGGCTCGAAGGCGAGCCCAGCGGCTTACAAGCCTAGCCCGCTTTTGTAGCCCTCCCCTAAGCCTGGGTTTGCGGAGCGAGTGCTCCGCAAACCCGGGCTTCTCGATCGTGAGTAGTCACGGTGTGGCTCCTCCCGGAGGGGAGGCGAAAAGCTGCCTTGTGGCTGTGGGGGTCTCCCCAGTATGCCCTGAACACTTGGGCGGCCCCAGAGTGGCCCCCATGTGTCCCCAGAGCTCCCCAGCCCCCGCCAGCTCCGTGATGGAGCCGGCAATCATGTGGGCGGCTGATCTGGCTGCCCAGGGCTCCCTTCCTGCTCATGTGCGGGTAGAGCAAGCTTAGCCCACTCTCCCCACGCACCCTCCAAAACCGAGTCTCACTGATCGTGAGACCCAGCTCCTTGAATAGCTACTGTCATTTGGAACAGACAAAACTGGGAGCTATGGACCAAAGACCTGACTCAGCATATAGCAGCTCAGTGATGCCTCAAGACCTGTGTGCCTGAGAAAGGGTATCAAATGCTGCCCTCCCCCCTGTGCATACTCTCTCTCCCATCCCCATTTTAAATGTGGAGTAAAGATAGCATCTTGCTGCCATGATGGATCCCCAGTAATCTGCTGGTTGAGGCAATCTCCTTGCCTTGCCTCATGGAAGAGCCGCCCAAGATATGTCTTCCTAACTAGGTTATCCCAGATTGTATACATGTCTGTCTTTTGTTTATTTTAAAAGATGTTATTCCTTTGTTACTTCTTTCAGAAGCCCACTATCTCGATAAAGTTGTTTTCACCATTACAGTCCAGCAGGTGATAAGGTATTACAAAACTGCAGGGCCCCCATGATATTAATATGCAAAGGAAGCTAAGCACCAAGTCAGTCAAAATCATCTCTGTCCAGACAGAAATCTGCACTTCACAAAATAAATTACTTGTAAGCCTAAATGTCTGTATGAAATATTAAAGTTTAAAACCATTCCGCATTACCCATTTTAAATAGTCACCCAACTTGGGCCTGCATCTTCACCATCCCTATCTGAAAGTGAGCAGGCTCACGGCATCAATCAAATGGAGTTTGCAGGAAGAAAAATAATCCCCCATCAAAGCAAAATACATAAATACATAAATAAGGAGAGCATGTGAAATATTGGCAATGCCAGGAAGTACGTAAACAAGCATTATCAGGATTTCACATATATATGTTTTTCTCCACATATTTCCCAAACCTGATCTTGTTTTATGTGGCAATTTAAGAGTTTGGTTTATTAGGCAAATGTTTATGAACTTGACTTTAACCAAAAAATCCTATTCGTTGTACCTAAGTGTTTCTCAAGGTTTGGCTTGGAGAAACAGTGGGGGGTCTGAGAATTGTTTGCATAGCCATGGAGAAGGGATTAAAAATTGTGTTGGGTCAAGATTAGCTGTGTGTAGGAGGAGGAGCAGCAGAGCTAATTTCCATGAATTCTGAATCTCTCCAGCAGTTTCTGAACTGTCCACAGCCCATGGACATGTGTGGCTACGTCTTCTCCTCCTCTCTCTGCCCACCAAAATAAATTGGGGAAAACATGTCAAGAAGCGTTGAACTAGATATTTGCTTTCTTGAACTGCTTAGCCCACATAATGAGGCAGCAGCATAGGCAGGACTGCAGAAATTCACTAGTCTACTAGTCTGTGACAAGTAAAAAATGATGCCTGACGAGTGGGGGGTGGGGGTGGTCCTGTACCAATATAGCTTGACGAGTAAAATATTTTGTCAGGCTGATATACTGAGCCAACATTTCTTCACCCCTGAGAATAGGAACATAGGAATGGGCTGCAACTGCAACTCAGTGGAAGAGCATCTGATTAGCACGTAGAAGATCCCAGGATCAATCCCCAGCACCCCAAGCTAAGGCCGAGAGAGATTCGTGCCTGGAAACCTAGAAGGCGGCTCGCTGACAGTCAGTGTAGACAATGTTGAGCTAGATCAGAGCTGCTCAACTTCAGCCCTCCTGCAGATGATGGCCTACAGTTCCCATAATCCCTGGCTATTAGGCACTGTGGCTGGGGATTATGGGAGTTGTAGTTCAAAAACAGCTGGAGGGCTTAAGTTGAGCAGGCCTAAGCTAGATGGATCAATGGTCCAATTTACTATTTGCCTACACTGACTGGCATTGGCCCTCCAAGGTTTCAGGCAGAAATCTCTGTCCAACCTGGTGGTGCCGGGGACTGAACCAGGGACCTACTGCAGGCTAAGCAGATGCTCTATCACTGAGCTACAGCCCCATCTAAGCTGGAAAAGCAGTTGATGTTGATTTGTAGACTTTAAGGCCATGACTAAATGACCAGTGTGGTCATCTAACTGACATCTTCATGCACATACCTTAACATATTTATTCTTGATGGGAAACAGTTGCTAGTACTACCATGAAGGTTAATCTATTGCTTTTCAACAGAAGCTCTCAAAGTGGTTTACACAGAAAAATACTAGTTAAATAAGATGGCCCCCTGTCCCCAAAGGGCTCACAATCTAAAAAGAAACATAATGTAAATATCAGCAAGAGCCTCAGGAGGGATGCTGTGCTGGGGTTGAGAAGGGACAGTTGCTCTCCCTCTGCTAAATATAAGAGAATTGCCACTCTAAAAGGTGCCTATTTGCTCAGTTGGCAATGCTCTAAACTTAGCTGCAGAGAGATGTGATGTTACAGCCTGGGTGATCCATTCAATACTAAGTCTACCATCCCTGCAATATGTCATTAGCAAGTGGTGCCCACTGTTACAACGACACCTGGAGAATGTCTTGGTGGTACCCAATGTATCTTTGAAATTAAGCAGTCAAGTCTGGGCGTGGCCTGTATCCTTGAAGGGAGACCATATATCCTTACATGGATGGGAAGCCATGAGCAACCACAAACTACATTTTCCCCCCACTCAGAGTTAATTGGCAGGAAACACACATATAATTAATAAGTAAAAAAGTGAGGAGGAGAAAATATCAGTGAATACTGCATGGTCTCTATTTTTCTTCTTCTTCCTGGAAGAAGCAGCAAGCTGTTTGAATGTAAGTGCTTAGAGATGTGCACGGAACGGGTTTTGCATTCCATTACGAGCTCGGAATTGAACACAAAATGGCCAGAATGTTCTGACCAAAACACTGGAGTATCCGAGTGTTTCGATGGAACAGAATCGTTCCATTTGGAACGTTCCAAGTGTTCCAGCTTCTTAAAAAGAATTAACATAGTGAGGGCACCTTTAACATTTAATTAGTGCAAGCTCTCTTACCAGTGGTATTGGGTTGGCACTACAAGTCGCCGTTGTGCTCCAGCTAGCATCCTGCATGGCAGAGCATATCCAGAGCTCACCTGTTCTCTATGCTAGAGATGTGCAAACGGGTTCAATGTTGAACAGGTTTAACATCAGACCTGTTTGGTTCAATGGTTTGATATCGAACCGAAACCCCCCACCTCCAGGTTCAGTTAGCTATCGTACCAAACTCCCCTGGCCATTCAAGGGGTGTGAGGTTCACGAGTTTTAAAAAATTATTTTACTTAAAAAAATTAAATTTTACTTAGATTCTGCCGCAGGGGGGTCTCCAGAAGTTTTCCCTCCCCCGCCAGCCTTGATTTATATACAAATCACCCGGTTCAGGCGGTCTTCAGCCCATTCCATACATGCCCTCCATTGCAGTTGCCATTTTGGAGACTGCCATGCATGCCCAATGGGCCTCTGTGTGGCCAGACCCAGGCAACCTGGTTTTGTGCACACCCCTACTCTGCGCATGTACAGAGATGCTCCAGCGATGCTCTGTGGGATCCCAGTCACAATGCTCCGGCCAGCATCCCATGCTGTGATGGCATGTCTCCAAGGCCAGGTGAGCTCTGGAAACATTCCACCAAGTGGGATGCCAGATATTTCTTTGAAGTAGGCCCTTCAAAATGTAGAATAAGTGCAGATTTCTGCCCTAATGAATGTTGGTGTGATTGGAAACTCAAGGGAATGGAAACGTGTGTGTATTATAAATGTAGATTTTTCTTGTGATTGTATATATGGTCTCAGGGGAATCAGGAGCACAACACCTATCAGCATTAATTGGGGCTATGCATCTAAATCCTTAGAGTACAATGTGTCTTTAACCATCTTTGTTTCCTGTAATAATTACAGTTGTTTATACAATCTCTTGGTACATAAATGGAAAGGAATAAAAGTCAAAAACAATCTTGCTTACAAGCAGTGAACATAAGAACAGCCCTGCTGGATCAGGCCCAAGGAGGCCCATATAGTCCAGCATCCTGTTTCGCACAGTGGCCCACCAGATGCCGCTGGAAGCCACAGGCAGGAGTTGAGGAGTTGAGTGGTGTAGTAAGCTTGGAGTGGTCCCTGGACAAAAAGTGAAGATGGGCCCTTGCTGCCACCCACTGTGTTCTTCTTCAGAGAGGCACGAGGTGTCACACTTAATTGTGGCTGGGGATGATGGGAGTTGTAGTTCTGCAACAGCTGGGGAGCCAAGGTTGCCCACCCCTTTTAATGGTGTCCCACAAGATTCTGTTCCATCTCCCATGCTTTTAACATCCATGTCATGAAACCACTGGCAGAGATCTGGTGTGGGGTGCCATCCATATACTGATAAGGCCCAACTTTGCATCCCTTTTCCATCCCCAGCTGACAGACTGCGTCAGATCTAAACCAATGTGTATGGAGGCAATGCTGGGCTGAATGGGGGCTCACTACATCCAGAAAAGACAGTGGTTTTCTTGGTTAGATCTGCTGACCTAGCAAAGGACTGCCAGCCTATTCTGGATGAGTGGCACCCCTTCTGAAAGAGCAGATGCACACCTAGGAGTGTTCCTGGACCAGGCTTTGCTCTTGGATGCTCAGGGAGTAGATGTGGCCCAGGGGCACTTTCACTCAGCTTTGATTGGTACACCAGCTGCACTCATTCCTAGGACAGGTGAACCTGGGCACTGTGCTCCATGCCCTCATTACCTTCTGCTTAGACCTCTACATGGATTACGTTTTGTATGTTATTATATGTATTTATTATTTATTCATTATTTATTGTTTATTTATCAAATTTGTACACTACCCCAACTTTCGTCTCTGGGCACTTAACAATAGCATAAAACAAGTTAAAACTTATACAAAAACTTAAAACAATTTAACAATTTAAACATCACCCACAAATTAAAATCTTAAAATTTTAAAGAACTGAAAAGGCTTGGGTGAAGAGGTGGGTTTTCAAATGCTTTTAAAAAATTGTCAGAGATGGGGAGGATCATATCTCAGTAGGGAGCGCATTCCACAGTCTCAGGGCAGCAACCGAGAAAGCCCGTCCCTGTGTGGCCACTAGCCGAGTTGGCGGCAACTGGAGATGGATCTCTCCGGACGACCTCAATGGGCGGTGGGGCTCATAATGAAGAAGACATCCTCTTAGATACCCAGGGCCTAAGCCATTTAGGGCTTTATAAGTTATAACTAGCACTTTGTATTTTTCCCAGAAGCCTATTGGCAGCCAGTGTAACTCTATCAGCAAAGGAGTGATGTGGTCTCTCTGAGATGATTCAGAGATTGCATTTTATTTTATTTTTTTGTAAGTCACTTTGATGCCACTCGATGGGAGTTTAAGTGAGATAGAAAGCTTTCAAATAAGCATACATACATACATGTCATAATGACTGCTTAGAAATCTGGAGATAAGGGGTGGTGGTGTTCTAAACACTCCACTCGTCATATGGCTGAAGCATTCTCTACAGGGCATGAGAACTGCCAAAGGAACAGTTATTAAATGGAAGTAGCTGCATAATAAAACTCTCTGACTCCTTGCATGCATCACATACATTTGTGTATGTGAGATCTTATTCCACCAAACTGACCATCAACATTGTCACCACATCATCTATAAATCACCTGCCAAAAGTAGGTGGAGAGGGGCTTCTGGATTCAGCTTCCCCACCACTAAATTGGCACTGTCCCAGATTGTCCCACAAGCCATCTGATCATCACTACTCATGGAAGATAAATCAGGTGCCTGGATTCCATTCCCTCCTACCCTTCAGAGTCAATTGCCATGATCAGAGGTGTCCTGACCATGTGACCAGCACTGCGTGTTGTCGGCAACACAGAAACTCTTATATGATGGATGTACATTTTCCTCATCTCCCTTGGAATAACCTAAAAGGGTAATCTGAGTGTAGAAATATGCCTTGTGTGTGGATAACTTTTCCTGGATCAGCCCAAATTGGTAATTACACTTACTTCCCACTGTTCTTCCATCATGAAACTCAAGGCAGTGTACATGGGGGTTCGGGCACTCCCATCCAGATTAAGACCTACTTAGTTTCCATCAGTGCTACTGCTTCATCTGCCTTTAGACCATGCCCTGGGAATCTTTGTCACGTGGGCATGATGCACTTGGCATAGTCATGAAGTATGTCTCAGCTGATGTTTTCTTTAAATCAGGCGGTGGGTAGACATCAGGCTTGCAGAATCTACCTTTTTAAAAACTAGCACCCCAATTCCATCCCTGGACCAAATCACTGTAAATCTTCCAGAGATCTATCAGTAGATCTCAATCTATCTTCTGCCTGACCTTAATCAAAATGCAAGAACAAAGATACATTGCATCAAATTGACGTAACATTGCTTTCTTAAGGCAATCAAAAACTGTGTGTGGAGATGCATTCATTATAAGTTGTATTCATTTTAGGGGGCCTCCAACGTGTGTGTGTGTGTGTGTGTGTGTGTGTGTGTGTGTGTGTGTGTGTATATATGGGGGGGGGGTGTTTTGTTTTTTGCCCATAGAAACAATGCCCTGGCATTTTGCATTAGCACAAACTGGTGCTGATTCACTGAGGCTGGGCCGCCTCTGTCAGGATTCAAAATGTTAGCCCAATCAGCAAGGAAACAATAAGATATGACAAGGAGTGTGAGACTGTAACATAACAATGCACCTCAAGGGACACCTGCAAGGGAGGAGGGGTGAAATTAGATGCATTCATAGCCTAAGGTGGGATATATATTTTTTGAATCTCAGACTATAATGTAATAAGATATGATAATAAAAAGGCATGAGGCTGAAATAAACCTTGTCTGCTTTTAGATGTGAAAAATAACCGCTCAATATGTAGGTGCTGCTATGTGTTTTGAACCATAGCATTCAAATAGCTAAAATATGTGACTTTTTCATTGAACAATTCTATTCTTTTAATAACAGATTGAATGTTCTTATCTGTATCCCTGATTCTTCAAAAACAACCGGATAGGGTTCTGTTCACTTCATGTTGTTGTTCACTTCTAAATTGTGTTGTTCACTTCTGGAGTGGAGCAATCTTTTTCCTTGTGCATCTGTGCTAGTGGGACAGCCATTTAGGTGATAAGGAAGTATTTGTAAAGGGTGATGGTTAATCTGTGGCATGGATGAATGTAAGTGAATGTGACTTTGAGGCAGGACAGCTGAGCAGAGCATGTCCATAGCCCTTCAAGTCCTATCATTCTGTGAAATGACTTCTATCAAAACAACCTCTGACAACTATCCAACATGGAATTAGGTGTTTTTAATCTTATTAGGTCTGATCCAGGCAAAGTAAAGTAGTTGACTGAAGCATGGATTCAGAGGGCTTCCATTGTGTGGTGTTTTGGGTTAATCCATTCCTTGATCCAGGCCAGCTTTTGAATGATGCTTTAGTTACTTTTATTTCAGTCCGGGAGTAGAGGCGGGGCTAACAAACAGCCAGCAGCAAGAGCACTGAAGGCAGACTGCACTTGCCTCTCTGTAAATACCATCTATCTTATAACACTGTTAATATATTCCTGATTCAACTCCACTGTCTGGTCCTTGCATACCAGAACTCTCTCCTCTTGGATTCTATGCATTGAAAACAATGATGTATTTTGGTTTAAGAGCCAAATCAGACCAAGGCCTATTTAGTCTAGCATCCTATTTCCGACAGTGGCTCATCAGGAGGTTCTCCAAATGGCAATTTACTCCTGTTTGCTACCCTTAGGATGGGGTGGGGGGAGTTCATACAAGGGAGGGATTTACAGCGACTTAAATACAGTAGCAGCAAGGAGCCATTCATACTGCCAGCAGCATTATTCAGCTTTTTTTCCTGGACAATTTGCACTTAATGTGCAGTATATGCGTCCGGAAAAAGTTTCACTTGGGGAGAGTGTTGGAAATGGTTGTGTGCAATGCTTCAGCATTTAGGAGAGGGCCCACCCCCAATGTGCCACCCCATGCCTTGTCACCTCCTCAATGCCTTCCCTGCCTCCTCCCCCTCCTCTTCTTGTTTGTGTTGCCTGCCTCTCATGGGCTCCTGCCAACGAGCATGGGTGGATTGGTTGTTTTTTCTCTTCCACAACTGAGGGAAGATGCAATCAGTCCACCCACTTGCCGGCAAGAGCTGGCTGGGAATGGTGACAGGTGGTATGCTCCTTCTCCCCCACTCTCACTGTGTGAGGAAGTACTTTGTTTTGTCCCTCCTAAATCTCCTACAAATCAATTTCATTGGGTGACTTCAAGTCCTAATGTTACAGGAAATGAGAAAAAACCTATTTCTGTCCACTTTCTCCATGTCATATGCAATTTTATAAGCCTCAGTCATAGCCTCTTAGTCATTTCCCCTTAAACTAAAAAAACCCCAAACACTGAGGCTATTCCCACAATCACGGGAAAGCAGGCTAAGGGAACTTAGCCTGCTTTCCAGGGATCGTGGGAACCACCAGGCTCACGGGCAAGCCTGGTACTTCCAAGGTGGCTAGCCTGCATAGAACACCCTTCCCTTAAATGAGGTTAACGGAGTGAGCACTCCACTGACCTCATTTCTATACTTGTGTGTCACCATGGTGCACAGCAACACACAAGTAGACCCCCAACTAGGAGGCTGCCAGCAGCCTCCCAGGCTTGGGGGTCTCTCTAGGATGCCCCATGCGCTTGCGCGGGGCATCCTGGAACTTCTGGGGGCCGCGCAGCCCCCGATCCCCACAGCTCCCGCTGGCTCCATGATGGAGCCGGCAACCATGTGGGCAGCCGGATTCGGCCACCCAGCTATGAGTGGCTGCCTGTCTGCAGGGATAGAGGGCTAAGCCTGCTCTCCCTGCAGAACCCCGTCAGGCACTTTGCACATGTCATGTGAAGCGCCTCACTGTTGCCTTTCCTCATAAGGAAAGTGCACCAGTCCCTGATCATTTTGGTTGCCCCTCTTTGCAGCTTTTCAATCTCTGTAATACCCTGTTTGAGATTTTTATTTATTTATTAGAAACATTTAATATACCGCCCACTCTGAAGACTCCAGCCAGTGCACAAATGCAAACAAGGCAACATTAAAAATTACATTCTAAATTAAAAACTAATTTAACTAACAAATAAACAAATAAAGTAAACCACAGGGCAAAAACCTAGTGAAAAAGAAAAGTCTTCAATAGAGATTTGAAGATCAGTAAGGAAGGGGCTAGACAAATCTGAATGGGAAGAGAGTTCCAAAGAAGTGGGGCAGTAACTGAAAAAGCGCTTTCGTGGGTCCTAGAGCCCCGAACCTCTCAGAAAGGAGATGATCTAACTGGACGGGATGTAACTGGGTGGTAGAGGTGGGTCTGTAGGTAGACAGGTGCCAAGCCTCGCAAGGCTTTGAAAGTCAGAAGCAGGACCTTAAATTGAACTTGGGAGCAAATGGGCAACCAGTGCAGCGACAGATGTGCAGACCAGAACTGCTCATCTTATTCCATATGTGACTGCACTGCCATATGTTTGTATAAGGGCCTTATAATATTAGCAGCTTTATTTTCTATTCCTTTCCTAATCTCCCCAGCATGGATTTTGCCTTTTTCAGAACTGTTGCATACTAGGTTGACATTTCCATTGAGCTATCTACCACAACCCCAAGATCTCTTTTCTGGTTAGTCACTGACAGCTCACACCCCCATTAGTGTATATGTGGGATCTGGGGGCCAAAATATACCTCACTTTACACCAAACTATATTTGCCATTTTGTTGTCCATTCACCTACTATGGAGAGATTCATTTTGATTTTCACCATTCTGAATAGCTTGGTATCAACTGCAAATTTGATCACCTCACTGCTTATCTCTAACTCTAGGTCATTTATGAACAAGTTGAAAAGCACCAGTCACAGTACAGATCCTTGGGGGGCCTAATTTCCTTCCATTGTGAAAGCTGTCCATTTATTTCTACTTCCTTTTTTTTAACCAGTTAGCAATCCATAAGAGGATCTATCCTCTTATCCCATGACTGCTATCAAGAGCTTTTGGTGAGGGATTTTGTCAAAACATTTTTGAAAGTCCAAGTATACAGTATCAACTGGATCACTTTTATCCACATAGAGGTGACACTCTCAAAGAATTGTAAAAGGTTAGCGAGGAAGGATTTTCCTTTGCAGAAGTCATGCTGATTTTCTTTTAGTAAGGCTTGTTCTTCTGTTCTTATTATTTTTTTCTTTAATTATGCTTTCCAGCAGTTATCCTGGAACAGACATAAAGTAAACCTGCTCATAATTTCCTGGATCCTCCCTGGATCTCTTTTTAAAAGTCTGTTACATTGGCTACTTTCCAATTTTCTGGTACAGAGCCCAATTTTAGTTACGAGGAACATAATCTTGCTAGCTGATCAGCAATTTGCTTTCCCCCTGCTAAATAAAGAGAATCACCACTTTTTAAAGGTGCCTCTTTCTTTAGCTAGTGGGGGGATTTACTTCAGTTTTTCAGACTCCTTCCATGGGGTTTACATTCAGGCATGATATCTGCCCTATATCTTCTGTAGTGAAGACGACTGACTTGATCACACCCATTGATTTTAATTCATTTACATATGTCTAGCTCTGTGTTGTACTGTGATCTCTGTGTATTTAGCCTCAAACAAGGAGCTCATTTCCTTACTGGGGCTTGAGTTTTCAACATTTGAGTAAATTGATCCTCCTGATTTAAACCTGAGTCATCAGGTTTTGATTCCCAAAAAGTGACATCACCAAAAGAGATGAGACTATGCTAATTTTTGTTCTGGTAATTCTAGATCCTTTAATGTAGTAAGCTATTAGTGCTTATAGTAAGCAAAGGAGCATGAAAGACCATCTCTGGTTGTAATCTCTCCCACCATACAGAGTGAAGGCCCTCTTCTTCATTAGTCTGATTCGAAAAACCAAGCAACCTTGATCCTTGTTTTCTGTAAAACATTCCATGGATGTCTCTTAGGTCAATCAGACAGGATAACAAGTTATATCAAGTTTGGCAAATGCAATCCAATTAGCACCAAATGATATCTATGAAGCAAGAGGACAGAAGGATATAGAAACAAACACATGTTATATATGCCATGCTATGATTACAGCATATTCACTTAACTGCTGATATCCCACTGAGCCAAAAGGCTCAGCATTTCACTTGTTAGTCTCAGCATGTGCCAAACCTAAAGAACAGAAGTACTTTTATGCTTAAAGTTGGGTGTATCTTGAAGTACATCTTAGTAAGATTGTGTTAAATTAGTGCTAGGATTTCTCCGCACCCAGTGCCAACCCTAGGCAACCCCTCACTCATAGAGTTCAATACAATAAAATACGATATCATATTGTATCAAATTGTATATTTTTATCAGACAATTTTTTCATTGGATTGTATCTGATAAAAAATGGCCCCAATAAAGCTTTCATCTCATCGGCTCCGTTTATCAGCCCGATGTGATGCACAGCCCTGTCATGTAAGTGTAATGTGACGACATCACAGTCCAAATTGTAGAAACCAATGAAGTGGAGCAGGGAACCACTTGAAGCACAATGATGCTACAACAACAACAACAACAAAAAATTATATAGCACTGTTCAACAGAAGTTCTCAAAGTGACTGACATAGACAAATAATAAATAAGCAAGCAAGCAGATAAATAAATAAATAAGGCCCCCTGTTCCAAAAAGTCTCAAAACCTAAAAAGAAATATAAAGTAGACACCAGCAACAACCACTGCAACCTTGTTATGCTGGGGTTGGATAGGAACAGTTATTCTACCCCTGCTAAATATTAGAGACTCACCACTTTGAAAAGTGCCTCTTTGCTCAGCCGGCATCACACGTTTTATTTATTACATGTTATAGGGAAGAAGGCCAAAAAGAATTGTAGGACTGATGTTTTCAATAACAAGGGTTCATGAGCCAAGGAGCCCTCAGTTCAAATCTCAGTTCAGCTATGAGCCCAGTGGCTGCATTTGCACATAATGTGGAACCGCAGTTGAATAGTCCAGCGGTTCTGAGGACATTACATCTGAATGTGGGGAAATACAGTTTGGTGCAGTGATGAAACCGAGGGTTCAGATTTGAAACTCCAATCTGAACCCTCGGATTGTACTGAGTTTTGTCACTGCAGCCTGAGGTCGCAGCCTGCAGTACATCTGAATACAGAAATGCAGGCTGCGTCCCCTGGAACCGGAGTTGAGGGAGGAAGCTCCTCCCACAACTCCGGTGTGATTGGCTGTGCGGGCTGTCCTTCAGTCAAGAAGGAAGCCATTTCCCTCTTCTCTCTGCAGTCTCACTGACTTCAGAGGGGACACTCTCCATTACAACTGAATTCAGATTGGAGAGTGGGAGGAGGGGGTGCAGAATCGCAGGTTCATTCGACCTGCTGGTCCACATTACATGCGAATGCGGCCATTACGTTACCTGTAGAAAAACCACTGTTTTCACAGGCTTTCCTTTTCCCCATCTTCACCATGCAGTATAAGTATAACAATATAAACATTTATTACAGGGCTATTGTGAGGATTGCTGAGATAATATACATAGATTGCTCTGAACACGTGAAATGTGGCATATTAGTCCTATGCACTATTATGAAGCATTGTCCTAGGGTACAATATTTGCCTAATTGCAGAAGAGTCCTCTGACATTGAACCAACATTGCTTTTCAAACTCCTTTTATATTTGAAATGGAAATGTCGACCAATAATGGTCTTTTAATCCAGATAATTATTTTTGATTGCTATTGTAATAGATTTTTTTTTAAAAAATAATCTATAATCAATTGGCCTACATTTCAGTTTCAAATCAATAGAGTTTGAAAAGCCATTACAACACATTACTGTTTAAGAGGGGTTCTTCCCATAACTCCAAGTCAGTGTGATGTATAGTAAATCAGAAATGCATAGAAGTTCACAGCTTGACATAAGCAACGCCATTATGTTTAACTAAACTCAAGGATCTGCTCTGCTAGAAGGATGCTTACTACTGTGTATTCTCTCTGGTAGTTTTCCGTCCCCCACAGGTTAGAGTGACCATGGATTTAGAATGTAGAACAATTTTAAGATAAGGCTGTCTGTCTGCCTGCGTGCATGTTTGTGGTTATTCCCTAATCTTAGCAAGTCATGATGACGTATTTGCTATGTAGCTGAACAACATGTTGTTCTGGAGAACAATTTTAAGAGTATAAAATGTATGCTCTCTGCAATAGTCCTTTGTCTTGTTTTGAGCATGAGCCAAACAATACCATTACTACTTGAGAGTAAATAAACCTTTGATCTTGTTATCTCGTCTGGGCTGATGATTATTGGGCTCCATCCGCCCAGGAACGAACCTCCTTATTGGGGACAAGGTTACCCTGTTACATCAAGTGCTTTGTACCTTTCTTGCATGAAGAAGCATGATGGGACCCAGTTCAATAAAAAGAAACCCCTATTCAGAGATTACATTGTATGTATGTACATGTGACTGCACACACATAAATGTTTTGTGTGAATGAGTATAAATGCATTCCCTAAAATTGAACCTGGGTACATTGCCCTCAAATGCAGTGTACATCTAGGAAGTGTATTACTTACTATATGTGCATTGAACATAATGGGCCCATTCATATGACCATTCATGTGGGAATGTGGGAGGGCCGGCAGGGAGGAAAGTTGCAAAATCATATCTTCTCCGTAGATTGCTGGGCGCACGGATCACACATCCAGATGGTTCGCTGCTGCCTCAGACAAGATGGAGGTGCAGGGGTCGGGACACATTGTCCCGGTCCCTAGAAATCCCACAATGCACTGCACAAGTGTGCAGTGCATTGTGGGGATCCCCCCAGTGATTGTTGGGATCCTGCTCCTGTTCGAGCGCCAGCTGGGAGTAGCCAGCATTCGCACATGAACAGTTACCTTAATTAAGGGCACACTTGCGCCCTTAATCTCAGCTAAATAGTGGGCCCTATAGGTGGGTTTGCTGCCATGGTACTGCCGGGATCTGCATGTATCCCTGAGGTTCTCATGGGCAGCCAATCCCGGGCTTGGCTGCTTTAGCCCGGTCTTGGCTGCTAGCAGGGCAGGGGCGCCTTCCAGTTAATTCTAATGGGAGTTAAAAGAGCCACCCAGGGCGGTTGCCCTGCTTGCCCTAGTTGTTAGTGATAAAAGTTTCAATGTGTTAATAACTATACAAGCATACAGATTTGTGCATGTGTTCACTGTATACCGACTTGTGCATGCATTGAAAATCATGTGTGAAAAGGGCTTAGGTTTGTGGGATGTTTGCTGTAAACCACCAAGAAACGTGAGTTTGGAGTGGTATACAAATATACTGGAGGTCATCTGGAGAGGTCCGTCTCCAGTTGCTGCCAGCTTGGCTGGTGGCCACACGGGGACGGGCTTTCTCGGTTGCTGCCCCGAGACTGTGGAATGCGCTCTCTACTGAGATACAATCCTCCCCATCTCTGACCATTTTTAAAAAGCACTTGAAAACCTACCTCTTCACCCAAGCTTTCTCAGCTTAAAAAAAAAAAATTAGGTTTTAATCTCTGGTTTATTTTTAATTTGTTAAATTGGTTTAAGCTTTTGTGTATGTTTTTAACTTTTTTTATGCTATTGTTAACCGCCCAGAGATGAAAGTTTGGGGCGGTGTACAAAATCGATAAATAAATAAATAAAAATACTAAATAAATAAAGGTTATGTTGAATTCCTACTGAAATAAGTTAGACTTTAGCAGCAACTAAGGTATCCCATTGACTGGAACAGGGTTTGATGTCTAACGTTAGTTGGATAGGAAATATGGGGCGCTTTTAAATACAAAAGTTACACTGGAAATAATCACTGTTTCCAGGTGGCAGAAGAATATGAGATCTTGCTTTATTAAGCATTTATTTGTAAATAGCACCATCCTAGGAGAGACCGCATATTTAGTTTCTCCATTTTATTGCCACTTCCACAGAGTTCAATGTTTTCCTTCAAATCATTATGATTATTATACTCGGTCTAAGCATTTGACACCTGCTGTTTCAAAACTTGAACACAGTTGAATATATTCACCAGAAAGGACAGGAGAGAGAGAAACAACTGAATGTGATAATGTTTTTTTTAAAAAAATAGTAACCTATTTCCAATAAGCAAAAGAGTCAGATTCTAGAATCTGGCAACAGTAAGATAATACAAGAAGCCTGAAGCCAGAGTTTTTGCTCATGAATTCCTGTGTGCCCTCTCCATCACCTAGCAGATACCCATCCAGGGGACCCTGGGGGAACATCTCTACCTTCAGTCTCCACCCACGTCATGTCCCTTTTCCTATGCCTGATCTCTGTCCTCCTCCGTGACACATAGGCTAAATCACCACAAAGACGATAATTTTTTAAGAAGGACGTTGATAGACTTGTACAGGTTTAGAGGATGCCAACAAGGATTAATACAACGATTAACAATATAGATTGGCAGGGCTGAAAGGAAATTTGAGTGTCAGGAAGGTGAAGTGGCTAGAATGCTGGATTTGGGTTGAGGAAACCTGGCTTCAGTTCCCTCTTCAGCTATGAAGCTTACACCAGCCACCTATCATACAGTCTAGCCTACCTCACAGGGCTGTTGTGAGGTTAAATTGGGAAGAAGGATTGATCTCCTTCTCAAACAGATAATGAGGTAACAAGCCACCCCGCGGTTACCCACTAAGCAACTGTTCAACATTAGATAATAAGAGTAAAAGCAATTTTATTTAAAATTAAATACTTTAAATAAAGCTTGCATTCTTTATTTAAAGGGGATAAAATGTGCCTAGTATCCACTTTAAAATGCAGTGGCAAACATCCTGACTTATGCTATGCATGTGCAATGAACAAGGATGCCCTAGTGCAAAAAGATCACGCAGCTGTGCTAAATCACAGGTATTTTTGGAACTGTGCTCTTGTGCAAAAGCTCCCTACAAAATATATGTGGCATGCTACAGTTTGCACACTTTATTGTACATGTGCAAACATGCTAGGACAATACTAGTTTGGAACGCAAGCTCCGGACAGAGCAACAAGCTAGTAGGTCCAGGCATTGCATCAAACCCATAATCATTTCTGAGTTGATGCATGCCCTATCAGAATATTTTTCTCTTGAGACAATTTTAGAGAAAATTCTGCCAGGATCAGTAGTAGATCATATTGGCATTACATAGAACCTATTGGAGACATGTGTGTGTGACCTTTAAGGAAGATTCCGCAGACCACAAAGAAAGTGGCTGCCCAGAAAGCATCTGTGGTGGTGACGATTCAAATCACCAGATTCCTCTCCATCTTCATGCCCCAGAATGCAACAGGGCAAGAAGCAAAGTCATTATGTTGTACCCTTTTCCTAGTGCATTACTGGGGTCTGGGAGCGGGATGGCTGTGCTCTAAAGCTACAGGGCACGGCAATTTTTTTAACTGAGTAATGCACAAGGAAAAGAGCACAATGTCATGACATTGCTTCCTGCCCTGATGCATTCTGGGGCATGAAGATGGAGGCAGTGATTTGAATCATTGCCACCACAGCTGCTTTCAGTTTGAGGTAAGCACTCCCACAGCCCATCCTGATGCATTGAGCCAATAACAATTATCTGCTCAATGCAAGCCTGACAATGTGATCATCAACATGATGCAAGAATGGCCAGGATCAGCATTCGGCTGAGAAGTCAGCGTGTGCCCAGTCCTACTAGTTAGTGCATCAGGTCTGCACTAGTGCAAAGTCCTTGCACAAATACAGGATGTTGGCCGGTGTATTCAAGTAGCTTGGTATTTAAAATCATATGGAAGCTCTTTTCCTTGCTTGTGCCTCGTAATAGGCTCATTCACACAGTCAAGAACAGGGCTAAGAGACGTCTCCTAACCTGTTCAGAGCTTGCAGCGCTCTTGATATTTGATTGTCATCAAGTAAAAACAAAGGTCTGAGGCACTGTCCAGTGATAGTGTAGCTAAGCAGCAGCTGGGCAGGAGTTTGGGAGGAAAAGTCCCCCAAACCCTGCCGCGGCTTAGTACACTATCATGGACAGTGCCTCCAGCTTTGCTTTTAATTGACAGACAATAAAATATCAAGAACGTGCACAGCTTCCAAACAGGTTAGGAGGCTTCTCTATGCTATTCTTGATTGTGTGAATGAGCTTCATATCTTTTTTCTTTTTTAAAATTTACAACTAGAAGATATCTATCTATCTATCTATCTATCTATCTTTCATACTTTTATATTGCCCCATACAAAAAGGTCCCTGGGCAGTTCACAATCTTAAAAAACCATTAAAACACTGACACAATTAAAACAATTTTAAATACAAATAAAAACTCCAAAACCCAGAACTTTAAAACTATAACCTAAAAGCCTGGCTAAACAGGAATGTTTTCAGGTCCTTCTTAAAAACATTCAGAGAAGGGGAAACTCTAATTTCATTAGGACGCACGTTCCAGAGTCCCAGGGCAACTCTAGAAAAGGCCCAGTTTCTAGTCACCACCAACTGAGCTGGTAGCAACCACAACCAGACCTCCTCAGATGATCTTAATAGGCGGCGGGGTTGATGAAGAAGAGTGATAGAACTGTAATTCTAACCATGCAAAGCAACCCAAGATGCATATTTTAGGAAAGATACTACATTATCTTCAAGACAGCCAAACATACATGGTTCTAATTATTAAGAACAATGTTAAGACACTGGGCCATTCTTGTAAAAATGCCTGTTTTCAGCATTGATAGCTCCCAGTTCAGCAATTATTTTACAAATATTTTGAAATCCTATACTGTAAAGGAAAACATTGGCCGTATTCACACATAACACAGAACCACAGGTCCAATGGACCCACAGTTCTGCTCCCCACCCCCGCTCACCTGTCCAAATACTGACAAAATGGAGAGCAGGGAGCCTGAGGGGTAACTATCTGTGTGGGCTTCTTTCTTTCATGAAGGACAGCTTGCACAGTCAATCACAGCTGGAGAGAGAGAGGAGCTTCCTCCCTCAACTTCAGTTTGAGAGAACACAGCCAGTAATTCAGCATTCACATATAACACAGGCTGTGTTTGACCTCAGGTTGTGGTGGCAAACTCATTATGACTCGAGGGTTCAAGTTGGAGTTTGGAGAGTGGAACCTCGGGTAACTCTCCATGCAAAACCAGAGTTTTGAAGGGGTGTCCTGCATTTGGACGTACAGGTTTGGCAACCTCTGGGCCCTTCAACTCTGGCTTCGCGTTACATGCGAAAGTGGCCAATGGGATGCATTCATGTCTGACTATATGTACTAGATATGGAATTAATTCTGGGGGAGGGGGATTGGATTCAAAAGTTCAAAGTGTTAAATCTAAATTTAGTAATCTGAATTTTAAGTTCCACTTGAATTAGCAGTTGTAGCAGTGGGAGAGGAAGGCTATATTTATGTGCATGGTTTCAACAAACAAAAATAATCCATAGGTATTTCATATTGGTTATTATTTCCAACCTGTTGGCAACCTTCCTTCCTCTCTGAATTCCATGCACTTTCAAAGCCGGCAAGGGCTGGGGGCACAGCGGCCTCAAGCATCACAATACCTTGGGCAACCCCTGTCAGTAAGCAAGCAAGCATAGGAGAAGAATTATTTACTACCGTCCAGGTTTCTCTTATATATATTCAGTATTACCATAATGTAACCTTTTAGATTATTATGTCTAATAAAATTCAAACACACCCACATTTTTAGGGCATTCCAGTCACACAGTTAGGCAAAAGACCCCTAAAATTAACTAACATTTACTATCGGATTGAACACTTTAAAGACTCCCAGTCTCTAAAGACATGATTGGACACCTTTGGCAGCTTGTTGATAACAGATCTAAAATGTTTGTGTTTTCACTGGCTCACCACAGAAGTTTTTTTAAAAAGCGGGTCATGGGGAAAAAAATAGGATAAACTAACTTGAAATACTCAGTAGGAATTTAACCTGCTGCTACACTAATATGCAGCTTCCCTACAAGTGCAGGCTCCCAGGTAGAATAAGATATTTCAGCCAACTTTGTTCCAGCAAAGATCATAGAAATAAACAGTTTTTATAAGTGTCTAAAAGTCCTGACAGGATGCTGCCAATCTTTAAGGATATCTTCCAGATAAATAAGCTTGTCATGCTAAACTCTTATCTTTTTTTTTCAGGCTGTCTGCGAATATATGCTATGCTATTTCAACATTCTTAACATTGGGGTAAAGATGGGGTTGTGGGGGGAGACGACATGCAGAATGCAAATATCAAAAGCCAAGGCCCCATCCTATTGATTTTTGGAGAGACTGAAGGGTACTCAGCACCTTGCAGGAGGCTCTTGGAAAATCTAAAGATCAAGTCCTTATGCAGAGAAGGAAGAAATTGCAGTGATTGCTCTTGAAAGTAAATGATGCCTCATTGGAGAAAGCAGCACCAAGTCAGAAAGTCTCAGATCCTGAGAGTCAGTGTAGTGTACTGGATAGTGTGCTAGATTGAAGTTGGAGGGAGACAATAGTTTATTAGACAGCTGAAAGTTCCTTGAGAGATACATCACTTCCTATTGTGTACATAAAAATTTAGGAACATAGGAAGCTGCCATATACTGAGTCAGACCATTGGTCTAGCTAGCTTAGTATTGTCTTCACAGACTGGCAGTGGCTTCTCCAAGGTTGCAGGCAGGAATCTCTCTCAGCCCTATCTTGGAGAAGCCAGGGAGGGAACTTGAAACCTTCTGCTCTTCCCAGAGCGGCTTCATCCCCTGAGGGGAAGATCTAGCAGTGCTCACACATCAAGTCTCCGATTGAAATGCAACCAGGGAAGACCCTGCTATGGGGACAAGTCATGCTTGCTACCACAAGATGAGCTCTCCTCTTAATTTGGCTCTTGGACAAGTACAAAAATCTTCCACATGCAAGCCTACATGTGATGAGAAAACTGATAGCTCCTGAGCATCTAAGGACATGTTTGCACCAGAGAAATCCCCCTTTTTACACAAACCCTTTTCTTAGTTAAAAATCAACTCGGAGAGGCTTGTAAAAAGCAAAGAACTAAAAAAACACCCCAGTTTTATTCAATTACTACAAACTGCTTCCATCTGAGGCTTTTTCAGCTTTTAGATACGGTTAAGAATACTCAGTAAGGTTAGGGTATTTCTATGTCGATTATTTTAACTTGTTTTTCTTTCTTCTCGACTACAGTTATATCTGGTGTATTGTGTGGCAGATGTTTGTCTGTTTGTAGTCTGTTTGTAGTCGGAAGTCCCATAATATTTTTGCATCTTCATTTTCTACAACTTTTTCATTTTATGGTCCCACCAATTTTTGGCTACAGGTAGCTTGTATTTTTGGCAGATGTTTCAGTGTACTATCCCTGCTACCTTGTCATGCCTTTGTTTGTAGTCAGTCTGTACGATCTTTTTACAACAGCTGATTAGGTGGTCCACTGTTTCATCTGCTTCTTTACAAAGGCGGCACTTGCTGTTTGTTGTTGACTTTCCGACATTTGCTCTTACTGCATTTGTTCTTAGTGCCTGTTCTTGTGCAGCCAGTATTAAACCCTCTGTTTCTTTGTTCAAGTTGCCATTCCTAAGCCATTGCCAGGTCTTGGTGATGTCTGATTTTCCACTTATATTGTGCAAATATTGACCATGCAGGGGCTTATTTTTCCATTTTTCTGCTCGGTTCTTGACTTGTTCTTTCTTGTAGGCCTGCTTTGTTACTTTGGTGTTGAATAGTTTCTCATTATTGACCATTTGAAGTGCATCTTCTTCACTGTCCTTGATATATTCTTCAAGGCCTCTTTTCTCCTCCTCTACTGTTTGATGGACTTGCAGCATTCCTCTTCCACCTGAGCTGCGGGCGAGGTATAGCCTATCTACAGCACTGCGGGGGTGCAGAACATGATTGATCATCATTATTTTCCTGGTCTTATGATCTAGCGTCTCTAGCTCTGCCTGGGTCCAGTCTATTACTCCTGCAGTGTATCTGACAATAGGTATAGCCCAGGTGTATAAGGCTTGTATGGTGTTCCCGCCAGTGAGTTTGGACTTGAGGATTTTTCTAACTCTCCTGATGTATTCACTTCCAATTTTTCTTTTAACTTCAGTGTGTGCGATGTTATCAGCCTGGAGAATGCCCAAGTATTTGTAAGGTTCTTTCTCTTCCAGGTTCTTGATCTTGCTTCCTTTGGGCAGTTCTATTCCTTCTGTTTTTCTTATTTTCCCTCTGTTCATTATTAATGCAGCAGACTTGTCTAGTCCAAACTCCATTGCTATATCGCTACTGAATATACGGAAGGTGTTTAGCAGTAATTCGATTTCTGACTGGGACTTTCCATACAACTTCAGATCGTCCATGTACAGTAGATGGTTTATTTTACTTGATGTTTTAGATGTTTGGTATCTGAGGCCTGTTTTGTTTATTATTTGTGAAAGTGGGGTAATGGCAATTACAAACAACAGAGGGGATAGTGAGTCCTCTTGGAAAACACCTCTTCTAATGCTAACCTGTCCAAGTGTCTCACCATTGATTGTTAACTGTGTAATCCACATGCTCATTGCTTTTTAAAAATAAATATCTGAATGTTTTTGCTGACACCAGTTGTTTCTAAACATTTAGTATCCATGTGTGAGGCAATGAGTCAGAGGCCTTCTTGTAGTCAATCCATGCAACACTTAGATTTGTTTTTCTTTTCTTGCAATTTTTTAAAATCATGTTGTCAATCAGCAGCTGGTCTTTTGTGCCTCTGGTGTTCGGGCAATTTCCTTTCTGTTTAACTGGAAGCTGCTTATTAGTTGATAAGTATTGCATTACTTCATCTGCTATTATTCCAGTTAATAATTTCAACATGGTTGGCAGGCAGGTTATCGATCTATAATTACTTGGAACTGCACCTTTTGCTGGGTCTGTCATGATGAGATGAGTTTTCCCAGTTGTTAGCCATTGTTCAATATCACCTCCTTGCAAAATGTGACTGAACAGTTTGGATAACTGTTTATGAAGGCTTGTTAGGTGTTTAAGCCAAAAACCATGCAGTTCATCGCCGCCTGGCGCACTCCAATTTTTAATTTTCTTTGCTCTTTTACTTATTAATTCTAGTGTTATTATTAGATCTTGCAGTTGTTGGTTACATTTTTCGACCTCTTTCACCCAGCCTGCTTTTTTATTATAATCTATTGGATTGTCCCATAATTTCCGCCAGAATTGCACTGTTTCTTCTTTATTTGGTCTTTCTAAGTTTCTTGCAGTTTCTCCTTCTATGCTTTGGTAGAAACGTCTCTGATTCAACTGGAATAGAAGATTCTGCCTGTGTTGTGTAATTCTAGCTTCGTATCTGCTAATCTTCTTTGACACTGCTGTTATTTGCTGCTTGATTATTTCCAGGACTTCTCAAATTTTCCTTGAATCTAGATGGTATTTTTGGATCAGATACTGTTCGGTGTTTTCATTCTTCAGCTTCATGTCTTTCATATCTTTCAATTTACTAGCATCCGATCTAAGCCTGGCGATTTTATTTTCTAATCTAATCATCTATTTAGGTGATGTACTACTTTCTTTTTTACAGGTCCACTGATCTTATATCCAAGCTCTTGGGTTGTTATTGTTGCTGCACTTTACATTAGTTGGTTTGTTTCCTGCAAATTCTTGGTTGTTATTTCTGCAAGTGCGGCATTGATATCTTTTAATGCCTGAGCAAGTTGTTTTTTGGCAACTGTTTTTAG
The DNA here is from genome assembly GCF_027244095.1 of Hemicordylus capensis. Lineage (NCBI taxonomy): Eukaryota > Metazoa > Chordata > Lepidosauria > Squamata > Cordylidae > Hemicordylus > Hemicordylus capensis. The sequence continues at coordinate 27,298,703 of NC_069657.1, read as the reverse complement.
AGCTGGAAGTCGAACCCTGGTGGTTGTTTGGTTCATGTGCTCAGTTATTTTTTGCTTTAGTTCTTGCTGCTTTTCTGTTCAATGGCATTTGGGTTTTTGAGGTGAAGGCAAAGGGGAGGTTGCCTGGTTTTGATTTTGAAACAGTTCAGCAACAGTGGCATCCTCTATTTCCAACACCTCCTCCACCTGCGCCTAAGCAACTTCTTCAATTGTTGATAATTCTTCTTCCATATCGTGAGCCTGTGTTGCTCTTTGCAGTTCTTCCAGCTCTACTACTGTGAATACTTTATTTCTTATTATGAATCTTCTCTTGTCTGCTAGCCTTTGTTCTGTTATTTCTGTATCTGGATGCTTCTCTATCCAAATTTGGTACATTCTTTTTAAATAACCTCTTCTACTTGGACTAGACTTGTAATAGCAGATCATTATTTCCTTGTTGGCATTTTTCGTATATTTATTATTATTATTATTATTATTAATAATAATAATAATAATAATAATAATAATAAAAATAGCTGTATTTGTTAGCTGCCCCATAACAAATTGTACTCTGGGCAGCACAACAGTACAACAGTAAAAACAGTACAACAACACAACACTAAAAACATCCAATTAAAACACAACACAAGAGAAACAAATTACAATAGAAAATGCAAAATACAATAGAAAACATTTTAAAACTTTTAAAGAAAATCAACTTTTAAAAGCCTGGCATCTAAAATAACAATCCACTTGTGGAACTCTCTGCCACAGGACGTGGTGACAGCCAAAAACCTTGATGGCTTTAAGAGGGGTTTGGATGACTTCATGGAGGAGAGGTCTTTCAATGGCTACTAGTCGGAGGGCTGTGGGCCACCTCCAGCATCAAGGGCAGGGTGCCTCTGAGTACCAGTTGCAGGGGAGTAATGGCAGGAGAGAGGGCACGCCCTCAACTCCTGTCTGTGGCTTCCAGTGGCATCTGGTGGGCCACTGTGCGAAACAGGATGCTTGACTAGATGGGCCTTGGGCCTGATCCAGCAGGGCTGTTCTTATGTTCTTAACAAAGTGACAACATCAGGCAAACCTCACTGAGCGGGCTATTCTGTAGACAGGGTGCCACTACTAAAAAGTCCCTCTCTAATCCCACGGGGCAGGGAAAAGGAAAAAGTGGCAGCTGGGGGGGCAGGGAGAAAATGGCAGCAGGCCCTCTCCCTAGTAGAGGAGAAGGGGCACTTGGAGCCGGGCCTATGAAAAAGATCTTAAGATCTGAATGAGGATGTTTGTGGCAAAGTGCCCCCAGGAGACCTCTTCCTCAGTCCATATATATGTTTCAGAGAATGATGAAAAAATATCTGTTATCCTTGTTATGCGAGTATAACACTTTCTTAACACCATGTATGGATTATTTTACAATAGGCAGTGTAATCCTGCCTTGTGAAATTTCTTTAACTTTCCATATAAATGAAACACAATCATAACAACAATTACATGATAACTTTGCACATTAAAATTTCTTTCTTAGCACAAATGACAGAAGTTGCAAAATCAAAAAAACTTGCTCAGACTCATGTGTCTAAATTGTGGTTTTCCCTCTAATGGTGGTATTGTTGGCTTGTTTAGAGTTCTTTCTTTGCTGCAGTGTTAAGATACAGTCTGTTTCTGTCTCCCCTTCTTGAAGGCCTGAAAATAATAAATACTAGCTGGCCCTGATTCAGAACATCTGCGCCTCTAGTTCTCCCCCCTCCTTCCTGGCTCTCCCCCCATTCTCAGGCTCCCCTGGCCACCATTGCTTTCTCTCCCCCCTGCTGCCATTTTCTCCCCCCCCCCACACACACACTGGCATTTTCTCCTGCCCCGCAACCACTGCTGCTGTCATTTTCTCCTCCCTGCTGCCACCTTCTCCCCCCACCCCTGCTGCCATTTTCTCTCCCTCCGCAGCAGCCACCTTTTTCTTTTCCCCGCCATGGCCATTTTCTCTGGCTGCCACCATTTTCCTCTCCCATTTCTGGCAGCTCACTCATGAACTCTCACAAGAGCTGCCACACATGGGATTAGCGACGGCTACATCTTAGAGAATTATATAGGTAGATAGGCTTAGCAAAAAACCAGCTCATAGGAACTCTCTATGCAGGGACCTTCTTCAGCAGGTCTCTGGATCCTCTGAGGAGGATTGGGCATTTTTACCATATATGGTCATCTCTGTTCAACTTGCAGCCCCCTACTGGACAAGCCTATATCATCTGATGTTTTAACCTTTAAAGAGCAGGGGTTACACAAGTGCAACGCTTGTGCCAGTAGACCAAGAGCACAAGATACTGAGCAGCTCTGAGCAACCCCTCAACTATGTTACTTTCCTGCATATATGTATCTTGGCTTGTTACACCAGTGAATGGACTAATGTTGCACTTGTCTGGATGTCAGCCTGTAATCTTTCAGACAAAATGTATTTAATTCTCAGTGAGGGGAGCCTTACCATCTGTCTCTGCATTTAGATCAGAAAAAAGTGAATGCTGGAGGCACTATTTAGGATTCAGAAGTGTTTGTGTGTGAAGGGTAAGATTCTTAGCAAGGTCCAAAGGTCAATTTTTGAATATCTATATATTTATTTCTCCTAGGTGTACCCGTCGCTAATCCCATGTGTGGCAACTCTTGCGAGAGTTTGCAAGCAGCTGCAGATTAGCGACTGGGATGGGGGAGAAAATAGGGATGCCTGCTGCTGGTGGGCGGCCAGTGGGAGCAGGTAGCGGTGGGCCACCTGGCCAATGGGAACAGGCGGTAGCACAGGCCAGCCGCTGGGAGCAGCAGGAGGTGGCGGGCCGGCCACTAGGATCAGGAGGTGGGCCAGCCCAGCCGCTGGGAATTGGTGGGTAGGCAGGCAGGAGAAGGTGGTGGGCCGGCTTTCTGGCCAGCCCACCTGCCAGAAAGTGCCGGTGGGGAGGGATGAGAGAAGAAGCCGGCCAGTCAGTCAGCTGGCCCGCATGCCAGAAACAGTGGGCATGCAGGGAGGGGGAGAAGCAGGCATGGGGGGGGGTTGAAGCGAGCTGGCCAGGTCGGAGGAGGTGAAGATGTTCTGCGCACGGACCAGCTAGTTCAAGATTAAATTCCCCAAACCCAATCATTACGTGAATGACTTTCCTGTCTTACACTAACCTATCTAATAGGGTTGTTGAGAGGAGAAAATAAGAAACATGGACACTTTTTCAATATTTCCAAAAGTGCAGGTTGTCCTGCTGCTGTATTACAAGCTGCAACTGCCAAGCCTTCTGCTTCTGATAGTAAAGGTTTGAGGGCACTATATGCATTCACCCTGAGTCCAGGTAACCTAATGGTTGTAATCTAGTGCATCTTAGGAAAAGAGAACACAAATATGATCAATAGAATATCTGCATCACAAATAAACCTTATAGGACTTTCCTCTGTTGGAAAATGGGGCTTAATTTTTGCCCAATGCAGAGTCTCTCTTGTGCCACTTATAGCTAAATCTTTTGCATATTTATTCACCCAACCACAGCTCCATTTTTGCTTCCAAACCTGAATTTGAACTCTCAGTTAGTACTGAGTTTCGCTGCTGAAAACTGACGTTCAAAGATATCATTGTGTCATCTGAATTCTGCTACCACTATAGCTTGGGTTTTGTGTGCAAGCCTTTCCTGCAACCATAGAGAGGTCGGCTCAGAGCAGCCCAGAAACACATCAGTTCTATGGTAGCTGCATTTCTCGCAGACCACTTCTTGGAGCTAATGCTCTGCCCTCTGCCATCTCCTTACTCCTCCTTCTGGCCGCTGCTTGGCAACAGGGATGCCTCATCCCTAGAGTTCATGCATTTAAAGGAACAGAACCACATTAGAGAAAGCCCAATTTTGCCTGCGTGTTTTGCACCTCGCATGTTCTCCAGCAAAAAAAAAGGGGTGGGTGGGAAGACAAGATGGAGACAGCAGGGGAAGTCTCCAACAATTCATCACTGCAGTGATTTGTGCACAAACATATTAAGCCCTAGTAACACAAATAACTGAATGCATTTCTGACCACACACACCTCGTCGCTCTCAGTTCCCCCATCCTTCCATCAGAAGAATGAGGGCTTCTGTGTGGCTTTATTCTCATGTGGGAGGTTTCCATCCACTCACATGTCCCACCTGTATTCCACACCTCTTGTGTTATGAACTGTAGGGCATTTGGGTTTGAGACAATTCACCAATGTGCCACTATGCCAGTGCACCAAGTTGTTAATATGCTATCAAATCATAATCCAAGGGATCACTCTGATGAGCCAATGCACCCTTGGGCTGTCAAAACCAGGGAGGGCTCAGCCAATGGATGTGTGAAGAGACCCAAGGAATAAGACCAGGGATGTCTTTTGTAGGTTTTCTTGAGGAAATAGGCTTCAAAAATTAAAATGAATGTTGGGTCCTGGTAAGCAAAGACAATTCCTTGTAACCTATCTACAAAGCAAGACTACTTAGCAAGGGAAAGTTGAGAAGGGAAGAGGGAAATGGGGAGAAGGGGACAAAAATTTTGATTTATAAGCACCAGATGTCTAACAACCATGGTTTTTCTTTTCTGGCCCTTTTGCGATCAAGTCTTTCCTTAACACTTCAAAGTGGGGATTTAAGAGGTTAAGGGGAGAGGGATGGTGTCACAGCCAGCTTATCTCTGCTTGGTTAGTTTTAAATCCCACTCAGGAAGGCCCCATTCTGAATGAATATGTGCACACACCAGAGGCGTATCTAGGGAAAATAGTGCCTAGGGCAAGCATTGAAATTGCGCCCCCTGTCCAAACATCTGACACCCGTCTTTCAGATAACTTTACCATAATATCAGCTGAAAAATACAAGTCTGAAGGTCACATACAAGTCACATATCTGAATATGTTTACAGTGACATATTAATTTTTTAAAAAAAATAAATAAATACCTGTAGCCCCTTTGGGGGCTTCCTAAAGGCCGTGGGGGGGAGGGTCTGCAAAGTCCCCCCCCACTGGCCTCTAGGGCTTCACAGGGACCATTTGAGCATGTGCGGTGGCCGTTTTTAAAAATAATCTTTTTTTAAAAAATGGCAGCTGAAAACAAAATGGCTGCCACGCATGTTCAAATGGCCTCTGTGAGGCCTGGTATGGCCTAGGGCCTCACAGAGGCCATTTGAGCATGCACAGTGGCCATTTTGTTTTTGGCAGCCATTTTAAAAAACTTTTTAATTTTAAGAAATGTCGCCCCCCTTAAGCAGCACCTGGGGCACGTGCCCTGCCTGACCTACCCTAGATACGCCCCTGGCACACACTGCCCCAAGACTGACACCTAGAGAAAAACTCTGGGTGTCAGTATGAGGGAAAGTATGGGGGGGTAGAGGGAAAGCTTGTGCAGTCTATTTTTAATCAGAAGAAGTGGGAAGAGAGGGGCCCAATCCTCTCTTCCTGGGGGAGGAAGGAAGGGTACCCCAAATCCCTTCCTCCCCAACTGGGGAAGACAGTTTGCCCTTCCCCAGAGAGATTAAAAGAGGACCCTCACAAGGGTAGTGAAGGGATCCTCCCAGCCAGAAGTGACAAGCCATTTTCTCGATGTTTAAGCCCAAGGAAGCAAGCAGATTCCCCCCTAGGAAGAGTGCACTTGCTGGTTGTAGACTCCATCCAATGGCGGGGTATGGGTTAGCACTGCAATTGCTACCAAGTCCTCATGACAGCCCTTTTAAATGCAAGTGATTGCAGACTACATGAAGAAAGTCCCCCTTCTCTTTGAGTGTATATGCATAAAACACAGGCCACTCCTCCTGACCATAGATGGCAGTCACATGGCTTCGCTAGGCACCACCTTTCTGGGTAAGTAACAGTTCCCAGGAATACCAGCTGCAATTAATTTGCGTGAGTTCCACCCTGGGCTAGGGGAGCAGCTGTGCTGAAATGACACGGCATCGTTTTTTTCCTGTGGACCATCCCTTCTCCCACCCACTCGGCCAAGAACCCACCACCCACTTGGCCCAATTTCTTAGTTGCTGTTCAGCATCCCTCCCGCAAGACCCCATTACAACGGGAAGTGTCTCTTGCCATCCTGGGGTGTCAAGAATTGTGCTTGTGCATGACTGTGTAGAGGGGTGGATTGAGCTTTTTACCACCCATAGGCCAAAAGGCTTTTGCTGCCCTTTTACCCTAAACAAAAAAGGTTTGCCCTTTTTTTAAATAAGGAAAAAGGGAGGACTTCCTCCTCACCCACTCCACCCTTGCTGCAGTCGCCGCTGCCAACAGAGAGGGGCAGCAAAATTTGAGGAGGGGCAAAATTTGCTGCTCTTCAAATTTTGCCGCCATAGGCAAATGCCTACTCTGCCTCTCTGTCAATCCACCACTGACTGTGTTGTTTGAGAGTTCTTGCAATGTCAGTGGTGTGAGTGGTGTGAGGAAAGGGTTAAAATGTCTTTGCCTTGCCGAAGATGGGTGATCAATCCAAAAGGGCACAATCGCTCTGAGCGTGCCCTCTCTAACATCACAGCCAATGGTTCCCACTTTACTGATGTGCTGATGCCTTGCCCACAATCTGGTGATATGAGTGGAATGGAACTTGCTGGGATGAAGCTTGGGCAGACTAGGATGAGGGGAAGGGTTACTATGTCCAGAAACCTCAGGTTGCCAAACTGCAGTTGATCAATCATCTGTGGCATGATTTCCAGCCTCACAGATTAACCACAGCTTCATCTACCTGAGGTTTGATGCTCTGTCCGAACAGGGCCTCTGAGATGAAGGGGGTGGAGCCTAAGAGGGCCAGTGACTGGTAGATCAGAGGATATCTGGTGGGGCAGAGGGCAACCACTAGCTGGTCTTGGGGAGAACCTGGCTCTGGCTACACTTTGTGCCTGATAAACTTGGATGGTGAACTGAGATGGATGGAGGAGCCAAGAGCAAAGCTCTTGGCCGAACCCAAACCAAGCAGCAAATAGCCTTTCCCCTTGATCCTGGTCCTCCAGTCTGATATTTCGTTCTGTCTCATGGAGACCCTTAGAATGAGTCTAAAGCCTTAAAGCTTCAGCTAAAACTCTTAAGACTTGGTCACTTAAAAAAAAAAATCCTTAAAACTTAACTTCAGCTTAGGGCCCATGGAGAATGAAAAAAACATTTTTAAAAAACAATGAAAATAAAATGAGTCCCTTGCTACTCTCCCTCCCAGAACTGTCGTTTGGATAGGCATGCAAAAGATGACAAAAGAAACCAGCATCTTTCATTCAGAAGCACTGAGAGACCCTTCCTTTTCAGGCTGACTCTGGGGTGTCAGAGTTCAGATGGAAGGCTGAGAGTTTTAGTTCTAGAAGAATTAACAGTCCGTGGGCTTTGGCATCTGTTATGTTTTTTAAGCTGATTAATTGGATTATTAAATGTGTATTCAGGGTATGTTTTTTTTTTAAGATTCTAATTTTATTATTATTCACCCAGGACCTATATGATGGGGTGGGCTATAAACCCGGATAGATAGATAAATTAACTTTAAAAGCGATAGCCATTTTCAGGCATGTGAATTAGACACACAAGCAGATTTCTTTTTTCAAACACACACTAGCAAATGTTCCCATCACCGTATCTTTCAAAGTCATTGTCACTTTATTTCCTTTTAGTAGCTTGAACTTTCCAATACGCCCAGCACCTGTCCCTTGAATATAGCACACAGGGTTCTTTCCTCCATACTGTACATTATCCTCATTAACACATATCAGTCAAAAGCACCGTTAATTAAACTGGCAAGATGATTACACACGCCTCCATGTGCCCCCTCGGAGCATCCATTTGCCAAGTCCCCCTCCCCTCATCTACAGTGGGTGGAGAAGGCCTTAAGTAAACCAGATTTGCTATATATTCCACAGATAATCTCAAAGTGCATTGTTTTCTTTGGGGTGGAGGGGGGAGAGAAGCCCTATACATCATTACCACTTGCCCCAAATAAATAAATGCAACACTGACACCAATCTGTAAAACTAACACATGCATATTTGATCTAGGCAAACACTGCCTAGAAGATGACATTTCCTTTCAAACTCCCTCACAGACACAACATTCAAATTAGAACATATCACCCTTCAACTGTGTACTAATGAGTGTGTTGTAAATAATTGATTAAAGCTGGGCCTATGGTTTTGCACTTTTAAAAATTTGCATGGCAGGAAAACTCAAATATTTCCCCAATTTTCCCGGCGCGCTTTCCCCTTTCCACATGAAATTTGGGCCAGCCACCTTGTTGACTTTCATCAACCTTGCATTCAGTATGATTCTTGTGCCCGGATCTGCAGTTTCATCTGGTACATATTGAAGAATTCTGGTTCCAAAAACTAACAGCAGATGCTTATTTATAGAATAACTTTCTAGGCAGTCTTTCTGTGCATGTTGCTGAAGTGAATTACATGAGGTACCTCCAAGTGATGGGAGTAGGAACTTCAGATTTGATAGATTCCAATCTTATACGTGTCTGCCTATTATTGCCCCATATTTGGGCAGAAAGAGGACAGAAGACCTTTCAATAAATACAGAGAAATAAATATAGGTCTAGGTTTCACCATCCCTCCCTCAAACCTTGAAGCTCTCTTTCCTTTTCCATTTTTAAGGCAGAAGTCGGGGGGTGGGGAGAGAACAGCTCCTTTTAAAAGCTCTTTTGCCAGTTCCCCAAATTATTTTTGAGCTTGGGAGAGCTTAAATGCTAGTTTAGGGTGTACCCAAGGCTAACTCTAAAGGGGGGGGTCCAGTGTGCGCTCAGAGCATGCCCACATGGATTGTAGTCTAAAATTTGGCAAAATATATATTTTTTCTGGCTACAGAATATATATAAGTCACAATATACATATTGGCTGACATCCAGACTAAATTACTCATGAGTAAAGGTAAAGTGTGCCATCAAGTCAATGTCAACTCCTGGTGCCCACAGAGCCCTGTGGGTTTTTTTGGGTAGAATACAGGAGGGGTTTACCGTTGCCATCTCCCGCGCAGTATGAGATGATGCCTTCAAGCATCTTCCAAACCTGGTCAATACTAATTATGTCCCAATAATTTTAATGTGACTACTCATGAGTAATTTAGTCTGGATGCCAGCCCTGATGTGCGTCACTCTTTGAGGTTGTTGTTTCACGTGCAGCCTAACCTGGGCTAGGGACACCCAGCCCGGGTTTGGCTGCACGTGAAAACTGCCAGGATCAGGCCCTATCCTGGCGGGCCAGCACCACCTAACCCCGTTGTTAAACCCGCCTCTTAAATGAGGGTAAGCCCAAGTGCTCCCTTAACCCCATTTCCCAGTGTGTGTGCCAGCACCACTTGCTTTCAGCTGGCTCTGAAGCACTGACAGGCTCCCGCCCATCACTGGGAGAATCCCAGTAGGATATCCAGAGGCTGGGATGACACATCCCAGCCTCCATAATATCAGGGGCAGTGGCTGAGTGTCTGGCTATGCAATCTGCGTGCCCAGCGCCATAGGGCAATCGTCTGCAGGGAAGGTAAGCTTTGCAAGGCTTCTTCCCCACCTGCCCACTCTCACATTTGATCATGAGAATGGCCCCTTCGTATGCTATAAAAAATTAATTGTGCCGAACACAGCAAGGAACACAGCAACCCTTTAAAAACTGGTGACAGATTCCTTATATGTACTGGCCTGAGAGAACCAGGCAGTCTCACAGCACAACTCTATCCTTACACTTGGCTGCTTTGTAAGGACTATTTGCTTCTCTGGAGGACTATTCCTATTCCTTTGAAGGAATGAGCTTGTCATTCCCATTTAAAATGTCCCAGATATTCTTACCCCTCATCGCTCAAAAACAGAGTTCTCGTTTTGCAACATAATGCAGGAAAATACATTGCAAATGGCAAAACATTGATTCAAGAGAAGCATGGGTTAGAAGCAGTAGTAGTGCCAGAAAAAATGGCGGGGTGGGGGACAGAAAGGGCAATGTGTATTTCTGGGTGGGTGAGCTCATGTCCCACATGTTAGATTACTGAAACAGAAATGAGGGCAGGTGAGGGGGGAACTACTTGAAGGGGGGGGGTTTTCTTGCCCCTCTTGCTGCCCCTCTGGAATCCCCCTTGGACAGCAAGTGTCTAAAGTATTAGAGTCATTGAAACAATAGCCTAACTGTAACTTAACCATTAACTGTAACCATTCCCACCCTAACCCCTGAACAGGACTTCCATGACTTTAACAAACAGAAATTCATCAGGTCACATTTTTCCCCATTTTGGCATCTTAGTTACCGCATAAAAGGCTGGATTTCCGCCTGTTATAGCTGTTAAAGGCAGAAGACAGGAAACCTACCAAGAAAAGGTGGCTACCCTATGTACAATAGAAGAGAAGCCCAGGATGTTTTCCATCATCTTTGGTCACCGTTGCTACTGTTATATGACTGAAGACAGATAAAAGTAGCCCCGGGTCTCCCCCACTGCTTCGTTCACTTTCTACTCATCATTTCTGTTCTGTCTTCACTTCTTCTAGAAAAAGTGGTGAGGGAGACAGTCGGAGTGGGCAGAGAATGGTTGCACCAGACAGATGAATTTTAAAAAATCAAGGTCACAAGAAGAGGGAGAGAGAGAGACTGGAGGAATGTTGGTTGTGATGTGGTTGAAAATGTTGGGGGGGGGGGATGAAAGGCAAAAAGAGGTGAGGAGATGCATAGACCAGAGAGCTGAGGTAAGTGAATTGGGAAGGAAGGAGGGACCAGTGTCCACATATTGAACTGGTTTAGATGCTATTTCGCTCCCAGTCCAACTGATTGCATAGAGTGGCTTTGCTGTTTGAATACAAGCTGTGTAGCCTTACTGAATTCATTGAAATAAAACAGGGGGAAGTGTGGGTACACTACTCTCTCTCTCTCTCTCTCTCTCTCTCTCTCTCTCTCACACACACACACACACACACACACACACACACACACACACACACTCAGTATGCTCTCCCCAGCCATCCCAGAATGCAGAAGGGCAGAATTTGGGGACGCTTACCACACACATAAAATCCAGCACATATAGGCTAAAAATGTGCAGTTGGTTTCTGGGTTCAACGAAGGAAATCAACCTTGAGGTTTTATCCTGCATGTGTTGACTTCTACATAGTTAGTTTTATTTTATTTATTTATTTATTTTTACATATATATCCCGCTCTTCCTCCAAGGAGCCCAGAGCGGTGAACCACATACTTGACTTTCTCCTCACAACAACCCTGTGAAGTAGGTTAGGCTGAGAGAGAAGTGACTGGCCCAGAGTCACCCAGCTAGTCTCGTGGCTGAATGGGGATTTGAACTCGGGTCTCCCCGGTCCCACACATTCCTTTCCTCCACCATGGGCACTGGAAGTGGGAATGGCATGCTGGGTGGGCACTCTCGTCCCCATGACAGGCCAAATTTGAAAATTAGTATCCTCCGATCCAGACCACAAAGTTGAAGTGAAATATCAAAAATTTGACTACAGGGCTCCAATCGTCTATAATAATTCCTGTATTATTTTTAAAGCACTTTATAAAACATTTCCATACTATGGCATTGAAGCATAGGATCAAAGCAGTCACCATCAAGGGCTTCTGGCATATGAATATCTCGGATATATTCCAGGCCTGTCCTGGAATGCTCACCTTCCAGTTTTGACAAAAAATCAGGGTCATCGGAATCTATGTTAAAGAGTAGAATTTTAATATGGAAGCACCATTTCCCCTCAAAAACATGCTGCAAGGACAGGAGGATCCCAGTTGGGGGCATGGCATGTGGGGAGGGGAGGTTAACTCTCTCCCCTTGTATCATTTTCACATTGAAAATCCCCCCTTCCCAAAGCAGTGAGTTGTCCCTGAAGAGTGTTTTTCATCAAATTGGCATTTTGGGGGCAAATCACCACATTGGGGACCAATTTTGAGTGGGGAAAGTACCAAAAAGAGGGGGGGGGAATCCTTGCCACACACTAAGGCTGTTCACATGAGCAGCCCTACCTACTCAGGCCAGGCTGAGAATGGCCTATTGAGGACATTCTCAGCGCTGCCTTCTTGGGTTTCCCACTAGGCTTTTACCAGGGTAGAAGGGACTGAGCATGCCCTTCTAGCCAGGTCCCCGTTTGCGTGTCTGCTCAGACTGCAAGCATAAGGGGTGCGTATGCACCCAAAATGGCTGTTCAGTTCAAATTTGGATCACATGTGTTGCCAAACTGGTTCAATCGAATCAGCTGACCAGTCTGGTCTGTTTGACTGAACCAGTTTGACAGTCTGAGCAGCTATACTTGTCAAGGGGAATCCAGTAAGGATTCCCCTTTATGAATAAAGGGTTGGGGGTTCTGGGAATCCTCGAAGAGACAGTGTGAGAGGAAGTTTAAGGGTCTTACCCACCCGACGGGGCTGCCAGGGCCACCACCTGCCCCCGGCGCAGCCCAAGTGCTCACAATGCCTCTTTTAGCAAGCCACCCATGTGCTGGCAGCATGGTTCCGGGCTCCGCAGATGCATGGAGGCCCTTTGCATGGCATCTGCACATGCATGGCCATGCAAATAGCCTCTGCACATGCATGGACACCATGAAAATGGCCTCCATCTATCCATGGAGGCTGAAACTGTGCCGCCACCATGCAGGGAGCTTGCTAAAGAAGGCATTGCATGCGTGTGGGCTGCCCCACCGGGTCAAGCGCTGCCATCGCTGGCCATTGTGCTAGGCTATGCAAAGACCCTTAAACTACCTTTCTCACCACCCCCCAGCCACCCGTTAGATGCTGAACCAGTCCACCCAAACTGGGCTTGGTTCGGTTTGATTGCTTACCCATCTGCAACTGGTTCGGTCCGTGACCAAGTTGCCGAACCAGCCCAGTTTGAGGAGAAACAGTTCAGTGTCAAATGGCCTGTGCACACAGGCAGCTCAAGCAGACACAGATCCAGGTGCCTAGAGTGCCCTGCTTGTGGGGGAATCCCCCAATGCACCATCCTCATCACGCAGTGCATTGTGGGATGCAGGAGGCAGCAGACTGCTTTCCTCTCACTCCGAGCTGCTCTTAAAGCTGCTACACACCATTCATGTGGGCACATGGCACTAGCAAGCCCAAGAGTGGATTGAGCCATGAGGCGTGTAGAATCCAAGGGAAGGAGTATTGGTACGCAAAGACAAGGCAGTGGAGTGGAATCAGGAATACTCATAGTTTATTGAAACAGATATTATGTACAGAGAGGCAAGTGCAGACTGCTTTTCCATGCTATTGCTGCTGGCTGTTCGTTAGTCCCGCTTCTCACTGGACTGGAATATAAGTAACAAAAGCCCCATTCAAAAGCTGGCCTGGATCAAGGAATGGGTTAACCAAAAACACTACAAGGCAGAAGGCAGGAAGGTTCCTGCCCCCCCCCCCAGCCCTCCCCAGGACCAGGTAAGTGAGGTCATGTGGACGACCTTACTATATTTTGACTGGAGTTGCCCCTTCCCATGAATCTTTATGAGAAAGTGAGGTGCTTCCAGTGGGAGGCCCACTTCTTTAACATTTATTCCCATGAATGTGTGGTTTGACCCTAAATTTCTAGTTCTTTTCCACTTGTGAAGGAAAGAAAAGGCATGCAGGCAATATGCTACCCAGCTGACTACTAAAATATAATACAATTTCATAACACTAAGCATATTTGGCCTTCAGTAATTATGTTCTGGATGTTCCGCAAGGATCTCCTCTTCCCTCATGGCAGCATTGCTGGCTACAGGCCTGAAGAAATGTACCACTCAAAAAAAAAAAAAAAAAGAAGCTACATAATAGAGAAACGAAATACAGAGGGCACCAGCTCGGTTTGTAAATTGACCAGATTCGAAAAGAAAACAACAACAAAACGTCTGACCTTTTCAAGGTGTGTTCCTGTGCATTTAGGACTGGGGTACTGCAAAGGGTAATGGACACTCCCCTCCAGATATTCCCCACTCCCCTTTTTGCTCTCCCAACAGACTGGAGCTTTTTAAGCAAACCGTCAGACACTGAAGCTATTCTCACAACCAGGAGAAATCAGGCTAAGGGAGCCTAGCCCGATTTCTCCAGGCCCTCTGCTGCCACAGGAGCCACACGACTCCCAGCAGCAAACTACCAAAAGTTCCCTTCTCCTTAAATGAGTGTGTTGCTCTGCGCCATGGAAACACACAAGGAGACCCCCTCTGGGAGGCTAAAACAAGCCTTCCAGCCCTGGGGTTCGCTCCAAAATGCCCCATGGGCTTTCATGGGGCATCCTGGAACTTCCATGGGCCAGCTGGCCCCTGATCCCCACCATCCCTGCCGGATCTGTGACAGAGCCAGAAATCGTGTGGGCAGCCAATTTGGCCGCCCAGGGACAGCTCCCTGCACTAACCCTACTGACACTTCACACCAATTGGGTGAAGCGCCTCACTGCCGTCATAGTATATTATAGTCTTATGGCTTGAATTAATTATTTTTTTATTTTTAAAGGCCTCTGTTGTCTAAAGATGCTTCATCCACTCACTCCTCTACAAGCAGCAAAAGCCACTCCAGCCAGGTAAGTAAGAGATTCTCTCAGCCTCCCGGAAGCCCAGCTAACACTTTAGCTTCCTTTCTGGCCAGGAATTGGGTTGGATGAGATCATGTGTGCAGCAGGCTGCAGGGCCATCTCACCTCCAGATTGCAGCTAGCCTGGTGCTGACCTCTCTCCCCACCCCAGTCTTCCCTGCCACATGGTCTTGGACAGGAAGAGAAAACTAGCCTGGAAAACAGACCAGAATTTTTTATCCAATCCAATAAGACAATGGTGCTATTCTGATGATCAGCAAAAATTGGGCTAGCCTCCGCTAGCCTGATTTCTGCTGATCGTCAGAACCACCGGGCTTAGCTGTGAGCCCGGTGGTTCTGGAGCGGGCAACCCACTCAAGAACCCCTGCCCCCAAACCAGGTTTGCGGAGTGAGTGCTCCACAAACTTGGCTTTTAGAATCATGAGGAGCTGTGGTGCGGCTTCGCACCATGCCTACTCATGAGTAGACCCCCAGAGGGGAGGCGAAAAGCTGCCTCCCAGCTCCGGGGGTCTCCCCAGTATGCCCTGCGCACTCGCGCAGGGCATACTGGGGCTTCTGTGGGCCATGCGGCCCCCGAGCTCCCCAGCCCCCGCCAGCTCCGTCTCGGAGCCGGCAATCATGTGGGCAGCCGATCCGGCCGCCCAGTGCTCCCTCCCTGCTCATGAGCAGGGAGAGCAGGCTTAGCCCGCTCTTCCCGCTCACCGCCCCAAACCGGGTCTCATGGATCATGAGACCCGGTCCAATATTTTCTAAGAGGAATCTAGCCAGTTTTCTGAATAAATTTGAAAATCAAGTACAAACATATTGATTTGTATGATAACATGCCAACCAAGAAGCAAGGAGATTGCAAGCCAATCAGAAGCCAGTGCCAGAACCAGTCATCTAGTGGGGAACAGCCCTCCAAAAATGGTGCTTGGAACACTTCCGACTCAGTATGGGGTCATTCCATTCTGAGTTCGAAACAGGCTCTTCATTTGAAAGGCATTCTGTTTCGAGTTCAAAGCAGCCCGTTTTGAGTTGGAACGTTTCAAGCTCGAAACCTTCTGCACATCCCTACAAGCAAGCTTCATTAAGGTAAATAAACAAAGAACGACCATGATCTTGCCTCTGTCAGTATTTAATGTATAGCAAAATCCTCAGTCCCCTGAAAATGTTCTTTGCTGGCCTTTTGCTCCCCTAAATCAGTTTTTCTAGAGTCACCCCTGCTTTAGGATCAGCTTGATATTCATAAATCTGCATATGAAGCATTTCACACCATGTAGATAACCAGCACCTGCTAAAGCACCTGCATATTTGTTGTTGTTGTTGTTAATATTAATAATAATAAAATGTTTAGATACTGCTTTTGTTTTTTGAAAAAGTTCTCATCACAGTTTACCTAGCAATAAGTATGAGAAGACTGTATGCTTTCTCAAACTACTTTTAAAAGTAAAACTACTGTTCCTGGTTGAAAAATTGGCAATCCTAACTCTGGATGAGATTATAAATTATAACTTCTCTCTCAGCCTTATCTACTTCACAGGGTTGTTGTGAAAGAGAAACTCAAGTATGTATGTATGTATGTATGTATGTATGTATGTATGTATGTATGTATTAAATTTATAACCGGCTCTCCCTCCAAGGAGCCCAGAGCGGTGTACTACATACTTGAGTTTCTCCTCACAACAACCCTGTGAAGTAGGTTAGGCTGAGAGAGAAGTGACTGGCCCAGAGTCACCCAGCTAGGGATGAGTTGAATAGGGATTTGAACTCGGGTCTCCCTGGTCCTAGTCTAGCACTCTAACCACTACAACATGCTGCTCTGGGTTCCTTGGAGGAAGAGCCAGATATAAATGTAATAGTAATAGTAATAGTAATGACTCGATGTCTGGATAAAACAAACCAGTCAATAACACCTGTCTGACTGTGTAAACAAATAACAACAACAAAAGATCACACTGAAAATATGTTCAAATCTCAAATGTGTAATGCAAGTGGATACAGGACTTAACATGCCTAGTTATTCTCTCTTGAAATCTGCTACTGTATAAATTGATGTTTATATGGTCACAAAACCTTCTGAATTCTTCAGAATTACAACTCATAAAAACAAAAGGAGATGGGAGACAGAGAATGTGGGGGAAGCCCACCTAATGGAAACCGTTCCTTCATATTCATATGATGAGAAATGTTGGTGGGAGAGGCTCAGTGGTGGTAGAGCACATGCTTTGTATAGAGCAGGTAACCAGTTCAATCCCCGATGTCTCCATGTCAAAATCCCGGCCTGAACCTCACTGCTCATAAGTTTAGACTCTGTTGACCTGGATGGACCAATAGCCTGATTCAATAGAAGGCAGCTTCCTAGATTCCAGACTGGAGCAAAACAATTCCATGAGCTTTGGCCTGTTTGATATTTTCCCTTGGCTTGAAAACAGTTTCTCAAGCACTTGCCTCTGGAGATAAGGCAAGTCTGTCCTGTAAAAAGAGGGAGGACCAACTCAAGATTTTCCACAAGACAAGAGAGCAAACCTCTTGCTCCTTTGGCCAAAGAAGATTCTCTCTGGGAAGCGGAACAGTCATAAAGGTTGCATTATATATTGTCTATTTGTGATATTTGTATCATTAGCATATTCTATGCAACTAGCTATACAACTAACTACTGGGGGAAATAATACTTGCAAAACATCAGCATTGTTTTCATGCTGTTATAGGTTGTTTTATTCCCAAGTTTGCAGCTTCTTCTCTGTTCCATTTGCGTTTTCTTCTTCTTTCTTCTTCTTTGCCCTTATTGTCCTTGGCCTCGTTTGCCCTCACTGTTCTTTAACCTTATTAACTGTGGCAATCCCCATGATGTCATATCTAATATAGAACTATGACATCAGCAGCAAAATCTCATGGGTCCTCAAAGCCCATCGGATAAAATGGCTCTAGTGAAGGCAAATGAGGCCAAGGACATTAAGGGCAAAAAGAGAAGGAAAATGGCAGATGGGAAATTATTTATACATTTTGAACAAGTAATGGAAAGGGATGCAAGTATTAACAGAAGGGTAACAGGAGACAAGCACCCATCCATATATATATTCTGGTATCAGGAACATCTTCAGTGCCTGGCATGTTAATAACTGTGACGTTGTGCTTGTACATCTTTCAGAGTTATAAACTTGGCAGGGAAGGAACAGACCATGTAATGCTTATCTAAAGCCTACAGTATATTTAGTCCAGTACCTTTCCATTATCCTGTTAAAGAGACACATAAATAAAGTCTAGGGGTGGATTTTCGCACCTTGTCTTCTCAGTCAACAAGATTCTTTTTTAATGTACCCGGAGGGAGATTGAACTAAGGGCCAATTCACATGACCCTGGTTGTGTGCGAAATGTGGGCTGGCACCGTTCGGCTAAGCTTCTGCTTCAGTATGAAATTACTGCTTTAGGTACCCAGAGTCTTTTTCCAGTGTGTGCTGAGATCTCATCAATCCACCAAACTAGAAGTCTTAACTCTGAAACTGAAGCAATTGCAATTGTACCATACTGCACACACAAACTCAACTCGCATACTGACTGTCCAGACATCAACAAGCTCAGAGGGCCATATTAAGGGCACCAACATGGTGATGGAGAAATTGGACTGAGTAGATTTGTGGAAAGGCCTGCTTTCTGTGAAATGGCTGTGCATTTGCTAGTGCATTTCACTGTCAGGGTTGTCAGTTTGCCAAAAATGACCTTGAGGTCATTCACACAAGTGAAAACAGTTTTCTACCTAATTTTGGGAGCTGTGTGCACCCCAGTTTTTGGCTCTGTGGGTGCAAACAACTAAGTAGGAGGAGGGAGAAGTGATTGTGTGGAAGAAATGTGGAGGAAAAACTATCCAGGTTCTCCCCCTACCTTGCTTCCACACAATCACTTCTCCATCTTCCTACCTAGTTGTTTGCACCCACAGAACTGAAAACTGGGAGAGCATATTGCATCCCCAGGCCCCAATAAAGACAGGACACACATAATTGGAGTAAACTAGGGCCACCTTATTGATAAATAATATAACCAAAAACTTGCAATGAGGAACATAACAAACCAGAGTGTGGGTACTCCACCCATGTGGGCCAGCCTCATAAGGAGGCTGCTACCACACCAGGAAAAGCGGCCGGGTGCTGATTCCACAAGCCACAACGTTCTGTCATCCTCTCACCACAGAGCTTTCCCCCTACTGAGGGGAGGGCAACTTGACCCACCCCAACCCAAGCCGCAAAACACTGGGCTGGTGAGCCAAGCCACCCTCCAACCCTCTGGACCGCGAAACCCTGAAGGGCTGTTCCTAGGCTCCTCCCACCTTAAATGGTCCTCTGACCCAACACCGTTACCAAAACAGCTTACCCCAACCCACACTCTCCTGCGAAGTGACCAAACAATCCTAAGTCTCATGAAACCCTCTGCCATAAGATTCAGTGAGAAGTAAGGGGGAAAGGCTGTACCTGGTGCCAATCTGGTGCAATCCCAAAAAATCCTACTTGGCCCCAGCTGGTGACTGGCTAACCCTCACTGAGCACAGGGTAGGCAGGCGGGCACCTCACCAAAGAACAACTGGCAGGAAAACAAACAGGCCAGCACAATATACCTACTGATCCTCCCCCTGATTGGTCAGCTACAACCATGTGCAGGGGGAGGCAAAATGGTGGTCCCCATGCCCATCGCCAGTGCCGGGTGCACAACCCCGCCCCCTGCTTTACCGCAAAGATGTGGCAGCAGGGATCAGCACAGCTCCCAAATCTGGGTAGAACACAGTTTTCGTTTGTGTGAATGCGCTCCTTGTTTCATTGGGAGAGGGTCACTGATGGGCTCCACCCTGCTAGCAGATCCCACCACCTTCATTTTCAAGACTTGGCAGTTTCATGACATCTCCAGGCTCTGCTTCAGGACATCACCAAACCCTGCCTCAGAAACCTCAGCGTTCTGGATGCACCTGACCTGGCAGTCCTGATCACTATACATGCAGCTCTGCATTCAGTCCGCATGCATCATGCTGCTGCCTTTTGGCAATTTGGGCATAATGCAGTTGAGTTAATCTGAGTGCACAGTGAGGCTATCACAAATACTTAACCATGTTACTAATTCTGCACAGATTCACCCTTCATTCTAAATTTGGCTGTGGGAAATGACCTTGAGGCTATTCCCACGATCGACGGAAAGTGGGCTAAAGGAGCTTAGCCCACTTTCCGTTGATCGTGGGAACCAGTGGGCTTGCAGACAGAGCCAGTAGTCGTGTGGGTGGCCGATCCAGCTGCCCAGGACTGCCCTTTGATTGTCGGTGGGGAGAGGGAGCTAAGCCTGCCGACCTGACAGAAGCTCTTCTCATGGATTGTGTGAAGGGTCTGTTCTTAGGTACATAGAAGTTTCCAATTCCCCATGGCTTCATCCTATATTATTCTGGGAACAAGTGTGAATAGGAAATAACAGGATCAGCCTGTCCCAGCAATGCCAGTGTGACATAGAATGGGGAACGAGAAATCACACAGTTCTTAAGAATGTGTCCTAATACATGATCAAATCCATGGATAGTACATGGTGTAAATCCACGGTGTGGAGAGAATGAATAGAGATAATTTTTATTTTATTTATTTATTGTTAAATTTATATACCGCCTTTCATTAAACTAATCACAAGGCGGTTCACATAGAAAAAGTTAAAACAAGACTATAAAAATGACACAATTAAAATATGCTAAAATATAAAAACAGATCTAATTAAAAAAAATTAAAATACATTCATAAAAATACCATACATAATTGTTTCTCCCTCTCACATAACATTAGAGCCAGTGGTCATCCCATGAAACTGACTGCCAAAAGATTTAGGACTGACAAAAATAAGTACTTTTTCACAAAGCGCTTAATTAACCTATGGAATTCTCTGCCACAGGATGTGGTGGTGGTTGTGTACGTTCCTGCCAAGCTTCTAGGAGGCTTCTGTAGTTGTTCTGTGTTAGATCTACCTGTCTGTATAACAAAGGATCTGTTACTGTGGATTCATTGCCATTCTTAAATCCACAAACCACGCACACAACACTGGACACAAATCCACAGCAAAGACCTTGGGCCTAATCCCGCAAGGCTCTCCTTGCATGAATTGTTCCCTTTGCTAAGCAGGGTCCACCCTGTTTTGCATTTGAGTGGGAGATGTGTGAGCACTGTAAGATATTCTCCTCAAGGGATGTGGGTGCTCTGGGAAGAGCACCTGCATGCTTGCATGCAGGAAGTTAAAAGTTCCCTCCCTGGCATCTCCAAGACAGAACTGAGAGAGACTCCTGCCTGCAACCTTGGAGAAGCCACTGCCGGTCTGTGTAGACAGTACTGAGCTAGATGGACCAATGATCTGACTCAGTATATGGCAGCTTCTTGTGTTCCTATGATCTAACTGGACATCAAACACATGGTCAAAACACAGTTCAATGGTGACTGTAAAAAACATCTTGGAAGAGTAAAAGTGTACAAATCCACCTCTGAGTTAACTAGAAGAAACAGGAATGTTCTTGTATGTTGCAAGCCCTTAACAAGTCAATTCAGATTTCCAGCCAAGAAACTGGGGAAATCCAGCAGAATCAGGTTTACCTCCCTTGAACCTGGTCTCCAACTGTAGGATTTCCCCCCTGAAAACCTCCATCCTCTGCACCTTTCACATGCCTAGGAAATTGCAGTGGAACTATTTCAATGTGGTTTCCCCCCCCATGTTGTCTAGAAGTGTAGAACTGTTGCCAATTTTTCTCCTCTTAGACCTTAAGCACAAGGACTCAATTCCCTCCCACCCTGAAATAAAAATAGGCTGTGTGATATCATCACTTTGAATGAATTTCTACACCCCACTGCAATTTAAGCGACTGAACTACAGCTGGTACATGGCTTGAGCACATTCGTTCCTTACAAATCCTGCCAAGTCTCAATCTTACACAATTATCTGCTATAAAGATAGAGGCACCTATAGACACAGATTTTTTCCAATGTATGCACACAGCCAATTTTACTGTAGAGTGACTAATATCTTTGGATCATTAATATATTTTTCACTCAGTATATTCATAACTATAACTAAATTTGTGCATTAAATTACATTGGGCTGTGCCAGAAAGCAGCCTAGCAGTTTTCATGACAGACAGAAATAAAAGGCAATGAAATTATGCTGATTTTTAAACATAATTTTCCAGTAGTTTAAGAAGAATAAGTTTTTCATTTTAAAAAGCCAGCAGGATCAGCAGGCAACTAAGTTCTGTTTTAGTTGAAAAGCAGTGGGGGGGAAATATAAAGCCATCTTTTTTTGCCTAAATAGAACTGGAGCAGCAGCAAACCTAACAAGCGGCAATCAGCCTTGAATTTCCCACCCCAAAATGTATCACTACCAAAGAAGTACTTTAAAGAAAAATCTATACAACATGACAATTGTAATACACACATGCTTCATCTATTGTTATTGAGGCTTATATTGCTGTATAACATGAAGAGGGGAAATTGTGGCCCTGATACAACTGTCCATGCATGTACAGTATGTACATTGTGAACAGTTAGCAAGAGCACCAATCACTGGAGAAGACAGGGAAGAAGTCAGGAAACCAAACTCAGGTCCTGACCCATCTCCCAGGCTCTTGATTAGCGGAAGGAGGAATTGCCTACCAGCACCTACTACAACGATGACAGCTAATATTTATATATGGCTTTTCAACAAAAGTTCCCAAAGTGGTTTACATAGAGAACTAACTAACTAACTAACTAACTAACTAAATTAGATTGCTTCCTGCCCCAAAGGGCTCACAATCTAAAAGAAACACAAGATAGGCACCAGCAACAGACAGTGGAGAGATGTTGTGCTGGGGTTGGGTAGGGCCAATTGCTCTCCCCCTGCTAAATAAAAAGAACCACCACTTTAGAAAGGTGCCTCTTTGCTCAGTTAGCAGTTAGCAGGGGACAAGAAGGGGATGCAGTACCCCATCCAGTAAAGATACATGGTGCAGCAATGAGAATTTTTTATTTCAAACATTCTGGTCATTGGGCAGCTACGAGGTGGCAGTTGACTTGGTGGCCGTTTCAGGGAAAGCTTTTCCAGAAGGCCATAGCCAGGGAGTTATAACCAAGGTGTTATTGGTCAGGATCTAGACAGAGTGTAAAGTGTACCGTCGAGTCGGTGTTGACTCCTGGAGACCACAGAGTCCTGTGGTTGTCTTTGGTAGAAGACAAGAGGGGTTTACCATAGGGATGTGCACAAAACCGGTTCGCCCGGTTCGATTTGGATCCGAACCGGGTCCGAACCAGGAGGGGGTGGTTCGGTTTTGGTTTTGTCCGAACCACCCCCTGGTTCGGTTCAGATCCGAACCGGTTCGGATCTGAACCGAACTGGTTCCGATCTCAAAAAGTAGCTAGGATGGTAGCTGGCACCCAGGGGTACCTGTCACCCAGATCCCAAAGCAATCGGATACTCATACGATTTTTTATGAATTTTTTTTAAAAAAATTTCTCATATGATATAATGGGACTCGAACCAGACCATTATTCCTTATTGTGGAGCACCCATGGGTGCCAACAACCATGCAAAGCCTGAAGCAATCAGACACCCCTATGATTTTTTATGAATATTTGAAATATTTTTAATTATTTTTCACATAGAGTATAATGGGACCCGAACCAGTCCATATCCCCTATTGTGGAGCACCTAGGGGCACAAAAGCGGGGCGGGTGGTAGACAGACAGGGGTGCCTACCACCCAAAAAATCCCAAGGCAATTGGACACTCCTCTGATTATTGGTGAATTGTTAAACTATTTTTGAATTCCTCATAGAGAATAATGAGGATTGCAGCAAATGTATAGCTTCATGTCGGGGGGAAAGGGGTGTCGTAGAGTGAAGTGTGGTGGCTGGTAGTTCCTAGGGTGGGCAAGGAAGCTACCTGAATTATTTGAAAGGAATTGGGCAAAGGGGTGATTTTTAAGTGATTTTTGAAGTTTACGCGTCTTTAAGGTTTTTCTCCATAAAGAAGCATGGAGGTGTCAACAAAAGTATAGCTTCACGTCGGGGGGAAAGGGGTGTCGTAGAGTGGAGTGTGGTGGGTGATAGTTCCTAGGGTGGGCAAGGAAGCTACCTGAATTATTTGAAAGGAATTGGGCAAAAGGGTGATTTTTGGTTAATTGTTGGAGTTTACGTGTCTTTAAGGTTTTCCCCCATTAGATATAATGAAGGGTGTATCGCTTCACGTCGGGGGAAAAGGGGTGGCCTAGAGCGGTGTGGGGTTGGTGGTAGTGCCGGGTAGGGGCAGGGAAGCTACCTGAATTTTTTCAAAGGATTTGGGCAGAGGGCTGATTTTTGGTTAATTGTTGAAGTTTACGCGTCTTTAAGGTTTTTCCTCATAATAAGTTTTAATGGAGCTTTCAGCAGCCCCATAAGTGCACTTGGGGGGTGCTGGGGTGGCCCAGAGCGAGTGGTGGTGTAGTGCACATAGGGTGCCAACCACCCCCATGGGTTTCTAACCCATGGGGTACAGGGTTCTCTTGTTTCTGAGGTACTGAGTGTGGATTCTATGATAGCAAATGAGATTTTCAATGAGACACCATGAATCCACTCTAATATGCTATCATAGAATCCGGTTCGCACATCCCTAGTTTACCATTGCCATCTCCCAAGCAGTATGCGATGATGCTTTCAGCATCTTATATTGCTACCGCCCGCAACATACCAGTGGGGATTCAAACCGGCAACCTCTGGCTTGCTAAATTAATTTCCCCACTGCACCATTAGGTATTAATAGGTCATTTCCAGTAGGTTAGATCTAGAGTGGAATCCAGTCTAGTGCAGGCAGTTCATGTCCATTCTGGGAATGTACTGGGAAGACTGGGAAGAAGCAGGCAAACAGGCAAGACTGGAAAAGGATTCAGAGCAGGTGGTCAGTTGTATGGAAAAGTGAAAAGAGAATGCAGAATCAGCGGAAACAGAGGCCCACCAGCCAGACAAGAAAGGTTAAAACAAAGAGTGCCAAATGTGAAGTGAAGGCACAGTGCTCAGGACAAAACTGATATATATCTTCCAAAACTGATATATATCTTCTTATATATCTTATATATATATCTAACAAATTTCAGTCCCCTTTACCAGTGCAAGCAACTGATCGTAATATGACCATCTTTTCATTTCCAGATGCACATTGAGGATTAAACTAGGTCTAATTTTAAGCACTTGATCAAGGCTAGCATGCCTGCTTTTTCTTCAGTAAAGAGCAGCTAGACTGGGAGCTGGATGGAAGAGGGACAGGAATAAGCCCCTCCGTCCACTAATGAGATCTTTTTTCCAGGGCAAAAGGCAGCTGTGGGAGTCCAGTTCCAATTCAGATCTTGATGGGAGTTGAGGATTAAACCAGTCCCATATAGTGGCTGACATCCAGACTGAATTACTCTTCAGCGGTCTTATTGAAAATAAGTAGTTTTTTAAAAGTCACCCAGTCTGGATGTCAACCAACGGTTCTGATCAACAGGGGGCCAATTCAGTTGCTATTTATGAATCAACACAAGGTCAGTAACTTTGATCACCTGCCTCAAGTAATGTCTAGTTTGACCCTAAGTCACTAACAAGTCAAGAACCACCATATCATTGGGAACGTATCCATTAAGCTCTCCCATTCGTGTCTGTTGTTAAGGCTTGGTCCAGTAGAGGTCAAACATATGCTGCTAGCTTCCAGATTTGATGTCTAATTGATGTGCAGCTCTCTTATGATCTTGGGAATAATTGCTCATGCAGAAAAGCATTATCTAAGGGAACCATGATTCTCTTTTACATTTGACATCATAAAGGAGGAAGAATGTCCTGCACGGCTGACCAAACCAAGCCTTGGGTCACTTGAATAATTTATTAAAGAGATAAGCAAAATCAATAGTGCCAAGCTGCAGCAGTTAACAGTGCACTAACTGGCTACGCAGACCATGTTTGACAGTAAAAGCCTTTCATACTCCCTCAGTATTAAAGGGAAATGA
This sequence comes from Hemicordylus capensis, assembly GCF_027244095.1. Taxonomy (NCBI): domain Eukaryota; kingdom Metazoa; phylum Chordata; class Lepidosauria; order Squamata; family Cordylidae; genus Hemicordylus; species Hemicordylus capensis. Next base: position 27,273,304 of record NC_069657.1, on the reverse strand, counting down.
TGGGGAACAAAACATTCCACTAGAACCAAAGAGCCAAAAACCCGCCTGGATTATCTTGTTCAAACCATAATTTCCAGTTTATGTAGTCTTATGTATGGAGCAAAAACTGACCACCTTCTTCATGCTGTAGAGAGGGAATTGTGTTCTCTAGCCCCCAGCTCCTTGGGATGGAATTGACTCAGGCACTCTGCAAAGGAGGATTGTTGAAGCGGCCCAAAGGGTTCAGGAGCTTAGGATGGGGCAGAGGGAGTGTCGTGAATGGCTTTGGTGTTGTCCTTCTGGGCGGGCCCTGACCGGTATACTGCTGCCATCACCTGTTCATAACCTTGGGAAAGGCTTACCGACTCTTTCCCCTTAGGGTTGATTAGACTGGGAGGCTATTCACACACGTGTAAAACTGGGCTAAGGGAGCCCAGCCCAGTTTTGCACGCACGTGTGAACTGCCAGGGTCAAGCCAATTCAAGCAGCAACATGGTGGCAAACCTGCCTAAGTAGCCACCTTTGAAAATGAGGTTAAGGAAGCGGGCGTTCCCTTAACCTCATTTTCCTGATGTCTGGCAGCTGCAAGATTGCAGGGAGCCTGGTGAGGAGAGGGGGGGTCCCCATGATGCACAACACACTTGTGCAGTGCATCACGGTATTTCCGTGGCCTGGAATGACACATCCTGGCCCCTAGCCCTCTCCGTTGCTTCGGCACATAGGGAATTGTCTGGGTGCGCGGGAAGCACACATAGCAACTGCACATCAGTCATCTGCAGGGAAGGTAAATATGACCCACCTTCCCCACAACCCGCTCAGGAGCTCTTCTCACGGATCGTGAGAAGAGGCTCTGGGTCGAACAGGATACCCAGTTCCCCTTAAAGTTTCTCCTAAAGCTTAACACTGCAAATTGATCCCTTAGGATGCAGTTTTAGCAAACTGGGATTCCTCTGGCCCAAGGCTAGAGAGGCATGCGACTGGGGGCCGTAGTTTCCTTACTGAACACTTGGAAAAAATTTCTATGGTGTCTTTCAGGCTCCATATTGTCTCCAATGTTTTTTTAACATCTACATGAAACCTCTGGGAGAGATCATCAGGAGATTTGGTGCAGGGTGTTATCAATATGCTGATGACACCCAAAATCTATTTCTCCATGTCAGCATCATCAGGAGAAGGCATAACCTTCTTAAACGCCTGCCTGGAGGCAGTAATGGGCTGGATGAGGGATAACAAACTGAGGTGGAATCCAGATAAGATAGAGACACTTATTGTGCAGGGTTGAAACTCAGGAGACGATTTTGATCTGCCGGTTCTGGATGGGGTCACACTCCCCTGGAAGGAACAGGTGCACAGTCTGGGGGTGCTTCTGGATTCGAACCTCTTTCTGGTGTCCCAGGTTGAGGTGGTGGCCAGAGGTGCTTTTTATCAGCTTTGGCTGATACACCAGCTGTGTCCGTTTCTTGAGGTGAACAAGTTCAAAACATTGGTACATCTGCTGGTAACCTCTAGGTTGGATTACTGCAATGCACTCTATGTGGGGCTGCCTTTGTACAGAGTCCGGAAACTGCAGTTGGTTCAGAACGTGGCGGCCAGGTTGGTCTCTGGATCATCTAGGAGAGACCATATTACTCCTAGGTTGAAGGAATTGCACTGGCTACTGATATGTTTCTGGGCAAAATACACGGTGCTGGTCATTGCCTATAAAGCCCTAAACAGCTTAGACCCTAGATATTTAAGAAAACGTCTTCTTCACCATGAGCCCCTCTGCCTGCTAAGATCATCTGGAGAGGTTCGCCTGTGGCTGCCACCAATGCGTCTGGTGGCTACTTGGGAACAGGCCTTCTCCGTTGCAGCCCCTGGACTTTGGAATGAGCTCCCTGTTGAAATAAGAGCCTCCCCATCTCTGGCAACTTTTAAAAAGGCACTGAAGACACATTTATTCACCGAGTTTTTTAATTAGATTTATAATTTTAAATAATTTTAATACTGGGTTTCAAATGCTTTTAATTGGTTATATGTTGTGAGGAGTTGATTTGGGCTCCTTCCAATTCAAACCAATCCCTGGGGACTTTGTTCTGCTGTGATGCTTTTAATGAGTTCTTTGCGGACAAAATCTCCTGTATTCGGGCCGACTTGGACTCCACTGTTTCTGCAGAGTCTATTAAGGTGGTGTCCAGCAATCCCTCTTGCAGTATTAGATTGGATCTGTTTCAATCTGTGATGCCTGATGACGTGGACAAGCTGCTTGGGGCAGTGCGGCCTACCACTTGTTCTCTGGATCCTTGCCTGACTTGGCTGCTTTAATCTAGCAGGGAGATTGTTGGGGATGGCTTAGTTAATATCATTAACTCATTGCTAAGGGAGGGTAGGATGCCTCCTTGTTTGAGGGAGGCAATTATTAGACCACTTCTTAAGAAATCTTCCCTTGATCCCTCAGTGATGGACAGTTATAGGCTGGTCTCCAATCTCCCATGGTTGGGTAAGGTGATTGAGAGAGTGGTGGCTAACCAGCTCCAGGCGGTTTTGGAGGAAACCGATTATCTAGACCCATTTCAAACTGGCTTTAGAGCGGGCTATGGGGTTGAGTCTGCCTTGGTCGGCCTAATGGATGACCTTTACCAGGGAATCGACAGTGGGAGTGTGACTCTGTTGGTTCTTTTGGATCTCTCGGCAACATTCGATACCATCGACCATGGTATCTTTCTGGATCACCTGGGGGAATTGGGGATAGGAGGCACTGCTTTGCAGTGGTTCTGCTCCTATCTCTCAGGCAGATTCCAGATGGTGGATCTTGGCGACTGTTCCTCTTTAAAATGGGAGCTATAATATGGAGTCCCTCAGGGCTCCATTCTGTTACCAATGCTTTTTAATATTTACATGAAACCGCTGGGTGAGGTCATCAGGAGATTTGGTGCAGGGTGTTGTGAGTATGCTGATGACACCCAAATCTATTTCTCCTTATCATCATCTTCTTCTTCATCAGGAAATGGCATTCACTCCCTAAGTGCCTGCCTACGGGCAGTAATGGGCTGGACAAGGGATAACAAATAGAAGCTGAAGGTGACGGAGGTGCTCATTGTGGGGGATCAAAATTTAAGGGATGAGTTAGATCTTCCTGTGCTGGGTGGGGTTACACTCCCCCAGAAGGAACAGGTTTGCAGCTTGGGAGTGCTCTTGGATCCACACCTCACCCTGGTATCTCAGGTGGAGGCTATGGACAGGAGCACTTTCTATCAGCTCTGGCTGATTCGACAGCTGCGTCCATTCCTTGAAAAGAACGATCTCAAAACAGTGGTGCATCAGCTGGTAACCTCCAGGCTCGACTACTGCAATGCGCTCTACGTGGGGCTGTGTCATGGCTCAGACTTCTGACTCAGAAGAGTCAGAGCAGGAGGATTCGCCTGCTAGTGAGGGCTCAGAGGCCCAGCAACAGAATTTGGCAGGGAGACCAGACTGGAGCTGAGGATTCTCAACAGCTGCCAGACATGATTTCTGATGGGGAGGAGCCTGGGATTTCACCTGTCTTGAGAAGGCGTCTCAAGAGGCAAGCTCAGTGGGAGTCATGCAGGCGCAGGAGATCATAAGAGAGGAAGCTGAAGTGCTGACTCAGGGAAGCCTGATTGGCTGCTGGTTCTCTTGAGCCATATATATTTAGGTCTCTCAATTGCTCATATGCTGTTTGCAACTTTCACTGGCCACAGACAGTGTGCTATTTAAATTCCAGACTTTTCCGAGTTCCAGTTTGCCTTGTTTATGCTTTCCTGCTTTGTTCCGTTAATTCCTTGTTCTGGTGTCCTTCGCTCGTTTCATTCCTTGCTTTGTGTTTTCTTTTCACTTATTACTCAGTTATTGTTAGAGGGGGGTACCTAGTTCAGTTCAGGGGACTTAATTAATTTACTATTTTCTTTGTGAGCCTTTTCTTTTCCTTCTTGCAGTTTCGCTGCTGCTTTCTGTTATCTCACAGGGGGAGTGCTGAAGGGGGTTGTAAATCCTGTTGGGTTAGCCGAGCTGACAGATTTACGACAGGCTGCCTTATACGTAGTTCAGAAACTTCAGTTAGTCCAAAATGTGGCAGCCAGATTGGTCTCTGGGGTAACTCGGAGAGACCATATTATGCCCGTCTTAAAACAGCTGCACTGGCTGCCAATATGTTTCCGGGTGAAATAAAAAGTGCTGGTTATTACCTTTAAAGCCCTGAACAGCTTGGCTCCAGGTTACCTTAGATAGCGCCTTCTTCAGTATGATCCCTATCGCTCACTGAGGTAATCTGGAGAGGTCCGTCTCCAGTTGCCACCGATACGTCTGGTGGCGACTCGGAACCGGGCCTTTTCTGCAGCTGCTCCTGGTCTATGGAATGCACTCCAGGCAGATATCCGCAGTTTAGGCTCGCCTTTAAGAGAGCCCTAAAAACCTATTTATTTGGCCTGGCCTTCCAAGGCTTATAAAGTGTTGTTGTTTTTAAAAGTATTTTAATTGGTTTTAAATGTTTTAATCATTATTGAATTGTTTTTATATTGTTTTTAATTGTGGGTTTATGTCTTTTAAAAAACTTGTTGTACACCACCCAGAGCCTCTGGATGGGGCGGTTTATAAATGTAATAAATACATAACAAATAAATAAGAAATGATTTTAATTGTTAATTGATTTAATGTTTTAAATGATTTTAATTGCAAACTGTCCAGAGAAGCATGTTTGGGGTGGTATAGAAATATTTTAAATAAATAAATAAATGAAATAAGGTATGGGTAACTGTGGCCAGATCTGCCTTCTCAAGAAAGGGATACAGCTGGTACACTAGCCTAAGCAATGTAAAAGCACCCCTGGCCACAGCCTCCACCTGAGCTTCCAAAAGCAGAGCTGGGTGCAGTAATACCACCAAACTGTTCACTTGCTCCTTCAAGTGGAGTGCAACCCCATCCAGAACCAATATAATCTCCTCAACCTTATTGGCTCTCTTACTGACCAACATTACCTCTGTCTTGTCCGGGTTCAGTCTCAGTTTATTAACCCACATCCAACCCATCACAGCCTCTAGCCCCCAATTCAGGACATCCACCGCCTCCCTAGGATCAGGTGACAAGGAGAGATAGAGCTAAGTGTCATCTGCATATCGCTGACAACTCAGTCCAAGTCCCTGGATGACCTCTTCCAGCGGTTTCATGTAGATGTTAAACAGATGGGGGATCATCCACTAGCGTGACCAAGGCAGTTTCAATTCCATCTCCAGGACAGAAGCCAGATTGAAAAGGGTCCAGATAATCCATATCATCCAAGACCCTCTGCAGCTGGGACACCACCACATGCTCTTTCACCTTGCCTAAAAAGGGAAGTTTAGAGACAGGTCTATAGTTGTCCGGGTTGGAGGACTTTCAAAACCCAACCCTTTGTTGTGTTGGTCTGGAGTACTGTGAGGAAACAAACATGGGGACTGCCTGGAGAATAGGGATTTGCACAAAACTGGTTTTGCCAGTTCAGCTTGAATCCAGACCAGAATTGAGCCGACTTGGTCCAGTCCAGTTTTGTGCACCATCGAACCGGACCCAGTTTGAGTTCAAACTGAGCCGCTTTGAAAGGGCTCAGAGCTTGACTGGTATAGGGGAATCCAGTGAGGGAGCTGAAGTTATGATATAAGAAGCTGAAGTTATGAAGAGGGAGCTGGATTATGGGAGCTGAAGTCCCACAATATCTGAGGACCCAAGTTTGAGGACCCCTGGTTTAAAATATGAAAAAGCCTACCACTTTGCCACACTAAAAGCTTCCCACAGCTGCACAAAGGAATGGAGCAACAAAAACGGGGAGGATTAATCCTAAATGAATGTGATGTTAATGCATGAATAAGATAACAAATAGGAACTTAAGCAATAAATGCATGGAATACTGAACGGAAGAAAGAATTCTGCACAGCTCTACAGTATACCAGAGGTACTATTGGGGGAGTGGGACAGACATGTTTATGTACATGTGCATCCTGTATTATGTGAAGAACCAAATTAACCTATTCACATATACAGTTTGTCCAGTTAATATCAGCCATGTAATTCCAAAAATGCCCAGGAGCTGTGCTGCTTTATGCCAGCCTGGGGATAAAAGTCACCCAGCGCCCAATGCCAGCAGCTAAGGTGTTGGGGTCACCACAAAACACAGAAAACGGATTATTTTCCAGTAATTTTCACTTGCTCTGCAGCAGTTTCAGAACTCCAGTTCAGCTTGTAAGATCTGTAATGACTGTAACCTATTGCCATCAATTTAAAGCGGGCTTTACAGTTCCTTGTTCTTGAGCACAGTGTCCTGTAAATGATACTCTTCAGTCCTGTGCCTTTGTCAGCTCTCAGACCTTTAGAAGACTATGCTGCAAAAAGTGCCTCAAGATTAGAGAGCTAAGCTGCTGATAACTTCCTGTGATATCATCTTAATAAACTTCCTGTACTTGATTAGTTGGGATAAACATGATATAGATCATGCATGATAGCTGGCAATGTACAGATAAACTGCCTGGTCATCACTTTTAAGCTAAAACTGCCCATCTGTTTTGAGATAGCAATCAAGACCCCTCAGCCGCCTTCTTTTTTTTTTAAAGTCTTTTCTTTCATGTCCTCAATTAAGTTCTGAAAAGAACTTTGACGACAACTGCTCTCATTCCTGCCTTAATGATCCCTCTTGCAGCCCCTGTTTATCACAGAGATTATGGAAGGTCAGATGGTGCTCAGAAAAGAGAGGCTTCGAAGGACTAAGCTGGAATACAATCCTAACACCTCAGATTTCTCTCATCCATTTAAATCAAAGGCACTCTGTTGGAAATGGTGATGTATAAGGATGCCACAAGCAGATGGGAGACTGCTTGGACAGGTGCTCTGTGTAGTGTGGCCCTGCAGCCTATACTACAAGGGGTGGGGCTTCGTTGACCAATACAGCTCCCATGTCATCAGCCCCTCGGTCCATGGCCCAGTTCAGACGTATACGTTAACGGAGTTAAGCATGGCCAAGGTTTCAATTATTAACTCCAAACCATGCTGCAGACGTTCAACAAACCATGACCAGCCAAACTCCAGTTGAAGGAGAATGGAGACTCTCACTGCTGCCCAACCACCAAGGCACATCCCCACTGCCTCTATGATTGGAGTTTGGAATAGGCCTGAAACTGCAGTTATAGCTGAGTCAGCATTCAGGCGTAATGCTTTGTCAGTAGAACCTCAGTTGTCGGTGGTAAAACTTAGAGAGAACCAAAAGTTACAATTGGAGTTTGGCGAGGCAAACCAGAGTTAGCTTTTGGCCCATAACCATGGTTTTATGCTTTCTGGCATAGTGCAGTTACAACCTTGGCCAGCTATAACTGTGGTTCTCCTGTATGTCTGAACTCAGCCATTGTAAAAGAAGCCACCCTTCCCTCCCTGCCCTGGGCATAGTGTGGGCTTTCGCTGGTCACTCCTGGGGAGGGAAGGAGGTAGGGAATTTTTTGGCTCTCATCCATTTGGCCATAGATGGGAGCCTTTTTAACCTACCTCACATTATTTCCCCTTAGCTAGCTAGGTTCCTGGGCACAAAGGCAGGTACAGTGCAGAAAACAAAGGGTTGATGAGCTCCTTACGGCATGTGTTTTGGCATGAGGAGGAGTCCCTGTCCCTAGTGCTGGCTGTGTGCTTCCTCTGCCCTGTTGTGACATCACCAGTCTTATAGGCTTCATGGCTTGTGGGGACGGGGTGGGGGACGACGGCGGCTGATGCCTTATGCTTGAACATAGGTCTGCTACGAAGGGCAGCATTATTTATTTATTTATCGTATTGATATACCACCTGGTCCATATACTTTCAGGCAGTGCACATAATTCATGTCATCCACGTGAATGTTTGAGATGCAAGTGGGAACCTATTTGAACCAAATTTGGTACAGTTGTAGGGGCACATGTGGCTACCTCAAATACATAGTTTGTGATGATGTTCCAATTCAAGATGGTGGATATGTGAATGTTTGAAGGGCGAGTGGGCTAACTTGTGAATTGCCTAAGCAATCTGGACCAAATTTAGTCCAGTTGTAGTGATAGAGAAAGGAAAATAGGCAGATTAGTCCTTACTAGAGCACGCTGTTTCTTTTGCAAACCTGAGCAGCACCTAGTTTTTGCTGCTGCTGCAGCAACCTGGATTGAACTACTCCCCCCCCCTCCTTCCTGTTGGAAGTTAAAGGACTTTGCGCTGTCTCTTTGTCTCAGACAGTGGAGGACAGACTAGTAAGTCAGAGGGCTAGAGCGTCAAGACATTGGTCATCACTTCTCCACTGCTCTGATGCTATCCCTTTGATATGTAGATTGCTAATCTCAGGGACTAACTTCCTTTCTCTCTCTTTCTTCCCTACCTGCCCTTCTACCTTGCAACATGGCAAGCCTCTCTCCCTGCACCATATGTGCAGAGAAGATGCAGAATCCATCTGCATCCAGCTAGATAGATAGATTAGAGATCCTAACTCCTCACTTTCCTATCTAGAATGGAGTTCCTTAATAAATGCCTTATATATTGATTTGAAACTATGAATTGGCTCCAAGTTACTTTACTCTCAGCATACACACATGCCTAACTAAATCCGCTGTGTTGTGCCTCTGTGCACTCTGCTATAATGAGAAAGGGATTCTCTCACCACAGAGAATTTCCAACACTTCCTTCCTTCCTTCCTTCTTTTTTCCTTTTTCCTTTTTCCTTTTTTTGCAGGCTGGTGTGCTCTGACTTATGTCTAGTTCTCCACCTGCCCAGGCTCTCTATTTTTTTCCCTGTGCTCCTTTCCTCCCAGGGTAGGAACTACAACTGTAGTACAGGAAGGATGGGTTATAGTTATGGGATGTAGTTATAAGTTATGGGGTGTAGTACAGGAAGGTTATGGGTTGTCTCTACCACAGTTATCCCCTTTCCCTTCCCTTTCCTTAGACTTAGCCCATTGTTGCTCACTCCTCTCAAAAAAAGCCCCCCCCCCGAATAAAGCCTGCTTCTTTATTTGGGGGTAATTTATTTCTCTATCTTCTGGGTGTGCACTGCAGTGCTATAGACAGCACTTTGTGTGGGGCACCCAGTATAAAAAGACCATCCCCAGCCCCACGCCCATTTTTAAATACTTGCCTTAAAGGAGATCCCCCCCCCACGAGGCCGATCAGTGCAGAATTCAGTTTTTAAAACCCCAAGATGCCCAGGAGGGTGCAAGGCTGAGCGAGGAGCAGAGTGCCTGGCAGAGGGAGGGGTGATGCTGCTGGTCGTCATGGGTGATGGCTAGAGGGGCCTACTTCCCTAGTCACCCCCACTGCTGTGGTGCTGGTTATTACCTATAAAGCCCTCAATGGCGTGAGCCCTGGGTATTTAAGAGAGCGCCTTCTTTGTCATGAACCCTGCCACCTATTAAGATCATCTGGGGAGGTCCGGTTATGGTTGCCACCAGCACATTTTGGTGGTGACTCAGGAACAGGCCTTCTCTGTGGCTGCCCCAGGGCTTTGGAATATGCTCCCTGTTGAAATAAGAGCATTTCCTTCTCTGTTTGCTTTTAGGAAGCCCCTCAAGATGCACCTGTTCTCGCAGGCTTTTAACTGACATTAAACTGTTTAATTTGTTTTTATTTTATCATACTGTTTTTTTACTGTATTTTGTGGAATTTTAACTGTTTTACTCTGTTTTTTATTGTTTTTTTAAACATTTCATACACCACCTAGAGGTGTACATATCAGGCGGTATAAATAAATAAATCATGCAAAGATTATATGGTCATATAGAAATGATTGGAAATGGCCTCAGCATGGGAACGACATTGCCATTGCTGGACATGATTACTGACCCCCTGCAGCAGCCAGGACCTTAACTTGCAGCACTTTCTATCTCATCATTCTGGTGTCTGGCAAGGAGAGTGTCCATCCATGTGGAACTCCTGCTTCCAGGAGCTGGATACTGCTGTGTGCAAACTCTCAACAGCAGGTCATGCATCTACAGAATTATCTTCATAATTAATCTGTGGAATTCTCTTCCATGGGATGTGGTTATGACGACCAGCTTGCATGGCTTTAAAAGGGACCTAGACAAATCTGTCTATCTATCTATCTATCTATCTATCTATCTATCTATCTATCTGTCAAATTTATTGACTGCCTGACTTCCTTAGACATGAGGCGGTTTACATAAATTAAAACAACAACATCGGCGGTGGGCAGGGAAGGAAGGAAGGAAAACTAAACTAAACACACACACTAAAAAGTGAAAGCCTTGCAGAATAGATAAGTTTTCAGAAGCTTCTTTAAGGACAGAAGGGAGGGGGCATTACGAATCTCAGGAGGCAAGGTGTTCCATAAGGAGGGTGCTGCAACAGAGAAGGCCCTCCCATGAGCCTGGGCCCCACATACCTAACCCGGGCCCAGAACTCTGAGAAGACCCACCGGAGATGACCTCACAGGGTGGGTCGAAGTTGGACAGGAGAGGAGGTCCTGAAGGTACACAGGTGCCAAGCCCTTAAGGGTTTTATAGGTGATAACCAGCACTTTGAATTGGACCCGGAAGTGAACTGGAAGCCAGTGTTCTGGCAGACAGATCTACCAATGGCTACTAAATTGGATGGCTACAGGCTTTCTTCAGGTTCAGAGTCAGGATGCCTCTGAATGCTAGTTTCAGGGCAGTAACAGCAGAAGGGGGAGCATGCCTTCATCTGCTGCTTCTGAGCTTCCCAGAGGCATCTGGTGGGCCACTATGAGAAACGGAATACTGGACTAGATAGACCTTGAGCCCGGTTCAGCAGAGCTCTTCTAATATTCTTATGTAGGTTTCAGAATGGTGTGAAGGTCAGTGCTCCATATTATAGCCATGTCAGGGCTAACTCATCCCATGGGTGCCATTTATTTCTAGTAGTTTCTGGGTAGTCTTCATAAGGTCTGCTGCTACCCTAAATGTGCTTCCATCGCAGGTAATATTATCTTCTGGTTCTTTGTTCATCTGTTTGTTTTAAATTTTGCAGCACAAAGTGTCTAACTCAAATTAGCATCAAACCTCAGACATTTACAATCCCATTCCTTTTGAGAAAAGCAATTTTAATTCAGTCCCACAAAGTTTGTTTTATCTTTGCCTGAGTATAAAGCAGACATTTAATATGGAATACGCTTCATGAATCGAGTTTCTTTGCATTCTTCTACTATTTTCTTTTCCTTTCTTCCTCTTCATGTTTATATACCGCCTTTCAGATATGAAACAGAATAAAACCTCTTCCTCTCTTTGAGACTTTCCATATGATCATGAATGTATATGCATATGTGTGTATGTGCATGTACAATAACTACATGATAATTTAGTTGTTGTACAGGATCCAGCAGTGGCAGCTGCCTCTAAAAAGTGGGGATGCCATAAGTCAAGCTACTCCCACCACACTTAGCCTATCCATCTAAAGCCTCCCGCACCTTATCCACTCCAGCTCCACCCATGAAAGCCCCTCCTATCAGATACGGAACTTCTCTCTCTCAGGCCCTATTCACACATTGATGTGATTTACACAACCAAAAACTATGTCCTACCCAGGTTTGGGAGCTGTGTGTGCTCCCAATTTTTGGTTGTGTGGGAGCAAACAACAAGGTAGGAGGAGGAAGAAGTGATTGTGTGGGAGACAGGAGATGGGTAGTACAGAGCCTTCCTACCCAGCTTTCATACCCAGCATTTTGACTAAGGTGGGAGGAAAAGCTGCCTTACCCAGGTTTTCCTCCTACCTTGATTCCACACAATCATTTCTCCCTCCTCCTACCTTGTTGTTTGCTCCCACACAACCAGAAATTAGGAGCACATACCCAAACCTGGGTAGGACACAGTTTTTGGTGGTGTAAATGAACTTATTATGTTCTACACACACATACAATCTGTGAGCAGTGTATGGATGTACAGATCTATATGCATATTGTAGCAGATTACATTCTTTGCCTCAGAGCAAGCTCACTTGAAGGAAAGAAATGCTGAATCATCCCTGCTAAGCTGCCTGGCTAGGCTTTTCCTAAAACTATTCTGTATTATCAATAGGTTTGAAATGCTGCTGCCACCACCCCTTTTGTTTACAGAAACTCTCAGGGCTTGGGGCGGGATAACGGGGGGGGGGACTCTCTTAGGAACATAGAAAACTGCCATATACTGAGTCAGACCATTGGTCTATCTAGCTTAGTATTGTCTTCACAGACTGGCAGTGGCTTCTCCAAGGTTGCAGTCAGGAATCTCTCTCAGCCCTATCTTGGAGAAGCCAGGGAGGGAACTTGAAACCTTCTGCTCTTCCCAGAGCAGCTTCATCCCCTGAGGGGAAGATCTAGCAGTGCTCACACATCAAATCTCCCATTGAAATGCAACCAGGGAAGACCCTGCTATGGGGACAAGTCATGCTTGCTACCACAAGACCGGCTCTCCTCTTAATTTGGCTCTTGGACAAGTACAAAAATCTTCCACATGCAAGCCTACATGTGATGAGAAAACTGATAGCTGCTGAACATCTGAGGAAATGTTTGCACCAGAGAAATCCCCCCTTTTACACACACCCTTTTCTTAGTTAAAAATCAACTCGGAGAGGCTTGTAAAAAGCAAAGAACTAAAAAAGACCCCAGTTTTATTCAATTACTACAAACTGCTTCTATCTGAGGCTTTCTCAACGCTTAGATACAGTTAAGAATACTCAGTAGGGTTACAAAAATAGGTTGTCTTAATGCACGCTTAAATTTTTACAGAGGCTTTTGCAACGCCGTAGGTGTATTGAGCGTAGGCTAGTGTTTCTTATTTCAATTATGTTGCAGATAAACTATAATAGAACAGTATCAGGAAAATGCAAAAACAAAAACAAAAAACCCACACAAAGAAATATACATTTCTAATGCACAATCTGACTAACAAACTGTTCCTTATGCCGAATTCCCTTTTCCTGAACTCACCCAATTCCTGAGGAGAATCAAGTTTCCTGCAATCCTTTCTTTTAAGGATCTACAGAGTTATTTCATGAGAGAAACCTCCATGCTGGCTTCGACCATGAGAGATCAAAACTCCATTGCCCCTCATTAAGCCTTTCCATATCTGCTTCTCTCCAACAAAGGCTGCCCTTCTTGTTCCCAGAATTTCCAGCAACTGCTCTCTAGGTCCCACCCACCTGGTGTACTGATTGGCTGCCTTGGAGTTCACCAGTGTGTCATTCAAGACTAACAACTCTTTAGAGGCACGAGAGGCTGATCACTACACATATACAATTATTCACAGACTAAATTGAATGCATGTACAATAGCATGCTTCCTTTCTCTGCCCTACATTTAAGGGGGCCTGTACCCACATTCACCTTTAAAATGAACACATGTTAATTGTAAATTGCCTAGAGATGCAAGTTTTGGGTGGTATAGAAATATGTTAAATAAATAAATAAATAAATATGCCCACGATCACTTTTAAAGTGAACACAAAACGTGTACATGTGTACAGACATCTTTACACACATACATCATAATGTCTACATACAGCTTCAATGTTTATTATATGTAGCCACTGGTTATTACAAAATGTCAATGAATAAAAACTTGTACGTTCCAATATGAAAAACCTGTACATTCTGGAATAAAAATTAAATTGATTGTTGGCACAATTTACAGCTATAGGCTGGCATACTGCACAATGTTTCATGCACAACATCGCAACATATCTGCACAATTGCAGAAGCGCATTCTTGCGCAAGGACAACTTTGCGCAGTTGTACAACATTGGAGATAATAGCTGTATTGTCATACAACTGAAATGTTTGCACTTGTGCAAAAGTGCACTTCTGCAGTTGCGTGGGTATTTTGTTGTGACATTCACACAATGTGTGCAGAACATAAGCTATAGATGTTATAACCTTAATTCTAATCTTGGCAGCTATAGCAAACAGAGGCACTTGGTTGGTGACATAAGTATCTCAATCCAAAACTACACAGATTTGTTCAGCTGGAGTTCTGTCACCATCGTTTTTAAACAAGGGCACAAGAAATCACTCTCTAGTGCCTACATGCATTGCACAGAAGAAAACGTAAAATAGAATAATCCTCTACCTGAAGAGCACCATAGATACAAAGATGCTGAAAGACGGAGACCTTAGCATATCTCCCATCTACATATGATGAAGCCACAGCTGGAAAATGCAGTTCTATAAAGGCTTGTCTCAAAGCATAATGAGTCAATGATTGAAGGTAATAAGGGAGATAGCTGTCAGATTTTAAAGAACAATATCATCTACTAAAACCTGTTTGCTGAATAATGCTAAGGTCCTGGCTAGAATTCTGAAAATACAACTACTCTCTTAGTTTTATCATATATTTTGATTGACTGGAAAAAAAATCCAGTGAGAGACTGTGTTGAATAAGTCTCTCACCACAAATCTGAGTCCATCCACCCATCCTTAATTGTATGAAACCTAAATTGAATCTTCATCTTCATAGGCATTCTACTTTTGAATATCAAACGATGAGAGCAAACAATAAAGGAAGGTGGTTACTTTCTTCATAAGAAATAGGGAGTTGCATTATAGTAAGTCAGACCAATGGCTGACATCCAGAGCAATGAACTGCATGCAAGAGGACACTGCACTTAGAGATGTGCACAAAACCAGACAGGCTGGTTTGAATCGAATCCGAACCAGATTTGAACCAACCCAGCCCAGCCCAGTTTTGGTTCCAGTCAGACCACCAAACCAGTTCCAGCTTGACCACCGAACCAGTTTGAACAGGTTTGGAGTCATATTGTTAAAGGGAAATCCAGTGAGGATTCCCCTTTACCAATAAAGAGGCAGAGGGACTTATCTAAGTCTAGAGGGGGTGGGAGGGGAGTCCATTACTACCTACAAGTCCCATTTGTTGCAGCAGCAGCAGCCACAGGGGGTGGTGAGGGTGGTAGCTCTACCCCACCCCTGCCAGACTCCTGCAGAGTAGCCCAGGCTGGCAGCAGACCAATTTGGGCCTTCTTTGACCTGGTTTGGGCCTCTGTGCACTTATGGGAGCCACTTTAGTGACCTCTGCACATGCGCAGAGGCCATTTGCATGACCGTGCACAAATGGCCTCTGTGCATGTGCAGAGGCCCTGAAAACAGCCCCCATGCGTACCCAAAGGCCTGAACCAGCAGGAGTGGGGTGGGGGACTGCCGCCCCACAAGAAACCACCACCACTGCAACAAATAGGACGTGTAAGTAATAACCTATTCCCCTCCCACCCCCACGAGACTTAAGGAATCCCCTCTACCCCTTTACTGGTAAAGGGGAATCCTCACCAGATTCCCCTTTACCAGTATAGCGGTATTTCTGTAGCCATTCCAGTCTCCATGAATGCATGGAGGCCATTTGCATGCTGTCTGTGCAAGCAAATTGCATGGCCACACAAATGGTGTCCATGCATGTGCGGATGGTATGCAAATAGCCTCCACACATCCATGGAAGCCAGAATTGCTGGCATTGCGTGTGCTTTGGGCTGCGCCAGGGGGAGCGGGGAGTGGTGGCAGCCATGCCGGCTGGATAAGAATCTTCTACATCTCACCACCCCCACCTGGTGCCCCTTAGCATTCCTAGGACCCCCAGTCCCCACCCCTTTACTTGTAAAGGGGAATCATTACCGAATTCCTCTTTACAAGTATTAGCTGCCTGAATCGCTGAACCAGTCGGCTTGACCAAACTCAATCAACAGCATGGGGTTTGGCGATAATTTGATTCGAATTTGAGCAGGGGCGTAGCAAGGTTGGACTGGGCCCAGAGACAGGATTTCAAAATGGGCCCCCAGCCTCTCAAAGTCCAGGGCCTCCACACATCCCAGGCCCCCAAGGATTTAAGTCTGATATTTCAAAATAAGTATGCTGCCTGGAAATACATTTCACTGAATACACACATGCACACTTCACAGTATATAGTGATATACATTGAGTACTATATACTATTTGTGCTACTGTTAATGCCTAGAACACACTAGCAACGCTAATTATTAAAATGGGCCCCTCGCTGCAGATTAGCAAAGGAGACTTTCAACCATGCAGGGTGAGCCTATGTTTGTTTTCTCAGAATTCTGAACCAATTCGGTAAAGTTTGATTGCAGGAGGTTTTTCACAGGAGGCTTTTAAAGCCCTTTAACACACATCTCCTCCTCTGGAATGGAGGTGCTGCATTCACAGGTGGGCCAGATTCACCCTAAAGTCCCTGCAAGTTACTGGAGAGCAGTTCACACACAAGAAAAATAAAATAGAATAAAAGCACCACACCTGCTTCACAGTTCTCACTCAGACCTTCTGGGTTGCAAAACAACTTGAACATAAGTGCATTTATAAATGAATGAATGAATAAAATAAATACAATATTGTTTGTTCCAGAAGTTTTTATAATTTTCTGCCATGAAACAAGCCGCTTATAGGACTTTTTAGATAGTTTTTTAGGCCAGCAAATTTTCCAAATTAAATATTTAGAGACTTCTCAGTCTCTCCCTCCCCCCCCCCCCATATCAAAGCCCTATGGCAAGCAGATCAGGGTTGGGGGGTTGACCACAAAAAGGAGTTCACATTCTACCTGGCAAGTGCTGGGCTGGGCAGAGGGTCTGCTGCAGAGAGCTCAGCTGTGGGGGCCACACTGCCTGCCTGCCTGCCTGCCTCCTTCCTTGCGTGCTTGGGTCCTCCCTGCAAGCCTACTCCAGTTCAGGCTTCACTGAGGCCTAGATGGAGGCCTCCCTGGAAGCCCAGGGACAAAAGGAGCTCTTTGCAGCTTGCCTGCTGCTTAGATTGCCGGCCAGGAGGACAAGCAGGAGAGAGGAGGGCGAACAGGGCAAGGGGCTGAGGGGCCTTGGGGCTGGGCAGGGGGCAATGGGGAGTCATGTGAGTTGTCTGTGGGGGGCCCCAAGGCAGTGGGGGCCCCAGACAACTGTCTCCCCTTGCCCTATTATAGTTACGCCCATGAATTTGAGCCAAACTGCAATGTTTGTTTCGTTCACACCCCTACCTTGCTCTAAATGTCACCCATGGCTACATGGCATGATTCCAGCCTCCCATCAAGCCTACTTAACCACTTTGAGACTGCTGCCTGAGATGACTGTGTGACCTCACCTCAAGGAATAGCTGGCCCTACTGTTTGTAGCTATTTAAAAAAAAAATTGAAAAAACACTTCCAGCTCAGCAACATACCCACTGCCTGCCCTAAAGACCCATTTCCAGTCCCCAGGGCCTTCTCCCCCACTCAGCATGCAACACAGAAAACTGTCGTATATTGAGTCGGACCATTGGTTATACTAGTAGGAATGTGCACGAACCAAAAATTGAGGTTTAGCTTGAATCTGAATCGAATTCAAGCTGAACCGTGTGCTGCCAAACTGGTTTGGTCGAACTGACTGGCTGGTCTGGTCTGTTCAACCAAACTGGTTTGGTGGTTCAGCAGCTAATACTTATAAAAGGGAATGTGGTTAGGATTCCCTTTTACAAGTAAAGGGGTGGGGGTCCTGGCTCCTATGAAGGGGCAGCGAGGAGCAGTGAGAGAGAGAGTTAAAGGGTCTTCTTTCCATCCAGCATGGCTGCTGGCGCCACTGCTCCCCCCACCCGGTGGAGCCACAACCCAAATGCACGCGATCCTTTACTGAGCCACCACCATGCGGGTGGCTTGTTAAAGGATGGAGGATCATATGCGCTTGGGATATGAGTTGCAATGGCAGGGGATGAGCAGAGATGCCGGTAGCTGCGCTGGGCAGTAAGAAGACCCTTTAACCCTCTCTCTGCCCCCTCCTCAGCTACCCGTTCAGTGCCGAACCAGTCCACCTGGACTGGGCTTGGTTTGATTTGATCACAGAGTGAACCACCCCCAGTTCGTTCTGCGATCAAGCCGCTGAACTGGCCCGGTTCGAGTCAAACCAGTTCAGCACCAAACCATCCTTGCACACCCCTATCTTCTAGCTCAGAATTGTCTATAATGATTGGCAATGATCCTCCAAGGTTTCAGGCAGGAGTCTCTCCAAGCACAATTTGAAGATTGAGCCTGGAACCTTCTGCATGCAAAGCAGATGCTCTGCCACTGAGCTACAGCCCCAGGCGCACCCCACTGACCCTTGCCTGGCTTGGCAAGAGTCAGGTCTAACAGCATGCTCTGCCGAATCCTGTGGATAAGCATTAGCAAACATCATCCACCTAGCTCACCAAGGTTTCTCCCTGTCATGTACTTGACCTTCCTACCCATGGTAACATATCCTTAAACATCAAAGCATCACCCATTGCAATTTCCAAAGCCTCCTCCTTATTTTCTCTCCCTCACTCTACATTTGTTGTGGCATCATTTATGAAGTTTATCTTGACAGAACGAGCAAAGGAAACAATGACTATATATCATTTCCAGTTATTCTGGTTTGGCAGCTGGACATTTTATGAATTTTAACATATGCACCCAAGCCAGGAAATTCAGTCTGAAGATGACATCATTGCAAGAAGCTAAAAAAGGATAAGGGAGAAGGGTCTGCATCACCAGAGAACTATCCGGATCAATTAATCTGTTAGTCAGCTACTCTAGAGCTAGTGTGCTGTAGTGGTTAGAGTGTCAGACTCTGGGTTGAGAAGACACATGTTCAAAGTTCTAGAGAGTCTTGTAGCTCATTGGCTGTCCTTGGAACTGTCATATCTCTCAACTACAGAGTTGTTGTGAGGATAAAGTAAAAAACCATAGACAACACTATGGAAAAGAACTATAGACACTACTATGAAAGAAAAAGGGTGGGATAAAATGAAATCAATTACAGAAGAGGAATATTTAAGACACATAAATAGCACTGAAAGGAAGAGAGGTATGTTGTTCCACAACATAAACAGCTGATTTTGTACACCCAAAGTCAAATTTCACCATCAACTGTAATTTTTTCAGGGCAAATTTCAGGCTGCATTTTTTAAAAAAGTTTTCGGAAGCCTTGAGTTTAGAAATTTAGAAACAAAGAATTTTGCACAGGATAAAACCTGTGCGATCATTCACAGCAATTCTTTCATGTGAATTCCATCATTTGACTCTGGGGAGCTGATCAAATTTTGTCATCTTCCATTTCAGCACTATAATACAAGGCACCAAACAACAATTCAGAATATGCAAGATCAATTGACTGGCATGTGTGATAGTGTACTTGATGTGCAAGTTATCTACACAGGAGCCAAGACGGTATCGGTGGGGGTCCTTGTGTGGCCCAGTTTTCCTGATCCATGCAGTGTATTCTCATTTCCTGCCAAGTCAAAGAAACAGAGGTGGAAAGAGAAGACATCGTTCCCTGACATCTTCACATAGGGAGAATAAGAAAGCACCAATACTGAATTGTATAAACACTTGTGGCTTAAAAATAAAATAAAACAATTGCATTAGGCATTGACCTTGATTCCCAATGGCTACAGCAAAACAAAATGACAAACAGTCTTATTGCATTTCTGTTTATAATGATCCATTACAGATTAATTAATGACCTTAAAGTTAATGGTATGCTTAAATACTGAACTGAAGGCAAGAAATACATGGTTACATCTTTCAGTCTTGTGGTTCAAGTGCCTGAAAATACTAACTCACTAAATTGTGTTATTTATCAACCAACAAAGCAATGAGTGGACCAGAAACCTAAACCACATGAACACTGTTGCTGTATAAAGAGCTGCCGTTGGGTGTGTTAAATAATAATTGAAGTTATTGCAGGGAAAAAAACACTATATGTGCAGATGTTAATCAAAACAATGCAGTACAGGGAAAAATAATCAGACACTGACTAAAATGTAGTACAATAAAACACATGCATACTAGCTGGCCCAGTTGCAGAGCATCTGCTCCTCTCTCCCCTTCTTCCCCCTCCCTCTTGGCTCTCCTCTATTCTCAGCCACCCCTCAACCACCACCGCCACTTTCTCTCCCGCAGTTGCCGCCGTTTTCTCCCCCTCCACAGTCATTTTCTTTTTCCCCTCACTGCTGTTTTCTCCCCCCATCTGCTGCCACCGTTTTCTCCTCCCCAGCTGCCACTGCCTTCCCCCCCCCGCCACCACCGCCTGCTCTCCCGCCACCACTGCCATTTTCTCCCCCTTCACCATTATTTTCTTTCCCCCCTCACTTCAGTTTTCTCCCCCCGTCCGCTGCTGCCATTTTCTCCTCCCCAGCCACCACTGCCTCCCCCCACCGGCCACTGCCGGCTTTTCTCCCCTCCATTTGCCACTGTTTTCTTCCCCCCTCCGCCCGCATGCCTGTCCATCACGGCTTTCCTCTGCCCCTCCCGGCAACTTGCTTGTGAACTCTCACGAGAGCTGCCAAACATGGGATTAGCGACAGGTACATCTTAGAGAATTATACATAGATATTCTCATTCTCATTCTCCCTCCCCCCCGTCATTTTTCCAGATTAGAAAAGAAAGGAAAGTGGACTGTAAGAAAAAATTCTGAGCTTCCAGGATTCATCTTTTCATGAATTGGAGAAGTGACTTTGGTTGTAGCTATAACTTCCCAAATTGTATCGACCTCTGCATGAAGGTGAAATGGGGCTGTTCCCTTTTGATTGCCCATACAATGATGGCTGTAGAAATAAGCAGCCAGGGTGGTAGACCTTGAGCTTCCAGTAAATAAAGGCAGATCCCACCAGCCTGAGGTCTGCCAACCTCTGATTGGTGCCATTTAGGAAAACAGAAAAAAGAGAGAGCAAATGGGAAAATGAAAACGAGTGTTCTAATCATTAATATCATCTCTGACTTGAATTATTTTACTACCTTAGAATACATAACTGTTAAAATGTTATTAGTGACCATAAAATTAAGCCACCCCTGTTAAATCCCAGTAACATGTTTGTCTTGATTACCTCTTGCAGTGCTGTGTTCAGCACACCGGCTCCATGTTGCATAACTGACACTTATCTAAAATTTCATGGTGTGCAAAGAGGCTTTAAATTTTATTTTTACAGATGTGGAAAGTACTTACAACCCAATACACAGATGCTTCTGTGAGGCAGGTGCTACTGAGTATTGCCGTCACTGGATTCTCTATTACTTTGCTTTGCTATTTTTGTAGCTGCAATCAGAGGCGCTCTTACCCCTGGACTTCTGGGCCGAAGTCCAGGGCCTCCACAGCCCTTGGGCCCCACCAAATCCTCTGTAGTCTGTCCTGGGTAGTGTGGTCACCCGGCCGAGCATGATGATGCTTAATTTGCAGGGGAAGGGAGGCCTCCAGAGGCCTTTAGGTCTTTAGCTCCAAAATTACCTAGGTGCACCTCTGGCTGCAATCCTCTGCTTACTTTCCTGGGAGCAAGCTCCATTCAACTCAGTGGCATGTTTTGAGTAAATATGCCTAGGACAGGACTGTTTGAAGATCATCCCAACTCGATCTTTGTTTTGTCATTTGAGTTTGATTTCCTATTTTTTCTTTACTAAATCATAATGAGATGGATCCTAAGTAGTCCTTCGATGAAAGAAAGTTCAATTCATACAAGGTGCAATTTTCACAGATCATCCCTTTCCTTTCCAGCCCTGTGTGCCACCTAAAAGTATGTCCTCAATGGTTGGTAGGCCCCCAGGAGCAAATTGGGTGGGTGGGGGGGACAAGGAGTTGCAGAGGGAAATGGGATCAGCAAATACTAACCCTTCCATAAAAGGAAATTATTCAGTTCACAGAAGTACTACATCTGATCCCACCTAATGTTCTTAAATTATTTTAATGATATTCTTTTTGTAACTGGATTTTGTAACAGATGAGGATTGACTTGACCAAGAAGACCATAATTTCCTTGAAAGTGAGAAGGAGCATCCTTAATAGTAGTTTACTTAACAATTACTATCAAAATTATGGGGCGAGGAGTGCAAGAGTTAACTTCAGCTCCAGAGCAGAATTAGTGGACAATGTCAAAGGGCAAAAAAAAGAGAAACCGCATCTAAGAGGCCAATCTCCCGCTGGGCATAAACTTGACCTGCTACTGACCTGTAGCTGTCATAATGTCCTAGGAGTCATGGTCAGGTCCAAAGTGAAACAATATGACCCCAGAGCTTAGCGTCACCATGACAATGACCTCTAGCTATTATTTATTGACTGACTTCTCTGCATGCCTGACTAGGCCTCTGGTCACCGGTAAAAGACATATTGATTATACATTAGTCTGCTAGAAGTGGCTGATATCATGTGCTTTTGAGAAATGCATACCAGACTCTCTTCTGTTATTAGGTTTGGCATAATTCTAGAAGGACACATCGAGTAGTTTTATTTTCCCTGGCATCCATAACATCCACTGATATAAAGGATATAATCACAGAATAAGAGTATGATGCTCATGTGGGATTCTGTACTAATCAAACCCTGAGAGTTCCAAAGTGGAAATAAAATTCACTGCTTTCCAATGTCGCCCTTTGATTTTGCTTCTAAAATATTTGTTCTGTGTTTATTTTCTCCATTTATGTCAGTCCAAACTATGAGATAATGGCACTATTGTTGTTGTTGTTGTTTTAATGCTACTGTGTTTATGGAAAAAAGGGTGTGATTTAGTTCATAAAAATAGCTTATAGCCAAAGACCACATGATTCAGGGCACCCATGATAAGTGTTCTGATGGCCTTATTTTTCCATAAATGATGCCTCAGGGACTCTGAAATGAAGCCTCGGGGACTCAGGAGTAACACATGTGAAGAGGTTATTTAACCTTTCCCCCATCAGCCAACATGATCAACATTGTCTCTACCACAAGCTGCTTTTTCACACATAGTAGGGAGAATATGGAAGGGGGTCACACCTTTTCGTGCACACGGCGCTTTACAATTTATATGTCATTTGTAATAAATTAAGCAAGCAAACAAAACAAAACAAATCTCATGGAAATCTGGCAGTTCTGAATATGACTGAATATGATCCTCACCATCCCTTTCATTGATTTAATAGGAAATGTTAAAAGGAGGAGCAGTTTTACAGAATATCTGAATTACAGGCTATTCTGTTAAATTAATTCTAATCCAATAGAGGCCACCATATATTTCAGCCAAATCATACACGCCTCAAGCGGAGAAGAAGAAATATTACATATGAGTTTTCCAGCATCACTCTATTCATTCCTATTAAAACAAACATCGAGGATTATTAATACTATATGAAGCCTCAGAAGGTGTCACTCATGACCAGTAAGACCTTCAAATCCGAGCAAAACAAGCATGTCTGAGTCCCTTCTTAATGCTATATTCTGCCCCACAACTAGTTGTGCACTCAGTGAAGGAAAGAAACATCCACAGAAATGCCAAAACATTACTGCATTGAAATGTAGCAAATGTGAATTAAATCCTTTTGCGCCAAACTGGAAGTTTAGGAAAAGTAATCCAACAAAGAAGGTACAATCTTGCTGACACTGTAGCCTATGGAAATGTTATGCAAAGTGGGACTACTATGCTTGCATTCAGGCACACATTCTCCACATAAAAATGCTGATATGAGAGGGAGGGAGGGAGGAGAACATAGGTAGCTGCCATATACCACGTCACATCCTCGGTCTATCTAGCTCAGTATTGGCAGAGGCTTCTCCAAGGTTGCAGGCAGGCGTCTCTCTCAGACCTATCTGGAGATGCAGGTGTTCTTCCCAGAGAGGCCCCATCACCTAGAGGAAGAGATGTGCATGGTTCAAGTCTGAACTGGGCTTGAACCAAACTGGGCATGTTCAGTTTGGGCCAGGCATGGAGCCAACCAAACAGCGGCCTGTGTCCGGCCCTGCCTGGTGGCCTCTCTGGTGATGCCCTGTGCACAGGACGTCTCACACATGGTGGCTTGGCTCAGTCTCTGGAGAGCCCCAAATGAGCTCTCCTCCGGTCATTTCAGGCAATGTTTGCGACCTGACAACATTTATTTCCCTTTCTCTCCCTCCAGTGACGGAGAGAAAGGGAAAGAAATGCTGTTGGGCAGCAAACACTGCCTGAAATGACCGGGGGAGAGCTCACTCAGGGCTCTCCAGAGACTGAGCCAAGCCGGGGGAGAGCTTGTTTGCGGTTC
Source organism: Hemicordylus capensis (assembly GCF_027244095.1). Lineage (NCBI taxonomy): Eukaryota > Metazoa > Chordata > Lepidosauria > Squamata > Cordylidae > Hemicordylus > Hemicordylus capensis. The sequence goes on along the minus strand of NC_069657.1, from coordinate 27,249,385 downwards.
TCTGGAGTCTGAGCCACACCCCTATGTGGGATTTGGTGGCCTTTTAAATTGGCGGCCTGGGTTCTTTGAACCCATTCGGTCAATGGTGGCTCCGCCCCTGGTTTTAGCACCCCAAACAAGGGGCCCGGCTCAGCTCAAATTTGAGCCAGTTTGGGCCCAGTTTGGGGGTGCCAGGGATGTTTCATCCCAAAACAAATGGTGGACCTATTGCCTCTGAGGCCTCAGGGCTGCTGGTGGTGGCTGGGGGGGGGGTCTCCAGAGGTTTCCCTTCATCCAGCCTCCCCATGGTCTTCCCTGGGCTGTTTTTGAGCTGTTTGGGGCTGTTCTGACCCTTTCTGGGGTGATGGTGGCCATTTTGGAGGCCACTGTGCATGCGCACGGGCCATTTGCATGGCTGCATTATGTCCTGGCCATGCAAATGGCCAGGGCGCATGCACAGCAGCCCCCAAAATGGCTGCCACCTCAAAAAGGGTTGAAGGCCCCAAAACTGGCCAAAATGGCCCTTAGAAGACGGGGGGAGGCTGGTGGGGATCGGGAACTGCCAGAGGACCCCTTTTCCACAGCTGCAGCAGCACCTCCTTACAAACCCTTACAAACCCAGCAGTAAAAAAATGGTATAACCCTTGAACTGGCCCCTAGCCAGCCTGAGCGGTTCGGCTTGACCTTAAGTCAGACCGGTTTGATGTAAAACTGGCTTGAGGTTGAGCAGGTTCACACATGCCTACTAAGAGGAATATCTTTCAATGCTCTCATGTAGTCTCAAATGTAAACTAGGGTGGACCCTGCTTAGCAAAGGGGACAATTCATGCTTGCTACCACAAGACAAGCTCTCCTTCCTTAGATCAGCAGTCCTCCATTAGACCAGGTCTCCTCTGAGAGGGAGGGAGGAGGGAGGGAGGGGGAGAGGTGTCTGCAGTGCTGTGTGCTTTAGCTCTCTAAAGAACAGCATTGCCGCTCCAAGCTGCTCCATGCATACTAAGCATTGCACAATCACTGCAACACTACTCTCATTATTCAAATGGAACTTGCCATGTACACCAGAGATGATGGAGTGTATGCATTCTTGCTGCAGCCCCAATGTTATTACGTGCAGGGGTCTGTGTTCATCTGAAGTGGCCCAATGCCTCAAAGGGGCTATGTTGTGCTCAGGCAAAGTGAATTAACCGTGTGCTGTTCCCTTACGCACACCACTCTCCCCTTGGACTATAAGGGGACATGATTTACCCAAAAATGTGGAGCAGGGGATGAGTTAAGGCAGGTCTTGTGGATTTCATAAAGGGTCCCCTACATTTTCTCCCATAATTTGGGCACTACAATAGGCGACATATTTGTTTTAAATAAGACAGTGTCCATATGTTTTGGGTTTTGCATACCTGATCTGAATTTATCCAAATCCATTGAAATATTCTTACCCCTTTCCCAGCTTAACCATGAACCCCAAAGACCAATTCAAGTAGGTTGGTCTTGCAATGCTTTTGAAAGGTGCTCAGGCTTTTATAATAATTCTTTATTTGTGGCCATTCATGGCAACACATAAAAATGAAGTGGATTTTTATGACACCATTAGTATGCATTTAGATTGAGCCCACTCTTCTGTTCAACTTGTGCTAATTTTTTCTCATCATTGACATCAGAAATGCAAAATGGATTATGTCTCCCCATAGATTAGAAAGAGCAACAAGCTTCTGGATTGCAATGCATTTAAAGACTGGGAGGACGGGGGCCATGTTGTAGTTGTTTCCTTAGCCTGCCCTAGTGCAGAAAGAAACCCCCTGGAAGAGCCCACTGAGAAATTTCACTTGTGTTATTGTAACTCAGTTGGCTTCCCTTGAAAATTTCCAGATGTTTCACCTTCATAGCAACTATTAAATTTGCATCAAATCTCACTTTTCCAGAATTTTGTCTACATGCCTACCTGCCCCTCGTTGCAGCCAACTGGGAGAAGATGTCTGCATCCGTCTATGAGACTGGGTGTGGTACAATTGGGTGTGGTACAACAACTGGCATATTGCAGTGCACATAGGGGTTCAACCTTGCACACTGTGGCCAACAATGTTGAGATGCAACTGGAGTGGGAGGGACGGCCTGGTCATCATGGTGATATGATGCAACTTTACATAGTATATGTACAGATTCCTACATAGAAGGATATGGTCTCTCTCCCCCCACTTTTTTTTTTTTTTTTGCTCAGACAGTGTCTCAGTGCCTGTACCACAAAAACTGGTCCCCCATTCACGTATTGGTTGGTGATGGCAGTGAGGAAATGCACAGGCCAACACCAGGCCTTTGCTGGGGATGGGACATGTTATAAATAGTGGGTCTCAAAATCTGAAACACATACCCCTAGGGGTGAACCTGGACCTTCTGCACGCAGACCATGTGAGCTACTGCTGAGACATAGCTGCTCACTCCCCATCTCCACTGCTACCTGCCTATCCCTCCATTTCTCAAAGCTTACCATGTCTTACTTAAGGGAGGGGGAGGGGTAACAGCTAAGCACCATAATCCCAGGCAGGAAGTGATGCTGCACACATCACTTGCTGCTCCTGTGTCCCTGAGTGCCATCCGTCACTGGGCACCCTACTCCCCTTTCCCCAAGGTAAGTATTTATTAGAGATGTGCATATCGATTTGGGTACAAAACAATTTGTACCCGGATCTAGCTGATTTGGGTGATTTGTAGACAGAACAAATCACCCCTGTACTCAATTGCCCAGATTTGGGTACAAAAAAAAAATCACCCCGGAACTGAAAAATTCAAAGATTCGGACCTCCATTTTGTGGTCAAAGGGGGTTGGGTGGTAGTGCCCAAATGGTGGAAGCAACCACCCAAATTTCAAAGTAATTGGGAAAAGGGGTGATTTTTAATTATTATTTTTTGAAGTTTGCATGTCTTTAAGCTTTTCCTCATAGGGAATAATGGGGATTTCAGCAGCCTTATAGTTCCACGTGGGGGGCACCAGGGTGTCCCAGAGTGGGTTGTGCCCAGTGGTAGTGCCCAGTGATTTCCTACTAGAGAATCTACTCTCATAACACCTCAGACATTGAAAACAACAAAACCCAGTGCCCCATGGGCTTGTGGGATTGGGGGTGATTGCCACCCTATGTGTACTACACCACAACCCACTCTGGACCACCCTTGTGCCCCCCAAGTGGAGTTATGGGGCTGCTGAAATCCCCATTATTCCCTATGGGTGGGAAAGCTTAAAGACGCACAAACTTCAGAATACCATTAAAAATCACCCCTTTCACCAATTTATTTGAAATCTGGGTGGTAGCAGGAACCCATTGAGGCACTACCATCTGACCCACTCTTTTGCTCCAAAACCCCTTTTCTGCCACAAATCTGCCACAAACATGTCAACTATAAAAAATTATTTAAAATCACCACTTTGCCCAACTTCTTGGTAATTTTGATGGTAGCTTCCACCCACTGGGCACTACCACCCACCCCACTCACATGCCCCCAGAACCTCCCCCTTTTTTGCCTTGAATTTATTTAGATTTGGAAAATTCAGGTACAAATTGAATCTGGGGTGATTGGGGGTGGGCAGATTTGGACCCAAAACAAATCGGGAATGATTTGATTTGGGTACAAATTCAATCTAAAAAATCAATCTGTGCACATCCCTAGTATTTATTGCCTTGGAAAAGTAAGGGATTGCAGGAAGGGAGAAACTATAACTAAACTGGACTTTGAGTATTTCATATGAGCACTCAACAAGTCCAATTTATATTTCGTGCAAGCTGCTCACACATTTATTGATTTGTTTGTTTGTTTGTTTAATTGATTGATATGCTGCCCTTCCTAAAATGGCTCAGGGTGGTTTACACTAAAATCAGAAATACATAACTATTTATTTATTTATTTATTGAATTTATATACTGCCTAGTATAAAAATCTCTAGGCAGTGCACAGAATTAAAATAAAATATAACACTTTTAAAATTCATAAGGAAATAAAATCATAATAGATAAAAAACCACATTAAAACATATTAAAATTTAAAAACCGAGTTTCAACTGAAGGCCTGGGGAAACAGGTACATCTTCAGGGTCCTCCTAAAAGCAAACAGAGAAGGGGATGCTCTTATTTCAGCAGGGGGCACATTCCAAAGCCCTGGGGCAGCCACAGAAAAGGCCCAGTCCCAAGTTGCCACCAAATGAGTTTGCGGCAACTGTAACTGGACCTCTCCAGGACGTTTTTCACACATGGCTCTATGCCACAAGTTATCTGAAGAGCGAATCTGCTTTTCAGCAAATTCAAGGCATTTTAATTTGAGGGGTTAGATGGACCATTCGCATAGCCATCAGCACCTCCTTCGCATAACCATCAGCACCTCCATCAACACCTTAGGAGAAAGGTTTTTCAAAAGCTGCTGGAAATAGAGGATTCCCCCCTCACATAACTCAGGCTAAGCCAGAATTCGCAGCCTCCCTTTGGAGAAAAACAAAGCCCTGTCTGTCCTGGTCCCTGATAGCCCACAGAGAGGTCAGCTTAAATCCAGCGAATATGTGGACTGGCACACTCCAATCAGGAGTGGATTGGCGGGGGGGAGCCCTGTCTGCAAAACCTCCATATGTTCTTAATAGGTGACAGGGTTCATTACAGAGAAGGTGCTCTCTTAAATACCCTGGACCTAAGCCATTAAGGGTTTTATAGCACTACCAGATGAACTGGTGGCACCCGAAAATGGGCCCCTCCTGATGATCTCAATGAGCAGTGGGGGTCTTGTAGAGCTAACTGCACATAATTGCTCTTTGCTGTATACTCCTCAGTGACATCTAGAAAGTACAATGCATAGCCTCCTAGGGCTACACTGCCTCCTGACTCAACAACTGAGAAATCGCATGTTCATCTTTGATCCAAATATCTTAAAGTCTGGTCTATCTGTGTTTCAGGGACTTCTGTGTGAAAAGATGCACCTAGATCTAATTATCTTGGCTTTTCCAGGGTTGGTACAAATGTACTAGAATGTTTGAATTTTAATTGTCATGATTAGACTATCATTAGAATTGCGATTGTTTGTTTGTATGTAACGATGGAGAGGGTTGAAGAGGGGGGAAATTATTTGGAAAAGTTTTATTAGATGAATTACCTTTTGATAAAGCTCAGAATGAATTATCTCCAGGGGGAAAAATGCATTTCAAAATCACTATAATAATTTCAACAGTAGCAATCTATTTCTTATGGTGGGTGCCAAGAACGTGAGGGAGAAAAAAGGAATGGGGGGGGGGAATACCAGCATAGTAAGTAATTACACAATGTAATGGAATTTCAGTTTGCAGCTTCCAGAGGTAGGCCTTTTTATTGGGCTGTAATCGGGGAACTCCGTATATTAACTCTTTCCCTTGTTAAGTACTGCTGCTGTCATTTCAAATATAAACAGTAGCTAGCGGCTATACAGAAGGCTTGTTATAAATCAAGCCTGCACTGAGGGCTGGCGGGGGGAACCTTGGTTATTTGTGTCCTAGTGGGTCAAAGAGAAAAGATGCCCTCTCTGAAAGCTGGATACCAGTTTCCCCTTTCATTGATCGAGGTTTCGACTCTGGGTGCTTGAGTTTATGACAAAGGAGTTCACAACACCACTGTCAGGAAGTCGATAGTGTGATAGATACCCTATGCAGTTGGTCCCTTCTCAAGCACTTTAACCACGCTTCCCCTCTGACAGTTATTACTGCTGCAATAAATTCTTCAGTAAAACAAATAGGCTCTCAGTAAATGTATTAGTTCAGGCACTCTGTTTTACTTAATATAACTGCGGATCTTAAACAGGTAAGTACCATAGTAAATAGGCCAATATATTTAGGGTGTGTGTGTACACACACACACACACACACACACACAGAGAGAGAGAGAGAGAGAGAGAGAGAGAGAGAGAGAGTTATCCAAGGCATTTAAGGCAGTATCAGATTTGTTTTTCTTATTGCTAAATAACTGACAGTGTAGATTTTCTTTTCTTTAAAAAAAACCCACCAAGTGTATTTAATACAAGACAGTTCTTTATAACCAACTGAAGGCCAATTCTGATCTCATATTTGGCACTCATGGGGTGTCTTGTTGAAATGATCCTGTAACACATATACACATGGAAACGTTCGGAGTTGGCTATGTAAAGTTTCCAAGGACAGTTCCATGAGTGGGAATCTTGATTTGCATTGGACTCTGCAAACAGTTTTGTCCCCAGAAAAGTTATGTGGCTAACCAATTCCAAGGTAGTGTTTTCACATATTTACAGCAGACCTACACAATCTGTGACCCACAAAGCCAAATGCAACTCACCACAATACAGAGCTGCCTGAAACATGAAAAACCTTCTGGTTTTGCTATGGTTGTTGCTGTTGTTGCTGTTACTGTTGTGGTTTATATAGTAACATCTGCTTGGCTTCTTAAACTTAGTTGATTTCATTAGCATTTATTTATTTGCAAAATATGTACTCTGGTCTTCAGGACACATCCTCCCAGAGTGGCAGGCAGAAAACACAATAAAAACTGATAAAATCACAATAAATAGAAGAGCACAAGCTAATATCAGCGCCTGAAAGCGTCTTTTAAAAAGAAGAAGAAGGGTTTTCACTGCCTGTTTGAAAGCAGAGAGGAAAGTTGCTTGATGGATATCCCTGGGGAGGGAGTTCCAAAGATTAGCATCACTACTGAAAAAGCTTTGGTATTTGCCAACTGGATTCATGTCAAAAGTTGGCCAGAGATCAGAGCTTGAGAAGTCAATCACAAGATTGGATAGACTCATATGTGCAAAGGAGGACCTTACGATAACCAGGTCATGATCATGCAGGGCTTTTATCCTCAATACTAGCACTTTAAATTGGCTCCCAAAACAAACAGGCAGCCAATGTAGTTGGTACTAGATCGGTGTTATATGACTGGGACTCCATGACCCGTGAGCATCCATATGGAAGCATTTTGCACTCGTTTGTTTCGAAGCCATCTTGAAAGTAGTGCTGCTTTGAATGTGTCTCCTCCGTATCACCATCCTGATCTCAGGTGAAAATGGGGTGGGGGGGCAATCATTTTTTGGTCAGAAAGTGAAAATTCTATAGAGAATCAGGGATGAAACAAGCAAATTTTGAGGATGAAGAGACCTTACTGCAACTCTTCTTCATTTTGCTAAGAGCAGCAGAGAATGCCTGATTGTTTTAAAGAAAAAACTATCTAAATTATTTAATTCTGAAAAAAACTACCAATCCCAGAAGTCACTCACCAGACTGAGAAAGAAAGCGAAAGAAGGTGAGGGGTTCCCTTTAAATCAAAGCTACAGAAGGCAACTCCCTGTGTGTGGTATGCATTCTCCCTCCAGAGGGAAAAAGAAGCAATACATCTTGTCTTTTGTCCCCACTGCCCAGTCACTCAGGTAAAAAAGGAGAAGGAAGAGGCAGTGAGGGCCTAGCACAGCTGTCAACAGGGATGGAGCCACCATTGGGCAAATGAGTTCAAAGAATCCGAGGGCTGTACCTCGCCAGATGTCAGACACCAGGGGCATTATTTCGCTCCCATACGTGCATTGGCAGCATGGCCAGAGTGACTCTCCCTGCCTTTAAAGGCAGGCAGAGTCGCTCCAGCCCGTGCTGCCCAATGCAGTGCGGGCCGATCTACCTTCCAAACTGGACCGCGCAGCCTCATTTGGGAGGGAGACCACGCCCCCATGCCTGATGTCAGATGTGGGGGCATGGCTAGCTGGCCCCCTGCGTCTGACATCAGACACAAGGGGTGGGGCCAGGGGCCGCAGCGGCAGCCAAACACGGTCCGCCGCCAGCCTCCTTCCGCTCGTGGTTGTTGGGTCTCTGACAGGACTGTTGGAGATGTGACTCCATGGGCATCGACTCAACACCAATAATCCCTACTGCCACTTTGGACATTAGGAGTTAACGCAGAGAGTAAAGGACTGTCCCCATGTTCTGTTCTCTTGTCTATCTGCTCTCAGTCTCTTCCTATTGCTAGACTGATACCCTGAGGTCACCCCCTTCTCTCTGTTCTTTATTCTTCCTTCCAACATGAAGTAGCTAGCCCAGGGTGCAGACTTTTCTAAGTTTGTAACTTCATTAAAAAAAACAAAAAACCAGTACTTGGTTTAGGTTGTCTCCAGATCTCCTCTATGAGTTCATCAGACTGGGTTTCTTTGATGAATAAGGGGTTGATTCAGATTTATTTTTATCTCTTCATTTTATTTTTAAATTTATATACCGCCTTTCATTAAAACAATCTCAAGGAAGTTTACAAGACATTTAACAATATAAAACCATAAAAACTACACAACAACAAAAAAAATTCTAATAAATAAATAAGATGGCTCCCTGTCCCCAAAGGGCTCACAAGCTAGAAAGAAACATAAAACAGACACCAGCAACAGTCTCTGGAGGTATTGTGCTGGGGGTGGATAGGGCCAGTTACTCTCCCCCTGCTCAATAACGAGAATCACCATGTTAAAAAGGTGCCTTTTTGCCCAGTTAGCAGGGGCTAACTTTTAATTTTAATTTTTAACTTTTAATTAATATGAATTAAAATGAAATATAAAAATACAAAGCTAATTAAAAGTTAGGGAAAATAAACATGTACAATATAACAAGATACAAAGCAGCAGCAAACGAAACACTCATTTAAAAGCTGGGCAAAAGGCCAAAAATTTACTTGCTTTCTAAGAACTGTGATGGAGACTGAGGAGGCTCACCGGGAGAGCATTCCAAAGTCTGGGGGCAATGACTGAGAAGGCCCTGTCCTGCATACATGATAGGCGAGCCTCCCTCAATGTCAGCACATAGAGCAGGGCCCCCTCTGATGAGCTTGTCAAGTGGGCAGAAACCCTTGGGAGCAGGTGGTCCCTCAGGTATTCAGGACCCAAACTGTTTATCCCCTACAGACACAACATGACAGTTGGGAGAGACTGACAGTGCCACTGTCATGAGTCACAATCAAAGCTTTTGTGGCCATGCACAGCCCTAGTGTATACATCAAGAGTAGTAATGTCTCTAAAACAACCTTTTCAAGACTCTTAAAAACTACTCTGCCTCCAACCATGGAGACTCCATCACCTGAAGTCTCTGTTTACTTGGAGTTAACCCAAGGATTTCACCACCCCTTGCAGATGCTTGCAAAGCCAGATAAGTGGAGTGATAACCATCAGTGGCGCTCTTACCCCTGGACTTTGGAGGCAAAGTCCAGGGCCTCCACACCCCCTGGAACACCCACCCCCGCCTCTTAAGTCTGTCCTGAGTGGTGTGGACACCTCTGGTCTGTACTGTGCCAGGTGGCTGAGTGTGATTATGACCTGTGTCAGGTGCTTCAGAGGCAGTGGAATGAGTGGGGAAAGAAATATGTAGGATAAGAATAGGGGGATGATGCTTAACTTGCACCTGGGGGGGTCCAGTAAGGGGGGAGGCTCTAGAGGCCTTTAGGTCCAGGCTCCAAAATTACCTAGGTGCATCTCTGATAACCATGTAGGGCTTAAATACATGTCTGGAAGCTACAGACAACCAGCTTCCCATGCATTGAAGGTTCTACCCAGTAAACCTTTGAGTCACTGCCACGAGGCTTCCAATTTTTTGCATCCCATATATTCTGAGAGGGGAGCTGATTTTGCGGTAGCAAGCATGAATTGTCTCCTTTGCTAAGCAGGGTTTGGATGTCAGCTCAGGTTGAATCAGGAAGGCCTCGCTCTGAATGCACGTGAACACACACTGCCTCGATAGATCTGCCCAGAACAAAATTCATTCTGCACGCATATGAAAAAAAATTAGAGGGAACACTGCTTGGAGGCCCACTGCCAATTAGGGTTGTGCGTTTTGGGTTTTTTTTCTGTTTTGTTTTTGGCCTGAATCTGAAATACCCCCATTTTGTTCTCTGTTTGAAACCAGCCAATCCAAAACACCCCAATTTTGTTCTTTGTTTGAAATTGCAAAATCCAATCTGAAAGGTTTTGGATTTTAAAAAATGGCCCCAGGGAAAAACTAGTGGGTGGGGGTGGTAGTGCCCAATGGGTGAAAACTACCACCCACATTTCAGAGGAACTGGGCAAAGGGCTGGGTTTTGGTGAATATTTGAAGTATAGGATTTTTCCCTTAGGGAAGAATTGAGGTTTTAGTGAAAGTATAGCTTCATGTTGGGGGGAAAGGGGTGGCCCAGAGCAGAGTAGGGTGGGTGGTAGTGCCCAGTGGGGGCAAGGAAGCTGCCAGAATTATTTCAAAGGAATTGGGCAGAGGGCTGATTTTTAAAGATGTAATGGAGTTTGCATGTCTGTAAAGTTCTTCCCCATAGGGAATGATGGACCTCCATAATTCCTGCCCCATAACTGCACTTGGGGGGCACCAGGGTGGCCCAGAGCGAGTTTTGGTGTAGACCACAAAGGGTGCCAACCACCCCCATGGGTTGCTAACCCATGGGGTACTGGGTTCTGTTGTTTCTGAGATGTTTTGAGTGTGGATTCAGTTCTCTGGTAGCATATGAGAGTGGATTCATGGTTTGTCATTGAAAATCTCATATGCTACCAGAGAATCTACACTCAGAACACCTCAGAAACAACAGAACCCAGCACCCCATGGGTTAGCAACCCATGGGGGCGGTTGGCATCCTATGTGCACTACACCACCACTCACTCCCGGCCACCCCAGTGACCCCCAGGTGGAGTTATGGATCTGCTGAAACCTCCATTATTCCCTGGGGGTGGGGGGAACCTTAAAGAAGCGTAAACTTCCAACAATTCCTAAGAAATCAGCCCTTTGCCCTATTCCTTTGGAATCTGGGTTGTGGCAGGCACCCCTTGGGGCACTGCCACCCAACCCACTGTTTTGCCCCTCAGGCCCCCTTTCTGCCCCGAATCTGCCCCAAAGACATTTCAACTTCAGAAATTCTTTAAAAATCAGCCCTTTTCCCAATTCCTTTGGAATCTGGGTGGCAGCAGGCACCCATTGGGGTACTACCACCTGAACCACTTTTCTGCCCCTAAAGCCCCCTTTCTGCCCCAAATCCACCCCAAATAACATCAACATCACACATCAACAACAACAGAGCTTTGGAAAAAATCAGGCAGATTTTCAAAGGTCATGCACATCCACATCCCCCCCGCCCGAAATGCAATTGATCTACACACAACAGTGTGAAACAACAACAATAAAATGCACACTGCCCCACTGGCCAATGAGGGTAAACGCACACTGCCCCACTAGCCAATGAGGGTAAAATTTACCCTTAAATTTGCTTAAAAGGAATAAGGAGGCAATTGCTAGCAGATCAGCTAATACTTTTGCTGGCCAATCTGCAGGCTGGAAAGGCTGGAAATTCAAACAGATGTCAAAACTCAAAATGGAGACTGAAGGAGAAAGACTTTTTGCAATTTTAAAATGGAGTTCCAAAACAGCCGAAACTACAAAATATTTTGTATCCGAAACAGGGAAGTTTTGTTTTGGCTACAAAACTTTCTGTTTTGAGCATTGGGTGTTTTGTTTTGGCTACAAAACAGCCAAAATGGCCTGTTTTGTGCACAGAAGTTTTGTATCCGAAACGAAATGCACATCCCAACTGCCAGTCAGTGTGGACCAAGAATGGGCAAACTAAGCCCTTCAGCTGTAGTTGAACTACAACTTCCATCTTCCCCAGCCACAATAAATTGGGAGTTGTGAGTTCAGGTTCACAAGGGAGTTGAAGTTCAACCGCCAGAGGGCCAAGTTTGCCCACTCCCAGTGTAGACAATGCTGAGCTAGATGGACCACTACTCTGACTCAGTATAAGGCCACTTTCTATGTCCCTATGACATGGGAGACTCAAATCCAGATAAGGTAAATTGTTGTTACCTCAAGTTCCTCATCTATAAATAAGGGGTGAAGGGTTAGTCCCCTGTTAAATGAGTAAAGAGGCACTTTTTAAAAGTGGTGATACTCTTCATTTAGCAGGGGGAGGGCAACTGGCCCTATCCATCCCCAGCACTGCATCCCTCCAGTGGCTGTTGCTGGTGTCTATCTTATGTTTCTTTTTTTTAAAGATTGAGACCCCTTTGGGGACAGGGAGCCATCTTTATTGATTGATTGATTGATTGATTATCTATATAAACTGCTTTAGGAACGTCTGTTGCAAAGCGGTATATAAATGTTCGTCATATTCGTATAAAATCACAATAAAAGCAACCATTTGACATAGAGCAAGAAAAGAAAAGAAGGCTGCCTATGCAGAACATCATTACTGTCTTTTGCCTGGTCTCTTTTGTCAGTAAGATTTTGCAAATGCAATGCAAGCTACCGGAGCAAAGCGTGTTCTGCTTAAAGTCATTGTTCTAATTGTTCTAACTGCCCCCACACCCCTTTGGAGCGAAGATGTTCTTCCCCCTCCCAGCTTCCTTCCAGGACTGCTCCCTATACATCCCGAGCCTCTCTGTCATTCCGGGAGGATGTCTTGAGACATCTATCCTTCAAGATTAAATGCATACCTTCTGACTGGCAGTTGCCACAATTGAAGTAAGCATTTACTGCCAGTGCTCAGCCATGCAGCTAACTGCTCTGTAGTTGACGGTAGCCTCTCGAGGTACAGGACCCTCATGGGGGAAGGCTGATAATTTTGTTCTACCCCGCAGGCATATATTTTCTGGACGCACTGTGTGGAAACATCGCAGAGTCCACGCTGAGAGGGAGAGAGAGAGAGAGAGAGATGCACCTGCTCCTCGGCGCTACTCGTGAAAACAGAACGAAAAGAGACAAGGGCTCTCCTGACCTTCAGAAGGCCACTCATCATAAGGAGCAGATCTCTGGAACGTCTGCAAAAGTCCATTAGGCCAACAAATGGAGAGTGAACTTGCAGAACGGGAGAAATAGCAATGAAAACGCTGCTAGCCACAGCAGTCAGAAATGGATGTTTGAGCGGAGGCAGTTCAGCACCGAAAGCTGCTAAAATGAAAAGGTCACATCTAGCGCCATGTCACGGTTAGGATCAGGGCAACTAGCGGTTATTCTCTTGTGCATTTCAAAAACTAGCATCTCTTCCCAATTATCCTAAAAAATGAGTGGACAAACTGCAAAGGGTTAAAAGGCCAGATCCCATGCCCACCAGATCCTCTTAATGAGGGGGAAACAAATGTTGAGATTTGATCATCCCTATTGCACCTTTTTTTGTCTGACTTTGGCTGCATTCTCACAATCAACAAGATTTCTGGTTAAAAAGTTAATCAGGATTAGCAAGCAGTATGGAACTCATTGTGCAAATGCAGAATTTAAAGGAAATCCTGGTCAAACCACTCCAGTTAACCAGTATTTAACCAGAATAGATAACCCTAGTTATCTGTCCTGTTTAGAGGAGGAGAGCTGGTCTAGTGGTAGCAAGCATGACTTGTCCCCATAGCTAAGCAGGGTCTGCCCTGGTTGCATCTGAATGGGAGACTTGATATGTGAGCACTGCAAGATATTCCCCTCAGGGGATGAAGCTGCTCTGGGAAGAGCAGAAGGTTCCAAGTTCCCTCCCTGGCTTCTCCACGATAGGGCTGAGAGAGATTCCTGCCTGCAACCTTGGAAAAGCCGCTGCCAGTCTGTGAAGACAATACTGAGCTAGATAGACCAATGGTCTGACTCAGTATATGGCAGCTTCCTATGTTCCTATGTTCCTATGTTTCAGTGCTGGCTAATTGAAGCAGTTTGACCAGGAATAGTTCACACAATGACCTCCCAGGGCGAGCTACCTCCTCGTCTGCAGGGAGAGCCCAGTTAGGCTCTACACACGGATCATGTGGACAGCCTCCATGGGGCTTGCTGCTCCTGATTAACATTTTAACCAGGATCCTTGTGATTGTGAGAACACAACCTGAATGAATGTGGTTATGGCAACATGTTTGCCTAAGCACCTGTGAACCTAGAAGATCCTACATGACCTGAGTCCAGCAAATCTTAGGAACATCACTATTTCAGTCTTCCAAATTAAGATCTGAAGATGCCTAGTTTAGAGTTCTGTACCTATGGGACATAGGCTGCCACCTTGCAGCCTCTGAAATGTTGCAGAGCGTGAAGGTGGGATTGCCACCTGGCAAGTCAGATATAAGTTGCAGTCCTTTAAATCTTCAACTAAAGACAGAGAGGCTATTCACACGACTGCTCAAAAGCCGGCTAAGGGAATGGCGGTTAGCCCGCATAATTCCCCCTCCTTAAATGAGGTTAGCAGAGTGAGTGCTCCACTAACCCCATTTTGGCAATCATGAGTCGCCATGGAACAACTCCATGCCACAGCGACTCACAAGGAGACCCCTGGCTGGGAGGCTCCAACAAGCCTCCTGGCCTTGGGGTTCTCTCCAGAATGCCCCAAAGACTTGCGTGGGGCTTCCTGGGACTTCCAGGGGCCAGGAGGCCCCTGATCCCCGCCGCCCTTACTGGCTCCGTGACGGAGCTGGTAGTCTTGTGGGCAGCCAATCCAGCTTCCCAGGGAAAGCTCACTGCTCGTCTGTAGGGAGAGCCCAGTTAGGCTCTACACATGGATCGTGCATAGAGCCTCAGAGACAAGGTGGCCTGGCAGAAGGAGCATACTGGAGGGAAATGACCCAAACATGTCCTTTTCTATAATGGTGCCTGCAAAGTTTGGAAGGCTGAGGGTCCTGTTTCCATACTTTGCTGGTAACGCAGAATCTGGAGGAGTTCCAGCCAAGTGGCCAAAACTGTGCCTACCTTAAATCCCAGCTCCAGCGGGGAACCCATGGTGGAGTCAGAAGACAAAGCAAAAGGTTTGGAGAGATTGGGAGTTGAATACCTACCAGAGATGGTGCCTCGGTTTGAAGACAATGGCCACCAGGCAATGCTGAGGGGAGCATCTGAGAAAGAGAAGAAAAAAGGAACATTACCATAGCCATGCCTTAGTCACGTCGTGGCTGGTTTACTGTAACACGCTCTACGTGGGGCTGCCCTTGAAGAATATCTGGAAACTGCAGCTAGTGCAAAACGCGGCAGCTAGGGTTTTATCTGGAGCTGCCCAATGGGAGCACATCACACCCATTCTGAAAGAGTTGCACTGGCTGCCAGTATGTTTCCGGGTCCAATTTGAGGTTCTGGTTTTGACCTTTAAAGCCCTTAATGGTTTGGGGTATTTGAGGGACCGCCTGCTCCCAAGGGTTGCTGCCCGCTTGACGAGGGTATTTGAGGGACCGCCTGCTCCCAAGGGTTGCTGCCCACTTGACGAGGATATCTGAGGGGGCTCTGCTCCGGGTGCCGACAATGAGGGAGGCTAGGTTGTCATGCACGCAGGTCAGGGCCTTCTCTGTTGCTGCCCCCAGACTCTGGAATGCTCTCCCGGTGGGTATTCACTCCTCAGTCTCCATCACAGTTTTTAGAAAGTATATCAAATCATGGCTTTTTACCCAGGCTTTTATATTATTGTCTCCACTGCTGCTTCTTGTATTTTGTACTGTTTTTATGCTTGTGTTTTAATTTTTTAAAAAAATCAGATTTGTTTTCATATTTTTTAGCTCAATGTTGTAATGTGTCTTTTTTCTATTCTTATTTTTAAATTTTATTGTGAGCCACTTTGGGATTTTCTTAATGAAAGGCGGGGTATAAATTTAACAATAAATAAATAGAATAAATAAATTACAGGAGAATGTGGTGCTGAGGAATAGGAAATAAGGGGTAAGACGGAGAAAGAAAAATGGGGGATGAAAGTGGTGAGGTTAAAGTCTGTACAAATAAAAGATACCATGCTGATTATGAGGCTAGCTAATTCAGCTGCCTGTGGGCAGCCCCTGAGAATTAGGAGGGCAAATAGCTGAGTAAGAGCTGGGTCGAAGGAGGAGGACAAGAGTGCTAGAAAAACTCCTTTCCTGGAGTTTCCCAGGCTTTACCGTGGGTTTTCTGTGCAGCTTTACTGAGAGTTCAAAGTTGCCCAAAAGAATTGACGCAAAAAGTGGATTTTTTAACCCCGATATATATTGGGCAACATGACGAAAAACCCAAATTATGTGTGAAGTGCTCTCTGATAGCTCGCAGGGACTTTGGGGTAAATTTGGCCAATATGTGAGCATACATCTCCATTCAGGAGGAGATGCGAACTAACAGCCAGGTGTGAAAAACTTCCTGATAACTCTGAAGCTTGTAGGCATCCTGATAAGTATCACACTAGGTTTTACTAATTCATGTCTCCCTTTCTCTCTCCAACCACATGTTGGGGCTGATCAGACCACAATGGAAGGTTCTGGTGGGCCCAGGAATCAAGACAGAGAAAGCGTGTGGAGCAACTTATCACTTAACTGTTTGGTGGTGGAGGGGAGAGGAAAGTTGAGTTCCTTCTATGGAGAGGAGAAAAATGTTTTGGGTATTGAAGATATGGGTTATCAGACTTGGTGGAGGAGTCCAGTAAAACGAGGGGGGACTCAAATCAAATGCTTGGGGAGGATCTGCACCCTTTGGTAGGTCTCACTCTACTTTTTAGTTTGCATTAGACCTGTTTCAGTGAAATCTATGGACTATGAAGTACATTAGTGTCTAAATAATGAGCGGGTTTTATCTCATTTGTGTTTTTCTCAGGGGTATTCCACAAGAAAACTGTAGCTTCAAAATGGCACCACATGATCTCACTGCTGCAAGATAATGAGGGCAGGTAAAGATTCAACACTTGCTTAAACCAGGAGTCAAGAATATCGAAAGGACTCAGGTAACACCTTAAGAAGGCTGTCTGTGAATGTTCATAGTGATATATAACAAACAACTAGTCACGAGTAGTGCATACATATAGTGCTAATACATAGGATTTCCTTGAAAGAAAAAATGTGGTTAATCCAAAAGGAATGCAAAGAATAAACAATGGAAATTGCTAAGAGCTGTAGTAACTGGAGACTGTTGGCCAACTTCCTGACTGTGTATGCTACATGAGGTATGCCTGTGCAGCAGAAGACTTCTACTAACTCAGCTATGGCAATCGCACAGGGCGGGGTGGTGAATTTCACCAACTTCTCCTTCCCCCTGGAAGTGACCTGTGCCATCTGAAAATGTCCCTGAGGTTCACACTGTCCTCAGGGACATATTTTTGGGTGGCTCAGGGCATTTCTGAGGAAGTGGAGATTGCCAAGATCAAATCCCTGTTTAGCCATGAAACTCAGTGGGTGACTCTCAGCCAGTCATTTATCTCTCAACCTAACCTACCTCACAGTTTGTTATGCAGATAAACTTAACCACGTACACTGCCCTGAGCTCCTTGAAGAAAGAGTGGGGTATAGATATAACTAAATAAATACAATAATGGCCCCCAAATTCATTTTAATATACTGAAGGTATTAGATATTTTGGAACAATTGCCAGATACCTTGAGTGACTACAGGAACTGATATCTCAGTGGTAGAGAAGAGGCTTTGCATGCCGAAGGACTCAGGTTTAAGGTATCTCAGGTAGAGACACTGGAAAAGATCACTGGCTTAGAATATCAAAGCCTCAGCAGTCTGAGTAGACCGATAATTCCGACTAGATGGGCCAATTGAGTCTTCATATGCTCATCTGGACAAAGAGCACTTGTCATGCATGTCAGGAGCTGCTAATGAATACCGCAAAAAGGCAACAAATCAAAGTTAATGCGGCTCATGCAGAGAAACTGCAAGAGGAGCATGAAATCATGCCCTTGTGTAAAAGAGATAGGCCGGGCTATTTGCCATTTCCTAATACTGTACTGTAGAAATGAGGATACAGATAGGCTTCATGGATCTGTATAGTACAGCTACAAATGGGAAGAAGCACAGAATACGTCTAATATCATAGTTTCAAGCGATCACTGACAGACTAAGCTGAGATTGCAAAATTAAAAAGTCTTGCTAGCTGGCTTCCCTAATGGGTACCACATGTGGTCGTTTGATCATTTGTTTTACTACCTGCATGGGTGAAAATCCTCCTACCATTCTTTAGAACAGGCCCCAATAAACATGACCCACTAAGCCACATGAGCCCAGCAGACATCTCTGATGGCCTACCATGGCTTGATAAACTTCTTCCTTTTGCTGCCTACCCTACAAGTTAAACTAGAAAGCTGGCAAGTCCTGGATAGACCACAATCCATTGATTGTGAACTGAGTGCTTTTTGCTTAATGGGCCCCAAGATATTCAGGCCTGCTAAGCAGGCCTGTTTAGAGTAAGACTGGCTTCACACATAGTGTGGAGCCTGTGGTTCAGCTGAGCTGCCATAACCGCAGGCTCAAGCACAAGCCCTGCTTCTGGTCTTGGGAATGATAGGCTGATATTGTGCGTAATGTACGAACCCACCAGTCTAGGTACAGTATATTCTACCATACCTGTGGCATGGACCAGACATCTGTCTTTCACTTCAAATCTCAGTTACAGATTTCTTTTTCCATGCCAGAAGCAGAATAGAATACGCCAAGACTTCTGGGTTCATATGTTATATGAGTGTCAGTATGCTGTGGTGGTTAGCGTGTTGGATTAGGTCTAGTGAGACCTGAATTCAAATCCCCATGCAGCCGTGAAACTCACTGGGTGACTCTGGACCAGTCACATCGCTCTCAGCCTAACTTACTTCACAGGGTTGTGGTGGGGATAAACAAGCGTGTAGACTGTTCTAGGCAACTTGGAGGAAGAGTGGGATATAAATGTAAAACTAAATTATAAGACCACTTGCACAAGTGGTCTTTTATGGTTTAACACTGGTTGCTTCTTTGTGTAAACTAAGTGCAGACTCCCCCTATGAACTGGAAAAATCCTTCACTCCCATGGGAACTGAATGGACAGCTGGAATGAAGGGCAGACAGAGGGTTTGTTCCTGTTTATTCCATTTCTTTGGAAATGGCCATGCTTGTGAGTGGATGGATGCTTTTCCTAATGAACCATCACAAATGTAAACTGAGAACATAGTTGTTATAACCACTTAACATCCTAAACCAACAGCCTTAAAGGTCGAGAAATGCCTTGTGGCAGAGCCTATTTTATCAGATGCAGACCTGCTTAAAAATTTCCAGAATGCCATTTTGGAAAACAATGTCAAAAAGCTATGCCCCAAGACTGAACATTTTAATGCCATAGTTAAAGAAACTATGTATACAAACTAGGCACATTCGTTATGGTCCGATTTCCCACCACTACTCCTTGGCACTAAGCAATGGGGAAGAAGAGCCAGAGCTTAACCTTATGGTGACTGTTGTAGATGTATGCCATACTACTAATTGAGCAAAGTGGCACCTTTTAAAGTGGCAATTCTCTTCTATTTAGCAGGGGCAGAGTAGCTGTCCTTATACAACCTCAGCACTGCATTTCTCTATTGGTTGTTCCTGGTATCTACTTTGGGGGTGGGGCTACTAGTGTTTGGCTACATTCAAAGAATGCAGGCCACCAGGGGTTCTGGGGATGCAAGGGCCACCAGGAGGCCCTGCCACAGGCCTTGCCATTCACCTCCACCCTGCTCACTCACTTGCTCACCCACCCCCTCACCTCACTACCCACCTGCCGCTCCACAGCCCTGCTGACTACCAGCATGGCCCCCTGCATTTCTCCCTGGCTAGGCGACACAATATGATGTCACTCTACAGTGCATGGTGATGTCATCAGATTGCGTCACCCCGCCAGGAGGAAACACAGGTGGCTGTACTTGCAGCTAGTGAGGCTGCAGAGTGGCTGGCTGGCAGGCCGGCCGAGCAGGTGAGAGGTGAGGTGAGTGGGCCAAGTGAGGCAAGGTGAGTGGGCTGTGGCAGCAGGGGCTGGTGGGGAGTTGCTCTGTTATTGAGCATGGGCCCCTTAGGAAGTAACTCAACCACTTACCCGGTGTTTCTTTTGAGGCTGTGAGCCGTTGGGGACAGGGGAGGGAACCATGTTCTTTATGTATTTACTAATTTTTCTACGTAAACTGCTTTGAGAACTTTGGTGGTATATAAATATTCATAGCAGTAATAGTACTATGCACACATGCCTTGTAGCCTGCAGTCAAGGTCTGAGACTGTCAGACTGCAGTCCGGAAACCTGTGCTATACCTTTAAATTATCTGATGTAGTAAGAGTTGAAGCAGCTGCAGTCTGTCTTGCTCTTCCCGCACCCATCCACCCACCCACTTCCACCCAAGATTCTGTTATCTATCCCTTCCTCTGTCTACTGCAATGAGGACTCCAGTGACCCTCCAAGGAGAGTGTTAATGACTGGACAGGATTAAGTGGAAGAAGCTTCTTCTGCTCTGTTGTCCATGCTTGGGGAATCAAAAGATGCAGATCTCTGGGTGGCGATCTTAATTTAGATACTGATGGATGGACCACCCAATGTCACCACATACTGTACTTCAAGCCAATTTAACCTGATTTTGGTGGCTCATTTGGATAACCTTTTTCTCTGCAAGGTGATGAGTCATCTCCCAAGCCAACCCACATGGAACTGAGTTTTTCAATGTGTTCTGATCATGAGATTTAACAGCTTCAAGTCCAGCAGAAATGGAGCAGGTGAAAGTTTCCTTACCACTGTATTTAAATGGCAGCAGAAGCTTCTGCTGCCCAAACACTGCCTGCCATGAAGCTGTAATGGCACAGGAGCCATAATAGGGGTGGGGAGGGGTGGCAATCCTACATGCTATTTATGTTTGGCAGTAGTTATGTATACAGTACACATGCACGTATCACACACATAGACTACTACTGAGCATAAGTAACATGTAGGGTTGCTACTTCTCCCCCCACTCAATATGGCTCCTGTGCTCCATGGCAAGCAGTGAGAGCAATGCAATATTCAATACATTGAACATTAGCCAGCCTAATTAGTGGTGTGTGCGGAGCTGGCAACTGCTGGTTCGAAGGTGGGAGGGTACCTTTAAGGACTGGGGAGGTTGCCCTTACTCCCCTCCCCCCGGCCACATTTCCCCCACTGGCACTGTGATTTAGAATGGTCCCGGGGGCGGAAGTTTACCTCCTTGCTGCTCTGGTGCATGGCAGACTAGAAGTGTCTGGTGCACATGTGTGCATGACTTGTGCATGCACACCAGGTACTTCCAGTTTGATGTGCACCAGGGCGGCAAGGAGGTACATTGCCTCCCTGCAGGACTATTTTAAATCACAGCACCAGCAGGGGAAATGCGGCAGGAGGGGGTATAAGAGCACCCTCCCTGGTCCTTAAAGGTAACCCCCCACACCTTTGAACCAGCCAAACCACCAGACTTTCGAACCACTTTGGAGGTCCGTAAAAGGGCCTCCAAACCGGTTCATGCACATCCCTAAGTCTATTCAAACTACTACTCAATAGCACTGCCAGGCAATACTGGTCAACTTCTGCTTGTCAGTGACTTCAAGATAGTCACCTGGCAGTGAAATCAAACAGCAGTCTAAATCGACTGTACACTGAAACAGCTTGAATCAAGTACTCTGGGCTCTTTCCAATATGAACACAATGGTCCAATCCAGCAAACCCATCATAGAGGCATCATAGTGTTGTGGGTAGAGTGCTGGTCTATGGAGATTCTGCCTTGAAATCTCCACTCAGTAATGAAACTTACCAAGGGAATGTGAACTCTACCTCCTCAATGGGTTCTTTTGGGGAAAAGAAGGGGGTGAGTAAACCCAAAGTACATCTTTCTAGGCTCCTTGGAAGAAGAGTGGGATATAAATCTGAGAGATATAAATGTGAGAGATTTATGTGGGGCTTTGGAGCACATAACCAGATGTTGGCATTGTGACTCTGGTTTTATGTCATTGCAAACTCGCTGAACAGCCACTTGTTACATAAGTACTTACTCTGGAATATTGCTGCAAATATTTTTAAGTTGTCCTGACAGTATTTATTTAATTCTTTGATCACAGCATTAAGTATGAGCAGACTGAGTTTCTCCCCTTTGGGAACACATTCTCTGGATTTGGCTGAATATTTTAATGAAAGTGGAAATCTACCACCTGCATCTATTAACTTCATTATCCAACTAGTATAAGTTGTTGCTGAGGGTTTGTTTGTTTTTTAAAACCTTAGCTTTTTTGTATAAGAAATTCTCTCTGTGACAGAAGTTAGTAGGGTCAGTTTGCATAAGTGTAGAACAATCCACCAAGGATTTCTCCTGCAAAACCCTATTTAAATGAATGGGGAAAGACAGAATTCATTGTCAATGAGATGGCCATAAGTGTGAGATGTGATGAGCAAATCAGAAATAACTGAGATAGAATGAAACTTGTCTACACACACAAGGCACTCACAAATATCCAGTAGCAAGAAATCTGGCCTTGCACTGACAACCAGAATACTCTTCCTCCTTCTTTCTCTAAGTGCAGACAACTTACGCTTCCCTCCGTTTTAAATCTCACCCCAAGGGCTATCCCCTGCCAATCCCTCCCAATTATATGAGCCATTGCTCTTTAGAAGCATCATATGTGCATAGGTCCAGAATTCTATCACCCCACCCCTGCTAAAAACTGATTGGTATGTCATTGAAATGTTGATACCATGGACAGGATACCATGGACAGCCAGGAAAACAAACAAATGGATCTTAGAACAACTCAATCCAGAATTTTCACTCAAGGCACAAATGGCAAGGCTCAAACTATCATACGTTTGGGCACATTATGTGAAAACCCAGCTCCCTTGAGAAGTCCATAATGCTGAGGAAAGTTGAAGGAAAGAGAAGAAGAGGATGACCAGCAGCAAGGTGGATGGATTCGATCACAACAGCAATGAATGCACCACTGAGAGACTTTAAAGGCCAAGTTGAAGACAGATCATCCTGGAGAGAATCTATCTATGTGGTTGCTAAGAGTCGACACTGACTTGACGGCACTTAATCAATCAATCAATCAATCAATCAATCAATATCATTCCCTCTGGTAGCAAACTTGGGTAATCAAATGCCTATCAGGTTGGAAGAGGAACAGGGCCACCCAAACATTAGGTAGTGATTTCTGCAAGGTTGGGGACACTCTAGCCATCAGTTTAAAACTTAAAAGAAGTATATAAGTTTGCCAATTCAAAGTTTTTAAAAAGCCTTTAAGCTTCTAGGACCTCTGGAAAGTTGAGGCCATAGAGATACGAACATGCTGAACATGTCTTAACGTGCCTTATCGTCTGTGCAACTTCTGGGTTCACACTGTGCACCAAAGTCAGGAACTCCTATCTTTACTGCTATATTTTGTGGCACATGCTGCTGTCCATAGCGACACTAAACTCCTGGATTTCACCATAGTTTCCTATGGGCAGTTCTCTTTTCTGACCCAGGTGAGAAAAAACAAAGGGTAAATAAACCAGGACCAAAGCAGACAGTAGTCCCCTTGAAGCATTTTTTAAAGCATGTGGACAGAGGGAAAACAGGAGCAGGCTGGCTAGCTATGCCCACCCCCTGGCTAGGACTCCACATGCACACTGTTTGTCTACAATGGCAAGCACTCAACATGTAGATACTCATGGATTGTGGCTAGCCAGCACATCAGTGGTGTGTGTCTGGCTAGCCAACGCACTTGCTTTCCCCTCTCACACATTTGCAGAATGCATAGTGGGGAATGACCTAAAACAGCTTGTATCAATCTAGCAATTAAATCTATGGCTGATCAGAGAGAGGGGGCAGAGGGGGTTGGATTGGACTGCATTATCCCTTAACAACTTATAATACATGAACACCTGAATTTGCTTTATCCTGGGGAACATAGGAAGCTGCCTTATACTGAATCACCAGACCATTGGTCCATCTAGCTTAGTATTGCCTACAGCTGTTTTTGGACCACAACTCCCCTCATCCCTAGGCACAGTGGCCAGTAATCAGGTATGATGGGAGTTGTAAGCTAACATCTACAGGAGTGACAAAGTTGTGCAGCCCTTGTCTACACTGACTGGGAGCAACTCAGATAGTTTCAGGCAGGACTGTTTCCCAGCCCTACCTGGAGATGCCAGGGATTGAACCTGGAACCTTCTGCATGCAAAGCAGATGCTCTACCACTGAGCTATGGCACTATCCCAGCCCAATGGTCCATCTATCAATTCCACCATCCTAGAGGTGATACTGTAGCCCCAATCCTGAGCCTTTGAGCACTATGAAGCACAGTGAAGGGAGGTTTCTGGAGCATGGGAAAGTAAAAGCATGTTCTCTGCAATCCCCAAACAGTTCTAAAAGGCAGACGCCCCAAAGAAGAGTCCTCCTGTTAGGTTCTGGGTATACGCTGCAACATTTTGTTGCAGGTCCTCAATTTAATATGAAACTGTATGAATTAAGAAATATTTATATATATAGATATAGATATAGATATAGATATAGATATAGATATAGATATATATATTTACATTTTCTTATATACCATCTCCTCCCAAGACCCTAAGTGGTGGACAAAAACAGTACCAATCACAATTTTTATATATATATATATATATATATATATATATATATATATATATATATATATGGCAGACACCTGGCGAAACAGGTAGGTCTTAAGAAGGGCCTTAAAAGCAGCTAGGGAGGGAGCTGAATGAATCTGTGGGGGGAGGAGAGTGTTCCAAAGAAGAGGGGTAGCCACAGAGAAGGCCCTCCTAAGGGCCCAGGCACTACACCAGGGCCCGGTACACTAAGTAGGGCCAGCTGAGAAGACCTCACTGAATCGGATACAACCGGCCAAAAGAGGCGATCCTGGAGATATACAGGTGCTAAGCCCATAAGGGGTTTGTAGGTGAAAACCAGAACTTTGAACTGGACCCGGAAGTGAACGGGCAACCAGTGCAACAAGCATAAAGGAGGTCTGACACTATCAAATCTATGGCCACCCATGAGGGGGCGGGCTGCTGCATTGTGGACTAGTTGAAGCTTCCTAATCATTTTCAAAGGCAACCCTAGGTAGAGCGCATTACAGTAATCCAAATGAGAGGTAACAAAGGCATGAGTTACTGTTGCCAGGGCCTGCCGGTCGAGAAAAGGCGAACCAGCCGAAGCTGGGCAAAGGCACCCCTGGTCACGGCCTCCACCTTCTGTTCAAGCAGGAGCCGCGAGTCCAGAAGGACCCCCAGATCACGAAAAGTGCAACCCCGTCAAGAGATAAATGCACACATGGCAATTGGCCAGATCTCAAACTGAACAAGAGCAACTTGGTCTTGGAGGGATTGAGCCTGTGCTTGTTTTGGCCCATCCAGGTCCAGACAGCTTCTAGGCACTGAGCCAACACATGGACGGCATCACCTGTTTGGCCAGGGGTAAAGAGATAAAGCTGAGTATTATCAGCAGATTGATGAAAACTCACTCCAAACCAACAGATGATCAGGCCCAGCAGCTTCATGTAGATGTTAAAAAGAATGGGAGCAAGGACCGATTATTGAATGTTCATGTATACTATTTAGTCTTCGTTCAAAGAAAGATTTAATAGTAATCTCCTTTGCATTTAGAAAAGGTCAAATGAACACATTTGGGATGGATAAACATACAAGGCAGGGCCACAGGCTGCAGTACTTTCTTGTTCTGTGCCTTGCTAATGGGAATTCTATCTAGTTACATTTACCACAAAGATTCCAAAGATTCTATTTGCTTGTTGGCTTCTTCGTGAGTGATGATTCATTTTGCTCTTTCCTCTTAAAAAAGGCACCACAGCTGGTTTGATTGCTAAATAAATAATAGAGGGAAATCCCCCCAAGCAACAGGGAACCCCAACATGGAAGGCCTCTGAGGCATACGGTAGTAGCACAGAGTGAGAGGCATTGTGGTTATAGAAAAACTTTCAATCAGCAGGGAATAGGAAAATGTGGGAAATAGCAGACAAATAGGGTACTGCCTGTGGCTCTGAATGTATGCGAGAAGAGGAGTATGGGCTATAGAAAAGTGGAAAACATACAGAGGTCATTCGCACAATCAAAAACTGATCAACCCGGGTTTGGGAGTTGTATGTGCTCCCAATTTTTGGTTGTGTGGAGGCAAGGTAGGAGAAAAACCTGGGTAGCTTTTCCTCCTCAGAATCACTTTACCCAGGTTTCCCTCCTACCTTGCTTCCACAGAATCACTTTACCCAGGTTTCCCTCCTACCTTGCTTCCACACAATGAAGCTAACCCCACGATCTACAGATATCAGGCTAAGGGAGCCCAGCCCGGTTTCTGTGGATTGTGAGAACTGCCAGCCTCACGGGCAAGCCCGGTGGTTCCACAGCATCTAGCCTGCCTAACAACTCCTCCTCTTAAATGAAGTTAACAGAGCGAGTGCTCCATTAACCTGTGGTTTTTTTTGGTTGTGAGACACCATGGTGCATCTTTGCTCCACGGCAACCTACGAGGAGACCCCCCCCAACCCGAAGATTAACACAAGCCTCCCAGCCTTGGGGGTCTCCCAAGGATGTGCCTCACGCTCATGTGGGTATCCTGGGACTTCCAGGGGCCAGGCGGCCCCCGATCCCCGGCGCCCCTACCGGCTCCATGACAGAGCTGGTAGTCGTATGAGCAGCCGATCCAGCCAATTGTGTGTAGAGCCTCAGTCACTTCTACCCAGATCTTCCGCCTACCTTGCTTCCACACATTCAAAAATTGGGAGCACACATACCTCCCAAACCTGGCTTGAACACAGTTTTTGATTCTGTGAATGACCTCACTGGCTGTCAAAGAGCTGGTGCAGCAGTGTTTTGTTCCAATCTAAGGCTGCTCTGGTGCATGAGAGGAAATCATCTCCCCTCCCTTCTGCAGCTCCCACCCCTACTGCTGGTTCAGCCTTACTCTGGAACACAACTCTCCGGCACTCATGCTTCGTTAGTCACGAAGTCTGCCACTGTTTCTAGGAAGCAGCCTTTTTACTGAGGCCGTGCTCTAAATCAGGGCTGCACAACTTTGGCTCTGTCCAGCTGTCGTTGGACTACTGCCCTTTAATTCCCAGCTGCAGTGACCAAATGTCAGGGATGATGGGAGGTGTTGCCCAAAATCTGCAGGGAGCCAAAGTTGGGAAGGCCTGCTCTATATCTGCAGCTCGAGGACAGTTACGCCAAGAAAAGATCTAGAGAGCTGTACAAAGGGTCTGTCAGAGAAAGTCAATGAGACTCATAGAACTATAAGCCATCACACACACACCCATGCAAGATATGAGGTCCATAATTTTACCACCATGCATGTGCAGACAGACCCTGCCTGTTCTCTTCTTCTATAACAAATATTTAATTTATATAAATTCAACACAAGTTCTCAGAGGTTTACACAGAAAAGAAATACGACGGTTCCCTGTCCCCAAAGGGCAAACAATATAAAAAGAAACATCAGGTGGACACCAGCAACAACCAATGGAAGAATGCTGTGCTGGGGCTGGATAGGGCCAGTTGCTCTTCCCTGCTAAACAGAAGAAACTCACATTTTAAAACAGGCCTGCTCAACTCCCCCCCCCCCCGCCAGCTGTTTTTGGATTACAACTCCCATAATCCCCAGCCACAGTGGCCAATAGCCAGGGATTATGGGAGTTGTAGGCCAACATCTGCAGAAGGGCCGAAGTTGAGCAGCTCTGCTTTAAAAGGTGCCTCCTTGATCAGTTAGCAGGGATTGAAATGTTAGCTCTAGGGCTTCTTGCTTCAGAACAATTCACTGGCTGCTCACCTCTAGGGCTGGAACTGAAATTTCTCTTCAAAGAAATTTGAGGAGTATTTCAGGATTCCTCCCATAGGAGAAAATTCTGGGGAATTTTCTCCGGTGGTTTCTACACATCTCACCTTTGCTCCCCTCAAAGCCAGAACCCCTTGCCTCCTTATTGCTGAACTACTGCACAGTCCCCATCACTGTCCCAGTGGCCAGTTCATCCTTAAACAGTCATGATGAAGTCACTTCACAACAAAATACTACTTCTTCCCTCGTTCCTCATCATCCTTTCTAATTATTGCTTGAACTTGGCAATAGTTGTAATGGCTCTCTTATGTGGAAGAACATGTCAAATTAATTTGCACCCTTCTGCCTTCTCTTTGTAGGCCTATTACACATAAAGCTGTTTAAGAATTTGACAAATGTTCCAACAGAGGACAGATTTCTCGTTTACCCCAAAGGCTCTAGCAAACAATGCAACAACTGCACAGAGTTGCTACTGTATTTTGCTTTCATTTGTGTTCCTGATTTCTCCTTGTGTCTCACTTCTTACCAAAGGCCAGCAATCCTTCCAAGTCATCTCAGGAGAAATGGAAGAATTTTGTAGATCTCTTCAGACATTAACTCAGCTATTTCCTTTAATTAATTATTCTCCAGAGCCCTCTCCTTTTACTTAGTGGCTATCAGCACCAAAAGTTGGACTACTTTTTTAACCATACTGGACACATATTTGCAAGACATGTTTTTTCAATTAGACTAACCCCATGCTTCAAAGAAACAGGAAACCGCTCTCGACCTCAAACCAATCCAGACACAGGAAACCAGGGATAGACAGAACAGCCTGAAGCTTCATATGTAAGAGTCAGAACTGAAAATTCGAGCCAGGGCAGAATGGTAAGATCCACCCCCCACACCCCATTCGGGTTACACTATATCTATAGGCTACCTTCCCATTTAGAGGCAACATACCTCAATGCCATCTGCAGGAGAGCAACAGTAAGAGAGGGGGGCATGGATCTTAATTTCCTTGGAGAAGCCACTGCCAGTCTGTGTAGACAATACTGAGCTAGATGGACCAATGGTCTGACTCGGTAGAGGACAGCTTCCTATGTTCTGACTTCTGGGCTTCCCAGAAGCATCTGGTGGGTCACTGTGGGAAACAGGATACTAGTCTAGATAAGCCTTGGGCCTGAACAAGCAGGGCTCTTCTTATGTTCTTATGTTATGTCATTATATCACCCTGCATTTCTTCGTGTAAGGTCCAATATGGACTATTACATACCAGAAATGGCCAGTGAATAAGATTTGTGGCATATTCTTAAACCAATGAAGTTGGACTTCATTGTTCATTCACTTCTTTGTTCTGCTGAACTTGGTGTTTTGTTTTGTTTTTTGTTTGGTTTGGTGTTTTGTTTTATTGTTTGATTGTGATTGGGTTCCTCTTCCATACTGTTTGTTTATTTTTCATCTCACCTTTCTAGTCCAAACTAGACCACTCAAGTTGGCTACCGTCAACATCAATTGTAAACCACAGTCAACAATACAGGTTGACCCTGTTCAGACTGTTGTATGGATGCTATCTGTACACTTGTACATGTTTTTGCATGAACGACTTTACCTGCATCCATTTTAAAAGTGAAACTGGGTACAGGCCTCCTCAAATGCATGGTAGGAAGTATATTGCCATACCTGTGTTCAACATAACATGTGAATAAATGTAGCTGTGTATATATCTGCACCTATGTTCACTGAGCACTCTTTGTACAAGTGTTCAACATAATAGCCCTATTTGGACATGATTAAAGAAAGTCCACTGTAAGCATGTGCAGCAGGGAAAGGGAGTTGGAAGTCCCACCCCCACCAGTTCTCTTCACACTTAGGGAGGCTGTTCTTGCACATAGGTAATACTGGGCTAACGAAGATATACCTGGAAGCTATTCACACGAGCACAAAATAGGGTGACCTACTGAAAGCAGACAGAACCCTATTTTTACCTCATAGCAAACAGACGAGCACATGCCGCAGACTCGGCAGGGAGTGTGAGCGACAGACAATTAACTTTTTAAGGTTCCCCAGCCACAGCTAGCATTGTTGGTCCTCCAGCCCCACCCCTGGCAACAGCAGTTCCATGAGTGGACAGGGCGAGCACGTGACCCAAGGAGACCACTCAGAGGGCTCCAAGCTGCAGTCCCGCTTTGCTGCTCCCTGATTGGTAGCCTCAGTTAACCCTTTCCTGGCAACTGCAGCACTATCAAAGGCACTGAACTCAATCCCCATGCCCAAAACTCCCTGCTCACAACAAGGCAGGAGAGAGAAGAGAGCAGCTGCGGCTGCAGCTGCCAGCAAAGGAAAAGCCAACACGAACACACACAAACCCCAACACACACCCCAGATCCAGGAGGGACACAGCAGATGCCCCCTGGAGCAGTTGCCAGATGCTGGTGAGAACAATTGGCAGATGCCCCCACAACTAGCCCAGGCACTAAGCTGGTGGCAAAGGCAATGAGATGTGGCTCCTACCACCCCTGTCTAGTTGCCCCCCTGATCACAGTGGATGGGGAGACAAGCAGGCAATGGGGAGTGTGCACCTGCCCTCCTTGTCACATGTGCCACCACCCCTTCACTCTTGCTGTGGCAGCCCCCATAGCCCCATCTCACCGTACAACAGCATGGTTTGGGAAGGCAGAAGGCGGAACCTGCCCCGCCCCCTCACCCTCCCTGCAGCTGTGGCCTCCGTGGCACCCCCCATCCCACTGTATAGTGTGTGTAGATGGTAAGAACCCCCCTTGCCCCCCCCACTGCCACCATAGCCAAGTGGCGACTTTGCCTCCCCATCAATCTGCCACTGCCATCCCCTGCCAGCCTCCCAAATAACAGGTAAGTCAATCTACTACCCATTTTGGTCCTCTGCATGTGCACAGAGGCCACTCATGTTAACAGGTGAGTGGGTGTAGGAGCTGCTCTGCCCACCACTGAGCACCCTGCGGCCACCACAAGCCCCCCACTGCCACTGCTATTGCCGCCATGAGGCTAAAACACTTTGCAAGTATCTCAGTCACCATGTGTGCACTGCTCCCTCCCTCCCACCACCACCACGAGGGCAGTGGCGGGCAGACCAGGAGCGGCTGCTGGGCTGACCTTCTGCCTCCATGACCCTTGTGTGGACAGTCTGTTAGTCCAGCGGTCACTCCTGTTCCACCTACCACCACCACGGGAGCCTGCTCCAGCTCCTCCCCCCCCGCTGCACACATGGTGGCTAGAATACTTGCAAAGAGCAGCAGTTTGGCTTCACAGCGGGTGGGTGATGCTGAATATCTGTCCACCCACCCCATCCATTGGCCATATGCTATGCCCCCACATGTTCAAGGGCCACACACGCTCCCCGTATGGAGCTCATTTCCACATCCCCTCACAGGGTGTGAAGGGCTCCCTCTCGTGCAGCTGCAAGGTGTGGGGGCAGGAGCAAGCCCAGGAAGGAGAGCCCCATCCTCCAGCGGGTTGCGGCAGAACGGACCTGGTCAGCAGTGGCTGGTTCTGTTGCCACTGCCATGGCCCATTCTGGAAGCGAGCGCGACAGCGGGCCGAACCTCTGGGAGTCTCTGGAGGTGGGATGTGCAGCGGGCCCGTTGCATTTCAAGAAGGGGCTCCCCTGCCTGCAGGAAGGTCGGCCGGCCATCCCACCTGCTCCCTGCCTGTTGGAGATGTTGTAGGACCCACCCGGAGCCGCTGCCATCTGCTTGGGAAGGAGGAGTGCGCTGGCAAGGAACACTCTTTGCTGTGTGCACTGGCCCTGCTACCTCTGAGAGGGGAACACTGGTGGGTCCTTGCTAATGGAAGCCATTCTCCCTATGGCAGCTGCTCTCTCCTTTGATGCTGCCACCCTGCTGCAGCCTTCTTCTTACCATATAGTGGACAAGCATGCACTCCCTCCCCCTCCCCTCACTGGCACCAGGAAGGGGAGAGCAGCAGCCCCATCACTTGTGCAGTTTCCACCTGGAAAGGGCAAGGGTGCTGTTGCCCTTGCCTTGGTGGTCGGCGGGGGTGTGGGGGTGCGGTCAGGAAGCATCTCCTCTGAGGCAGTAGGTGGAAGGAGGAACCAGTGGAGCCCAGAGTGGTGTACTACATACTTAAGTTTCTCCTCACAACAACCCTGTGATGTAGGTTAGGCTGAGAGAGAAGTGACTGGCCCAGAGTGACCCAGCAAGTATCATGGCTGAATGGGGATTTGAACTCTCCAGTCCTAGTCCAGCACTCTAACCACTACACCATGCTGCAGGCAAGGGAAGGGACACTCCTGCTCTTGTCCAGTGACTTGCAGGGGACAGGAAGGAGCACAAAAATCCCCATTCAGCCATGATACTTGCTGGATGGCTCTGGGCCAGTCACTTCACTCTCAGCCTGACCTACTTCACAGGGTTGTTTTGAGGAGGAACAGATAGGCTCTGGGCTCCTTGGAGGAAGAGCGGGATATTCTATATTATTACTTCTTCTAGACGGGCCATGCGCCCTGCGGGGTGGCTGGAAAGCAGTTTGACAGTTGGATAGGGGGTGCTATGAAGCAGCAGGGAGCTCGGAGGCTGGAGGCGGCTTTGGGAGCTGGACAGTTGGCTCTGAGGGCTTCAGGCGGCAGACAGTTGGCTGAGCTGTGCCGTGAAGCAGCAGGGAGCTTGGAGGCTGTCAGGAGAGCAGGCGACAGTTCCTGGCAGTGGCAGGGAGAAGCAAGGACTGCGAGACAGAGATAGATAGATGGAGGACATGGAGCACGAGTATAAGACTTGTGGGGGGGGAAGACTTGCGGGGGGCGAGCGGGGGTGGTGAGAGCATTGCGGGGGGTGGCAAGAGCGAGCAAGAGCATTGCAGGAGCAGCGAGAGTGAGTGAGAGCATTGCAGGGGCAGTGAGAGTGAGCGAGAGCGTTGCGGGGGCAGCGAGAGTGAGAGAGAGTGTTGCGGGGGCAGCGAGAGTGAGCGAGAGTGTTGCAGGGGTGGCGAGAGCGAGCGAGAGCGGTGTGGGGGCGGCGAGAGCATTGCGGGGGTGCGATGCCACAGGTGAGCTCCCTGCCTGGCATCTCCAGGTCAGGCTGAGTGGGAATCATGCCTGAGAGCCTCGGGAAGCCACTGCCAGTCTGTGTAGACAGTACTAAGCTGGATGGACCAATGGACTGACTCAGTGGAAGGCAGCTTCCCATGTTCATGTTTTCCCTTGGGCTTATTTTATTTTATTTTATTTTATTTTATTTTATTTTATTTATCATATTTTTACACCACCCAAAACTTATGTCTCTGGGTGGTTTACAACAAGATTAAAAAGTAAAACATTAATTAAAAACAAAAACAAAACAAAACAAAAATTTAAAAGCAAGAACTGTAAACACAATTTAAAATTTTTAAAACAATATTCTAAAAATAGCATTCAAAACAATCAAAACAATATCAGTTAAAAGCCTGGGTGAAGAAATGCATCTTTAAGGACTTTTAAAAGGATGTCAGAGATGGGGAGGCTCTTATTGCACTAGGAAGCGCATTCCAAAGCCTCGGGGCAGCAATGGAGAAGGCCCGTCCCTGAGTAGCCACCAGACGGACCTCTCCTGATGATCTAAATGGGTGTCAACACTTTGTATTTTGCCCGGAAACATATTGGCAGCCAGTGTAACTCCTTCAATACAGGATTAATATGGTGTCTCCTAGATGACCCAGAGACCAATCTGGCTGCTGCATTCTGGACCAACTGTAGTTTCTGGACTACGTACAAGGACAGCCCCACATAGAGCGCATTACAGTAATCCAGTCTGGAGGTTACCAGCAGATGTACTACTGTTTTGAAGTCATCTAAATCAAGAAACGGACGCAGCTGGCATATCAACCGAAGCTGATGGAAGGCACTTCTGGCCACTGTCTCAACTTGGGACACCAAGGAGAGACTTGGATCCAGAAGTACCCCTAGACTGCGTACCTGTTCCTTCTGGGGAAGTGTGACACCATCCAGAACAGGCAGATCAAACTCATCTCTCGAGTTCCGACCCCGCACAATGAGTACCTCCGCCTTATCTGGATTCAGTCTCAGTTTTTTATCCCTCATCCAGCCCATCACTGACTCCAGGCAGGCATTTTGGGAGGTTATGCCCTCTCCCGATGATGCTGACATGGAGAAATAGATTTGGGTGTCATCAGCATACTGATAACACCCTGCACCAAATCTCCTGATGATCTCTCCCAGCGGTTGCATGTAGATGTTAAACAACATCAGAGCCCTGAGGGACACCATACAAAAGTTCAGATTTTGAAGAACAGCAGTCTCCAAGGGACACCATCTGGAACCTGCCCGAGAGGTAGGAGCGGAACCATCGCAAAGCAGTGCCTCCCACCCCCAACCCCCTAAGATGCTCCAGAAGGATACTATGGTTGATAGTAACAAAAGCCACCGAGAGGTCCAAAAGGACCAACAGAGTCACACTTCCTCTGTCAATTGCCAGTTGGAGATCATCCATCAGGCTGACCAAGGCAGTCTCCACCCCATAGCCAGCCCGGAAGCCAGTTTGAAATGGGTCTAGATAATCCATTTCCTCCAAGACTGTCTGGAGCTGGGAGGCCACCACTCTCTCATTTACCTTGCCCAGCCATGGAAGGTTGGAGACAGACCTGTAGTTACTCAGCTCCAAGGGATCCAAGGTAGGCTTCTTTAGAAGCGGTCTAATAATTGCCTCCTTAAGACTAGGAGGCATCCTACCTTCCCTCAGAGATGCATTTATGATCTCTACCAGGCCTTCTACAACAACCTCCCTGCTAGATCAAACAAGCCATGTCAGGCAAGGGTCCAGAGGACAGATGGTGGGCCGCACCATTCCAATCAGCTTGTCCACATCCTCAGAAGTCACAAACTGGAACTGATCCAGCCTAACCACATAAGAGGAGTCACTGGATACCTCCTCATCAGATAGTGAAGTAAGTGTGGAGACAAAATCCAAGTCGGCCCGAATACGAGGGATTTTCCCCATAAATAATTCATTAAACACATCACAGCGGGTAATAGATGGTTCCAAATTCTGATTCAAAGGAGGAGGGGCACATACTAGCCCTCTCACAACCCTGAACAACTCCGCTGGACGTGAACTTGCAGATGCAATACAGGCAGAAAAGAATCGCTTCTTTGCCACACGTATGGCCTGAGCATAGGTCTTCAAATGAGCTCTATGTTGCAATTTGTCGGATTCAAGCCGAGTCTTTCTCCACCTGTGCTCTAGTCATCTACCTCACCGCTTCAGCCCCTGTAGTTCTTCTGTATACCAAGGGGCCAGTTTTGAAGCGGGTCGGAGAGGACGCTTAGGAGCAATCATGTCTACCGCCCCAGTGAGTTTGTTGTTCCAATTCTCCACCAGGACATCAACAGGATCGCCGGCAGAGCCAACACTGAATCTCTCCAAGGCTTCTTGAAATCTTTTGGGATCCAATAACCTTCTCGGGCGGACCATCCTAATAGGTCCCTCGCCCCTGCGAAGGTGGGGTGTGACTGTGAGTCCAACCTTAACCAGATGGTGGTCCATCCATGACAAAGGGGAAATCACAGGATTCCCCACCCACGGAACACCACCCTGATCAGAGTGAAAGACCAAATCAAGCGTGTGACCTGCAACGTGTGTCGGTCACGAGACCACCTGAGATAGGCCCATAGTCGTCATGGCCGCTATGAACTCCTGAGCTGCCCCGGACAAATTGGTCCTGAAATGAACATTGAAGTCACCCAGCACCACAAGCCTGGGCAACTCCAACACCAAGTCTGAGACCAAGTCCGTCAGCTCAGTTAGGGACTCTGTTGAGCAGCGGGGTGATCGGTACACCAACAGAAGTCCCAGTCTATCCCTGGTCCCCAAACGTAATTACACACATTCGATATGGTCTGATACTCTAACAGGGATCCTGGTAAGGGGGATATTATTCTTGTAGACCACAGCCACTCCACCTCCCCGCCCCCGGTCCCTGCAAGGTGCCTGCCACTTTAAGGAAGCTCAGTGCTGTTTGCTGGACAGGCTTTCCCCAAGCAAACTTCTGCTTGCTTTGCAGCCCACTCTGGTATGCAGGCTCTATGGTAGCTCTGTATAGGCAGCCTTCCGCAGCATCCCATGGCTCCACACGAGCACTGGGAGGGGGTAGGCAACCTCTCCTGCTTGCTGAGCCTGGTTTTAGAGGAGGGGCTGGGAACTGGGTGACCCTCTTTTGACAGAGCCCTGTTTGAGAGCTTGCCGAGGCTTCACACGGGAGTGCTAACCCTGCCTTCAGACCTCAAGCCCTGTTTTTGCCTGTCGTGAGAATAGCCTCCTGGTCTTCCACACACATGAGAACTGCCAAGATCATGCCCAATTCCAGTGGCACCTCAACAGCAAACCTGCCAGACCAGCCACCTTCTTAAATGGGGTTAAGGGATCTAGCGCTCCCTTAGACCCAATGAGGCTATTCTCATGACCAGCAAAAATTGGGCTAGGAGAGCCTAGCCTGATTGTTGCTGGTGGTGTAAGCCACCAGGCTCGTAGGTGAGCCTGGTGGTTTACAAGCAGCTAACCCGCTTGCGAAGCCCTCCCCTTAGCCCAGGTTAGTAGAGTGAGTGCTGCCATGGCAACTCACGAGGAGACCCCCAACCGGGAGGCTAAAAAGCAGCCTCCTGGCCTGGGGGATCTCTCCAGCATGCTCTGAGCACTTGCACAGAGCGTGCTGGACCGTCCGGGGGCTGCATGGCCCCCAAACTTCCAAGCCCCCACCGGCTCCATGATGGAGCCGGCAGTCGTGCTGATCCGGCCACCCAGGGAGGGCTTAATGATCGTCTGCAGGGAGAGTGGGCTAGCCCGCTCTCCCTGCAAACTCTCTGGAGGCAGGTCTCACCGATCGTGAGACCCGCCTCATTTTCTTGATTGTCTGCCAGCCCTGGCTGCAAGACTGCAGGGCTCCTGGCTGGTGCCAGGGGAATCCCCATAATGCACCGCACAATTGTGGAGTTCCGGGGGAGGTGATGGATGGGAGTTCGGGGGTGGGGTGACGGATCCCCGCACCTCAACTTTCCACGTTGCCAGAGAAGGGAGCTGCACATCTGGGTGTGCAATCTCCTCACCTAGACCAGCAACAATCATCGTCTGCGGAAAGGTACACTTTTCCAGGCTTCCTCCCCACTCTCCCTCAAACCCTTTCTCATGGATCATGAGAAAAGGCTCAGGGTGTTCATCTGAAGAGGCTAACACCCTAAGAGAGATAATGGGCATTTCTATGATCTGCGGGCTAGGACCAGCTATTACTAATTTGTTGTGTGTGACTTATTTGTGTGTGTTTATTTTAAACATGTATAACTCACTTTTTAGTCTAAAACGATCTCCAGGGTGGCTTACACTAATTTGTTTGTTTGTTACATTTCTATCTTGCTTTTCCCAAAAGGCTCAGAGCATCTTACAGCATTCTGTAAAATTAATAATCCTGTCCGAAAAGGGCTTACAATCATTTTTTTAAAAAATCAAACAAAAGTTAAACGGGGGTGGGGTGGGGGGCAGTGTTCACTCTAGGAGGGATTCCCAGATGCTATTGACTACAACTCCCATAATTCCCAGCCAAAGGCCATTGCAGCTGGGGATGCTGGGAGTTGTAGTGAACAAAATCTGGAAATCCCTGTTAGAGGGAACAGTGGTGGGGAGTTGTCAGAGGGAAGGGTCCAAAAGGTGTTTGATCCTCCTCAGGCTGATGGAGGGGCCTCATTGCTTGTCTCGCCCTCTGCTGAAACCTGATGATATTGGCTTTAGAGGAGGACTAATTATGCCACACAATAAAAATAATGCTGTTGGGAACATGATTTAAGTGTGTTTTCATACAGGGCTTGCTGGCTCTCTCCCATGGGTACTGTACCTGGGTATAGCATCCACAGTTCTTTTAATGCTTGAAAATTTGTATCTGGCTTCTATATTCTGGAGGGATGGAGTGAGGGAAGCTTTTTACTGTTCCAGAACGAAGAGATGTGTAGAATGCCCAGAGGCGTAACTAGGGAAAACGGCGCCCGGGGCAAGCACTGAAATGGCGCCCCCCCCTTAGGTTTTTCCTCACAAGCGCCCGCCGCTGCCGCCAAGCCAGGCCACTGACTGGCTGCCAGGCACCAGCAAAGCAATGGGGGGGGGGCGCAGGCGGTGCGGAAGGGACCGCTCGTGGGGAAGGGGGCACTGACGTGCTCCCTTGACTGCTGCAGCACTGCTGCACTGAGCAGGAAACATTTGTATTAACAAAATTTTAAAAAAAATTTTTTAAAAATTGGTCATGGCGGCGCCCCCCACGTGACCAGAAAAGATGGCGCCCGGGGCACGTGCCCCCCCTGCCCCCCCTATAGTTACGCCTCTGAGAATGCCAGCAGGAGCAGTTAGCACAACACTACCAGATTGCTCTGCTGCTTTCCTTTGGAGGGGGAAAATGTTATGCTATGAAATATGTAACAAGCATAAAACTTGGTTTCACTGAGCAACCAAGTTTTTGTTGTGAATGAGCATAGGGCAACACTCAGACTAGTTAGACATAACTAAGCATCATTGAAATAAACCAGGCAACTTAGTCATGGCTAACTTCAGTCTCATTAATTTCAGTGGGACTTTGCCATGACTAACTTAGTCTACATGTCGCCCATAATTAATACAAAGAATCAGTCCTAGCACTTCCACTGATTGACATAGAAAACTTTGATCAACATTCAGTGGAATGGAGGGAAATCTTCCTCTTACAAAGATATTCACCATATATAAGGGTGGGAGGGGGTTAAATGTAATTTATGGTCTTTACAATAAAGACAACCACAGGGCTCTGTGGTTGCCAGGAGTCAACACCGACTGATGGCATACTTTACTTTTGCAATAAAGACATTTTGCTACAGTTTTACATTATATATAAAATGCAATGGAAGAAGGTAACGGGGGTGGGGTGGGGTGTAAAGTCATTCTACCTGCCTTGCCAGGACTTACCAACTGGCCCCTCTGCCTCCTGTGGAGATTCCAGACCAGACGGGGAGCAGCCTGCTTGTCTGTTCGTCTGCTGCCAAGTTCCAGCTGGCTGGCTGCCAGCTGCCCACATTGTTGAACTGAACCACCTGTCGCTTGGCCTGGGAGCTGCTTGTGAGAGGAGTGGCTTTCGGGGCTTGCAGGCTTAAAAACAAGGAGGCTCGCCAAATGTGTAGCCATTGGCGTGGCCATTGGTCCACCTGTAGGCGGCCGTCAAAGCCAGCCACCAAAGGGGGCCGGCCTTTGGGACCAGGCCTTCGAGGGTGGGACTGAGGGCTGGGGGGGTTGGGTTCAGTTGTGCCAGGCCTTTCTGCAGGTATGTGTCTGGGCTCTCTTGAGTTGGATGGTGCTGGGCCTGACAGTTTGGGGGCAGCTATTAGTGTAGTGGTGGGGAATAGAAGAATTGGTGCTGGCAGAGTAGCTGGCCATTACAGGGGAAGGCAAATCAATAATTTAGTAACTGTTTCCACTTCCAACTGCTTTGTCAACTCTCAGGCCTCAGGGAACAGCTCCAACTACCCACAGAGTCTGGCCTTGCTCCTCTGCAATTTCAGGTCAGTTCAGAATAAGACTGAAATTGTCCACAATTTGATCATGGATGAGGGAGCTGACCTGACATGTATAACTGAGACCCAGTTGGGGAAGGTGAGTGATCCAATATGGGCTCAGCTTCTCCCTCCAGGTTATTCTGTCATGGAGAATGCTAGGGGAAGTGGCAGGGGGGTGGAGTGGCTGTGATCCATAAGAATACCATCTCTCTTACCAGGGCCCCTGTGAAACAGTTGACTTACATTGAGTGCATATTTTTGAGGCTGGGAACTAGGGACAGATTGGGGATTCTGTTGGTGTACGGTCCACCCTGCTGGTTGCAGAGTTGGTGTTGGAGTCTCCTAGACTTTTAGTGCTGGGAGACTTCAACATCCACTTTGGTATACTGAGGAGTTGCAGGGGCTGAAGCGATTGGGTAGGCGACTAAAATGCAAGTGGAGGAGAACCTGGTTCAACTCTGACAGGATGCAGCATGTGACCCATTTGAAGATGTATGTGATGGCGGTGCATGCAGTGAAAAAGAGATTTTGGTCTGTGCGCATTGCGGCTACAGGTTCACGCACAGCAGAGCTATCCTGGGTTGTGAGGAGTTTAGTTTCTGCCCCTTCTACCTCAAATCAGTCCCCGGGGTTGTTCAGCTGTGATGCATTTAATGGGTTCTTTGCGAACAAGATCTCCTGTATTCAGGCCGACTTAGACTCCACTATTTCTGCAAGGTCTATGGAGGAGGTGTCCAGCAATCCTTCTTGCAGTATTAGGTTGGATCAGTTTCAATCTGTGATTCCTGAGGATATGGACAAGCTGCTTGTCCAACTTGGCTGCTTCTGTCTAGCAGGGAAATTGTTGGAGGTGGCCTAGTTAATATAATAAATGCATCGCTGAGGGAAGATAGGGTACCTCCTTGTCTGAATGAGGCAATGGTTAGACCTCTTCTTAAGAAGACTTCCCTGGACCGCTTAGCAATGGATAGTTACAGGCCAAACTCCAATCTCCTTTGGTTGGGCAAGGTGATTGAGAGGGTGATGGCCGACCAGCTCCAGGCAGTTTTGGAGAAAACTGATAATCTAGACCAGGGATTCTCAACTCCCATAACCCCCAACCAAAGGCCACTGGGGCTGGGGATTATGGGAGTTGAAGTCCACTAACATTTGGGGACCCAACGTTGAAAATCCCTGAACTAGACTAATTTCAAACTGGCTTTAGAGACTATGGGGTTGAGACAGACTTGGTCGGCCTGATGGATGATCTTTACCGGGGAACCGGCAGAGGCAGTGTGACTCTGCTGGTTCTTTTGGATCTCTTGGTGGTGTTCGATACCATCAACCATGGTATCCTTCTGGATCACCTGGGAGAGTTGGGGATAGGGGGCACTGCTTTGCAATAGTTCCGCTCCTATCTCTTGGGTAGATCCCAGATGGTGGAGCTTGGTGACAGTTGCTCCTTAAAATGGGAGCTGTTATATGGAGTCCCCCAGGGCTCCATTTTGTCACCAATACTTTTCAATATCTACATGAAACCGCTGGGTGAGGTCATTGATGCTGTATGTTATCAGTATGCTGATGACACCCAAATCTACTTCTTTTCATCTTCAGGAAATGGCACTCATTCTCTAAATGCCTGCGTACAGGCAGTAATGGGCTGGATGAGGGATAACACACTGAAGTTGAATCCAAGCAAGACATAGGTGCTCATTGTAGGGGTTCAGAATCTGAGGGGTGAGTTAGATCTTCCTGTGCTGGATAGGGTTACACTCCCCCAGAAGGAGCAGGTATGCAGCTTGGGAGTACTCCTGGACCCAGGCCTCACCCTGGTATCTCAGGTGGAGACCATGACCATGAGTGCTTTCTATCAGTTTCAGCTGATTCAACAGCTGCGCCCATTCCTTGAAAAGGATGACCTCAAAACAGTTGTGCATCAGCTGGTATCCTCCACCTTGACTACTGCAATGCGCTCTACGTGGGGTTGCCTTTGTATGTAGTTTAGAAACTTCAGTTAGTTCAAAATGGGGCAGCCAAATCAGTCTCTGGGGCAAACAGTTACACTGGCTGCCGATATGTTTCCGGGCAAAATACAAAGTGCTGGTTATTATATTTAAAGCCCTGAACTGCTTAGGTCCAAGTTATCTTAGAGAGCGCCTTCTTCTGCATGATCCCCACTGCATGTTAATGTCATCTGAGGAGGTCCATCTCCAGTTACCACCGGTTCGTCTGGTGGCGACTCAGAGGTGGGCCTTCTCTGTAGCTGCTCCTGGGCTATGGAATGCACTCCTGACAGAAATCCCTAATTTGAGTTCATTATTGTCTTTTAGGAGAGCCCTTAAAACCTATCTGTTTGGCCTGGCCTTCCAGAGTTTTTAAATTGCTGTTAACTGTTTTAAATTGTTTTAAATATTTGCCCTGGTTTTCCAGGGTTGTTGTTTTTTAACTGTTTGAACATTTAATTGGTTTTATTCTGTTTTTATAATTTTGATTTTAATTGTTAACTGGTTGTAATTGTTTTTATTCTGTTGTGAACCACCCTGAGCCATTTTTGGAAGGGCGGTATATAAACCGAGTGTGTGTGTGTGTGTGTGTGTGTGTGTGTGTGTGTGTGTGTGTAAAATATAAATCCCACAGTGGTTTACAAATCTAAAGAACACCTAAAACCAATATCAGGCATGTGTTTATTGAATGGAGCCATAGCTTGGCTGAAGCTCAGTGGAAGAGCATCTGCTTTGAATGCAGAAGGTCTCCAGGGAGGGCTGAGAGAGACTCTTGCCTGAAACCTTGGAGAGCTGGTGCCTGTCAATGTAGACAACACTGAGCTAGATGGACCAATGGTCTGACTTGATATAAGCCAGCTTTCTATGCTCCTAATTGTATGTTTTCT
Source organism: Hemicordylus capensis (assembly GCF_027244095.1). NCBI lineage: Eukaryota > Metazoa > Chordata > Lepidosauria > Squamata > Cordylidae > Hemicordylus > Hemicordylus capensis. Next base: position 27,207,550 of record NC_069657.1, on the reverse strand, counting down.
GCAGTCCCCATTATCCTCAATGGACTCAGCACAATGCCTGATAGACCTTTCCTCTGCCAAAGCAAATGTACTTATTTGTGTTATATCCTGCTCTTCCTCCAAGGAGCTCAGAATGGCATCCATAGTTATTTCCCCCCATACCCTCACAATAAGCCTGGCTGTCTGTCCATGAGGTCTATTCACACATGCACACACATGCATACACTCAATACTGTGCATTTACAGCACTCAGCACAATCCTCCTCATATATGAGAGAGAGAGAGAGAGAGAGAGAGAGAGAGAGAGAGAGAGAGTCTGCCTCTGACTAATCACCAATGCTGTCAAGGAATGGCTGCTACTATTACTACGAATATTTCTATATCACTTGTCAATGAAAGATTTCAAAGCGTTTCACGTAGAAAAATAAATAAATAATCGATACGATAGTTCCCTGTCCCAAAAGAGCTCACAAGCGAAAAGAAACACAAGAATCACAAGAAACACAGAGACCAGCAACAGCCACCGGTGGGATGCTGTGCTGGGGTTGGATAGGGACAGTTGCTCTCCTGCTGCTAAGCATGAGAGAGCCACCATTTAAAAAGGTTCTTCATTGCTCTGTTTGCCGGAGTTGGCTTCCAGTTTCATCCATCAAAATCAACCTCATTCTTCATTGTTTTATTTGCACTCCAGTTGCTTAAAAGTTTTATCCCAATGATCAGGAGTTGATCTGAATTAGAATAAGTCAGTGCAGGGGTATTTTCCCCTTTATGTGTCTGCTTGTTTGTATCTCCTGATGCAGGAAGTTGTGTTAAATTATTCATTTCTACAGAATGAATATTAATTATTGTGTGAGAAATCCCAAACACATATGGTGACAGTGCTGGTTAGACCTGCCTCCTGCTATGCCTTAGAGATTCAGATTTGGAGGCAGTATATTATTTTCCATGCCAAGACCACCTATGGTTTTCAAGATAGCTGAAAATTAGCATTTGCATCCTGCGCCCTAGTTCCAGCTTTAGGATACGTTGACTGCTGTCATCTTGTAACTTTTTGTGATAGAATGGATATTAACAGCCTATCGTGTATTGGCTGACAGCAATTTCTGTCATTTACCTTTACACAGTTGCCATGTGGAAGGCTCATTCTAAGAGACATGGAATGGGAGTAGGGAAGTGTTTTATAACGGCTTCCCTCATAAATACAAAGCAATCTCATGTTTGTTTAACTAAGCTTTATTCATATACAACTCTATTTTTCTCCTTCTCCTTTCCCTCTCTTTCCTTTCTGACTCCACCCCCTGCACTCTCTACAGGATCCCCACTGGGACAAATTTCTACTTAACAAAACATAAAGGACTGCTAGATAGAATACAGCAGGAAGGGGAAATGAAAGAGAAGGAATGTATTAAAAGCTGAGCCTGACTATTTTCCAGAAATGGAGTGAGGGCTTTTAACTTTGCTTGCTTTTTAACAATGGGAGTTAAAAGCATAGGCTTTGTTCAGACATAACACCAAACTAGAGGTAAATATGCCAGAGGTTGGAGTTTGTGATCGTCCAAATGTGTGAAGCTACAATTTCGTCATTCAATCATGACTCTGTTTTTACTTCCAAACCTGAATTTGAACCCTTGGTATGTAATGGACTGGATCTCACGATCAGTGAGACCCGGTTCCTAGCTGTGAGCGGGAAGAACGGGCTAAGCCCACTCTCCCCGCTCACGAGCGGGCAGGGAGCCCTGGGCGGCCAGATTGGCTGCCCACACAGAGCCGGTGGGGACTGGGGAACTCAGGGGCTGCGCAGCCCCCGGAAGCCCCAGTATGCCATGTGCAAGCCCGCAGGGCATACTGGGGAGACCCCCAAGCCGGGAGGCTGCTTTTAAGCCTCCTGGCCAGGGGTCTACTCATGAGTAGCTGTGGCACGAAGCTGCGCCACAGCTACTCATGAGCAGATAGCCCGGGTTTGTGGAGCACTCACTCCGCAAACCTGGGCTAAGGGGCGGGCTACAGGAGCGGGTTAGCCATTCCAGAACCACCGGGCTCGGCTGTGAGCCCTGTGGTTCTTACGATCACATAAATCGGGCTAGGATTTTCCTAGCCCGATTTTTGTGATCGTAAGAATAGCCCCGATGAATTTCACTGCTGAAACCTGAGGTTTGAAGGCACCATTTTGTTGTCTGAATTCTGCTGCTACTATAACCTGGGTTTTGTGCACAAGCTCCTCCCACAACCAGAGAGAGGTCAGCTCAGAGGAGCCCATCAATGTGTCAGTCCTTGAGTGGACACATTTCTCACTGGCCACCTCTCTGATGTGCTACCCACTCTCAGAGCCGATGTGCTACCCGCTGCTGTCTCCTTACTCCTCCTGCCACTGCTTGACAAGAGGGGTGCCATGTCCCAAGAGTCCCTAAATTTAAAGGGACAGAATGACACTGGAGCAAGCCCACTTTCCCCTGCATGTTTTGAATCTCACATAAACTACATGCATAAATCCTCCCCTTCTCTTTAAGTTTGAATGCATAAAATGCAGGTCACTCCTCCTGAGCAAAGGTGGCAGCCACATGGCTTTGCCAGGCACTGCCCTTCTGGACAGGTAACACTAGCCACAGTTAATTTGCATGAGATCTGCCCTAGGCTCCAGGAGCAGCTGCACAGATACAACATGGCATCCATTTTTTCTGGTGGACTCTCCCTTCTCCCTCCTCCCTCTTCCCGCCACCCAGCCAATAATCCACCACCCCTCACTCCAATTTCTCATTTGCTGTTCTGCATCTCTCCCCATGCAGCATTCTTCATTGTAAGTCCTAAGGGCCAGTGGTGGTCCCATCAGTCCTTAGTGTAATGCAATCTCTATTGGGCCTGTGTGAAGCTTCAGCCAAAGCTGAATACTCTGCACCGCTCCCCTGGCACCATGCGGAGATGATAATTCTCACCACGCAGTGCTGTGGTTTGCCCAGCTCCAAGGGGCTCCTTTAAGGGAAACAGAGCCCTCTTAAGCCCCTGCACCATCTTGGAAGGCAGGCATATGCAGAATGCTCGGAAGTGTAACTCTTCCTAGTACTTTCCTGCTAGATCTCTTAAGAGAGGGCTCCAACTCTCTTAAAGGATCCTCCAAACACTGGGAGAAAAGTGCAGTACTGTGAAGAGGATCTCACATTTCTTTTTTGCCAAAGTGGCCCCTGCTTGAAAAATAGTGAATATCTCTGTATTAATCAGTGGAGGAGACCAACATACCCCTGCTAACTGGGCAAAGAGGCATCTTTTCAAGTGGTGGTTCTTTATATTCAGCCCAGTAGAGCATCTCCCCAAATCTTTAGTGACTGTTGCTGGGTGTGTGTGTGTGTAGACTTTTGGGACAGCAAAATATACCTTTTGCTGTTTAAACTACTTCAAGAACTCGTTTGTTGAAAAGTGGTATATATACAGTAACATTTTAAATAACAATATATCTACAGAGTTGTGTGTGCATAATGCATTCTCTCATTTTAATCAGCTGAAGCCCAAGCTCTCACAGCCAATAGCCATGGAGATTTCAAAAGTTGCAGCCTGCCTTCATTTTTGTTGAATTTATCTGATCTGGGGAGGAACACTGGCAAAACCAGCATTTTACTATCCTCTGTGTGTTCTGCACTTTAATTTGATGCCTCTTTTCACTGTAAATTCCCTAGAACATTTTCCGCGTCTGGCTTTGATTTTGCCAATAGGTATGGGCATTTTGTTTTGGTTTTAGTGCGCTGTCCTTTTAAGTGTTTTGGTCTCCAGCCTAGAGCCCTACCGTTTATGTGGGGCAGTCTTTCAAATCAATAAGGAAATTAAATAAACCTAGACAGAGAGCACAGTGTGAATTTTAAAAGCAAGCCCATCGTTGGTCTTACACTTTAGGGTTGATGTTACAGAATACATATTCTAGTGCCACATATGAACTATCCCCCCGCCCCCTTAGAATAAGTAGCCTAGTTTTCGAAGTCAGAGTACCAGTTCAGTCAAACACTTGCCCCAGCAGGTAGGAATGCTGAGGCTCAAGGCAGTGATCATCCTAAATGGCAAACTAAGTACCCAGCTGTCACAAAAGAGACAAAGTTCCCTCCCTGCCTGCCTTCGTTTTCTTTATTTCAGCCCAAGTCTGAGGCAGCACTGACCAAATGCCCAACTAGTCAAAAGACTTGGCCGGCCAACCCTGTTGCAAAAGACCAATTCCAGAGGGCTGTGTTGCAAAAGAATAACAACCTATAATTTGCTCTGCTTGTCAGCCAAATCACAAGCAGGGTGTGCAGGCTGTTTCTAATTCCGCTGTCAGCAGGTTATGGCTAGCAATCAGACATGAAAGTACTGGGGCCTATGCCTCTATCTGTACTTACCCATATCGTTATAGTCCATAAAACGGGAAGAGATGAACTTGCAGCTGAGTTACTAGGGTGGAATGCTTGTATTTCAATACCCCGACCTCACACTTCACATTGCTCACTGTGTATTCTACTGTTAATACACACTGAGGCTGTTCTCACAAGCAGCCTAGCCCAGGCTGCTCAGACAGAGCAACAGGATCTGTTTGGATCCGGGCACTCCCACTGGGCCTAACCCCACACCTAAGCCCGGCTACCAACCAAGGTTAAGGGAGCAAACACTCCCTTAACCCAGCTGCCGGGATCGTGTGTCTGCATGAAGGCTGAAGAGACACAGAGATGGGCACCTAGAGCACCTGCCTGACAGGAGATCCCGTCAATGCACCGTGCTCATGGCACAGTGCATTGTGGGATATCCGGAGGCCGGGACATGTCAGGCACTCTCAAGCCATGCTGCCAAGACTGCGGTGGTTGCATGCAAGCACTCTCAGATGATGCCTCCAAGTCTGGCAGGGGCAGGAGGGACGTTCTGGATGTTCTCCAATTGCGCAGGTGCGGCGGCCTCCAAAATGGCCACCGCGCAGAAGGGGAAGACCCGAACAGGCTGAAGAGCCAGCCGAACGGGCCAGTTCGGGATGCATTGAGGCTGGCGGGGGGAGGGGGAACCTACACACACACACACCGCCACCTCCAACAACTCCCCTGGAGGGTTAAGTGACATTAAAAAAAAAAAGTTTAAAAAAAAATAATCCACGAACCCCGCCTCCCCGGACCGTACCAAACTGGAAAGGGAGGGTTCGAGGGGATGCCGGACCAAATTGGCCCGGTCAGGTTCGAGTCCGGTCTGGACTCAAACCGAACCAGGCCAGCCGGTTCCATGCACATCCCTACGACTCGTGTGACGCCATGTGCTGCAGTGGCACGAGCAGTAAGACAAGGTTAAAGGAGTCCCTGCTCCATTAACCTCGTTTAAGGGGAGGGTGTTTTAGGTGGGCTAGCCTCTTTGGGAGCACCGGGCTTGCCCATGAGCCCCATGGTTTCCCACGATCACTGGAAAACGGACTAAGCTCCCTTAGCCTGCTTTCCAGTGATCGTGAGAATAGCCTCAATTGCTTAAGGGCTGGAACAAGTAAAGGTTTATTTTAGGAAGTTACAGTGTTGGATAGAAACCCTGCACCCTGTACTAGCTACCTCATGGTGGAAGAAAGAAACAGAGAGAACAAAGAAGAAGGAAGTGTCCTAAGCGTATCAGTCTACCAATCGGAAAAGACTTAAAGCAGAGATACAAGACTAAAGAGAGAACAAGGTGGGCAGTCCTAAACTCTCTACCTCTACTCCTAATGTCCCGAGTAGAAAATAGGAGTTATTGGTATTAGGAGTCGAGGCCAATAGAGTCACATCTCCAACAAGCGCTTGCTGCCCCTGTGTTCCTCTTTGTGTCCGTACTTGAAGCGACCGTTTCCACATGCCGCATGGAAGAGCCGGCCCAGGAGGCTTCTACACACTAGAGGCCCTTCAAAGTTGCAAGGGGCAGTCTTGTATGAATACAGGCCAGTATTTGTGGAGCATCTGAATTTACAAATGCAGAGGAATGCAAAAATCAGAGGAATGCGAATGATGAGATGTTACAGGGAGAATAAGAAGTGTGCATTAAGTAATATCAAAAGGAAGAAACTCCTGGGATATGACTTGCTCTGCTGTTGAATAGCATTTTCCATTAATCCTTTGTTTCTGACCAGAATTACACCCAAGGCTGTATTCCTACTCCTGAAATTCCTGGCCCAGCTTCCTTTCCTGGCCAGGATCCCAGTAACAATGGCCATCTATTCCTTTCCACAGCCAGTCCTCAAACAGGCTGCTGCTTCCGCTATAAAACAGAGCTGGCAACTGGACAGCATCTTCTGTAAGTGTTCCTAGCAGGATAGTGAACCACCAGCAGTGTCGCTGGGCAGATTCCTCTTCAAGGGCTGGCATTTTAAATTTTAAAAAACCCTTTTGTGGGCGGGGGGGGGGTTGAAATATTATTACCCATCTTGAGTTCTAGAGACAGAGTGGGATAGATTGCCCCCTGCTAACTGAGCAAAGAGGCATTTTTAAAACTGTGATGCTCTTGTATTTAGCAGGGGGAGAGCAACTGCCCCTGTCCAACCCCAGCACAGCATTCCTTCAGTGGCTGTTGCGGGTATCTATCTTGTGTTTGTTTTTAGATTGTGGGCCTTTCTGGAACAGGGAACCACCTTATCTATGTCAGTCTCACTTACTTATTTTCCTTCTTTCCTACCTACTTATGTAAACAGCTTTGAGAACTTTTTTTGAAAAGCAGTATCTAAATACACTAATAGTAAAAGGAGGAGGAGGAGGAGGAGAAGAAGAAGAAGAAGAAGAAGAAGAAGAAGAAGAAGAAGAAGAAGAAGAAGAAGAAGAAGAAAGGAAACGATTAGCAGTAGAAGTCACCTCAAACTTGCTTTGCAGTTCTAGTTATATTGATGAGAGTTTACACTGTACCTATTTTAAAGCTATGATTTTACAAATACACAGTGAGGAACTCCCAGCAATCTGAGACAATAATAAAAGATTAATGAATCATTTTAAGCTTTCTAATTAGAATAAGGCTACATCTTGGACACAGGTCATAAAACTGGCCCAAGAATGACGACAGAGCATAATGACTGTATTATGCAGTCCCCCCCATTATCCGCCTAATAGGCAGGAAAAGATAAATTAGACAGGATGGCGATTCAGGCAACTCCTCCTCTATTTGTCGTAGATGAACCTGCCTGCTTTTTATAACACCTGCTGATATACAGCTATTTAATGTATTTTTTCATGCTTCCCACTTCCCTGAATAGTATGAAGTTTCATAAGTAGCCTTCAGAGAGTCAGTTTGCTTCTTAGTTCTGATATTTGTAGTGTGTGTGGCGTGTGGGGGAGGTTAATTGTAATCTCTTTACTTAGCTCAGTTGTTCAATTGGGTTGCAGGCAGGTACAGAGCTGGACATATTGGGTTGAGTTAGGCAATTGTGAAACATGTAGGCTCAGAAACAGATAGCAGAAGTCTTACAATTAAAACAGTTCCCCAAAAGCAATAGCACAACTTTACAGCTCCACAAGGCTGCCCTTTGCTCATCAGCTGCAAACATTGATAGTGCCAGGCTTTTTTAAGGTGTCCCCAGGGAAGCCTGACACTGATCTTTTTTATAGCTGCTTCCCTCAAAGACACAAAGAAATCTTATGTAGATTTAACTAAAGGTTTATTCAGAAACAACTCTATTTTCCCTTTCTCCTTCCCCTCCCTTTTCCTTTCTGACTCCAGACCCCCCCCTCGCCCCACTCTCTCCAGGATCCCCACTGGGACAAACTTCTCAACAACAAAACATAAAAGATTACTAGATAGACTACAACATGATCCTTCAGACACACACTCAAAACCTGGCTCTTTAGAACACAACAAATGCGGTACTTCATAATGAAAACAAACAGAATAATGAAACAAACAAAAACCATAGTGGGGTTGTTTTTCTGTTTCTGCTGGTTTGTTGAGTTTTTGTGGTGGTTTTGTCATTTCTAACTGTGTTAAGTTTTCATTTTATATTCCGACATTTCATTGGGGGTTTTTGTATTACTGTAAGACACTTTTTTAACAAAAGTGGGATTGATTGATTGAGTGCCATCAAGTCGGTGTCGACTCTTAACGACCACATAGATAGCAATAGCAATAGCACTTACATTTATATACCGCTCTATAGCCGGAGCTCTCTTAAGCGGTTTACAATGATTTAGCATATTGCCCCCAACATTCTGGGTACTCATTTTACCGACCTCGGAAGGATGGAAGGCTGAGTCAACCTTGAGCCCCTGGTCAGGATCGAACTTGTAACCTTCTGGTTACAGGGCAGCAGTTTTACCACTGCGCCACCAGGGGTAAACTCTCTCCAGGATGATCTGTCTTCCACTTGGCCTTTAAAGTCTCTCAGTGGTGCATTCATTGCTGTCGTAATCGAGTCCATCCACCTTGCTGCTGGTCGTCCTCTTCTTATCTTTCCTTCAACTTTTCCCAGTATTATAGACTCCTCAAGGGATCTGGGTTTTTGCATAATGTGTCTGAAGTATGATAATTTGAGCCTGGTCATTTGTGCCTGAAGTGGAAATTCTGGATTGATTTGTTCTCCCATGCACTATGAAATGATGCCTTTGTCATTGTCACTGAAGTGATCATCCACCTCCAGCGCCTTCCTATAGTGCTGCTGCCCAATATAGGTGCCTGCTTGCTTTAGCTGCGCTACTGGGATAACCTTCACACTTTGGGTGACTCTACTGGGAGTATACCTCCCGGCATACTTTGCTCATCCCTCCCAGGAACACCCCCCCCCTGCCACGATGAGGCAGCATAGCAGAACTGGCAGCGGGGGGGGAGGGGGGCAGAGTGGGAAAGAATTTTTTTTAAAAATAGGATTATCTCTTCTCATTATCCTCACAACAACACTGTAAAGAGGTTTAGGCTGAGAGATGATACCTGGTCTACATTCATGGCTGAGTAGTGATTTGAACCCAGGTCTTCTTGATTTTACTGCCAACAATTTCACCAATATACTGCACTAGCATTCAAGGGTTAGAGTAGCAGGCATTACATGAGTGCAAGAGTCACAGGGTGCGGCTCATATTCACACCCAAATAATTTGCGCGGCTATTCTCATATGCACCATAAACCAGGCTAGGGAAGCTCAGAAAACCACTAGGATCAGGTCCGATCCCGGCAGGCCAGCACTTCCTAGCTTTTAACCCTGACTCTTAATCAGGGTTAAGGGCTCGAGTGAGCCCTTAACCTGAGCTCCGGGATCATGTGTTTGCTGGGGCTATGTTTAGCCTCAGCAGAAACAGAGACAGGCACCGAGAGCGCCCGTCTCCTGTGAGAATCCCCCAATGCATTGTGCATGTTGTGCAGTGCATTGTGGGATATCCAGAGGCTGAGACACATTGTCCCAACCTCTGGAGTTTGTGCTGCAGCAAGCAGACCAGATCATCTGGGAGCACGCTCCACTCTCCCGTCAGGAGTCCAGCGCTTGTCTGGGGGGAAGGTGAGTACTACTAGCCTTCACCCTCGACCCACCCGCCACCCGGCCTGCCCAGTCGTGTGAATGACCTCTGTGTGTGGTTTAGTCTGAGATGAGATCCAGGATGAAGATTTTAACATCTCCAAGTCCAGCATAACGTACACATAATTTTAGTGACAGAATGTCTACTTGCCTAATTCCTCATGTCAATCTTTATGTCCTGTCATCATAAAAGAAGGTCATGGACATGTGTGAATAGAGCCTATGACCATTTCAAAAGCGACTTACCTCACAATGTCAATACATCTGACCTCCTTCCGTGATAAAGCATCCTTGTTTTCTCACTAATAAACCTGCAGGTATGTGTTGCTAACAATTGCTGAAGTTCATGGGCAAACAATTCCTGCACCTTCTATACATAATAATTGTCATGGGGGGGGGAATTATTCTCTTAGCCTTCGAAGTATCCATTTGCAAACAGTAGCTTGAGTGATGATAATAATATGGCTATTGTTACATTTCTACCTTGAGATCTATTCAAATTAACCTGCTCTGCTTACAAAACAGATTTCAATGAAAGCAGGAATTTGCAATAAAATGTGTCAGGGTGGTGGGAGAGGGGGGCATAGAAAATACTAAGTCTACATTCCCGATCATTTACTGCTTTTGACCAATTCTAATTCTAGGTTTATCCTACATGTTGCAATTTTTCAACATATTTCAACGGTTTGCAAACTTCCCCCAAACCTTGGGAAAATGCTTAAGACTTAACAGTAGAAAAATAAACAGTCTATCCTAAGACAGATTCCTCCATACACTCATTCTTTAACTGGAAACTACGTTGTGAAGTCACATTGGAGCTCTTTTGATGATCAGTGAGGAGAAGAAAGTGGGTTTAACTTACCTTCCCCACAAACAATCTCTGTTCCTTCCCTGGGTGGACGGATCGCCCACCCAGATGACCAGAAGCTCAGATTTATTTATTTATTTGATTTCTATACTGCCCTTCCAAAAGAACACGCTGGAGCCAGCGTGGTGTAGTGGTTAGAGTGCTGGACTAGGACCGGGGAGACCTGAGCTCAAATCTCCATTCAGCCATGATACTAGCTGGGTGACTCTGGGCCAGTCACTTCTCTCTCAGCCTAACTTATTTCACAGGGTTGTTGTGAAAGAGAAACTCAAGTATGTATTACACCGCGCTGGGCTCCTTGGAGGAAGAGTGGGATATAAATGTAATAATAATAATAATAATAATTTTTAAAGTGGCAGCTCCAGGGGTTGGGGTTCCAGGATGCACCACCATGCGTCGCCCCATGCCTCAGAGCTCCAATAATGCACTGTGTGAGTGTGCGGTGCGTTATTGAGAGCCCCCCCCTCCCCGAGTGTGCCAGCCGCAGCTGCAAGCAGGCACAGTTGACACACAATCAAAAAAATGAAGTTCCTTTAACCTCATTTTAGAGGGAGGCTACTTAGCCAGGTTTGCCACCATGAAGCCCCCGGGATCGATCCCAGTCCTGGTGGTTCACATGCATGTGCCAAACTAGGCCTGTTTTCCAAGTTTGGGCAAGAACTGGATTCCAAATGGGACAGTGAAGAAATGCATAGGATCACAGCATTCAAAGAGCCTCTTGGCAGATGAGTCTGTTTGTTTGGCCCTTGTGCAGACAAGCTATGTGATGGTGCTTCTATAGCTGCCTCCAACCCCCCATCCAGAGACTCCCTCCAGAAACTTAGCCCGGTTTTGCACAGGCGTGCGACTAGCCTTAGTGAGTTTGCTTCAAATTGGCTCACCTACTGTGCGGGAGGAGACAATGGTAAACCCCTCCTGTATTCTACCAAAAGAAAACCACAGGGCTCTATAGGTACTGTACCAGGAGTCGAAAGTGACTTGACGGCACACCTTACCTTTAAGAGAGTCTATCATCCTGGGAAGAATCTATGTGGTCACTAAGACTCGACACTGACTTGATGGCACTTAATCAATCAAACAAGCAATTGAGTCTAACCACTCCCTTTTCACTCAACCCTGTGAGTTCTGGCTTAAAACACCAGAGAGTGATGCAGACCCATTTCACCAATGAAAATAGGGAGAAACCAATGAATGTGTAGGGTGTGTGGCCAAGAACCTGGGAGGTGTGGTGTACAGTCAGTTTTGACTCCAAATAGGCACAAAGCAGAAGGAAAAGTCAAGAACATTATTCCAGGTTACCACAGCAGATGAACCAAGTTCATAACCTCCAAGACTTTGCAGATGACAACAGGGATACATTTCTTGTCATGCTGGACTCACAGTTGGCATAAATTTCAGGAAGGGGGTGTAGATTTTCAGCTTCAGAGTCTTGTGGCCAGGTGGGTTGCTTTCTGGTGGACAGCAACCAAGTAGCTGTCAAAGCATGCCCCCTGCCAGCCCATCTGCCCAAATGGGCATATGTACCCTTGTTTGTGACCCAAATTGGCAACCCTGCTCTTCTGGGGCTGCTGGAAACTGGGGGTTCCCTCTCTTGCAATTCCCCATGCCAGCAGATCTGCATACAGCACAATGTCGGGCCAGACCCAGGAATTTTGAATAGGTTTAAAGATTTCTCCAGCACCTAGTATTCCCCCCATCCATGTACGCGACCAGACTCTGACACATGAAGCGTAAAAATCTCCTTCAGGTGTGTGCAAATCTTCAGAGGGAAGGGGGTTGCGGAGCTTCTGTTCTGTTTTTTTTACCATGGAGAGTGCCACCACACAAGTGGTGCCCCCTTTTTGGGGGGTTAGCTCAACTTGTGAGCATGATTTCTATCCTAGGGCAGGACAGAAATGTAAATAATCTCTAAATGCCTGCATGGAAGCCTTCCCTAAATGCCTTCCTTAAATGCCTGGCTGGAGGCAGTAATGGGCTGGATGAGGGATAACAAACTGAAGTTGAATCCAAATAAGATGTAGGTACTGACTGTGGGGGGTTGGGACCTGAGAGATGGTTTAGATCTGCCTGTTCTGGATGAAGTTACATTCCCCCTGAAAGATCAGGTATATAGCTTGAAAGTACTCCAGGATCCAAAACTCTCTCAGTTTGAGGCAGCTGGATGGCCAGAAGTCCTTTTTAGCAACTTCGGCTGATATAATTTCTAGAGGTAAATTATCTTAAAACAGTGGTGCATATGCTAGTATCCTCCAGGCCTGACTACTGTAATGCACTCCATGTGAGGCTGCCTTTGTATGTAGTTCAGAAACTAAAATTGGTACAGAATGCGACAGCCAGACTGGTCTCTGGGGCATCCCAAAAGTACCATATAATAACACCAATTTTAAAAGAACTGCACTGACTGGCAATATGTTTCCAAGTGAAATATAAAGTGCTGGTTATTACCTATAAAGTCCTCGATGGCTTGAGTCCAGGGTACTTAAGAGAGCACTTTCTTTGTCATGAATCCAGCCACCTATTAAGATCATCTGGAGGTCCGGTTATGGTTGCTACCAGATCATTTGGTGGCGACTCAGGACCGGACCTTCTCTGTGGCTGCCCAGGGGCTTTGGAATATGCTCCCCATCAAAAGAAGATCATCTCCATCTCTGATTGCTTTTAGGAAGACCTTCAAGACACACTTTAAAGGTATTGTCAAGCTTTTAACTGACAATAATTTTAAACTGTTTAATTGGTTTTATCACATGAAACTGTTTTAACTTTTTTATTTTGTAAAAAAATTTTATTTTTATTTTTAACTCTCTTTTATATTTGTTGTGTTTTAAATTGTGTACAACACCTAGAGATACACATATCAGGTGGTATTTAAAGATGATAAATAAATAAATAAATAAATAATTAAATAAATAAATAAATATTGTAGCAGCAATAGTAGTAGTAACTGGTGCATCATCTCTTTGGTTCCATAGCACACATGGAGACCATGATATTAAGGCTTACCACATGAGCAGTGCAGAGAGCCTAAGAGGGTTCTGCGGGGACAGCGGGCTTAACCCACTCTCCCCACAGATGAGCAGTTGTATATTAGTCAAGTTGCCACTAGCATCAAAGAATCTGCAGGATTCCCTGCTCATATGGAGCTCTATGTCAGCATTCAGATCCCTTTGAACTTTGGACAGTAGTCTTAATTAAAATGTGCTTCAGTAAAAATTACAGTGCAATCTGTATTACATACATAAAGATTCAGTAAGACAATACAGTCCATTTGTATTCCATATGTAAGAAACAAATGTTCATTGAGCATTATATAAAAGGCATTTTTTAAAAGAACATATTGCATAATTAAAATGCACCAAAAGGAGAAGAAATGTCATTTTGCTGCTTCCTCCAAGGGTTGCCTGTCCCCTGCAGCCCTTTCATGCTTAAGGCTAAAAAAAAAAGCAGAGCTCCAGCCCTGGAAACAGGTGTATCTTGACCCTGCAAAGAGCTGATAAGATCTGACTGGCTCAAAGGCCAAGGTCACTCAAATCGCAAGACTGCCTGGCTGATATCATTTTTGTCACGGTTCCAAATTGTTGAGAGGTAGGGCTTTGAATCTGGCACCTGAGAATCATATGATATGATAGTCTAGTTATTAAATATGACAGACAGAAAAAGCTAGATGTTGCACAGCTTCCCTGCGATTAGTACCCCATATTTTACAATGTCACTGCTCTGAAAGCTGTAATACCTCCAATACTTCTTCGAGATCTTGTGGTTTTGAGCCAAAAAGGTGGGGTGGGGGAGATTGTAATCAGAAAAGTTTTTACTTTCCTATATGGCTTTACAGATCACATGATGACATGACCAGTTTTATTTTTATTTTTATTTATTTTATTTTTATTCCGTTTTAAAAATTGCATTTTGCCTTTCAGGATCTCAGTCCTCACAAGCTGGCTACTGAAAAAATGAGTGACATCTTAAATTATTCATAAGTACTACACAGGAGTTGTTCTAAAGGATGCTAAGAGGTCTTTACTCAGGAATTATTCTAAAGGGTTACCAAATTTCAACATACATACATTCATTCATTCATTTAACACATTTATATACTGCCCAAAACTTACATCTCTTGGCAGTTTCACAATAGAATACAAATTAAAACAAAATTTAAAATGTTTAAAATTTAACACAATGTTAAAAACTATTATAAACTGTAAATCTAATTACAAGCCTGGGTGAACAAATGTGTCTTAACTGCCTTCTTAAAAGTTATTGGAGTTGGGGAGGGCCTTTTTTCAGCTGGGAGCACATTCCAAAGCCTTGGGCAGCAATGGAGAAGGCCAGTCTCTGAGTAGCCACCAAACGAGTTGGTGGCAACTGCCAACGAACCTCTCCAGATTATCTCAATGGACAGTGAGGCTTATGGCAAAGAAGATGTTCTCTTAAATAACCAGGACCTAAGCTGTTTAGGGCTTGATAGGTTATCACTAGCACCTTGTATTTTGCCCAGAAACCTATTGGCAGCCAGTGTAGCTCTTTCAAAACAGAAGTAATATGGTCTCTTTGGGATGACCTAGAGACGAATCTGGCTTCTGCATTGTGGACCAATTGCAGTTTCCAGACTATGGACAAAGGTAGCCCCACACAGAGAGCATTGCAGTAATCAAGTCTGGAGGTTACCAGCATAGGTACCCCTGTTTTGAGGTCATTTATCTCAAGAAACGGACGCAGCTGGTGTATCAGCCAAAGCTGATGGAAAGCACCTCTGACCACTGCCCCAAATTGGGACACTAGGGAGAGGCTTGGATCCAGAAACACCCCCAGACTGCATACCTGTATGACTTCCTCTAGTAAATTTAGCCAGTATGTCAGCCATTTTATCCTTCCTCCCCCTTCCAGCTCATTTCAAACCCTTGTTCTCTCCATATCCAGCTGATGATCATGATACAATCCAAGGCACTTCTGTGCTGCCCATAAACACTGGTCCTTAGAATTCCTTTTAAAAAGAAGTTCCAGCCTTTACAACGGCAGAAAGTTGCTTAAGGAAACGTGGAACTGTAAACATGCTAAACAGTTGGAGGGAAATAAAGTTTTTCAGGAACTGACTCAGAGAGGTTCTTCAAGCATGGGGAGTTCTTTTTTTCCTTTTTTTCCCCTTTTTTTTTTTTTTTTGGTGGAGGGGAGGTGAGTCCCAGTCATCTCAGGTAGCAGCAGGGTCAAAATAAGCATTTACCTGAGGGCTACTGTCTTGCACTAGCCCTGAAGGGCTACTGACAATCAGCATAATATGAATGAGCAAGATTTTCAAACTGGTGCTCCAGGGAATCTTAAAAAATGTTGCCATTCTTCCTTGCTCCCCTCTATGCATGGAACTCCTTCTCTCCCCTGCCCCAAAACACATATATGGTGTTACCTTTCCCTTTCTTCATACCCCTTCCACCCTTTCTGGTGGGCCAGATTTGCAGTCTGGGTGGGGGCACATTGATCCACTGTCACTAGAGGCTCAAATGGCCTCAGTGACACAGAGCATCTTTTATCAGCTTCAACTGATACACCAGCACTAACCTTACCTTGATGGAGATAGCTTGGCTACATTTACCCATGCTCTGGTAAGCTCTAGATCTCTGCAATGTGTGGTATGTAGAGCTGCCTTTGAAAAAGGTTCGGAAATGACAGTTTGTCCAAAATAGGACCACAAGGTTATTAACTGGGGCTGGGCATTTTGATCAGATCATGCCAGTGCTTCATCAACTGCACTGGCTCCCAGTGCATTTCTGGGACCAGTTCAAAGTGCTGGTTTAAACTTGTACAGCCCTAAACAGTTTTGGACCAGTCTACCTGAGAGAGCATCTTGCTTCATATGTCCCATAAAAATTAACAAATTGCCAGGGCCAGATGGCATCCACCCAAGAATTCTGAAGGAACTCAAATATTAAAATGCTGACCTCCTAGCAAAAATATGTAACGTGTCCCTACACTCAGGCTCTGTACCAGAGGACTGGAAAGTAGCTAATGTAACTCCAATTTTCAAAAAGGGATCCAGGAAACTACAAGCTGGTAAGCTTAACTTCTGTGCTGGGTAAATTGATGGAAAGCATGCGTAAGGGCAAAATTGTTAAACATATAGAAGAAAAGGCCTTGCTGAAGGAGAACCAGCATGGCTTCTGCAAGGGCACGTCTTATCTCACTAGCATTTTGGAGTTCCTTTGAGAGTGTCAACAGGAATGTGAGTAAAGGTGATCCGGTTGACACAGTATACTTGGACTTCCAAAAAGCTTTTGACAAAGTTCCTCACTAAAGGCTCTTGAATAAACTTAGCAATAATGGGATAAGGGGACAGGTTCATGTGTGGACTGGTAACTGGTTGAAGGACAGGAAACAGATGGTAAGAATAAAATGGGCAGTTTTCACAGTGGAGGGAAGTAAGAAGTGAGGTCCCCCAGGGATACGTACTGGAATCAGTGCTCTTTAACCTATTCATAAATGATCTAGAAGTTGGGGTAAAGCAAAGTGGTCAGATTTGCAAATGACACTAAACTATTTAAGGTAGTGAAATCCAAAAGAGTTTGTGAAGAATTCCAAAAGGTTCTCTCCAAACTCGGTGAGTGGGCAACAAAATGGCAAATGCAGTTCAATGAAATCAAGTGTAAAGTTTTGCATATTGAGGCAAAAACAAATAAACAAACCCCAACTTCACATATATGCTAATGGGATCTGAGCTGTTAGTGACTGTCCAGGAAATAGATCTTGGGGTCCAGGGTGAACTCTCTGCCACAGGATGTGGTGACGGCCAACAACCTGGATGGCTTTAAGAGGGGTTTGGATGACTTCATGGAGGAGAGGTCTATCAATGGCTACTAGTCAGAGGGCTGTGGGCCACCTCCAGCCTCAAGGGTGTGCCTCTGAGTACCAGTTGCAGGGGAGTAATGGCAGGAGAGAGGGCACGCCCTCAACTCCTGCCTGTGGCTTCCAGCGGCATCTGGTGGGCCACTGTGCGAAACAGGATGCTGGACTAGATGGGCCTTGAGCCTGATCCAGCAGGGCTGTTCTTATGTTCTTATGTGTAGCAAGGTTGGAGTGGGCCCAGAGACAAGATTTTAAAATGGA
The DNA here is from genome assembly GCF_027244095.1 of Hemicordylus capensis. Taxonomy (NCBI): domain Eukaryota; kingdom Metazoa; phylum Chordata; class Lepidosauria; order Squamata; family Cordylidae; genus Hemicordylus; species Hemicordylus capensis. Next base: position 27,190,181 of record NC_069657.1, on the reverse strand, counting down.
CCCCCCTCACTGAAGCTCAGCTCATGAAGTAAAGAAATCTTAAATGAGGCTGAATAGTGGTAACAAAAAGCATTGTATGTGTGTGTGTGTGTGTGTGTGTGTGTGTGTGTGTGTGTGTGTGTGTGTGTATCTCCTATGTGCCACAATAGATCATGGACGATGCAATTCATTTAATGGTACTAGAGAAAGACATGCTGTTATGGTAGCTCCAGGTCTTAATATCAATTTTGGAGGATGAATACAACTGAAGGAAGCCTGGGCGGGTGTGCAACTGGGGTAGTCAGTAATGTGACTTGCCTCTGGGGGGTCCCCCAAGGCAGTGGGCCCCCAGACAACTGTCTCCCCTTGCCCTATTATAGTTATGCCCCTGTTGAGGTCGTGGTGGGCAGCTCATTTAAAGTGTGCAGCAGCTGTAAAAAGGCAAATTCCATGCTAAGGATCATGAGGAAGGGGACTGAAAATAAAAATGTGAATATTATGATGTCCTTATACAAATCTATGGTGCAGCCACATTTGGAGTACTGCACACAGTTCTGGTCACCATATCTTAAGAAGGACATTGTAGAACTGGAAAAGGTGCAGAAAAGGGCAACTAAGATGCTCAGGGGCCTGGAGCACTTTCTTTATGAGGCAAGGCTTCAGCATCTGGGGCTCTTTAGTTTGGAAAAGAAGCAACTAGGTGGAGACATAATAGAAGTCTATGAAATTATTCATGGAGTAGAGAGAGTAGACAAAGTTAAATTTTTCTTCCTCTCTCACAACACTAGAACCAGGGGTCATCCCATGAAACCGATGGCCAGGAAATGTAGGACTGATAAAAGGAAGTACTTCTTCACACAGCACATAATTAATCTATGGAATTCTTTGCCATGGTATGTGGTGATGGCCACTAGCTTGAATGGCTTTAAAAAGGGTTTAGACAAATTCATGGGGGAAGGTCTATCAATGGCTACGAGTATAGGCCACCTCCAGCCTCAGAGACAAGATGCCTCTAAATACCAGTTGCAGGGGATCAACAGTAGGAGAGAAGGCATGTCCTCACCTCTTGCCTGTCAGCTTCTCAGAGGCATCTGGTGGGCCACTGTGGGAAAAACAGGATCTTCCTGGACTAGATAGGTCTTGGGCCTGATCCAGTAGGGCAGTTCTTATGTTCCTATCTCGACCGTAAGATCTTCTTCAGAGGTGCTGCCCTGAGTGCCCCTGCCAAATGAAGTGAGGCAGGTGGCTATTAGGGAGAGGACATTTATGGTAGTGGTACCCTATTATGAAATTGACTCCCATAACTCATCACCACTTTGTTCTTTTAGATGCCAGGTGAAGACTTTTCTGTTCACCCAGACCTTTTGAAATGGTTTTTTTAAAAAGTTTTAAGAGTCTATTGTATCGTAGCGTATCATATTGTAATCTTTTGTTTTGTTTTATGTGTTTTAATTGTATGTTTTATTCTCTTGCTGTTTCATTTAGAACTTCCCAGAGAACACTTTGTTATGGTGCGGCTAAAAAATAAAGTTGTTGATGTTATTGTTTATTTCTGAATGGCCTTTGGCTGCTCCTTTTCATCCTTATTCCCAACTGTAGCCATGATTCGTTACATTTTTATCCTGCCTTTCCTTCAAGGAGCTCAAGAAATCATACAAGGTTCCTTTCTTTCCTCCTCACAACCACCTTGTGAGTTTAGTTAGGCTGAGAGGGAGCAGGGGTAGCCCAAGACATTGTAGCACCTGAGGCAATTCACCAAAGTTACCTTTCCCCTTGACCCTGGTGGCGGCCAGCTCCCTTTTGAAACCGAATTTGAAAGTGGCACAGCGGTTAGAGAGGAGGAAAGGTTGCCAGCAGGCTCTTTTTCTCTCCTCATGCCTCTTACAAGCTTTGCAGGGAGTGCAAGGAGAAGCAGTCCTTGCAAAGTTTGCATCCAAAAATCAGTATCCAAAAAGTGGGAAGAGTGGGTACCAGATACAGATATGGAACATGAAACAATACAGTACCTAATATATCAAAAGATATATTGCAATATCAAAGATATGAGAAAATATACATAGCAAAATACTGAACAATGTAAAAAGAAAAGAGTGATGGTACAATGAACAGAATACGGGGATATACAAATGGCTGATGATAAAATATCAGGATGGCTGATGATAAAATATTAGGATACGGGAATGTACAAGTAAGACTCGCAGCACTATTGTAAAGTTTCGGATGCTTCCTCAGTCTGATCTTCAAATAATTTCAATTCAAATCTTGAGATAAAGGTACAGAATAATAATATAATAATTAAAGAACCTCAAATTTATCTTTATCTCAAATTTTGAATTGAAATTATTTGAAGAACAGGTTCTTTAGAGGGACTACTGATTTTTCTGTATTTTCATTTGAGGTTCTTAAATTGTTATACTATTATTCTGTATCTTCATCTCAAAATTTGAATTGAAATTATTTGAAGATCAGACTGAGGAAGCATCCAAAACTTCACAATAGCACTGCAAGTATATCCATTTACAGCCATTTGTATATCCCCGTATTCTGTTCATTGTACCATTATTCATCATTTTTTACATTGTTCAGTATTTTGCTGTGTATATTTTCTGTTATCATTGATATTGCAATATACATTTTCATATATATGGGACTTTATTGTTTTGTGTTCCATAAGGGTTAGATCAGTCCCAAAGAGCTGCTTCGATGGTATTGTTGGGGGGCATCTTATTCCCTGCTGGAGCCCCAGTAATTTGCTGCTTCACCTTGCCACACAAAAGGGCCAACCCAGAGAGGGAATGACTGGCGCAGGTTCATGGCTAAGCCAAATTGGAACCTAAGTCTTCCTGGTCCAAGTGCAACATTCTAACCACAATACCACACTAGCTACTAGGGATTTTTATTTATTTGTTCATTCATTCATTTATTAAAACATGTTTATACTGCCCAAAAACTTACATCTCTGGGTGGTTTACAACAGAATAAAAACAAAGTAAAACATTCGTTAAGACAAAAGGGGGGGGGAGACACACACATTACAACAATTTAAACATTTCAAAATAATATTTTAAAACAGCATTAAAACCATTAAAACCATTAAAACAACATTAATTAAAAGCCTGGGTGAAGAAATGTGTTTTTAAAGACTTTTTAAAAGCTGTCAGAGATGGGGAGGCTATTAATTCACTAGGGAGCACATTCCAAAGCCTCTGGGCAGCAGTGGAGAAGGCCCGTCCCTGAGTGGGCACCAGATGAGCCGGTGGCAGCTGCAGACAGACCTCTCCTGCAGATCTCAGTGGGCAGTGGGGTTCATGCAGAAGAAGGCGTTCCCTTAAATACCCAGGGCCCAAACTGTTTGGGGCTTTATAGGTTATAACCAGCACCTTGTATTTTGCCCAGAAACATATCAGCAGCCAGTGTAGCTCCTTCAATACAGGAGTTATATGGTCTCTCCGAGATAACCCAGACACCAGCCTGGCTGCCGCATTCTAGACCAGCTGTAGTTTCCAGACTACGTACAAGGGCAGCCCCACATAGAGCGCATTACAGTAATCCAGTCTGGAGGTTACCAGCAGATGTACCACTGTTTTGAGGTCATTCACCTCAAGAAATGGAGGCAGCTGGCGTATCAGCCGAAGCTGACAGAAGGCACTTCTGGCCACCGCCTCAACCTAGGACACCAGGGAGAAGCTTGGATCCAGAAGCACCCCTAGACTGCGTACCTGTTCCTTCTGGGGAAGTGTGACCCCATCCAGAACAGGCAGATCAAAATCATCTCTCGAGTTCCGACCCCGCACAATGAGTACCTCCGTCTTAGCCGGATTCAGTCTCAGTTTGTTATCCCTCATCCAGCCCATCACCGACTCCAGGCAGGCATTTAGGGAGTTTATGCCCTCTCCTAATGATGCTGACAGGGAGAAATAGATTTGGGTGTCATCGGCATACTGGTAGCACCCTGCACCAAATCTCCTGATGATCTCTCCCAGCGGTTTCATGTAGATATTAAATAACATTGGAGACAATATGGAGCCCTGGGGAATACCATACAAAAGTTCAGATTTTGAAGAACAGCAGTCTCCAAGGGACACCATCTGGAACCTGCCTGAGAAGTAGGAGCAGAACCACTGCAAAGCAGTGTCTCCAACTCCCAACCCCCTCAGACGTTCCAGAAGGATACTATGGTTGATAGTACCGAAAGCTGCCGAGAGGTTCAGAAGGACCAACAGAGTCACACTTCCTCTGTCAATTGCCAATTGGAGATCATCCATCAGGCCAACCAAGGTGGTCTCCACCTCACAGCCAGCCTGAAAGCCAGTTTGAAATGGGTCAAGATAATCAGTTTAATCCAAGACTGTCTGGAGACTGGGATGTGCTCGAGGGATGCGCTTGAAGCATTTCAGCACCACTGTTTCGAGGTGCCAAAACGCTTCAAGCTGCCCCAGCCGAATCGTTTTGATGGGGGCGAGCAGGTCATTTTAACAGGAGGAAGGCAGGTCTTACCTGCCCTCTGTTGCTCTGCAGCTGCCACCCCCACCGCCCATGTGCGACACTGTTTGTATTAAGCAGCCAGTCTCTCTAACCGGAAAAGGCATGCTGCCCGGCTGTGTCTTGCTTGAGAACATGAAGTTCCCTGTTCCAGCAGCCTGTAGGCAGTGCGGGAAGGAAATGGCATCTGAGCATGTGTGGGCGCCATCTTGAGTGTCAGCATGGTGTTGCTGACAACTCAAGATGGCGTCCGCACATGTTCAGATGCCATTTCCTTCCCGATGCTGCTGACAACAAGGAACCTCCTGTTCCCACGCAAGATGCAAACAGAGAGCTCGGCTGCTTAATACGAACAGCGCCGCACTGGGGTGGTATTGGGGCAGTGGAGGAGTAATGGAGGGGCAGGTAAGACCTGCCTTCCTCCTGCTGAAGTGACAGCTCTCCCCTCGCCACCGGATGTGCACAAAGTTCTTCGTGCACATCCCTAGTAGCTACTTAGCCTGCATCGCAAACAACCGAGCACAGGGTATCAAAAGGGTATCACTCTCAGTTCATGTTGGGTGATAGTAAAGCTGGGCAGAACCTTAGGTGGGCAGCAGCATGTAAGGACTGGCATTTCCACACAGGGCTGGGAAAGGGTCCTGGGTGAAATCTTGAAGAGCTGCTGCCAGTCAGTTTAGACCAGGGGGTTTCAGTGTTGGATCCCCAGATGTTATTGGACTTCATATCCCATAATCCCCAACCAAAGGCTACTGGGGCTGGGGATTATGGGAGCTAAAGTCCAATAACATCTGGAGACCCAATGTTGAGATTCCCTGGTTTAGACAATACTATGGTAGATGGACCATGGGTTCGACTTGGTATGGCCGCTTCTTAAGTTCCGAAGGATGGAAACACATTCAAAGGGATAGAAAGGAAAGTTGTATACCAAGCTTGAACGGGTTTTCATTTTGACAGAGATAGTTTTTAAGGGAAAAGACCATTTTTTTGCAGAAAACAATAATCATAAAAGGATTTGTCAAGACAAGCTTTGGCAGGTACTGTATAGCAAGGAGCAGAGGAAGGGTTTCTGTTTTGAAATGGGCCCCCTAGACTCTTAAGAATGTGTGCATGATGTATAATAGATACCTGTCTGATATAATTAATTATATTTTCCCTAAATTTAACATTGCCTGAAGGGGAAAATCATTTTGCTTGGTGAAATCCCTCATGCCACACAAAGTCTGTGAGTGAGCCAGATTTAATTGCTGTGATAAAAACCACAAGAAAGACCAGGTTTGCATTCAATCTGTAACCGCATCTAGGGAAGAACAGCTTTAATCACCTTTGAAATGGTGACCACAAGATAATTAAAGGGAAAGTGCTCTCATTAGTAATTATCCAAGAATATCAAATCTCAGTTTTTTCGTGAAGTCCAATTTAAAAATGCTTTGGCATGGGCTTCGTTTTTCCTCCTCTGTTTTTGAAGGTTATAAATCCACTGGAATTCTTCTGAAAGAAGGTCGACATGAATTTAAATGTGTCCTCTATGAGAGTTTCACAATTGGCTAACTTTATCAATACAGCCTAGTAGTCACATTTTGCTATACCAGGACATGGGTGCTTAGGATGAAGGCATACCAAAGCCGTACGAATAAGTAGAGTGGCCAGCTGTCAACCTGGACATCTTGGTGGTCTATTTCAAAGCTCCAAGGTAGCAAGAGAGGCAGCAGACACTAAGCTTCCTGTACCATTCCTGGATGGTTTAGATCAAGGGTGGGCATTAGTTAGTTCAAGAGCTACTGAGAACTCCAGGGCTTACCTGAAGTCAAGATGGACTCCAGAGGAGGGATCAAAGGATGGACAAGCAAGCACCCTCTCAGACAAGTAGTCTGCCTGTCCCATACCTCCCCCCCCCCACCCCCCGCATTTCTGTTTAAGGAATCTAATATGTGGAGGAAGCTCACCCACCCAAAAATGTATGTTGCCTCTTCAGTGAAAAGCGTGCCATTGAGTCGGTGTTGAAAAGTGTGCCTCCGAGTCAGTGTCAAAAAGCATGCCGTCAAGTCGGTGTCAACTCCTGGCAACCACAAAGCCCTGTGGTTGTCTTTGGTAGAATACAGGAGGGGTGTACCATTGCCTCCTCCCATGCAGTGTGAGATTATGCCTTTCAGCATCTTCTTATATTGCTGCTGCCCAATATAGGTGTTTCCCATAGTCTGGGCCCCCTCAAATATTTTTCTGGTGCCACCCCTCCCTAAATTAGCACTCTAGGCATCTGAGCTTCCTTCCCTCTCCCTTCCCTTTCAGCCAGTCAGGGCTGTCCTTAGGGCATGGCAAGCAGGGCTACCACCCCAGGCCCTGCTCTTTTAACCCCCATTAGAATTGACTGGAAGGGGGCCCCACACTGGCTGATTTGCCCTGGGCTCCGCACCCCACCAGGGCTCTCTAAGAGCAGCCAGTATTGCAAATCTGATAGACTGGCTGATTGGGTGCATGACCACGCCATTTTTAATCTCTCAGAGTTGTGTTTACTTTCTTCTCTCCGATTAATTTCTCCCCCACAAAGCAGCCTATCTTGCTCCCCTCCTGTCCTACAGCAACATTGTCTGAAAATTCAGGAGGGCTGATGTCAAAATTCCTTATTCTGGCAATGTACTTTTTCATATAGGCTACCATTTTGTGCTGGTACAGTAGCTCCCAAGGGAGGGGGGCACCTGAAAGCCTGAAATCTGCCCACCATTCACGTACTGTTGTTTCTGTGAAGAGTTGATAGGCTAAAGTGTTAAAAGATATGCATTATATTCTGAATTGAGTGGGAACTCTTCTCAGGTTGGTGCCTAGTACAGTCAACTACCACACTGGGAGAGAGTTTCTGTTGCCTGAGCTCTGAAGCAACTCACAAGACAGAATTCAGCAGGTGCTATTTTCCCAGTCATCGCACCACTGTGTTGGGAGAGGCTGCCTTCCTCAGCAACCTTACAGAGACAGAAGCTCTGCTCTGTATGAAAATAGAGGTTGGCAGTGCCTAATGGTGCAGCAGGGATGCTTGACTAAGAAGCAGAAGGTTGCCGGTTCAAATCCCCGCTGGTACTATATTGGGCAGCAGCGATATAGGAAGATGCTGAAAGGCATCATCTCAGACTGCGCGGGAGGAGGCAATGGTAAACCCCTCCTATATTCTACCAAAAGAAAACCACAGGGCTCTGTGGGTGCCAGGAGTCGAAATCAACTGAACGGCATACTTTACTTTTTTACTTTAATGCTAAAGAAAAAACGATGATGGTCTAGTTAGGGATAACTTCTGAAGTGCAGAATTTTGTATGCAAAAAACCCTATTGAATTGTTTGGCTACCTGCTATGAAATAGGAATGAACTTCTGATTCATAACACCCTCTCCTTTGAGCTAATGCATCTCCCATGTTCTCAATCAAATTTTCAGGCAAGAGCCCAGAAATGTTGTGGGCCAGCCAACCTTACATTTAATGTAGATTGGCAACCCCAGATGAAATCCTAGCTTACCAAAGTGCCACCTGACATTACCAAAAAAATTCCAGGTTCTTACAAGTGGAATTCATGAGTATGCATGCCTCACAAATCTCCCATTTCTCAGTCAGCCAGCATTGTGGGGATCATGAGAACCAGCCCAATGTATAATATACAAAGAAATACATATATTTATTATCTGATATCTCTTGTATACTATATAGGTTTAGGGTTGTCTCCTAGGAGTCTCTCCCATTTGCACTAGTTCTGTTTGAGCAAGTGGAAGGAAGGCCGATTTTCACTTTCCCCCCTTTCTCTTAGTAAATCTAAGTGGATGAAGTAAGTGGATTGTATCCTAAAAAAATTTTTTGTTCACACAAGAAGTTTCATTTGTGCAAGAGGGCAGAGTCCACCAAATCTCATGAGTAAATTTTGAGGAGCAGGGGGTGGGGTGTAATGTAAATTGCCCTTCCCTCCTTGCATATACAGAACATCTTATATAAATAAAACAACTTGTTCTGGTAAGAACTATCCTGCCTACTTCCCTTTCACTATTATCTTAACTGATAATTATCATCCTCACAAGTTAGCCTGCTTCAGCCTTTTAATATCCACATGTACGTCATCTTGAACTGGGGTGTATGACATAATCACAAGCTATGCTACTGAGGTGTCCTTGTGTGTCACTCAGTACAACTGTACCAAATTTGGTTCAAATCAGTTTGACAGTCCACAAGTTAGCCCACTTGCACCTCAAATGTTTACATATCTGCCATTTTGAATCAGGATGGATGATATCATCACAAACTACACCATTCAGGTATCCCTATGTGTCCCTACAGCTGTAGCAAATTTGGTTCAAATTGGTGATTCACAAGTTAGCCCACTTGCACCTTAAACGTTTATGTGGTCTGCCATCTTGAATTGGCCACCGCACCAGGGAATAGGCCCAGAAAGGGCCAAAGATGCCCGAGCTGGGTGATTTTTACAAAAAGGAAGGCCAGCAGGGGGACGGGATACCTCTACAGACCCTCCCCCACCACCTTGAAGACGTCCCCTGGAAGAGGTAAGCTAAAAAAAAATGGGAGGAATCAGAATTGTTTGACAAACACCCCCCACAACTTAACCAAACCAGGGGGTGGGTTCAAAGGGCGCCAAATTGGCCTGGTGCAGTTCAAGTTGTTTGAACTTGATCCGAACCGGGCCTAGAGGTTTTTGTGCACACTCCTCCTGCCATTTCCTGGCAACAGAAACTCTGCGTTGCTGCTTCCCAAGCTTCAATGCATTTAAAGGGAGAGAACCACATTGGGGAAAGCCCACTTTCCACAGAGTCTTATGGTCCCCCTAACAATCTGCACAAGAAGGATGGGGTGACAAAACGGGCACAGTGGGAGAGGCCTCCAGCAATAAAAAAAACTTCAGGTGCCCTGGGATGCCCCGTGGTAGCCATGGCCAATTTCCATATGCTGCAAGCCCCAGCCTGGGCCATTTGAATGTGGACTATGATCTACCCCCGGTGTTGCCCTACTCTACCCACCCAAGACTGCCCGGACACATGGAGCAACCTGGACTCCTTTGGAATCTGGAAGGGTTGAGTGGAGATGGGAAGGTATGGAGTATGAGTTCTATTATTAACCATGGATACCAGGAGTCCCACATCAACGGGGGGGCCCTAGAGTTGGATACCTACCTCATGAGAGTGCAGTCCAATGGAGACCCAAAGCTCACAGAGCCTCTGGTCCTCCCCAGTGGACTGGCCCTCTCATAAGAGGACTAATCCCCAGCCAGCAAGCTGACACGGGGTTGGGAGTATATTGGATTTTCATGGACTACTTGACCTGGGTCCACCATTCCAAGAGCATCCTTTGTAACAGTGGACCAGACCCGAAGATCCTTTGCCTGAACTCATATACATGTTCCCTCCTAGGAAGTCCCAGGAGTAACAGAAAACTAGTGCCCCTCGGAATCCCCGATACCAGTAGTCGTGCTTGTATGGGGCTATATAGCCGCAGGGCCCTGGCCAGAGCAGTTGTGTAAGTGGTGTGAGGAATTGATTTAAATGCCTTTTCCCTGCCGGGGGGCAGTCAATCAATGCCAAAAAGGCACAACTGCACTGGGCATGGTCCCTCAAAGATCATGGCCAATGGTTGCTGCTCTATGGACGTACTGACACTACAGATGCTACAGAGCTTGCTGGGATGCAGCCTCAGCGGACCAGGAAGAGGGAGGGGGCCTCGGGCAACAAGCCAGAGGCTGCGAGACCATGGCTCAGTGATGGTCAGGATGATTTCAGGGCTCACAGATTAACCACAGGTTCGTCTAACCGAGGTTTCACACTACTTCTGAAGGTGGCCATTGCCTTTGGGGTGGGACCATAGCTCTGTCTTAGAGCATCTGCTTTGCATGCAGAAGGTCCCAGGTTTAATTCCTGGCATCTCCAGGTGGTGCAAAGAAATTCTCCTGTCTCAAACCTTGGAGAACTACTGCCAGTCAGAGTAGACGACACTGAACTAGATGGACCAATGATCTGACTCAGTATAAAGCAGCTCCCTATCTTTCTATGTAAAGAGATTATTAGAATACAATCCACAGTATTTATAGCCATTCATTCATTCATTCATTCGATTTCTATACCGCCCTTCCAAAATGGTTCAGGGCAGTTTACACAATTTAGCTTTACTGCCTGGATTATATCATCGGCAACTGAATGTCAAGTGGATATTTACATTTGAGCCAAACTCGAGTATCTGCAGTTCATTTTTTTTAAAGTACATGTTGTTCTAGAGTACTGGTGAGAACCAGAAAAACTATTGGGTTGTTTGTTCCCCCTGCTTTCTGTACAGAGTGTCTTTCATATACATGAGTGTATTCATGCTCATATCCTATAATGTCATAAAAGTGAATATTGTGTCTCTATATTAATAGTGATAATACATGGCATTTATACAGAACCTGTCATAGGAAGGTCTCAGCACTTTGCAAACAGCTAGGCAGTGGCCCCCAGATGCTGACAACATGGCCTATGATCTTTTCAGGCTCATTTTTCAGAACTTTTACATGCCATATGAGCACGTTAAAGTCAGGAAATGAACGCGCCTGGGACTTCACAGAATTAGGCATGCATTCATGTTTCAAATCTGCAAATCTGCAACAAATATGGGCTTCTATGCAAATGTGGCCAGAGGGTGCCTGGAATGTTATAGCAGATTTATGACTGTGTGTTCTGTTATCATACCAGTGCTTTTTACCCTTCTCCTGTTAGTCGTCAGTTGAAAACAAAGCCATCTTAATAAAGTCGTTGATGTCCTTTGGAGTGGGAAGGGGGAGATCTGGGAGTTCAAAAAGGCATCTTACGCTAGAAGGAGAATGTGGGTCAATCAGCCAAGCAGTTTATGCATTCCCATAGAGAAGGTAACAAATAGTTGACCTCACATACTGTTACTTGCTAAAAGGGGAAATCCTAAACACACACAGAGTGGATTCACACAGCACAATAAAAACCAAAACTCTGGTTCTGTGTTTGGTGGTGAGCCCAACTTTTGGTGTGGGGTGGGATGGGAAGCTGGCATTGGCCATGTCATCCAAACCCACCAATGTCAACTCTTTTAGCCCTACTTATGGTTCCCAGTCAGCACTCCCTGAGCCACATAGCTTCTAGGGACCAACTAACGGCTCCTGATTGCACGAAACCTTGGTGAGTATCAAATAATGATTTTTACCCTCATTCCCACACTGTACCTGTCATTGTGACCAGGAAAGGGACCTAATTAACTAAGACAACAGGATGAGGTAGGCAAAAAAAGACCTCTGTTGTAGGGGTGTGCATTGACTGTTTTTTGCAGTTTGGTCCAATTTTGAACCGAATTTTGATGGAACCATGGGTCCACAAACTGGTTCAGTCAAACCGACCAGGCCAGCCAGTCGATTCGACCAAACCAGTTCGAATTGGTTTGGTCAAACTGACCGGACTAGCCAGTTGGTTCACCCAAACCAGCTCAAACCAGTTTGATGGTTCGAGCCGGACTCAATTGAGGGTGGCAAGAGGGATGAGGGTGAGGGGGTGAGGACAGTGTGGCATCTTTAAAATAAGATGAGGGGTGAGAGACATCTTTAAAAATAAATGAAGTCCTTACCAGAGGTAGTCCAGTGGTACTGAAGCTACCTGGAGCAGTGGCACTCCCCCCAGCAGCTCACAAGACGGTGTGGCTACGACACTCACCTGGCCTCCACACATGTGGCGACTGAGGGGAGGGGTACACTGAGCTTCCATAGGTTGCCAGCCAATCAGGAGGAGGGTCTTCATACATGTGTCCACTTGAAGGCAGTGATCCTCAGATGGTGAACAAATAGCTCAGCTGAAGAGTAGGGAGGCAGAATGGCTGAGTACCCCCTGGGTGCCCTTCACTTAGGGGTCCTGGTACCAATCCAAAAGGAGTGGCCTCAAATTAAAACTAGACTCCTATTTCCCAATTATTCTAGTCCATTCCATCCAGACACATCCAAAAGACCTGGGCTGGAGTTTTGTCCTGTGTTTGAAATCCCCATTGTTGTGTTTCTGTCTCTTTTCCCCACCCCTCCTAATCATGGCAAATGAATTCATGAATGAAAAGAAAAGCTTTATTTTTTCAGATGATAACAGACAAAAACAGTCATTAGAGAAACATGCACATAGACTCCATACACACCCCATCAGCCTAAGCTAGTCCAAATAGCCGAGTGGGGAAACAATAAAGGAGGCAAGGCATTGTTTGAGCAGCCTGTTTATTAACAGATTTACAAAGAGGGACAGCAAGTTGGCTAAAACCTTATTGTTGAAATGAAAAAAATATATATCTATAATTATGACATTCAATTATTCCATTAAGTGAAATTAGCTATTCTTCTTGGGTCTTTGGAAAGAGCAATGCTAAAGCCCCTGATCTGAATAATTAGGTCAGTGGTGGCGATTTCTGAAGAAAAGTCTGTCTAGACTGAGTTTTTAAATTTTTCGTTGTGAGATTTGAGGGGTAGGGCTATGTGTGTGTCTGTGTGTGTGTTTGCTCCTTTGAATTCTCAGGGTGGTCATGTTAATAGGTTTGCCCCGGCAGGTAGAGCAAACTTGGGATCAAGGTGTGGCATTCCCGCTTTGATGTTGGCTGTCACGCTTGACTGCGTTTGGATCTCTTTGGCTGCCATCAAGTCTGTTGTCGTGGGAGACCAGGTAAAGCAGAGCTGTTCCCTTTGACAATCCCTCCTTGGCACAGAGGAAACTTTTCTTCTCAGAGGTATTTGAGGTGTTTTGCCATGTCAGGAAAATGAATACACTGATAGTAGCTTTTAACATTGTAGAAAATGCATCCTTGCTCGTATGATCTTAAGTGAATAATAGGCCTTCGTGTATTATCGAGGGTTTTGTTCATAAAGATCATGGATCAGGAAAGAGGGAAAAACTATGGCCGCATTCACACATAAAGTGAAACCGTAGTTGAAGGGGCTAGAGGTTGCCAAACCAGTACATCTGGATGCAGGACAACCTGTTCAAACTCCGGTTTTGCATGGAGAGTGACCCAAGGTTTCTCTCTCCAAACTCCAGTTTGAACCCTGGGGTTGTAGTGAATTTCACCACTCCAACCCAAGGTTTCAGTTCCCCAACGTTACGTGCGAATGCAGAACTGGAGGCTGCATTAACTGTAACCAGAGTTGAGAGAGGAAGCTCCTCCCCCTCTCTGGCCATGATTGGCTGTGTGGGCTGTCCTTCATGCAAGAAGGGAGCCCACACAGCCAGCTCCACCTCCTCTCTGCAGTCTCCCTGACTGCAGAGAGCCTGCTCTCCATTACTTCCAAATTCAGACAGGAGAGCAGGTGTGGGGAGCGGGGAGCAGAACCATGGTTCCGAGTTACATGCTAATATGGCCTATTTGATTTGGTTACTATGGAACAATAAAATCTGTTGTTACATGGTTGGTGCTAGTTAATACAAGCAAGAAAGAGTAACACAAGCAAGAAAAAGCAGGAACATGCTCGGAGGAGCTTGCACCAGGGGTGTAGCTATAACTCAGCAATGGTGTGTGTGTGTGTGTGTGTGTGTGTGTGTGTGTGTGTGTGTGAGAGAGAGAGAGAGAGAGAGAGAGAGAGAGAGAGAGAGAGAGAGAGAGAACACACACACAACTGTCTGTATGCATGGGGAGCGTGTGATATGTGCCTAGAAATGAGAGAAAATCTGAGAATGTTTTGTCTTTCAACAGGTCCTTACACTTCTTCTGCAGCAAGGACACAGGTGGAGGGGGGAGGATAGGTAGGGGCTGTGAGGTCAGGGGCCCAACTTCACTTTTGTCCCAGGGCCTCGTCCAATCTTGCTACACTCCAGTCTTGCTCTCTAAATTAATAACCAACTGCAGACCTTCTTAATGGCCAAGACATGGGAATCTTTCCATGACAGCACTTTAGTCTTCAACACGCATGTGTGACTATATCCAAAGGAGAATTCACATATGTTCTCTGGCCCTTTCTATTCTTCACATAAGAGGCACTGCTACAATAATGGAGATTATAGCTATGGGCGGTATCTGTATGCAGTGTGATTTATAACAAACCAGTTCATGGTATGGATCTCAGAGGGAAAATGAACACCTGGCTTACATCTGTGAACCAGCACTGGGAAGGTTCAAAGTCATGGTCTTGGATATATTCAAAATTAAACTGCAAAAAAGCAATGTATTTTAAGAGCATTTGCTGTGACTACTTCTTAACCCTTCCTTGGCAATGGTCAGGGGTTTTCCAAGAGCATGAGCTAGCTGCCCCCAGGGGCCACCCGAGACCCCTCTCCTGCCGCCTCCTATCCCTGGCCCTCATTTTGCTTTCACCACTTTCACCTTTGCTGCCTCTTTCGCCTCATCTGCCTCCTGAACGCCCTTGCCCCCACTGCTAACTCTTGTGGTGCTGACAGAAAGGAGTCCTTCAGTATGCAATGCAAAAGCCAGATGATCCAGTTGGCATTTGCATCACAAGCCATTGTGCTGGAGGGCTGTTACTTTCCTCTCTGCCAACACCACAAAAGCCGGTGGGAGTAGGGGCACTCAGGAGCTGGAGGAGGAGAAGGTGGCAGTAGTGGTGGCAGCAAAGGCATTGAAGACTGGCAGCGGGGAGGAGGAGGAGGAGGAGGAGGCAGCACTGGAGAAGGAGGAGGTAAAGCCAAAGGTTTGGTGGTGGTGGTGGCAGGCGCCACCACATAAAATATTGTGTTTAATAATAAATAAAACGTTTATTTTGGAACACCGTGGAAAATGTGGAGGGGGTCATTTTAATTTATTGAACATGCCCCCTCCAATCTTTAAGAACATAAGAACAACCCTGCAGCATCAGGCCTAAGGCCTACCTACCCCAGCATCCTTGTTCCACACTGTGGGCCACCAGATGCCTCCGGGAAGCCCACACGCAAGAGTTGAGGGCATGCCCTCTCTCCTGCTGTTGCTTCCCTGCAACTGGTATTTAGAGGCATCCTGCCTCTGAGGCTGGAGGTGGCCTGTAGCCAACAGACTAGTACCACTGATAGACCTGTGATAGACCTGTCCTCCGTGGATTTGTCTAATCCCCCTTTAAAGCCATCCAAGCTAGCGGCCATCACCACATTCCATGGCAGAGAATTCCATAGGTTAATTATGCACTGTGTGGGAAAGCCCTAGAACGGTCCTAGATTTCCTGGCCTTCTTGTTACACCACTGGGTCTCAGTGCTCCTGAGAAATAGCCACATGTGATTTGTGACCCAGCTGAATGGGGGAGCACTTCCCCAAGTGATGACCCTACTTTGGTGTTCTTCATTGTAAGGCCCGGGGACTGGTTGCAACCCCCATCAACCTTAAGTGCATCCTCTTGACTATTTGTTTATTTATTAGAGTGGTGTGAAGCTTTTAGCCAAAGCTGACTACTCCACACAGTCCCACTGGCACCATGTGCAGAAGTGACTGTTCCCACAGTACAATACAGTGCTTTATCCAGTACTGGGGGGCTCCTTTAAGGGAAATTGAGCCCTCTTGAGCCCCTGAACCATCTTGGAAAGTGTGGGGGGCCTTTAAGGGAAATTGAGCCCTCTTGAGCCCCTTCCCACTGCTATCCTGCTATAGCTCTTAAGAGAGGGCTCTGTCTCTTTTATTTATGTATTTATTTACATTTATATTCTTCTCTTCCCTCAAGGAGCCCAGAGAGGTGTACTACATACTTGAGTTTCTCTTTCACAACAACTCTGATAAGTAGGTTAGGCTGAGAGAGAAGTGACTGGCCCAGAGTCACACAGCAAGTATCACAGCTGAATGGGGATTTGAACTCGGGTCTCCCTGGACCTAGTCTAGCACTCTAACCATTACACCACACTGGCTCTCTTTAAAGGGCCCTCCCAGCACTGAGAAAAGTGTGCTACTCTGAAGAGGTCAGCACAGTGGAAAAAGGCTCTCACTTTCAAGGGTTTTTGTGGTGGGGGTTTTTGTGCGGGGTTTTTTGCCAATATGGCCCTCGCTTAAAACATAGTGAAGCTCCCTGCCCTACCTCAGCCAACAGAATGGAGAATTCAAAGGGGAAGCATTCTCAAATTTACCTTTATGATAATGAATTGGACAAAAGGGAAAGGATGCTGCATATACCAATATAAGGACAAATGGGAAGGATGTCATATATACCAATATCAAATGTACATAGGAACATAGGAAAATGCCTTCTGAGTAGAAGGTCCATTGGTCCATTGGTCCATCTAGCTCAGTATTGTCTACATAGAATGGCAGCGGCTTCTCCAAGGTTGCAGGCAAAAGTGTCTCTCAGCCCTATCTTGGAGATGCCAGGGAAGGAACTTGGAACCTAGATGCTCTTCCCAGAGTAGCTCCATCTCCTGAGGGAAATATCTTACAGTGCTCATACATGTAGTCTCCCACTCATATGCAACCAGGGCAGACTCTGATTAGCAAAGGGGACAAGTTATGCTTGCTACTACAAGACTAGATCTCCTAGTGTGGCAATGTATCTTTTAAAGGGGCCCTGTGCTCTCTCCTGGGATAAGTATAGGAGAAAATCATGACACAATTCTCTGTTAGAATTTAACATCCTTGGTAATAATGGAAGTAGTGTGCAATGACAAATTGTGCAAGAATCAGCAGTAACATTACTGCATTGTAATGTACAGCAGTGTTGCCACATGTGCTAGAGCTCCACAGCAGCACAGGAGGGTCTGGCACCACCAACGTTATGCAGCAGAACAGAAAAGTCAACTTGTATGTTTGTAAATAAACCAATCAGGGGTGTGGCTAGGTAATTTTGGTGCCCGGACCTCTGAAACGGATGTTTAAAAGACTGTAAGCTTCTCATGATCCCTTTTCCAGAAAATGCCAGAATCTAAGAAGCCATATCCCTAAAACCTGTCACTGCTCAAGGAACTAGAGAGTGTGAATGACTACATTTCTTCAAAGAGACAGTTTCATTTTGCTTTTTCCTATTCTAAAAAAAGAAAGAAAAGTGTTGCTTTTTTCATGTTTATTAAAATATTGCAAAATAATACATTTAATTTGGCGGCTAAATTTTTAGTCACTATTCAATTAAAACTTATCCTTGAATTTTAAATATAATTTTATGTATATTTTTTATGTACATGTGGCATGGTGGACTAGAATTAATACTAAATAGCAGGAAATGTCTCTTGTCTGTAAGTAAGCCAAGTCCTAATAAATAAATTAATATCAATATAATTAAAAAGAGCCAGCGTGGTGTAGTGGTTAGAGTGCTGGACTAGGACTGGGAAGAACCGAGATCAAATCCCCATTCTGCCATGATACTAGCTGGGTGACTCTGGGCCAGTCACTTCTCTCTCAGCCTAACCTACTTCACAGGGTTGTTGTGAGGAGGAGCTTAAGCATGTAGTACACAGCTCTGGGCTCCTTGGAGGAAGAGCAAGATACAAATGTAATAAGAAGAAGAAGAAGAAGAAGAAGAAGAAGAAGAAGAAGAAGAAGAAGAAGAAACAAACCAACTAATGTACAGTGCAGCAACAATAACAACACAAGAGCTCGGATATAAGATCATGGATTGACTACAAGAAAGCCTTTGAATCATTGCCTCACACATGGATACTAAAATGTTTAGAAACAACTGATGTCAGCAAAAACATTCAGATATTTATTTAAAAAAAGCAATGAGCATGTGGAGTACACAGTTAACAATCAATGGCGAGATACTTGGACAGATTAGCATTAGAAGAGGCATTTTCCAAGGGGACGCACTATCCCCTCTGTTGTTTGTAATCGCCATGACCCCACTTTCACAAATACTAAACAAAACAGGCCTCGGGTACCAAACACCTAAAACATCCAGTAAAATCAACCATCTGCTGTACATGGACGATCTGAAATTGTATGGAAAGTCCCAGTCAGAAATCAAATCACTGCTAAACACTGTCCGTATATTCAGTAGCAATATAGCAATGGAGTTTGGACTAGACAAGTGTGCTGCATTAATAATGAACAGAGGAAAAATAAGAAAAACAGAAAGAATAGAATGGCCCAATGGAAGCAAGATCAAGAACCTGGAAGAGAAAGAACCTTACAAATACTTGGGCATTCTCCAGGCTGATAACATTGCACACATGGAAGTTAAAAGAAAAATTGGAAGTGAATACATCAGAAGAGTTAGAAAAATCCTAAAGTCCAAACTCAATGGCGGGAACACCATACAGGCCATAAACACCTGGGCTATACCTGTTATCAGATACACTGCAGGAATAATAGACTGGACCCAGGCAGAGCTAGAGATGCTAGATTGTAAGACCAGGAAAATCATGACCATCAATCATGCTCTGCACCCCCGCAGTGATGTCGATAGGCTATACCTCCCTCGCAGCGCAGGTGGAAGAGGAATGCTGCAAGTCCATCAAACAGTAGAGGAGGAGAAAAGAGGCCTTGAAGAATATATCAAGGACAGTGAAGAAGATGCACTTCAAATGGTCAATAACACGAAACTATTCAACACCAATGAAACAAAGCAGGCCTACAAGAAAGAACAAGTCAAGAACCGAGCAGAAAAGTGGAAAAATAAGCCACTGCATGGTCAATATTTGCACAATATAAGTGGAAAATCAGACATCACCAAGACCTGGCAATGGCTTAAGAATGGCAACTTGAAGAAAGAAACTGAGGGTTTAATACTGGCTGCACAAGAACAGGCACTAAGAACAAATGCAATAAGAGCAAAAGTTGAAAAATCAACCACAAACAGCAAGTGCGGCCTTTGTAATGAAGCAGATGAAAGAGTGGACCACCTCATCAGCTGTTGTTAAAAGGTCACACAGACTGACTACAAACAAAGGCATGACAAGGTAGCAGGGATGATACACTGGAACATCTGCAAAAAATACAAGCTACCTGTAGCCAAAAATTGGTGGGACCATAAAATTGAAATGTTGTAGAAAACCAAAATGAAAAAAAATATTATGGGACTTCCGACTACAAACAGACAAACATCTGCGACACAATACACCAGATATAACTGTAGTCGAGAAGAAAGAAAAACAAGTTAAAATAATCGACATAAGCCATACCAGGGGATAGAAGAATAGAAGAAAAAGAAATAGAAAAAAAATCACCAAATACAAAGATCTACAAATAGAAATTGAAAGGCTGTGGCAGAAAAAGCCCAAAGTAATCCCAGTGGTAACTGGTGCCCTAGGTACAATTCCAAAACACCTTGAAGAGCACCACAACACCATAGGGGCCACAGAAATCACCATCAGCCATTTACAAAAAGCAACTTTACTGGGAACAGCCTATATTCTGCGACGATATCTATCATAACAGCAACAACATTGATAATAAAATCCAGCCATCCCAGGTCCTTGGGAAAGACTCAATGTCTGTATAAAAGAAACCAGTCAATAACACCTGTCTGACTGTGTAAATAAGAAAAAAATAAATATGAATAATTAACAACAACAACAACAACAACAAAGGATATGTATATAACACTTTTCAACAAAAGTTCCCAAAGCGGTTTACAAAGAGAATTTTTTTTTTTAAGCCCTATATTAAGCATTGGTCAATGTTTATTAACCAGTGAAGACCAAGGTGATAGATAGATAGATAGATAGATAGATAGATAGATAGATAGATAGATAGATAGATAGATAGATAGATTCATGACACTGGCCTGTCCACGGTCTCTTGTTTACTTTTCCTTCTCACCTCCCCCAAGCAGGGCCTCAGAGTTTTTGAGGGGAAGGGGTTTGGTTCACCCGAGTCCTCCTCCTCTAGGCTGCTCAGGGTCACTGTGGCAGTCTCTTTCCAGAGACTCCACCACTCACCCTCCAACTGCCCCTCATCACTGGCCGAACCTGCCTTCCTCCTGACAACTGATGCATCCCATGCCCCCGCTAATTGGCCCTTTGCCCTGCCATATCAGGCTGCTCCCACCTGTATCCCCCTCAGCTGTGCCTCTGTCTGTTGCTGTCTCCTCCCTCACTCGCCCCCACCCTTCCCTTCCCCTAGCCCCTCTAGCCTGGATCCTTGGTCCCACAGCATCTCAGCTGGCTGCTCATCAGGCTGCTCTTCCCAGCCACCTGGCCTGCCTCGGGTCTCTCTGGCCTCGGCCGCTGAGGGAACGTCAGAGCCGGTAAGGCCAGTGGGAGACCCCACCGGACAAAGAGAGATTAAAATATCATTAACATAAACTATAACACTGCAAAATAGCACTACAGATTACAGAATAAAGTGTCAAATATGAAACAAGATTTAAATCTCAAAGAATTCAAACACACTTGGGTTTTTAAAAAGCACCAGAAGAATACTGATCCCTCGCAGATTTAAACCATACTGTGGAAGGCAGTGGAAAGAACTTTACAATAGGATCACTGTAAGGAAAACCTTGGACACTTTCTAGATTAGCAAAAAGCTAATCACTTCATTTCACTTATTAGCTTCCAAGATCAAATGCGAAACAAGAAAGTTACAGGGCGCTGCTACCACTCAATTGGATTCTGCTAACAGGGAGGTCCCAGCTACTTAGTGCAATGGGTGCAGACTGGGAATGTTAAGCCTCTTGAATGCTATATTATAATTATAATTTGCATTGCTCCAGGAGCATGGCAGTTTGTTCCATGGAGGCATATGTATTTATTGAAGCTATTTGGAATTTAAAAAAGAAAATAGCAATGGACTTTCCTTTTAGCAATGAGTGGTAGCATTTGTTTATTAGATTGCAGAATTCCTTCAACATGTCAAAAAGGAGGACATATTGAGGTTTTGCTCATATGCATATTATGTGCACATTCACATTCATAAAACAGTTGATTGCAAATTCTTCAGTTGATTGACAATCCAACTGCACAATGGTATGTGGGCAAAATTCATACACGTAATATGTGCCACTACAGTGCCCACCTATCAATTTTCCTTGTCTGTGCACACATACTTTGTTGTCTAGAGTCCAGGGACATAGCTACAATCAGTTGGGGGAGGGGCACAAATGTCCGTAGGCCTCTGAGGGATTGGGGCCCTCCAGCTGTGTGAGAGCTTGCTCTTTTCTCTCCCCCTTGTGCCTCCCCCTTGGTGAGGGAGCAGGGGCCCATTTTCACTTTTTCTACCAGGGCCCACTGCAACTTCGCTGCACCCCTGCTGGAGTCATATCCCATGACATGTAGGGGTGTGCACAAAACCTGGTTGCCCACTTTGGTTTGAGTCCAGACAGGACTCGAACTAGGCCGGGCATGTTCGGTTTTATGCACCTTGCGTCCACCCCCCCCCTCCCTTTTCAGTTTGTGTTTGGGTGGGTTGCGAGTTTAAAAATATTTTTTAACAGAAATAGAACTCACCGCCTTCTCCAAGGCCACGGGGATTACCCAGACGTTCCCCCTCCCCCTGCCGGCCTCCATGAGCTTCCAAATCACCCAGTAGCCACTACCACGGTGTTGAGGCCCAGAATGGACCGAAGACTACCCAAATCGGGCGATCTGGAAGCTAATGGAGGCCGGCAGGGGAGAGGAAACTTCTGGAGACACACACACAGCCCACAGCCTTCGATAAGCCCCCAGAGCAGCAGCAGTGCGTTCTATAAAACAAAACAAAATTTTAACTTGCGAACCCCTAATGACATTTAGAAGCCTATATAGAGTAGAAGAAAAATTTTGAACTGAGGATTTGACAGCACTTTTGCAGAAGAGTTCTATTCCTTATTGAAGACTCTATGGGGAGTAGAAGTGGAATCTGTGGGAAGCGTAGGAACACAGAAAAATAGGAAGCTGCTTGATACTGATTCAGACCATTGGTCCATCTAGCTCAGTATTGTCTACACAGACTGTCCCTGGCTTATGCAAGTTTACAGGCAGGAGCCTCTCTCCTCCCTATCTGGAAATGCAGGTGATGGAACTTGGAACCTTATGAATGCAAATGCTCTTCTCAGAGCAGCCCCATCCCCTAAGGGCTAAACTGTAGTTTCCCATTCAAATGCAAAAGGAAGGATTCATGCTTGCTACCAAAAATCCAGTTCTCCTCCAAGCATCTTTACAGTGGGAGGAGAAATGGATATGCTTGCTCTAAATTCTGGGTTCTAGTGGAGCCTGGACAATTCACCTTACCTTTCTCCTTGTTATTGGTCATTATTTACACCATCTAACATAATACCACTTTGAATTGTATTCACTTTAACTTGAATTTTGGAACTGCACAAATGTTCCTTTTGAACTGTCCTTAAAAAAAAAAAAAAAAAAAGAACTGACCATTTTGTGTCTGGTACACAGCTTCATGAAAGTAACCCAGGCTACTTACTGTCTTAAATAGGAGGGATTTTGACAACACCTCCTGTGAATGCCTTTCTCTATACCAGACCTGCACAACTTGTGAGGACCAAACTGAATAAGGCCCACAAACCATATACAGGTAAACCTCATTATACGTGGAACCACTACTCATGGTTGTGCGTTTCCACGGGTTTCAAATAGACACCCAACCTCCTTATCTGTGGCTACAAAAGGGTTAAAACCCATGTATCCATAGGAACATAGGAAGCTGCCATATACTGAATCAGACTCTTGGTCTATCTAGCTCAGTATTGTCTTCACAGACTGGCAGCGGCTTCTCCATAGTTCTGAGGAGGCCAAAAATGACCATGGAGGTCATTTCCAGCCACCATTTTGTCCATGGGAGCCATTTTGTGACTTATTTTGGCCAAGAAAAGGGGGGAATCCACAACTTTTTGGAACCATTTGGATTTCGGGGGGGGGGGGATTGGCGGCCATTGCTGGATGCCAGGAGACCCATGGAGCACGGTAGAGCACTTTATTTGGTCTATTTTTTTCTATTTAGGGGTGATCTGGGGGTGTTTTTAAAAGTCTGGGAACCTAACCCCCACATTCCCATAGACTCAATAACTCATTATCCGTGGTTTTGTTACCCACAGTAATCTGTGGGAAATGTGCTGTTTTGGCTGCCTGCCTAGGATTGCTGTCAACCACACGTCAGTTGCTGTCAATCATCAACAATACATGGCCAATGAGTTAATTTTGTTTGGGAGGAAGTGGTCTTGCACAATCATTCTGAAGCCATTTTACTCAGAAGTGAGCCAGAAGTGTGTTTAGGATTGCAGGTTTATATGCTATTGGAGCCAAATGTTAATAAAGATCCAGCTCTGCTCTATGAGATAGTCCTGGGGCTATTTTATCATACTGTATTTAGTTGAGATAGGAATTTATGTGTGTGCAAGAGAGAGACAGAGAGACACAGAGAGAGAGAATGGAGCATTTTATTTCATAAATTTAACATTAATTACCTAAATCTCTTTTAGGATGTGCAACAAAAACATCTGACATTTGTGTCACAAAGATTATGATATCATATTGCCAAGTCATTGCATCGGCTGCTCTGGCAGATAGGATTCAAATCCAAATCCACACTAAAGACACTACAGCTGTCACCCCTGCCCAGCAAAGCCCTCTTAGGTTCAGAAAGTTAGCCATCCTCCTTCCTGCCTGTATCAAATCGGCTGCTGATCCCTAAGAATCGCTAATCCGGACTTCCTTGCATACAGTTGACAGGAAGAATAAAGCCATTGTGTCTTCATATTAATTCAGACTAATATGTTTATGAAAGAAAATTAGGGACAAGTGATTAACTCTTTCACATTTGGCAGTCTGATATTCCACACACCCCCAAATGAACTCAATATCCTGTTCAAAATTTGCTGCATGCTTTGGGCAGCTCCCAACACAGCATTAAAACACACAATAAAAACATATAACACACTAAATCGTAACAGTCAAAAGGGGAGAAAAGGAAATGCAAAATACAATACAAAGCAGTTTAAAAACTCATTTTAAATTAGTTAAAAATCAAATCAAATCTGAGAAATCAGAACTTAAAAGTCCTGAGTAAACAAAAAGGTCTTTACCTGGCATCTAAAAGAACAAAGTGATGAAGCCAGGAGAACGTGGGAGGAGAGCTGGTCTGGTGGTAGCAAGCATGACTTGTCCCATTAGCTAAGCAGGGTCCACCCTGGTTAAATTTCAATGAGAGACCACATGTGAGCACTGCAAGATATTCCCTTCAGGTGATGGAGCGGCTCTGAGAAGAGCAGAAGGTTTCAAGTTCCCTCCCTGGGTTCTCCAACATAAGGCAGAGAGAGATTCCTGCCTACAACCTTGGAGAAGCCGCTGCCAGTCTGTGAAGACAATACTGAGCTAGATAGACCAATGATCTGACTCAATATATAGCAGCTTCCTATGTTCCTATCCTCACTGGGGAGGCTATTCCATAAATGGGGTGCAACCACTGAAACGCCCCTCTCCCTAGTAGCCACCCCCTCACCTTGATTGCAAGGAGCACCAAAAAGATGGCTCCGATGAGCTTAAGGTCTGGGTTGGGACATATGGGGCAAGGCGCTCTCTCAGGTAACCCAGTCCCAAGCCAATAAGGGTTTTAAAGGTTAAAACCAGCACTTTGAATGGGCCTGGAAACAGACTGGGAAAGAACCAGTGCAGCTGACGGAGCACTGGTGTAATATGCTCAAAACATCCAGTCCCCGTTAATAATCTTGAAGCCCTCTTTTGTACCAGCTGCAGTTTCTAGACCATTTTCAAAGGCAGCCCCACGTACAACACATTGCAGTAATCTAAGCAAGAGGTTACCAGAGTGTGAGTAACTGTGGCCAAGCTACAGTGAGGGAAATAAGTATTTGATCCCCTGCTGATTTTGTCCGTTTGCCCTCTGACACAGAAATGACCAGGCTATAATTGGAATGGTAGGTTTATTGTAGCTGTGAGAGACAGAATAACAACAAACAAACCCTCAAAAGCCCAGTGCCCAAAAGTCAGCGATGGATTTGCATTGTAGTGAGGGAAATAAGTATTCGATCCCCTATCAACCAGCAAGATTTCAGGCTCCCAGGTGTCTTTTCACTATATGCAGGTAACGAGCTGAGATGAGGAACACCCTCTGTAAGGGAGTGCTCCTAATCCCAGCTTGTTACAGTACCTGTATAAAAGACACCTATCCATAGAAGCAAGCAATCACTCAGCTTCCAAACTCACCACCATGCCCAAGACCAAAGAGCTGTCAAAGGATGTCAGGGACAAGGTTGTAGACCTGCACAAGGCTGGACTGGGCTACAAGACTATCGCCAAGCAGCTTGGTGAGAAGGTGACTACAGTTGGCACGATAACTCGCAAATGGAAGAAACACAAAATAACTGTCAATCTCCCTTGGTCTGGGGCTCCCAGGGGCGTAACTATAGGGGGGCAGGGGGGGCATGTGCCCCAGGCGCCACCCTGGTGGGTCACATGGGGGGGCACCAAAAAGTGGCTCAAAAAGTGGCAAAAAGTGGATTAAAAAGGATGGCATGAATAAGGAGTCTTTAGCACTATCACCCTAGTCCCTCGAATTACTCTGGAGTCCTTGGTTTTCGGTTTGTTAAAATACAGTCACTCACAAGGGAAAGTCAGGAACAGAACCAGGGCGTGAGGGAAGGGCATCATAATCATAATCATCATCATTGCTTCATAATTCTGATGTTTGAGATACAAGCCAACTCCACAGGGTTGTTGTGAGGAAAAACCTAATGTAGTATGTATCATCATTGCATCATAATTCTGATGTTTGAGATACAGGCCAACTTCACAGGGTTGTTGTGAGGAAAAAACACATGTGTGTCAGTCAGATGTATGTTGGGGGGCGGCGGGGGGGCACGATGGGGGGGCGCAATTTCAGTGCTTGCCCCGGGCGCCGTTTTCCCTAGTTATGCCTCTGGGGGCTCCATGCAAGATCTCAGCTCGTGGAGTTGCAATGATCATGAGAATGGTGACAAAGCAGCCCAGAACTACACGGGGGGAACTTGTCAATGATCTCAGGGCAGCTGGAACCATAGTCACCAAGAAAACAATTGGTAACACACTATGCCATGAAGGACTGAAATCTTGCAGTGCCTGCAAGGTCCCCCTGCTCAAGGCAGCACATGTACAGGCCCGTCTGCAGTTTGCCAATGCACATCTGAATGATCCAGAGGAGAACTGGGAGAAAGTGTTGTGGTCAGATGAGACCAAAATCGAGCTCTTTGGCATCAACTCAACTCGCCGTGTGTGGAGGAGGAGGAATGCTGCCTATGAGCCCAAGAACACCATCTCCACCGTCAAACATGGAGGTGGACACATTATGCTTTGGGGGTGTTTTTCTGCTAAGGGGACAGGACACCTTCACCGCATCAAAGGGACGATGGACGGGACCATGTACCGTCAGATCTTGGGTGAGCACCTCCTTCCCTCAGCCAGGGCATTGAGAATGGGTCGTGGATGGGTATTCCAGCATGACAATGACCCAAAACACACAGCCAAGGCAACAAAGGAGTGGCTCAAGAAGAAGCACATGAAGGTCCTGGAGTGGCCCAGCCAGTCTCCAGACCCTAATCCCATAGAAAATCTGTGGAGGGAGCTGAAGGTTCGGGTTGCCAAACATCAGCCTCGAAACCTTTCTGACTTGGAGAGGATCTGCAAAGAGGAGTGGGACAACATCCCTCCTGGGTTGTGTGCAAACCTGGTGGCCAACTACAAGAAACGTCTGACCTCTGTGATTGCCAACAAGGGTTTTGCCACCAAGTACTAAGACATCTTTTGTGAAGGGATCGAATACTTATTTCCCTCACTACAATGCAAATCCATCGCTGACTTTTGGGCACTGGGCTTTTGAGGGTTTGTTTGTTGTTATTCTGTCTCTCACAGCTACAATAAACCTACCATTCCAATTATAGCCTGGTCATTTCTGTGTCAGAGGGCAAACGGACAAAATCAGCAGGGGATCAAATACTTATTTCCCTCACTGTATCTCTGTCCAGGTAAGGTCGCAGTTGGCGTATCAGCTGAAGCTGATAAAAGGTTCTCCAAGCCACAGAAGCCACTTGAGCCTCTAGTGACAGTGCTGGATCAATTAGCACCCCTCTCCTCCACTCTGCGAACCTGATCCTGATCTTCTAGTTTGTTTCAGTATCCCATTTTTTTTAAATTGTCTCTGCAATTGAATCAACATCATGGGAAGCAACATCGTGAGCTGCCAAATCAACTAGATGAGTGATCATGTCTCCCGCCAAGAGGGGTTTGGTGTTTCGGTGTGTGTGTTTATGATCGGCTGTGGGCATCATTTTTTAACACGTACGTTCTTGAGGGCACCGACCACACCACCAGGACAGACTAAAGAGGATTTGGGGACCCCCAGGGGTGTGGAGGCCCTGGACTTTGGCCCCAAAGTCCAGGGGTAAGAATGCCTCTGGTAGCATGGTCCCAGAGCAGGGGGTGTATGCTCAGGGTGAATTCTCTCTCCTCCAGGAAATCACATTCCAGTTAGGGATTGAAAGCAGTAGGGGAGAGCATGTGCAAAAGTTGAAAGGATAGAAGTGTGTGGCCGGCAATGCACGCTGTAAAGCTCTGCCTCTTAATGTGGGGTGCCACAAGCCTCCACCTCTCTCAACAGTGCTTGCCTGCACGCCCCATGGGGTGTGCCCCTAAGGTCCCTTAGCTGGCTGTCCACACCAACCCAGACAGCAGCATTCCCAAGCCACTCCGGCCTCTCAAAGTGCACAGGAACAGTTCTTTGCTCCCCCTGCAGGAGCCCCCACAGGCCCAGATGGTCCCTGCCCTACCGCAAAGGACTTTCAAGGTTCCATAGAGTGGGCGTTTGCCATCCACACCAGAGGCACCCTTAAGAGCTCCCGCTGTGGGTCTTCATGCAGGGCCATCAAGAGTCAGCCCCACTGGTGTATCTGGGCAGCAAGCCAGCACCCCCGTGCATGCAGATCACATGGCCCCTGCACCGGCCCCTCAACAGCAGATTCACAAGGGTCCCGGGCAACTGGGAGAAGGGCCCGCTGGTTCAGCCCCACAGTGGCCACCATGCATGTCCCCCAGCAAGACAAGGTTCTTCCGCCGCATGCCACTCCAGATCAGGAGCCTGGTTGCACCTTGCTGGATGTCGAGGAGAATCTACTGCCAAAGGTGATTGTGGCCTCCTGTATCCTGAACAACTTAAGCGAGTCTAAGGGAGAAATCCTGCTGGAGGAGCACATGGACCTGCCCACACATCCAGAGTGTGAGAGCGATGATATGGTAGAGCACCTGGTGGAGACAAGGGATGCTGTGCAATCCTAAGGATTGTTGGCAGCAACAGGGAGGCGCGGGAAGTGAGAGCAGCCTTTGCAATATACCCCTGGAAGCATCTCCCTCTGGCCCACTGCCAAGGTGGTATGGTATGTGCTGATGGAAGGGCATGCCACTCATAAATCAGGTGATAGTAGCATGGGGTCATCGCCTGCATCTGTGTCATCAGGGGATCAGAAATTGGAAACACCTGTTCCCGTAGCACAAACCAGTGTATTGCAGTTAAATAAAGTTAAATAAGTCTTAAATAAACCCATGTGTTTCTTTCCAAATGCAAATGCAGAGTCTTGCCACTGGCCACCCCCCAAGGCCTGGCCAGTGGCAAGGAAGTTGATGTGTGGTTTGGGTGGTTGGATGCAGCACGGGAGGACAGAGGAAACCCCACCCCACCCCACCCCACCCCTGCACTTGCTGTGTAGTGAATAGATGCTGCTGGGATACATGGTGCACAGAGAGATTTTAATGAACCAGGAGGTGTGTTGATCCATAGTCCCTAGGTTCAGAAACTGGAAGGTGAGGAGGGAGGGTAAGTAGAATAATTTGGCAACCATGGAGAAGAGAATGGCAAGCAGGCTTCCCCGGGCTCCCCACCCCAACGCTGCCCACTTCTGGTCAAATGCCTAGGGGTTTAAAGAATAAAGTGCCCCCACCTCAAGAAGTGCCCCCCAACCTCCCCCCGCCCATGTCGATGTGCCCATCTGCAGTCCTGATTATCAAAGAATTCATGCATGACTCAATGCTCCACTGCAGATTTATTGCAAAGACATAGCTGGGAGTACAGTGAGGAAGGGTTTATGCTGTCATCGGTCTAACGAAGCTGTCTGGCAAAACTGGGATGAGCCAAGCACAATTGACATGCCACCTTGGTGATTGTCACCAATGGAAGCTACCTGGAAAACATGCGGATGCCTTGCCCTCAATCTGGTGATTCGAGCGTCATATGGAGCCAGCGTGGTGTAGTGGTTAGAGTGCTGGACTAGGACCAGGGAGACACGAGTTCAAATCCCAATTCAGCCATGATACTAGCTGGGTGACTAACCTACTTCACAGGGTTGTGGGGAAAGAGAAACTTAAGTATGTAGTACACCGCTCTGAGCTCTTTGGAGGAAGAGTGGAATATAAGTGTATGGCGTGGCTGTGGGGCTTGTGTGCTCTGAGGAAGGTGAGAGCTATGCCAGAGGTCTAACCATAATGGACAGGTCTCACCAGAGGAGCCAGACAAAGAGTGCCTCTCCCATCAACAATATGGTGAGACGTACAGTAACAATATGGTGAGATATAACA
The DNA here is from genome assembly GCF_027244095.1 of Hemicordylus capensis. Lineage (NCBI taxonomy): Eukaryota > Metazoa > Chordata > Lepidosauria > Squamata > Cordylidae > Hemicordylus > Hemicordylus capensis. The sequence goes on along the minus strand of NC_069657.1, from coordinate 27,160,341 downwards.
ATATGGTGAGACGTAACAATATGGTGAGACGCTGGATCGTAAGACCAGGAAAATCATGACCATCAATCATGCTCTGCACCCCCACAGTGATGTCGATAGGTTATACCTCCCTCGCAGCTCAGGTGGGAGAGGAATGCTGCAAGTTCATCAAACAGTAGAGGAGGAGAAAAGAGGCCTTGAAGAATATATCAAGGACAATGAATAAGATGCACTTCAGATGGTCAATAACACAAAACTATTCAACACCAATGAAACAAAGCAGGCCTACAAGAAAGAACAAGTCAAGAATGGAGCAGAAAAATGGAAAAATAAGCCCCTGCATGGTCAGTATTTGCACAATATAAGTGGAAAATCAGACATCACCAAGACCTGGCAATGGCTTAAGAATGGCAACTTGAAGAAAGAAACTGAGGTTTTAATACTGGCTGCACAAGGACAGGCACTAATAACAAATGCAATAAGAGCCAAAGTCGAAAAATCCACCACAAACAGCAAGTGCCGCCTTTGTAAAGAAGCAGATGAAACCGTGGACCACCTCATCAGCTGTTGTAAAAAGACTGAACAGACTGACTACAAACAAAGGCATGACAGGGTAGCAGGGTTGATACACTGGAACATCTGCAAAAAATACAAGCTACCTGTAGCCAAAAATTGGTGGGACCATAAAATTGAAAAAGTTGAAGAAAATGAAAATGTAAAAATATTATGGGACTTCCGACTACAAACAGACAAGCATCTGCCACACAATACACCAGATATAACTGTAGTCGAGAAGAAAGAAAAACAAGTTAAAATAATCGACATAGGAATACCAGGGGATAGCAGAATAGAAGAAAAAGAAATAGAAAAAAATCACCAAATACAAAGATCTACAAATAGAAATTGAAAGGCTGTGGCAGAAAAAGACCAGAATAATCCCAGTGGTAATTGGCAGCGCCCTGGGTGCAGTTCCAAAAGACCTTGAAGAGTACCTCAACACCATAGGGGTCACAGAAATCACCATCAGCCAATTACAAAAAGCAACTTTACTGGGAACAGCCTATATTCTGCAACAATATCTATAACAATTGGCAATAACATTCAGCCATCCCAGGTCCTTGGGAAGGACTCGATGTCTGGATAAAACAAACCAGTCAATAACACCTGTCTGACTGTGTAAACAAGAAATAATCATAATATAGCTGCCTGGGATATGGCCTTGGAGGAGGGAGAGGGCACCCAGCCCTGAAACTGGAGTTTGTCGATCTGCGGTTGGACAAACATCTGTGATGCAATTCATGGTTTGAAAGATTAACTGTGGGTTCAGCAACTTCCAGTTTTGTGTTACTTGCAAATGCAGTCTTTATGCAAAAATCTGTTATGCAAAAAGTGCTGCCGTCTGTTAGGTGGTCAGAAGACACTTGGAGACCCCTATAAATATATCTTAGAAGGATATGCATGTGGTCCAGAAATACTGCAAATGCATCTTGGGGTTTGAATAAAAGGCTTCCCACCAAAATAGCTCTTGGGATGATGAAAGTTATCCATGAACAGGCCACTTCTTTGCCTCCACCACTTCCATTGGATTGGGGGAATCTATCTCCCAAACTCTGTTTGCCATTCCTAATATGGAACTGTAATGCCTTGTGTCATAGACATATGAAGGTGAAGAGAACAATGACTACAAAACATATAACCATATTTCCCCAAATAGAAGACAACTCTGAATTTAAGACAACCCCCTTAAAATATCTGTATTTACCTTAAAGGAAGAGGAGTCAGAATTTAAGATGACACCCCCCAGACACACCATTTATAACTTCAAAGAACTTGGGAGAAAACTTAGCCTTGGATTCAGGTAAATATGGTAACCATTCTAAATAGCATTTAAATTTGCATTGCCTTGTGAATTCTTTTATCTTGTAAAAGCTGCATGGATATAACCACCTTACTTGAGAGTGATGTCTTGACCAAGAGACCAGTTTTCAGCCCTGGACCATAGACAGCTGAGAATGGCTGGTCCTGACCCAGCCGAACTTAGTTCTGTCCAGCCATGACATGCTGACTTAATGGAAGCCCAAGTTGATCTTCCAGCAATTCCTTCCGATTTTACGGACACCTGCTCCAATCTAGCAATTTCTTCAAGATCTATTGTTTTTCATACATACTCACAGAGATCCCCTGCATCTTCACCAACATTCACCCGGATGGAAAAGGTAGCATGCAGAAGACAAAGGTTAGTCAGTGTAGATCTGGTCCCTCCATTCAAGTAGTCAACAACATCTAGGAATCCCTAAAAGCACTGGCCATCAGCATACATGTCCTTTTCCCACTCCTGGTATGCCCAGCTGCTTTCCCCTAATTCTATGGGTGAGCAATTAATCTAAACCAGTACATGCTACAAATACTAGCTTAAACTAATATCTGCAGGTGAACCACCTCTCCACACAATTAAGGAAATGGGTCCCATGCACCAGGGTGAAGAGAGGTCATGTGTGATCATGGCACACACATGTCTTTAGCACATGTGTTCAGGCCGGCCAAGTATCATCCAGTCCAATGTGTGAATTAACTCTGCATGCAAATACTGTATACAGGTTGTACTTGCAGTGAATGTACATGTGAATAAGGCTATGCTCGTATCATTTATCTAGATAAAAGCCAATTTCCAAAATTATCTCACAGACTAATGTAAGAAATACAACACAGGATGGGACTATTTGGAAGAAAGAAGGTTTAATTCTCAATGAGTGAGGTTCCCAGGTTTCATTCCTATCCCATTGATATTTCCTACAGCATATTTTTATTTTCTCCAGTATTTATGAATCATTGTCATTCACTCCTATCTGGAACAGTAAAGCCCTGCAAATGAAGAATCCATTGGGTTGAGGGATAAGATAGCTTCTTTCTTTGACACTGAATGCTGCTTTCTGCCAGAGGTGGATGCAGTGAGTGGGATCCTAACTTTTGGCTAAGCACCACACCACTGGAAGCTCCTTCCAGGAACAGGAGATGAGTTGTGGTCACACAAGGACCTCTTCTGCTCATTCAGGGACCCCTTTTGTGAATGCCGCTCTCCTTTCATTCCCAGAATATGCTTCTGACGATGAATCAACATTCAATTGAAACTTAAGATCCAACCCAATATGTACATTAGATTGTGAGACCTTTTGGGAAAGGGAACCATCTTATTTAGTTATTAATCATTTTTCAGTGTAAGCCGGTTTAAGAATTTTTGTTGAAAAGTGGTATATAAATATGCATAGTTGAATTTGCCCCCACCATTTTGCTGTATGCAATCCCTACACGCACAGACCATCTGTCCATTCACCCACCCATCCATCTATCCTAATGATGAGAATTTTGGTAGTGCATTATACTGTACATCCTATACTGCCCAAATATACATACAGTATTCCTTTGCAGTTAGTACTAACACACTGAATAAGTGGTGGTGGCATTATTTTTTTTCCTTTTCTGAAAAAAAAATCTTCCCCTTTTTGTAGGCATACATAGCCAGGAATTCTGCTTATTTAAAAAAAATTTTACATTGTATTCTAGATATTGGCAATTTGCTCAAGCAACTGAGAAAGAAATAGTGAGACTGTGCTAATGCGTTTAATATTAACCTTTAAGCTTGGTCTGAAATGAAATGAAAACATAACATTTGTATGTAAATCCAGCTACATTTCAAGTTGTCCCTTTCATTTCAGCCTAGTTCTCTTCTTATGCTGGGCAAAGAATGGCAGGTTATTAAGAATAATATCTGGTGTGTGTGTGTGTGTATGTTTCTGTACTCGTACGTTGGGCTAGAGAAGAAAGGGAAGATCTTTTCCCTTGTAAAAGTCCTATGGAATTTAACAGGATTTCTAGCTTTAGTATTTTATGTCATTCTGCAGAATACTGTATCTCTGCTTTGAATTTCTAGACCACAGCATGAACAAAACACTAGAAAAGTGTTTCAGTGATGTTCTCTTAAGTTTTATAAGGTTTTAGGGGGAAAATCTGTACAATACTGCATAATATACTGTATATACCTTATCCTTAACTAGGGCTATAGAATAAATCCTAAAAAGTCTATGATAGGCACAGGTAATAAGTAATTAGGAATCAGTGGCTGATATGATGAGGGAAATTGCTCAAAGTAGTCCCGTTGAAATTAAAATAACTAATTAGGATTGTCTAACTTGTCCTTTTGATTTCAGTGGGATTACTCATCATGTCAGCCACTATCAACCATTCAGAATAGAGAGTGGATTTCAAGGACCAGCTAAACCAAGTTTTTAGAAATCGGTCTTTGTAAGATACTGGCCACATTCACACCCCTGCTTGCCTCTCCAGATGCAGGTGAAAAGGAGAGCAGGGAGTCTGCAGTCAGTGAGGCTGCAGAGAGGAGGGGGAACTGGCTGTTCAGGCTTCCTTCTTGCATGAAGGGCAGCCCGCACAGCCAGTCACAGCCGGACCCACAGCCTGCATGTCGTCCAAATTCGGAACTGCAGGCTGCATTCCCTGTGACTGGAGTTGAGGGAGGACATTCCTCCCTTAACCCTTGTCACAGGGAACACAGCCTGCAGTTCCAAATTGGGACGACATGCAGGCTGTGGGTCCGGCTGTGACTGGCTGTGCGGGCTGCCCTTCATGCAAGAAGGAAGCCTGAACAGCCAGTTCCCCCTTAATCTCAGGTTGAGGCGATGAAGTTCACTGCAAACCAAGGGTTCAGACTGGAGTTTCAAGATGGAAACTTTGAGTAGGTCACCTCGCAGAACCGGAGTTGCACGCATTTGGATGTGCAGGTTTGGCAACCTATGGCCCCTTTAACTCCGGTTCTGCGTTACATGTGAATGAGGCCCCTGTGTTATGCAATGAAAGGTGTGATTGACCGGGAATATAAGAAGAGTCCTGCTGGGTCAGATCAATAGACCATTCAGTCCATCAGTGAGCATCCAGATTCCTTCAGGAAATCCTCAAAGAGCTTGGTATTTTGACTTTTGTGCATCATGTCAGACAAGAAGAAGAAGAAGAAGAAGAAGAAGAAGAAGAAGAAGAAGAAGAAGAAGAAGAAGAAGAAGAAGAAGAAGAAGAAGCAGCAGCAGCGGCGCTCTTTGGAATGTGCTCCCTAGTGAAATAAGAGCTTCCCCATCTTTAACAAGTCTTTAAAGACACATCTGTTTACCCAGGCTTTTAACATTGTTTTAATTGTTTTAATGTTGTTTTTAGAATATCATTTTTAAATTGTTTTTTTTTAAATTGCTGTGTTTTAAATTTCTTGTTTTTGTTTTTAACTAATGTTTTACCTTTGTTTTTATCTGCTTGTAAACCACCCAGAGACATAGGTTTTGGGCAGTATCAAATATTTTAAATAAAATAAATAAAATAAAATAAATAATAATAATAATAATAATAATAATAATAAAAACAGAAACAATAACAAAATACAAAGATCTACAAATTGAAATTGAAAGGCTGTGGCAGAAGACCAAAATAATCCCAGTAGTAATTGGCACCCTAGGTGCAATTCCAAAACATCTTGAAGAGCACCTCAACACCATAGAGGCCACAGAAATCACCATCAGCCAACTACAGAAAACAACTTTACTGGGAACAGCTTACATTTTGCGGCGATACCTATAAGAACAACAATATTGATAACAAAATTCTGACATTCTAGGTCCTTGGGAAGGACTCAATGTCTGGATAAAACAAACCAGTCAATAGCACCTGTTTGAGTGTGCAAACAAGAAATAATAATAATAATAATAATAATAATAATAATAATAATAATAATAAATATATGCTTTTCAACAAAAGCATTCTCAAAGCAGTTTATTTCAAAAGAGAATAATAAAAAGAACATGGATCCCATTCCCCAGAGGGCTCACAATCTAAGAATACATAAGGTAGACACCAGCAACAGTCATGGAAGGAACATTTTGCTGGGGAACAGGACTGGTTGGTCTCCCACTGAAAGTCTCTTTGCCCAGTTAGCAGGGGTTGTAGGGCAAGTTAATGGGATAAATGAGGCAGAGAGTCTGTGGCTGAGGTAAAATTTCAGCCAAGTGCTGCCAGACTCACAGATTACACTCTGTGCTATATCAGCTCTCAGGAGTTTGTGCCAAACACCCCTCAAGCTCATTGAGGAAGTTTGTTTGTTTATTGTTCAATTTCTATAGCACATTTCAATAAAATAACCCCCAAGCAGTTTACAATATAATTAAAACAATGCACAATTAAAATACAAAACGTACAGATAATAAATATAAATATAGTATCTCTCTATTTAGAAATTTAAAAACCTGTATAAAACAGTAACACAAAAAACCATAAAGCAGCAGCAGTAAAACTGTACTCTCATATAAAAGCCTGGGTGAAGAGCCACATTTTAACTTGTTTTCTAAAAGCTGTAATAGAGGCCCAGGAGCGGATGCCAGCCAGGAGAGTAAATGTTACTTCCTTTTACCTGTGAGAAAATGTGTGTGAGAGTACATGGGAAGGACAATGAGAGACAATATGTGTGGTTGTCTTCCTTCTATCTTCACCCATCTTTTCCTGGCTCGCACTGAAAGAACATTATTCATTCCTTCTGACATTTGAATGCGGACATTCCCAAAGCTATAACAACTAAAACATTTTTAAGTAATAATAAACTGAGGTGTATAGTGACCTCTTGGTATGAATGAGCAGAAGAGGAATATGAGTGTTGAGAGGAAAGGCTCCTGTTTACAAACATTTCCCTTTCCCTTTAATAATTAACTATTTATGGAAGGCAATAGCCACGGATACATGATTGGCAAATTGACTGATGTTTAAATAATGTGTCTGAAGTTTGACTGAGCACAGAAGTTCAGCTTTAAATAAACAAATAGTACCATAATGAACCAGTCATGAAATATAAACTAACCACGGTCATGCTATCCTGGGCTCCTGGGTTGAGATTGTGAAGGCTCATCTGAGTTTCCTATTCATTGTTTATCCCCATTGTGGAGAGGTTCATGCCAGGAGAAGTCATCCCCTCAGTTACCCTCACAAGCATTTCTTTCATGTGCTTCCTTCAAACTGACCTCCATACCCAGGAAGGCAGCAGGAAAGGGCCACCAGGGAACAAATTTGAAACCACGGCTGCATCAGCAGGTAAGATGAATTCTTTCGACAGTGGTTACCCCTTCTGATTTTTGACATTCTCATGATGGAACATCTCTGAGCACCTCTCCGATTTGCTGGCTGGCTAGAACAGACAGGAAAACCATTCAGCAAGTAGGTACATTTAATTAATATTACTACTACTACTACTACTACTACTACTACTACTTATATACCACTCTCCCAAGTTCTCAAAGTGGTTGACACAGAGAAACAAATAATAAAGAAATATGTTGGTGGCCTGTCAAAATGGTTCACAACCTAAAGAGAAGCATAAAGGAGGCACCAGCTACTGAAGGGATGCTGTGCTGAGGCTGGATAGGGGCAGTTGCTCTCCCCCTGCTAAATATAAGAGAATCGCCACTTCAGCACTCCAGTTTATGTCTCTGTATAGTAGGTACATGGGACAGAATGGACCTAATTGTCACTGTCATTTGTAGGCCATTTCACATGGTCAGTGTTGAATGCATGATAGGGTACAGGCCCATGCACACATGTGCCACATGTAATGTCGCAGATGGATCAGACAGCTAGATTGAGCATTAGCCCAATATCTGCAACCCTTCTAGCTCTTTTAAGAGTGAGGGAATTGTGGCAATTACACCCACATGGATACATCTGGCATCCTTTGCATCTTGAGGGGTATGCATGCCAGCCCAGCTTCTGCCAATTCTATAGCATTATAACACTGGAGAGCATGTGAACCAGCAGTGTGATGCATGTACTCTATTGTTCTTATTCAATGGCAAGTCTGCAGAGTGAAAGGTATCCAGTTCTACAACTGGAACTACAAAATCTCCACACAGTTGAAAGAAAACATGGGATACCAGTCAGTGCCATAAATCCAGAGGGAGTCATTCTGATAAGGACTGAAAATCTGATCTTAGAACTTATCAGAAACTGGGGAGATTTCCCATACACTTTCCCTCCAAAATGTGACCTTCCATTTCACTGGGAGAAAAATCAAGTGTTTTAACCTGCTGTGATATATTATTATTCAATATTACAATTATGCTCAGCCATTACTGGAGCTTTAGCTAACGACTAGACAGTTTTCCTCCTCAAGCCCCATTAATTACTCTTAATTCAAAGCAAAATCCTGGCAAGATGGTAGGTCTGAAGGATTACTGCTTCTTGCATCTTGATCTGTTCTAATGTTTTGTAGATTTTCCAGTTGCACTGTTGTTATGGCAGCAATCATTGTTGAAACTCTCTCTAAAATGTGCAAATCCCTATTTCTGGAATGTTTACTACAGAATTAAGATATTTTCCATATTTTTCAATGTTGCTTATTAGAGGAATAGTGGTGTCTTTTATTATATACCCACAAAATGGCAGAAATGTTTGAAATCTGCAGAATGGCCTAGCTTGCCACTACGAGCCCAGAATTTTCAAACATGCAAAAATGGAAGAAGGAGATTACTGGTGTACTGGTTGCTGGTGTCACAATGGACCACAACTCTGCATTGAGAAAGACATTTCCATAATGTTGGTCCCAGGGCTTGGGGCATTTGGATGGAGGGTTCTCCCAGCTGAAAGGTTTCTAGTTCCCCAGACAGCCAGTAACTTTCCTGACTCTCACTGCTTCCTAATAGTATCTCTCCTACCCATGCTGCTGAAGTGACTGAGGGGGAATAGGTCAGACTTGGCAGACAGATGTTTTCACATAAAGCCATCTAGACCTTTATCATAGAAGATGCAATTCAGAATTACTCTAGTCTTCTTAAAAAGAAAGAAAGCAAAAACTGTAGCATTTATATAGCACCTTTAATGCACAAAGTGTGAAGTGTTCCTTCTAACATCTGTACAGTGTTCCTTCTAACAACTCTGTCTAGGTCATTCTAATTCCCATTTTAAAGAGAGGAAACTGAGGCTGTGAAGTAACTGCCACCATACATTACAATCATAGCAGATCTGGCATAGTTTAAAAGCCATTTAAAGAAAGAAGCCAGAGATAATTGAGAATATGATAGCAATTGCCGGTAGCATGGATCTGAAGGCATCGGGACTCACATTTCAAAACTCACCCACCCTCCCCCTTCCCCCGCTTCCAGCAGATGGCAAAGCTTTGGATGAGCCCCAAGTGATGTCTCCTCAGTAGCGTCTGACTTGTGACCTACAGGACAATGGCATCACAAACTATCCAGAGACTTGATTGAGAAGCCACTCCAACATTTCCATAAGTCATTCTGCCATTGCAGATCTGTCACAATTTTGTCATAAAGTTTGTAAAATTCTACTGACATTGTGTCATCTCAATAAACGCAATGGGGGAAAAATGAGTTGGGGCAGGTGTGAGCACAGATTTGAAGCTTAATGCGTGGGCTGTTGCATGTCTTCTGCCATAATCCAGGCTCTTGTACTTGATGTTTTTTCTGGAGCCGTAGTGAACTCTTTCGTCCTTTAAAACAATCATTCTCACTTGATTAATTTAAGAAGCCAAAAAAGTTAAAATAACTTGGCTTCACTTCGCAAAAGTTTTCCCTCCCTCCCCCACCCACCACTCTGTACAAGTTAGCTTTAATAAGGAAAGCAACCTAACACCAATATCATCTCTTGTAGTGATTATATCTGATGCTTATTTCTATTCCTTGCTCTAAAAAAAATGAGAACTTGAGAAAGAAAAGTGCAACAAGAAATTAACGTTGATAGAACAGATTTGATCTGGATGGGTAGCATTGCAGACTTCTTTGGGGTCTCAGAAGAACAGACCCACTGCAACATGTGGAAAAGCTCATATCAACTTTTGTAGTCTTCACCCCTAACTAAACAAGATACATCATCTCCTAGAAAACTGTAAGGGATGATTCACACATGCATGTGTGCACCACCTGATAAGTTGACATTTGATGTATCATCGCTTGCAGTTGAGCATGTGAACTGCCTCCATCAAAAAAGCATTGTGTTTGAGGTGATACATTGATAGCTACATCTGTTGTGTTTGCTCTGTGACAGCAGATATTTCCAACATCGCAGCCATCAAATGATGAGCATACTAATGTAAACTCACCTTAAATGGCTGTCAATTGACTTGGAAGATATTCTGTTCCATACTATAATCAAAATATCCATACACACAAGGGAATTTGAAGATCAGCAGTCTGATGTTACCTTGCTTGACATGAATAGCTCTGGTTTTGCTTCTTAGCTTTTTAATGCTTGTTTTGATTAGATGGGGAACCTGGCTCACCAGTGCCCATGGAGCCAGAACTACAAGACACTATTTATGACACCATATAGATGGTCAAGCTGACTTCAACAAGATGTTGATGTTGATCCCAGTATTGTTCAGCATCTTTGAGCCTAATGGCTCCCAAGCTACTAATACTGTCTATTTCATAGTCTTCTGAAAGATGTAAGATCCAGCTCAGAAATTACTAAAGTAAAAACCATACGACTAAATGTACTACTAAAATCAACAGATTTTATGCAGTTCATGGCAGTGAAACAGGATATGGATAGATATCCAGAAGAGGACATCCCTTTCATTTCCACAGACAGCAACAGATAGGTGAGTTTACTAAAAAAGATAGCATGTGAGCTTGTAGTAGAAAACTGGATATTTTATTAGTAAGCATTATTTGTGAATTTTTCTATTTCTGATGGGTTTGCTGCTTACCTGTCAGAAATTTCGCATCCCAACTGGAATTGGTGAAAAAATAAGTCTATCATACTACTTTGAAACTAAATGCATATTTTGTCCAGCTGGTCATTCTTAAAATTTCCTATAAATATATTGATATGTACAACACTTCTAGTCTCCTTCATTTCAGGCCTTTTTGAGAAAACACTGGCACTTTCTTATTATTTACCTCATCTCAGGAGGGAGCTGCTGTTCTTCTTCATCATCATCATCGTCATCATCTCGCTTTCAAGAAAATGTTCTCAAAGCAGTTTGCACAGAAAAAAATAAAAAGATGGCAGCTCCATGCCTCCAAAGGACTCACAATCTAAAAGAAACACAAGATAGACATCAACAGCAGCCACTGGGAGGATGCTGTGGTAGAGCTGAATAGGGACAGCTGCTCTTCCACTGCTAAATTTAAAAGGTGCCTCTTAAGCCCAGCTAACAGGAATTAGTAATACATTGACCATAACTGGTATTGGCTTAATTCTATATAACCGTCACCTACTACTTGGGTCTAATACCATTGCAAAGGCAGTCCGCCTATATTTTCAATACTAGGATTTATTCTATAGCAACATCTAAGAGATGACACTGGAGTGAAATATTAGAAAAACATATTTTTGCATGGACTTACAGGGGCATATATTTAGTCTGAAAGTACATATTGTCTGTCTGCATCTTTTCTTTTTGCAAAGCAAAACAAGGTTTTAGCACAGTGCAAAAGCAGCTTGATGAAAAGGTGGTGTGTTTTTTAAACTGAACTCCCACCCCCTTGAAAATACCCCCAGATACATTTTTCCTAAATAGCTCTCAGGTTAACTGAATCTGAATCTCCAGTTCAGTTTCTTCCAGTATGCATTATGTTTTATCTCTAATCTTCCACAGGCAGAATTGCATCCTAATGTCCCAACTTATTTGTACAGTCTGTCTCATAGACCCAATGAAGCCCAAGTGTAAAGACAAATTCTTGGATTCTGTGCGGGGGGAACGGACACAAAATAATATGAAAAAAACCTGTAGCCACCAAGTTGGCAAGCTGGAATTTCAACTGATTACTGTAGATGTTGAATATTTATTTTTGCTTTTAAATAGCCCAGCAAACTTGAACTCCTATGTGATTTTAACTGCAACAGCGTTCTTAAAATCATGCCATTGATTGACTGATTGACTGATTGATTAAGTGCTGTTAAGTCGGTGTCAACTCTTAGCGACCACATAGATAGACTCTCCAGGATGATCTGTCCTCAACTTGGCCTTTAAGGTCTCTCAGTGGTACATTCATTGCTGTCGTAATGGAGTCCATTCACCTTGCTGCTGCTCGTCCTCTTCTTATCTTTCCTTCAACTTCCCCCAGCATTATAGACTTCTCAAGGGAGCTGGGTTTTCGCATAATGTGTCCAAAGTATGATAGTTTGAGCCTGGTCATTTGTGCCTCGAGTGAAAATTCTGAATTGATTTGTTCTATGATCCATTTTTTTGTTTTCTTGGCTGTCCAAGCTATCCTCAAAAGTCTTGTCCAGCAACAAAGTTCAAAAGCATCAATAGGCCATAGGCCTATTTATTCTCTTAACATATTAAACATGTTTCATTTGTTCCTGATCAAATAACATTTCTTGTAGTCTCTAGCAGAAGTATTTAACAAAATATCATTCCACTGTGGAGCAATTTAGCATAAATTTTTCATATATTAGCATCAAATGCAAGCCTTGGGGAAAAAAAAATTACGGCCACAAATTGTAAACTCTGGGTTATATGTTAAGGTTTCCTTCCTCTGGAGCAAAGACTTCTTCCTGCAGTGCAAGATTCCTTCTTCTGGAGGAAGAATTTTCCATCAGAGAAAGGAAACCTTAGAACACAACCCTATAGATTGTATCCTACTGGTGCATATAGAGGTGTTCCATGGCTGCAAACTCCTTCTGTGAATGAAAGAGTTATACTCGTAAGGACTCTCATGCACCCACCTCCCTTCATGGAAGCAGTTGATGACCACAGAATGTCTATCTGGCTGCTTTCACACATAACAGGAAACTGCTGGTCAAACGGACCCACAGCTTGCCCCCATCCCCCCCACCATGCTCCCAGACAATCTCAATCTGGAGTCTGGGAGCATGAAATGGGGGAGGAACCGGCTGTACAGATTTCCTCCTTCTCATGATGGGCAGCCACAGGAGCAGCCAATCAAAGATGGAGAGGAGCTTCCTACCCTCAACCCCTGTTACAATTACAGGCAACCTCCATTTTATCTCCTGCAAAACAAGAAAAATCTATATGTTTTTAAAGTGAAAAATGTATTTGCAAACTCTTTCAAATTGGCATGCAGATTTTGCTTGCCGTCTTGGTTTCTAAGGAGTGGGGCAGGTAAAGCCACCTTTTGCCTCCTCAAAGTCCTAAACCATGCTCTAGACCCCAATCCAGAACTACACGTACTGAAACTAAAATAAAGATTTGCCCAGGCAGTGAACTTCTTTGGTGCACACATATCCTTACATGTAAGACCAGGCTCTCTCGTGGTTTGGTTTGGTTTTTTTGCTGGGGGATATAGCTGGCTGAAAAGAGAAAGAAACCTTTCTGCAATATCCTTGAAAGAGCATGCATTTCAGATCCAGCAGATCTTTGCAGTGAAGGGGGTCTATTACTATTACTATTGTTATTATTATAGCTATATATAATTCTCTTAGACGTACCTGTCCCGAATCTCATGCATGGCAGCTCTCGCAAGAGTTCGCGAGCAAGCTGCCGGAAGGGGGAGAGGAAAATGGCGGAGCAGATAAGGCCAATGGACGGGCAGAGAAAGGGAGAGAAAGTGGCTAGTGGGGAGAAAAAGCGGTGCCCTAGGGAGGGGGAGAAGAAAGTGGCAGAGAAGATAAGGCCAATGGGTGGGCGGGGAGAGAAAGCGGCTGGGGGGGCAGAGAAAAAGCAGCACCTGGGGGAACGGGGACAAAAGTGGCGGAGAAGATAAAGCCAATGGGTGGCCAGGGTGAGAAATCAGTTGGGGAGTGGAGAAAAAGCAGCGCCCAGGGGAGGAGGAGAGAAAAGTGGTGCTGGCGGGGAGAGAAAGCGGCTGGGGGCCAAGAACAGAGAACTAGAGGAGGGATGTGCGGACCGGTCCGGTGGTCCGGGGGTTCGGTCCGGGGGTTCGTGGTCGAACCGAACCACCACCCCCAGTTCCGTCGGGCCAGAACTGGACCTCTGGGTCCGGTCCGGCAGGTCCACAAACTTTTTTTTTAATTAAAGGTCAAACCAAACTGGGCCAGACGGTTCCGTGCACACCCCTAAACTAGAGGTGCAGATGCTCTGCGCCTGGGCCAGCTAGTAATTATTATTCCACCTTTCCATAAAAAAGACAAAAAGATAAAATGGCTCCCTTGTGATCCCCAAAGCGATCACCATCTGAAAAGAAGCACAAGTAGACAGCAGCAGCCATTGAAGAGAGGTTGTGCTAGGGTTAGATAGGGGCAGTTACTCTCCTCTTGTTAAGTATAAGAAAGTCAATACTTTAAAAGGTGACTCTTTGCTAAAGGCTGCCAACTGGGCAAAGAGGTACCTATTAGACAAGTGGCTCTCTTCTACTTAGCAGGGAGAAAGCAACTCTCCTTGTCCAAGGGGTCTACGTTGTGTGGCTTTTCAGATTGTGATCCCTGAGCAGTACATAAATATTCATCATAATCCAGGGGTGACTCTAGAACAACTAGTTTAGGGAAGCAAACGGGTGGCAAAGATGGTATTAGGGGACCAAGGGTTTTGCTATACATTAAACACTTATATAGGTAAGGTAATGTTGCTAGTTTATTTAACTTATTAATGAAGCTGAATATGCCTGTTATAACAAAAAGCAAATCCATCTGCAACTTTATTCAGATCAAGAGACTTTGATAACTCTTTTTCCAACATCCATGATAGCAAAGACTCTTAACCAGTCATTTGTCATCATGCATTCCTCAGGTCATTTTTCACTTATCAAAAGCATGAGAAAGTTCTTTCACATGTAGCACTTGATGTAGGAATACTCATACCAATCACACATACATAGTTTATGCAATTCATAGAAGGCATGTTTGTATTTTTAAAAAAAGATAGCAGCTGCAGCAAACAGTCTTGAACTTCATGGTGTTTAATAGCTTTTCTCAAAAGTCAACACTCCAGTCTGGTGGATGGGGGAGCAAAAAGGAGAGGGGGCAATGGGGGGGGACACCCGCTACCCCTTGCCACCCCTTGGAGTCATCCCTGTCATTTTCATATCAGCCCCCTGCACTGCAAAGATCTGGAATGCATAGGTATTATAGGTATCATTTCAGCCAGATACACCACACAAGATGTTTAAGTGTGAATCCAAAGCAAAAACAAACCAAAGCCTAGGCTTACATTTCAGGATAACATTGGCATATTCGATATGTTGGAGCCCAGTATTTCATGTCACACTAGTCCATGAACTTGGCAACAACCAACAATGTCGATCTGCTACTCATGCAATCTGAAAACAAAACATCCTCAGAGATTCCTCATAAGTAGACGGTGGAGGAAAAGTCTTGCCAATAATCACCACCTGGGTTATTCATATAATCTGCTCACCAAATATACACAATTATTAAACTGCAAAGCAATTAATTTATTAAAAGAAATGCACAAGGCCTTACATAAAAGAAATACAAGTGTTTAATGATGGATTATAAAGTGGAAGTTAGAAGGAAAGAAAAAGAGAGAGGGAGGGAGAGGAGCTTGCCTGTCTCAGGGGCTTCCTTCACAGCCTGTGATACTGATTTCTGACTTTGCCTTCATACAACCTGCAAGAGCTAATAAATTCCTAGCTCCCCTGCCTGGGAGCCAAGGCCGATTAATATCTGCCTACCTTGTTACCTAATTCATTATGGAATAGCAGTTAATTTGATTTGATATTATTTTAATAAAATTCTGTAATATATTAGATTGTTTCAGGCTATCAAAATAATTTTCCAATTATTACGGTTACTCAAGCAAGTCTCTCTTTCTTTTTTTCCCCCTTCATGAGCGGCAGTTGGTCTGACTCAGAATACATTAGCTCCTACAGCTTCATCCTGGCCAGAGGAATACCAAGTATATGCATGATTACACCAGCAACATTATTGCCAGTAATGAGAACCTGCAGATCAAGGAAAAGAGCCTACAGATTGATGGGCAATTATGGCCCCCCCCACCCCTATGACGTCATGACATTGGCTATTACCCTTCATCTACAACTGTATTAATGCTTCATCAAAAAAAGAGTGAGAAAGAAAGAAAGAAAATATCTCTGCTCCTTTGATATCCTGATGCTAATGGGCCTTCCACGGCAGATTGGAGAACTGCAAGAGAACGTGTTTTCTTGAGCTCGCATTATACTCAACTAGATTAGTCTATGGAGGGATCTCTTGGAATGTTTGGTCAAAGAAAGGATTTTTAAGTCCCACTTTAGAACTATTCTTCTTGCCTGAGTAAGAGCAGGCATGGAATCCGGATATGGATAGCACTTGATTTAAATAGAAAAAGGCAGCCAAGACAAAAAAGCAGGTGAACACCACTTCCAATCCATTTACAGTTGGCACCACGTCATGGAATGTCTCAGTTCTTACACAAGAGCACATTCATCATACGTTACTGGAGTTGGCATGGTATATGGAAGAGCATCACATTCATTATCTGGGATTTTTGTCAGGATTTCATGCTACCTCATCCTTTCCACCACATTCTCTTCCAGCAATACATATCCAATCAAATATATCAAGAATGCTGGGAGGGTTTCAAATGCAAATACAAAACAATAATAAACACACAGCCCAGGAGCCCAGTCTGATTTCTCCTGCAGACAATATGACTATTCTAATTGGCTTTGTTAAAAAGAACAGTCTATCCCAATTTGGGTGGGAGCAGAGATTTTTAAATTAACCTTCACATTACACATCTTCTCAGAAATGATCACAAATCTGGACTGAGACTGGATGGCTCCATAGCTCAGTGGACGAGCACAAGACTTATATGCAGAATATCACCAGTTCTGTCCTTGGCATCTCCAGGTAGAGTTTGGGAAGACCCCTGCCTGATATCCTAGACAGATGCTGCCAATACTAAGCTAGATAGACCAATAGGCTGACTCAGTAATTGTAATTGTAATTTTATTTACAGTCATTTGACCAAACAGAGAGTAAAAACTAGTAAACATTTTACACACACACACACACACAGAGTTTAGAATTAGGATGATGTCCCATTATACCTCTTAAAAGCAATATAACTAAACTTAGCTACAGAAATAGAGATTGAAGCATCTTTATCTGAGAGCAGATGTTTTACAAGATTATCATCAGATTGATCTACCAGTTTACATATTAAAGGAGCAATAAGACGTTCCCTAGGATATAAATGGGATTTACAATGGAGAAGAATGTGTGCAACAGTTTCTGCATCTCCTGACCCACAACTACAGTGTTGTTCTTCTAAAGGCACACCCAGTATATATCACTGGCTTTTAAAAATACCTCCCCCAAAATGAAGTTAGCATCTGATTTAAAGAGACTACTTTACTGGAACTACTCAAAGGAGTAGAAGCAGCAGCATCCAAGGTTTATTAATGATGATGATGATGCTGAAAAAGCAGAAACCATGGACACAATACTACCATACAGGACTGAGGCAAAAAACAGGTGAATCTTTGCACAATCTGTGCAGTTTTTACAGGGAAAGTTGAGTGCACTGAAATTGCTGGTTTTGGACCTGAAAAATGAAACTGGAGAAAACTCAGTGCAGTTCTTAAAATTAGATTTTTATAGGTTGGTTTTGTTTTGGTTTTTCTTGGCTCAGTTATAAAAGAGGCTGCCAAATAATACTTGAAATTTGTGTCAGTGTAGGAACGTATTATTAATATAATAGTAATTATTATTTACAGGTGTTATTGACTGGTTTGTTTTATCTAGACATCGGGTCCTTCCCAAGGACCTGGGATGGCTGAATTTTATTGTCAATTTTGTTGCTGTTGTTATAGGTATCGTCGCAGAATATAGGCTGTTCCCAGTAAAGTTGCTTTTTGTAACTGGCTGATGGTAATTTCTGTGGCCCCTATGGTGCTGAAGTGCTCTTCAAGGTCTTTTGGAACTGCACCCACGGCGCCAATTACCACTGGGATTATTTTGGGCTTTTTCTGTCACAGCCTTTCAATTTAAATTTGTAGATCTTTGTATTTGGTGATTTTTTCTATTTCTTTTTCTTCTATTCTGCTATCCCCTGGTATTGCTATGTCGATTATTTTAATGTGTTTTTCTTTCTTCTCGACTACAGTTATATCTGGTGTATTGTGTGGCAGATGTTTGTCTCTTTGTAGTCGGAAGTCCCATAATATTTTTACATCTTCATTTTCTTCAACTTTTTCAATTTTATGGTCCCACCAATTTTTGGCTACAGGTAGCTTGTATTTTTTGCAGATGTTCCAGTGTATCATCCCTGCTACCTTGTCATGCCTTTGTTTGTAGTCAGTCTGTGCGATCTTTTTACAACAGCTGATTAGGTGGTCCACAGTTTCATCTGCTTCTTTACAAACGCGGCACTTGCTGTTTGTGGTTGATTTCTAGACTTTTGCTCTTATTGCATTTGTTCTTAGCGCCTGTTCTTGCGCAGCCAGTATTAAACCCTCAGTTTCTTTCTTCAAGTTGCCATTCTTAAGCCATTGCCAGGTCTTGGTGATGTCTAATTTTCCACTTATATTGTGCAAATATTGACCATGCAGTGGCTTATTTTTCCACTTTTCTGCTCCGTTCTTGACCTTTCTTGTAGGCCTGCTTTGTTTCATTGGTGTTGAATAGTTTCGCGTTATTGACCATTTTAAGTGCATCTTCTTCACTGTCCTTTATATATTCTTCAAGGCCTCTTTTCTCCTCATCTACTGTTTGATGGACTTGCAGCATTCCTCTTCCACTTGAGCTGCGAGGGAGGTATAGCCTATCTACATCACTGCGGGGATGCAGAGCATGATTGATGGTCATGATTTTCCTGGTCTTACGATCTAGCATCTCTAGCTCTGCCTGGGTCCAGTCTATTATTCCTGCAGTGTATCTGATAAGAGGTATAGCCCAGGTTTTTATGGCTTGTATGGTGTTCCCGCCATTGAGTTTGGACTTGAGGATTTTTCTAACTCTCCTGATGTATTCACTTCCAATTTTTCTTTTTGTATCCGAGGCCTGTTCTGTTTAGTATTTGTGAAAGTGGGGTCATGGTGATTACAAACAACAGAGGGGATAGTGAGTCCCCTTGGAAAATGCCTCTTCTAATGCTAACCTGTCCAAGTGTCTCACCATTGATTGTTAACTGTGTACTCCACATGCTCATTGCTTTTTTAAATAAATATCTGACTATTTTATTTACCATGTTTCAACAGAAAAGGTTTCAAAGTGGTTTAGACAGCAAAAGGTATGAGAAAGGGCTTTATAATATTAAACACACACACACACACACACACACACACAGAGGAGACACCAGCAACAGCCACTGGAGAAGAGACACCAGCTACAGCCACTGCTATGCTGGAATGAACTGGAGCAGTTTTTTCCTCCCTGCTAAATATTTAAAAAGGAGTCACCACTAATAGAGGCTCCAAAGAGTGACAAGGGGGGCATGGACCCTACAGTAATAGCCCCCGCCCCCAAACTGGCCTCCCATATCAGTTTCAGAAATCTAATATGTGGGACCCAGCTTGTCCTCAAAGAAATGCACTTTGCCCCTTCTGTGCCTCCATCAAAAAGATTTTGGGTGCCACCACTGCCCCCCACTTTGGAGAGGTGCTTCTTGCCCATTGAGTAGAGGTCTTCACATAACCATTTCTAAGAGCAATTGCCATAAGTATAATCATAGGTATATCCTGACTAGGGTTTTTAAGTGAAATTTGAAAGGAATGTCAGGGTTACTCTCAAGGAAAAACAATGAAGAATTTTCAAGAGAAGCCAAATGAGTATTTTGAAGGCAAGTGAAATTTCTTGGTGGGTTTCTGCACATCCCCAGTCCTGACACATTCACTGCTCTATACCCAAGGCAACCTACTGACTCTCTTTTGGCCCATTTCATGAACAAGTTCAGCATTCATTCACGAAGATCACTGTGCAATCCCCCAATCTCCTGCCACAGAGTAGAAAAAGAAAACGCCATGATTGTGTTGCTGCTAATTGCTCTTTTTTTTTCCATTGACAGGATGGGGTTTTTCCTGCCTTATACAGTTCATCACTCTTCCTTTTTTCACATTCTATCTCCCGCATAGCTATTCCCATTCCATTCAGTTATCTTAGAAGAGTGGTGGCTGACCCATGGGAAGTATGTCAAATATGATTTACAACCCTTTTCATGCTTCAGCAGAACTCAGTAGAAACCTAAATGGATCAGAACAGACCCTACAGATGGAGAGAAATATAACTACTTCTCTTATTTTGTTTTAGTATTTGTAAATTGCCTTATTATTTCCATTGCTTAGCTATCATTAGGTGCATGAAATAGCACCGCTAATAGCAGGGGGTACCACAACTGCGCTTATTGGCCAAAGAGTTTATTATTACAAGTAAATTGTATATTCAACCTGCCATGTAGAAGTGCTTTCTTATCAAACACAGGGGTTACTGTAATATTTTCCTTGGCGAATTCCTTTAAGAGAGAGAGAGAGAGAGAGAGAGAGAGAGAGAGAGAGAGAGAGAGAGAGAGAGAGATGTGCTTATCTGATGTGTAAGTATTGGACCAAAAAAGCCAACAACCCACCAACAACCACTAGTGTTTACCAGAAGAATATTAAAATAAAACACCAATATAAAACAAAGAATCAGTGATGTGGCTAAAATAAAATTGCTTGTTGCAGTGAGGTTCAGAGCTGGTCTTCTTGTTACATGTACCATGAGGACTGGCATCCCTGTGGCATTGTTCCAAGCCATATTGTTAAAAGAACTCATCATGTGAATCTAGACTATCATGGAGTGAAATCTCTCGCACCATCTCATTGAAAGCTGTTGGCAGAAGCGGGCACACCCTCTACATAATGTGCTACAGTACATTCACCCAGAGGGCTGATGCAAATGTCATGTAGAACTCAGTTAAAGCCGGGCTCTGCATGATGTCCCCAAGTCTCAGGAATGCGCACTCTCGCTCACCCCATCCCCATGTATCTACTTCCTAACTAGATTAAAATAAGCCGAGATTGGTGGGTTTGAAAAACATGCCCAAACTTGGCTTATTCTAACCTACTTGCTTCAAATAACCCAAGATCTGTACCCAAGGTTTGAAGTGAGTTTTAGATCTTGGGTTATTTGAAGCAAGTAGGTTAGAATGAGCTGAGATTGGTGGATTCAGATTGGATATGATCAGTCTTGGTTTATTTTAACCTAGATAGGAAGTACAGTAGAAGTTCATGCAGGGAAGGGAGAAGAAAAATGTGTATTGCCGAGTCTCAGGGATGTTGTGTGGAACTCCATGTTGTGTGGAACTCTAGATTCCATGTAACATCTGAACCAACCTAGAGAATGGTCTTAAATTACACAGACAATATAAATTACATGGCCAAGCATTAGAATGCTAATCCTCATGGTAAATGGAAAGAGAAGCCTAGCTCTTAGCCTTGGCCTGCAAAAGAAGTCTCTCTGTGTGTTGGGGGCATATAATCACTGATGAGGTCAAGGGGAACTGAACACCACCTCCAGACTGGAGGGAGAAAGGCAAGATATAAATTCTTAAAAGAAATAAAAGAAATAATCATGCATGAACCTGCCTTGTGCATACACAGAAAGGTCTGTTGCATTCTCTGTAGTTGTGAAAGTTTCCTGCCTAGCAACAGTATAGAAAACATCTACAAATCCAAAATTCATTTTCACTGAATTAGTGGACCTTTTTACCTCTGTGGTGTTTTTTAGGATCATGATATCCTCTCTTTTTGGCTTTGTTTAGAAAATCTTTACACCTGCACAAAATGTGACAGATCTGTGCACAATGTACTGTTGGTGCCTGTGGTGAATGAATCAGACAGTGTCTACTAATATTTATATTTGTCATTTTTCATTCTAAAATCAGTGCATTTTTCCCAATTATACCTCCTCCCTGTAATTACTTACAGGATAAAAACATAAAATACAACCCAGTTTGGCTTGTCAGAAAAGTCTCTCTCTCTCTCTCTCTCTCTCTCTCTCACACACACACACACACACACACCCCCCAACTTACCTCTTTGGAAACAATTTCTTTTTAAAAAACGGTAATGGTCTTTGACAGCTAAACACTGCAGCTACCTCTAGCATATTATCTGTTGGATCTGTGTATGGCTTTTTGCTTTAATGTCGACTTAAAAGGATATTTTACCACAACTATTTATTTTAATATATAAAATGTAACTAATTAAACAAGGGAGAAAAATAAGCTCAGTGATATATTATAGGAAGTTCCCAATATCTCTGCTGTGATACAGCACTGTGAATTTGCAATTGGCCAAGGTTATCTACTTTTAATTTCCACTAGTTTAAATAAAGGAAAGTTAAGCATGTGAAATGGATGGGACTTAATGTCATCTGGAATGTGCCCCAAATTCTCTGTCATGCATTGCTCTTCAGCCACTTTGAATGCCATTTATGATATAAAGGCATAATATATGGTAGTTATTTAAACATATAAAGAAACTGTTCGCACGAGCAGCCCTACCCGGGTTTGTGCAGCCCAACGAGGCTTGTGTGAAGCACTGGGATTGCAGCTGATCCCAGCACTGCCCTGCCAGGTATCCCAAGGTTTTCCCCAGAGCTTTTATCCAGGTAGAACAGTGCAAGCACGCCCTTCTCCCTGGGTCCCCAGTCATGTCGGCTGGAGTTCCTGGCTCTGGGGAAATCCCCTGATGCACCACGCTCCTCATTGTGGTGCATTTTCACGGCCTCCAGATGGCCACGCAGCTCCCCACAGAGCCACTCATGTGGCCATGTGAGCTGCATGGCCAGGAGGAGAACAGAAATAGAACATAAGAAAATAAGAACAGCCCTGCTGGATAAGGCCAAGGCCCATCTAGTCCAGCATCCTGTTTCACACAGTGGCCCACCAGATGCCTGCAGAAGCTCACAGAAAAACAAATGGGGTGCACGCACAACAAACAAACAAAACCCCCGGAAAATAACATGCACACTACTGATAATAATGAAAAACTAAAACTAGTAAAACTGATTTTACTAAGCCCATTTCAGAAACCTTCTTTCTGCAGAGGAATCCAATATCGAGATTATTCCTTCTGAGTGGGCCCAATACCTTTTAGCATTATACATACAAATCTTCATGGAGGCAGCATTCCTTCCTAAAGGTCTCCAGTATTCTGTGGGAATAAAGTATACATTTACTGATCCTTCAAATGGATCTCTTAGATGAATGACCATGTTTTATATGGGTTCCAATACAGTAATTCTATTCAATAGACAGACGGCATATGTATTTTGTTAATGGGAAGAACCTCATTTTTTTCTATATACTGATTACATGGGTTTCCAGGTTACAGTTCAATCCATGTTTTACATCAGTTTCCTTTCGTTATTACCAGAAGCTCACAGGCAGGAGTTGAGGGCATGTCCTCTCTCACACTGTTACTCCCCAGCAATTGGTAGAGGCATCCTGCCTCTGAGGCTGGAGGTGACTCACAGCCCTCAGACTAGTAGCCGTTGATAGACCTCTCTTCCATGAAGTTATTCAAATCCCTCTTAAAGCCATCCAAGTTGTTGGCTGTCACCACAACTTGTGGCAGAGAATTCTACAAATTAATTATGTGTTGTGTGAAAAAGTACTTCTGTTTGTTGGTCCTAGATTTCCTGGCAATCAATTTCATGGGATGACCCCTGGTTATAGTGTTATGCGAGATGGAGAAGAATTTCTCTCTGTCACTTTCTCCACTCCATGCATGATTTTATGGACCTCTATCAAGTCTCCCAGCAGTTGTCTTTTTTCTAAACTAAAAAGCCCCAGGTGTTGTGGTCTTGCCTCATAAGGAAAGTGCTCTAGGCCCCTGATCATCTTGGTTGCCCTCTTCTGCACCTTTTCCGGTTCTACAATGTCCTTCTTTAGGTGTGGTGACCAGAATTGTATGCAGTACACAAGTGTGGTTGCACCATAGTTTTATATAAAGGCATTATAATCTTAGCACTTTTATTTTCAATCCCCTTCCTAATTATCCCGAGCATGGAATTGGCCTTTTTCACAGCTGCCACACATTGAGTGGACGCTTTCAAAGAGCTGTCTACCCCGACCCCAAGATCCTTCTCCTGGTCAGTCACTGACAGCTCAGATCCCATCAGCTTATACTTGAAGTTGGAGTTTTTCACCCCAATATGAGTCACTTTACACTTGCTTACATTGAACCGCATTTGCCATTTTTTTGCCCACCTGCCCAGTTTGGAGATATCCTTTTGGAGCTGTGGGGGAGGTAGGTAATATCCTGCCTTCTCCCCCCATACTCCCCACCCCACTTAAAGATTGTGTGAACATATTAAGGTGTGAATGACTTTAATATGTAAGAAATGTATTATTCCCATTTTGTAGATAACAAACTGAGTCTTTGAGGTGTTTTGCTTGTATTTTCAAGGCCAGAAAAGGCGGCAGCTTTAGATGTTTCCTGGAAGTGTAACATCTGATATGCTAGGGATGTTTGCATACTCAGACATGACCCCCGGTATACAAGCTTGTCCTTCTGTGCAACGTTTTAGGATCAGAATGTTCACCATGCATGTTTTGCTTTCCTCACAAATATTATGTTGAAGTCCATGGAATTTAACACATGCCTGTATTTATAGGATAAGCCTTCAGCATAGAAAAGCAGGAGACAGACCTGCTCCTCGTGAGTCCAACACACAATCTGCTAGGTTTACATTCTTTTCAACATTGCTAATGCATAATCAGCTAAAATGATTTTAGATCTTCAAAATTGCTACAAGATGGTTATAAATTCTTTGTGCGGACAGCTTTTCCATTTGGTGGTAAAACTGGAAAGTCTTATCACCCTTTTATAACTTTCCATATAATTTTTATGAACGCAAACATAAGGCATCAAAGACAGCAGTCTAAAAACTTCTCTGTGATCCAAACCAAGTGGCAAAATTAAGTCCTGAAAAAGTTAAGATCCACATCTGGTTTATGGTCTGCGCATAGACGACTTGGCCTGAGAACATAGCACAGAAGTGGATTGATGCAGAATAACACTCAAATTTAATAATCAAGCTCGGTTACTAAATACAGCTATAAAGATGGTCAAAATGAAAAGTTTGTAGTGCATGTCTCCACTCATCACATAACAAAAGAAAATAAAATAACGGGATGCTTTAAGTAGAAAGGAATGAACCGTCTTTGGCTGGGGTGGGGGGAATCTGATGCAGAGAGAATGGGAGGAGATATGATAAAGAAAAAACATATCAAAGACAGGGAGTTTGATTTTTTTTCCCCACACAGCAAAGGGGAAACAACACCATTAAAAGGAGAATACATTTATTTACGCTTTTGTCTGGATAAAGAAATAAACATTACCTGTGCAATGACATCACATCACCAGAGTTAGCTTTATCCAGAACTTACCTGTCCACTTCCTTGAGGTTTATTTAGATGTTTTATGATGTACTTATTTTATATACTTATATCCTGAACCTCTGCTCATAAAGCACTCAAAATGGCATACAGCAATGCATGAATATAAGATACTTTGTCAGACAGATCAAGATGATAATGAAAAAATATTGTTTCACTATCATAGGCCAGAGCTCAGGTAAATAGGGTGATAGCCAGATGGACAATATACACTTACCTGTGTATTTCAGTGATGGACCATACTTTTATTTCTGAATAATAAATGAATACATGTATGCCAGGGTCAATGTGAAGTGGTTATTTCGGGATATATTTGATTCACAAATATTTTCTTAAAAGCAAAATTTCCCACTTCTCAATTGAATAAATATTTCACAGTCTTTTAGGCACATTTTACCATTCCCTTCAAGCTCAGTAGACATTTGGTTTCAGAGAATGTGCAACAGACCTGGCCAGATATTTGATCATGCCTTTGCAACATTCTTCGTCCCTTGTGGCTTGTTAACACTGGAAACTGCTTTCACAGGGGAAGCTCCTCAAAATGTGCAATGTATGTGGAGGTGCAGCTCTTCCTAAAACTGGGAAGGCCGTATTGGAGGTTCACTGGGGAGAAGCTTAAGGAACCATCTTTCCGCAGCCATCTCTTCTTTTTGACTGTCAGATTATCTATGGTTTGATTGCTTATTTATACTACACTGTTTTGGCAGCAGCAGGGGATCGCCAGGGCTTGGTGGGTTCAGACTTGCAAGCAGCCAAACAGAAGAGCCAGAAGACAGTGTCGTGTGAAGTCCAGAGTAGCCAGTGAAGGCATGACAAGCCAGAGGCAGGTGCATAGTCTGGTCAGGCAGATGGTTGGGTTCCAAAACATGGTCATCAGGAAGAAAAAGGGAAGAGAGGTGAATCATCTATATGACTGCTCTGATAACAAGCTGCTGGGGCTAAGAGACCAAGCCTAAAGCAACAAGTATAGAGAGTCAGCTAGGCCCCTATTGGCAACCCAGAGCACCTGGCCGGGTTGGGCTAATGAGTTGCTGTATCTTCTCCAGCCATTTTCTGGGTTGCACTGCAGTGCACCAAAGACCTGGCCATTGGCCAATGGCTTCTCTGGCTAAAAGATATCTTAATAGTGTGGAAAGTGAGAGGCTCTTCTCACAATATGATAATCATGTACAGGTTCTTCTTATACAGTTTTATACCATATATTTCCATGCTTTGACTAATTAGGCTTCACCTTCTAAGCTAATGTGCACTGCAGAATCACGCTGGTTCATTCTAAACATTTTGAGTTCATAACCAAAAAAAAAAGCAGGTGCAAGTGTTTTGTGTCTCTTGTGGTTTTGTCCTAGGAACCCAATGAAGTTACAATATTTGGCTACAAATATGTGGGACACAAATAAATGTCTGACACTAGGGCCTTTCTAAGACTCTGAGAGGCCTGAGGGCAGAATGAGATGAAAGACGTAGGAACGGAGAACTATTGTGTCAGGTGCTCAGTTCCAAGCAAAAGCAAACAGGGCAAGCCAGATGGACAAAAAGTATGGAGTAAATTGTTGTGAAGTCCATGGAAAAGCTATGAAAAACTGCCCTGGTTCACACAGTCATTCGAATCTAGGTCTAATGTAGGTTACTGACATTAGTGTGATTGTGTGTACCTGTGCCAAGGTGCTTTATGGCTCGAGATGAATCTGAGATTCCCACCTTGGCATGGGTTCATACAATCATGCTAATGTCAGTAACCCACATTAAATCTGGATTTGAATGATTGTGTGAACCAGACCAATGTCAAAACCAAAGGAGTCAATTCATGGGCAAAAGAGTGAGGCAGGGCAGGGCACACCAAGCAGTAGATAGGCTAACACAAGAGGAAGGTAGGAGGATAGCTCTGGCAAGTGCAGAGAAGAAAACTTCAGACTTAAGAGTAGCCACAGGTCCTAAAGTATTTAGGAGGAGCTGGGAAGTGGTTAGTTCTTTAAGGTCATCTGGTTTCCTGGCTAGAAGGGATCTGCCTGGAGATTGTTGGTCCCTAATGTAAAGACCCCTAATGTAAAGACCTAGTATTTGTCTACCAGGGGCAGGTTAGCACTATGCAATCTGACGTCATCATACCGTAGCACAGGAGGCCTCTGTACATACATGAAGAGCCCTTCTACACTATCAAAGCATACAGAACTGCAGTGGGTTGGATTCCAGGAAGTTCCCAGGCCCCTGTGGATCCATTTCCTTCAGGATGGAACTATAGATTCACAACCATTCTCTTGGGTAGTGATGAGTTTTTAATGTCAACAAGTTGGGCAGAGATGGATGATTCTAATGCCCTTGCCAAATACTGCATACAACTTGCATTGCCATGATACAATTGCTGTTTCACACAGTGGCAAGAAAAGCAATTTCATAGAATCGGGGTTGGCCAACCTCCATATGCAAGGAATGCCAAAACTTAACAGCAAAGTAGAGCAGCGATGTAAAAGAGTTTGTAGTCTGAGAACCAATGAAAAACTGGGGTTGATTTCCCTTTTAAAGAATAGTAAAGGTGCTTAAGAGGTGACATGACTGACAAGCTAAGGGTTCTTATGCTATTAAGTCTGATGATCTAGTTGAGGTCATTGGAAGAACCTGTTCCAGGGGATTTGAGTTTATGTTAAGAGGGAATAAATTATTTAATAAGAACTTACAGAGATATTATTTTAGAAAGACATAAGTAGATGGAATAAACTACAAGCGTAGATGGTGGAGTCAAGTGGCAGTAATATACTTTAGCAAATAAGACATGATGACTAATTCAAATGAAATATATTCGTTCATAAATAATCTTTGTATTGGGAACTAACTACCATTTAAGAGGAGCTTTTTTTTATCCCTCATACTTAACTGTATAATAATGAGTCCTAAGCAGAAGCAATTTACAGTTTGCACTTACACAAACTCCCATTGATGGAAATTATCATATTTTAATAAACAAAGGCATGGGGAAAATGTAATTATTCTGCCCATTTTGTTCAATGTACACAATTGATTTCTTGTGTTCTTTATACAATCATTTTCAAGCCTTCACTTATGCATTTTTGCTACACATTTTTGGACACAACAGTATAGAGTGGATGTGGATGGTCTTTTATGGTATAGAGTGGATGTGGGTCATGTCACTATGGGATGGATTTGGGATGGGCAAAAAGTCAAAAATAGATTATTTGGGGTAGATAGATTATCCAATGGTCTGATGCAGTACAAGGCAGTTTCAAATATTTATATAGGGTCAGTTCAGTAAAAAAAAAAACACAGCTGCAACACACTATCAGGACAAGGTCACACAAAGAGCACTGCCTTCCTGACATCACAGGAGGAGTGAGAGCACTCCCTCCCTGTTAGTCCCATGGGGGCATTCATCTGAATCACCCCTCTACAAGCACTCCAAAGCCCTGTTCAGCAGGTATTGGGAGCCCATGTAGAGGGGCAATTCAGATGAATGCCCCCTCACATGATTAAGGGACATCCTGAAAGCATCTTGGGACATTCTCCTGTGGCTTCAGGGAAAACATGCTCTCGGTGTGACCCCATCTTGATCATGTGTTCTGGCTAGCATTCATCTGAAAGGGCCCACTGTTATGTTGACAGTGACAATCCATGAGAAATGCCCCTGTTATAATGAACACAAGACACACACAACCTAGCCACCTCCCTTGTCAATATTTAATTTTATTTATTTAGTACATTCATATACCGCCCCATACAAAAAGGTCCCTAGACAGTTCACAATGTACACAGTTATCCACATTATTATTATTATTACATTTATATCCCGCTCTTCCTCCAAGGAGCCCAGAGCAGTGTACTACATACTTGAGTTTCTCTTTTACAAGAACCCTGTGAAGTAGGTTAGGCTGAGAGAGAAGTGACTGGCCCAGAGTCACCCAGCTAGTTTCATGGCTGAATGGGGATTTGAAGTTGGTCCTTGTCTGGCACTCTCCCTGGTCCTTGTCTGGCACTCTAAC
The DNA here is from genome assembly GCF_027244095.1 of Hemicordylus capensis. Taxonomy (NCBI): domain Eukaryota; kingdom Metazoa; phylum Chordata; class Lepidosauria; order Squamata; family Cordylidae; genus Hemicordylus; species Hemicordylus capensis. Next base: position 27,131,049 of record NC_069657.1, on the reverse strand, counting down.
CACTACACCACGCTGGCTTATGTTGAACACAGGTACAGTAAAATACTTCCTATACGTATCCTGCATTTCAGCAGTAGTGATTGGAAAGTGCCACTCCAGGGCGTACAGTAAGGGTAAAGTAATATTGCTTTAAATGGCAGCGAACTTACCTGCCACCAGTACCTGGTATGCTCTGCAGGGTGGTGGTGGCTGACCCAGCATCCCCTAAACTTCAACGTTGTTTTTATTTCCTTCACAGGAGCATAGGAAGGCTGGCGGCAGCCCGTGTGAGGCCACCGCCGTGGCCCCCTTGCCCCACCCTGACATCTGATGTCAGATACTGACATCTGAGGTTTGAGGCAATGGAATTGTTGGAACTGACTGCGTAAGCGTTTTCACTGCTTTGGTCTAGGGGATGCTTGTCTGTATATGTTTGTGTCTCTGTTTGGGTTCGGGGGATGGAGACTAAACTCCTTCCTCCTTCTAGCTTCTTACTCGCTGTCCTGAATTCAAACTGAGAAGTTCTCCCTCTCACTGCATAAAAGACTGTTAGTCTGCTTATTGTTTTCTTTGCCTATGTTTCAGTTAGTAATAAAAATCAAACTCTTGTTTCTCAGTTAAAGTTGCTTTTTATACAATTAGTTATAGAGGAGGAGTAATTTCTCTGCAACAGAAATAGGGCATTGAGGCAATGAAAAGGGGGTTTGCAAGGGGGTTTGCAAGGAGAAACTAGTCCTATTCTGACATTATGCTATACCTGTGTTCAGATGTCTGAACATATGCACATGTTTTTGTTAGAATGACTGTTCCTCCATTCATGTTAAAAGTGATTCTGGGGGTACAGCCTCCCTGAAATCCTGCTGCAGCCAGTGAGTACAACTCTGGGTGGGTGAGGGCAGGGGAATACCACTTTAAATGGTGGCAAACCTACCTGCTGCCAGTATCTGGTATGCTCTACAGAAGGGCTGCTCAACTTCAGCCCTCCTGCAGATGTGAGCCTACAATTCCCATAATCCCTGGCTACTGACTGCTGTGGCTGGGAATTGTGGAAGTTGTAGTCCAAAAACAGCTGGGGGCCCAAGCTGAGCAGCCCTGCTCTACAGGGTGGCGGCAGTTGATCCAGCATCCCACAGAGGCCAACTGAGCAGCAGGGATGGAGGGGGAACATGGCAGTATTCTTCAAATATCTGGAGGATGCCACAAAGATTTGCTCTCTGCTGATCCAGAGCACAGGTCTATATCTAATGGGCTTAAGTTATAGGAAGGTAGATTTCAGCGGAACATTCTCAGAAACCTTTTGAGAGTAACAGGAGTTCCTCACTGGAAACAGTTACTTGGTTGGGGCTCTCCTCTCTGGAGGCCTTCAAGAGAGACTGGACAGCACTCTGATGGGGTTTCTCTAGCTTTGGGTTACTCGCATGGAGCAGGGGATCATGGAACTCGAAGACCTACAAGATTCCTTCCAGTTCTGGGATTCCATCGGTTTATCTAGAATCACAGTCCTGCCTTGATGGCAGTTCTAAACACCATTGACATAAAAGATGACCTTGGAAAGCAGGAGCTGCTATTTGTCCAGATGAACCTGTTCTGTGAGTAATTAAAGGATTTTGGTCCCTGGCACTGTCGATTTGGCAGCATTAACCAGCTGTAATTCAGTTACCTAAAAGTCATCTTAAATGCATGAGAATGGAAGTTCACTTGTAAGGAAGGGAAGACAAGGAATTATGTAATATTCATAATGAACTGTTGGCTTTGTCTTGCTGAATCACTATTTCAAAAAAATAGTAGAATTCCTAACATGTAAGCTTCTGGTACCTTTTCAAAACCAATACACTATGGCCTTGTGTAGCAGGTTGTGTATGTCCCCTCTGCCACTTCCCTACTTCCCTTGCATCTCCAGCATCATAGGTAACAGTGCCCAAGGCCTTGGAGCAATGCAGCCAGTTTGATTAGACCAGGGGATCCAGCCTTTTTAAACAAGTGTACCCCTTCTGTTGCAAACCTTCAGCTCACCTACTCCATACAGATTGTGACAGGTACACACACAGACACACACACTTACTTAGATGTTACAGTTATGAGACAGGGCTACACCAGTCGCTGGCTTATATCCAGACTAACTTACTCATGAATACTTCCATTGAAATTAATGGGACAAGTAATGTAAGTCCCCTAAGACTGTTTATGAGTAACAATCAAGATATAAGCCAGTAACTGAAGCAATATTTGTTTGTGCATACTTATTTATACAGAAGAACACAAATTTAAGTGCCACAGTTAAGGAGACAGGCTACTACAGTCACTGGCTCACATCCACACTAAGTTAGTCATAAGCAGGCTGACTGAAATCCATAGAACACATTTTCTTGTCTTATTAAATTTCAGTGGGAGTGATAATTTTCCTAAAGCCTGTCATTCATTTTGAGGGTAGGGTTGTGTGCTGAGCTTCAACACATTGCCAGCCAATCAGGAGCAGAGAAGGAAGATCTTCACCTTCCTCTCTCCCCTACTGCAGTGCACACATCACTGAGGATGTGTCAGCTTCAAGCTGTTGATACTCAGATGGGGAGCAAATAGCAGGGCTGTGTCATGCCCTCGCTTGAGGACAGTGAAGAGGAGTGGGAGACACGCAGCCTGCTAGTAGGTGGAGAGGCACCTGAAGGAGAGCAGTCTGTTATCAGGAGATAGCTGAGATGGGCCAGGGTGAATGTTTGGCACAGGAAGGTCCATCAGGTTCAGGGGACCCTGAGGGTGAAGGGTCAGACCCAGAGCTGGAGGGTGAGTGGCACTTGACTCCTCAAGAATGCAAACAAGAAAGATGGCAACAGCAAGTGAAGGAGCTGCAAAGAAGTCAGTGTCTCCTTGGGAGGCAGCAAGAGAGACGCTGAATCTCTAGCAGCCAACAGGGGTGGAGCGTTAATTAAGACCTATAAATCAGGTGGCATGGGTGGCGAACAACCACTGGAAACAATGCATCGGCTGGGCTTGCACCATTGTTGGAGCTTCTGAGACCTTGAGTTCCAGGCTTCTCCGTTCTTACTTCTGTGGCTTGTGTTTTCCATGCAAGAAACCTGAAACCAGAACTACCGGCTCCTGTGGCATAAATCTCTGGTCAGTCGTCGAGCTTGTCAGGCAAGCTCGTGACAGGCTGTAGCATGGGGAAAGAGGAGGACTCTGAGTTCCCCCTGGGATCCCTTCAAGTCCCCCTAGGGATACTAATACCCCCTGTTGGGATCCCCTGGATTAAACAATACTATAGTGATTGTTGTAATTTAGATACACGTCCTTATAAGGAACATAGGAGATGGATCCCTGGAGGCCTAGGAGGCAGCACTGATCAAAAGAGCAAGAAGAAGCTTCTACAGAAGCTGCAGGGAGGCTGTGGCCCCATTCGTACGAAACGGGAAACTGGAGTTGAAGGGGCCTGTGGTTGAATTTTTAGTACGACAGAACACGTCCAACCACGTTTCAGATAGAAAAGCAACCTGAGGTTTCCCTCCCGATACTCCAATTTGAACCTTGGGTTTGTAGTGGGTTTCGTCGCTCCTATCTGAGGTTGCAGAGTCCAAGCGTTACATCTGAATAGTTCACTGAGCTGAAATTGGAGTTGAGGGGGGAAGCTTCTCCCTCGCTCCAGCTATGATGGGCTGCCAGGGCTGTCCTTCTTCCCAGAAGGAAGCCCATGCAGCCAGTTCCCTTGCCCCTGTGCAGTCTCCCTAACTGCCGTAGGGGTCCTGCCAGTTATATCCAAACGCGGACAGGTAATTGTGCGGGGGAAGCAGGGAGGGTGGAACTGCTGGTCCATTGAGTTTTCTTCCCTGTGACTTTCTTGAGATTGAACCCCTAACTTATTTCAAAGACTGGGTTAGGTGGGGCAGTTCTCTTACTGTTTCATATATAAACTAGTGTTTTCTGGCCCGTTGTAATAACTGGCGCTAGTAGGGGAGAGTTTTCCCCCCCTGCCCCACTCCCTCTGGCCTCCCCCCCTCTGCCCTCCGAGCTGCCCGAGACCTCCTTACCCGAAGCAGCCCGCAGCAGTCGGGCGAACTGAAAGCAGTTTTTGCGCAGAAGAGAGGAGCTCCCGAACAGAGCTCCTCTCTGTGCTTAGCCAATGCCCAAACTGCTGCTATGGACGGAAAGGACGCCTATTGCGTCCTTTCCATCCATAGCAGCAGTTTGGGCATTGGCTAAGCACAGAGAGGAGCTCTTTTCGGGTTCTCCTCTCTTCTGCGCAAAAACTGCTTTCAGTTCGCCCGACTGTTGCGGGCTGCTATGGGTAAGGTCTCGGGCAGCTGGGAGGGTGGTTGGCGGCTGTGGCAGCGGCCGCGGAGGCATTTTCCTGGGCCATTTTGGCACTTAATCATTGGGGGGGGAGCGGGGAAGGAGAATTTGGGCAGCTGGGAGGGCGGGAGAGCGGGCAGCGGCCGTCTCCCCGTCGTGGTCTCTGTCTCCTCTGGCCGAGGCAGCGGCTGTGCCGCTGCCTTGGCTAATCTCCCCCGCCGCCTCTTCCCTGGCTTTTTGGGGGCTGCACCTTCTGGCCGCTCAACATGGCTGCCGGGTGCTGGCAGTCGTGTTTCCCTCGGACTGTTCTGAGCATGCGCTCCGCACATGCTCAGAACAGCCGAGGGAGGCATGGACACACGCTTGGTGTTTTATTAGAGAGGATACCCATATCTTTCTTCCTGGGACAGGTGGGCTGCCTCTCCCATCACACATGCAGGGGTGTAGATATGGTTGAAGAAGTGGAGGGGTGACAAATGTCCCTAGGCCCCTGAGGCAGGGAGTCCACCAGCTGGGTGGCAACTTGCTCTTTGCTCTTCCTCTTTCAAGCCTGTAGCCAGCCTAAAAGTTGGTGGGGAAACACACACACACAAAGGGGTAGGGGACCAGCTTATCTGGCTTTTTAAAGACAACGTTCAAGCAACATTCCGTTTTTTAAAAAATTATTTGTTTGTAAAAAAAAAAAATGTGGGGGACAGAGAAAAATTAGGCGTGTGTGGGCCTGATCTAGCCCTGGCCCCAGCTATGGTTCTGTCCCCTTGTGCCTTGCTGAAGAAGATGAGAGGGGCACAGGCCCAACTACATTTTTTTGTGTCAGGGCTCACTGCCTCCTTGATGCACCCCTGGCCACATACCACCTGTTTGAGGACAGGACCATCATACCCTGTCCCTGAAAGAGCTGAGAGTTGCCTCTTCTACTCCACTCTTCTATGTTGAAAGCAACTAATTGCTCTCTCATGTGTGAAAAGGCTTTATTGCTTCTGATAACTGGTTGTCTTGCTCTTCCCTTCGTATCCCCCCTTCCCCCCGCCCATACTTTTTGGATTGTTTTGTGAGTCTTTTAAGAGAGATAAACCCCTGTATACAACTAAATTGATGTTAACTGCCCAGAGTCCTTGGGATAATGTGGGTTATAAATCCAAATAATGAATAAATAATTATGTCCATGGCTATTCATCAGCCTCCAGAGTGGAAGACTGCATTCTTGGCCTACAATCTTTCCACAAGAAGGGGAATATGGTACACTGCTCTCAGTGGCGCACATAGGTAATTTTAGCACCTGGAATCCCCCTCACACTATGAGGCCCCCCCCGGCCATGAGCCCCCCCCCTGTTTAAAAAATAACCCTACATTTGGGGGGAGCCTCCTCTCGCCAACCCACACCTGCCCTGCTGCTGCCCCACCGTGCCGAATCACCACTTTCCCCCATAATTTTAGCCACCATGTATGCGAGAGGTCGTGGTGGTGAGCCGAGCAGGCCTCTCCCCTGTGGCAGTGGTGGGCGGAGCCGCCACTGGGCCTGTCCATCCAGCCTAGTAGCTCTTGAGAAGCGAGAGGCACTCCAGTGCGCCTGCACATTTGGAATAGATCATTGCAAGTCTGTGATGTCACTAGTGTGCAGCGATCTATTCCCAGTGTGCAGGTGCACTGGAGCACCTCGCAGTTCCCAAGGGCCACTGGGCCAGATGGATAGGCCCAGCAGCTGCTCCGCTCGCCACTGGCACTACTGCCCCAGTGGGGAGGCCTACTCAGCTCACCCCCAACCCCCAAGCCCTGGCCACGCACATGGCAGCCAAAATTATGGGGGAAATCAGTGATTCATTGCAGGGGTAAGAGCATCTATGACTGCTCTTGGTGTAGAAAGAATGTGTAGATCGGACTGTTTAATGGAAGCACAGATACTGTAAGCATGACAAGGGCCTGCGCATCCTGGCATTCTGAGATTGGTTGTGTTAGAAAAAGAATAATTAATGGAAATAATTTGAGGAAGAAAGAAAAATCCAAAATCTCAAGGTATCATATTTGTTTACTTAGGTTTCAACTACCCCTGCTAACTTGGCAAAGAGGCACCTTTTAACGTGATATTCTCTTTACTGAGCAGGGGGAGAGCAACTGACCCTATCCACCCCAGTACAGTATGTCCAGTGACTGTTGCTGGTGTCTGTCTTATGTTTCTTTTAGATTGTGAGCCCTTTGGGGACAGGGACCCATCTTATTTATTTATTATTTCTCTCTGTAAACTGGCCTGAGCCATTATTGGAAAGGCGGTATAGAAATCGAATGAATGAATGAATGAATGAATGAATGAATGAATAACTGAAGCTCTGGAACACCCTAGCACCATAGAATGACTCACAGAAAACATGAACACTCTGCCCGCCAGTCCTCGTCCCTCCAAAAAGTGGGGAAATCAGCTGTATTATTGTATGGTAGCTCGAATGAGGAAATAACTGTTAGATTCTGAACACTGTTTTGTGTTAGGTTGAGCAAGTAATACAGGTGTGTGAAAAACTGAGAATTGTTCTGGATGTTGATAATGAATGAATGGATGGATGGATGGATGGATGGATGGATGGATGGATTAATCTGATACATCTGTAAAGTCGTTTAACAGAGAAGTCTCAAGGTGGTTAACACACTAGTAAAAACAGCCAAAAATGTAAAACGAAAACAAAGACGTGTACAGAATTCATTTTAAAACCATTTAGAGAAAAGAAAATGTAAACATTTGATTAAAAGCCTGACTGAACAGGCACGTCTTTCGTTGTTTCCTAAAAGCCGTTAGGGTCGGGATGGAGCTGCTCTAATTTCAACAGGAAGTGTGTTCCACAGCGCCGGAGCACGTATAGTGAAGGCTTGCCTCTGAGTCTCCACCATATTTTGCCACCAATTTCATAGCACAGGTAAATTACCTCAGATTCTAGAAATCTAATTGTGAGGAGCTCCAAAAGGATCTCTTCAAACTGGGTGAGTAGGTGACAAAATGGCAAATGTGGTTCAATGTAAGCAAGTGTAAAGTGATGCATATTGGGGCAAAAAACCCCAACTTCACATTTGCACTGATGGGGTCTGAGAAGTCAGTGACTGATCAGGAGAAGGATCTTGGGGTCCACAGCTCTTGTGGTGCACAGCTCATTGAAAGTGTCAACTTAGTGCATGGTAGCGGTAAAAAAGGCAAATTCCATGCAAGGGATTGTTAGGAAGGGGGTTGAAAATAAAAGTGCTAATATTATAATGCCCTTATACAAAACAATGGTGCGGCCATATTTGGAGTACTGTGTGCAGTTCTGGTCACCGTATCTTAAGAACAACATTATAGAACTGGAAAAAGTACAGAAGAGGGCAACCAAGATGACCAGGGGCCTGTAGCACCTTGCATATGAAGCAAGACTACAGCATCGGGGGCTCCTTGCTTTGGAAAAGAGGCGAATAAGGAGAGACATAATAGAGGTGTATAAAATTATGCATGGAGGCGGTTCCCACGATCAGTGGGATTCGCCTGGGGAGGGTTAGCGGGGAGAGCGGGCTTAGCTCACTCTCCCCGCACACGAGCAAGCAGTCTGCTCCGGGCGGCCAAAGCAGCCGCCCACACGACTGCTGGCTCCGTTACGGAGCCAGAAGGGGCTGGGAGGATCGGGGGGCGTGTGGCCCCCAGAAGCTCCAGCATGTCCTGCACGAGCATGCAGGGCATGCTGAAGAGACCCCCGAGCCTGGAGGCTGCTTTTCAGCCTCCCGGTTGGGGGTCTACTCGTGAGTTGCCATGGCGCAGAACCGCAACACTGCAATGCACAATCGGAAAGCCCATCTTAGTGGTGCACTCGCTCCGCTAATCTGGGCATAAGGCAGGGGAAATTAATGCAGCCGAGCCCGGTCGTTCTCACAATGGGAGAAAATCGGGCTAGCCTCCATTAGCCTGATTTTCTCCCATCGTGTGAATATCCTCATGGAGTAGAGAGAGTGGAGAGAGAGGAATTTTTCTCCCTCTCTCACTAAAACCAGGGATCATCCCATGAAACTCCTGCCTGTGGGCTTCCAGAGGCATCTGGTGTGTGAAACAGGATGCTGGACTAGATAGGCCTTGGGCCTGATCCAGCAGGCCTGTTCTTATGTTCTTATGACAATAAGGAACAATTTAATGTGAAAAAAAGACTGAACTGGTTAAGATCACTTAGACAATTTGGGCATCTGTTTATTAGCATGAATGCTACATTTAGGACATTTTTGTGCCTTTGTGTTTCTGTGTTTCAACCACAGTGGAACTGCAATGTCATTTTAGAGCTAAATATGTTATTCAAAAAAATCAGAAGTATATATAATGATTAGTGGGTGGGATGAAAATTTCTTTAGCCTTTCGCTACGCATGGCATGAGACGCTCTATATAAAAACAAATGTGGGTGAAATGGAATAATTTTAATTTTAAAGGAAGAAAAGTAATATGTGCCACCAGGATATGTCTCCTCCATCCATTCCCATAATATAAATAGATGTTGTTAAATTTAAAAGTCAACAAATTGAGAGCAAATGCATGTTTCTGACTGCCGGTCTTGCTGTTGCACAATGTTACTGAAGTGCATCTTTTATAAAGGATTAGAAACTTAGATGTCAACTCTTGTGTTCCTTTTGGCAGTGTAAACAAAGGATTTTCAGCATCCTTTTGTTAGTGTAGATGGACAGAATAGTAGCTTCTCATTTAATGGGCCTGACATTAAGGCCATTAGATAAACAAGATGAAAATATAGAGATTAAAGAACACAGCAGTACAAAGCGGGGTTGATTGCAATGTTTTTGGTTAGAGATGCTAGCATGGCAAATGAGGATTTTGTGATTAAGCTTCTAGATATCTGAGTTCAGTTCTTCCTCTCTCCTGTGAGCTTGAGCCAAGTCACTTAATTTCTATTTTATTCTTTTCTGTAGATATAAAACAGGAAAACTCACTTCACACTTTCAAGCAGGAGACTGGTCATTTTAAAGAAAGTTGGAAAAGGTATAACAGAGGCCTGGTTGTCCTTGATGTATACATAGATCCTGGTCTGGACAAAGTGTTTTTGCAGGTTTCTGAAAACCATTTGCCAGAGGTGAAAGTGGGATGAGTGTACACAGCCCATGCAGAGATCCTTTCAAACTTCCATCACAATACTAGAGCCAGGGGTCATCCAATGAAAGTGATAGCTGGGAAATGTAGGACTGACAAAAGGAAGTACTTTTTCACACAGCAAATAATGAATCTATGGAATGCCACAGGACATGGTGATTTCACATGGTGAACGCTTGGATGGCTTTCAAAGGGACTTGAACAAATTCATGGAGAACAAGGCTCTCTATGGCTACTAGCCTGGTGGCTATAGGCCACCTCCAGCCTCAAGCAAGATGCCTCTGAATACCAGTTGCAGGGGAGCAACAGCAGGAGAGAGGGCATGCCCTCATCTCTTGCCTGTGGTCTTCCCAGAGGCATCCAGTGGGACACTGTGGGAAACAAGGTACTGGACTAGAGAGGCCTTGGACCTGATCCAGCAGGGCTGTTCTTATGTTCGAACTCTCTGAACAAAACTATTGGGCTCAGACAACACACCCAAAGCCAAACTGCCCATTCCTTTAGTCTGGCAGCTAGCCCACCTTCCGGGAGCAGGGGTCGATATGCCAGCATTGGTCATATCCTCTGCACTTGTGATGGCAGCATGTTCTTCTCTACTTACTGTTCCAAACCCAACATATGTAACCAAGATTAGAATTTAGTTACAAATGTCATGTTTGGAACGGAAGTAGCAGAATATACGAGAACTGACGGGTTTGGACAACACTACCAATGTCGGCATATCGCCCCACATCCCCATCAGACTTTGGGCTTGCTGCCAAACACTGGGAACCAACATTTCAGTTTTTCCAGGTCATCTGAACCTGCCCAGTGTCTCTCTCCAGCTTCAGGTTTTCCTACATTAAACAATGCTTTTGTATCGAAGGTAGCCTAGAATCCCTGCATAGATCCACACATTTGCTTATCGTATATGTGTGTATACTGCTGCATTTCCTCACAACAATATCTACATATTGCAGTTGTTACATGCCACAGTTTATATGTGGGCTCCACACTCTTCCCTCCACAATCCAGCAGCCAACTAGCCCTTCCGTACCTTTCTTTTAGCCCTTCCCTTGCTCTCTATGTTCTTGCCTAATCATCTGGTCACAATTTATTTATTTTTTTCCACCCTGATGACTAAAGCAAAGTAGGCATCAGGCAGACTCCAAACTAGAATGCTAGAAATAGCTCTTCTTTTAATTTTGCACGCTCGCCAGCCCTTTTTGCGTACAGACTGAGGGCTAACAGTGCTTCGTGGTATTTACAGGAAAAGCGTGGAGTGCTAAATAATCGCCACATGTCATGGGAGGAACTTCTGTTTTTAATAAAAACCAATCTGGTCTGGATCAATGATAAGGGGGCCAGACGTGCTTCAGATGGGAAGGCAGAACTTTGAAAAGGTTCTTGTCAACAACGTTGATCTACAATAAAGGTCTGCGGGAGGCAGAGTTAAGAGGTTTTGCACTCAAGGGCATTTTTCCCCACAGAGCAATGTTCTAAAGAAGGCTTTTCAGCAAGGGAGCATACGTATCATTCACTGTGCCCTTTCATTCCCCTTGGTTTACCTCTCCAGGTGTTTGTTGACACCCTTTCCCCATCCAGTCTTCACCAGTATGTCTGTATTCCTCACTTCTTCAAACCTACCTTCTGTTTTTCCCTTCTTCAAACTTCCCCAGCTATTTTCTACTGTCTCACTATAGGGCAGTTCACACGACCATAAGTTGGGTAGGAAATGAGTCCTACCCAGTTTTGGAAGCTGGGTGTGCTCCTGTTTCACAATTGTGTGTGAGATAAAAACAAGGTAGGATGGTAGAAAATTGGGCTAGCCTCCGCTAGCCCGATTTTCTACCATTGTGAGAACCACTGGGCTCGGCTGCGAGCCCAGTGGTTCTTAAGCGGGTCACCCACTTAAGTAGCCCTTCCCTAAGCCCAGGTTAGCAGAGCGAACACTCCACTAACCCAGGCTTTCCGATCGTGAATTGCTGTGGGGCAGCTCCGCACTGCGGCAACTCACGAGTAGACCCCCGACCGGGAGGCTGAAAAGCAGCCTCCCGGCTCAGGGGTCTCTCCAGCATGCCCTGCGCACTCACGCAGGGCATGCTGGAGCTTCTGAGGGCCGCGCAGCCCTTGATCCTCCCAGCCCCAGCCGGCTCCATAATGGAGCCAGCAGTTGTGTGGGCGGCTGCTTCGGCCGCCCAGAGCAGACTGCCTGCTCGTATGCGGGGAGATCGGGCTAAGCCCACTCTCCCCGCAAGCCCCATCCAGGCTGTGGGCCACCTCCAACCTCAGAGGCACAATGCTTCTCAATACCTGTTGCAGGGGAGCAACAGCAGGAGAGAGGGCATGCCTATGGGCTCCCCAGAGGCATCTGGTGGGCCACTGTGTGAAACAGGATGCTGGACTAGATGGGCCTTGTGCCTGATCCAGCAGGGCTGTTCTTATATTCTTATGACCTCCACAAAGCAATCTTTGCATGTGGCCACCAGAAATACACAATTCTCCCCCCTCAAAAAAGAGAAGAAAGATCAGACGTCAGGTTTTCATACATATACTGTTGATCTTCATGGGGATTGCCTGTGTCAAATATGTTGCGATGATGACAATGATGGTGGTCATGGTAGTAGTGGTGATGATTGGTGCAGTTGCATCCACGACTATACCATGTGCCCTCCTGCATGTCTTTCACTGCCAAAGTAAATGCTAAAATCAGTCCTAAACAAGAGGACCTTGTTATTCACGGATTTGGCATCCGCGGTTTTGCATATCTACAGACAGGTAATTGACACTCGACCTCAGTATATGCAAGGGGGGGAAAGGCTTTTAAAAGTTTAAATCTGCATATCCACAGATCAGGGGTGGCCAGAAATGACCTCCGAGGTAATTTCCGGCTGTCATTTTTTGTACGGGAACCATTATGTGCCTCCTTTTCAAAGAAACTGTTTTTAAAACCCTGATTTTTCTTTTTTTTTATGGATTTAAGTCATCTGGGGGGCATTGCTGGATTGCTGGGGACTCACAAAGCATGGTAGGGCACTTTATTGGGGGGATGTTTCCGTGTTTTTTGCCAAATATTTGCAATTTTCCATGCCCTTCGGTACCCAACCCCCACAACCCAACCCCCACAATCCTATTCACTTAATGCCTCAGTATTCGTGGTTTTGGTATCTGCAGCAGTAGCTCAGAACAGAATCCTCACAAATACCTGTCAATCCTCACAAATACTGAGGTCCTCCTGTACTTTTAACCCACTTCCAGGTTCTACACACTGAACATTTGTTATAAATTATCTGCATCCCTTAAAGGAGAGAACCAGTGAGGCTCTTCTCATGATTGGTGAGAAGAGCCTCTAGGGGGTTTGCGAGGAGAGTGGGCTAAGCCCACTCTCCTCGCAGACAACCAGCCAGTCTGCTCTGGGTGGCAGCAGCAGCCGTCCACACGACTGCCGGCAGAGGCTGGGATGATTGGGGGCTGCGTGGCCCCCGGAAGCCCCAGTATGCCGTGCGCAAGCGCAAGCCTGCTTTTAAGCCTCCCGGCCGGGGGTCTCCTCATGAGGATCCACACCATGGCTACTCACAATCCAAAAAAACTCGGTTTGCGGAGTGCTCAGGGGTTTCTTGAGCGAATTACCTGCTCAGGATCCACCGGGCTCGCAGCCGAGCCTGGTAGTTCACACGGACTGCAAAAATTGGGCTAGTCTTCCTTAGTTCAATTTCTGCAGTCCGTGTGAATAGCCTCAGTATCTTGAAGGTGGGGGTGGTCCTTAAGCCTTCCCCTACCCACTCATTTGCAAAACTAGAAAGAAGACTGGCTTGGGCAGCAGAGGAGAAACAGCCTTGAAAGAACATTTGTAGGAGATAATTGGTAGGTATGGGAGGGGTTAGCAACCCTCTCTCCTGCCCACTGAATGTCCCTTGTGAATGCGCTATTAGAACACTCCAGCAATCTTGCATGCAATGCTTACAAAGCAGAAAGTACCATCTACCCACTATATTTTTATGGGGTCCAATCCTCAGGTTGACCCAAGTACAGTAATTCACATAGAAATGTATGCACACGCACACACAGCTATATGAGTGTACACCATGATGTTTGAATTCAGCCAATGCAGGTTTAATAACATACATGCACCAATGCTACATGTAGGTTTGAGAAATTATTTCAGAATCCTGAATCATCAAAGCAGGCCAACAAAAGTCCTTTTCAGATATTATATTGTATGTGCATACCGAGCCCTATTCAGATGTTATTCTGTGCAAGTGTACAGATGTCTGTACACTTGTACATGCTTTTGTGTGAATGGCTGTACCTGTGTTAATTTAAAAGTGAACCTGGGTACAGGCCCCTCAAATGCATGGTACAGATAGGAAGTGGAGTGCTGTACCTGTGTTCCTCTTAATGTGTGAATAACTGTACCTGTGTACAGATTTGTACCCATGTACACTGTAGACCCAATGTACAAGTGTTAAACATAACATTTGAATAGGACTCAGGTCTTGGTCTGTACACAGGTACATTTTTTGTGAGAATTACTGTACATGTGTTGGTTTTAAAAGTGACTCTGAGTACAGGAACTTAAGGGTACAGACTGGAAGTGTAGTGCTGTATGTGTGTTGAACATAATGTGTGAATATGTACATGCATATATATCTGCATATAAGAGTCATGAACAGGGCTAGAGAGGGACACTCCCCCAACACCCAAATATCACAGTCAGCTGTAAGGAATCCACAATAGTGCCCCTTCTAGAAAGAGCCTCACTCCAGGAGCAATATATGTTATGTCATAGGAAGGAACATAAGAACAGCCCTGCTGGATCAGGCCCAAGGCCCATCTAGTCCAGCATCCTGTTTCACAGTGGCCCACCAGATGCCACTGGAAGCCTACAGGCAGGAATATGCCTGTATATTTTGCCTCTATATTTTATATAATATGCCTGTATATTTTGCTGTTGAGTATGTCATATTCAACAGCAAAAAAAAGTGGAAAAATAAGAACATCACTATCTTATGGATGTGGCATGTGAGAAGGGCACTGTTATGGCTGCTAAGAGGACAGCTAAGAGGACAGGTGAGGCAAGATGAGCTCTCTACTGCCAAACCTTGCAAACAAAGACTAAATTTGGCACTGCAGAAATAGCAATACAAACTCAGGGGGAGAAAGCCCTCTGGGAAGGACTAGGAAGGAACAAAGCCAGAAAAACAAGCAACCTACTACATTGAACTAAGCTTCTGTCCAGAACTATAAGCCAAAACAACAGACTGTGCAGTCCAAATAACAAGTCCTTTGGAGTGGTGCCTTTGTCCTCTCTCCTTTCTAGGCCTCTTTGACACTGTGGATCAGGAAGAAAGCAAGGCTGTTTTCATGAGCAGCCAAGTTCATGAGAACCACCCAGATCTGCATGGATCCCAGCAGTGCTGCGGTGCTAAACCCAGCACCCTTAACCCGGCTCTTAACCCATACCTGCCTTCCTTAGCCCAGCAAACGAGCCCTTAACATGACTCCCAAGCTTGCAGCTTGCACAGACACAGAGATGGATGCCTAGAGTGCCCGTCCCCCAGTGCACTGTGTTTGGTGTGTTTTGCATTGTGGGATTCATGGAGACAGGGAGAATCAGTCCCAGCCTCTGTTTACCAGTACTACTAGGAGCAGCCCAGAGAGTAATCCACACTGCTCCCAACAGTGCTGGCCATGTTGGCGTGTGGCTTGCACACTGCAGGGGCTGCCAAGCATCATCTGGGAGAAGGTAGGTTGAACCCTGCCTTCCCCCCACCCACTCGCCCGACCGCATGTGATCATGTGAATAGCCCCAGAATCTTCTCATCCATTATTTCAATTTAGTTATTATCTTTTGTGCATTTAAAATCTATAAGCTACTTTGGGACCTAGGCCCCCAACCAGTGTACAATTGTAACAAAAAGAGAAGAGCAACATAATGTCATTTTTAAAAGCCGCACAATAGCACAACCGTAGATGGAATAAAATCTAGCATTCAGGAGGTGCAATATTAATTCACACTGAAATGTAGAGGAGTGGCCTTTTCCAGTCTTCAAGACAAGAGAGGAAAGACTTTAGCCTCATGAAGTAGAGTATTCCAAAGTCTGGGTGCCAAAGCTGAGAAGGCCCTGTCTCACATACACACATAGGAACATAGGAAGCTGCCATATACTGAGTCAGACCACTGGTCTATCTAGCTCAGTATTGTCTACACAGACTGACAGCGGCTTCTCCGGGGTTGCAGGCAGGAATCTCTCTCAACCCTATCTTGGAGATACCAGGGAGGGAACCTGGAACCTAGATGCTCTTCCCAGACCAGCTCCATCCTTTAAGGGGAAAATCTTACAGTGCTCATACATGTAGCCTCCCATTCATATGCAACCAGGGCAGACCCTGCTTAGCTAAGGGGACAAGTCATGCTTGCTACCACCAGGCCAGCTCTCTTTTCCTGTTAAACAAAAAGAGAAAACAAGCACCAACCATACTTCAAACAGAGGAAGAACATGAAGCAGGGCCTCTCCAGCTGATGTCAAGGGTTGAGCTGAAGGAGCAGGAGCAGGCTGTTCTTCAAATTTTATTCTTATTTTAAAGCTGCTTCCCTCACAAACACAAAATAATCTTATATAGATTTAACTAAGAGTTTGTTCGGAAACAACTCCATTTTCTCCTTCTCCTTTCCCTCCCTTTGCCTTTCGGACTCCACCCCACACACTCTATCCCCGCTGGGACAAACTTCTAAACAACAAAACATATTGGATAGAAGACAACCGATCTTACTTGGAATTCTATACCATCGGATGTGTTGATGGCCACCAGCTTGGATGGCTTTAAGCTGGGCATAGACCAATTCCTGGAGGACAACTCTACCAATGTGGGTTATAAGCGACCTCCATGCTCAGAGGCAGGATGCTTCCGAATATCAGTGGCAGGGGGGAGCGACGGCAGGAATGGGGGCATGCCTTCAATTCCTGCATGTGGGCTTCCCTCAAGAATCTGGTGGTGGGCCACTGTGGGAAACAGGGTGCTGGACTAGAGAGGCCTTGGGCGTGGTCCAGCTAGGCTCCTCTTTGTTCTTAAATATTCTTGGCCTAAAGCTCTTAAGCCTTGAAAGGTGATAGCAGAAAAGAGGAAGGATGACACTAAAGCAGAAACAATTGGAGGGACCATCTCTAAGGTGCAGTAGAAATACGTTATACGTATATTAGCCTAATGTATTTCAAGACAAGAATCTTTCCCAAGGGCACTAGTGAAACCAAGTGACCTTCAGCATTATGTGTGCTCTGTATTCTACATTGCCTTGTTTCAGCAGGGCCCCTGAGGAAGAGTTTTCTCTCAGAATGTATTGGGTCTAATGAATAGTATATTTCTAGTACACCTTAGAGGTTGTCTCTCTTATTGTTTCTTAAAAGGTGATAACCAGCACTTTGAATAGCGCTCAGAAACAAACTGTTGATCAAGCAACAGCACAGTCATGTGCTCCAAATGATGGGCCCCCATCAACAACCTGACAGCAGCCCAACTCTGGTTTCAAACATTCTTCAAAAGCAGTCATTCTTCAATACAGACAGAGAGGAGAGCTGGTCTTGTGGTAGCAAGCATGACTCGTTCCATTAGCTAAGCAGGGTCCACCCTGGTTGCATATGAATGGGAGACTAGAAGTGTGACCTCTGTAAGGTATTCCCCTTAGGGGATGGATGGGAAGAGCAGAAGGTTCCAAGGTCCCTCCCTGGCATCTCCAAGATAGGGCTGAGAGAGATTCCCGCCTGCAACCTTGCAGAAGCCACTGCCAGTCTGTGAAGACAATAATGAGTTAGATAGACCAATGATATAGACCAATGATATTTCCCTCAGGGGATGGAGCTGCTCTAGGAAGAGCAGAAGGTTTCAAGTTCTCTCCCTGGCATCTCCAAGATAAGGCTGAGAGAGATTCCTGCCTGCAACCTTGGAGAAGCCACTGCCAGTGTAGACAATACTGAGGTAGATAGACCAATGATATAATGGCAGTTCACAAATACACACACACACCCCGACTCACTCCCCCCATGTTCGCCTTCCCACTACAGCTGGCTTGCCACCCACCCACCCACCCAGCAGGCAGCCCTACCAACACCACTGACCCTGGCCACTGCCTCTTCCTGCCAACCATCTCCCTGGCCTGCTCTCCTTCCATTGGCCCATAGGGAGTGCATGTGCACCCTCATTCTATGGGCTAGGATGGAAAGAGCCTGGCCAATGGAAGGAAGATGGGTCTGGGAGTCAGGTGAGTGGCCAAAGGAGGTGACGGGCGGTGGCAGAAGCTCCAGCCAGAGGGAGTGGGGAGCTTTGTGGCTCCTCCTGGATGCTAGACAGCTCCCAGACACCAGGCATGATGGGTTCTTTGAACCTGTCTGCCCTATTTGTAGCTCTGCCCCTGCAGTCAGGGCAGGGCAAGAAGGCAGCAAGAGAGTGGCTGTTCCAACCCTCCAACGTGTTAGTATGTTTTCCAGCCATTTTCCAACCATCCAGCTTGCCGTTTTCCATTAGCTGGTTTCCAACCCTTCAGCTTGTTTTACCTGTTTTATTTATTCATTTATTCATTGTTTATGTATTTATGTATGTATGAATTTATTTATTCATTCATTCATTCATCATATTTATACAGCACCCCAAACTTCCACCTCTGGGAGTTTTACACCATAAAACAAATTTCTGAAATGAAATGAGAAATTAAATTAAATTAATTTTTAATTAAAATTTAAAACAGAAATTAAAACCTTTAAATGATTTACAACCATAAGACTAGTTAAAAAGCTGGGGTGAAAAAATGTGTCTTTAGAGATTCCTTAAAAGAGATGGAGAGGCTCTTATTACTGCAGGGAGCGCATTCCAAAGCCTCGGGGCAGCAACAGAGAAGGCCCTTCCCTGAGTAGCCACCAGACTAACCTCTCCAGATGATCTCAATGGATGATGGTGCTCATAATAATAATAATAATTATTATTATTTACATTTTATATCCCGCTTTTCCTCCAAAGAGCCCAGAGCGGTGTACTACATACTTAAGTTTCTCCTCACAACACCCCTGTGAAGTAGGTTAGGCTGGGAGAGAAGTGACTGGCCCAGAGTCACCCAGCTAGTTTAATGGCTGAATGGAGATTTGAACTCGGGTCTCCCTGGTCCTAGTCCAGCACTCTAAGCACTACAACACTCTGGCTCCAATGAAGAAGGTGGATGAAGAATGAAGAAGATCAATGAAGAAGATGTTCTCTTAAATACCCTGGGCCTAAGCTTTTTAGGGATTTATAGGTTATAACCAGCACCTTGTATATTGCCAGGAAACTTATAGGTAGCCAGCGTAGTTCTTTTAATGTAAGACTAATATGGTCTCTTTGAGATGACCCAGAGACCAACGTGACTGCTGCATTTTGTACCAACTGCAGTTTCCAGATTACATACAAAGGCAGCCCCACATAGAGCACATTGCAGTTGTCAAGCCTGGAGGTTACCAGCATATGCACTACTGTTCTGAGATCATTTATCTCAAGAAACAAACACAGCTGGAGTATCAGATGAAGCTGATAGAAAACACCTCTGGCCACTGCCTCAACCTGAGACACCAGGGAGAGGTTTGGATCCAGAAGCACTCCCACACTGCATACCTGTTCCTTCTGGGGAAGTGTGACCTCATCTAAAACTGGCCAATCAAAATTGTCTCCTGAGTTCTGACCCCACAGGATAAGTATGTCGTATCTGGATTCAGTCTCAGTTTGTTATCTCTCATTCAGCCCATCCCTGCCTCCAGGCATGCGTTTAGGGAGGTTATGCCTTCTCCTGATGCTGACATGGAGAAATAGATTTGGATGCCATCAGCATACCGATAACACCCTGCACCAAGTCTCCTGATGATCTCTCCCAGTGGTTTCATGTAGATGTTAAACAGCATTGGAGACAGTATGGATCCCTTGCAGACGCCATATAAAAGTACAGATTTTAAAGAACTACAGTCTCCAACTAACACCTTCTGGAATCTGCCTGAGATAGGTAGAAGCGAAACTACTGCAAAGCAGTGCCCACTCCTAACCCTCTCAGATGGTCCAGAAGGATACAATGGTCAATAGTATTGAAAGCCACCGAGAGATCCAAAAGAACCCACAGGGTTACACTCCCTCCATCAACTCCCCATTGGAGATCATCCATCAGGCTAACCAAGGCAGTCTCCACCCCACAGCCATAATTTATATGGAGGTCTAAGTATCTTAAGAAAGCTTCCTAATCATTTCAGTTTCAACAGCTGTGGAAAATAGGTAAACAAGACTTATAGTCAACCACACAGAATTACCTTTTAACAATGCTGTCAGTGGAAAGTTACCCATCGCCATCAAAAGAAAACACATTTCCCTAAGTGAATGTTTCCAGGTACAAACAAAGCTATCTTCACAGCTAAGGAAAGGTCAAGCAAAACAGCAGAACATTAAAACAACCAACTGGTTGTTTCCAGCAGATGCCGTCTAGTTAACATGCCAATCCAGAACGGACAAACACTGCATGACACCAGATGGCTTTATATTACAGAACAAGGGGAAAGTTGTTATGTACAAAGGTGCCAGTGTGGCTTCAGCAAGGTAAAATTCCATCCCACTTAAGATATCATAATCCAGATCCAAGTGGCTGATCTGGGCTTTGACATGGTGAAGCTTTAGTTTTGAAACATGGAACCCCCTAATATGGAAATCAGGGTATTTTAAAAAATAGAGGGCAAATTGCTGAATTCAAAAGCCACCAACTGGTTGTATGCCGAATGACATATTGAAATTGGCTAAATTTTTATTTTTATTTTTCAAGCAACCTCTCCTAGAGGTCACACAATCAAAAACTGTGTTCCACCCAGGTTTAGGAGCTGTGTGTGCTCCCAAGTTTTGGTTGTGTGGAAGCAAGGTAGGGGGAAAAGCTACCCAGGTTTTCTTCCTACCATGCTTCCACTCAATCACTTCTACTCAGGTTTTCCTCCTAACATGCTTCCACACAACCAAAACTTGGGAGCGCACACAGCTCCCAAACCTGGGTAGAACACAGTTTTTGAGGCGCTTCACACAAGCAGTGTGAAGTGCCGGGAGGAGATTTGTGGGGAGAGCGGCTTTGAAGCACTCCGGGGTGGTCTGCAGGGAAGACTAATTACTTGAGCTGCTGGAGGCTGTACTTCTTCCCGCTGGACCTCCAGCGGTTCGTTTGGTGCTGGCCTGGGTCTGTGGCTGCCTCATGGAGACAACGATCAGGCACCAGAAGGGGCAATAATTGTGCTGAGGCAAGGGCTGCAGAGGTGAATGGGCAGGCAATGAATGGGCCCAAAACCTGGAGAAGAAGCCTCCTTGGAGTTGCTGTGGCCCAATATTCGTGGAGGAAGAACCAATCTCTCTGAGAGGAGGGAGGCGGGGGACAGATGATCTCCGTTCCTTCCATGGATCACCCGCCCAGATGACCGGCATCTCGCCTGGCAGCTCCAGGGGTCAGGGTGCTGGGACAAGCCGCCGTGCATTTCCCCACCCCCACCCCCCACCCTGGAGCTCCAATAATGCACCACACATTTTGGGGCTCCCCCCTCCCCCCGAGAGTGCCAGCCATGGCTGCTTGCTGACACATGATTAAAAAAAAGGGAGCACTTGCCCAATCAGGCCCGATCCCGGAGGTTCACATGCATGTGCAAAACCAGACTGGGCTCCCTTAGCCCAGTTTTGCACACGTGTGTGAATAGCCTCAATACATAGCACCAGCCATTCATCTGGTTCCAATTAAAATCCTTCAGGGTCCAGAAACACAATGCATGGAAGTAGAGACTTATGAAGCTGACTTATATTGAGTCAGACCATTCGTCCAGCTAGGCCTGTATTGTCTACATGGACTGGCAGTAGCTCTGCAGCGTTTCAGAAATGGGCCTTTCCTGCCCTACCTGAAGATGCCAAGAATTGAACCGGTAACTGTCTACATGGGCATTATGTGCTCTGCCACTGAGCTGCACTCCCTCCCCAAGCTGGAGAACTACAAAATGGCACCCCTAGAACAGATATAATCCATATGACGTCCAGTTTGCTTCTAAATACCAGCTTCAAGGGAGCAATGTCAGGAGAGGGGGCATGCCTTCATCTCCTGCTGGGGTTCCCAGAAGCATCTGTCTGGTGGGTCACTGTGGGAAACAGGGTGCTGGCCTAGAGATGCTTTTGATCTGATCCAGCAAAACTCTTCTTACATTCTTATGGCTCAGACCAAGAGAGCCAAGTCATATGTGAAAGAGAAAGGAACAGAAACTACTAGAGTGATTTGTCAACCTGACATAGTATGTGAACAGAATTCAAGCTCCCTGAAAAGATATTTAGGGGAGGTGCAGCTCCAGTAAAGCATTCACATTAGCACTAAATATTTTCTTCAACATAAAGTCCCTGCAAGTGATCAGGGAGCAGTTAACACACACTTTGCATTTTTCAATGCGCATAAGTGTAGCCCAATTTATATCCGGGTTTTAAAAAATCCACTTTTTGCATCGTTTTTTTGGGACAACTTCAAGTTGGCAGTAAAGCCTTCCAGTAAACTTGCAGTAAAGCCTGCTATGTGTAAAAGTCCCAGCTAATGAACAAAGTAGGCGGAAAAATCACCCTACCCATTTGGGGCTTGACAATCAAGCTCCTCACCTCCTACCTTGATTTTATCTAACATACAATTGCAAAATGGGAATGCATCCAGCTCCTGAAACTGAGTAGGACTCGTCTCCTATCCAGTTTATGGTCATTTGAACTGCCCTAGAGAGTACCTGCCAAATTTATTCCACATAGAGGTCATTCACACAAGTGAAAACTATGCTCTATCCGGGTTTGGGAGCTGTGTGTACTCCCAATTTTTGATTGTGTGGAAGCAAGTTAATAGGAAAACCTGGTTAGAAGTATTTGTGTGGAAGCAAGGCAGGAGGAAAAGCTACCCAGGTTTTCCTCCTACCTTGCTTCCACACAATCACTTCTACCCAGGTTTTCCTCCTACCTGGCTTCCACACAACTGAAAATTGGCAGCACACAGAGCTCCCAAACCCAGGTAGAACATAGTTTTTTATTGTGTGAATGACCTCAATATATACTGCAATGACAAAATGAAACAAATAATAAGCCCATTCTTATGATCAAGAATTGGGGGCAGGAAGCAATAAAGCCAGCTTTTGCTGATTGTGAGAACTCTTGGGACTTCCGCCAAACCAGCCCAATCCTGGATAGCCTGACTTTTCTCGCTAGGTACTAACCACTGCAGAATGAAAACAGCAGCTGTCCTACATCAGAGTTTGTTCATGTGTTGAAAATGCTGCTTTAAAATCTTCCCAGCTGCCGGCTGCCATGTTTTTAATAGAGTTCTGTGGCTGGAGGGGCCAGTCAGAAAGAGCTGTTGCTGTACTGAGGGCTGCCTTTGCTTTGAGCACAATGTATGCTGGGATACGTGGAGGACCCAGCTCTGTTTTTTTTAATGTCTGGGTAGTGTTTTTACAAAGCCAAATGGAGGCTCTGGACATCTTTGCATTTCAGGGTAGGTCTTCTTCCCTCCCACAAAACACCTCCAGATGACGAAGCTTATGATGGAGTATTACCTTATTATCTCTTTTGTTCATTGTAGCTCCAATTTTCATAAGAAACAAAATCCAAAACTTTGCCAGGAAAAGAAGCCCTGAATACAGATTTATTCTGGTCTCTAAAATGATCCTGAATATGCTTCTTTTGAAAGGAACCCTTGAAAACCTCTGTTCCGAAAGGTATCCATTAGTTTACAGGGATTGCCAAATGCAGCTCAGTGAGAGCACATCTGATAGGGAAGAGCAATTGAGTGGCTATAATGAGTCTGACAAATGGAAGGGACCACCAAAATCCAGAGTCTCACAGCGGAGAAGTTTAATATGCAGGTCATCAAGGAGAGGAGAGAGAATTGGACAACTTGAAGGGCAAATCATGCCAGAATTGTGTGCAACCCACTGAGCACAAATGACAACTATACCCAAAGACAACACTCATGTGCACCGATCTACTGTATAATTCCCAGACACCGTAAAAGAAATGTAAACAACCTTGCTGTGTGTTTGCATGCATTCAGGGGAAGGGGGAGGGGGGGAAGTGCTGGAGGACATTTTCACAAGCTATTATTTAATGTATTCACAAGGTCAATTTGGAAATGGCATTCAAATGTTTTTGGAAATATGTCAAGAACAGGATTTTATTTCATGGTATTGAGGTAACATCTCATTATATTCGTCTAATGTGGATACAGTACAATGAAAAAGTCATTGTGATCGTATTGTACTGGGCTCAATAAATAGTATATTGTAAAAGAGGAGGTTTCTCAGTTAGAATTTGTATTTATGAGTAAGTCTTGTAAGAACAGAAGGCTGGGTATTCAGCTATTGGGACGCTCAAGGAAATTATTCCAAATAATCAGATATTAGAGGAGCAAACGATCTTCCTGTTGCTGAAACCAGTAGCAACAAGAAATGATTACTTCAGTTTGTTTCTAGATGGGTTCCTTTACAATCACCCTTATATCCTGCCTTGTTTTTTTAATAGGGGTTTCTTTTTTCAAGTGCAAAAGCTAATATTCCCTATGGAGTGTGTATGGAGTGACTGGATGAGGGCTGAGATAACCTGCCAAATTCCTAGAAAGTTAATGCTAGTGCCTAGGAATTTGCAAATGTTGGAAAGGCTTGTAAAAGGATTTGCCTTCAAAAAACAAAGCTGTAATTTATTTATTTATTTATTATGTAACACACTTCTATACTGCCCAAAACTCATGTCTCACTTTAGTAATTCCCCCTCCCCCAACACTATGATGCATAAAAAAGTTGTTCCTGCAGGAATTATGTTCTGGATTTCCTTCCTCCATTTCTAAGGGCCTGATACACATGAGGCCATTCAGAAAATCGAAATCTGTGTTCTACCCAGGTTTGGGAGCTGTGCCTGTGTGTGATCCCAGGTTTTGGTTGTGTGGAAGCAAGGTAGGGAGAAGAACGGGGCTACAGTGATTGTGTGGAAGCAAGGTAGGAGAAAAACCTGGGTAGCTTTTCCTCCTACCTTGCTTCCACACAATCACTTCTACCCAGGTTTTCCTCTTACCTTGCTTCCACACAACCAAAATTTGGGTCCGCACACAGCTCCCAAACCTGGGTAGAAAACAGATCTTGAGGCTCTTCTCACGATCAGTGAGAAGAGCCTGGGTGGGGTTTGTGGGGAGAGCAGGGGAAGCAGCCCTGGGTGGCCGCAGTGGCCGCCCACATGACTGCCGGCTCCGTTACAGAGCCGGCATGGGCTGTGGGGATCGGGGGCTGTGGGGATCGGCCCCCAGAAGCTCCAGCACACCCTGCGCGAGTGCACAGGGCATACTAGAGAGACCCCCAAGGCGGAAGGCCGCTTTTTAGCCTCCCGGTCGGGGGTCTACTCGTGAGTTGCCACGGCACGGAACCGCGCCATGGCAACACATGAGCACAAAGACAGTTAGCTCCACTCACTCCGCTAACCTCGGCTAAGGGCAGGGGCAATTAAGAGGGTTACCCGCTTATAAACCTGCGAGCCCGGTGGTTTACACGACCAGTAAAAATCGGGCTAGGCTCTCCTAGCCCGATTTTTGCTGGTCGTGAGAATAGCCCCTTTGATTGTCTGAATGACCTCAATGTTTTGTGTGAACGGAGACCTACATGATTTCAAGATGGAGTGTATTCTAGAGCCCCAGGGCAGCCACAAAGAAGGCCTAGTCATGAGTCACCAAACGAGCCGGCGACAACCGTAACCAGACCTCTCCAAATGATCTTAATAGGCGTTAAGGGCTTTATAGGTAATAAACAGCACTTTCTATTTCATTTGGAAACATAACATCAGCCAGTGCAATTAATTTAAAATCAGTGTTATATGCTCCCTTTGGGTTAACCCAGAGACCAATCTGGCTACCGCATTCTGTACCAGTTATATTTTCCGGACTACATAGAGTGCATTATGGTAGTCATACAGGAATGGGCCTTATCTACAACACTGTAGTTGAAAGGCGTTGAATTCAACCTTGAATGATGAATGATCTACAACCGCATTGTTGATGAATGACATGAGCAGGGCCTCGTTCATGTATAAAAGTACAAACTTGGTTCCTTAAATCACAGGCACACTGTTCTACATGCAGAATGAGGGCTGCGAGAGCCTAAGGCAGATGCTCAAGCCCTGTGTACTGTATATAGAACAGACCAACAGGCTCATATGGCAATTGACCTTCAGCCTTATAATGTTAGCAGCAGTACCTCTACTAACTGAGCAACGTTAAAACCACTTTTTAAAGTGGTGTTTCTCTTTATTCTCTTTATTTAGCAGGGGGAGAGCAACTGCCCCTTTCCATCCCGAGCACAGCATCTCTCCAGTGGCTGTTGCTGGTGTCTATCTTTTTAAGAAAGCCCAGGTTAGCGGAGTGCTCACTCCACTAACCTGGGCTTAGGGGAGGGGTAGTTAAGCAGGTCACGTGCTTCCATGAGAGCAGGCTCAGCTGCGAGCCCAGTGGTTCTCATGGTCTGCCAAAATGGTGCTAGGCTCACTTAGCCCGATTTTGGTAGTCGTGAGAATAGCCTCACTGGGGCTATTCTCACGATTAACAAAAATCGGGCTAGGAGAGCCGAGCCCAATTTTTGTTAATCATAAGAACCACCAGGCTCACAAGCGAGCCCGGTGGTTCTTGAGCAGCTAGCCCGCTCAAGTAGCCCGCCCCTTAGCCCAGGTTTGCAGAGCAAGCGCTCCGCAAACCCGGGCTATCTGCTTGTGAGTAGCCCCCCGACCGGGAGGCGAAAAGCCGCCTCCCGGCTCTGGGGGTCTCCACAGTATGCCCTGCGCACTCACTCAGGGCATACTGGGGGTTGTGGGGGCCTTGTATCCCCCATGCTCCCCAGCCCCCACCAGCTCCATCTCGGAGCCGGCAATCGTGTGGGCAGCCGATCCGGCCACCCAGGGCTCCCTCCCCACTCAGCGCCCCAAACCGGGTTTCACGGATCATGAGACCCGGTCCACTGTGTTCTACCCGGGTTTGCTAAAATTGCACATCCAATTTTCAGTTGTGTGGAAACAAGGTAGGAGGAAAACCTGGATAGAAGTGATTGTGTGGAAGCAAGGTAGGAGGAAAAGCTATCCAGGTTGTCTTCCTACCTTGCTTCCACACAGACATTTCTACACAGGTTTTCGTTCTACCTTGCTTCCACACAATCAAAAATTGGGAGTACATACAGCTCTCAAATCCGGTTAGGACACAGTTTATGATTGTGCAAATGGACTATGTAAGCCTCTTTGGGAACTTTTGTTGAATAGCTGTATGTAAATATCGGTCCTATTTGTATTCATATTGCACATTTCTGAAGACAGGATTCCACCTGCTATGTACTGTGCAGTGCCTAGTGCCCTAGTGCTGAGCATCCTCTTACATGCAGGTGTTGTTTGATTGATTGATTGATTGATTGATTGATTGATTAAGTGCCATCAAATCAGTGTCGACTCTTAGCAACCACATAGATTCTCTCCAAGATGATCTGACTTCAACTTGGCCTTTAAGGTCTTTCAGTGGTGCATTCATTGCTGTCGTAAACAAGTCCATCCACCTTGCTGCTGGTCGTCCTCTTCTTCTCTTTCCTTCAACTTTTCCCAGCATGCAGGTGTACTAGAGACATAATGCCCCCACCCACCTATTCAGAGATTTATTTGTAGAGACTCTCGGGAGGGAGCTGAATCCTGAAGAATGACAACTCTAGCAACTCACGTGAAGGAAAAAAAAATTGAGCAAGGCATCCCCAAGAGGCAAAGACAGAGACGAAATAGAAACTGATTTAACCAGAGACAGTTTCCAGAAAACAGGGACTGTCCCTGATAAACAGGGACAGTTGGAGCCTATGTGCCGGTTGGAATATATATATATATATATTCCCTAACTAAATGTATCAAAGGCTCCTTAAAGCCTTCCAAGTTTAAACACTGAATTGGAGATTCACTACAATGATATCTTTAATTCTTCTTTAGTTATCCTAGACCCTTGGAAAGGGCCTAGTAATTAAAGTACCAAATCTAGTCAATAACTTCTGGTAGACTGTGTGTAAATGGCATCATCATCATCATCATCATCATCATCAATGCAATTAGTAAGTTCAGAGAGTTAATCCATAAGCTGTTTTGAACTTGTTTTAATAATTTAAATGTTGAATTTGGCTGTCTCTGCCTCATTTCCAAAATACTTGAGTAAGACAACCTTACTGACCTTACCTGTGGTGCATACTACTACTACTACTACTACTACTACTACTACTACTACTACTACTCTTCAACCAAAGTTCACAAAGCAGTTTACATAGGAAAAAAATACATAAATAAGATGGTTGCCTGTACCCAAAGAGCTCTCAGTCGAGGTGGGGTGGGGGCACACTGCATGTGTGTGTGTGTGCACATGCACGCACGCATGTGCATGCAAGAACCCTTTTGCATTGCCTCTCTTTGATAAAACAAACAAAAAACCTAGATATGAAACACATCTCACACCATGGATTTATATCTTTATTATAGCTTTATTTCCAGCCAGTTGGTCAGTCAAACCAAGATCAGTCAGGTCAGATGTCATGACTGATTTTGGTTTCTTTCTCATTTAAATTGGGAGTGGAATTCCTGGGAAGCTCACCCAAGCAGGGGAGAAGCAGACTTTATCAGTGGTTCTGCATGGCATCTGTACTCTCCCCCGCCCTGGCTCACTTTCTGTGATCACTACCACTTGGATCTTATTTTAGAGGTAAATTTTAAAGAAAGATTTGGGCCGGTCTGACTACTGCTAATAAAACATTATTACTAATGTAAAGTAATATTCTGTCTTCTGTCTTCTTTCAAATTTCACCCAGAGTGAAGAGATCACAACTCACAATCCTCACAATCCTCAGACTGCTTACTCCAGAGAAATTCTATTGGGCATACTGTGAGAATTGCTGCAAAAGTGGTTTGCGTTCTACTCCTACCGACACAGTTATTTTCCTCTGCATGGAAGCTTTATCTAACAAGCTTGCTCTTTCCATATGCACACACTGTTGATTTTTTACTAGAGCATCAGAGGAAAGCACTTTATAGCAGAACTCTGCAAGTGTAACAAATTTTTAACCAGGAAATTGGAGGCCATAAAATGTCAAATGTTCTGTGTTTTCAGTCCTGTTTCTTGAAAGGAAATAATTTAGTTCATTAGGTATGTTACGAGTTTAAAAAAACAATTGGTTGTATGTGTATTTATTTCCTTGACACATCTCAACCAGACATTCCCTTATTATCCAGAAAGTGATGCTCCCAAAATATTAACTAACGTTCACAGAATTGTCAGGAGAGATAATAGGTTCTTTTCTTAGTCAGCACTGTCTCAAAAATCTGTAGATATGGATCATGTGACCAGAGCTCACTCTTGAAGTTCTTTTTCAGAGTTCTTTGCTCAGATAAATTTCCAAGTGGCAGAATGGAGTCCTTTCCAGCAAGTGGGATGTCCCTTTCAATGTCTGTTCAGACATTGACCAAGTTCATACATAACACACACCAGGCAACAAAAGTGTAGGAGTGAGTTAACAATAATAAAAGTAATATGCCAAAGCCTGTCTACATAGAAATCCCAGCCCACCAGAAGGTGACCAAGAAGGCAGCTTCACAAATCTCACCTGTGGAGGGAAGGTCGCAGTTGTGGGGCCACCATGGAAAGGACCGTGTCTCTGCTGCTTCCCAACCACATTAATTTTATTTATTTTGACATATATATCTCATTCTTCCTCTGAGGAGCCCAGAGCAGTGTACATGGTTTATGTTTATCCTCACGACAACCCTGTGAGATAGTTTAGACTGAGAGATAAGTGACTGGCCCAGAGTCACCCAGTGAGTTTCATGGCTGGACAGGAGTTTGAACTTGAACCCCGCAGTCCTAGTCCAACACTCTAATCTCTACACCATGCTGGTTCATGTAGCATATAATCATGGTAACAGGTCCTCCGAAACCAACATAGGAACACAAAAAGCTGTCTTATACCGAGTCAGACCATTGATCCATCTAGCGCAGTATTGCCTACACAGCGTCTCCAAGGTTGCAGTCAGCATCTCCAAGGTTGCAGTCAGGAGTCTCTCTCAGCCCTTTCCTGGAGATGCCAGGGAGGGAACTTGGAACCTTCTGCATGCAAGCATGCAGATGCTCTTCCCAAAGCGCCCCCATCCCCTGAGGGGAATATCTTACAGTGCTCACACATGTCTTCCATTCAAATGCCGCTTAGCAAAAGAGACAATTCATGCTTGCTACCACAAGACCAGCTCTCTAGTTGAAGGTTTTGGAACCAGGGCCTCCAAAACCAATGGAAGGGTCAGATTAGTTCATGTGAATGAAGGTGATGCTTAAGTAAGCTGATCTCATGTTACTAGACAGATAAAATAATCTGATGGAGTCAAAGGGGAGGATCTGAGAATATAGTCGCTGCCATATTTTTTTCTAGACCTCACATTTCTTTTGCCCTTTCCTCTTAGCATCAGATTGCATTCATCAGTACCAATTTACAAAAGGGTATTTAAATGGCCCCTGCTTTCGCTTGCCTAAATTCAACCAAAACTAAATTCACATCTTGCTTCTGTACCCATCTGGGCAGTTAAAGGAGAAGCATCCCGACCCTTTTATGTGGAGTGAAAGGGGGAAAGAATCACAGATGGAAAAGAAAAGCTCTGATAACCATAGGAATCCAGAAGCTGGAGTGTGCTCAATTAATTAGAGCTGTTAAAAATAAAGAAAAAGAGAGCAGTCTCTCTGGGCAGATATTTAAACGCCAGTAATAAAATTTCACTACTGTACCACTATGGTGGTTCTTTGAGATGCTCGTTGAAATACTTCAATTACAAAGTAACAATTTTCTATTGTTAGGAGTTGCCACTATTCTCTTTTTTATTGATGTCATAAAGTAGGTATTTATGAGAGTAGGTTATTAAGATCAATAGTATAAATGGAACACCTAATTCTGTCTTTTTCAGGGCAGCACAAAGCATTCCTCCGGTGGAATCCGTGAGAATAAAGGGTGACTGGTTACTGTCAGTTAACCCTAATCCAAATGCAAAGAGCTCACCCTATTAACAATGAGTCATTTTTACATGTTTCTTAGATCTAAAACTATCTTGTCCCTAAGTAGCCTTTTATAAAAGCCAGAATTCATAGCAGGACTGGATTTGTCTCACTTATAACTCCAAGGTATTGAAACTTGGGTGTTTTTTCCCCCCAATTGCCATTTCAATTTTTTTTCAAATAAAAAAAAGAGATGGAGACTTCATTTCTCAAAGCCATTTATTTAAGAGTTTTTCAAAATAAGTCTGATCCCTCTTGCTTTCAGTGAAAGAAAACGGAAGCGGGGAAAGAATGATAAAATAGATGGACATGATCATCTAGGAATACTCTGTGTGCTGATTCTCAGTCACCGAGAAATGAAGAGCCAGTTCAGATGCTAAACCTGCCACATTTGCACATATAGTTGGTCAAAGGCAAGGCCACTGAGAGCATGTACAAGTTGTTGCATAAATATCTTAAGTAGGAGAGAAGCATCTAATGAAGAGACTGTTCCTTTCCTCTGCTCTAGGTCAGGGAGAGAGACATGTAGGAGCAGAAGGAGAAAGGCAAGAGATTTAATTCTACACATCCGAGCTGTAATCCCTGGAGAAACAGCCCCTCCCCTAGTTCCCCCAATATTAGGGGCTACCTGGGGAAGTTGCAGCAAAGGGTACTACTATTACTACTACCACCACCACCACCACTACTACTTATTTATTTATTATTTATTTAACACATTTCTGTACCACCCCATATACAAGTCCTTGGATGGCTCACAAGCTAAAAACATAATTAAACCATTAATACAATTAATACAGATATGAATTCTAAAACTAAAACTTTAAAACTATAAACTAAAAGCCTGATGAAACAGGTATGTCTTTGGGTCCTTTATTTAAAACATCCAGAGAAGGGGAGGTTCTACTTTTTTTAGTAAGCCCATTTCAAAGTCCTAGGGCAACCACAGAAGAGGCCCAGTTTCAAGTTACCAAAAACTGAACTGGGGGGAACCACAACTGCACTACCAAAGGTGATAGAAAGCCCTTCTGACCCCTGCCTCAACCAGAAGTACTCCCCAACTATGTACCTGTTCTTTCCATAGCCCTATCTAGAAAAGGCAGATCTAAGTCACTTCCTAAGTTCCCACCTCCCACAATGAGTACCTCCATCTTGCTTGGATTCAGCCACAGTTTCTTCTCCCTCCCCTATCCCATTAATGCCTCCAGACAGGCATTTAGGTAAGTTAAGCCATTTTCTGATGAAGTTGATATGCAGAAACAGATTTGGGTGTCACTGGCATATTGATAACACCATGCACAAAATTCCTGGATGATCTTTCCCAGCAATTTCATGTAGATGTTAAACAACATCGGAGACAATACGGAGCCCTGAGGGACACCATACAATAGC
This sequence comes from Hemicordylus capensis, assembly GCF_027244095.1. Classification (NCBI taxonomy): domain Eukaryota; kingdom Metazoa; phylum Chordata; class Lepidosauria; order Squamata; family Cordylidae; genus Hemicordylus; species Hemicordylus capensis. The sequence continues at coordinate 27,099,225 of NC_069657.1, read as the reverse complement.
TCTCATTTTGCAGAGCAACAATCTCCAAGGTGACACCATCTGGAACCTATCCAAGAGGTAGGAGTGGAACCACTGCAAAGCAGTGCCTCCCATTCCCAACCGCTTCAGGTGCTCCAGGAGGATACCATGGCTGGTGGTATAGAAAGCCTCCGAGAGATCCAAAAAGATCAACAGAGTCACACTCCAGCTGTCAATTCGAACTGGAGATCATCCAACAGGTTGATCAAGGCCATCTCAACGCCATAGCCCACTCAAAAGCCAGTTTGAAATGAATCCAGATAATCTGCTTCTTCCAAGACTGCTGGAGCTGAAAGGTCACCACCCTCTCAATCACCTTGCCTAACCATGGGAGGTTGGAGACAGGCCTATAATTACCTCATTCTGAGGGATCCAATGCAAGTTTCTTCAACAGTGGTCTAATAATTGCCTCCTCCTTGAGATAAGGAGGCATCCTGCCCTACCTCAGAGAAACAGTAATGGTCTTAACAAGTCCCTTTCCAATGACCTCCCTGCTAGATCATATAAGCCATGTCAGACAAGGATCAAGAGGACAGGAAGTAAGGCAAAGTGTCCCAAACAGTTTGTCCACATCCTTGGGAGTCACAAACTGAAATTGATCCAATTTAAGCATACAAGAATTGCTGCTGGACACCTCCACAGTAGACTCTGCAGTAACTGTAGAGTCTAGTTCAGCTCAAATACGAGAGATTTTAATCTGCAAAAAACTCATTTAAAACATCACAATGGGTAACTGATGGATCCAAATTCTCATTCAAGGGAGGAGGGGCATGTACTAGCCCTCTCACAACCCTATAAACCACTTTTCAACAAAAATTCTCAAAGTGGTTTACATAGACAAAAGAATAATAAATAAATAAAAAGGTCTCCTGTCCCAAAAGGGCTCATAATCTAAAAATAAATATAAGGTAGATACTAGCAACAGCCACTGCAAGGATGCTGTGCTTGGGATTGGATAGGTACAGTTGCTCTCCCCCTGCTTAGTATAAGAGATCCATCGCTTTAAAAGGAGCTTCTTTGCTCAGTTAGCAGGGGTGACCTCAACATGTCTCCTTCTCCATCAAAGGTCACCACACCAAGGCTCACACACAAATTTTGTAGACTGCAAAGAATGAGGGGACTGAGGAAAAGGACGCTGAAAGGGAAAATCAGGAGGTCAAATCACTCCAGAAAGAATGGGACTTACTTAAAACCACAATAATAGAAGATCAGTTGGAATGTATACCAAAAAGGAAGAAAGGTATCACCAAGTTCAGGAGGATACCAGCATGGCTAACAAGTAGAGTCAGGGAAGTGATAAAAGGAAAAAAATTCTTCCTTCAGAAAATGGAAGTCCTCCTGCCCAAATAAAGAGAACAGAAAGGAGAACATAAGAGAACATAAACTCTGGCAAAAGAAATGCAAGGAGACAATAAAGGATGCAAAAAGAGAGTTTGAGTAGCATATAGCTAGAAGTGTCAGAGGGGAGAACAAGAACCTCTTTAACAATATCAGCAGCAGAAAACCTGCCAGCGAGGCAGTTGAACCCTTAGATGATGAGGGATTATTAAAGCATATAAGGAGATTGCAGAGAAGTTGAACGAATTCTTTGCATCTGTCTTCACGGCAGAGAATACTGACCATATACCCACCCCAGAACAAAGCTTCTCAGGCTTGGAGGCTGAAAAACTGGGCCAATTTGAGGGGAACAGAGAGGATATTCTAAACTGTCTTAAAAAACTAAAATTAACAAATTACCAGGGCCATATGGCATCCACCCAAGAGTTCTGAAAGAACTCAAATGTGAAATTGCTGATCTCCTAGCAAAAATATGTAACTTGTCCTTACAATCAGGCTCTGTACCAGAGGACTGGAAAGTAGCCAATATAACACTGATTTTCAAAAAAGGATCCAGGGTGGATAAGGGAAATTACAGTCCGGTTAGCTTAACTTTTGTACTGGACAAATTGATGGAAAGCATACTTAAGGACAAAAATGTTAAACATATAGAAGATCAGGCCTTGTTGAAGAAGAACCAGCATGGCTTCTGCAAGGGCACATCTTGCCTCACTAACCTTTTGGAGTTCTTTGAGAGTGTCAGTAGCAGGCATGTGGATAAACATGATCCTTTTGACATAGTATACTTGGATTTCCAAAAAGCTGTTGACAAAGTTCCCCACCACAGGCTCTTGCATAAACGTAGCAGTCATGGGATACAGCGACAGGTTCATGTGTGGATTGGTAACTGGTTGAAGGACAGGAAACAGAAGGTGGGAATAAATGGACTGTTTTCACAATGGAGGGAAGGTAGAAGTGGGGTCCCCCAGGGATCTTTACTAGGACCAGTGCTCTTTAACTTGTTCATAAGTTATCTAGAATTTGGAGTAACCAGTGAAGTGGCCAAATTCACAGTTGACACTAAACTATTTAAGGTAGTGAAATCCAAAACAGATTGTGAGGAGCTCCAAAAAGATCTCTCCAAACTAGGTGAATGAACTAGTTCAATGTAAGCATGGGCTGAGTGACGAATATTGGGGCAAAAAAACCCAACTTCACATATATGCTGATGGGATCTGAGCTGTCAGTGACTGACCAGGAGAGATCTTGACGTCATGGTGGACAGTTTGTTGAAAGTGTTGACTCAGTGAGTGGCCGCTGTGAAAAAAGCAAATTCCATGCTAGGGATTATTAGGAAGGGGACTGAAAATAAAATTAAAATACTAGTATTATAATGCCCTTATAAAAATATATGGTGTGGCCACATTTGGAGTACTCTGTTCAGTTCTGGTCACTGTATCTTAAGAAGGACATTGTAGAACTGTAAAAGGTACAGAAGAGGGCAACCAAGGTGATCAAGGCCGAGAGCACCTTCCTTATGAGGCAAGTCTATAGCATCTGAGGCTCTTTACTTTGGAAAAGAGGCGAATATGGAGAGACATGATAGAGGTGTATAAAATTATGCATGGAGTAGCAAGAGTGGACAGTGAGAAATGTTTTACCCTGTCTCACAACACTAGAACCAGGGATCATCCCATGAAACTGAAGGGAAATTCAGACTGACAAAATAAAGTACTTTTCTCACACAGTGCGTAATTATTACAGAGACTTGGTGGGGGGAGACTGGTGGCCCAGTCTGGACCCAGCTTCTCCCTCCAGGATATTCTGTTGAGGAGAGGATGCAGGGACGTGGGTGGGGATGTGGAGTGGCTGTGGTCTATAAGAATAACCTTTCCCTGACCAAGATCCCTGTGGAAGTGTCTGAACATATTGAATGTGTGTACCTAAGTTTGGGGACCAGGGATAGACTGGGACTTCTCTTGGTGTACCGATCGCCCCACTGCCCAATGGAGGCCCTAACTGAGCTGACGGACTTGGTCTTGGGTTTGGCGTTGGAGTCACCCAGACTTGTGATGCTGGGGGACTTCAATGTCCACTTTGGGACCAATTTGTCTGGGGCGGCTCAGGAGTTCATAAGAGCCATGACAACTATGGGCCTATCCCAAAGGGTCTCAGGACCAATGCTCATTGCAGGTCACACGCTTGATCTGGTGGGGACTCCTGTGATTTCCCCATTGTCATGGATGGACCACCATCTGGTTAAGGTTGGACTCATAGTCACACCCCACCTTCGCAGGGGTGAGGGGCCCATTAGAATGGTCCACCCGAGAAGGTTATTGGATCCAATAGGGTTCCAAGAAGCCTTGGAGGGATTTAGTGTTGGCTCTGTCAGTGATCCTGTTGATGCCCTGGTGGAGAACTGGAACAGCAAGCTCACCAGGGCAGTAGACATGATCACACCTAAGCGTCCTCTCTGACCCGCTTCAAAATTGGCCCCTTGGTATACAGAAGAACTATGGGGGCTGAAGAAGCAAGGTAGACGACTGGAGCACAAGTGGAGGAAGACTCAACTCAAATCTGACAGATTACATTTGAAGATCTATGCTCTGGCAATACGGGTGGCAAAGAAGCTATTCTTTTCGGCCCGGATTGCATCTGTAAGTTCATGTCCAGGGGAGTTGTCCAGGATTGTGAGAGGACTAGTGAGTGTCCCTCCTCCCTTGAATCAGAATTTGGAACCATCTATTACCTGTTCAGTGATTTCTTTGTGGATAAAATCTCTCATATTTGGGCTGACTTGGATTCAAACTCCACAATTACTGCAGTGTCTGAATTGGAGGTGTTCAGCGACTCCTCTTATGTGGTTAGGCTGGATCAGTTTCAGTTTGTGACTCATGAGGATGTGAACAAGCTGCTTGGAGCGATCCGGCCTACCACCTGTTCTCTTGACCCTTGCCCAACGTGGCTAATACTATCTGGCAGGGAGGTTGTTGTAGAAGGCCTGGTAGAGATCATAAATGTTTCTTTGAGGGAGGGCAGAATGCCTCTTGTCTTAAGGAGGCAATTATTAGACCACTTCTGAAGAAGCCTGCCCTGGATTCCTCAGAGTTGAGCAGCTATAGGCCTGTCTCCAACCTTCCGTGGCTGGGCAAGGTAATTGAGAGGATGGTGGCCTCCCAACTCCAGGCAGTCTTGGATGAAACTAATTATCTAGACCCGTTTCAGACTGGCTTTCGGTGGGCTATGGCGTGGAGACTGCCTTGGTTGGCCTGATGGATGATCTCCAATTGGAAATTGGAGTGACTCTGAAATTGGAGTGAGTCAATTAGTGTGACTCTGTTGGTCCTTTTGGACCTCTTGGAGGCTTTTGATACTATCGACCATAGTATCCTCCTGGAGCATCTGAGGGGGTTGAGGGTGGGAGGCACTGCTTTGTGGTGGTTCCACTCCTATCTCTCGGGCAGATTCCAGATGGTGTCTCTTGGGGACTATTGTTCTTCAAAATCTGAACTTCGGTATGGTGTCCCTCAGGGCTCCATATTGTCTCCGATGTTGTTTAACATCTACATGAAACCGCTTGGAGAGATCATCAGGAGATTTGGGGCAGGGTGTTATCAGTATGCTGATGACACCCAAATCTATTTCTCCATGTCAACATCATCAGGAGAAGGCATAACTTCCCTAAATGCCTGCCTGGAGGCAGTGATGGCCTGGATGAGAGGTAACAAGCTGAGACTGAATCCAGATAGGACAGAGGTACTTTTTGTGCGGGATCGGAACTTGGGAGATGATTTTGATCTGCCTGTTCTGGATGGGGGTCACACTTCCCCAGAAGGAACAGGTATTCTGGGGGTGCTTCTGGACACAGAACTCTCCCTGGTGTCCTGATGCTTTGCTATATACACCTTCTCCTCCCTCTCACGCTTGTTGCTAGAAGGCCATTACAAGGACTGTACCATCCAGGATGGCCCATGTCAGTATGAGTAAACCTTGTGCATCAACAGAGCTAAAACACCCCGAGAGCCTATAGCTGAGTAGATCAGAAATAATTACATATGTGGCTGTTGGCTGACATATATCTGAGCCATTTTTGGAAGGGCGGTATAGAAATCGAATGAATGAATGAATGAATGAATGAATGAATGAAATATACCGCACAACCATATGTCAGCCTAGTAATGTTGCATGCACACAAGGTGCACAAATGCAACAAACTGTGTAAATGATTTTACACAAAAGCAACCCCTTTGGAAATAATGGGCTTATTCTTGTGTAAGATCATTTGCACAACTTTTGCATTTGCGTTACTTGCACAACTTGAGTGTACACAATGTTTCTAGCCTGATGAACCATTCTACAGTATGTGAGCCATGGTATTCAGATATAATAATTACCCTGTGTCTTCCTCTGCAGGTGTGCTTTGATGGAGAAAACCCATTATGTTCAGTCTGTCTGTCTATCTATCAATCTGTCTATCGTTCTATCAATGTGACTCAGGAAAATGTCCTCATGTCTATCACATTATTATAAATACAATGGAGACGAATGAATTCATGAGAAGCTTTCATGAAATTCTGTGGGACTTCAATTCCTCCAGTTTAATTGGGAATGTTGCTTTCTTACTATAAAGAGCCTGCGACTTTATGGCATTTGTTCCCATACTATTTCCATTCTGCTAGTCTCTTTTCACAGGAGAAATCAGCTCATGGGTGAGCTGACCAGTTCTCTCTTTCACCCCACCCTCCAATACAGTTCCAGCCGAATATTTCATTAGTGAAAATCCTGGCAAATCTTTTTATAAAGCCAAAACAGACTAAAAAGGCTTACTGCACCTTGGATTTTTTTTTTAAAGCCTTAGTTATAATAAGAATGGGAGGAAATAAATATCAGTATTTATCAGGGATGACAATTGTTTAGGTTGAGTCCTTTTCATCTTTCTGCCATTGCTTAAGCTCTACATAAGGCTACCTGGAGTTGCCTAAGTGTGCCCTTTCATATAAGAATACTTATACGGCACTTTTCTGATATGCTTAAAGCACTTAATGTACAGAGCGGTTTCAGATGACCACAAGAAAATAAGTCAGAAGGAACTGGAGGTTCCTGGCTGCAGAATCCAAGGGAAAGAGTTGTGATATGCAAGGACAAGGCAGTGGAGTGGAATCAGGAATATTAATAGTTTAATGAAATAGATATAGAGGTCATTCACACAGAGGCTATTACGATGATCAGGCGAGATCGGGCTAGGAGAGCCTAGCCCGATTTCGGCTGATTGTGGGAGCCACTGGGCTCGCAGGCAAGCCCAGTGGCCTCCAGGCGGTTAACCCGCCAAAGTAACCCTCCCTTTAAACCGGATTTGCTGAGTGAGCCCTCCACAAACCCGGGGTTTTTTGCTTGTGAGTTGCTGCAGCTACGCATGAGTAGACCCCTGGCTGGGAAGCTGAAAAGGAGCCTCCCGGCTCGGGGGTCTCTCCAGCATGCCCCGCATACTCACGCAGGGCATGCTGGAGCTTCTGGGGGCCATGTGGCCCCCGGACTCCCCAACCCCAGCTGGCTTTGTGACAGAGCCGGCAGTTGTGTGGGTGGCCACTGCAGCTGCCCAGAGCAGACTGCTGCCCATCTGCGGGGAGAGCGGGCTAAGCCAGCTCTCCCTGCAAACCCCCTAGAGGCTCTTCTCAACGATCATGAGAAGAGCCTCACAGTCAAAAACTGTGTTCAACCTAGGTTTGGGAGCTGTGTGTGCTCCCAATTTTCAGTTGTGTGGAAGCAAGGTAGGAGGAAAACCTGAGTAGAAGTGATTGTGTGGAAGCAAGTCAGAAGAAAAAGCTACCCAGGGTTTCCTCCTACCTTGCTTCCTTCCACACAATCACTTCTACCAGGTTAAACTTGCTTCCATACAACCGAAAATTGGGAGCACACACAACTCCCAAACCCTGGTAGAACACAGTTTTTGATTGTGTGAATGACCTCGTTATGTACAGAGAGGCAAGTGCAAACTGCTTTTCAGTGCTCTTGCTGCTGTTTGTTAGCCCCCCTCTACTCGAGGACTAGAATACTAGAGCCCCATTCAAAAGCTGGCCTGGATCGAGGAATGGATTAACCAAAAACACCACACTGTGGAGTATGCACTCTCAGCACAAGTCGGAAGTTGCGTGCATTTGAATCCACCATTGTTGGGTTGCTAATGTTGGGTTCTTGCCGCCTCCTAACATTCACCCAACATTTGTATCCTACATTTGAAGCTGGGCAGCAAAAATCAGGCAAATATCAGCAGTCTGGCTTGGGCTTTGATGGGTTCAGATGATATGCCTGTCAGGAGTGCACACTTCCCAGAGGTTCCTGGGAACTGGACTTACAGAGGATCGTGTGGAGCCACCCACATTCTCAGTAATTCTGATGACAGCCCTTTACTGTCAGCTAGTATAATCATGCTAACTCCCATATTCCAGATAGCAAGGAAAGCTGAGGCATAGTTTTTCTGTGCAATGCTCTCTGATTTATCTTGTAGTGAATTTCGCTGCCATGAAAAACCACTATTTTTGCTCTAACCCCTTTCCCTGAGTTGTCCACTTCAAGACAGATGAGGGTTCTGGAAACCAAGTCCGATGGAGAAGAATTAGAGGAGCTGTGTATATGTAGTCTAAATCTGCCTCCTTGTGGTTTCAACCCATTGGTTGCTGTCCTGCCCTCAGGAGCAGTAGAGAAGACATCCGCTCAGGGGCGTATCTAGGGTGGGGCAGGCAGGGCATGTGCCCGGGTGCCTCTTGAAGGGGGCGCCATTTTTCAAAATTTAGAAAATGGCTGCCGAAAACAAACTGGCCACCGCACATGCTCAAATGGCCTCTGTGAGGCCCTAGGCCATGCCAGGCCTTGCAGAGGCCATTTGAGCATGCACGGTGGCCAGGCCTTGCAGAGGCCATTTGAGCATGCACGGTGGCCAGGCCTTGCAGAGGCCATTTGAGCATGCACGGTGTTTTCAGTGGCCATTTTAAAAAATATATATATATTTTTTAAATGGCCACTGCACATACTCAAATGGTCCATGCAAGGCCCTAGTGGCCAGCGGGGGGAGGGGGAACCTTTGTAGACCCCCCCCAGCCTTTAGGAAGCCCACCAAAGGGGCTAAAGGTTAAAATATATATATATAATATAAGTCACTGTACACATATTCAGATTGGCACTATGTACTGAGAATCAGGGCTTGTGAATACTGAGCTGAAGCTTATGAGCTAGGATTGTATTCACTTGCTCTTACTTTGCTTCTTGTCATAAGTGAGTTAAATGTGATGTCTTAATAAATGGCTATTAATGAGGAGTTTGTCTTTGAATCAGTGTGAAATCCTTAATATTAAGGCCCACTGGGAGTTTCTTGCTCTCTTTCTCTCATTGTAACTGTCTTTCTGAAATACTAGAATATATTCCAAGCAGTGACACAGTTTACTCTGCATATCCTTTAATTATTTTCAGAGTATCTGGGAAAAGTCAAATTCTCCATTTATTTTTAAAACTTATGTAATAGTGATGCTACAATGCATAGTAAAGAATTAGACAGGCACTTCTGTTTAGTTTTCCAAGTACACCTCCACATAGTATTTGGGTATTTTATGAGCCCCAGCATACTGAAATTTGTAGTTTTCCAGCATTTTTTTGGTCTGGCTACATCCACTACTAAATAGTTTTTGAAATATTAAAAGATTAATGAGCTTGACTTGTATTTTTGAGCTGATATAATGGTAAAGTTATCTGAAAGATGGGTGTCAGATGTATGGACAGGGGGTGCAATTTCAGTGCTTGCCCTAGGCGCTATTTTCCCTAGATACGCCTCTGCATCCGCTCCTTCTATATGACAGTCCTTTCAGATATTTAAGACAGTTATCATATTCCCCACCCCAATAAGATTGTTGTTCTCTTTCCTTTGTCACTTGAGTTCTGGTAGAAGATGGATCCTGGTGACATCTGGAAGGAACATTTGATAAAGAAGCAGTATGACTTGGTTTCCTTGGAGAGGAAGTTCCCTGTTGCTTCACAAGAGCTCAAGTGGGCCACGTTCTTGAAGGCCTGTGGGCATTTAAAAAGGAAGCATGCAGGTAGAACTTTCTTATTCAACACAAAACACTATTTGGAGAGAAAAAACAGCAATTGGCATCAATGTTCCTTGTAAGGGATTCCCAGATGTTGCTGACTACAACTCACATAATCCCCAGCCAAAGGCCATTGCAGCATGAGATGCTGTGATTTGTAGTCATCAACATCTGGAAATCCCTGTTACAGGGAACAATGGTTACCATCCATCCCTCTTGTGCAAGCTGACCAAGAGTGCAAGAAATTGAGCAGCTTTGAGCATCTGCTCAGCTACGTGACCTTCTTGCCTGGGTGCATCTCTGTTCTTTGTGCTAGAGCAACATTAGTCTGGATGTCAGTCACATGTACTATAGAAAATCTGTGACCACTTAGAAGAACCTTTTCTTCCTCTAACATCTGTAACCTGCTACTTTTGAATATGTTCCTCTGGATTGTTTAATGACTTGGATACGTCATAAAACTGTCTCCTTTGATTATGGCTGAAGTGCTAGAGAAAGGCTGGGAATATGGTGCATGCATACATAGCCTTTGCCCATCTGAGACAGGATTTATAAGAGCATTGTTGCTTTGTTCAGAGTCAGACATCCTGGTTAACCATATTAACTTGGATAGATATATTGGCACTGGCTTTTTTTGACATGGACAAGGATTCTGACAAGATGAAGCAGATTTACTGTATTTTTGTAGAGTTGTGGTACACTGTAGTAGCTAAAGACTGGTTCGCACATAAATAGACATCATGCTCTTTCACTGAGCTTGATAATTTGTGATATTTGTGAACTAACTTGAAAGCATTGTGTCCATGGTGATATGAGGTTATCTGAAAGTTCTTTCTGTGGTTCTATATCTGGGATTATTAGCTCACACATGAGTCATCACTTGATGTTGCAGTCATCAAGTGGTGGCCCTGCATGTGTGAACTACCTGGATACAGCTGAATGTGTGAAGTAACTCCATTTAAAAGCATTGACTTACATGTCCCACAGTATAACATAGGTGATGCCAGACCCACCTGTGTCACTGTGAGGCTCTACAATACGTAGTCACACTACTGCACAAGAAGACAGTATTGGGCTTGCAGGATCTCATGTTGCACATGACCTCCATTGGGGAGGAGAGCTGGTCTTGTGATAACAAGCATGAATTGTCCCCTTTGCTAAGCAGGGTCTATGGTTTGCATTTGGATGGGAGATGACATGCAAGTGCTGGATGGGAGACGATGGGAGACGACATGCAAAGGATATTCCCCTTAGGAGATGGGGCCATAGGTCAGTAGAAGAACATCTTCATGGGTCCCAGGTTGACTCCCAGGCATGAGAGCCAGCATGGTGTAGTGGTTAGAGTGCTGGACTAGGACCGGGGAGACCTGAGTTCAAATCCGCATTCAGCCATGAAACTAGCTGGGTGACTCTGGGCCAGTCACTTCTCTCTCAGCCTAACCTATTTCACAGGCTTGTTGTGAAAGAGAAACTCAAGTATGTAGTACACCGCTCTGGGCTCCTTGGAGGAAGAGTGGGATATAAATGTAAAAAATAATAATAATAATTTCTAGGTAGGGAAAGAGTCCAGGGTGGGAAAGACTCCCACCCATAACTTTGGAGAGCTGCTACCAGTCAGTGTAGAACAGAACTAGATGGACCAAGGGTCTGACTCAGTATAAGGCAATAGGGCCAACAAGAGGTGGGGGAAGCTGGTACAAATTACCAGGGCCCAGCAGTACAGAAGGGGGCTCGGGACCCAATTATGTTGCATATGTTTTTGTCTTGCCTCCTGCTGCCAACCCCTCCCCCGCACCTGCCCCGCCACCGCCACGAGGTTGAACCGCCGATCTTTAAAATAATTCTAGCCACCATGTGCACACCCGGGGGGGAGGGTGAGCCGAGTACCACCACAAGGGTGGGGCTCGGCTCATCCACCCCCCACCCACTGGGCGTGCACATGGCAGCTAGAATTGTTTTAAAGATCACTGGTTTGGCCTTGTGGTGGAAGTGGCGGTGGCAATGGCGGTGGTGGTAGTGGGAGGAGTGTCTGAAATTTTTTTTTTACCAGGGCCCAAACCCGCTCTCGGCAGCCCTGTAAGGCAGCTTCCTATGTTCCTAATAATGGAAGTTGCATGTGACCACACAAGAATCAGCAGTCTCATTACTGCCGGCTTGTGCATCAGTGTGGCTGCATGTTTTAGAGCCCTAAAGTGGCACAAGCGGGTCCAGCACTATCCATCTTATGCTGCAGGACATGTACGCCGGTGTCTTTGAAAGAAAGAGAGAAGACATAGCATGTGTACCTGTGATGTTACATGGAACAGATTGATGACACATTCACCCAGACAAATAATTACTGGATGTTGTAGTCATCAAACTCTGAAAATAAATGTGTGAACCAGTCCTGGGTTTAGACCTCGGGATAACAGTGACCTATCTTGCCAGGCTGTCTGTTACAAAGGTTACGGAGGTCACTGTATTTTGCTCCCTCTAAGGGTTGATGTGAGCATAAAATGGAGGGAGTGGAACCATCTCTGACAACCTGAGCTCTTTGGAGGAAGGGTGCGATAAAATCCAATAAATAATAAATCAACAATATCAACAAATGTATATGACTCACATCAGGTGAAGGGATAAATATATGCAACTAATTTTTAGCATCTTCCTAATTCCCATACAAAACAAAGAGCAATATCTGAGCTCCACATTTTATCATCTAGTCACAGAATAATTACAAAATTATTATACTGCAGAGTTGAAAATTAACATATATGGTTACTGTAAATCTTTTAAATTACACCTTTGCCTGGATTTTTTTTTTAAAACTTCCATTAAAATCTATCTGTCTGCCTAGGTTCATCACTTTCATCTCTTGGCACTGTAAGAAATTTGGCCAGGGAAAAGAAATAAAATTACAATAAAACAGGACTACATTGTAGAACATTTGTAATTAAAATGATTTGCTTGCTGTGAAGTGCTGTGGGAAGTAACCCCCAGATATACAATCTGATCCATGTGGGTCAGTATTTCCCACATTTTGGAGAGCTGAGAATATTGTTTCTGAATTAAAACTAGAGACACATACTTCATTCATATACTCCTTTGAGGTTTCTTCTCTCCTTGTCCCTGGAGTAACCCAGGATAAATTGTGGCAGGAGAAAGCTAAGTCAGACATTTGTGGGGTCAGTAAATGTCAGGTTGGACCCAACTCTGTCTTTTAGTTCTGTGCAAAGGCCTATTTGTGAAGCCAAGACTGAGAATTCACTCATTATAAGGAAGTGGTGAGAAGCAATATGGAGCACATCAGCACTGAGTCATCTCATAAATGGGAATTATTTATGACCAATATTTCCCATCAGCCTTGCTTGGCCAGAGCTTAGCTACAGGGCTCAGGTTCATGTTCAACTATTTGCGCACTGCTTAGAAAACGATAACACACTCAAAGAATGGAAGTCTAGAATTTAATTAAATAAATGGATATCGCACCAGTCCAAGTAGTCTGCAGATTTAAGCCTGGCAACACAGAAAAGCAATCCCAGAGTCGGGTAGTCAAACCTGAAACTGGACATCTGATGTCATATGCCACTTTTCTAATCTAATTTCCAAAAGGAAGTTGTAAACCGCCCTGAACCATTTTGGAAGGGCAGTATATCAATCAATCAATCAATCAAATAAATAAATAAATAAATAAATAAAGCACACTTTTCTAATTCCTTCCTTCCACTGTTGTATTTTGATCAAGTTTAACCAAAGATAAATACCTCCCTCAAGAAGAGGAGGAGGAGGAAGATGTACTACTATTGAAGGAAAAATGCTCAAAGCAGTTTATATAGAAAAAGAAGAAGATAGCTGAGCACCCCTAAGGGGCTCAGAAGCTAAATGATACATCTTATACTCTGTTGCAAACTCCTTTGTTGTGCTTCCAAAAGGAAGCAGAGGGGGAAAACAACCCTCCTCGACAATGACTAGCCTCCAGGCTTTGATGGCAGAATGAAAGGGTGTGTCCCTTGTCTCTCTTGAGAGGGTTAGGAAGAAAAGAGAGAAAGCATGGCCTCCATGTTCAAGGGAAGGCAGTTTATATTTCTTTTTTACTTGAGTCACTTATGGATCTGCATTACATACAAATGTGCATCTCCCTACCCCAGCCTGGGTCTCCAGAACAACCTCTTCCTTGCCTGTTCTTCACCCTCATAAAGAAAGCAGAGGTCCATTAACAAGTACCTGTTCCACCTCAAAAAGCCCAACCTTCCCCTCACCAGGGCACTTTCCAGACTAGCTGCTCATCAGCAGCAAAATGCCTCCATTCGGGCAAGTTGCATTCAGAACGTAAACAGCAGAGGGAGCAGTCTCGAAGCAACTAACAACCCGGAAAAACAGCAACTTTTCCACACAGAATATGCGACGTCCTTGCTCTATATCGCAGAGATTAAATTCACAACAAGGCATTGGAAATGTGAACGGCACCCTGCTCTCCGCATAAGGACTGCGATGTCACAATGCAAGAAGTGTGGAAGCACACTTCCGAGATACATGCTGACCCCGTTGTAGGGCCTAGTCTGGAAAACACCCTGGATTTGTCACCAGGAGGAGCCTGGGTGGCAACCCCTCTCCTCTTCTCAGACTCAGTAGGTGACATATTTGGAGGTAGATTTTCCTGAGTGCTGCTACCCCATGAGTGGGAGGGCTGTGGGCAATCCTGTACAATGAGCATGTTATTGAGTACCTTTCAGAATAATGGGATTATTAGGAAGCATATACAATTTATACCAAGTTTAAAATGTGATGCAAACCTTACGACATATCAAGATATACACTGTTGGTTCCTGATCTTCATTGGCAATACAAAGGGTTACAGAATTTTTTAAGAAGTGGGATTTTGAGAGGGAAAAATCCCACTAATTAAAAATACCTTTTTCATGCAGCCATCAAAGACTCACTTAAGTCAATGGGAATCTTTCTGCTGCTTCTTCCAGCCAACTGAATCCAGCCTGGAGAGCAATAACTCAGACCTGCATGGGTAATAGGTAAAAAGTGTCTTCTTAAGTGCTCTTTGCAATCAAGCAAAACCCACTCCTAAATGGTATCCTTCAACGTATAGGTGACAATTACAGGAGGAGGCTTAGAATCAAAATTTAGAGTACTTAGCTGGCAAGGTTACAATAGCTGAAGGGGTTTTTTCCCCCTGACTTTCCAGTATATATTTCATTATTCATGGCTTCTTAACATGGATATTAAAAATAGACATTTTTGGTAGACATTTCTCAGAGACATTTTTTGCCTAGGAGCAAATATTTGTCATTTAAAAATCAAATGGCTGCTCAGAAGAAATTGGCATACGCTTCTAAGGATGTTTCTGATAGGCTTCCAGAACCAACCAGAACACGGAATAGGCTTTGGCCAAATAGGGCCTTAGACTGGTCTATAGCATGCAAATGAGAATGTTCTCACTGTACACGTGGTAACATTAGTGAAAATATTAGTGTATCAGTGGATTAGAAATTGGGGGGATAGTCCACTGAGTTTAAGTTGACCAACCAGATCTGGTAGCAGGATAATATGAGAATCCGATTTCCTCCTCCACCAAACTTAGTCAATGTTTTGAAAGGATATGTTGGCTTTTGACAAGCCCATCTGAGAGAGCTACACACACATAAGACTCTCCTTGTGTTGAAGGTCTGTCACATGCCATTGTTTTTATGTAAAATGTTTGGCCTTTCAGGAAGGAAAGTACAAAGAGAAGAACTGCAGACCACAGCAGCCCTGTGGATGGGAGACTGCATATCAAGTTGGTCAGTGTACACTCAGTTGTGCAGCGCTACTTCCACTGGAAACAATGGAAATAGCACTGCACACCTAATAAACATTGTTTTCAAAATCACAGAACAACTGCCCTATTGCACTACACCACCGAGGCTGCCTTTCATGTTATGCAGCGGCAGGGGAGGATCTACCATTGGGTGACTGTGTGCAGAGGACACGGGCTACCCAGTGGGGGCAAGGCAGGGGGATCCGTACATCGTCTGCCTCTGCACTCTCCTGCCCAACTCCCTCCCTCCCTCTGTGGCCACCCACCTGCCTGCCAACCTCCCGCCCTCCATGGCCCCTGCTCATCAGTGGACTCAGTGCCACCGGCTTCATAGGAACATAGGAAGCTGCCATATACTGAGTCAGACCATTGGTCTATCTAGCTCAGTACTGTCTTCACAGACTGGCAGCAGCTTCTCCAAGGTTGCAGGCAGGAATCTCTCTCAGCCCTATCTTGGAGAAGCCAAGGAAGGAACTTGGAACCTACTGCTCTTCCCAGGGTGGCTCCATCGCCTGAGGGGAATATCTTGCAGTGCTCACACTCCTAGTCTCCCATTCATATGCAACCAGGGTGGACCCTACTTAGCTAAGGGGACAAGTCATGCTTGCTACCACAAGACCAGCTCTTCCCTCCCTTTAAAGGCAGCAACATGGTCTAAGGACATTACTGCCGGGCATCATGGAGTGATCTCATTAGGCTGCGATGGGTAGGGAGACTGTGAATCCACAACTGAACTGGGGCCAGGGAGTCAGGCAGATGGGAGATGAGGCTAGTGGTGGTGGCAGTGAGGCAGGAGCCACCAAAATATCTAGTCATGGGCCACCACAAGCATTGCTACACTAGTACACAGTAGATCTGACACCGGCGTAACTGCGTGGAATGTTAGCCAGTAAATCATAAACTTAACCATCTATCTGGATGCCTCTTTGGCCATCCATTCAGCTGGAGTACATGTGGATCCATTGATAAGGAGTCTTAAGTGGTAAACACACAAGATGGCATTGCTAAATCCACATGGAATCCGGGCTTTGGTTTTTGAAACCCTATACATTAAAAAGAGACATAATTATGTGCTATGCACCTAATTAAAGTGTGCTATAATTGTTGAAATATTTTACTGAAACCTTTTTTCCTTTTTTTTTTCAAGCGACAGGTTTACCAGATGATAAAACTTGTCTTGTGGTTTGTGTGTGCTTGCCAAAAACCTTGAAGCTAAGAACAGTGGGTGGGGTCAGTTGTGGACATTAAACTCGCTGTGAATGCCAGCATTTTTCACTAAGCTTTCATTCTGAAGGCTTAAGTCAGGCTTCCTGCCAAACACTCAAGTCCAAGACAAATAGCCTACGTGGGTGTTTTGTGCACAAAGACGACTGAGGCTCAGTTTAGCTAGACGGATAAACCTTTTGAAACCTTCCTTGTTCAAGCTGACTATATTATGGATCAGAGTTAGTTGCTTATTGAAAAGCACTGTCAGGAGAATGTAAATAGCCCTGAAAATTCACGCGGCCAAAAAAAGAAGCACCAGCACATTTGATAAATGGACCATCACCTATTATCACACATGATTTAAGGTTTTGTTCATTTGGGAATTTTTGTCAAACGTTACTGGCCTTCAGCTATGCAGATTCCACGATTCACTTTTTCTTTAATTTTTTTTAAAGGCTTACACACCATTTACTTCATTTGAAATATGCCATTGCAAAAGTTTTTGCATTGGTAAGGACCACTTAAAATCTGCCATATTGCTGTGTTTTGTTTATTTCTTCTAGCTTCCTGTTTTATAGCTGCTTCCCTCACAAGTACAAAGTAATCCGATATAGATTTAACTAAGAGTTTATTCAGAAACAACTCCATTTTCTACTTCTCCTTTCCCTCTCTTTGCCTTTCTGAGTCCACCCCTCACACTCCCTACAGGATCCCCATTGGGACAAACTTCTAAACAACAAAACACTTCCTTTTTATAATATACCCCCAACAGTTAAAGCAGAATCAGCATCTTGGGAACTATGGGCCACTAGAAACTCAGTTAGTAAATACGGGGATGGAGGAATGCTTGTTTGTTTGTTTGTTTGTTTGTTTTAGTGCAGCAGCTTGCTTTTTGTCTTGTTCTAAATAAAGAATTCAGCTCTCATAGGAACATAGGCACTCTGAATGTAGGGTTAGAAACATAAGAAGCTGCCTTATACTGAGCTCAGGATTGTCTACACAGACAGACTGGCAGCAGCTTCTCCAAGGTTGCAAGCAGGAGTCTCTGTCAGCCCTATCTTGAAGATGCCAGGGAGGGAACTTGGAACCTTCTGCATGCAAGCATGCAGATGCTCTTCCCAGAGTGGCCCCATCCCCTAAGGGGAATATCTTACAATACTCACATGTAGTTTTCCATTCAAATATAAACCAGGGCAGACCCTGCTTACCAAGGGGACAATTCATGCTTGCTACCACAAGACCAGCTCTCCTCCCGTGATCCGTTTTCACCTGTTTTCAGCATTGGTTACAGGGCTGAACACACTGTATCTGTGAGTGGTGTTCAGCACCACTCACAGATACAGTGCTGAAAACAGGTAGGAAGTCCCACCCCAGCACTGTCACTCACCCTTTGACCTCACCGTTCACGGTTACAGTGATGTTTGTGTGGAAAGGGAAGTGTCATAGCCATGATGGCAGGTGATGCCATGATTGGCAGCCTTGATCACCTCAGGCTGCTGATCACAGAAGCGCCAGCCATCATGAGGATCACATTTCCCTGTGTGCACAAACGATACCGTAACCGTGAGTGGCTAGAGGAAGGGGATGGCTGACAGCTCCTGGGTGGGACTTCCTGCCCATTTTCAGCACTGTATCTGTGAGTGTGCTGAATATCCGAATGGGGCTCATATTGAAGGCTTGACCACCAACAAGCTGAGGCTGTTCACACAACTGAAAACTGGGTGGGACAGATGTGCTACCCAGGTTTGGAGTGCGCTCCCAATTTTCAGTTGTGTGGCAGCAAACAACTAGGTAGGAGGAGGGAGACGTGATTGTGTTGGAGTCAGGAGCTGGTTATGACAGCTTTTCCTCCTATCTTGGTCTGCTGTGTATGAAAACTAGGTAGGATGGTGCTGTCCTACTCCTCTCCTAACTCCCACACTTTCACTTCTCCTGCCTCCTACCTAGTTGTTTGCTCCCACACAACTGAAAATTGGGAGCGTGCACAGCTCCCAAACCTGTTTTCAGTTGTGTGAACAGCCTCATTGTTTCTTTATTCTCAGACTGTGACTTACATACCGATCAGCAAGCCACCAACTGAAACTAGATGTGTGCTCACTGCTACTATACAATAGAGAGGTCCATCTAGCTAATTTTGGAGCCTGGACCTGAAGGCCTTTGGAGCACACACACACACACACACACCCCGCAAGTTAAGCATCCTCCTCCTACATACACACACACAGTGACACACACACTATTTTTAACATGTGGGTTCTTGAGGGCACAAACAGCAACTGAACTCACAAGAATGTAAGAATATAAAACAGGTATATTTATGCAAATATGCATTAGCAGAAACACTTCAACATGCAATTTGGCATATTCCCATCCTACATATTTCCTTCCTCACTCCCCTTTCTGTCTCGAAAGCACCCGGCACAGGCCACAATCACACTCAGCCGTCCAGCGCAGTGCAGGCAAGTGGCGACCACACCACCCAGGACAGACTAAAGAGGATTTGGGGGCCCCAGGGAGTATGCAGGCCCTGGACTTCGGCTCCGAAGTCCAGGGGTAAGAGCGCCACTGCTACAATGCACCCCACTCCACCCACACTGGCGGAGAGGCTCCATGGCTACTATGAAGTGTGTCATCACATTGCAACAGTCCTTCCACTGAGAAAAATGGGAATACTGTCACAAGTGCAGTGATCCACTCCTTGTAGCCACAGGGCCTCTCTGAGTTTGGAAGCAGCGCAGGCAGGCTGTAGAGTGGCTTGGAAGCAGTGAACACACCTCTCACTTCAATCAGTGTCTAACTGTGCAGTAGGTAAGCCACAGAGGCTCTACACACGATCCGTGTGTAGAGTCTGGGAGGGTTCTGCGGGGAGAGCAGGCTTAGCCCGCTCTCCCCGCAGACGAGCAGACGCTCTTCACGGAGCCGGTAGGGGCTGCATGAATCGGGGACCGCTCAGCCCCAAGAAGTCCCAGGATGCCCCATGCAAGTGTGCGGGGCATCCTGGGGAGACCCCCTGGGACCGGGAGGCTTATTTTAGCCTCCTGGCAGGGGTCTCCTCACAAATCGCTGTGGTGCAGAGTGGCACCGTGGTGACTCACGATTGAGAAAACGGGGTTAGCGGAGCGCTTGCTCTGCTAACCCCGTTTAAGGGGAGGGTTTCTTTGGCAGGCTAGCCGTCAGAGAACCACTGGGCTTGCCCGTGAGCCTGGTGCATAGGAACATAGGAAACTGCCATATACTGAGTCAGACCATTGGTCTATCTAGCTCAGTATTGTCTAGCTCAGTATTGTCTTCACAGACTGGCAGCGGCTTCTCCAAGGTTGCAGGCAGGAATCTCACTCAGCCCTATCTTGGAGAAGCCAGGGAGGGAACTTGAAACCTTCTGCTCTTCCCAGAGCAGCTTCATCCCCTGAGGGGAATATCTTGCAGTGCTCACACATCAAGTCTCCCATTCAGATGCAACCAGGGCAGACCCTGCTTAGCTATGGGGACAAGTCATGCTTGCTACCACAAGACCAGCTCTCCTCTCCTGGTTCTCATGGTGGTTCTCATGATGGGAGAAAACCAGGCCGGGCTCCCAGTTTTCTGCTGTCATGAGAATAGCATCACAGTCTTACAGTTTCTCTCTCCTTTTTCTTCTCTTCTCTCCATTCTCTCTCCCTCTTTTCTCCTCTGCTCTTTCCCCTCTCCCTTTCTACAAGGGCTCTCTAGGGGCAAACTTCTAAAAAAAACCAAACTGAAAATGCGCCCAGCTATAAGAATACAACAGGTTGCCTTGGCCCATTTGTCTGTGAAAGCAATATCACTAGCTGTAGAGGGATAAATAATGTCCACGGTGGTAGTATGGACATTGTTGTGGGTAGTAAGATAGTATGCCAAATAAAGGAAACTTTTCTTGCTATCAAAAACATATTCAGGACAGACATGTTCAGAATACAATTTGTGTTTCATCTGTACGAGAGAGAGAGAGAGAGAGAGAGAGAGGAGTGTTTAAGATTTCCTAAGATGTACTTATTTATTTAAGCCATTTTACACTGCCTCTCTACAATGCTCGGGGCAGTTTTCATAAAAACAAACTGTCCATTGTAAAACACCACAACCAACCGAAATCCAACAGTAAAAATATCAGCAGCCATAAAAACCATCATACTCTGCCAGCAGCTCCATTATTTTTAATGCTCCGTTTAGAAAATGTATAGATTCAGAAATACAAAGATTTCTCTCACTTTTCCTAAGAACAGCTCAGAGTAAAAATGAGGTAAGAAAACCTGGGACAGAACTTATTTTACTGGAAGAGGGTGAAAATGATCCACAGGGATCACCTGAGCGGTAGTATTTGAACACCCAAGTTTCTTTTCCCTCTGTCTCGGGGAAGGCCCTTCCATGAGGTGAGATGGGTTGGTTGCCTCAAGAGCAGATTACGGGGGCCTCTGCAAGGTAACAAAATGCCTTTCTTCCCCCAGGTCTTTTTTTAAGAGGGGAAGAAGGGTTCACACAAGGAGGTGGCATTTGACACCCTGCTTCTCACACACACAGAGAAGCAGTCACCACTGATTTGACGGACCCCAAAGTTATACCCCAGAACCCTATAAGCATGCACATGTTGCAACAGTAGCACATTTTTAATGCACAACCTTGCCTTGAACTGCCCAAGTATAAATGAGGAAAACAGAAAGCCTAGGTTCATTAAGGTGTTAATTTGCAATATGAAGAGTATACTTCAAAGCCTTTCCTTAAGGCACTGGACCAAAATACAACATTTTCTCACAACACTTTGAACTGCATTGGTTTTCTTTCCCTGTGTGAATGTGTTAGTTCCCCTTTCCCCAAATTCCTCTCTTCTCCTCAGTTCTTGAAAGGTGTTATTAATATTATGAATAATGTGATTCTGTAAGTATCACAGGTCTTGCTTATCTCATATGCCTCAGCAGACTATTAAGGACAAGTCAAACCACAGTCCTACTCACCTAGGTTTTACTAGGCAGCCTTTCCCCTCCTGCTTGGGCAGTGCTGGCTGCCTATAGAATTAAGGAAAACTACGCATGGACAGGCATTTGGTTTCAGGACAAAATTGCCCTCAGCTTGGATCAAGCCACAGTGTCCTGAAGATATTGAGCTGGTGCAAACGCTGTCTTGGAAAAGGTGACAAACCCCTCTCAAATTCCATGCACTCTAAATGAAGCCAGAGTTTCCAACACAGCAAAGGAGAATTTAAAGTTCAAGAGCCCACTGAGCAACGGTGAGAAACACCCCCAAAACCAATCTGTGTCCCAACAGTGCTTAGTTTGTTATTTACACTTGCAAATTCCCCAACTTAGTCCAAACGCATAGGCTTCCTTTGGACGTACCTTAAACAGTAGGTCCAACTCCCAGTCCCTCGGCGGGTTCCCAGATGACCAGGATCTGCACAGTCTGGGAGACCACAAAAGGGGCAGAAGTGGCTGTATGGGCTTCCTTTGACACTGGAAGGAAACCCATGCCAGCCATTAGAATTTAAGGGGTGGGTGGGAGGAGCTTCCTCCCTTAACTCCAGTTTGGGCGAGTGTCCCAAACTGGATGACACATTGGAGCCTCCAGACCTTCAGTTCGTAAGTGTACCTGACTTACAACCGAGGGTTCTATCAGAAGTTTGGGGGATGAATCGGAACTGCAGTTAGGTCCAGGAACCACAGTTCCAATTATTCAGAAGTCACGGAGGGTCAACCTGAGGTGGGTTTGAAATAGGTTTCCCATGGTGTCCGAAGACAGCCATAAATACAGACATGTGTAGAATACATGTGTGTGAGGAAGTGTGAACATACAGGGAATTTCCCACAATTCCAATGACAATGAGATCATGAGCCTTTCCTCATGATGGGGGATATGTACAATTATTGTTGTTGATGTTGTAGTTGTTTACACAGTCAGACAGGTGTTATTGACTGGTTTGTTTTATCCAGACATTGAGTTCTTCCAAAGGACTTGGGATGGCTGGATTTTATTATCAACTAGTAACTTTAAGCCCGTTAAATTAACGGGCGCTAGTAGACCTTTGGGGCCAGCTAACTCTGCCTCCTCTGGCTGTGGCCGCGGCTTCACCACCGCCTCGGCCACACCTCCCTCCCACCCCACTCTCTTGCCCTCCTTCCCCCTCCCACCCCTCTCTCTCACCCTCCCCTCCCTGTCAGCCTCCTGCCCCAGTCCCTCCTGCCCTCCCACCGCCCCACTCCCTCTTGCCCTCCCCCCTCCCCCCTGCCCCCTCCCTCTTGCCCTTCCCCCTCCCCCCTGCCCCACTCCCTCTTGCCCTTTCCCCTCCCCCCTGCCCCACTCCCTCTTGCCCTTCCACCTCCCCCCTCCCCACTCCCTCTTGCCCTTCCACCTCCCCCCTCCCCACTCCCTCTTGCCCCTTCCCCTCCCCCCACCCCACTCCTCTTTCTACGGAAGCACACCATCTAGTACATATGGGGTGGGGGCACTAAATTAAGCCAGCCAGGAAGGAGGGACCTGGAATGGGAGCCAGGGCTGCTGCTCCTACCCACACCCACCAGAGGGTCTTAAAGGCGGCCTCCTCGCCCCAGAGCAGTTCCCTAACAGGAAAGGGGTCGCAGTCCCTAAAGGGGGCAGTTCCTCCAGCTGAGCCTGCCTAGTTATTAAGCCCATTACATTAATGGGCGCTAGAAGAGTTTTGTAGAATCAATCTTTACTCAGCTAGGAAGTGGAAGTTAATTTTAAATAGAACCTCTACAGTTAAACCTCAGAGAGGCATATATTCCCTTCCTTACACGCGCTGCATGTGTGTCAACCCCCCCCCCCCACACACAAAACCCCACACACGAAGTCATTGCCTACTACAGGCATGGAAGAATGCTCAATCCTGGCTCTGGGGGAGTCACACTGATCTCAATGTGACTTATTCCAGAATCAAAGAGGAGGCGTGGTGGTGTGTTGCGTGAAGTTTTGTCACGGTACCCAACTGGAGAGCTCTGTGTTAACTAAGGAGGAAAGGAGACACGCGGAGCCCAAGAGGAAATGAGCAGGCATGCAGCGAGAAAAGAAAGCAGCAGCACAGTGCTGGAGGGTGGGTGTTGCAGCGGCTTCTCCTCTGAACTGACAGCGCTCTCCCCTCCCGCCCCGCCAAATTCCAGCCGTCTTCTCCTGCCATTCGCTCACACGTGCTGACCGCAGCGGCTTCACTTTCTAAAAGCAAGCAGGGGAACAGCCGGGAGTGAAGCCCCGCTGCGGAGAGCCTACCGCGCTCCCAAGCGGGAACCCCTTCTCCTCTCTCAACCTCAGGGCATGCGAAGGCGAGGGAGAGGCACTCTGCACACACTCAGGGGTCTCTAGCCAGACGGGCTGGCGCCGGGGGCTTAGGCTTAGCCCAGGCACTGAAAAGCCGGGGTTGAGAGGACTCCCTGGCCTGGAAGGGGAGTCGTCGCCTTTGCTCACCCAGCCGGGCTGCGTGTGTCCCTGCCTCTTGCTCGCCCTGCTTAAACCATGGGGGACAGGAGGGGCCAGGGCTGGGGAGGGTTGCCTTACGCACAGTGTCCGAGGGGGTGCTGAGATGGTGGAAGGCGAGGGCGCCAAAGACGAAGCTCGGCAGCAGGGCCGTGGTGCTCTCCCCCTCCATGCCCCAGCCAGGCGCCGCCGAGCCCACTTCCAGCTGCTCGGCCCGTCCGTCCGCCCAGCTGTTGGGCTGCTCTTCCCGGCGGTGGGAAAGGCGGCAAGCAGAGCGGAAAGCACAATGGCTGCCGCCGCTCCGTCCCGGGCCCCAGAGAGACCGAGGCAGGCAGGCAGAGACCCCTAGCGCCCGCAGGGAGCACCGCCCGCAGCATCTGCGGAGATTGAGAGAGGAGAAGGGGTTCCCGCTTGGGAGCGTGGTAGGCTCCACGCAGGGGGGCTTCACTCCTGGCTGTTCCCCCGCTTGCTTTTAGAAAGTGAAGCCGCTGCGGTCAGCACGTGTGAGCGAATGGCCCCCGCTGCCCCCTCTGCCCTCCCGGTCCCCTCGCAGCCGCCTCTGCCCTCCCGGTCCCCCCGCTGCCGCCTCTCCCCTCCTCGTAACCAGTTCTTCGCTCGCCGCTCTCTTCAACATGGCCGCCGTGTCTCTGTGGCCATATCTTCCTCAGACGTTCTGGTCATGCGCTCCGCGCATGCCCAGAACAGCCAAGAAAGACACGGGCACAGAGACACAGGCGGACACCCAAGCCTTTTATTATAGAGGATGTTGTTGCTGTTATTATAGATATAGATATAGGCTGTTCCCAGTAAAGTTGCTTTTTGTAAAATGGCTGATGGTGATTTCTGTGGCCCCTATGGTGCTAAGGTGCTCTTCAAGTTGTTTTGGAATTGCACCTAGGGTGCCAATTATCACTGGGATTATTTTGGTATTATTATTATTGTTTACACAGTCAGACAGGTGTTATTGACTGGTTTGTTTTATCCAGACATCGAGTCCTTCCCCAGGACCTAGGATGGCTGGATTTTATTATCAATGTTGTTGCTGTTGTTATAGATATCGTTGCAGAATATAGGCTGTTCCCAGTAAAATTGCTTTTCATAATTGGCTGGTGGTAATTTCTGTGGTCCCTATAGTGTTGAGGTGCTCTTCAAGTTGTTTTGGAATTGCACCTAGGGTGCCAATTACCACTGGGATTATTTTGGTCTTTTTCTGCCACAGCCTTTCAATTTCAATTTGTAGATCTGTGTATTTTGTGATTTTTTTCTGTTTCTTCTATTCTGCTATCTTCTATTTCTGCTATTCTGCTATGTTCTTAGTGCCTCTTCTTGGGCAGCCAATATTAGACCCTCTGTTTCTTTCTTCAAGTTGCCATTGCCAGGTCTTGGTGATGTCTGGTTTTCCAGTTATATTGTGCAAATATTGACCATGCAGTGGCTTCTTTTTCCATTTTTCTGCTTGGTTCTTGACTTGTTCTTTCTTGTAGGCCTGCTTTGTTTCATTGGCGTTGAATAGTTTCTCGTTATTGAACATTTTAAGTGCATCTTCTTCACTGTCCCTTATATATTCTTCAAGGCCTCTTTTCTCCTCCTCTACTGTTTGATGGACTTGCAGCATTCCTCTTCCACCTGTGCTGTGAGGGAGGTATAGCCTATCTACATCACTGCGGGGGTGCAGAGCATGATTGATGGTCATGATTTTCCTGGTCTTACGATCTAGCATCTCTAGCTCTGCCTGGGTCCAGTCTATTATTCCTGCAGTGTATCTGATAACAGGTATAGCCCAGGTGTTTATGGCCTGTATGGTGTTCCCGCCATTGAGTTTGGACTTAGGATTTTTCCAACTCTCCTCATGTATTCACTTCCAATTTTTCTTTTAACTTCAGTGTGTGCGATGTTATCAGCCTGGAGAATGCCCAAGTATTTGTAATGTTCTTTCTCTTCCAGGTTCTTGATCTTGCTTCCATTGGGCAGTTCTATTCCTTCTGTTTTTCTTATTTTCCCTCTGTTCATTATTAATGCAGCACACTTGTCTAGTCCAAACTCCATTGCTGTATTGCTACTGAATATACGGACAGTGTTTAGCAGTGATTCAATTTCTGACTGGGACTTTCCATACAACTTCAGATCGTCCATGTACAGCAGATGGTTTATTTGACTTGATGTTTTAGATGTTTGGTATCCGAGGCCTGTTTTGTTTAGTATTTGTGAAAGTGGAGTCATGGTGATTACATACAACAGAGGGGATAGTGAGTCCCCTTGGAAAATGCCTCTTCTAATGCTAACCTGTCCAAGTGTCTCACCATTGATTGTTAGCTGTGTACTTCACATGCTCATTGCTTTTTAAATAAATATCTGAATGTTTTTGCTGACACCAGTTGTTTCTAAACATTTTAGTATCCATGTGTGAGGCAGTGAGTTGAAGACTTTCTTGTAGTCAATCCATGCAACACCTAGATTGGTTTTTCTTCTCTTGCAGTTTTCTAAAATCATTTTGTCAATCAGCAGCTGGTCTTTTGTGCCTCTGGTGTTCGGGCAATTTCCTTTCTGTTCAACTGGAAGCTGTTTGTTAGTTAATAAGTGTTGCATGACTTCATCTGCTATTATTCCAGTTAATAATGTGAACATGGTTGGCAGGCAGGTTATCGGTCTATAATTACTTGGAACTGCCCCTTTTGCTGGGTCATTCATGACGAGATGAGTTTTCCCAGTTGTTAGCCATTGTTCAATATCACCTCCTTGCAAAATGTGATTGAACTGTTTTGATAGTTGTTTATGAAGGCTTGTTAGGTGTTTAAGCCAAAAGCCATGCAGTTCATTGTCGCCTGGCGCAGTCCAATTTCTAATTTTCTTTGTTCTTTCACTTATTAATTCTGGTGTTATTATTAGATCTTGCATTTGTTGGTTACATTTTTTGACTTCTTTCACCCAGCCTGCTTTTTATTGTAATTTATTGGATTGTCCCATAATTTCCCCCAGAATTGCACTGTTTCTTCTTTATTTGGTGTTTCTAGGTTTCTTGCAGTTTCTCCTTCTATGCTTTGGTAGAAACATTTCTGATTCGACTGGAATTGGAGATTCTGCCTGTGTTGTGTAATTCTGGTTTCGTATCTGCTAATCTTCTTTGACACTGCTGTTATTTGCTGCTTTATTATTTCCAGGACTTCTCTAATTTTCCTTGAATCTAGGTGGTATTTTTGGATCAGATACTGTTTGGTGTTTTCATTCTTCAGCTTCTTGTCTTTCATATCTTTCAATTTACTAGCATCTGATCTAAGCCTGGAGATTTTATTTTCTAATCTAATCTTCCATTTAGGTGATGTACTACTTTCTTTTTTTACAGGTCTACTGATCTTATATCCGAGCTCTTGTGTTGTTATTGTTGCTGCACTGTACATCAGTTGTCATCCTCGATTTCCAACACCTCCTCCACCTGTGCCTGAGCAACTGCTTCAGTTGGTGGTAATTCTTCTTCCATATCTTTATTTATTTATTTTTATACATTTCTATACCGCCCCAAAGCAAAGTCTCGGGGCGGTTCACAATAATAAAACAATACAAAAACACATAACATTAAAATCAATTAAAATGTCAAAAAACAGCCTAAAAACAAAAACAATTTACAGTATTTAAAATTTTAAAAGTTAAAAGGTTAAAAGGCCTGGTTAAAAAGATGAGTCTTCAGAGCTCTTTTAAAAACCAATAGGGATGGGGAGAGTCTTATGTCAGTGGGAAGCACATTCCAAAGTCTTGGAGCAACAACTGAGAAGGCCCGTCCCTGAGTGGTCACCAACCGACTTGAAGGTAGCCAGAGACGGGCCTCCCCTGATGAATGCAGTGGACGATGGGGATTGTGCAGAAGAAGACATTCTCTTAAATACCATGGGCCTAAGCTGTTTAGGACTTTAAAGGTTATAACCAGCACTTTGTATTTTGCCTGGAAACCTATTGGCAGCCAGTGAAACTCCTGTAATATTGGAGTAATACGGTCTCTTCGAGATGACCTGGAGACCAACCTGGCCACCGCGTTTTGTACTAATTGTAGTTTCCGGACTACGTACTAAGGCAGCCCCACATAGAGCGCATTGCAGTAATCAAGTCTGGAAGTTACCAGCAGATATACTACTGTTCTGAGGTCATCAATCTCAAGAAACGGACGCAGCTGGCGTATCAACCGAAGCTGATAAAAAGCACTTCTGGCCACTGCCTCAACCTGAGAAACCAGGGAGAGGCTTGAATCCAGAAGCACTCCCAGACTGCGTACCTGTTCCTTCTGAGGAAGTGTGACCCCATCTAGAACAGGCAGGTCAATATCGTTTCCCGAGTAACGACCGAGTAACGATATGTTTATTTAACATATTTTTATGCCACCCCAAATGTAGGTCTGTGGGTGGTTTACAAAAATTAAATCATTAGTTAAAACAAATAAATGACAACAGAGAAATTAAAACATTGGTTAAAATAACAAAAAGTTAAAACATTACACCAATTTAAAACCTTAAAACAATATTTTAAAACAATGTTAAAACTATTAAAACGGTATTTAATTAAAAGCCTCGGTGAACAGATGTGTCTTTAAAGATTTTTTTTAATTGTCAGAGATGGGGAGGCTCTTATTTCAGCAGGGAGTGCATTCCAAAGCTTCAGGGCAGCAGAAGAGAAGACCCGCCCCCAAGTAGCCACCAGACAAGCCAACAATTACCAAATGATTACACAATGGTTATCCAGCTCTTATTTCTATCACATACATCCAACATTTCACTGATGAAAACAAGGAAATGCTTATACCAATATTCCCTGTAACAAGAATTTCCAGATTCTGTTGACTACAACTCCCATAAATCCCAGGGCAAACCACTGCAGTTGGGGATGCTGGGAGTTGTAATCAAACAAGGTGCAGGAATCTCTGTTACAGGGAACACTGTTGATATCCCCTCCTATTTTATAATAAAGATCACTGATCATGCCCACCCACCCTTACAGGTTGTTGAAGACTGTTCATCCTGTTGTATGCTCTGTTCATGTCCTCAGCAATAGCCAGTTCTCTCGCAAACTTTCTGATAAAAGTGGGGCATTCAACATGAACCAAGATGATAGATAGATAGATAGATAGATAGATAGATAGATAGATAGATAGATAGATAGATAGATAGATAGATGAGGGGAGGGTATAATGGTCCTAAACAAGGTTATCAACAGTTCAGAACAGACCTCAGTGGTTGCAGTGGGCATGAAACAAGCGATTATGCATGTCCATTTGCTCTAGAGACAAAATGCATCTCTTCCTGCACCACAATTTAGCATCTAGAATCATTGGGCAGGTAACTGAGCCCTGATGAATGGCACCTCTCACTAAGTGTGGGTTTGCACAATCTCCCATAAGTATTTACAAAGTAGGTTTAAGAAGAGCCAGAGATTCCATAAAGTGCACTCTCCCATGCAGTGTGTCATCCAAACCCGCCCAACTCTGGTTAGCAACTAGCCAACAAGACTGGTCACCAGCTTGGTCAAGCCAACGTCTACCCTTGGTTACAAACTTTGGGTTGGTTGCCAACTGGACTTGGGCAGGTTTGGCCAACACACCACACAGTTCCTCTTTTACCTAGTTTGTAAGTACTTATGGACAGGGC
The DNA here is from genome assembly GCF_027244095.1 of Hemicordylus capensis. Classification (NCBI taxonomy): domain Eukaryota; kingdom Metazoa; phylum Chordata; class Lepidosauria; order Squamata; family Cordylidae; genus Hemicordylus; species Hemicordylus capensis. Next base: position 27,069,760 of record NC_069657.1, on the reverse strand, counting down.
CAGTGCTAGACTATTTTGTGCCCTAGTCAAGGCTAAGTATTTGCACACATACACACACACGCCCCAAAAAACCCCTTTCAACTTTGATTTTCAAAAACAGATGTTTTGTAGAAAAAATGAAAAGCACAAAACTTGAAACTGCTAAATTTATTTTAAATTGTAAGAATAGGTAATACATCAATTTCTGATTATCTTTCTCAAATACACAAGAAAATATTTTGGCACACAAATCATTTTGATTGATTTGATACACTCTGTGCCCCTCTGAGGTCTGCGCCCTAGGTGGCTGCCTAGTTGGCCTAATGGTAGCACTGACCCAGCTTATGGGCAGGTGTGCAAACCCATCCTAAAAATCTAATCCCCAACAGGAAAAATAGGGAAATGTCCTGGGACAGTTGGAGCATATACATTCACACCAGTAGTCTTTGTTTGCCAGGGTCAGCCCCAATATTCCAATAAATCCCTGATCATGTTTTGTTTTGTTTTTAAATGTTAATACAAGTTGTGTTGCCATTCTTCAAGTTTCAGACTCTGAATTTTTTAGAAATTAAATCTCTGAGTTAGGGGTATCTTGTCTCTCGTGGACATATGCAAATAAATGTATGTGTTTGGATTTTTTTTCCTCCAGGCATCATAAACTTGGGCATGATGTGGTGGAAGAAAATCAAAGTGTGCCATTGTTCCTGCTACCACTGCACCAAAGCACTCCTTAGACACACTCCCAGATGTTCCCACAATCAGCACTCCCCTTTGTAGGGCAGAATTTCTCCCCCATGGTTTAGAACCCTGGTGACACAGGTCTAGTATACAGGAAGGTGGTGCTGGTGCTGGTGATGGTGGTGATGGTAGAGATGCAGCCCTCATGAACGTATTTATACAATAGGACAGGGCTTATGGAGGGAGGGGAGAGATGCAAGAAATGCTCCCCCCCCTCTGTGCCTGGCCCACTCTGCAAAGATGTATTCAATGCAGGGGTGCTGGAGGCTTTTTGCAAACCCACAACCTTGTGCAGTCCTCCTTCCATCACTGGAGGGCTGTGGCTAGTTGTTTAGACATATTTTAATTATTTCACCATTCACATACAAGGTACTTTAAAAGTCTAACACTGAGGCCTGGGCAACTTTTCCTCTTACTGTGCTTCCACACAATCACTTCTGCCCAGGTTTTCCTCCTACCTTGCTTCCACACAACCAAAAATTGGGAGCACACACGGCTTTTGATTGTGTGAATGACCTCATAGTCTCCCATTCAAATGCAAACCAGGGTGGACCCTGCCTAGCAAAGGGGGCAACTCATGCTTGCTACCACAAGACCAGTTCTCCTCACTTAAAAAGGGGGCAGAAAATGCCCACCTCCCACCACTGTGGCTGCCATCCCATTGGCCTCCCTTCCACCTGCTGCCACAGCCCTTCCTCACCCATTCATTGGGGCATGCTGTTCATTTCTCCTTCCTTGCTGGAGCAAGCCAAAAACCTCCCTACCATCACTGCCTGGCTCAGTGGCTACTCATGCATTGTCATGACCTCCATCGCATGGCCTTAGGATTCTGAGCACCTGTTTGCAGGTGGGCAGCATCATTCTGTCCTTCACTTCAGGCAGCAAAATACCTTGGGATGCTCCCCGAGATAAAAGCTGGACATGGGGACATCTGTGGTGTGGCTAAGAAGCACTTCAGTGTCAGGGTGGAGCTAGCTTCTGTGCTTCCATTTCACCACCACCACCTCCACAAACACACTATGCCCAGTTTGATAATTGCATAGGGCTAATTTGCTTATTTATTTTACATGCATATCCCACTCTTGCTTCAAGGAGCCAAGAGCAGTGGACATGGTTGTTTATCCTCACAACAACCCTGTGAGATAGGTTAGGCTGAGAGAGAAGTGACTGGCCCAATGAGCTTCATGGTCAAGTGGGGATTTGAACCTAGCCACCTAATGGCACAGTGGGAAAATGACTTGCCTAGCAAGCATGAGGTTGCCGGTTCAAATCCCCACTGGTATGTTTGCCAGACTATGGGAAACACCTATATGAGCAGCAGCAATATAGGAAGATGCTGAAAGGCATCATCTCATACTGCATGGGAGATGGCAATGGTAAACCCCTCCTGTATTCTGCCAAAGAAAAACCACTGTGGTCACCAGGAATCGACACTGACTCGATGGCACATGTTACTTTACCTCCCTAGTCCTAGTCCAGCATTCTAACCACTACCCCATACTGGCTCCATGCACTGAGAAGCTTGCTTTTACACACACTGCTGGGGTTCTTTTCTCTATATTGATAAAGATATTACAGGCTATTCTTTTTCTAGTCTGCATTGAACCAGAAGAACAAACACCCTCTTGTCTTTTGAACCAGGGCATGACCGTCGATTGCAAAATGAATATAAGTGGAGAAGAGCCATCCATAATGTGTGTGGGAGAATAGGAAGGAGCTAAGGGCAATGATCCTTAGACAAAGGTGGTATTACACAAGACAAGACTGTCACTGTTTTCATCTGTGAAATGTTGGAGGTTACGTTATTCCTTTGATGTGCAGGATCCACTCCTCTTCCTACTGAATAAAGCCTTCTTGCAAATTTCAGACATTATCCATTAGGATAATGAAGAAAAGAAGAAAAGCCTGTCTTGCAGTACTGAGCATGAATGTCCCCTTTGCTAAGCAGGGTCTGTCTTGGTTTTCATTTGGATGGATGACTACACGTGAGAGCTCTCTACTGTAAGGTATTACAGGTATTACCCTTAGGGTATGGGGCTGTAGTTCAGTGGTGGAGCATCTGCTTTGGGGGTGTAGCTATAATTGAGCGGATGGGTTCAAAGAACCTGGGCCCCCAGTTACTGAGGGCCGCCCAGCTCCACCTGTCCCTATTTTCTTCATTATCTCCCTCACTCAAAGGAATATAGGAACATAGGAAGCTGCCACATACTGAGTCAGACCATTGGTCTATCTAGCTCAGTATTGTCTTCACAGACTGGCAGCAGCTTCTCCAAGGTTGCAGGCAGGAGTCTCTCTCAGCCCTATCTTGGAGATGCTGCCAGGGAGGGAACCTGGAACCTAGATGCTCTTCTCAAAGCAGCTCCATCCCCTAAGGGGAATATCTTACAGTGCTCACACTTCTAATCTCCCTTTCATATGCAACCAGGGTGGACCCTGCTTAGCTAAGGAGACAGTTCGTGCTTGCTACCACAAGACCAGCTCTCCTCTCCTCTGGAAGAGATAGTCCATCACTTCGAGGTAGGGTTGCCAACACTGTGTTGGCTCAATTTGGGACGGGGAATCTGAGGGGGGTGCAAGGGGGCCTGGGGGTGTGGCTAACTAGAGGCGGGGCTTCTTTGATTTTTTTTTTAACTTTGAAAGCTGCTGCTGGGTGGCGGCGGCAGTGTGGGACAGCGGTGAGAGCTCTCCTGGGGCTGCCTCCCAAATGCTGAATGGCTGCTGCTGCTAGGGGCTGGGCTGGGCTGGGGCAGGCATGCTGACTGAGGGACCGGCTCAACACCAGTGAGTGAGGGACCACGTTGAGGAGCTCGCAGCAGCAGCTGCTGACTGAGGAAGGTCGGGAGGCTGTGGAGGAGAAAAGGCAGCTGAGCCCACAAAAGACTGCCTTCCTCCAGCCCTGCCTTCCTCCAAATGAGGGAGACAGTGTGTGGCTGCTCAGAAGCCTACAATCGGCCCATTTCCCTCATTTGGCAGCTTCTCTTTTTTTTCCATTTTTGGTTAAAAAGTGGGACAAGCACTTTCCCTCAAAAATGTGGGGCGTCCCGCGTAATGCGGGACTGTTGGCAAGGCTACTCTGAGGGGCCTCCGGGGAGAGGCGCAAACACGGGCCCCCTCCCCCCTAGCTACGCCCCTGATCTGCTTGCATGAAGAAGGTCCCCTGTTCAGTCCCTGGCATCTCCAGGTAGACTGGGAAAGTCTCCTGCCGGAAGCCTTGGAGAGCCACTGCCAGTCAGTGTAGACAAGACTGAGCTAGATGGACCGATGGACCAACTCGGTATAAGACAGCTTTCTACGTTGGATGTTTCCTTCAGTGCTGCTGTCCTTGCTTCCAACACAAAAGTGTTGACTCATCAAAGCCACCTTCCACCCCAGCATTCAAGCATGCAAATATTATATCCCGTGCAAAATTGCTTCAGGCTCACCAGAAAGGAATGAAATGAAAGAAAGCAGGGAAGAGGGAGGAAAAATCTTAAGGAGAAAAGATTCTCATCAGCAAGCACACTTATTAAAAGACCGACTTTCTTAACATATTCTCCCATCCCTCCCCTCACTTCTCCTCTCCCTTTCAAGCCCTAATTAAAAGCATGCAAGGAAAGATGGCAACGGGCGCAAATATTTCTGACCATGTGCTAAACACATGATAAGGAATCTGTTCCTCTGCAATGCCACTGATGTCAGTGAGGTTAAACGATGAGCGGCTGAACAAAAAGCCACGTCCTAAGTGTACTTTAATTGTGTCACTTTAATGAGCAGTTCTAGGGCAGGTCTGCACAGCGGCTGCCCAGTGGAACAGGTTGGGCATTGTGGGCACATTAATGCATGCCCTTTAATTGCTCAAGGACTGGAAGATTATATTAGGATTTACATGTGTGAAAGAGGCAAATCAGATCAAGAGCCACAGGCGGAGCTTTCTTAGCTCCTGAGATGAACACAGCACAATTATTTTCAACAGGGACCATTCAAATATGTTGCAGTGAGGGATCACTGAAAATGAAATACTGACTGAGCAATACTCTGGGCCCTTTCTCACGACTGAAGAGAAAGGGCTCAAGTGAGGGTGGGATGGGAAGGAAGCCTTAAAATGCTTACGTCCCTGCAGATTATCTTCTGTACCTTGCTGGGTGGGCGGATTGCCCACCCAGATGATTGCTGGCTTCTGCTGGCAGCAGGGAGGTTGCGGGGGGGGGGGGAGAGCCTGGAACTCCCATAATGCACTGCACAAGTGCACGGTGCATTATGGAGATCCCCCCACAATGCCACAGTCCCCAGATGATCGGTGCTGGCAGATTATCAAAAGCCCCACAGTCTCCCAGATAATCTGGGCTGACTGATGATCGGAAAAATGAGGTTAAGGGAACACTTTATTTTTTATTTATTTTACATTTTATATCCCACTCCTCCTCCAAAGAGCCCAGAGCCGTGTACTACCTGCTTAGGTTTCTCCTCACAACAACCTAGTGAAGTAGGTTAGGCTGAGAGAAATGACTGGCCCAGAGTCACCCAGCAAGTATCATGGCTGAATGGGGATTTGAACTCGGGTCTCCCCGGTCCTAGTCCAGCACTACACCACACTTGCTCCCTTAACCTCATTTCGAAGGTGGGGTATGGAGGTGGGTTTGCTTCCACGCCACCACTGGGGGCCGAGTGGCTCCTGGCAGTTCTCATGCGCAGGCAAAACCAGGCTGGGCTCCCTTAGCCCGGTTTTGCCTGTGCATGAGAATAGCCTCTCTGTGTCAAATGTTAAGGCAGTTCACATGAGCATAAGCTGGACAGGAGATCAGTGCTAGCCAGTTTTGGGAGCTGGGTGCATTCCCACGATCATATGTGATCATGTGGTTGATAGGGTGGTGGCGGGGAGCTGGATCGAGTGCTAAGCCCCAGCTGGGTAGGACGTGTACCCAAGCCAGATTCTGACCCCAGCTTCTGAATGAGGTAAGTGGGGAAGTCATCCTTCCCAGCTAGGGCTTGATTGGCGATCGAGCTCCCCGCCTCCTATCTTGTTTTTATCTAACACAAGGAGGCGGGTCTCACGATCAAGGAGACCCGCTCTCCCCGCACACAAGCAGTCAGTCTGCTCCAGGCGGCCGAACTGGCCACCCACACGACTGCCGACTCTGTTACAGAGCCGGCGGGGGCTGGGGGATCGGGGGCCGCATGGCCCCCAGAAGTTCCAGCATGCCCTGTGCGAGTGTTCAGGGAATGCTGGAGAGACCCCTGAGCTGGGAGGCTGCTTTTGAGCCTCCCGGCTGAGGGTCTACTTGTGAGTTGCTGCAGCACGGAGCCACACCGTGGCAGCACATGATTAGAAAAACCGGGTTTGTGGAGCGCTCCGCAAACCCGGTTTAAAGGCAGGGCTACTTATGCGGGTGACCCACTTAAGAACCACCGAGCTCACAGCCAAGCCCCGGTGGTTCTCACGATGGGTTTATAGGTAACAGAACTGAGGCAGGGAAATGGTTCCATTAGGATGCAGCCAATATGCTGAGGGTCAGATTGACAACTTAAGACTGAAGACTTACAGCCTCCGACTCTCCAGCTGTTGTTGGACTACAACTCCCATCACTCCCCCATCATGATGGGAGTTGCAGTCCAACAATCGCTGGAGAGCCCCTGGTTGGTCACCCCTACTTTAGCGATATTCCAAACAATCTGAAGTACTTGAAAGCACTCTTCCCTCTAAGAGGGATTCCTAGATGTTGTTGACTACAACTCCCAGAATCCCCAGCTGCAGTGGCTTTTGCTTGGGGATTATGGGGGTTGTGGTCAACAACATCTGGGAATCCCTTTTAGAATGAATACTGCTTACAAGGCGTGTTGCTGCCTGACAAGCTGACTAAATTAATAAATAAACTTGTCATGAAAAGGATCCAAAAGGAGGTTTCAAAGAAGAAAAAGAAGCAGCATGTGAAGAATAACAAGATTTGGCTGTGGAAAGAGATAGTTTAAGATGAATTGACTGCAAGAACCGATAAGGCTAAAAGTTAACTAGATCTACTAGTTAGTGTAGATAATGAACACGAGACCTTATCTGATTGTAGATTTCCAGTCTATAGACTAGCCAGAAGCCTTCAGTCATCAGTCTCTAATCTAATGCAGACCTCACAAGTTTTCAGACTCCTTCATTATAATGAGCTCAATTTCTGGACTAATGTGGAAGCTGTAGAGAGTGATGGCTCCAGCTTTTTAATCTCTTTAGAAGGTCTGTGTTCAACAAGTCTGAAATTGTAAAGTCCCATTGAAAATGCTGGGTATGATCGCCATTCACTGAAGACTGTGGCACAGGATCCATTCTCGGTCTTGTTGCGGATGGAGAGAAACAGTTGAAAATTTACTCCGAAAAGGTGACTCGGTTTTGCATTTAAAGTTGTCAGTAGCTTAAGAAGTAAATCGTAGTGTTTGAGATACCTCATTTGCTCCTGGCCCTGTTGAAAATGGGTGTGGAGGTTGAGCTCAGGCTTGGACATGTAATGTAGCATTGCAGAGACCAAGTGTGATGATAATATCTCACTTTTCATGGTGGATTTCACCTTATTATATATTTCCCACTTTTCCCTCCCTCTTTGGGAATAGTTTTAAGAATCAAGCAGCTGTTCAAACTTCAAATAGAGAAATTTCTTTAAAATTTAATGCTTTAAAGCGTGGGCAGCCCTAATATAAGCTTCCTTATAGTGCTAGCTCCTAGGGGTGTTCATAAAACCGGTATGTCCAGTTCGGTTCGAGTCTGACCTGGACTAGAACCAGACCAGGCATGTTCAGTTCTGTGCACACCCGAACACACCTGAACAACCCCGGGTTTAGTTCGAGTTTGGGGATTCTACCTTGAAATTTAAAAAAATTTAAATTAGAAACTTACCGTATTTGGGGGTGCTGCCACAGTTGCGGAAGGGTCTCTGGAGGTTTCCCCTACCCCCGCTGGCCTCCCCCAGTATCATTACAGCCCAGTTCGGGTGACTTTTGGTCCATTCAGGGCCTCTCTGTGTAGTTGCGGCAGACATTTTGGTGGCCGCCGCACATGTGCAATGGGACTCTGAATGGCCAGGTCACCTGGCTTGATCTCGAGCTGAACATCCCTGGCAAGTTGGGGGTTTCTACCCGGAGGTGATAAGTTTCCATTTTTAAAAAATTAAGGTAGAACCCCCGAACTGGCCAGGGATGTTTAGCTCAAGATCGAGCTGAACAGGGGAAGGTTTGGTTTGAGGCCAGCTTGACGTTGAACCCTCAAACTGGGCATGTTCAACGTCAAGCTGGTTTGAATTTGAACCTGTTTGCACATCCCTACTATCTCCTGTACTCATGTCTGTGCTTTCCGAAGCATGGGCACTCTTGTACCCTTGTGTAAGATGGCAAATACTTTTTGGTGCTTAAAAAATGATCTTCACAGGGGTACTTGGGCCAAACGCCACCGAAGAAAGGAAGTTGGGTGGGGCAGTGGAGAGCAGGTAAGGAGAGCAGTGGAGAGCAGGTAAGGTAGCTCCCACTACCTGTTCCCTTCCCCATGCCGAACAGGTGCTCAAACTGTGGTTCATGCACACACCCTCTACAACAACTTTCCAGAGCATAGGCAAGCTCTGGAAAGCATTTGTGTTCTTGTGCAAGAACACCTCTGCTTCAGTGCAGGGGCTAGTGCTGAGGGGACACTGATGATAGCAACAATCACGCTTCATTAGTTAAGGATGTCAGCCACAGGATTTCGACATCATCTCTCAAGTGTTCGTATCAAATATCACATTGTGTTGTTGTTTGCATATTTTCTGGTCACTTAGCAAAGAGGTATGGGCACTGAGAGAGGATTTGCCCTGGAAACATGGAATGATGTACAGAACAGACACACTAACCTGCACTTTGATATCAACATTCAAGAGAAAGATCGCGTTGCATTGTGCATTACATATTTCCTGACTGCTTTGCACATGGGTGTGGAGCTGCAGTTTGTACTGGAAATGCAAGACATTGCCCTGAAAATATGCAGCTTCAATTGTGATATATCAATTTTCTAGGAGGATATTGCATTGCATTGTATTTGTTATTTTCCTCTTTCTTTTGAAAATGAGTTGGGGGGTCAAACTGATATTTGAACTTGAAATGCAGAATTATGTCCTGATTGTAACAAGTTTCATCTCAGCAACTTAATCTTCATCTGACAAACTTACAAAACTGGATGCCAAACAGGTGAGTTAAAGGGCCTGGCTTTGCTTGGCCAAACATCCAGAATATTTCAGCAAGCCAACGGGAATTAAATTTTACAAGTTACAGCAGCATTTTACAAGTTACAGTGCCCACACTTCATTAGTCACGATGTAAGCCTGAATGTTTACAAGAAAATGATGTATGGGCTGTAAACATGTGAAGCTGCCTTATACTTAGTCAGACGATTGAATCATCTAGCTCAATATTGTCCACACTGACTGGCAATGGATCTCTAGGAGGAGATTCTTCACTTTCAGACAGGAGTCTTTCTCAAATCTGCTAAGAGATGCCAGCTACTGAACCTAGGACCTGCTACATAAGAACTATATGATCCATCACTGAGCAACAAACCCTCCCTTAACTATCCCCCCTATAGACCATCTATTAGGGGTGCGGAAGCAAACTCAAGGTTGAGGGGCTTGAACTCAATCCGGCTTGGTTAGAAGGCTCGAAGTCGAGCCAGTTCAGGTCCGGTTCAAGGGTGGCAGAGAAAGTAAAAAAAAATTTTTTTAATCGTGACTTACTGTCGCAGAGGGCTTTGTCAGAGGGGGTGCTGTGGCATCCATGGGGAGGGGGTCTCCAGCGTGACCTGGGTCATGCAGATGGCCAGTGCATCAGCCCAACAATTGGCACGCGGACAGGGCCAAAATGGCCCGAAACAGCCCGAGTGGAGGCCGGCGGAGAGAGGGGGAGATGCTGGAGGGGGGCCCCATGGCTGCTGTAGCACCCCCAGAGGCTGCCAAGGCTCTGGGCGGTGGTAAGTCACCATTTTTAAAAACAATTTTACCACCGCTGCCCCCTCGAGCTGGGCCTGAATCAGCTCAAACTCAAACCGAAACAGTTCAAACTCAAACCTAACCTAACTCATACTCAAAAACAATGGGGACTGGGAAAGAGGCAGTCAGGTTCTACAGGAACTGAGCCTAGCCCAAACTTAAGAAATATGGCTCTGGTGTACACAAAACTGAACTGGTCCCGGTTTGGCTTGAGTCTGGTTTGATTTGAGCCAAACTGGATTTTCTGATTTTGTCCACACCCCTACTGTCTATATATAAACACAATAAATTAAGGATCACTGGCTTTTGGAGCCTGGCAGAAAGAAAGATTCACCTTGGGACATCCTTCAGTCATTGAGGCTCTACACACAATCCATGTGTAGAGTCCAACCGGGCTCTGCAGGGGGAGCAGGCTTAGCCCAGTCTCACTGCAGAGAAGCAGGGAGCTCACCCTGGGCACACAGATCAGCCGCCCACACGATTACTGGATCCATGATGGAGCCAGTTGGGGCAGTGGGGATCAGGGGATGCCTGGCCCCCGGAAGCCCCAAGATGCCCCGCATGAGTGCATGGGGAGACACCCCCCACCACCACCGAGGCTGGGAGGCTTGTTGTAACCTCCCGGTCAGGAGTCTACTCACAAGTCTCACGATCTTGCAAACAGGGTTAGCGGAGCACCCGCTCCACTAACCTCGTTTAAAGGGAGGGCTGCTTTGGCTGGCTAGCCACTGTTGACCCACCGGGCTCGCCCACAAACCCGATGGTTCTCACAATGGGGGGAAACCAGTCTGGGCTCCCTTAGCCCGGTTTCCCCCCATTGTGAGAATAGCCTCGTTATGTCATTATCCTTCCCTCCAGCATCTTGGACCATCCTTCTCAGCCCAAATATGTCAAGGAGGAGCACCAAGGTAAGAAACAGGTAAGAATCAGGAGAGTTGTGAGCAGCCGGTTGGCTGTCCCTGACATAAATAAGACGCTCATCCACACAACCAGCAGCAGGGTAGGAGAAGTGCCCAGCCTGGGCTGGAGAGCCAGGACACTACCAATCAATGGTTGTGCGTTTGCAAATATCAAGGGGCATATTATTGTGTGTAAGGCGGTAGCTAGGATTACTTTTCCTCCTACCTTGGTAAAATGCTGAGGATGGAATCTGGGTAGGGCATGCACATGATCACACTTGCCACCTCCTACCTTGATGTTTGAAAACATCCTACCCAGGCTGGATGCTTCTCCTACTCTGCCAGCGGTTGTGTGAATGAGTCTAGTGAATATTATTTTCAAAATCTCCCATACTGTCCATTTTTTCTGTCTCCAAAAGCCCCCTTTTTATCCCAAACTCACAAGACATATTCACATATTATATAGATATATATTTTATACACATATGTAGATGCATTCTTTACACAAATACATTTTTAAAAATATATATCACTAAGGACAAATTAAAACTAGTTTGGGCACAAAATCTTTGTCTTCACAAAGAATTCCATCTGTAATCAGTTTCCTACCTCTTATGAACAAAGCTCTTGACATATGAATAGCCCGTTGAAATTATGAATGGGTGACAACCCCAACATTTATCTGTGGCCAAGAAAACCAGAAAATCACTAGAGACTGTATGAAGGTATCTTATTCACTAACCTCTAGAACTTCACAGTATTTAGTTTAGTTTTTCAAAATGGAAAGAAATTCAACATAAATCAGTGTCAGAGGCAAGAGTCACGGGCAGCCTACCAAAACAAATATGAATATCTGAGTCAATAGGTTATACACTGTGATAAGAAAAGACAGAAAGGGGGAAAATAGCTACAAAACCAAAACACTGTCGTGTATTCGTGCCTATGGTACAGCGTGTGCTATAGTTCGACAGGGGCTGGGGGAAATCCAGTTTCTATTTATTTATGTTGCATTCGTTCATTCATTCATTTCCTGGATATTTAACCCACTCTATTGGGCTGGATAACATCATGTCCCACCAGTTGAAAACCAGTGATCTATGTGAACCCAGCTGTGCATCTAATGAAGTAAGTTACTGCCAGAGAAACTTCATGACAGATAAATCACCACTATATCATCTATTGTCAACCTTGGGCTACATGTTACCTGGAACAACATGGGCTGGGGGCGGGGGCTGGTCTTGTGGCAGCAAGCATGAATTGCCCCCTTTATAAGCAGGGTCCACCTTGCATTTGGATGGGAGATTACAGGTGAGCATTGTCAGTTCTTTCCCTTAGGGGATGGGAACAAAAATCGGTGGAAGACATCTGCATGCTTGCATGCAAAAAGTCCCCCGGTTTACTACCTGGCATCTCAAGGTAGAGCTGAGAGAGACTCCTGCCTGAAGAAAGAAGCTTTATGCATTCCCAGAGTGGTGTGGGTGGGATCACAAAGGAGACAAGAACATAGGAACATGGGAAGCTGCCTTATACCACCTCAGTCCATTGGTCCCTTTAGCTCAGTATTGTCCACACTGACGGGCAGCAGCTCTCTCCCAGCATCCTTGGAGAGCTGCTGCCCGTCAGTGTAGACAATACTGAGCTAGATGGACCAATGGTCTGACTCGGTATAAGGCAGCATGTTCCTATGTTCCTGTCTCCTTTGTGATCCCACCCACACCACTCTGGGAATGCATAAAGCTTCTGAACATGAGACCTGGTGGTACCCCAATGTTTAAATTAGGGCTGAACCGAAAGATATTTTCCAAACTAATTCTGCTGAATTTTATGAGAGTTCAGAAGCAAAAAACAACAACCCCTGCCTCAATTCTTTCACATTTTCTGGGGGGCATGCAACATTTTCAGAGTGGGGTTAAAACTGGTCAGTGCTCCTTCTGGCCCCTTTCAGCTATGGCCACCATTTTATTTTGCCTTAGAAGCCATATTTACACATTACATTCAATGCATGTACATTCTGTGTACCCTGAATGCACATACAGATCTACACACCCATATAGTTATTCACTCATTATATTAAACACCTGCACCCTGCATTTATGGGGGACCTGTACCCAGTTTCAGTTTTAAAATGAACACACGTGGAGTCATTCAAATCCTATTGTGTTCAGATACTTCTACGCACATAGCGCATAATGTCTGTATAGGACTATGCTGGTGATGACAACCCACTACTGCAGCCAAACCACATGGCCCAAAGCTTTATCCACTGACTGGCAGTGGCTTTCTAGAGTTTCAAACTAGAGTCATTCCCAGGCTTGTTCACTGGTAATGGCTTTCCAATACTGGAGATGGAAAAGAGCAATGGATAGATGTTTACATTTTCTAAATGTAAAGTATAGTATAGCCCCTACTGACTCTTTGGCTGCATCCATACATAACAGGTAACTGGAGCTGCAGGGGTCAGATGTTCCTCTACTATTATGTCTGAATGCATGCAACTCCAGTCCCGTTCCTTCTGTGGCCTGAGGTTTAACTCCAGAGGCTCCAGTTTGAACCCTCCATTTGTAGTGAGTTTTGCTGCTCAAAACTGGGGTTAAACAGGGCCTCTGTTGCATCTGCACCACTGGAGGCTGCATTCCCCTGAAGTTGAGAGAGAACGTTCCTCCCTCTCTCATGTAATTGGTTGTGCAGGCTGTCCTTCAAGTAAGAAGGAAGCGCACACAACCAGCTCCCCCTCCTCTCTGCAGTCTTTCCAAGAGACCTGCGGTTCTGCAGTCCTCTCTGCAGTCTCTGCTCCCCTCCCTCCCCTCCCTCCCCCCAGCTCTCCTGTCCGCATTTGGACAAAATGGAGAGCTCCCCCTCTGCAGTCAGAGAGACTGCAGAGAGGTTGCTCTCCATTTTGTCCAAATGTGGACAGGGGAGCGGGGGAGGGAGCAGAACCGTGAGTCTGTTGGACCCATGTGCAAATGCAGCTTTCTTCATCCCAGAAGCTTTGGATGCAGCCTGATGTCATGTTTTGCACCTAGTAAGGGTAATCAACACGAGTCTGCATAACTTAGGACATTTCAGGGACATTTCACCAGACACAGCTTCCATAGCCTCCCTTTCTTTTGTTTAGTTTTTCTTACCACCCATCCAGATGAAAAGTTCTTAAGAACACGCAAGTTATCTGCTTAAGATGTTGTGACATTTTGGTTGGTCCTAATGAAGATATGACTTTTTGAAAATGTGAAAATGTGACTTTTTGGTTTATTTTCCTCTCTTATGAACTACATATATTTTCTGTAAAATGCTGAGTACTGAAGTAATGAAAGGTTATAGACCGGTTCACCCAGGAACCCATAAATGAGCCTCCATGTGGTCAGAATCCTCCATGTGACTGTAGTAGCTATTGGTTCTGAGAACTGCTACAAGCATCAGCATGTACCTCTTCCATCCCTCAGCACTGCCACATGCTTGATTGCTTACCCACCCTCCAGTGGTGGCTTCTTCCTACAGCAGAGAGGGTGTGGTTCCTTCACTTTTGCGGCTACCTCCTCGTTGCTCAGTGTTAGCTAAACAAGAAGCCAAGCACTGTCAAGGATAAACAGGTGAGTGAGCAGAGAGTATTATGAGACAGCTAGATGGGAGTCTTCAACATGTGATTGTAAAGGTAAAGTGTGCCATCGAGTCGGTGTCGACTTCTGGTGACCACAGAGCCCTGTGGTTGTCTTTGATAGAATACAGGAGGGGTTTAACATTGCCTCCTCCCGTGCAGTATGAGATGATACCTTTCAGCATCTTCCTATATCACTGCTGCCTGATATAGTTGTTTCCCATAGTCTGGGAAACATACCAGCAGGGATTCGAACCAGCAACCTCTGGCTTGCTAGTCAAGTCATTTCCCCACTGCGCCATTGTGATTGTAGTATATCAGAACTAATAGTTCCCCAAATCTCCTAGAAGTATTTGACTTCACAGAAACTTGTTCATGATTTCCTGCGTGAAGTGTCCCTAAATGATTTCCATTTACACACGTATTGACCATTAATAATTTACATTTAAAGTTGTTTTCCACATCAAGTGTTACCTAATTTTATTTAATAACTTTACAGAACTTTAAGAATTTACAATGGGAAGAAAAAACACAATCAATATGAAATTAACCCAAAACTTCCCTTCAAAGGGCTGGTTCAGAATATCGTTCACCTGCACAGACAATCAGTATGGAGCCATGCCGAGAGTGTATCTGCCCTGACATCACAGGAGGACATCAAAACATGCTGTCAGGGTGTTCTTTAGTGGGCGTTCATCTGAACATGGTCCAAAGCCATGCTCCAAAACCATATTTAAACAGAGTTTTGGAGCATGTGCAGAGGGGTAATTCAGATGAGCACCCCTCTCACATGATTAGACACCCCAAAAGCATATCAGGATGTCCTACAATGACGTCAGGGTCATTCGAGCTAGCCCAGGGAGGCCATAATATTAAAAAATAATCAATCAGGTTGTCCACCATACCTAAAATGACTGCCATGTGACCTGCAATCCAATATCCTACCATAACTTATAATTGTAACATGTAGTTTTAGGAGCGCTAAAGTAATTCCAAAGTGGGTTTGTGTTTTTCCCCCCAAAGCCTGCTTGCTCGGTTTGCTAATGTAAATGATTATAATTGACAGTGCATTGTCAAGCTTATTGCAACCCTGATTTAATTAGCAATGCCAAAGGGGTGCGATTTGCGGGCAGGTATCTAAGCTGCAATTTTTTTTTTTATCTCCACCTCTCCCTATAGAACCGTCCACATTGGCACCAAAGGCTGGAGGGCAAGAGAACAAAGGGAATTTTATGTGTCTGAATTCAAATTCTTTCCCTTTGAAATGAAGCGTCCAGAATGGGCAATAAAACTGTGAAAATGGATTTCTGGCCGCATTTGATGTTAAGCCTTCAGTGTCAAGAGCCAGGACTTTTTTTTCCCACTCTTCTTTCTGTATGGTCTTATGGGGACTTTGTCCTATAAATTATTTCACACCGTTTGTATGCATACTGTACCACCTTATTTTATCCCCTTGAAGGATGAAAATAATAAAAAGTTCAGTTTTTTCCTAATTAAGTTCTGTTTTCCGTAAAATATACATACACATACATATATGTTGAGAGAGAGAGAGACTAATTTTACATGGCTATGCTGAATTATGTGTTGTTTTTCAAATCTGAAATTCCCAGCTTGTATGTTTGATAAGCCTCTCTATATAAAGATCAACTTTTCTCTCTATTCTTCCTACACTTTCTTACTGATGAGTTATAATCTTTTGTGTCATCTCTTCCTATTCCATCTTGGAAGATTGAAATACAATGAGAAAAGCAGAGGATTAGGGCTAGTTTATTAGAATGATTGTACAGAGTGTGTGGTGTGGGGGGGGAGAGAGATCTATTTCAATAGTGATTACAACCATTTTATCTTTAATGGTTATCCACTGATTGAAAGAGCAATAGAGGAAGAGTGGCAAGCACATGAAAGCTATCTTAGCATATTGAAATGATTTGTTTCTAAGCTGTGACTGCCTATGGAAAATTGATATTTAAATATTTATTGGTAACAAAAGCAGTTGGTGATATTTTATTAAGGCCGGCTGTCATTAATTTTGACTATTCCAGCATCATGTGGACAATATATTAAAGTAGCTGAAGAGGAACTTTTCAGTGACATGTTTATTTAAGAAAGGAAATTAAGTAGCACTTCATTTTAATGTATTTTTTTTAGTCCAGAATGGCTCACTCGGGAAGGAGGATTAACATCAGTATAGCATCCTACTGCCTGCTCATCATCCTTCTATCAAGCCATCTCTAATGAGAAAGTGTTGAAAGCCAACCACATTGCAACGAGTGTGGGAGACAATGTCATGCTAACTGGGCAGAGAGGCGTCTGGCTCTCATGTTTTGCAAGGGGAGAGCAGCTGTCCCCGTTCATGCCAGCCTGCTGTGCTTTCCAGTGGGTGCTACTGTCTCCATGATGTCTCCATTTGGACTGAGCCCATTCTCATTCTGTGTGCTCTGCAGTCTGTGTTGAGACATTCTAGTGTCGTTGTTGAAAAGTCGTATATAAATATTCACAGTAATAATGGGCAACATTAGCGTGGTGTAGTGGTTAGAGTGCTGGACTAGGACTGGGGAGACCCGAGTTCAAATCCCCATTCAGCCATGATACTAGCTGGGTGACTCTGGCCCAGTAACTTCTTTTTCAACCTAGTCTACTTCACAGGGTTGTTCTGAGGAGAAACTTAAGTATGCAGTACACTGCTTTGGGCTCCTTGGAGGAAGAGTGGGATATTTTTAAAAAATGTTTTTTTTAAAAAAAAATTATGGTCTCCAAATACCAGTTGCAGGGAAGCCTCACAGGGCCTGATCCAGCAAGGCTCTTCTTATGTTCTGTGTTCTAACATGATGTGCAGGAATGAATTTCACATTTCTCCGCTTCCTCCAAAAGTCCTTTCAACTTCTATAAAACTGTTCTAATCATGGGAAGAATCTGACCATGAGTCCAGCATTTGCCTCTGCTAAAGCTCTAACTGTGGACATAGCGGGGAGGTGGGAACCCAGGAACATAGGAAGCTGCCTCATACCAAGTCAGGCCATTGGTTCATGTAGCTCAGTACTGTCTACACTGCCTCGCAGCAGCTCTCCAAGTCTTCAGGCAGGAGACTTTCCGAGCTAGGGTTGTGCATGAACTGTATGCTGCCGAACCAGTCCGGTAGAACCAGTTTGACCGAACTGGTTCAGCGGTTCAGGTGGCTACTACTTGTAAAGGGGTGGGGGGGTCCAGGGCATGTTAAAGGGCAGTCAGGCGGGGGCGAGGGAGGTAGAAAGGTCCCTACCTGGCCAGTGCAGCTGCTGGCTCCTCCACTCACCTTCCCTGGCGCAGCCTCAAGTGTGTGCGAAGCTGTTTCCAAAGCTGCCCATACGGTGGAGGCACAGCTCTGCTCTCCGCAGGGGCCCAGAGGCCAGTTTTGTGGGATCTAGAACTGCACCACTGCCGCACAGGCAACTTTGCATGTACCTGGGGCCACGTCATGGGGGGAGTAGCTGCGCCAGCACCCACACTGGCCATGTAAGGACCTTTCTACCTCGCTCACTGCCCCCGGCCGGCTGCCCCTTGGCCACCAAACCGGTTCGCCCCAACTGGACTTGGTCTGGTATGATCATGGACGGAACCGCACCAGTTCGGTTTGCCATCAAGCCGCCATTGAGCTCCTGAGGTGAACCAGTTTGGTGGCAAATGGTTCGTGCAAGGCCCTATTCCCAGCCCTACCTGGAGATGCCAGGGAGTGAACCTGGGACCTTGTAAGTGCAAGCAGATGCTCTTCCACTGAATTACGGCCCCAAAGGGAATATTTAGCAGCAGTCAAAGCTCACCTGTTGTCACCCATCCAAATGCAAAGCAGGGCAGACCTTGCTTAGCAAAGAGGACAATTCATGCTCGTTACCACGTGGCCAGCTCTCCTCCCTGCTTCTGAGGGGCTTTTAGGAGCATCAGCATGGGAATGGGGCTTCAGAACCAGCTCTTGAGGATGCTGTGCTAGTGTGCAGTGTTCTCCATTTACATCTGAGGAGGGCTATCATTCGCACAATATGTTTAATACCCATACGGTAGTACGTTGCAATTGGAGCAGTGTCACAACAGCAGTGATGCGGTTCTTAGAAGCCATGCAAGCTCTTCAAGCTCCCAGCAGTGAGGACACAATTTGGAGCAATATGGAGCCAGCACGTGTGTCCCCTTTCTATGGCTGGCACACTTTACTGTATGCGAGGCACTATGTTCTTTTTTTTATTTTGTTCTCCTGGGCATATCTGACATATGGATCTGGCCCTAAACATTTTAAATTTTCTCCTAAATGACAGAAATGATGGAAATAATGTCATTTATATTGTGCTGCCCACCCCCACTGGCTGGAACTCACCGCATTTTACATAATATAATAAATTAAATCTGGTATTCAAAGTACTTACATAATAAATATGAATAAAATCACCCAACCAGATTTTTAGAACCAGATAAAAAAGTAAATGATTAAAGAAGACAGGATGGTAATCTATCCTTTAAAAGCCAGTTCCCAGGATGATCACCCTATTCAGCCATTATGTTGTATGTGCGTACAGGTGTCTGTAAATGTACATGTTTTTGTCATGTACATGTGTTCATTTCAAAAGTAACCCTGGGTACTGGTACCTTCAAATGAAGGGTATCGATTGGAAGTGTATTACTGTATGTGCTGAAATTTGACCTCGGCCCCTGCTCATCAAGTAATCATTGCTTCTGGCCCATGGGGGCATTAGAGTTGTGTGCACCCCTGCCCTAAGGGGAATATCTTATAGCAGACAGTGCTCACATGTAGCCACCCATCCAAATGCAATCCAAGGCAAACCTTGAGGCTATTCCCGCGATCATCTGAAATTGGGCTGGGGGAGCCTAGCCCAATTTTGGATGATCGTGGGAGCCACTGGGCTTGCAGCCGAGCCCGGTTGCCTCCCAGCGGTTAACCCGCCGAAGTACCCCTCCCCTTAAACTGGGTTTGCGGAGCAAGCGCTCCGCAAACCTGGTTTTTCTGATCGTTAGTAGCCACGGTGCACGAGTAGACCCCCGGAGGAGAGGCAAAAAAACGCCTCCTGGCTCCAGGGGTTTCTCCAGTATGCCCTGCATGCTCGCGCAGGGCATACTGGAGCTTCCAGGGGCCACGTGGCCCCCCGAGCTCCCCAGCCCCCTTCGGCTCCATCACGGAGCCGGCAATCGTGTGGGTGGCCAATCCGGCCACCCAGGGCTCCTGCCGTTCTTGTGTGCGGGGAGAGTGGGCTTAGCTCGCTCTCCCCACTTAGATCCCCAAACCGGGTCTCACTGATCGTGAGACCCTGCTCCTTGTGTAGCAAAGGAGACAATTTATGCTCACTACTGCTAAATTAGCTAACCAGTTAGCTACCACTAAATGGTCCCCTGCTGACTGAGCAAAGAGGCACCTTTTAAAAATGGTGATTCTCTTTATTTAGCAGGGGGAGAGCAACTGGCCCTATCCATCCCCAGCACAGCACCCCTCTAGTGGCTGTTGCTTGTGTCTATATTCTGTTTCTTTTTTAGATCGTGAGCCCTTTGGGGACAGGGAGCCATTTTATTTTATGCATTTATATCTACTTAAACCACTTTAGAAACTTTTGTTGAAAAGCGGTATATAAATATTTGTCGTATTCATACCCCAGATGCTGTGCTTAGTAGGCACGGCGGTGCCCTGCCTCCACAAGTAGTACCTGCATTCTTTTGAGTACAGGAGGACCTCGTTATACGTGGGTTCAGCACTCGCAGTTTTGCATATCTATGGTCAGGTAATTAGCACCCGGCCTCGGTATATGTGGGGGAAAAACCAAAGGGAAAGGTTTAAACCCGCATATCTGTAGGTCGGGAGTGGCCAGAAATGACTTCAGAGGTCATTGCCAGCCGCCATTTTGTTTTCAGGAACCATTTTATTGCTTTAAAAAAAAAAAAAGGTCAGAAACATATTTTCAGCTAATTTTTGGAATGGTAGACTACTTGGGAGCATGGTTGGGCACTTTGGGGCATTATTTGGTGGGGGGACACCTATTTTTGGCTGCTTTTCGGCAATCTTGGGCATTCCAGGAACCTAACCTCCAGATTCCCATACTCCTCATGATCCAGCAATCATGGATTCTCTATCTGCGTCCCCCCTCCCGTGGAATAGAACCCCCATAAATAATGGGGTCTCCTGTACAATGCAGCAGTTTGAGTGCATCTCACTTAGAATGACAGTTGACTGTAGGGTATGTCAGTTCTTTTGACTTTTATATCAGCAGATTTGTGTTCTGATCCAGTCTGTATGCCCTCCAGTGCTAATAAAGGAATTCCTGTGCAGTCTACTACCACCATGGAAATTAATGGGGTGGTTTTCATGGGCTGGTCAGATTCCCCTTGTATTTATCAGCAGGGGAACTTTGTATGAGTAGGGGTGTTGCATATGTGCTTTTAAAAAAAACCTTCTCTCCGGGCTTCTTACGTGCTTTGCATTATTCACGTTAGCCCACTGTGAAAGGTCTCTCACCATGTCCATGGCAACTTATTAATGTGAAGCCCGATTATCCAGGTTCGTGGCCAACACTTGATTCACCCACTCTCTGTAAAGTGCTTAATCTCAGATTGTAGCTCAGTGAATTCGTGCGGCTTCAGTAACAAATATATGCAAAGCTACCACTGCATCTCAGGATGT
Source organism: Hemicordylus capensis (assembly GCF_027244095.1). Lineage (NCBI taxonomy): Eukaryota > Metazoa > Chordata > Lepidosauria > Squamata > Cordylidae > Hemicordylus > Hemicordylus capensis. Next base: position 27,048,940 of record NC_069657.1, on the reverse strand, counting down.
ACCAGGAGTGGAAAACCGATCATGCTGATGAGTTGGATAATTATATAAGCAATCTATCATACCCCTGGCACCAGAGCATGTAAATAATGCCCTAGCTTGCAATATCTTGCAGAGATCCATCTTTTCCAGCACACCATTCTCCTCCGTACTGACCTGCTGTGTGAATCCTCATGCAAATGTTGGCAGGTTTTTTCATGTGACCCATGGCCTGGCATTCTGGGAAACAGAGCTTAATCCTCCCACAGTAACAAGGATGAGAGCCAATATGAATATAAGAAGAAGTCAATAGGCACGCACTTTCTCACCATTCAAAACCTGTTCTACCCCTTCCCCGTGCATCCAAACTCAAAGACTGGCATAAGGCATGTATTACTCATTATGTTTCATCTGCAAGTGATCACCATCAGCAGTATTTATTAGAGGACACAACAATTCACATGGCATCAGATTTTTTCCCAATATATTTGTTCAGGTATGGAGCCAAGGCAAGACTTGGGGACTTGGTCCCTTCCCACTGCTACTGCTTTTCCTCTTTCTTATTTGGCTTAATTTAGGGCTGAGATGAAATAGCTTCCCAAATTCATCATCCCATTCACATGAGGCAAACTGGTAATATTTTCCTGGGAGAGAGTGACACTCAGGAAAACCCTCCCTGAATGTTGCTGCTTCTGCTCTGAAAGTGTCCCCTGTTTGAGGGCACTCAGAATCCCACCAGTCCTAATGCTGAGCTGAACGTTGTCCCTAAGCCAGTGGTCTTCACTATTTTTCAAGCGGGGATCACTTTGGCAAAAAGCCTTCCTTGTGAGAGCCATTTCTCGCCATGCTGACCTCCACTAGGGATGTGCCCGAACCGGTTTGGAGGCCATGCTGGAGGCCTCCGAACTGGTCCGGATCTGAGCCGGTCCGGCGGCTCGGAACGGAGGGGGGTTGTCGCTTTAAGGGCGGGGGGGTAGTACTTACCCCCCCCCGCCACTCTTCCCCCTCCGGCGCTGTGGTTTCTGTTAAAGTTTCTGGGGCGGCAGCATTCCTCCCTGCCGCCCCTGCCCCCGTCGTTAGCCTGCCAGAGCCTAAGTAAGTAACACGCATGCGCCCGTTCTGGTGCGCATGCGCACCCGCTGCCGCATGCGCACTCCGCATATGTCACACGTCAACGTGTGACGTATGCAGAGTGTGTGCACGGCGGCGGTGGGTGCGCACACACGCCGGAACGGGCTCATGTGTGTTACTTACTTAGGCTCTGGCAGGCTAACGACGGGGGCAGGGGAGGGAGGGAGGAACGCTGCCGCCCCAGAAACTTTAACAGAAACCACAGCGCCGGAGGGGGAAGAGTGGTGGGGGGGGTAAGTACTACCCCACCGCCCTTAAAGCTACAAAAAAAACCCCATGCCAAACCGGACCGGTTCGGAGCCATGCACATCCCTAACCTCCACACAGTCCTGCACTTTTCACAGTGCTGTGAGGGCCCTTTAAGAGAGACGGAGCTCTCTCTTAAGAGCTCTAGGAAGAAAGCAGTGGGAGGAGCTACACGCCCCAGCACTCTGTGCATTCCTTTCAAGATGGGGCAGGACCTCAAGAGGGCTCCGTTTCCCTTAAAGGAGCACCACCAATGCTGGGCAAAGCACAGCACTGCATGGTGAGAATTGTTGTCTCCACATCGTACCAGAGGGATTGTGCAGGGATTGGGTTATAGCTTAGTGGTAGAGCATCTGCTTTGCATGTGGAAGCTCCCAGGTTTAATCGCCCAACGTCTCCAGATAGGACTGGGAAAGGCACCTGCCTGAAATCTTGGAGAAGCCGCTGCCAGTCAGTGTAGATCCGGGCTGCTCATATTAGGCCCTCCAGCAGATGTTGGCCTACAGCTCCCATAATCCTTGGCTATTGGCCACTGTGGCTGGGGATTATGGGAAGCTTAGCCCAAAAACAGTGGCAGGGGGTGGGGCAGGCAAAGTTGAGCAGGTGTTGTAGACATTGCTGAGCTATCAGGGATTCTCAGTGCTGGGTTCCCAGATGTGAGTGGACTTCAGCTCCCATAATCCCCAGCCACAGTGGCCTTTGGTTGGGGATTACGGGATCTGAAATCCAATAACATCTGAGGACCCACCAGCACTGAGAATCCCTGAGCTAGATGGACCAGTGGTCTGACTCAGTATAAGGCAGCTTCCAGTGTTCCTATGTTCCCATGCAGACTATTCAGATTTGGCTGAATACTCCAAATCTGAACACAGGCCCAATCAACAATTAATCGGAGCCACACTTAGGGTTGAAGATGGGGACTGTCGCTGGCTCCGAGGCCTTACGAAAGAACACTGTTCTAAGCTCATGATTACTTAATGCATGGAATCATTTATGACACAGACTCGTTAGCAGAAGGGGACTTCCCCACCAACTTTTGTCATGGTGAGGCTGTTTTCTGCATTTGTCCACACAATTATTGTGCAATTAGTGTGCATAACTGGAAACGTTGTAAACTTTTTCAGAACATTCTAATTATCATCCTCACTATGCAGATGTTTTTCACCATGTGAAAAGTTGCTTGGGATGACTTTTCTGTGATCATGTTAACAGGAACTTTATTTTATTTAGCAATGAAATAGTTCCCTGAGAGCACCATTATATGAAAAAGAAATTTAGGCTGCAATGTTATGCACACTTACCTAAGAGTAAACCCTATTAAACGTTATAGGGCTTTCTTACAAGCAAACATGCATTGGGCTGTCAATACCTTTTGTACCCCAGTCAGTTTGTGAGAAGGAAAGTTTAAAAGGATTGCCAGACAAAATCTTAATAAGGGCTCATATGCATAACAAAAACAGCAGAATGCAGAACCCACACAGCCGTTTCCTCTTCCCTGGATGGCCTATGAGCTTCCCAAACAGCGCTTGCCATTGGTTGAGCAACCCTTTGGCCATTGGGTCTGGGAATGATGGGAGTTGTTGTCCAGAATCATCTGGGGGCTCAAGTTTGAGAACTCTTGTTCTCTTGAATTTCTTTTTGTCAACTATAATGTATAGCTCAGTCCTATAGATATATAAGATAGAGAAGGAAGGAATATCCACAGATGCAGTGGACAGGTTGCTAAAATTGTCTACCTCCTTAAATTTAATAACAACATAAAACAAGAAATAAGTGGGCACTAATCTCTGACCTTACCCTGGATTTCAGGAGCAGTGAGAATTCTACCATGGCCAACCCAAAATTGTGGACCTCTGAGGAGAGGAATTTCCTGTTCTTTCCATGCATTCCCTTTCTGCCGATTCTGCAGTACAGACCTGTTCCCCCTACCTGTTCTCCACTCTGCCTGTGTTCCTCCATTCTTGGGACCTCTGTGTGTAGTGTAAGTGTACCCAGCCAGCAACCGTAAGTGAAAGGGGACTATCTTAAGTAAGGAGAATATCTTAGAGTGCTCACACATGTAGTCTCCCATTCAAATGCAAATCAGGGCAGGCCCTGCTTAGCAAAGGGAACAATTCATGCTTGCTGCCACAAGACCAGTTCTCCTCCTGTAAATGCTACGTTAGCTACAGCGATCTCCCACTAATATAACACAATCTAACAGGATGTGGTCAGTCTTTGAGTGAAGCTTCATATAATTTGCTTTTCTCAGCGACCTTAGCAAAAGAAAAAAAGAAAAGAAAATGAAAATACAGAATTACTGGAGGAACATTCGTTTCAATGCAACATTTTCAGCCTGCCTGCAAAATGAGACAGGTCACCACTCTTGCTTTTAGTACTGCAGTGAAAAGAGTGTGGCATTCTTAACCTTACTCAACAGTATTTTATCCGTTTGCTCCAGTAAGATGTGGAAATAAATTCAGAAGTTTAATTCTCTTAATTAGGACTCAGATAAGAATTGTTGAGGCTCTACACCTGATCAAGGTGTAGAGCCTCAAGGGGTTTGGCGGGGAGAACAGGCTTAATGAGCAGTCACTGAGGAGCTCCGGGGGAAGGGGGGCTCCACCTCCATGGCGTGAGTGTGCGATGCCTTCCTGGGGTCCCCCTCCCCTCTCCCCCCACCCCGAGTGCAAGCAGCTGCAGCTGACACATGAGCCAAGAGACAAGGTTAACAGAGCTCTTGCTCCATTAACCTCATTTAGCGGGAGGGTTTTTTAGGCGGGCTAGCTGGTGGAACCACCGGGCTGGCCCATGAGCCCCGCGGTTCTGATGACCAGTAGAAACCAGGTTGGGCTCCCTTAGCCTGGTTTCTAGTGATCGTGGGAATAGCTTTGTCATCTTCCTGCCCAGGCAGTACAGGATAGAGCCCTGGCTCTATCTGCAACGTTGCCTTCCTGCCCACTAAGAGGCTCATTTAAAGTGGTTGCTGTCATACTTAAAAAGGAAGAGAGCCACCCCAGCATAGTATTCCTGCCAGTGGCTGTTGTCAGAGGCGGCCCTTTCATGAGGCGAGGTGAGGTGGTTGCCTCAGGCAGCAGATTACTGGGGTGTCAGCAAGGTGGAAACATTGTCCCACTGGTGCCACTGAAGCAGCTCTTTGGGACTGATCTGACCACGTCCAACTTTGCAAGGAGCACCTCTTGTAAGACTTGCTGATGCATGAGGAGAGAAAGAGCGCCTCACCTTGGGCAGTGTAATACCTTAAGCTGCCCCTAGCTATTGCTGATGTTTCCCTCGCATTGCTTTTGAGATGGACGAGAAGCTCCTTCTGCTCATTCCTTTCATTTTGTCATCCACTTTATGAACTTTTTGTTCTTGCTGATGAAGAGCAGTCTATCAATAGTCTAACAAATGATCTTGTGATTTAATAATTTTCCGTAAATTGCCTTAGGGTGGTCCCTGGTACCAAAAGTGTGTGGTACTAAGTATAGCTAATAACATACATAAAAGTTATATAGGTTATAGCAATAGCAATAGCACTTACATTTATATACCGCTCTATAGCTGAAGTTCTCTAAGCGGTTTACAATGATTTAGCATATTGCCCCCAACATTCTGGGTACTCATTTTACCGACCTCGGAAGGATGGAAGGCTGAGTCAACCTTGAGCCCCTGGTCAGGATCGAACTTGTAACCTTCTGGTTACAGGGCGGCAGTTTTACCACTGCGCCACCAGGGGCTCAGGGGTTATGGCTTTTGCCATATCCATTCCATGTTTACCTTCTCTCTCCCCGTCCCCTTCTTCCACTCTTTGCCAATATATTACGGTAGATAACCAAGGATTCAGGGGGCTAGTGCAAGTACCAGCTAAACTGGGCCTGGAGTTGATTAGTGCACTGGGGTAGATTTATGCATGGGTCATTCTGAAGGCCTCATTCTGCATCCAATTGCAGGTTTTAAGATGAGTTGTTCAGAATGGGAGGGGGGAGCAGAACAAGGACTCAGTTAAGCAGCAGTGTAAATGTAAATATCCCAACAAATAGACAGGAAAGCTGGCAGAGTGGGAGGTGCTAGACAGGCACTGAGCAAGCCTGTAAGCCACATAAACCTGGAAATTACTAGAAAGCCACACACGCAAGACCAACATTTTGCTGTCACCCAGGCAAAACCCCTGACCTTATCTGGAAGATATATAGGCAGGTTAGGTCAGGAAAAGCCAATGGGATGCCCCAAGGGAAGGGAAGCCATGCTGAACTGAGAGGTCTTGGGAGGAAAGCCATGTGGCCTACAGGGATAATATTGCCCATTCTTTCTCCATTTTGGAGGAGGGGAGACCTGGTCTTGTGGTTGCCAGCATGACTTGTCCCCTTAGCTATGCAGGGTCTGCCCTGGTTGCATATGAATGGGAAACTTGATGTGTGAGCACTGTAAAATATCCCCCTTAGGGGATGGGGCTGCTCTGGGAAGAGGATCTAGGTTTCCAGTTCCCTCCCTGGTATTTCCAAGAGAGGCCTGAGAGAGATTCCTGCCTGCAACCTTGGAGAAGCTGCTGTCAGTCTGTGTGTACAATACTGAGCTAGATGGAACAATGGTCTGACTCAGTATATGGCAGTTTCCTATGTTCCTCTGTTGCAAGGACTCAACACAAAGAGCCCCAATGCTCTGGCCTAAAGGCTTCTTGTTAGTCCCAGCTGAACCCAACTTCTGTTTGTGCTGTTTCTCTCTATTCCTTTGTCTTGCTGACTCCTCCTCTCTGCTATGCCACTTCCCAGTTCTAGAGCAAATTCTCTGCCTTTCAAACTAGCTCTTTGTCCGACTTGCAATTTGTATACAAAGTGTGCTTGCTTTGGAAAGCCTTTCTAGGACGTTCACAGCCTCACCTATTCTGGGCTATTTGCTGACACTCCTGAATCAAGCCCTGTCCTGTCCTTTCATGTTTGTCCTCTCTTACACCCAATCTTATGCGTTAGATCTGGATGAAACAACACACAGAAAAACCTTAAGTCTGGGATACCTCATTCCCATCACACACTTCCACTTATGGTTCATATCTGTATATCCCCACCTTCATGAATAAGACATCATCATCATCATCATCATCAACAACAACAACATACATGTGCATTACCATCTATCATGTATACATCCCTATATGTATCCATATAGTAGCGTAGTGGGCTTGGCAGTAGCCCAGGGACAAGCTGCCACCCTGCTGGCCACCTGCCTACCCACACTGGCCAAGCCCCTTGTACCAGTGTCAGACACATGCCAACACAGGGGGCATGGCCAGCAATGGGCACAAGGCCCTTCTGTCCTTCCCAACAAAGCACTCACCAGCTGGAAGGGACCATTAGGCCAAGTAGGAGTGGGCAAGGAGCCGTGTGTTGCATTCCTAGCTGACGATCACTTCGGTTGTGGAAGGGGGCAAGGGGATACCCTGGGGAATGGGCTAGAGGCTCTATGGTGGCCCCCCCCAGACCCCAGCAGCTCAAGGAGATTTGCCTGCCCTTCATCCAATGGTGGTTCCACCCCTGTGTCCATACAATTCTGGAAATCCTTCCATCCCTTTCTGATCCATGTTTTATGTTATGAACATGGAAAAGGAAACCCATGCAGATAGCTTGGTCCACCACCCATAAACCTTTCCACATGTGGGACAATATAAAACAGCCCTCTGGAAGATGGGTGGAGGGATTATGTCAGTGCTTTCTCTAGAATCTAATTATTGTCTATCCTGTGCTATTATTAGCCTGGTTTAGTTGCTAAAATGTGTCGGGTGGGCCAAACCTCAGCCTTGAATTGCAGGAGCTAAAACACATTTTTCCCCTGTCTCTGCAAGAATAAACTGCTGACAGTGATGCATATCTAGGTCTTTGTCCTCCTAATTTAATATTACTCTGATAACTGGAGAGTTCGAGAACCACTACAACATTTTTGTATCCAAATGAACTTGGAAACATCTAAAACTTTTCAATTAGCAGATAGTCGGATGGAAATCTCTCTATATAAAGGAGCATGTATATGTGGTTTCATGGCGGACACATCCCTATTTCTGTATTAGTAGTAGAAAAGAAAGGGTAGAAGTGTTGATCGCTTGCCACAGGATGACAGTGCTTTTCCATTCATTATTGCCTGCAAGGGTTGTGTAACAGGGAAGTAAGCACCTCTAGTCCTCGTCTAGCAAAATTACATTCCTGGCACGCTTCCTCTGCCAATTACCTTCAGGGAGGCATCCTGAAATTACTACATTTGTTCTCAATGGGGCCTATCAGCACCACTCCCTCCTATCAGGTAACTCTATTTTCTGGCTTGATTGGGACATTTACGTGGGAGTTGCCCTAAAAGATCCCTTTATCTCAGCTGGACGCCTCATCCCAGATTTGTGTATGGCTGGCAACGGAATTAGCAATAAAGGTTTGTTGGAGGTTCTGCCTGCCTTAATCTATGGCAGAAGCAACACCAACAAAGGAAATAAAAGAGATGGCTATCTTCTTATTGCCTGCACAAAAGTCTACTTATAACAATTCTGCTCTTCTCACAATCTTGGCTATTCTTGGAGGAGAGTTAAAACTAATCTACATTAACGTAAATCGAAAAGATCAGGTCAACCAAGGGATATTTTAACATTCAGGGGGTAGTTTGGCACGGCTTCTGTTCCATCCAGCCTAGACTGCAGAAATGTTCTTAGGAATAGCCAGATACAAAGTGGTCAGAGGCTCCAGAACTTGTTTCAAAAACTTTGTGCTGGGCAGAGGCGTATCTAGGGAAAATAGCGCCTAGGGCAAACACTGAAATTGCGCTCCCCTGTCCAAGCATCTCGCAGGTACCATTTGAGCATGTGCAGTGGCCATTTTTAAAAATAATCTTTTTTTTTAAATGGCCACTGAAAACAAAATGGCCACCGTGCATGCTCAAATGGCCTCTGCAAGGCCTGGCATGACCTAGGGCCTCACAGAGGCCATCTGAGCATACACGGTGGCCATTTTGTTTTTGGCAGCCATTTTTTATTTTTTTTTTAAAAAAAAATACAAAATGGCACCCCCTTCAAGTGGTGCCCGGGGCACGTGCCCTGCCTGCCCTACCCTAGATATGCCCCTGGTGCTGGGTCCTAACCTGATGAGATGGGGTGGACTATGTGTGCTGTAACCTCAGAGCTGCCTTCAGACACACAACAGAATAGGGCAATGTGTAAATGACCACTGCTATTGACAGGTGGTATGGTTGAAGCCTCTGGATTGACCAGCCTTGTTATAAATCTGGGCTGCACAACTCTGGCCCGCCTGCAGATCTTGGACTACAGCTCCCATAATTCTGTTTGCCCACTTGGCTGAGAATGATGGGAGTTGTAGTTCATAAACAGTGGGGACAGGGCTGAAATTATGCAGCACTGTTATAGATAGTGGAAGCTTGCCTTCAGCTTTAGATTGGTTGATATAACAATACTTTCTGCATCCAGGTACTGAGCTCAGCGGTAGAGTGCACGTGTTGGTCCCAGGTTGCATATCTGGTATCTCCAGTTAAAGCCACAGGAGATGATGGGAAAGATCCTCCTCATTTTGAGAGCTGCTGCTACTCATAGGTAATAGGTAACAATACTGGACTAGATAGACCAGGCCTGCTCAACCTAGCCACCCCCCCCCCAGCTGTTTTTGGACTACAACTCAGGGGTGTAGCTATAATTGAGCGAATGGGCTCAAAGAACCTCGGGTCTCAGCTCCTGTGGGGCCCCAAGCTCCTCCCCTCCCTATTTTCTTCATTATTTCCCTCACTCTGAGGGGCCGTCAGGGAGAGGGGTGAACACTGGCCCCCTCTCCCCTAGCTACGCCCCTACTACAACTCCCATAATCCCCAGCCACAGTGGCCAATAGCCAGAGATTATGGAAGTTAAAGGCCAAAATCTGCAGGAGGGCTGGATTTGAGCAGCCCTTTGATAGACCAATAGTCTTACAAGCAGTGTAAGACAGCTTCATATGTTCAACATGCCCCCCGCCAGGTCTCAGTTCATGATCTAGATTCTTGTGTAAAATGAATCAAGCAATGTTTAAAACACTCAGCAAGACCATGCTTACATAATGTCCTGCAGAATGCCCCAGTACCTAGCCCAGGAAGTCAGATGTATGGAGCACACACACAGCCTATGCTAGTTTCAGTCTCTGTCAGCCATGTGACTCGTGAGGACCAACTGGTGAAGCACTTTGCACTGCCAGAGTAAAACAGTCCTGAAGCATTGCTTGTAATCCCCCAGATAAGAAACATTTGGATGTGCTCTTACACAGCAAGGCCATTCACACAATCAAAAACTGTGTTCTACCTGGGTTTGGGAGCTGTGTGAGCTCCCAATTTTCAGTTGTGTAGAAGCAAGGTAAGAGGAAAACCTGAGTAGAAGTGATTGTGTGGAAGCAAGGGAGGAGGAAAAGCTACCTTGCAACCTTGCTTCCTTAGCCCACACTTCCTTTTGCACATGCGTGTGAATAGCCTCTGTGTGTATTTGGATATTATTATGGTTTTACTGTCTGATTACCATGAATAGACCTGTCACTATAGGTTTGCCATAAAGCTATGCTTGCTCGGGGACTGAGATTTGACCAAAAAATGTCCATGTTTCTTCGTGGTCATTAGATGTTTCTGGCTGGGAGTTAATTGTTAGGAGATGGTTTCTAGGTTCAGAAATCTGTTCTTACTGATAGCCATCAGAGCTTGAAAGCAGTGACCCTTTTCTCCAAAGTGAGGTGATGTGAAGGAACAGCAGCTTGCAATTTGAAACAAACAAAGGCAGTGAGCTTATTCAGACATAACACAGAACCACAATTAAGCTTGGTCTCATGTGACTCCCCAAGGTTCGGGAGCATGTGCTCCCTCACCCCACCTGATCCCGGCGGACCCGATCCCGGTGGCTACACAGCGGCAAACCTGCCTAAGTAGCCTGCCTCTAAGATGAGGTTAAGGGAGCAAGCACACCCTTAACTTAATTTTTTTTATTGTGTGTCAGCAGCTGTGGCTAGAACATGTGTGTGTGGGGTGGGGGGGGGTCCCATAAGAACATAAGAACAGCCCTGCTGGATCAGGCCCAAGGCCCATCTAGTCCAGCATCCTGTTTTGCACAGTGGCCCACCAGATGCTTTTGAGAAGCCCACAGGCAGGAGTTGAGGGCATGCCCTCTCTCCTGTTGTCACTCCCCTGCAACTGGTACTCAGAGGCATCCTGCCTTTGAGGCTGGAGGTGGCCTATAGCCTTCCGACTAGTAGCCGTTGATAGACCTCTCCTCCATGAAGTTATCCAAATCAATGTACTAGCACCCCGATCCCCAGAGCTGCTGGGTGAGCCGCCGGTCATCTGGGCGGGCAATCCGTCCACTCAGGGGAGGCAGAGGCGTAACTAGGGAAAACGGTGCCCGGGGCAAGCACTGAAATGGTGCCCCCCCCGCCCCCCAACATACTACATTATACTTAGGTTTTTCCTCACAAGTGCCCGCCGCCGCCAAGCCAGGCCACTGACTGGCCACCATGTGCCAGCAAAGCAATGAGGGGGGGCGCAGGTGGCGCGGAAGGGACCGCTCGTGGGGGAGGGGGTGCCGACGCGCTCCCTTGACTGCTGCAGCGCTGCTGCACTGAGCAGGAAACATTTGTATTGTCAATTTTTTTTAAAAAAAATTAAATAATATATTTTTTGTCATGGCGGCGCCCCCCATGTGACCGGAAAAGATGGCGCCCGGGGCACGTGCCCCCCCTGCCCCCCCTATAGTTACGCCTCTGAGGGGAGGAACTGAGATCATCTGTGGGGAAGGTAAGTTAAACCCATTTTCCCTCCAGACCACCCCAGAGCTCTTCTCACCGATCATGAGAAGAGCTCCGCTGACAGCTCAGACCCCATCAGTGTATATGTGAAGTCAGGGGGTGGTGGGGTTCCCCCAATATGCATCATTTTACATTTGCTTACATTGAACCACATTTGCCATTTTTTCACCTATTCACTCAGTTTGGAGAGTTCCGTTTGGAGCTCCTCACAGCGTTTTGGATTTCACTACCCTAAACAGTTTAGTGTCATCAGCAAATTTGGCCACTCCACTGCTTACCCCCAACTTATTTATGAATAAGTTAAAGAGCACAGGTTCCAGAACAAATCCCTGAGGGACCCCACTTCTTACTTCCCTCCACTGTGAAAATTGTCCATTTATTCCTACCCTCTGTTTCCTGTCCTTCAACCAGTTACCGATCCACACATGAACCTGTCCCCTTATCCCATGACTGCTAAATTTACGCAAGAGCCTTTGGTGGGGAACTTTGTCAAAAGCTTTTTGGAAATCCAAGTATACTATGAGCGGATCTTCTTACGATCTGTGAGAAGGGCTAGAGGACGGTCTGTGGGAAAGGTGGGTTAAACTTACCTTCCCCGCAGATGAGCAGTTCTGCCTCCTAGAGTGGGTGGATTGTCCACCCAGATGAGCACCAGCTCCTGCTGGCATCTCCAGGGTCTTGGTGCTGGGGATCACCACCCCCCGGAGCTCCAATAATGCACCACACAAGTGTGTGGTGCATTATCGGGATCGACCGTCCCCCACCCCCGAGTGTGCCAGCCGCGGCTGCAAGCAGCCACGGCTGACACGTAATTGCCAAAATGGGATTAGAAGAGCACTCACTCTCCTAACCTCATTTCAAGGGGTGGCTCCACAAGCGGGTTTGCTGCCATGGTGAAGCCAGGATCAGGCCCGATCCGAGTGGTTCACACACATGTTCAAAACTGGAGTGGGCTTCCTTAACCCATTTTTGCACAGCCATGTGAATAGCCTCTATGTCAACCAGATCACGTTTATTCACATGCCTGTTGACACTCAGGGCAAGTGGAAAGAGCACAACACTGATCGCTTTGGCTCCAACAAAGCAATTTTAACTTGTTGGAAGAAGATGGGTTGCTCTTGGAAGATTTTTATTGTATTCTGCTTTTTCTTTGAAGTGCTTTTTCTCCTGAAGGCACTCCCTCTCTTCTGTCCCCCATAGCAATTCAAGTCTTGGAGGTCTACTAAAAAATATTCCCCAGAGGTTATCACCCTAGAAGGTTATTCACCTTGGAGAACTCTTGGATGCATTTTTTATTCTTGCCAGCAGCAGGCAGTCACAGGGTAGTTCACCTCCATGACTTCTGGGCAGTGGCGTAATGTTGATCAGAAGCTTTGCTGTTCTTCTCACCTTGCTTTAAGACTTGCAGCCTGATTAACTCCCATTTCCATACTGTTCAGTCGGTGTTGCAAAAGAGTTTCCCTTTCTGCTCTCCATGCTCAAGAGTGCACAGAACGTCTGGAAACATTCACTTTATAGACTGCAATTCTCTGTTCCCTCTTCCCTGGCCCATGTTGAACAAACTCATTAAATTTGAGCGAAACCTTCCCTTCAGCTATTTTCAAGATTGATGGCTTTCATGTACCACATTGGATTTACAAGCCAGGTGAAGTTCTCTTCTTTCAAGCAATGTCAGAGTACATGTTTCAATGAAAGTCAATGACATTTTTTCACCTAAATTGGGACCCAAGCAGAGGTGATGGGAGACTACTGGATCTCCCAATCATGTTGTTGTTCCTCTTGAAAGCAACTATGGGGTCTCTGATCTTGCACAATAATAATAAAAGTCATGCTTAATCCTCCATCCCTCCATTTCCCCCCATCTAAATCACACACACCCTGAAATTGCTATTAGATGTGACCTAAATGTTACATCCATGTGAACATGGGACTCTGCTCATCTTGCTATGCCACTGGTGATAACACAGAGAAAGCTGTTAGTGCAACAATACAATTGTTTATTTTAAAGGGTAAGTAGGTAGATGTTGTCACCTTAAGTGGCACAGCTAGGAAATGCTTGACTAACAAGCAGAAGGTTGCCAATTCGAATCCCCACTGGTACTATATCAGGCAGCAGCGATATAGGAAAATGCTGAAAGGCGTCATCTCAGACTGCGCGGGAGGAGGCAATGGTAAACCCCTCCTGTATTTTACCAAAGAAAACCACAGTGTTCTGTGAGCACCAGGAGTCAAAGTCGACTTGACAGCACACTTTACCTTTACCTTAGGTAGATGCTGCCAAAAATCACTATGAGCATTAGTCCCCGGAGATTGAATCTATGGCCAAAATTCGTGAGCATGGTTAATGGTTTAGATAGCACTGGAGAGGAGATCTTGTTGATCTGAAGTGGGAATCACAATGATGAATAATATTGGGTGTAATCATTTGTTTCCCAGATATTCTATACATAAGTAGTCTGAAGGTAAGATGGCTGTAGCAGTTTACTAAAGCTGTAGGAGATTAGAAGAAGCTGTAGCAGCTGCCTCTTGAGTACCAAGTGGGCTTTTTGCAAGGAAGCAGTTGCATAGTAGTTAGGACACTTCTCACAGTGCTGCTTCTCTGCAAAAAAACCCAAAAACCATCAAGTTGCAAAACTGGGCCATACTTGGCCCTTTTTGGATGTTTCTAATTATAATTATGGGCAATTACTGGACCATAATTGGCCCTTTTTGGATGTTCCTTTAGGTAGAATTGCGAGGAGTCACAAAGACAAGCTCCAGCATCTGTATGTCCATTATAAGATGCACATTATAAGACACCTCTGCTAACTGGGCAAAGAGGCACCTTTTTAACATGGTGGTTCTCTTTATTTAGCTGGGGGAGAGTAACTGGCCTTATCCACCCCGAGAACAGTACCTCCAGTGACTGTTGTTGGTGTCTATCTTATGCTTCTTTTTAGACTGTGAGCCCTTTGGGGACAGCAATCTTTCTTTCTTTCTTTCTTTCTTTCTTTCTTTCTTTCTTTCTTTCTTTCTTTCTTTCTCTTTCTATTATTTCTCTATGTAAACTGCTTTGGAAACTTTTGTTGAAAAGCAGTATATAAATATTTGTTGTTGTTGTTGTTACACAGAGTCTCACCTGTGTAGCAGTATGCAAAAAGGGCTCTTTCTGAATATATACGGGTTCTTGCGTTTGTAATCGTGAACACATGGTAATAAGTGGATACCCCAATGCACATTTATTCTACCTGAATGAATGAAGAAGGTACAAAAATGCAAGTTTATTTGATTTTTATCTGGTATTTCTTCGGGTCCCCTCCTCAGAACACACAGAGACTTGCAATTTAAAATAATTAAATAATTATTGGATTGACCACCACCTCCACCCCAATGCATATTCTTCAGTTCTGTGGCAAGTTTTGAGCCTGTTTCCTATTTCTTTTGAATACTTGACTTTAAATATGTGTGCTTTTTTTCCCCCTGCATATTTTCCCATTTTCTTGTTTTTTAACTCTGCTTTGGGCACTTTTCGACCTCATAATCTCTCCATGCATGACATCACAATTGGTTGCCATGGAAAGGCCCACAATATCAAACAAGTGTGATGGGCAAAGGTTACCTTGCAGAAGAGAGATAGAGATTTCATGGAAAAATCCATTAATACTTAAATATAGTGTGATAGGAAATATCATAGTATCTTTACCAAAATCAGTTACATAACTTTAAAGAGAAGCATTCAAGTCAGATGAGACCATATCTGTTCTCCATATCTTCCATTTCAGTGGTAATTGAAGTTTTATACACGCACACACAGTTTATGCACGCACACATATTTTGCAAAAAATATGTAGCCATAGTAAGCTATTGTGCATTTCCAAAATCATTCTGAATTTAATCCAATCTCAGTATGATCCTGTCTTGCAATTACATATAATAATAGGATTGCTTGGTGCAGTGCTTGGGCTCTGAGGATCCCCAAACACTTTACAAAAAGAGTTTCCCCCCCCTCTTATTTACATATGACCCCCAAAGCAAGGAAAGATCTGCATCCTTTTCCAAATATACAACCTCCTGGTTTCTTATTCTATGCATCATGCTTTAGGAATCAGAGAGGTCTGAGTCAGGGGCAGCAAAGAAAGACAAAAGGTACAGTAAGTAACAAAATGTCCAAGAAACGGTGGAAGCACATATGGAGGCTGTTCTCACATACAGGCAAAACCAGGCTAAGGAAGCCCAGCCCGGTTTTGATTTATTGATTGATTGATTGATTGATTGATTTTATCTTATAAATTATCTTTATCTTATCTATCTATCTATCTTATGAATAAGCCATCTTTCTTATTTATTTATTTATTTATTTATTTATTTATTTATTTATTTATTTATTTATTTATTATTTCTCTCTGTAAAACCACTTTGGAAAATTTTGTTGGAAAGCGGTATATAAATATTTTGTCATTGGTATTGTTGCCGCTCAGTTCCCACCTGCAGCGTGGCAGCAAATCTGCCTCTGGAGCCCTTCTGGAGAGTAGGTGCTCTCTCAGCCCTGTTTTTCTGCTCATCTGCCAGCCCTGGCTACGTTATGAGAATCCCCACAATGCACCGCGCACTCACATGGTGCATTATGGGAGTTTTGGGGGTAGAGCGAAGCTTCCCAACCCTCCACACTGCTGGGTGCAGCCAGCAATAATCTGGGCAGGCGATCCGCCTGCCCAGCAAATACAGATGGGTCATCTGCAGGGCGATAAGTATTAGCATCCCTCCTCCCCACTCTCCCTCAAGTCTCCCGATTGTGAGAAAGGGCTCATGGAGCAGCAACTGTGGTGACGCTCATTCACAACCTTTTCCTAACAGGCTACATGGTAGCCTTTGCCACTTTTCTATGTGTGAGGTATGTTCTTTGCGAGCAGGATATTATTGAAGAAGATGCAAATAAGCAGGATATTGTGGGAGGAGAGGCAAATAAAGCCAACCTATTTTGAGGTGATCTCTTTACTTAATAGGAATAAGCAACAGACAGGACTATCTGTGGGACAAAGGCTTATTGTCCCCCTACCCCATGCTGCAGCCCAGATTCTGATGAGATCTCCCTCACCCCACCCCATAGCTGCTACTTTATTTCCCTGAATCCAAGACTAGGTTTTTTCCAAGTTCTTTCATGTTAGAAATTGAGGGGTTGTCTGAGATTCAGAGAGGCACTTCACATGACCCATGTGAAGCGCCAGATGGGGTTTGGCAGGGAGAGCAGGTTTAGCCCACTCTCCCCACACACAAGCAGGCGCTTGTTGCTGAGTGGCTGGATCAGCCACTGTCGTAAATCTGTTGGCACGGCTGACCCAACAGGATTTACGATCCCTCCAGCTCTACTTCTGTGAGTCTACTTCTGTAGCAGCTTAGCTGCATGGATGAAGCGAAGAATGACTGCCAAAGATAAAGTAGTATAAGCAAAATAAAGTCCCTTGAAACTAAACTAGGTACCCCCCTCTAACATATCTGAGCAATAACTGAAACAAAGGAGCAAGGAAAGAACAGAACAAGGACAGGCTGAAACAAGAAAGGGTGAACAATTCTAAGTACGAGGAACACTGTCTGCGGAAGGCAACGTTGCTGACAGTACCGTCTCAGGAACAGCGTCCGCTTGTTATAAGGCTCGAGATAACCGGCAGCCAATCAGGCTTTCCTGACTCAGCATTTCTGTTTCCTCTCCTGTGAGATCTTGCGCCTGCGTGTCTCCCACTGAGCCTTTCTCTTGAGATGTCTTCTTAACACAGGTGAAATTCCAGCTTCCTCCTGATCAGTCTCCTCAGCTCTCATCTCTGCCAGCTGTTCAGATTCCCCTGTCTGCTGCTGCCTCACCTCAGCTCTAGAGTCTGTTCTCACAGCCAGGTCCTCCTGCTGTGCTTCTGAGCCTCCTCTCCCAACCAAGTCATCCCGCTCCTCCTCTGACTCTTCTGACTCAGAGGTCTGGGCCATGACAGCCGCCCGGATGAGCAGCTGCTCCGGTCAGGTGCTCCCTTGCCCAGACATGGCTCCAGGGGTTGGGGAAAGGGGAGCACCACCACACAGTGTCTCTGCGAGTGTGCAGTGCTTTCCTGGGGTCCCCCGTCCCCTCTACCCCCCACTCTGTGTGTGTCAGCCATGGCTGCAGGCAACCACAGCTGATGCACAATCAAAAGGATGAGATTAACGGAGCGCTCCCTCCATTAACTTTGTTTAGGGGTAGGGGTTTCTAGGTGGGTTAGCCACCATAGAACCACTGGGCTCACCTGCAAGCCCAGTGGTTCTCTCATGGCCACGTGAAAGCGGGCTAATGCAATCCCGCCCACTTTCGTGTGGTCATGTGAATAGCTTCAGAGGGTTGTTCCTTTTGGATAACCTCTGTTTTTTAAGGGGATCATCTTAAATTCAGGGTCATTTCCTATTCGGGTAAATACGCGTTTTGAACTTGAAAAAACAAGCACGAAGGACCAAGCTTTGCACTTAACGCAACTTGTAGTTTTGCCCTAAGCCAACACTCTTGAATTGGTTAGACTTTTGAGAACTTGTAGAACTGTTTTTTCCTCACTTCATTACAGTAGATGGAATTATTTTTAGCAAGGCATGGTTGAGGGCATTTTGGTAATGTTTACAAAACATCTTTAAACCCCTACAAGCAAAACATAACTACCTGTGCTTAGGACATAGCAGAAGTCTGGAAATGCAGGGATTGATCATAATAGAGATGATCATGTTTTTCCTCCTGCAATCGGCATGCCTAAGATGCAGCAATCACTAAGTTGCCATGAATGGAAACTCATACCCAGTCTATAAACATAATGTTGTTTACATCTTTCACTTATGATGATATTTCGAATAAAAATAGTTATAAAATTGCACAGCTTTCGCACTGTGCCATAAAAATGGGAGCATATATTACATTAAGCAGGAAGGAGCTGTATCTCATTTAAAACACATAACCACATAATTTTGTAGATATGTATCTATAGAGAGATATATCTATCTATGAACAATGAAATTGCCCCAAAATTAAAAAACCTTCTGGCGATGTATTTGTAAACATAATCAGCCCATAATCCAATAAAGCGACTCTGCTTTGAATTAATGTGAATTACTTCTCTGTTCGGCTTCATACATGTAGAACTTTTCATTTCAACTATTTCACTTTTTCCCTCTTTGTTTTGTGAAAATGCAATTTTGGACAACTTCTTCCTCTTATTTATAAACAGAAGAGATAGTTCTTTAGGGGGGTGAAATAAAAATAAAGTGGAGCTATATATATATATATATATGCCTGCAAATAGAGGGGGAGGGAAAAGCAAATCTCATTTCTCAGAACTTCTGGCATGAAACACTTTGCATTTTAAAAAGAATCCATCACTTCAATCTTTTTTATGATTCTGATAATGAGCAATGAAAGCTATGTTGTTAAATGAAAAGTGCAATGATTTTATACACGCCAAAAAAAAAAATAGAAGGAACTATTTCTTTAATTTAGATAATTTAAAACAAAAAGTTTCCCAATGACAACCTTTTAGTTATAATTCATTAACCGACCAATTGACAATGATTTTTTTTTCATACAAAAGCATGTCTTATAGTATAAGAAGATAGATGGAATGCTTTGAGGTTTATACTGGAAAAGACGTGAATCTGAAGATGAATGTTGGGTTTGTTGTATTTACTGAAGGAACATGGGTTGAGTCACACCACTTCAGTTTACATTTAAAAATAGCACATTCAAGGGTTGTCATGAGCTTGCTGTATACCATACTGGAACTTTTCTCCACAGGGTATGTTAGACCTCCAGGCTGCCTTGTTTAAATACCCCCTGGTAGCCTCAAAGCATATTATAGGGAGCAGGCAGTTTTCTCTTCACCGGGCTTCACCTTTCAACTTGTTCCAGTCCATAGTCCCCTTGGCCATGCTACAAGAATCCCGCACCTCTCCAGGCCCCATTGCCCTCCTCCTTACATACAAATCTCATCATGGGGCACCAGAAACTTAAATAGGGCCTGGCACATCTCAGTCATGGCAAGGGGGGGAGCTCATGTCTCCCAAAAGTTTCTCCTCTAGTGAACCCACTGGAATGGGACACTCCTTTGAATGTGGCCTTGTTGCTGTAGAAACTGGGAACCACTCCTTCCTGTCAAGGACATAGCAATAATTCAATAAGGGTGGACCAGACACTTAGCACTGATGCTTTTGAACATTGGTGCTGGAGAAGATTTTTGAGGATACCATGGACAGCCAGGAAAAAAAACAAATGGATCATAGAACAAATCAATCCAGAATTTTCACTCGAGGCACAAATGACCAGGCTCAAACTAGCATACTTGGGACACATTATGCGAAGACCCAGCTCTTTTGAGAAGTCCATAATGCTGGGAAATGTTGAAGGAAAGAGAAGAGGAGGATGACCAGCAGCAAAGTGGATGGAGTCTATTACAACAGCAATGAATACACCACTGAGAGACCTTAAAGGCCAAGCTGAAGACAGATCATCCTGGAGAGAATCTATCTATGTGGTTGCTAAGAATCGACACTGACTTGACGGCACTTAATCAATCAATCAATCAATCAGAAACTTAGGGAAGGGAATGGGGACCCTCATTCATCCCCATCCCTGGTGGCCCATCCAGGCATGCACAGCACATGCCAGTGATGCTTCAGGGTGTCCCAAGGTGTTTCTTTCCTCGAGAAAGGGAAATACATGCACCCAACCAGCAAACACCAGATGGGAATGAGCTCCAGAGCTAGTGCAAGCCTTCCAGGACTTGGTCACACCCCGTTGTGCGTGACATCACATGCAAGGGGGCATGACCAGAGCCCTGGAAGGGCCGCATGAACCCCCCCAGAGCTCATTTCCCAGCTGTGTTTGTTGCTGGGTGCACATTGTATTCACTTTCTCCCTCGCGGAAAGAATGAACAAACGTGCACCCTCAACAAACACGGCTGGAAAATGAGGCTCAGGAGGAGGGCTGAGTCAGGAGGAGCTGGGTGGCCCAGGTTTATTGAACCCATACACCATATTATAGCTCCGCCCCTAGGGTGTACAAATGTCCCTGGGCCCCTGGATCATGAGGAAGGGGACTAAAAATAAAACGGCTAATATTGTGATGTCCTTATACAAAACTATGGTGCAACCACACTTGGAGTACTGCGTACAATTCTGGTCACCACATCTTTAAAGGGACATTGTAGAACTGGAAAAGGTGGAGAAGAGGGCAACCAAGATGATCAGGGGCCTAGAGCACCTTTCTTATGAGGCAAGGCTACAACACCTGGGGCTTTTTAGTTTAGAAAAAAGACGATTGCGGGGAGACCTGATAGAGGTCTATAAAATCATGCATGGTGTGGAGAAAGTAGATAGAGAGAAATTCTTCTCCCTCTCCCATAACACTAGAGCCAGGGGTCATCCCATGAAGTTGATTGCCAGGAAATCTAGGAGGAGAGTAGACCTCTCCTTCATGGAGGAGAACGGCTACTAGTCGGAGGGCTACTAGTCGGAGGGCTGTGGGCCACCTCCAGCCTCAAAGGCAGGATGCCTCTGAGTACCAGTTGCAGGGGAGTAACAGCAGGAGAGAGGGCATGCCCTCAACTCCGGCCTGTGGCTTCCAGCGACATCTAGTGGGCTACTGTGTGAAACAGGATGCTGGACTAGATGGGCCTCCTTGGGCCTCATCCAGCAGGGCTGTTCTTATGAAGGAGAGGGGGACCTGCCAGCTGAGTGACAGCCTGCACTTCACTCACCCTCTCCCACCTCTCTGAAGAAGAAGGTGGGGAGGTGAGGGGGGCACGGCCCCATCTGATTGATTGATTGATTGATTTAATTTATATACCACCTAGTATAAAAATCTCTAGGCGGTGCACCGAATTAAAACATACAATACAACACATTTAAAATTCATAGAAAGATCTAAATTTTAGATTAAAAAACACATTAAAACATTTTAAAATTTATAATTTAAAAATCACATTTTGTCCCAGGGTCCCCTCCAACCTTGCTAAATCCCTGCTTGCTGTTTTCTTCGCTGAAGTGTGGATGGTCCCAGCCCATCAGAAAAGGGATGGCCACCTGCGGGTGAGCACTTGAAGACCCAGCTGCCAATCCCTGACAATATACATTTTTTAAAATAATTCAGGGTCGGAGATATCAGAGCAGAACACTGATACGTGGTCCTTGCAGGGTTAGGTACACTAGCCTCTATCCTAGGTCCCTGCTTCTTGCTTTCATCAGCCTCTTCACCTCCACAGGAATTTGTCTTTAAAGTAATCAAATAGCATTTGATCCTCCAGCCTTTAAGATCAATCCTCTTGCAACAAGCTCCAGCTTTACCTGGAGAGGTCTTGTTATTGTGCTAGCAAGCATGAAGTGCCTCCTTTAATAAGTAGGGTTTGCCTTGGTTTGCATTTGGATGAGTGACGACACATGAGTGATCTAAGATATCCCCCATAGGGGATGGAGCCAATGCTCAGTAGAAGATCATCAAGGTCTCAGGTTCACTCCCTGGCATCTCCACATAGGGCTGGGAGAGATTCCTGCCGGAAAACTTGGAGAGCCGCCACTAGTCAATGTAGACAATTCTGAACAAGATGGACCAAAGGTCTGACTCAATATGTAAAGGTAAAGTGTGCTGTCAAGTCAATTTTGACTCCTGGCACCCCCAGAGCCCTGTAATACAGGAGGGGTCTACCATTGCCTCTTCCCGTGCAGTCTGAGATGATGCCTTTCAGCATCTTCCTATATCGCTACTGCCCAATATAATACCAGTGGGGATTCGATCCGGCAAGCTTCTGCTTGTTAGTCAAGCATTTCCCAACTGCGCCACTTAAGGTGACTGACTCAGTATATGGCAGTTTTCTTTTTTCCTGTATGTGTGGCTGGTGGGAATGCATGAGGCTCTTCATGGCAGCCCCCGGGGTCCCTGCCCTGGGGAAATCCATCTCGCTCCTCTGCTATCATTACTTTGTCTGTTGCTGAAGACCTTTTTGATTAATCTTGGTTTGCTCCAGTTTTACTGTTTTAGTTTTACTGTTGGACAAATACGACCAATACAACAGTAATAATTTATTATTCCCCTTTAAGAGCATTACATCATCTCAGTATAAAAATGTGACCATTGTATTAAATAGATATGCATTATAGAGGCCTTTGAAAGAAGGGTAAAATGGAAATGTCACCGCGGGAGTGATGTGACTTCACTATAGCCATTGCCAGTGACTTATTAAGAACATATGAAGTGTCATGTTGGATCAGTCCAAAAGTCCATCTAGTTTGTTGCCATTTTCTAATCCCTTTCTACAGAAAGTCATCCCAGCTTGTGGTCACAGCACTAACTTGTGCCAATGAATTCCATCGGTTAATTATGCATTGCACTAAAAAGTCCTTCCTTGTGTTGGCCTCTGTTGGGGTGGAGACCATGACAGGGCCAGCCATGCAATAAAGGTCTCGGTGTGGATGGGAGGGGACTGTAATGTTACTTTTTTCCTGTTTCATCACCACTTCTTTAAATCAGGCAGGAGAGCTCATGCTTTGCATGCAAATAGTCCCACATACAACCCTTGGCATGTCCAAGTCAGGTTGAGAAAAGCCCTTATCTGAAACCCTGAAGAGCTGCCGTCAGTCAGTACAGATCAGGGGTTCCCAACCATAGGACTCCAGATGTTGTTGGACTACAATCCCCATCATCCTCAGCCACAGTAGCCTTTGTTGGAATGTTTGTGAACAAGATTCCATATCTTCATATCAGTGCAGCTAATCAGTGTCAGAGACTTTAACCCTGCTAAATGAGCAAAGAGACCCCTTTTAAAAGCGGTGGTTCTCTTAAATTTAGCACACAGAGAGAGCCACTGGCCCTATACAGCCCCAGCACAGCATCCCTCCAGTGGCTGTTGCTGGTGTCTTTCTTATGTTTCTTTTTAGATTGTAAGCCCTTTCGGGACAGGAGGCCATCTTATTTTTGTATTATTTATTTTTCTATGTAAACTGCTTTGAGAACATTGGTTGAAGAGCAGTATATAAATATTCGTAGTAATAGTAGTAGCACAAGAAGCACTCTCTCTCTCTCTCTCTCTCACACACACACACACACACACACATCGTTGGCCATTGTGGCTGGGGATAATGGCAATTGTAGTCCAGCAACACCTAGAGACTCATTTTTGGGAACAGGCTTGGCCCATCCACTAGTCAGACCTAGGCTGCTGCCTAGGATACCAATTTCTAGGGGGAGCTACATGCCTCCCTTTCCCTCTCCAAGCAACCACTGATATGTCTGACTTGCTGGGAGTGCCCATTTGCTCTTGTCCCTAGAGATAGAGTGAAGGGGATGTGAGGGGGAAAAGTGCAAGTGAGCAAAGCCAACCTTACCCTGCTTTGCATTGCTCTCTGTCCTGTCCTAAGCTCTCTCCCATCCTGGCAAATGAGCAGCCAGTGTGGCTCAGGTTAAAACTTGGGTTTGGACTTCTTGTCTGAAGGCGTACCAAAGTCAAACTTTGCCAAGGGCACCAAAAACCCAGGGCTGATCCTAGCTGAGAACTTCTGGTATGGATACTACCAGACCTAGGTATGTCAATGGTCTGACTTAATATAGGGCAGCTTCATAGAGTATGTTCAAGATGTGTAACAGCAGGAGAGGGGGCATGTCCTCAACTCCTGCCTGTAGGCTCCCAGTGGCATCTGGTGGGCCACTGTGTGAAACAGGATGCCGGACCAGATGGGCCTTGGGCCTGCTCCAGCAGGGCTGTTCTTATGTGACAAGGGATGTTATGAACATTTCTTTACCACTTTTCAAGCAAAAAAAGTTCTCAAAGCAGTGAACTGGTTCTGGATGGGGATTTCAGAATTAATGTTGGAGGAAGGAGCCGCTGAGGCTCTTCACACGATTAGTGTGAAGAGCCTCTAGGGGGTTTGCAGGGATAACGGACTTAGCCCACTCTCCCCGCAGACGAGCAGACAGTCTGTTCTGGGCAGCCACAGCAGCCGCCCACACAACTGCTGGCTCCGTCATGGAGCTGACTGGGGCTGGGGAATTCAGGGGCCACACGGCCCCCAGAAGCTCCAGCATGCCCTGTGGAAGCACACCAGGCATGCTGGAGAGACCCCCGAGCTGAGAGCCTGCTTTTCAGCCCCCCCGGTCGGGGATCTACTCGTGAGTAGCCGCACCGTGGCGCCGCACCACGGCTACTCACGATTTTTAAAAACAGGTTTGCAGAGTGCTTAAGGGGAGGGTTACTTTGGCGGGTTAACTGCCTGGAGGCCACTGGGCTCACCTGCGAGCCCAGTGGTTCTCACAGTGAGGAGAAATCGGGCTAGGCTCCCCAGCCCGATTCCTCCTGATTGTCGGAATAGCCTCATTGAATTCCTAGATGATTCTGGGAACAAGAAGCTGTTCTGAAGAAATTATAAGATGGCTATTGTTGTTTCCAGTCGTGATTCTGGGGCCCACTATTGTAGTTAACCTTGAAAAATAAATGGTTCTCTTCATATGAAGTGGTGTTATTCCTATGGAAGTCTGGGACATAGGTCTAGGACATAGGTCTGGTTAACTCAGTCATTTGAACCTAGGTTTAATGTGTGTTACTGACATTAGTGTGATTTTGTGAACCCATGCCAAGGTGAGATATGTCCTGGGATTAATCTGAGATCCTCACCTTGGCATGGGTTCACACAATCATGCTAATATTGGTAACCTAAATTAGTAGCCAAAAATCTGTTTTGCAGAAGAGGGAGTTGAGAAAGGTCATGCAGGACACTTGCCCTAACCCTTTCTGTTCCTGTCCTTCTTCCAAAGCCACTCTTGGAAAACTTTTAACCTTATGATGGTAGCTGTTTTCAATTGTAACTGCACCCTACATGATAGCTTTAACAGCTTGGAGAGCTGTGAAGTTTCTATGGGCCAAACCACATTTGACGTTGAAAGCATTATTAGCCCTGATGGTCTTCATTTTTCTTTACTCAACAACAACCAGATTGAGCCTCTGGGGAACAGGACAAGGACAGCAGTGAAACCTTAACCCTTGCTGCTTTCTCACACCATAGTAGCATCCAGCTAATCGTTACCCTAGAAAAAAGCTCCTACCGGCACTAAAGGGGTGGGGAACTAATTTTGTCTGGGCTAATAACACAAACTGGGATTTGGAGATGCCTAAGAAAGTTCTTTGATATTTCTCCTGGGGAAGAATCCTGAAATTTTGAGAGAACTTCTTTAGATAAATCTCTCCACATTCCATTTATGCAGAATTTCAGAATTTCAGTTTTCAGTATATCAGGATTTCAGTTTCTTCCTATGTAAGCCCTGAAATGTGGATAGAACCTCCATTATGAGACATCTCTATGCATCCCATTTTGCAGTAAATGTCACATGTAGTTAGGCCATCAATAGCCAACATGTGGGAAAGGGTTGTCTAAGAATGGCTTAGGAAACCACGTGTATTTCAGCAGTAGGCATGTGGTAAGTCAGGTGTGTCCAGTCTGTGGTTCTTCAGTTGTGTCTAACTCCCCTCATCTCCAGCCACAATCTATTGCAGCTGGGGATAATGGGATTTATGGCCAGTTGCTCTCCCCCTGCTCAGTAAAGAGAGTCACCACATTAAAAGGATACCTCTTTGCTCAGTTAACAGGGGTTAAGAAGTCCATGCATGCATATACATCATTTTAGAGCATAGTCTGAATCCAGGCCTATGATAAAGCTACCTTGTTGAAGCTATGGAAGAATGGAATAAGCTGGTTTCAGTGCCTGGATGGGAGGCTGCCTGGGAACCCAATGAGCTCATTCACACAATCATGAAAAAGAGGGAAGTATAACCAAGGATTCGTGGCCATGTTAACCCAAGATAATTTCTCCAACCCAGCTTGCTCAAATCTGGGTAATCCAGATCCTCTACCCTGCTCTTAACCAAGGTAGGACAAAAAGTGAGCGCTCCTACCACAATGCTTTGGTCATATGGATGCATTTGCCTTTGGTAGCAGGTCTTGGGGAAACAGCAGCCATGATTGTAATAGGGGACAGCTGATTATGTATTGAGGGTTCTTGGTCTCCTGGTAGTGCAATGCATGCTGGAATAGCTCTTTCATTCCTCAGAGGACCCAGTTCCCAATTTCAAAAATGGAGTTTTCAAACTCAATACACCATGGCTGCCTGTGTGTTGAGTTTGCAGAGCCAACAGAGTTTCTGCTTGTCTGGAAAGACCAGAGTAGGAGCTCCTTACCTCACTCTCTCCCGAAACCACCCCATATGATTGTGTGGAAGGGCTCTATGACTTGAGTTCCATCATGGAAGAAAAGCAAGATATAAATGCAACCAATCCTTATATAAATAACATACATTTGAGTTCATCATTTAATGATTATGTTGACTCGCCACTAAAATGTGGGCATAGACTCCAGGGAAAAGCATTGTGATGGAGGTGATGTGATACCCTATAAGAGCTCTTTCAGTGGCATGACTGATCATCCACACATACAAGTCATCACCCGAAGCCATAGTCATCAAGCAGTGAACTGGTGCAGCAAGTTTAGACGCTGAACCATATCTAGTGATAGTTAGCAATCCGGCTAGCCTGTTAACCAGGAGAGATTTCAGTGTTGTGATCTCTGCTCTTGCTGAAAACTCATGGAAAGCAGATGGCCTCTCATTGGATACATGTCTGAGGAGGATCAAGAGTGAAAGTTATTCCTTTCAAACCCGGCTGTGTGTGACTGGCGCACATTTAATTGGTTCCAGATCCACTTTGCGTAGGCATTAAAAGAGAAACAACTTGAAAATTTCGAGAGAAAATCCCCACTGCTTCCCAAGCTATCTCCCCTTTGGAGACCTGCCATTGCAAACATGGAGGACATGTAGATCTAAGGATCCATAATTTATGGAGGAAAGCCGAAATCCCAAGCAGATCAAAAGTTTAGTGGGGCGGCTGTTGTCAAGCACTCAAACATTTAACTGATTGCACTTGTGAGAGATCTGTAGTATAGATCTGAAGTTTGGCCTTTTGTGATGCTGGTTTTCATCCCACAATTTTCGAGTGAGCTCTTTGTGTCTTGTTTACTGTGGAGTATGATTAGATTTTAATTTAACAAGAAAGGAATGTATCTTTCATGTGGCATGTCTCATGGGGCCAGGGCTTTAGCATGGAGAAGGGGGGATGAGTGTGGAGCTTTTAAAGATGTAGTGGAAGGTCCCAGTATATTGCTCATCTTAGAATTACTGTTTGTAAATAGGCCTGGCCAGTCTCGGGCAACATGATTTCAATAATTTCCCCTGTATAAATAAACCGTGCCTTCTGAGCTGTACTCATTACGGGAATTCTCCTTGGCTTTAGATTTGACCACAGTCTCCCAGAGGCCTGCAACCAATCTAGATGGAGAATTTAAAAAGACAGTCTCTCTCTCTCTCTCTCTCTCTCTCTCTCTCTCTCCGATAACCCATTTGGAAGTCATCAGGAGAGAAATCAATTATAAAAATCATGAGCCGTGTGGAGAGAATGAAGGGAGAGAAATGAGGAGCCTGTGGCCAAACAATTGGCTCATGAGTTCAAATCAAAATGTGACATTCACCCCCCAGGCAGACACCACATTTCTTGGCCTGTGCTGTCCCTTTAAGAAAGCCAGGTCACAATGCTGCAGTGACAGCAGAAGTCACAGTGGGCAGAATTTCTCTTCTATGCAGCTCTTAAAGGCACAGCAGCCATGTTAAGCACCTAGTTCTATCAATGGGTTGTTGATAAAGAGAGAGAGGGAGAAACCCCCCGGGCTTTCTGAGCCGCAGTCCCCAGCCCTCCAGTTTTTCTTTGGACTGGGTCTCACAATCAGTGAGACCCGTTTTTTCCTGGTGAGCGGGAAGAGCGGGCTAAGCTCGCTCTCCCCGCTCACGAGTGGGGCAGGGAGCCCTGGGCGGCCGGATTGGCCGCCCACACAATGGCCGGCTCCGTGACGGAGCCGGCAGGGGTCGCGGGAGCGGGGGCCGTGCGGCCCCTGCAAGCCCCAGTATGCCCCGTGTGAGCGCGCAGGGCATACTGGGGAGACCCCCAAGCCGGGAGGTGGCTTTTCGCCTCCCGGCCGGGGGTCTACTCATGAGTAGGCACAGCGTGAAGCCACGCCGCGGCTACTCACGAGCCTAAAAAGCAGGTTTGCTGGAGCGCTCGCTCCAGCAAACCTGCTTTTTAGCAGAGGTTCTCGAGCGGATTACCCACTCAAGAACCACTGGGCTAGGCTGCAAGCCCGGTGGTTCTTACGACCAACAGAAATCAGGCTAGGCTCTCCTAGCCCGATTTTTGTTGGTCGTGAGAATTGCCCCAACATCTTCCTTCCTATGCCAATGTGAGGTTTCCCCCACGCCTATTGTTTTCTTGACTCCTTTCTTTGGGCAGGTTCACACATGACATGGAACCTACTTGAAAAATTAGTAACCAATTTAATTGTGACTGTCTGAACTCACACCAAGGCAGGAATCACAGGTTCACATAGGATCTCAAACCTAGATGTGTAACCAAGTTTTGAAGTTGGCTTGCCATACCAAGTTTGCCCCGAGGTGTGTGCGATCCGATGCTCTTCAAGAATCTTTGGTTCATTTCAAGTGAGCTTCCCTTCTTTGCAATCAAGACCAATGGCTGCAAAGCAATGTCATAGGGAAGGCTTTCATTACTATTTATCATTTACATTTTATATCTCGCTCTTCCTCCAGAGCCCAGAGCGGTGTACTATAGTACATACTTAAGTTTCTCCTCGCAACAACCTTGTGAAGTAGGTTAGCCTGAGAGAGAAGTGACTGGCCCAGAGTCACCCAGCTAGTCTCATGGCTGAATGGGGATTAAGATATTCCCCTCAGGGGATGGAGCCGCTCTGGGAAGAGCAGAAGGTTCCAAGTTTCCACCCTGGCATCTCCAAGATAGAGCTGAGAGAGATTCCTGCCTGCAACCTTGGAGAAGCCGCTGCCAGTCTGTGAAGCCAATACTGAGCTAGATGGACCAATGGTCTGACTCAGTGTATGGCAGCTTCCTATGTCCCTATGAACTCAGGTCTCCCCGGTCCTAGTCCAGCACTCTAACCACTACACCATGCTGGCTCTCTTTCTAGTCAAAGGGCAGAGCAAGGCAGGCTGGGATAGCATCTACTGCCTTGCTGGGAGGTTCAGCCAGGGGGTATACCTCTGGCTCGGCTCAGCTATTTGAGCCAAACCAAAATATGTGATTGTCTGCAGCAGCAACTTCAAGTTCCCCCCATGTCTCGGGCGGCTGGAAGCTCAAGGTACATATGATGTGGAACCTGGCCTTTATGTTTCCACCATCCATTCCTTCCTCAGGCTCCCACTTTCTAGCTAACTGAAGCTACATGCACAATTTGTTTTATAGCAGCTTCCCTCACAAACACAAAGTAATCTTATATAGATTGAACTAAGAGTTTATTCAGAAACAACTCCATTTTCTCCTTCTCCATTCCCTCCCTTTTCCCTTTCTGACTCCACCCCCCACACTCTCTACAGGATCCCCTCTGGAACAAACTTCCAAACAACAAAACGTAAAAGATACTGAAAAGAACACAACACAATTCTTGCCCATTGTATAAATCATACAATCTCAAAATCTATCAAAATAGGATCACCCAGATCAAGGTGGCCTAGAATGGGAAAGATAAAAATGTAGGGTCCATCTTCTGCATAAGTGCAAATGCTTCCTTGTTTTCCTGCTAACCAAATGCAAACATTTAGGGTTGGCTCATGTAAAACAAGAAGCAGAAACCGGACCTTGGCAATTTCAAGAGGAAACATGTGTTATGTGCAGGCACTTAGAAGCACTAAGGAAAACATTTAGTCACCATTGAGTCATGAGCTGAGACACACATAGCAGTAGTCAATTACAGCTTTTAGCAACAATAATTAATATGGTGTTAATAAAAACTGTATTTTTCACTCAACACACAAGGTTATTTCAGGTAATTAAATGTAATGCCATATACATGTAATTTGCCTTCATGTTATGCATGCTAGTGTCTCTAAACCTGACTTACATGGCAAAGCACTATAGACCAACATTAGCAAAATGTAGCTTTAATAAGCCTATTTGTTTGCTGTCACCATATCATGCATTTTCATTTAGTATATGGCTGGGAAAGAGCTGGGAAATTGCAAGTGACCCAGAATACAAAACTATATACTTTGTTGATGGTAACACATGGAAATCTCCATTGTACTTATAATATAAAGATTTGGGTCTCCACATGCCCCATGGGGCCCCTTCTCACAATCAGGCTAGCAGGCAGGCAGCAGGGAAGGCTGCGTAAACTTACCTGCCCCGGAAATTATTGTTCAGTCCTTGCTAGGTACGCTGATCGTGCACCCAGATGGTCACCGACTGCCTCAGGCAGCACATATTGTATTGATGTGTTGTCCCAGCCCCTGGAAACCCCACAGTGTACTACATGAGTCTGCGGTGCATTTTGGGGATTCCCCGGCACTGTCTGGGAGCCCACTCCTGTGTCACACTGCATGGCACTGACACATGAGCAGTTAGCCAGGGTTTAGGGTGTGAGCGCACTCTTAACTTTGGCTAACAGGTGGGCTCCCTAAGTGAATTTGCCGCCGCCACACCGCAGGGAGCTGTGTGGCTCCTGGCGATTCTCACGTGTGGTTATGCCCAGGCTTGGCTGCCTTAGCCTGGTCTTGGCTGTGCATGAGAACAGCATCTGCATGAGAACAGCAGAGGAGAGCTGGTCTTGTGGTAGCAAGCATGAATTGTCCCCTTAGCTAAGCAGGGTCTGCCCTGGTTGCATCTGAATGGGAGACTTGATGTGCGAGCACTGTCAGATATTCCCGTCAGGGGATGGAGCTGCTCTGGGAAGAGCAGAAAGTTCCAAGTTCCCTCCCTGGCTTCTCCAAGATAGGGCTGAGAGAGATTCCTGCCTGCAACCTTGGAGAAGCCACTGCCAGTCTATGTAGACAATACTGAGCTAGATGGACCTATGGTCTGACTCAGTGAGGCGGTTCCCACGATCAGTGGGTGCCGCCTAGGGAGGGTTAGCGGGGAGAGTGGGCTTAGCCCGCTCTCCCTGCAGAAGACTGAGCAGTCTGCTCTGGGCGGCTGAAGCAGCCGCCCACACAACTGCTGCCTCCATTACCGAGCCAGTGGGGGCTGGGAGGATTGGGGGTCACGCACCCCAGAAGCTGCAGCATGCCCTGCGCGAGCACGCAGAGCATGCTGGAGAGACCCCTGAGCCAGGAGGCTACTTTTCAGCCTCCCAGTTGGGGGTCTACTTGTGAGTTGCTGTGGCACGGAGCCTCGGCATGGCAACTCACAATTGCAAAAACCCGGTTTGTGGAGCACCACTTAAGAACCACCCATTTAAGAACCTCTGGGCTTGCAGCCGAGCCCAGTGGTTCTCACCATGGTAGAAAATTGGGCTAGTGGAGGCTAGCCCGATTTTCTGCCATCGTGTGAATAGCCTCAGTATATGGCAGTTTCCTATGTTCCTATGTTCCTAACAGCCTCATGGCTTAGGGAGCAGCCCAGGTGAACCCGTGTTCCACCTGTTTTTGCTGTGGTAAACCATAAGGGACGGTGCTTCCCCGTCCATCTTCATAATAGTCCTTGCCACTGCAACCCAGATCACCATGACTATTTACTCGAATAAAAGGTGACTCTAAAGTTGACAGTGCCTTACAAGATAAATACAGGTTATAACTGTATCCACCCCAAAAAAAGAGGACTCTGAATTCAAGATGAGCCCCCTATATTTAATAGCAAGGAAGTGGTGGGGGGGGGGACCACATCTTGGATTTGGGTAAATATGGTAAAATATGTGCATAAGTATGGCTGACATGCTGCGCAAAGGAAGGCAGGTAGCTTGACCACCGCGCATGCCCCTGTGCGCATGCATCTCTGATGGGGCTGCACGGTAGTGCAGCAGCACTCTGTGGTAAGGCTCTGTGCATGCAGTTGTGTGACACAGTGCAGCCCCATCGGAGGTGTTTCCGGGTGTCACCCAAACCACCCACATTTCCTTGCACAATATGTCAGCTGCACAGTGTTAAAGATGGCGGCCATAAGCAATGGGGGGGGGGGTTCCATACTTGCAAAGTTTCCAAAGGCACTCCCACGTTGGCCCCCAAAGGCAAAACAGAGACTGTGATTAGCAACTGGACGCAAGTACCAGAAAACAAGGACTAAACTAGGAACTGGAGTCAAGTACCTCAAAATAGGAACTGTCCTTGGTAAAAGAGGACTGTTGGAGAGTATAGCCCTCTTCTCGTGCAATTCTCCCCACATTCACTGAAAACAGTAGCTGACATGCTCACTAACAATGAGGATCGTTCGATCCACAGAGGCTCAGCATGCAGAGTACCTCCGCAACATTTCGTAGTCCAGCTTCGCACTGCACACAGGGAGGAAGGGCGATTTTCACTGAGCTCTGCTCCGACCCACCCCCACCCTCCGCAGCCCAGATATAGGTCCCTGAGGAC
Organism: Hemicordylus capensis; assembly: GCF_027244095.1. Classification (NCBI taxonomy): domain Eukaryota; kingdom Metazoa; phylum Chordata; class Lepidosauria; order Squamata; family Cordylidae; genus Hemicordylus; species Hemicordylus capensis. The sequence goes on along the minus strand of NC_069657.1, from coordinate 27,016,386 downwards.
TGTGCGACCCTTAAGAACCTACTTCCAGATCAAAGGGAGCACTTCTGGGATGAAGTGGAAGGATTGGCAAAAACAGACACACACCCTTGCACACATGGTGCAACTCTGGATGACTAAACACGCACTTTGCACATTGCGCCTCCACACCATTAATGGGATTAATGCAGGTATCACCGCTAGGGATGTACACGGAACCGGTTCGGAGGCCCTTTATGGGCCTCCAAACTGGTTCCGAGAACAGGCGGTTCCACCGGTCAAAGGCCGCAGGGGGGTCTATATTTAAGATCGGGAGAGGGTGCACTTACCCCTCCCGCTGCTTTCCCCCTACCAGTGTCCATGTGTTTAAAAGACCATCAAGGCGGCTGGGTACCTCCCTGCCACCCCATTGCTCTTGTCTTCCAAATATGACCAGAAGTCGCCAACGCACCTGCGCATGCCGGCACATGGGTGCATGTGTGTGTGACATGTGCCCATGCCAGCACATGCAGGCGTGTCGGCGACTTCTAGTCATATCCAGAAGACGAGGGCAACGGGGCAACAGGGAGGTACGCTGCCGCCCTGTGCTTTGCCGATGTGCACGCTGCCGATGTGCTTTGAAAGACATGGGCGCCGGTGGGGGGGAAGCGGCAGGAGTGGTAAGTGTACCCTCCCCCACTCTTAAAGATAGACCCCTGCCGCCTTCGAGCCTCCCCACCACGGTTCTGTGCACATCTCTAATCACACTTGTCCATAAATGCTGAGACTGTGGCCTCATTCTCAAGTGGAGATACCTGCATAGACCACTCCAGGAGGAACTCTGATATTCCATGGGGTATGCCTTTTTCTTCAAGAGGGCTGAAAACTCTGAGCCCTTTCACATGATCAAACAGGGGTGGGCTGGAGGGGAGGCAGGAACCTACCTGCTTCCTCCCACACAACTGGCGTCTTGGTTGGGCTCTGCTGCTCACACGCCCACACCAAGTGTTCCTCAGGGCTGCATTTGGGAGCTGGGAGTCCTCCAGTATCCCACAATGCACCACACAGGCAGTGGAGAGGCAATCCTCAGCCATGCAGCAGTGTACCTCTCCCTGGCCCCACTTTCCACTAGATTCATTAGTCAACATGGCCTCTGGCTCCCAGGGGTTGCAGAAGCCAGCACAATCACCCATACGATCAAACACTGAGATAGGCCAGCAGGGGTTTAAGCCTGGGTACAAAAGCTAGGCTACTCAGTTAGGGAGGCACTGGGTAGGAGAGGCATGGCTCTAGAGAAGCCTCTTTTCCTGGAATATGCTTCTCCTACTCAGAAAGAGCCAGTTGTGAGGTCGACCTCACGGCCTCTGGGGGCAGGGCCAGTAGGTGCATTGCCTGTGAGCCCCACCCCCCTGCTCTGTGAATGCAGAGAAAAATTACATGAGAGAAGGGCTTGTGTCTTCCCAGTCTGGATTCAGGTGAAGCTGCCTGCCCAACTTCTTGGCCAATTCCTGCCAATAGTCACGTTGCAGAAAAAGATCTCCAGCTCCATCAAACAGACCATGCTCCTTTCCAATAAAGCCTGAATTGTCTAGCTGCCTGTTTTCATAGAGCAAAGAGGGATTCTTTTTTTTTAAAGCATTAGCAACATCTTTGGGTGAGATTCAGAGAAGGACTTCCAGTCCATTCACATAGATATTTGGTCCATGAAATGTTCCTTATTGTACAATTACAACTCTTTGAAAACAAGGAAATCCCCTGGCTTTAGCATCAAACAAACTTTCTTGCCCTGAGCAAGAACAACTAATTCTTTGACACGTATTCAACAGGGGCACAAGCCAAAACTCAAACTACAAATGAAATGCTGGACGCATCCAATATTTTGTAACAAAAAGTTGTCCTACAATGGCCATACGGAAGAAGCCTATTCATGTGCAATGTATGACACAACGGCTTTTCTCGGAATTCTGTTGCAGTCTTCCAAAATGCTTAGCTGGGCTACATGTGCGTCTTTCTGTGTGCACCATCCAAAAAAAATGCCGCCTGTGGTTTCTCTGTGCCGATAAAGGTGAAATATTGATGAGAGGGAAAGGCTAAATAATTGTGTTGATTATAACTGTGTCTGTTAGAAGTGATGGCTCTGCCGTCAACACTATCCATTAGAGAAGGAGGAGAGCTGGTCTTGTGGCAGTGAGCATGAATTGTCCCCATTGCTAAGCAGGGTCTGCCTTGGTTTACATTTGGATGAGAGACTACAAGGTCAAGGGATTGTATACTGCCCTGAGCCATTTTTGGAAGGGCGGTATATAAATAAAATAAAATATATTGGGGCTATTCTTACGATCACAAAAATCGGGCTAGGAAAATCCTAGCCCAATTTTTGTGATTGTAAGAACCACTGGGCTCGCAGCCGAGCCCGGTGGTTCTGGAGCGGCTAACCTGCTCCTGTAGCCCGCCCCTTAGCCCGGGTTTGCGGAGCAAGCGCTCCGCAAACCCGGGCTATCTGCACGTGAGTAGCTGCGGCACGGCTCTGCGCCGTGGCTACTTGTGAGTAGACCCCCTGGCTGGGAGGCTTAAAAGCAGCCTCCCGGCTCGAGGGTCTCCCCAGTATGCCCTGCGTGCTCGCGCGGACCCCGAGCTCCCCAACCCCCGCCGGCTCCGTCTCGGAGCCGGCCATCATGTAGGTGGCCGATCCGGCCGCCCAGGGCTCCCTGCCCTCTCGTGAGTGGGGAGAGCGGGCTTATCACGCTCTTCCCGTTCACGACTAGGAACCGAGTCTCACTGACCGTGAGACCCGGTCCATTTTGTGAAAGCAAGTTAGTCGGAAAAGCTACCCAGGTTTTCCTCCTACCTTGCTTCCACACTATGAAGCGCTTCCCATGATCAGTAAGAAGGGCTACCCTCTGGCGGCGGGGAAGCCCAAAAGCACTTACCAACCTGCAAACGATCACAGGGACATTGCAGGGCGGGCGGATTGCCTGCCCAGATGAGCACTGGCTCTCCTGAGGGCTGCCCGCGCTTCGCTCGGCTGCTCCGGGGGTCGGGATCAGGGACGTGTCGCCGCACGGTGCCCCACTCCCCGGAGCCCAAATAATGCACTGCATGAGTGTGTGGTGCATTATTGGGAGACCCCCTCCCCTGCAGCTGCTGACACACGATCAAAGAAATGAGGGTAAGGGAGCACTCTCTCCTTTAGCCTCGTTTAAGAGGGTAGTTATTTGGGAAGATTTGCTGCTGTGGAGCCACTGGGCATGCCCTTGAATCCAGAGGTTCTCATGAGTATGCAAAACTGGGCTAGGCTCCCTTAGCCAAGTTTTGCATGCTTGTGAGAATAGCCTCAATCACTTCTACCCAGATATGACCACAAAATTTCATGGCTTAGATCACGATGGTAGTGACAACAGCACAAATTACGATGAACAAAGACACTAAACATTCCACAATGACCCCTTAATTTCTGGCACAGCAATGCACCGAATCCCACAATATAGCTCTATGAACCATGACTAAACCTTACTTTCTCCATTGTGCAAGCGTTAAGTCAAGCGGTAACTGTGTGATAAATTAATACCAATATTTATTGAGGTTTAACAAGTCGACACAAAATATGTATCACTTAGTTTTATCTACATATCTCTTACATGGATATTAAATTTCAACCTCCATGCCATATGATTTTAATAATCTTTAATTAACATACAATAAGTATCCTATTAAATCGAAATGTTTAGTTTTGGGAAGTAATTATTCATTTATGACATTTAATTGAAATGGTTACTCCAGATCTGTATCTGTGGAAGTTAGATCATACTATTTCTTCAGGAAGAAATAGTTGGTGTCTTTCAGGGTGAAAATGCAGAAAATTGCTATTCTCCTGGCTTGCCAAAGAATAAAGAAAGAAGATCTAAGGTAACATAGATAGATAAGGCGATAATTAATGACCTTGAGTAAAGTTGAACAAATCCTAATTAAAATGTAAAATATGATAGAATATCTGTAGATCTTACCCTCTTTGAAGAAGACCCAGCACTTCAGTGTTGTTATAGGTTAGCCCCATTAAGTTGAATGGAGCTTCCTTCCAAATCAATGGCTGACATGCAAAGCAAGGAGGCACTAGTGCATCAAAAGAAGCAGGCTAAAAACACTTCCCAACTAACTGCACCAGTGCACTGGGGAAGCAACCATTTTTTACTACCTCCCCTTCCCCTGGAAGCCCTCTATACCACTTGAAAATCTGTCCCTGAGGGCTACACAGGTCATCAAAAACTGTTCCTTCCCTGATGCACTGGTGCAATTAGTTGGGAAGTGCTGCTAGCTTGCTTTTTTCACTGCACCGGTTCTTCCTTACTCTGTATGTCAGCCATTGAGGCAATTCTCACGATCGCCAAAAGGCGGGCTAAAGGAGTCTTGCCTGCTTTTTGGCGAGCGTACGAACCACCAGGCTTGCAGGAGAGCCTCGTGTCCTCAAAGCGGGTAACCTGCTTACGGAGCCCTCCCCTTACACAAGGTTAGCGGAGCGAGCGCTCCACTAAACCTGTCTATTTTATCATGTGTTGCCACACCTTGGCTCCGCGCCATGGCAACACACAAGGAGAGCCCCACCGGGAGGCTGAAAGAAGCTTCCTGGCCCTGGGGGTCTCTACAGGATGCACCGCACATTCGCGCAGGGCATCCTGGAACTTCCGGGGGCCGCACGGCCTCCAATCCCCGCAGCTCTGTGACAGAGCCAGCAGCTGTGTGGGTGGCCAATCCATCTGTCCAGGGATCACTGCCAATCGTTAGACTCGCCTCATTGGCTTTAGGTCTACTTATTTAAGTACCTTCAGTGGAAACTAAGGTGGGTTTTTCCCCCCTGGTAGTGATGGCTACATGGTATACTGATGGGGATGAGAACCAACAGAGCTTTTAAAAAGATGCTGAAGAAGATGCCAGTGAAGAGGAGAGGGAAAAAGAGGTTGCCAAAGAAAACACTAATGCTGTCGACAACTCTGAAGATGATGTTGAAAGACGTTACAAAGAAAACAGTAAAGCCAAGCCAAGAAAGAAGAAAAAGATGCAAAATACTTGAAAAAGAAGCAGAAACCCAGGAAAGGGTCACATATATCCTTTGGGAAATAGTGGCGTGATACTCAAGTTAATTCGTAATCTCTGGTTTATAGAATCCAAGGGAGAGTGTTGTGGCATTCAAGGACAAGGCAGTGGACCTGAATCAGGAATATTAACACAAATATTAATATCTGTAAATTAATCTGGAAAAGCAGGCTTGGTCCTCGTCCTTGTTCCTGGCAGTAGGCCCGTGGTGGGTAGGAGGCATCCTCTCCACATCCTTCTCCCCACTCCTGCCTACCCCTGGCGCACGGAGCATTTTGGGGAGCCTCCCAATACCAGTCTGGAGGCTACTTGTGTGTAGGTGCTGCGCAAAGATGTACAGCACCGACAAATGAGCATTTAGCCTGCTTTTTTGGTACCTTTGCACCCCAAACCCCGGCTAAGCAGCAGGCTCCCTAAGCACAGTTCTGGGCAGCACACACATGCACCAAAAACTGGACTGGCCTTCATTAGCCCGGTTTTTGGTGTGCGTATGAATAGCTTCAATCTCTATAATGCATTAGAAAGACTGGTTTAAAATGGCATTCCTTTTGCATGTAGAAGAGCCATTTGGCTGAACTTCCCTATGGGGAGAGGCACCCCTGCAGGCTAGGAGGGGGGAGGCCACGTAAGCTTGGCCTGCATCCTTATCTTCATTGCATGTAGTGGGGCAGGTGGACAGATTATTTTCCAAGCTGGCCCAATATGGGTATTTTGGCCTTATATTTTCCAAGAGGTAGATAGAAGACATGTGAATAACCCTTCTGAATACAGGAGACAGGATTCAGAGAAACATCTAGCCACAGAATTTGAGGGCGCCGGGGTGAATGGAGAGCTAGCCAGCTGAGATGGGGAGCAGAAAACTTCTGAGGGTGGATATTTGGTGATATTAGTCCAAATAACAAATATTAGCGGCCTCACTGAGCCTCAGTGGTTCACAGAAGAAATGAAACTGAGTTAAAGACATATCACATTCTCTAGATTTGCAAACCCACCTGGAGAAATATTCAACAGAGATTCCGTTCTGTGTTGTCTTGTGGCCAGGGTTAAATGTTACTGAAGCCATGCAATATTTTTCCACCTTGATATTGTATATGCTCAAACAACAGTGCTAAGCAGAAGAACAGTTTGTGTAAGGAAATGAGCCATGTCAGAAATAGTAAAGCAGCCAACACTGAAAACATGATCCAGATACATTATAATATTGCCACAGTTTCGCCTTTGAAAATGGAGAAATATTTGTGAATCACCACGGTGGAGGGGGAAGGATAAATCTTGGTACTATTAAACCACAAATAATGATTAAAATGTTGGGTTTCTTTATAAAATCTATATTCGTTATTCTGCAACTTGAAGATTCATATAAGAGTGTGCATGGAACCGGCTGGTCCGGTTCGGTTCAAGTGCGAACTGGACCAGGTTTGGGCCAGTTTGGTCCAGCACCCCCTCAACCCACCCACCCCCTCAGTTCGGTCCGGGCAGGGTCACAAGTTGTTGTTTTTAATTGTCCGAGGCAGCAGGGGGCGGGTCCATGGAGGTTCTCCCCCCCCACAGCCTCCCTTATTTCAGAAATAGGCATGACCCAGGCCATGCAGAGGCCTATCGCGCAGGTGCAGCAGCCTCCAAAATGGCCACCGCACCGAGTGGGGAGGCTGAAAACCAGCCAAAGAGCAGCCAAACTGTCAATTTCTGAAATAAGGGAGGCGGGGGGAGGGAGAACCTCTGCAGACATACACATACCCCCGCCGCCTTGGACAACTCCCCAGAGGGGGTAAGTGTAAAAATAAATAAATTCATGAACCCCCAGGGGGTTTGTTCTGAGGTCGGACCGAACAGGGGGTGGTTCAGTTAGACCCCGAACAGTCGACATTGAACCTGTTTGCACATCCCTAGATTCCGATGGAAGAAAAAGTGAAGAACAATCCAAGCAACAGGGCATTGAAGCAGGTGTGAGGGCAGGTGGAGCGTCTGACCTCTTGAGCTGTCCTATCGCACCTTCTCAGGTTTACCATATTAGCCAGCTCCTATACCAGGCAGCTCTGGTGTAACCCCAATGAAATGCAGCGTGTTTCTCCCATATGCAGCATGCTTCTCCCATATGGTCTAGCAGTTAGGGTTCATGGTTAGTGGGAGGATAGCTAGTCTTGTGTTAGCAAGCATAAATTGTCCCCTTTGCTAAGCAGGTTCTACCCTGGTTTGCATTTGAATGGGAGACTACATGTGTGAGCATTATAAGATATTCCAGAGGGGATGGAGCCGCTCTGGGAAAAGCACCTGCCTGCTTGCATGCAGAAGGTTCCAAGTTCCCTCCCTGGCATCTCCAAGATGGGGCTGAGAGAGACTCCTGCCTGCAACCTTGGAGAAGCCGCTGCCAGACTGTGTAGACAATACTGAGCTAGATGGACCAATGGTCTGACTCTGTATATGGCAGCTTCCTATGTTTCTAACTCTACATTCAGATGGGTCACTGGTATAGCTCTACATTTATACATAAATAATATTTCTTTCTTTATTTACCTATGTACTTATTTATTTGACAATATGTATATCTCACCCCTCCATTACACTACTGCTTGGGGCAGCTAACTAAGTCAGTAGCAGCAGCAACAAAATTTATATACCACTTTTCAACCAAAGTTCTTAAAGCAGTTTACATAGAAAAATAAATAATAAATAGATGGCTCCCTGACCCCAAAGGGCTCACAAGCTAAAAAGAAATATAAGGTAGACACCAGCAACAGCCTCTGGAGGGATGCTGTGCTGGGATTGGATAGGGCCAGTTATTCTGCCCTTGCTAAATAAATATAAGGGAATCACCCTTTGAATCACTACTAAATATAAGAGAATCACCACTTCCTGGGGCTCCAGTGGCCGGGGTGCCATGCGGCAGCACTCCCCTTCCCCCGATCCCTGGAGCTCCCCAGTGAGCTGTGGCTAGGCATGGGAGCGCCCCACTGAAGCCACCCTTCATCTGGGCGGCCGATCTGGCCACTGCTCGTTTGCAGGGAGAGAGGGCTAAGCCCACTCTCCCCTCATAACCCCATGAGGTTCTACACATTGAACGTGTGTAGAGCCTCAATGTGTTCAATAAATTAACATTGAATGCTCATTATGATTTTTGACACGGTATACACCCCTAGAGTTGGAAAATGGATGATAGCATTGCAATACTTTCATCTTTCAGCCCTGCTAACTGGGCAAAGAGGCACCTCGAGGCACAACCTTGTAGTCTTCCATTCAAATGCAGACCCTGCTTAGCAAAGGGGACAACTCATGCTGGGCAAAGAGGCACCTTTTAACATGGTGATTCTCTTTATTTAGCAGAGGGAGAGTAACTGGCCCTATCCACCCCCAGCACAGTACTTCCAGTGACTGTTGCTGGTGTCTATTATGTTTCATTTTTGATTGTGAGCCCTTTGGGGAAAGGGATCAATCTTATTTATTTGTTATTTCTCTATGTCAACCACTCTGGAAACTTTTGTTGAAAAGCAGTATATAAATATTTGTTGTTGTTGTTTCAGTGTGTTACTATGTGTTTATTGTCCTGGCCATCAGGACTGCAGCAGCCAATTTTGCAATGGTGTTTTAGTGGTGAAACAAGGAGAAAGGGGGTCCATGTTTGCCCCTGTCCCAGCGGCCCTGCCAGGTGCACACAGCGCATGCATCAATTATGCCTCGCATGTGATGTCACATTTAAAGGGCATGTCCAGAGTTCCAGAGGGCCCCCGCAAACCCTCCGGAGCTCATTCCTAGTTGGCATTTCCCAGCTGGGGGCATGTATTTCCCTTTCTCTCCCACACTTGAGGGAGAGAAAGGGAATTAGATGCACCCAGCCAGCAAATGCCTGCTAGGAATGAGCTCCAGAAGCCTCGTGCAGGCCCTCTGGAACTCTGGCCATGCCCCTCTGCATGTGATGCCACATGCAAGGGGCATGGACACAGCCTCAAAAGGGCCTCATGAGTCCTCTGGACAGGGGCAGATTTGGTTTATTGCCACCCACAGTCAAAAAGACTGTTAAAAATAAAATAAAAATCCACTGTATGGTGGCAGTAGGTTGGGGGGGTTCGAGGGGAAACTTTCCCTCTTTGCCTGGGGCATAGGAACATAGGAAACTGCCATATACTGAGTCAGACCATTGGTCTATCTAGCTCAGTATTGTCTTCACAGACTGGCAGCGGCTTCTCCAAGGTTGCAGGCAAGAATCTCTCTCAGCCCTATCTTGGAGATGCTGGGTGGGGGGGACGTGGAACCTTAAGCTCTTCCCAGAGCGGCTCTATCCCCTATCTTACTGTGCTCACATGTAGTCTCCCATTCAGATGCAACCAGGGCAGACCCTGCTTAGCTATGGGGACAAGTCATGCTTGCTACCACAAGACCAGCTCTCCTCCCCCCCCCCCGCAACCACTGATGCATGATGGCGGCATCAGGGGTGGGGAGAAAGGAGAAAGTCCCAGCACCCTTTTGTGCTTCCCCCCAAAAGCTTCTTGTGACAACAACAAAAGTTTAAAGCAGTTCCAGATCAATAGACCCCGGCTCCCCAATTTGTCCACCACGGAACCACACTTGGAGCCCCGCTTCAGAAAAGGAAAAATTGCAGGCCCATTTTGGTTTTGTTTTGATGAACTCTTTTACATAGCAAAACTACAGACCCGCAATGAGATCACTGGATGCCAGACCCAAGTTTGTTCTCTGAACCAAACATGACCGCAGCCACGAGCTCCGACTTTCTTTGTCTCTTGGGGGGACGGGAAGCTGCAAGCCCCTTCCAGCTGCCCTCCCTCCTCCCAGGTGACTGCACATGCCTCGAGAGGTGGGATTTGGGACTCCCAAGTCCCACCTCTCGAGGCCTGTGCAACCAGTTGGGAGGAGGGAGGGCAGCTGGAAGGAGTTCGCAACCTCCCGTCCCGATAAAAGGGTAACTCTCTGCTCCTCACTCCCACTCCCTGCAGCCTCTGCCACCCCATCCCACCCTCCCTCCCTGGGTTAAACTAGAGGTAAAGAAAAAGAGTTGGTTAAGGCGAGCTCTCTCTTCCTTGCCCCCCACCCACCCCGCTACTGCCACCACTGCACAGTGGCGTGGTTTGTTTTTTTAAGCCATAGGGGGGACTTTCTCCTTGCCCCCCACCCCCACCCTTGCTGCAGCCACCACCGCTGTCCTGGGGAGGGGGGCAGAATTTGCCGCCATAGGCAGATGCCTCCTCTGCCTCTCTGGTAATCCGCCATTGCCTCTGGAGCTCATTCCCAGCCAGCGTTTTCTGGCTGGGTGTACATTTCGTTCATTTTCTCCCTCGCAGAGAGAACAAAGAAAACGTACATCTAGCCAGCAAATGTCAGCTGAGAATGAGTTCTGGCCACAGGGAGGGCTGAGTCAGGTGGCTCCCAGGATCTGGGCAACCCAGGCTCTTTGAATCCTTCTACCGTATTATAACTTTGCCCCTGGTTGTTTTTACCCTAATCATAAGGGGATAGAGATGATAATACACGGAACACCGTAGGTGCAACAAAGCTATCACCTATTTTCCATCTCCGGGGGGTAGACATTAACAAAAACCTCTATGAGCAATAGTCCTCTGAGATGGCCAACATTTGCAGGCCTGGTCCTCATGTGAATGCAATTCTCCTTCTATTAACTGAAGGAGCTTAGAGTCATGAAGCTCGGTAGAACAAAAGGTTAGGCTTCTTCCACAGTACAGCTGTGCTAAAATAGGACCTTTGGGGATGTCATCAGAGTGTGACCCACCAACTTGCATCATTCCAATATACAGAACATTTTCCAAACATAAGTTTGCCACAATCACACATGATATTTTTTAACGTACACATTTTAAAAATATCTTAGGTCTGTGCCTAAACAATATCATGTTTGAATTGGTTGATAGATTAGCACTGGTAACTGCAAGCTGCTTTGTGGTTGACGTACTTCTAGTGTTAAATCCCATGTTAAATTTGTGCTTTTAAAAAACCTCTAATATAAAATCAACCCAAGGAAAAACAATTTGGGACTTCACCTTAATTGAATCAAAAGGACTGTTTTGGATGTTGTTTAAACTGAGCAATCAAAGGGGAAAAAATATTCCTACATAACCACTCTCAAATTGCAATGCATTTCACACCACATAAAAGCTAACTCCCAGTGCTGCAAGACAGCTTAAGAATGCTTGCCCCGATCCCTAAAATATATTGACATAATTTTATTGGAATGTATTTATTCGCTAAGGCCAAATCAGTGACCTTCTGTATTTTTGTGCGTAATCGTCTATTCTTTTCCCTTGATCATGTTAATCTGACTAATGACAAATTACCATTCTGCTCATTCAGTTTCTAGATTTACAAACTCGCACTCCTGCTTTCAGGGAGACTGAGAAATCAGCTATGCTCGCTAATGCCTCCATGGATTGCCTGACACATCGCCGTTTTTTTATATTCCCTTTTAAAGCATTCAGCTTGCGAGAAATAATTTATAAATCTGGCTATCACTTGCACTTATCCTCTTACTGCTTGTGGGGGGGGGGGAGAACAAGATCAAATTGGGAGGATTAGTAACAATTTAAGAACTTTATTTGCTTCCCTTAACCCTTTGTAGAGTGGACTGCCACTAAAATTTGTGCCTTCAAGTGAGCAGGAGGCTCTTGGAGGTGCTTGGGGAGTCAGGGTGGGGGCATCATAGAAGCAGTCTGTTTATTTGATGATGGCATATAAATGTAAACAACTAAAAGGTTGTCTTAAAAAAAAAAAAAGGACTTCATTTCTGCTTTCCACTAAGCTCCCCCATTCATGGTTGGACTAGGACCGGGGAGATCTGATTTCAAAGCCCTTTCAACCTTGAAACTCACTGAAGCTATTCTCATGAGTGGCAAAAACCAGGCTAGGGAAGCCCAGCCCAGTTTTTGCTGCTCGTAAGAACTACCAAGTGGCCCAAACACTGGGTTAAATGATCGTGCGTCAGCCACGGCCACTTGCAGTTGCGGCAGGCACACTTGGGGGGGAGGGGGGCTCCCAGGGGGCTCCAGGGGACTTCCCCGCCCCTGATCCCCAGAGCTGCCAGCCCATGGGAGAGCTGCCAATCGTCTGGGCGGGCAATCGTCTGGGCGGGCAATCCGCCCACCCAGGAACCACGCCATGATTGTCTGTGGGGAAGGTAACGTTAACCCTCCTTCCCCGCAGTTAGCCCCAAAGCGCTTCACACTGATTGTGAGAAGAGCTTCACTGAGTGACTCTGGACCATTCACTTCTCTCCCAGCTTAACCTACTTCACAGGGTTATTGTGAGGATTAACATAACCATGTACACTACTCTGGGCTCTATTTCTACATGTATATCCCACGGGGGAAGAGCGGGATATAAACGTAAAAATAGATAGATAGATAGATAGATAGATAGATAGATAGATAGATAGATATCATTCAAGGATGTTATTCTTTTATACAACATTCCTTTACACAAGGATAAGGCATTGATTTTATTATAGAATTAAATCTGTTATCATGGCAGGGTGGGGCCTGCGGTCTGGCAGGAGTTCTGTACAAGTCTGCAATAAAAAGGCTAACTTGATCCAGCCTCCCAGATTCACTAGGTTTGAGGCTACCACTCAGACTAACATTGGCCTGGTTCACACAATGAGCCCTTTCTCTTGACCAATGAAAAAGGGCAATAGGGTTGGCAGGGAGGAAGCCCTGAAGAGCTTACCTCCCTGCAGATGAGCAGTTTCCTTTCCGTGGGTGGGCAGATCACCCGCCCAGATGAACACCGGTTACAGCTGGTAGTTCTGAGGGTCAGGGTGCTGGGACCCATCAGCTCGCATCACCCCGTCCCCCCAGAGCACGGTGCATCATGGGGTTCCCCCCTCCCCAAGAGCACTGCAGTCTGCTAGCTACAGCTACTTGCAGCCATGGCTGACGGACAGCCGGAAAAACTAAGTTAAGGGAAATCCTGCTCCCTCAATCTCAATTTTGAAGTATGGCTCCATAGGCGGATTTGCCACCGCAGTGCCCCCAGGATTGGGCCCAATCCCAAGGGTACACACGGACATGCTAAACCAGGCTGGGCTTCCTTATCCTGGTTTTGCATGCACGTGTGAATAGCCTCAGTCATTTGAATCCAGGTTTAATGTGGTTACTAACGTTAGTGTGATCGTGGCCATATTCTCATGGTCACTGCAATCGTAGTTAAATGCTGGTTACCGACCCTGGAGTGATCATGCGAACCCATACCATATTTCTCACAGGATGCAAACGAACACCGGTGAACTAACAACACTTTATTCAATAATAATCAATTTTAATAGAGTGAGGCGCTTCACACGACACATGTGAAGCTCCTGAAGCTTAGCCCGCTCTCCCCGCAGTCAAGCAGCCCCTCGTAGCTGGGCAGCCGTGTCTGCCGCCCACATGACTGCCAGCTCAGGGGCTGCAGGGATCGAGGGCCGTGCGGCCCTCAGATGTTCCAGGATGCCCCGCATGAGTGCACGGGACATCCTGGAGAGAGGATGCAGCCTCCCAGCCGTGGGTCTACTCATGTCACCACGCACCACGGCGACACACGAACAATGAAATGAGGTTAATGGACTGCTCACTCCATTAACTTCATTTAAGGGAATGGTGGTTTAGGCGGGCTAGCCGCCTTGGGAACAGCAGGCTCGCCCGTAAGCTCAGTGGTTCCCACAACCACTGGAAAGCAGGCTAAGCTCCCTTAGCCCAGTTCGTAGTGGTTGTGGCAATAGTTTCAGTGAATAACACTAAGGCTATTCACACAATGGGAGGAAATCGGGCTAGCAGAGGCTAGCCAGATTTCCTCCCATCGTGAGAACCATTGGGCTCGGCTGCAAGCCCGGTGGTTCTTGAGCGGGTCACCCGCTTAAGTAGCCCGGCAGTTAAGCCGGGTTTTCAGAGTGAGCGCTCCGTGAACCAGGTTTTTCTGTTCATGAGTTGCCACGGGCTGGCTCCGTGGCGCAGCTACTCATGAGGAGATCCCTGACCAGGAGGCTGAAAAGCAGCCTCCCAGTTAGGGGTCTCTCTAGCATGTCCTGCACACTCGTGCAAGGCATGCTGGAGCTTCCAGGGGCCGTGCAGCCCCCAAACTCCCCAGCCCCCACCGGCTCCGTGATGGAGCCGGCAGTTGTGTGGGTGGCCACTGCGGCCGCCCAGAGCAGATTGTCTGCTCGTCTGCAGGGAGAGCAGGCTAAGCCTGCTCTCCGCACTGACCATCCCCAGGCAGCTCCCACTGATCGTGGGAACTGCCTCACTGTGTTTAATAACATTGATGTGTTATTGGGAAACACTGCTGTTACCGTACTGTAAATACCTCCCCTGTATGAACTCCTCCCTACACTATGTGTAGTGAAGGAGGAGTAAATAGCCTTTTGGAAAACCTCCGGGGAGGGAACAGGAAAGACTGTAACCACTGCTAGCTAGAGGAAACTGTAGAAACCCACTTCTACACAAATATAATCCTAGCTGAACTGAATCAGTCAATGAGGCTGTTCTCACTTGCAGCCAAGACCAAGCTAAGGAAGCCAAGCCCGGGCTTGGCTACGCATAAGAACCACCGGGAGGGTTGCGGCTCCCAGCAGCACCTCAGCAGCAAACCTGCCTAGGGAGCCCGCCTCGTAAATGATGTTAAGAGAGCAAGCGCTCCCTTAACCACGTTGCCCTGATTGTGGTGCTGAAGCCCTGATGAGCACCCTCATGGTGCATTGTGGGTTTTTCCGGGGCCAGGACGATGAATCCCAGCCCCTATACTTCCAGGCTCCCTGGGGCACCAGCAGACTGTCTGGGAGCATGATCTGCACACCCAGATGGCCCTCAGAGATCGTCAGCAGAGAAGGTGGGCTTCTGCAGCCTTCCCCACCACCCTGCCCTCCCAGTCGTGAGAACAACTTCAATGTGGGAAATTGACCTTCAATAGTATCCCTCCTTAGAATTCTCTGATTTTGCTTATATATTCCTCCTTTCATAATGCGAGAGTGGATGGAGTATGATTATTTTTTTCTCAACCACCACAAAGGTCAGAATTCTAATTGTTGTTGTTAAACGAGCAGTAAGTGCACATCACGGGACTTTTGTTGCTAGGCTTCCAAAAACACCTCCAAATATAATAGATCTCTTCATTCACTTCCAAGGTTCAGAGACAGAGAGTTTTATTACATCATAACAAACAGGTTAATGTTCTGACAGCTTGTTTAAACACATGTACAAACTCTTCCTTTCTATCAGAATGACAGGAGACTGATAGAAGCGGAACAAACACCTATCTATGCCAGTTTGTCAGGTGCGTATTTAATAGTAGAGTCAGCATAGTAGAAATATTAAGAGAAAACAATGGAACCACCAGAAGATTTATAGTCTGAAGTGCATACAGAAACCAGGTGATATATCTTTTGGTATGAGGCGAGTCTCATGATCAGTGAGACTCGCTGAGAGCAGGTTTGTGGGGAGAGTGGGCTTATGTACATGTGGGTGGCCGATCCATATGTACATTGGATTGGCCACCCACATGACTGCTGGCTTTGTCATGGAGCCGGCGGTAGCTGCAGTGATTGGGGGCCATGCAGCCCCCAGAAGTTCCAGGCTCTTCCTGGAACTGGAACATGCTGGAACATGCTGGAGAGACCCCCGAGCCCAGGAGGCTGCTTGCAGCCTCCCAGCTGAGGGTCTCCTTGTGTGGTGCCACACCGCAGAGCTGCACCGCAGCAATACATGACCAAAAAAAAAAAAACGGGTTAGCTCCTCTCCGCTAACCTGGGCTAAGGGGAGGGGGAGTTAAGCGGGTGACCCACTTTGGGGAAACCAGGTTTGCCTGCGAGCCCAGGGGTTCCCACGCTCCGATTTAAGCTCCCTTAGCCCATTTTCCGGTCCACTGACCGTGAGAATACCCTCTATGTGTATATATTCCACATCTCCTACAATGACATTTTGTAGAAGTGTCAGGTAAGAAGTCAGGTAGGGAGATCTTCTGGAACTTTCCGACATTCCAATTCTACCTTTAAAGAAGGAGGGGAAAGTGACTCCATGTTTGCTCAATGACTTTTGCAGGTGTGAGGAATTATCAGTGTGGAGGATGAGAGCAGTGCTCTGGCTGTGTATATGGTTAGAGACAAATAATTAAGCAACTTGAAAGTGCTAGTGAGACTTTGGCAGCTTACCAGTTGCTCTAAGTGTATACTGTTTGCTTTGGGTTAGCCTGGAGAAAGAGAGGTTGGCTGAAATCACACACACACACACCAAACTCTCCACAGCAGGGATGCTCAGAAGTGGTGGCCAGCCATCACCATTACGGCACTTCCCTTTTCACACCAATGCCTCTGAAACCATGAGCAGTGAGGTCCAGGATAAGACAGTGCTGGGGCAGGACTTCCTACCCCTTTCAGTGCTGTAACCATGAACAGCGCTTGGGCCACTGTCTTGCTCCCTTGCAGCAAACTTCTCCTGGAATTAAAAGGTGTTGATGTTAACATGATCCTTCATTCTGTAATTGAAAAACCTCCAGCTTCAGAGGCACAATGCCTCTGAATACCAGTTGCCGGGGATCAACAGCAAGAGAGAAGGCATGCCCTCGCCTCTTGACTGTGGGCTTCTCAGAGGCATCTGGTGGGCCACCGTGTGAAACAGGATGCTGGACTAGATAGGCCTTGAGTTTGATCCAGCTGGGCTGTTCTAATGTTCTAATTTTTTTGTGCTGGCTACCATTTTTTGGCTGACTGTCCAAAGTTTGGGCAAAAACAAAAACAAAAAAGTGGACGGGAGCTTCCGGAATCCTTATGTCTGCCCACTCTATTCTAGAAGAGCCAAGTCTTTATAACCTTCTTGAATGAGGTCAGGAACTATGCCTGGAAGATTTCTCTAGAAACAGTGCTCCACAATCGTGGTGCCACCACCAGAAATGTCCTGTCTCTGGTCACTGCCAACCAAACATAAGATAGTGGCAGGTCAGAGAGCAGGGACAGAGGGCAGGGGTTGAGAAACTGATCTTAAGATCTGGGAAGGTTCATATGCCATTTGTCCAGTTTGGTGTATTTATTTAGTCATTTCATTCATTAAATCCTTTTGAAAACTGTATATAATCTGAAACAATAAAACAACTTTTATGTATTTAGCACCATTAGTATCTATAAAAAGAACTGGTATCAAACCTAATATGGATTTGGAAATGAATTGAAAAGTAAATAAATATTTTATTGTAGTTCAGACTCAACTTATGCACTATTATTACTATATGAAGTAATGAAGCATATTTATTTTTTATAAATTGTTTAATTTATAAATATAAGAAATCCAGAAATATTAAATATTATAACATCAAATCCCAATCTTTATGATATGTATAAGTGAAACAATTTTTTTAAAAAAACATAACCATGTACACTTCTCTGAGCTCCTCGGAGGAAGAGCGGGATATAAGCGAAAAAATAAATGAAATAATTAATAAATAAATAAAATCAAAAGAAGAAAAACAATTTAAATTATTATATTAAACCAAAAAGGAAAGAAGGAGTCCTATGACATAAATCAGTTTAAATTTAAAAAAATATTATTAAACATATGTATATATATCACTTTTCAACCAAAAATGTTCTCAAAGCAGTTTACATAATGAAAGAAATAAGATGGTTCCCTGCCCTCAAAGGGTTCACAATATAAAAAGAAATATTTATCTAATACATTTATGTAAATATTTAATATATTTATATAAAGAAGGTTCACAATCATTTATAACCAAAATAATTATTTTTTTTAAAAAAATTAAAAACAATATTTAAAGCCTAAATATAATTCAGCTTAAAACAAATACAAGGTAACTACCAGCAGCAGCTACTGGAAATATGCTGTGCTTGGTTGAATAGGGACAATTGCTCTCCCCTTGATAAATATAAGAGGGTCACCACTTTTAAAAGTGCCTCTTTGCCCCAGTTAGCAGGAAGTTATGGAAGACAGTCTGATGCATGGCTACTGCGGGTCAGTGCCTTTTCCAGGGCCTCCCTGATAATCTATAGTTGATCTGATGTCATTGCATGAGCTTTCCCTCTCCCTCTCGCTCACTGCAACATTGGCTGTCTCTTGCAGGAGTGTGCGGAAATGTGAAAGCAATGACATCATGTCACACGTTCTTATTCAGCTACATGCTGCCAGAGAGAAGCAAGAAGGGGATGTAGGTCTGCAGCACCCACGCGAACCTTCCTTTAACTTGCAGTGTAACAATTTCGGCCTCAGTGTGAAAATTATGAGTTATGACCGTCAATGAAACCAGATAGAGATAATAATGCCATCATAATCAGGGCAACTTTAATAAGGCATGTAAAGCTTTTAAACAATAATAACTGTAGGAGAATGTGGTCATTTCAATAGGGGTGTGTGTGTGTGTAGTTCATTACCAAAAACACCAGCTACAGCAGCAGCTTAGCAAGCAAATCAGGCAGCACTGTACCCCATCTCTGATATGCTATCAGAGGAAGGAAATTTGCAATAAAGATCAAAATGGTGTCTCAGCATACTAATGATGACAAGGGCGACAAGTCCCAGGGCACACGGAGACCACAAGAGTAATCTAGGCATGAAGCAGCCAATCAGAAGAGCCTTCCTCGCCGAGCGCAACAGGAAACCCTCGTTGTTTATCTGCTCTGCTTCTTCATCGGTAAAATGTCACTGCACTCCATAGAAGCGAGCATATTGTTAATTTATCAGCAAATCGAAAGTGGAATAAAAATACAGAGCTTTTATCCTCAGCTTCTGCATTTCTTTCTATTTTCTTGGACCAAAACAAGGGAATAACATGACTAATAAGGAGGGGGAAGTGTTTACTTGGAGCAGGGGAGGGAAAGTATGCCTTAGGCAAGCATCCTCTTAGGCAATCAGTACCCCTTAGCCAAGATATGGGGCAATCTAAATTATGCTAACCAGGAAGAATATTTCTGCCCCAACCTCCATCATGTTGGTGGGAATGGAAAGTTGCAGTCTAACTCAGGGGAAGTGGCAGTTGACCACACTTCGACTGGACCCCAAGCTTAAAGGAGGCCTCAAATTTACTACCGCCACTACTACTACAAATCTTTATATACCACAGTGGTGTAGTGGTTAGAGTGCTGGACTAGGACCGGGGAGACCCGAGTTCAAATCCCCATTCAGCCATGATACTAGCTGGGTGACTCTGGGCCAGTCACTTCTCTCTCAGCCTAACCTACTTCACAGGGTTGTTGTGAAAGAGAAACTCAAGTATGTAGTACACTGCTCTGGGCTTCTTGGAGGAAGAGCGGGATATAAATGTAATAATAAGAAGAAGAAGAAAAAGAAGAAGAAAAAGAAGAAAGGAGAAACTGCAAGAAACGTAGAAACACCAAATAAAGAAGAAACAGTGCAATTCTGGGGGAAATTATGGGACAATCCAAGAGATTATAATAAAAAAGGAGGCTGGGTGAAAGAGGTTGAAAAATGTAACCAACAAGTGCAAGATCTAATAATAACACCAGAATTAATAAGTGAAAGAGCAAAGAAAATTAGAAATTGGCTTAAACCCCTAACAAGCCTCATAAACAAATATCAAAACAGTTCAATCACATTTTGCAGGGTGGTGATATTGAACAATGGCTAACAACTGGGAAAACACATCTCATCATGAAAGACCCAGCAAAAGGTGCAGTTCCAAGTAATTATAGACCGAGAACCTGCCTGCCAACCATGTTCAAATTATTAACTGGAATAATAGCAGATGAAGTGATGCAACACTTATTAACTAACAAACAGCTTCCAGTTGAACAGAAAGGAAATTGCCCAAACACCAGAGGCACAAAAGACCCGCTGCTGATTGACAAAATGATTTTAGAAAACTGCAAGAGAAGAAAAACCAATCTAAGTGTTGCATAGATTGACTACAAGAGACCCTTCGATTCATTGCCTCACACATGAATACTAAAATGTTTAGAAACAACTGGTGTCAGCAAAAACATTCAGATATTTATTTTAAAAAGCAATGAGCATGTGGAGTACACAGTTAACAATCAATGGTGAGACACTTGGACAGGTTAGGATTAGAAGAGGCATTTTCCAAGGGGACTCACTATCCCCTCTATTGTTTGTAATTGCCATGACCCCACTTTCACAAATACTAAACAAAACAGGCCTCGGATACCAAACATCTAAAACATCAAGTAAAATCAACCATCTGATGTACATGGATGATCTGAAGTTGTATGGAAAGTCCCAGTGAGAAATTGAATCACTGCTAAACACTGTCCGTATATTCAGTAGTGACATAGCAATGCAGTTTGGACTAGACAAGTGTGCTGCATTAATAATGAACAGAGGGGGGGGGAAGAAAAACAGAAGGAATGGAACTGCCCAATGGAAGCAAGATCAAGAACCTGGAAGAGAAAGAACCTTACAAATACTTGGGCATTCTCCAGGCTGATAATGTTGCACACACTGAAGTTAAAAGAAAGATGGGAAGTGAATACACCAGGAGAGTTTAAAAAAAATCCTCAAGTCCAAACTCAATGTCGGGAACACCATGCAAGCCATAAACACCTGGGCTATACCTGTTATCAGATACACTGCAGGAATAATAGACTGGACCCAAGCAGAGCTAGAGACGCTGGATCGTAAGACCAGGAAAATAATGACCATCAATCATTCTCTGCACCCCCGCAGTGATGTCGATAGGCTCTACCTCCCTCACAGCTCAGGTGGAAGAGGAATGCTGCAAGTCCATCAAACAGTAGAGGAGGAGAAAAGAGGCCTTGAAGAATATATCAAGGACAGTGAAGAAGATGCACTTCAAATGGTCAATAACGAGAAACTATTCAACACCAATGAAACAAAGCAGGCCTACAAGAAAGAACAAGTCAAGAGCCGAGCAGAAAAATGGAGAAAGAAGCCACTGCATGGTCAATATTTGCACAATATAAGTGGAAAACCAGACATCACCAAGACCTGGCAATGGCTTAAGAATGGTTACTTGAAGAAAGAAACAGAGGGTTTAATACTGGCTGCG
Source organism: Hemicordylus capensis (assembly GCF_027244095.1). Classification (NCBI taxonomy): domain Eukaryota; kingdom Metazoa; phylum Chordata; class Lepidosauria; order Squamata; family Cordylidae; genus Hemicordylus; species Hemicordylus capensis. Next base: position 26,995,368 of record NC_069657.1, on the reverse strand, counting down.
CAAGAACAGGCACTAAGAACAAATGCAAGAAGATCAAAATTTTAAAAAAATCCACAACAAACAGCAAGTGCCACCTTTGTAAAGAAGCAGATGAAACAGTGGACCACCTAATCAGCTGTTGTAAAAAGTTCACACAGACTGACTACAAACAAAGGCATGACAAGGTAGCAGGGATGATACACTGGAACATCTGCAAAAAAATACAAGCTACCTGTAGCCAAAAATTGGTGGGACCATAAAATTGAAAAAGTGGTAGAAAATGAAGATGTAAAAATATTATGGGACTTCCGACTACAAACAGACAAACATCTGCCACACAATACACCAGATATAACTGTAGTCGAGAAGAAAGAAAACAAGTTAAAATAATCGGCATAGCAATACCAGGGGACAGCAGAATAGAAGAAAAAGAAATAGAAAAAATCACCAAATACAAAGATCTACAAATTGAAATTGAAAGGCTGTGGCAGAAAAAGACCAAAATAATCCCAGTGGTAATTGGCTCCCTGGGTGCAGTTCCAAAAGACCTTGAAGAGCACCTCAACACCATAGGGGCCACAGAAATCACCATCAGCCAATTACAAAAAGCAGCTTTCCTGGGAACAGCCTATATTCTGCGACGATATCTATAACAATTGACTATAAAATTCTGGCATCCCAGGTCCCTGGGAAGAAGACGCAGGTCCTTGGGAAGAAGAATGTCTGGATAAAACAAACCAGTCAATAACACCTGTCTGACTATGTAAACAAGAAATAATAATAATATATACCGCTCTTCAACAAAATTCTCAAAGCGGTTTACATAGAAAAAATAAATAATACATAAATACTTGCTAATGTCTGGCACAGAAAAAGGCTAGAAAAGCATTTATTAAATTAAAAATATTCAAATTTGACTCACTCTTTTTTCAGGGTCTTATTCCGTGTTTGTGTATCGTCATATTTAATTTATATTATGGCTAGGGGCCTCAAAAGCGAGAAGTGGTCCAGGCCTCTCTGGACTTCTGAGAGGGCTTGCAGTGGCCTACATCTAAATAATGAGTTGTGCACATCTGCATGTGTTCAGAGGGGATGAGTGCTTTTCAGCAATCTCCTCCTTTCCTTTGCAGCCACTTGTGGGTCCTAAAAATATGTGCCTGATGGTTATGGGACCTTCAAACAAGTTCTCAGGAGGTACAGCCACAGAGAAAAGTGGTGAACATGCCGGTAACCTCCAGGCTTGACTACTGCAATACTCTCTACATGGTGCTGCCTTTGTACCTAGTCTGGAAACTGCAATTGGTGCAGAATGCTGCTGCCAGATTGGTCCCCGGGTCATCCCAAAGAGACCATATTACTCCGGTTTTAAAATAACTACACTGGCTACCAAAAGGTTTCCGGGCAAAATGCAAAATGCTAGTTATTACCTATAAAGCCCTTATCCGCTTGGGCCCAGAGTATTTAAGAGAATGCCTTGTTTGTTATGAACCCTTCCACCTATTAAGATCTTCATGGGAGATTTGTCTGAGGGTGCCACCAGCTCATCTGGTGATCACTTAGAGGCGAGCCTTCTCTGTATTTGCCCCAGGGCTGTGGAACGCACTTCCTGCTGAGATTAGAGATGTCCATCCCTGTTGACCTTTAGGAAACAACTAAAGACACACCAGGCAAGCTTTTTAGCTGTTTAGTGGTTTTCAGCTATTTCATTAGGAATTTTTATGTTTTAAATTTTAAATTTTTTTTGTTTTGTTTTAATGTTGTAAACTGCCTAGAGACTTTGATAGCGGATGGTATACAAATATGTGAAATAAATAATAAATAAATAATACGGGGGGAACGCCAAAACTCACTCCTCCCCTCCAAGCCCACATTGAAGTGTTCCTCACTGCATTTCTCCTTTTTCCATGAACAACTTCAGCAGGATTCCATATGGGTTGCAATAATCAGCAGAAGGCAGAAGCTAGGTGCCCAGCACTAATTTATAAAAAGCCTCTTCAGGTGTTGAATGTATGAAGAAGACGTCTCATACGGAGTCAGAATATTGGTCCATCTAGTCCAGTTTAGTTTATTCTTGCTGGCGGCAGCTCTCCAAGGTCTTAGGCAGGGGTTTCTCTCGATAGTATTGCCAGAGATCCTTTAATTGGAGATGCTAGGGTCTTAAGGTGCACCAAACCAGACTTTTGTGTACTCACGTGCAAGATTTCTTGTCTTGTCAGCTACCCATTTCATCCTCATAGATGAAGATATTCTGCAAAAGGATCATATATTCCTTCTATTGCAATAAATGGATCTTCTAGGGGAGGCCATTGCACATGCTCTGTGGCATATGCTTTCTATGCAGAAGGTTCCAGATTCAATGCAGAGGAGCCATAACTCAATCATAGAGTACATGCTATATATGCAGAAGGTTCGCTCCCTGGCATATCCAAACAGAGCTGGGAACGATCCCTGCCTGAAGCCCTTAAAAGAGCAACATAGGAAGGTGCCTTATACCCAGAGAGACCTTTGATCCATCTAGCTCAGTATTGTCTGTACTGACTAGCAGCAGCTCTCCAAGGCTACAGACAGGAGCCTCTCCCAGCCCTACTCCCTGGAGATACCAGGGAGTGAACCTAGAACTTTCTGAAAGAAGAGCCACAGCCACTACCAGGCAAAACTGAGCTAGATGGATCAATGGTCTGACTCAGTATTCTACATATCTATGATGGGAGTCCCTGCACTGGTAAGAATTTCTGGCTCAGGACAGATCTCTCTCTTTCTCTCCGCTCCTTTCTTCTTTTCATTTTCTCTTTCTTTCTTTTTCTTTCTTTTTGCACATATCAAAACCAAAACCCTACTAATCCATTCCTTCCACATCATAGAAACCTGATGAGAACACTAGCTCGAGAGAACACATGAAATCTGACGTGCCAGCATCTGCACTCCTTGAGTACACTGCACTCCAAGTTTGACCTGGGAAGGAGAGAGGAAAAGAATTCACGAAAAATAAAAGACCTGCCTGTCGACAGCGAGCCATCAAAAAGCAGATATAAATCACACTCCGCTGTGCTCAAATCAGGCTTAAATGGTTTGCCTATGATGATAGCATCAGAAAGATAAGGAACGAACAGTTAGGGTTTTTTTTCAATCCTAATTAAAACGTTGTGCTTGGAGGACAGTAGCTGTAGAGAAAAATGCAAGGTCCTGGTGATAAAAGTTGTGCTCCTAAATACAGACCATTGAGTCAATTAATGTTTACTTAAAATGCTTGTCATCCAACGAAGGAGCTGAGAAAAACGATCAACATAACCGAAAGATTGTGACACCAATTTGCATCCAGTTCCAAGTGCATGTTTTATTTATTTTCAATCAGGACCAATCAGAAGAGAAAATAATCAATGAAGTCGCAGTCATGAGTGGTATACAGCCATCTGGGGGCTCCCAGTCTTTCTCGGCCTGCATCGGAGGAAAGGGAGCCTTTTTTTCCAAGAGCACGAAGGAGCTCCATATGGTTGAGATCAAAGGTGTTGCTGGGTGCATGGTTCTGCTTTATTGCCAGGCACTGCTGTTAATTAGAAAACAAGATCAGAGGCAGTATTAAAATCCAATTAAATTGATATGAACAGATTGCCAAGTGATGTTCACTAATGTATAATTGAGCACCATGCAAATTTCGGTGGCTGGCTTTTGTTTTTTCCCCCCTCACTCTGGAATGAATGATGAAGCTATGAAGTTTTTCCCCTCTCTCTCTCTCGTTGTAAAAGATAAACAAGTTAATGCACTGATCTAGGGGGTATTGCTTCAGTGATTGATGAAAATGAGAGTAGAATATTAAAGTGTGACTTTTTGGGGCTTCTTTTATAATCTTATTTTGTTAGGCGTCCTTCTCTCCCCACCCACCCCCCACCCCCACTCTCCCAATCAGGGAACAGGCTTAGCCGCCTCCACATTCCATCATTTCTGAAACAGAGGACGTTCCTTTGTAGATGGAGATTTGATTTGAACAATTACAAAAGCATGAATATTTCAGGTGAGGAGGCTGCTACCCATGGAATGGCTCTTTTTCCAAGAACTGTCTATAGACTAGAGTGTAGATCCTTGTTTAGAAGCAGAGGCCGCTATTAAATTTAATTACTTCTCTGTGCAGCTTTATATTGAGGGTGGCTTCAAATGAGGGTACCATCTATTAAATTTAATTACCTTCCCCTGTGGCTTGCATAGGAAAGGTACATGGTGAAGGTGCAGCTTTGCTGAAAAGAGGGTTGAAGTTTAGGCAGACAGTCAGCTAGTAAGGGTGAAGGTAACGGTGACCAGTAATACTGAATTAACTATTCTATTTTTCTAAGCCAGTAGTGAACATAGGCCAAAGGAATTTATTCAGTGGTCACTTGTATTGCCTTTGAATTGACACTCCCACCCACCCCATCTCCACTCTTACCCCCCACACCCGCTTTAACATACATGCTTCCTCTTCAGGTATGAGAAATGACCTTTTCTCTAGGCTTTTATACAGCTAATAGCTAAAGATGCTTCTCTAATGAGCACTAGTGACTAAGAAATGTTTGCTTAAATTATATTTATGGATTTGGGTGACTGGTGAGTACTGGCCATGAGACACCCCACCATCTTGGACGGAGGCTTGAGACAAACAGTTTGGCAGTTGATATGTAACTAGTAAAAGACACAAAAGCCTGCATTTCACACTTGACAGGTGAAAAGTAGCCATGAAGGGAAACGTCCAAGTGCACGTTGGGAAATTGATGTTGCTTTATAGAATTAATGTTTGCTGAAATTCTAGTATTCAGCGTGTAGGGTAAAAAATATCTTACAACAGTAATATATAAAACAGTAAGGTAAGAAATATATTACAAAAACAGCATCCATCTGTCTTTAATACACAGTCCTCACAAGTAAACTGATCCTGAAAAATGCTGCCCTGGAATTTTGTGCTGCTTACGGAAGTGAGAAGTACCAAACATAATTATCTAAAGTTTTAAAATTGATAATTTATTTTTACAGTGAGGGATCTGTTTAACCAATATGAAAAAACGCTGCTGAAATGAAGGTCCTGTGATAAATTAACATGCCATAAGTAACGAGAAACACCTATATCAGGCAGCAGCAATATAAGAAGATGCTGAAAGGCATAATCTCAGTCTGTGTGAGAGCAGGCAATGATAAACCCCTCCTGTATTCTACCAAAGACAACCACAGGGCTCTGTGGTCTCCAGGTGTCGACACTGACTCAACAGCACAACTTTACTTTAAGTAACAACCAGGACTCAAGAAACGTTGGCTCAGTTTACCAGCCAATACAAATTTTACTCATCAGATGGTTCCTCGAGCTATATTTGGTACATTACTCATCAGGAGATTTTTCACTCATCAGGCATCATTTTTCACTCATCACAGACAAGCAGATGAATGGATTTCCTGAGTCCTGATAATGCCATACACCATATAGGGCAGTTTCAGATGCAGACGTGCACATAGGTAATTTTGGACCGAAAGACCTTTGGAGGCCACCCTACCGCACAGTAAAGCCTGCTGTCTGGGAAACCTCTTGACAGGAGCATCAAAATAATGTTGTTGTTTTCTTTTGTTTTGTTTTGTTGTTGTTGAAATGCATGTCATTATGAGTGCAGAGAGAGAGAGCCTGTATATTACAGGGACACTTTTTTTCCTACCAGCAGCATCTGGGCCACGCAGTCCCAGGTAAGCAGATTTAGAACCAACACAGTGAAGCTATTCTCACAATCACTGAAAAGCGGGCTAAGGGAGCTTAGCCTGATTCCCAGGGATTGTGGGAACCACTAAGGTTCCCTTGGGTGCTCCCAAAGTGGCTAGCCCACCTAATTACCCCTCCCCTTAGACAAGGTTAATGGAGCGAGCGCTTATCCCCTACCTCTGGTGAACGCTTTGCCTCGGGAATGGTAACATTTGCCCCTTCTCAATCAAGGGTGTCCTTGATTTCAGTCCAAGTTGTTCACTCCATGCAACTAAACAAAAGCCATAGAGGCCGCAATCCTAAAAACATTGATCAAGGAGTAAGCCCACTGGATACGGGGAGGGCACTTCCAAGGATATACTGTAAGCATAGGATTGCACTGTGAGAACTCGGCAGTCCCTTATCTGCATAGCCACATCCTTCATTTGCATAGGCCCTGCCACATTCTATCCTTGGCCACATTAGAGTGTGATGCTTGAGTGTGAAAACACCTCACAATGTTTTAAAAGCCAAACTTTATTCTTTGAGGTGGCTGTATATGCCGTACATTCCTGATGACATAATTCCCATGGGTTCTTGGTGGGCATTGGCATTCCTCAACATGAATTTTCATTCTCTCTAGTGCCTTAGATTTGACAAGAAATTCTCTGTAAAGTATGAGAAGTGAGAATGTTGTTTTTATTTCTCTAGTTGTAGTCCTCTTGTAGCCAATAACATGTAAAATTACAAATTAATAGGGCATTTTTTGAAAGGGGGGGAAGCACCCAGGTACTGGTATTTTTATGATTTATTTTTAGATAGATAGATAGATAGATAGATAGATAGATAGATAGATAGATAGATAGATAGATAGATAGATAGATAGTTGAATTTTCTGGCCACGTGCATAGGACATTTCCATGGCTGTAAATGCATGGGCAAGGGAATGGGGGGCGGGGACTGTATCTCCCCAGCTTCCATAAATTCTGCACATAGCCCAAAGGGAGATTATGCATGCACAAACTATAGATGTATAGATTCTCTCCTTGCAAGGGGAACGTAGGGTTCCTATTGTGTTCATAAATCTTATGTGCACACAGAGTTGTACACATGTAGATTCCATTCATTCAGACCTCCTGATGAATATGTAGAAATTTGGAAGAGGGTCAGCTGCCCCCACCTTTCCCAAGTTACTTGTGCACACACTCCATCAAATAACCAGCCCTTTTAATGAAAACCTTTCATTTAAAAACAAAACAGAACAGGACACATTCTGTTTCAGTTTGTTCCAATATCATTTTTTTTTATTACATGGTGATTTTGCATACAGCATTGTTGCTTAATGGACAAGAGATAATTTGCCAACATTACAGTTTTATCATTACGATTTGCATATAGTGCTATGCAATATTTGCATATACTCTCATCATGACAAATCACCAAAATAAGCATCTAAGCTGATAGACAATTTCTCTAAGCATCACAATGTCAATGAAAGGTATGTCTAGTCCAGATCCTAACCATTACCATCTGTCCTAAAGAGACATAATGAGATCCAACACAATAACTGACATTTAAAGAAAGGTACAGTCCTTTCTAAATTCACCTTCCATCTGTTCACTCTTGGAGACAAGGACTGTCTTTAAAAACAAAACAAAAAAACAACCCTACGTTTCTGCAATCCCTGAAGGGTATCCTTATAAATTACCAGAACATTAACAAAATAATACTCAAGCTGAAACAAATGTGAGAAATGAGTTTCAATGCAATATCAACAGATTTGAATGCTGCCTAGTTAATGAAAAAATTGAGAACCAAAATTTAGAATCTGAAACAGAATATTTCGATTTTGTTCATGTATTCAGGTCATGCTGCCAAGTACCAAGACCCAAATTATGCAACAAAAAACTGAAAATTGCCTCCCAAGATACAAATTTCACCATTGAAATGGAATGTACTCTTAAGTCTTTCCTTTAGATTTGGACCTTCTTTTTGGAATTTCAAATGGTAAGATGCTGTGAGATGTATTATTCAAAAAAGAAGAAGAAGAAGAAGGTTATCACACAATATGTAATTGTAAATTGTAATATTCCCAGTGGTGGTGGGGAATAGAAGAAGTAACATTGGCAGGTCAACAGGCTGTTACAGGGGAAGGGAAATCAGAAATTTAATAGCTGTTTCCCCTTCCGACTCCTTTGTAATGCCAGGTCAATCCAGAATAAATCAGAAATCATCCATTATCTGATTATGGATGAAGGGGCTGATCGGGTATGCATCACAGAGACTTGGTTGAGGGAGGCAGGTGGCCAAGTCTGGTACCAGCGTCTTCCACCAGGGTACTCTATTGAGGCTCAGGTGAGAGGACATGGGCTCGGAGGTGGAGTGGCTGTTAGGGATGTCCCTGGTCTAGTTCAGTGCCTCCTTAGGGCAGCGCTGAACCAGCTCAAGCGCCCACATCCAAACTGTTTTGGCGGGACAGGAATCGGTTCCTGATGGAGCTACAGTGGCTGCCAATAGGTTCCTGGACAAAATAAAAAGTGCTAGTTACAACTTACAAAGCCCTAAACAGCTTAGGCCCTGGGTATCTAAGAGAACGTCTTCTTCACTACAAGCCCCACTGCCCATTGAGGTCATTTGAGGAGGTCCGTCTCCAGTCTCTATTGTTAACCGCCCAGAGATGAAAGTTTGAGGTGGTGTACAAATTAGATAGGTAGGTAGATAGATAGATAAAATTTGATGAATAAAACCAGGCAAGCATGTCCTTACCTACTGCTCCACCACCCCACTGCTTTTCCAGGTGCAGTGCCTGCTTTCCAAAAGGCTGCATGTGGTTGCAGCACTGCTCATTGGCACGCACCTGGCTGCTGCAGCTGCTCAAGCCGATTCGGGCACATCCTTAGTGGTTGTGCTCTATAACAGGATCCCTGCTGAAGTGTCTGGCTATATTGAATGTGAAGACAAGAACTAAAGCAAAAAATAAAAAACTAAAGCAAAAAATAACTGAGCACATGAACCAAACAACCACCAGGGTTTGACTTCCAGCTCTAAAAACAGTTGCCAAAAAACAACTTGCTCAGGCATTAAAAGATGTCAATGCTGCACTTGCAGAAATAACAACCAATAATTTGCAAGAAACAAACCAACTAATGTACAGTGCAGCAACAGTAACAACACAAGAGCTCGGATATAAGATCAGTGGACCTGTAAAAAAAGAAAGCACTACATCACCTAAATGGAAGATTAGATTAGAATATAAAATCTCCAGCCTTAGATCAGATGCTAGTAAATTGAAAGATATGAAAGACAAGAAGCTGAAAAATGAAAACACCAAACAGTATCTGATCCAAAAATACCACCTAGATTCAAGGAAAATTAGAGAAGTCCTGGATATAATAAAGCAGCAAATAACAGCAGTCAAAGAAGATTAGCAGATACGAAGCCAGAATCACACAACACAGTCGAATCAGAGACATTTCTACCAAAGCATAGAAGGAGAAACTGCAAGAAACGTAGAAACACCAAATAAAGAAGAAACAGTGCAATTCTGGGGGAAATTATGGGACAATCCAAGAGATTATAATAAAAAAGCAGGCTGGATGAAAGAGGTCAAAAATGTAACCAACAAATGCAAGATCTAATAATAACACCAGAATTAATAAGTGAAAGAGCAAAGAAAATTAAAAATTGGATTGCACCAGGCGACGATGAACTGCATGGCTTTTGGCTTAAACACCTAGCAAGCCTTCATAAACAACTATCAAAACAGTTCAATCACATTTTGCAAGGAGGTGATATTGAACAATGGCTAACAACTGGGAAAATACATCTCATCATGAAAGACCCAGCAAAAGGTGCAGTTCCAAGTAATTATAGACTGATAACCTGCCTGCCAACCATGTTCAAATTATTAACTGGAATAATAGCAGATGAAGTGATGCAACACTTATTAACTAACAAACAGCTTCCAGTTGAACAGAAAGGAAATTGCCCAAACACCAGAGGCACAAAAGACCCGCTGCTGATTGACAAAATGATTTTAGAAAACTGCAAGAGAAGAAAAACAAATCTAAGTGTTGCATGGATTGACTACAAGAAAGTCTTCGATTCATTGCCTCACACATGGATACTGAAATGTTTAGAAACAACTGGTGTCAGCAAAAACATTCAGATATTTATAAAAAAAGCAATGAGCATGTGGAGTACACAGTTAACAATCAATGGCGAGACACTTGGACAAAAGAGGCATTTTCCAAGGGGACTCACTACCCCCTCTGTTGTTTGTAATTGCCATGACCCCACTTTCACAAATACTAAACAAAACAGGCCTGGGATACCAAACATCTCAAACATCAAGTAAAATCAACCATCTGCTGTACATGGACGATCTGAAGTTGTATGGAAAGTCCCAGTGAGAAACTGAATCACTGCTAAACACTGTCCGTATATTCAGTAGCGATATAGCAATGGAGTTTGGACTAGACAAGTCTGCTGCATTAATAATGCACAGAGGAAAAATAACAAAAACAGAAGGAATAGAACTACCCAATGGAAGCAAGATCAAGAACCTGGAAGAGGAAGAACATTACAAATACTTGGCTGATAACATCACATACACTGAAGTTAAAAGAAAAATGGGAAGTGAATACATCAGGAGGGTTAGAAAAATCCTAAAGTCCAAAACTCAATGGTGGGAACACCATACAAGCCATAAACACCTGGGCTATACCTGTTATCAGATACACTGCAGGAATAATAGACTGGACCCAGGCAGAGCTAGAGATGCTAGATTGTAAGACCAGGAAAATCATGACCATCAATCATGCTCTGCACCCCCGCAGTGATGTAGATAGGCTATACCTCCCTCACAGCTCAGGTGGACGAGGAATGCTGCAAGTCCATCAAAAAGTAGAGGAGGAGAAAAGAGGCCTTGAAGAATATATCAAGGACAGTGAAGAAGATGCACTTCAAATGGTCAATAACGAGAAACTATTCAACACCACTGAAACCAAGCAGGACTACAAGAAAGAACAAGTCAAGAACCGAGCAGAAAAGTGGAAAAATAAGCCCCTGCATGGTCAATATTTGCACAATATAAGTGGAAAACCAGACATCACCAAGACCTGGCAATGGTTTAATAATGGCAACTTGAAGAAAGAAACAGAGGGTTTAATACTGGCTGCACAAGAACAGGCACTAAGAACAAATGCAATAAGAGCAAAAGTCGAAAAGTCCACAACAAACAGCAAGTGCTGCCTTTGTAAAGAAGCAGATGAAAGAGTGGACCATCTCATCAGCTGTTGTAAAAAGATCGCACAGACTGACTAAAAACAAACAAAGCAAAGGACAGGGGCAGTCACAGAATGAAACAAACAATAAAGAGGGGAAAGGGGAAATCCCACCGTGACTACAAAACAAAAAAATGCAGATAATAATGACCAAACACTGAAAATATAAACACTAGAAATATATATTCAGAAGTAATAAGTCAGTAATAAATGATCCATAACATTAATAAACAATACTCAAATTGCCTTCTCATAATGCAGAATACATAAACAAAGGCATGTGCAATAACAGTCAAAAGTTAAAGAAGGAGGTGTAACTGAGCCAGGCAAAGATTAGACTGCAGGATGAAATAGGCAAAGTCAAAATCAAAATGGAAGTGGCAGATGACAAAAGCACTGCGTCAGACATGGTCTCAGAAAGAGGTGTGGACGTCCTCAATGGCGATATGCTCAATACCGTCCGCACAGAGGTGAAGATGTAAAATCACAAACGTGCTGATAGCAGACAACCCGTCGAGCATGCTTCCATAAATAAGCTGACCTGGATCAGAGATGAAGCCCACTGCAAGTCCTTGTGGAGAAAAACAAACTTCATGAATCAATGTCATTCATGAATCAAAGTCAAACGGCTCTTCCGGATATGTGCCGTTTCGCCCACAAAGCTTCATCAGCCTCCAAAACAACATTAGTACCGGTACCCCATTTCTTAAGCTTGACACAGTCTTACAGTCCTTTCCAACAGTCTTACAGTTCTTTTTCTGGGTGCAGTTCCAAAATACCTTGAAGAGCACCTCAACACCATAGGGGCCACAGAAATCACCATCAGCCAATTACAAAAAGCAGCTTTACAGGGTAGAATAGAAAGAAAAAGAAATAGAAAAAATCACAAAATACAAAGATCTACAAATTGAAATTGAAAGGCTGTGGCAGAAAAAAACCAAAATAATCCCAGTGGTAACTGGCGCCCTAGCTGCAATTCCAAAAGACCTTGAAGAGCACCTCAACACCAGGGGCCACAGAAATCACCATCAGCCAATTACAAAAAGCAACTTTACTGGGAACAGCCTATATTCTGCGACGATATCTATCATAACAGCAACAACATTGATAATAAAATTCTGGCATCCCAGGTCCTTGGGAAGGACTCGATGTCTGGATAAAACAAACCAGTCAATAACACCTGTCTGACTGTGTAAATTAATAATAATAATAATAATAATAATAATAATAATAATAATATAGTGTTGGCTCTGTCGGTGGTTCTGTTGATGCCCTGGTGTAGAACTGGAACAGCAAACTCACCAGAGCAGTAGACATGATTGCGCCTAAGCGTCCTCTCTGACCTGCTTCAAAATTGGCTGCTTGGTATACAAAAGAACTATGGGAGACCAAGCAGCAAGTTAGATGACTGGAGCACAAGTGGAGAAACACTCAACTCGAATCCAACAGATTAGAAAGCAGAGTGCAATTGAAGACCTGTGCTCATGCAATTAGAGGTGTGCACGGAACCGCCAAACTGCGGTCTGGCACTGGGGTGGAGGGTTGCTTTAAGAGCGGGGGGGTTTACTTACCCCTCCCACCGCTTTCCCGCTCTGGCGCCCGTAATTTTAGTAGTAATTGGGGCGGCAGGATACCTCCCTGCCGCCCCTTCCCCCCTTTCGCTATGAAAAGCTCCCAGGAGTCCTCTGCGCACGCATGCAGAGGACTCCTCATCTACATGAAACTGCTGGGAGAGATCATCAAGAGATTTGATACAGGGTGTTATCAGTATGCTGATGACACCCAAATCTATTTCTCCATGTCAACATTATCAGGAGAAAGCATGACCTCCCCAAATGCCTGCCTGGAGGCAGTGATGGACTGGATGAAGGCTAACAAATTGAGACTGAATCCAGATAAGATGGAGGTACTTATTGTGCGAGGTCAGATCTCCAGAGACAAATTTGATCTGCCAGTTCTGGATGGGGTGAGGCTTCTCCAGAAGGAACAAGTATGCAGTCTGGGAGTGATTTTGGACCCAAACCTCTCCCTGGTGTCTCAGGTTGAGACAGTGGACAGAGGTGCTTTCTATCAGCTTCGACTGATACACCAGCTATGTCCATTTCTTGAGATAAATAACCTCAGAACAGTAGTACATATGCTGATAACCTCCAGACTTGACTACTGCAATGTGGTTTTTGTGGGGCTACCTTTGTATGTAGTCTGGAAACTGCAGTTGGTACAGAATGCGGCTGCCAGTTTGGTCTCCAGGTCATCTCGAAGAGACCATATTACTCCTATATTGAAATAGTTTTAGATCGTAAGACCAGGAAAAATGGTCGATGGACCAGGAAGAGGGAGGGGCTCAGCTCTCCTAAAAGCGGAGGTTGCCGGACCACAGTTGGATGAATGTCTACAATGTGATTTATGGTTTAAAACTGAAACTGTGGGTTCTTCAACCTCTGGTTTCATGTTATGTGTGAATGAGGCCCAACTGTCCAGCCTCTCCTACATTTCGTTTTCAACACCAACAGCCAGCTGGTGCCGCTGGGAAGCTCATCAGCATGGTAAGATGGTGACACAACAATTTTGTTTTTGCCTCCAGCATCCAATAATCAGAGATATCTTGTCTCTCAGCACTGAGTTTCCATTTTGCTATCATTATTAATAATCATTAACAGACCTTTCTTCCATTAATTTTTCCCAAGTATCTTTTTTAAAAAGCTACCTTAGCTAGTGGCCATCACCACATCTTTTGGCCAATCCATAAATGACTTATGCATTGTATGAAGAAGTACTTTCTTTTGTCTAGCCTTACCAATCAATTTCATTGGGTGACCCATAAATATGAGCAGGGAAGGGGAAAGGCTATAGCTCAATGGCAGAGCACCTGCTTCCCATGCAGAAGGTCCCAGGTTCAATTCCCAAGTTCAATTCCTGACCCCTCATCTGAACCTCAGCAGAACTTCTGCCAGTCAGTGAAGTATTGAGGCTCTGGATATATGTACTCTTACCATGTTATTCATTATCTTATAAACCCTTCTCATGTCATGATAGCAGCTATTTTCTAAACTAAAAAGTCAAACTTTCCAGTACATAAATAACTTTCTCGTACTGAATAATTATTTCTCTGAAGAAGAACTCTGTCGTTTGAACCATATTGGGAATTATGTTCCTAATGAATATGCATATCCCCATGGAAGTGCACTGTTCTAAACCAACTGCAAATTACCATTGTGTAAAATGTTAGAGGAGAAGTAGAATTATCCAATGGTCACTCTCCTAAGAAACGTTTTGTGCTTTTAACAAAACATCTTTGTTTAGCTCATCATAGCTCCTCACAAGATTATGAATGTCTTTAGTACAAAAATGCCTCATTTATATATTTCAGACTAGAATGACCATCCTTATTTTCTTCATTTTAATAACATGCTTATCAGCTCTATTAATCTCTCCTATTGGGGTCAGGCAAGAATACGACCTGTAGCTTAATGAGAGTAACTCCACTCCTTTGAGGCAGTAGACACTGCCATTGCTAATGACAGAATTCTGGAATATCTATATACAGGCAAACATATGTTGAGCAGCCCTGAAATTTTGTGCTTAGAGAGCAGTGATGCTTGATGGGCTGAAGGTATTGTTGATTGCCCTATTTTGTATTATAGAAAGGAACCTATGGAGCTACCTCGTGCGGTCAGCCGTTTTCTAGATTATCAGGGAGAGGTCATTCTCAGCCCTGCTCCTTGGGACTTTTTAGCTGGAGATTGATTGATTGATTGATTGACTGATTGATTGAATTTCTATACCGCCTAATTCCAAGGATGCCAAGGAATGGGACATTCTGCATGCAAATTATGTGCTCTGCTACTGAGCTATGGGCCTGCACCCATAGCTGCTCCAGAGGTCAAATAGTCCAGTAGCCTTTGAAGAGTGTAGACACACTATCATGAGCCAACTGGATTGTTTTGACTAAACTGTTATTTACGTTGACGTCAGGCCTAATACTGCCCAGAGATGCGAGTTTTGGGCAGCATAGAACTATTTCAAATAAATAAATAAATAAATAAATAAATAAATAAATAAATAAATAAATAAATAAATAAATAAAATTGATCACTAACATTTGCTCACACACCATCATCTGAATATTGTCGATTGGTGATGTGTATTAACAACAACAACAACAACAACAACAACAACAACAATAATAATTCGATATCTATACCACCCTTCCAAAAATGGCTCAGGGCAGTTTACATAGACAAATAACAAACAAATAAGATGCATATGGTCTGCCTGTCTTATGGTATCCTACAGATTATTTTCGTCCTTAATCGATGGTTTGTGTAAGTAGGAGTGGCCCTTTTATGAGGTAAGGTGAGGCAGCTGCCTCATACAACGGATTATTGGGATGCCAGCAGGTCAGCAAGCTTTACCCTGCTGCCACCATTGGGTAAGCTCTTTGGGACCAAGACCCTTGCAAGTTTTGCAAGGAGTGGAGCAAAAAGACAAAAATCTCCTCTCCTCTCCTCTCCTCTCCTCTCCTCTCCTCACATTCCTTACAAAGCTTACAAGAAACATGAGAGAAGGCTGCAGGCAACCTTCTCTCCTCCCAGTCCCCCATGCCACTTTAAAAGCTTGAAGGGGTCATTTTTTAAAGGGGGCTGGGCCCCACCAGGGATGTGGGGCAAGTGAGCAATTGGTGCTTTGCCTCAGCTGCCACAATACCTTGGGCCTTCCCTGTCTGCACACGTTGCATAACGTCAAGGGAACTTCCAAATTTCTGAAATATCTCTAAAAATAGTTAGAAAAAATCTGGGACATATCAATTAATAATAATTATTATTATTATTATTATGACAAGAGTAACAATGAACAGAAGAGGGCTTGGAGATAAAGCTGGTATTGTGGTAGAAAGCATAAAGAAAAAGCTGGTATTGTGGTAAAGCTGGTAAAGATAAAGCTGGTATTGTGGTAGAAAGCATGACCCTCTTTGTTAAACAGGGTCTAACCTGGTTTGTATTTGAATGGGAGACTACATGTGAGCATGCTAAAATAGCAAAGGTAGTCCTCTTTGCTAAGCAGGGTCCACCCTGATTTGCATTTGAATGGGAGACCACATGTGAACACCCTCAGAGAATGGGGGCCACTCTGGGAAGAGCAGATCATTCCAAGATCCCTCCCTGGCATCTCCAAGATAGGTCTGAGAGAGACTCCTGCCTGCAATACCTTGGAGAAGCTGCTGCCAGCCTGAGTAGTAGTAGATCTGGATGGACCAATGGTCTGACTCAGTAGAAGGCAGCTTTCTATATTCCTAAAGCAAAGCGACTGACATGTGGTATTTTGTCAGTGTTTTTACATGGGAAGAAACTCTTTTTAAAAAAACATTTTATGCACTTGCGATGCAGGGTTAGCTTTGGAGACTGTTTCTTTTATCTCAGTCAAACTAATTGTTTTTAAAAAAATACTGTCAGAGAGGATGGCTCAATGATGCCTTTTAACAGAAGGCTAGCTGCCACCGATCTTCCGAAACAGAGACCAAGAAGCTATCTGCAGAGTTCAAAATCAGCTGTTGTCTGATGGCCTGAAGCCATTCTGGAAAAACTAATGGCAACGTTTTAAAAAATCATTAGCTTTTTGCCTGATGGGCTACTACGGACTGCAGCCTACCTGATCATGGCCATGATCATGATCATCTAGAGGAAAAGGCCTCCAGGCATAGCTTTTTGTCAGGATTATAGCTTTTCACTTACCTAGTGCAAGCAGTGTCATGTTGGAATGGTATCTCTGAACTCTATTACATGCAATACAGCTTGCGTATCAGCAGCTAGTTGACCTAACCTTAGCATAGCATTAATCGGAGCAGGGAAAGCATTAAAAACCTGAAACTATATAACATGCTATGGAAATAAGCCTTCCAAGAGCTTTCTGTTTCATTAGTCAAAGGCTCCCATTCAAATGTTGGATCTGCTGTATTTAATTGACCAGCGATGCCCATTTGGCTGGTATATTTTCTAACACCATCAATGTCAGCTTCCATCACAAGGCAAAGAGCATCTTTAGAAGGGAAGGTGATTTCCATCACGACCGAGGAAATCCCCACGCCATAGTCTGATCCAGAATGAGGGACCCACATACAAAGCACACATATGTGACATCTTGATTAGTTTGGCCATAGTGCAGCTCCTCAGTACTGGCTGGATGGTGTGGCTTTGAACTGGAAATGTGAACAATATCCTGGAGAAAGGTGGGAATGTTTTTTCCCTCCAGGACATTATTATTATTATTAATATTATTATTTATTCGATTTCTATACCACCCTTCCAATAATGGCTCAGGGCAGTTTACACAGGGAAATAACAAACAAACAAACAAACAAACAAACAAGATGGATCCCTGTCCCCAAAGGGCTCACAATCTAAAATGAAACATAAGATAGACACCAGCAACAGTCACTGGAGGTACTGTGTTGGGGGTGGATAGGGCCAGTAACTTTCCCCCGCTAAATAAAGAGAATCACCACGTTAAAAGGTGCCTCTTTACCAAGTTAGCATCCCTACAGGACATGATCTAATCAGTAGCGCTCTTACCCCTGGACTTTGGGGCTGAAGTCCAGAGCCTCCACACATCCCTGGCCCTGGGGCCCCCCAAATCCTCTTTAGTCTGTCCTGGATGGTGTGGTTGCCGCTGGTCCAGACTGTGCCAGGTGGCCGAGTGTGATTATAGGAACATAGGAACATAGGAAGCTGCCATATACTGAGTCAGACCATTGGTCTATCTAGCTCAGTATTGTCTTCACAGACTGGCAGCGGCTTCTCCAAGGTTGCAGGCAGGAATCTCTCTCAGCCCTATCTTGGAGAAGCCAGGGAGGGAACTTGAAACCTTCTGCTTTTCCCAGAGCGACTCCATGCCCTGAGGGGAATATCTTGCAGTGCTCACACATCAAGTCTCCCATTCATATGTAACCAGGGCAGACCCTGCTTAGCTATGGGGACAAGTCATGCTTGCTACCACAAGACCAGCTCTCCTCCTTTTTTATGACCTCTGCCAGGTGCTTTAGAGACAGAGCGGGGAGTGGGGAAAGAAATATGAGGGATAGGAATATGTTGTTGTGTGTTGAAATGTTCCCACTACTACATATCTGATTAATTAAATGTACCTGTTTTATATTCTTATATTCTTGTGAGTTCGGTTGCTGGTTGTGCCCTCAAGAACCCACATGTTAAAAATACTGTGTTTGTCATGGTGTGTGTGTGTGTGTGTGTGTGTGTGTGTGTGTGTGTGTGTGTGTGTGTGTGTAGGGGGATGATGCTTAACTTACAGCGAGTGGGGGGCCTCCAGCAAGAGGGGGGGCTCCAAAGGCCTTTAGGTCCAGGCTCCAAAATGACCTATATGCAGCTCTGGATCTATGGGCACCTGGTGAGCCACCTTGCCGAAGCTATACAGGTCTAGCTCTGATCAGTGCCTGGATAGATGCTTGCTGGGAAACTTCATAGGAATCTGAAGGAGAGAACATGTGATATTTATTTAGGATATTTGTATATCGCCCACTTCCAAAGTCTTTAAGCAGTTTACAACATTAAAACACACAAAAAATTAAAACAATTTAAAACATATAAAAGTTTAAATTAAAATATCGAACTAAATTTGGCAGAACTCGGAGTCTACCTTGAAAATGTTGTATCAATATATTCTACAACAGGGATATTAACCTGCTGGAGAGAGTGACAATAACTGAGAATCCTCTGTACTGGGGATTTATACAAGTTGTTTGTAGACTTTGGCTCTGGAATTGATGCATTAAGCCACTCAAGAAAATCTGGAGTAGGTCGAAATGTGTCTGGCAAAGAATTTATTCTTTTGTAATTAATCGTGCGAGATTCAGAACTTATTTGCGATTTCGATATATTTTGTTGTATTCAATTTTTCACTATTGCTTCTATTAAGTTGTGTTTTTTGGAATGTTTTAATTGAATTATATTTGCATGTTTTAGCATCAATTTGAATAAAGAATTATGTAAATACAATATTGGCCTGTATGCATTTTGGTCCTGGTCTTGGAGGGCTCATGATCTCCATATTTGATATATCAGGTTCCATGGTGGAAGAAGGGTGGGATATAAATGTAATTAATATATAAATACAGTGCCACATTGCTGAGCAAACAAGGAGGGGGAGAGAACAAGTACGTGTCGCATATTTCTGGCACCAGACGATAAGTGCACTGGAAACTTCAAATGGAGCATTTTATGGCCTGAGTCATAAGTTCCCAGAGTGACATAGAAGCCACTTCCTTGTGGCAACAGTTGCAGTGGGGAGCCAAATGGGATGGCTAAATGGCACACTTGGTTCCCATGCCAGCTTCACTAGCTATCAGGGAGAGGCAGCACAAGATGATTTATGGGCAACAATTATATCCTGCCTTTCCAGCATGCTCAAGTCATGCTGGAAAACCACAATAAACTCTAAAAATATATACAAAAAACTCATAATGCACTAGAGTGAAAAAGAACCACAGCCTTTGGTCAAGCCAATGGCTTCCTCCCTATGGATGTCAGCCAATCAGAGTGGGACTGGACTATGGGGAAGTGGTTCCTGTCTGCTCTGGTATGAACTGGTCTAAATGTGCCATCGCTTTGGCCAGTCATGAATGACGTTAGCACAGCAAGGGCATGTTCTTATTCCCAGCTTCCGTCAACCCACTGCAAGTTGACCATGGTAACCTACCATCACATGGAGGATCTGGTTTATTGGCAAAAGCTATGTGATACATAGAGTGGCAGTCAGACCGCCGCCAATACAAGGCCACCACAGCAGAATTGGTCCAAGATATTCTCCTGAAGCAAGGCACCAAATGCTGCCTTGCATCATGATCCTGGTGGGGGCCACTCCCCTTCCCAAAGTGACTCTTGCAAGCTTTGAAAACGGCACCAGGTGGGGAAGAAAGAAGGCTGCCAGCAGCCTCCTCTTCTCTCCTTGTCCTTTCTGCCAGCTTTGCAAGGGTTTGAGGACAGCCACGAGTTGCCAGGCTGGCAAGGGTCAGATCAGTCCTGAAAGGATAGCAGTGGTAGGGGACATCTTGCTGTCCTGCTGACAATGTTCAGACACTGAGGTCATTCACAGAATCAAAAACTCTGGGGCTATTCTGACGATCAGCAAAAATCGGGCTAGCCTCTGCTAGCCCGATTTTTGCTGATCCTCAGAACCACCACACTTGCAGCTGAGCCCGGTGGTTCTGGAGCGGCTAACTCACTCCTGTAGCCCGCCCCTTAGCCCGGGTTTGCAGAGTGAGCGCTCCGCAAACCCGGGCTATCTGCTCGTGAGTAGCCGTGGCGCGGCTCCACACCGTGGCTACTCGCAAGTAGACCCCCAACCAGGAGGTGAAAAGTCGCCTCCCAGCTCGGGGGTCTCCCCAGTATGCCCTGCGCACTCATGCAGGGCATACTGGGGCTTCCGGGGTCACATGGCCCCTGAGCTCCCCAGCCCCCACTGGCTCCATCTCAGCGCTGGAAATCATGTGGGCGGCCGATCTGGCCGCCCAGGGCTCCCTTCCCGCTCACAGCCCCAAACCAGATCTCACGGATCGTGAGACCCGGTCCTCTGTTCTATGCAGGTTTGGGATCTGAGTGTGCTCCCAAGTTTTGGTTGTGTGGAAGCGAGGTAGGATGAAAACCTGGGTAGAGGTGATTGTGTGGAAGCAAGGAAGGAGGAAAACCAGGGTAGCTTTCCCTCCTACCTTGCTTCCACACAATCACACAGTTTTTGATTGTGTGAATGGCCTCACTGAAATGGTCATGTGAAAAGTCCCTTCCAGCTACAACTGGTGGATGTTGGCATTGGTGGGATGTAGTGGGGTACAAGTGTGTATTACATTGTTCATGTTCATTGTGTGCATCGCTTCAGCACTTCTATGCATTTTTCCTGTGCATGCTTTTGGGTACAACAATCCACTCTTTTTATAGTGCTAGCCCAACTCTCCCAAGCTGTCCACAGAACATAGCAATAGCAACTTCACAATAAAACAAATACTCTAATCATTACCACTACTATGAATATGTATAAACAGCTTTTCAACAGTTTTAAAAGAACTGTAACATTAAATAATAAATAAGATAGTTCCCCTCCCTCTCCCCAAAGGGCTCATAATCTAAAAAGAAACATAAGGCAGATACCAGCCACAACCACTGGAGGGATGCTGTGCAGGGGCTGGATAGGGACGGTTGCTCTCCCCAGATAAATATAAGAGAATTGCCACTTTGTTAGGTGCCTCTGGGATCAGTTATCAGGGGTTCTCAGTTTGAAGGGGTTAACTGAGAACCCCTTACCTGAGCAGGGGTTAACACAGAACACAACCTTCACTTAATAGAGTGACTGTTAATACAAAAATGAATTACTCAATTGCGTGTTTTTCTGTGCTGTCAGCAGTAGAGTACAGTCCCTGCTGTCCATAATAGAGGAGCCCTCTAGAAAAGCAGCTTGCCCCTTTTGGGCCTCCCACAATATATTTTTCTGATTTTGCCCGCTGTCTGTCATACAAAATACCCAGAATGTTGGGGGCAATATGCTAAATCATTGTAAACCGCTTAGAGAGCTCCGGCTATAAAGCGGTATATAAATGTAAGTGCTATTGCTATTGCTAAAACCCTGGAAAGGTAGGGGTGTCTGTGTGTCTGTGTCTGTGTGTGTCTGTGTCTTGGGGGTATGAGAAACAGGTTGCACATTCTGTAGGGTCAGTTTTTGAGAAGGAAACAGACCCCCCAAAAGTGTGGTAGAGCACAGATCAAGATCAAGTGCTTTGGATAATGGCTATTGCTCTTATTTATCATTATTATTCAGTGGTTGGCATTCTGACTAATGAAGTACCTGTGCAACGAGAGAAACACCAGTGCTTCCGGAAAGTTCAACTAACTCAGCTACATTGCTGGTTCAGAAGTCGGGGCACATTTCAATGCCCTCCCTTCCCCAGCAAGTGCCTTGTGCTACCCATAAATATGTCCCTGAGGGTCACACAGCCCTCAAGGATATATTTGCATGTGGCACAGAGGGCTTCCAGGGAAAGAGGAAGTCCTTTAAATTGCTGCATAAACGCAAAATTAGTCTGGAATTGTTCAGAGGCACCATTGCTTTCCCCTTGCACTGTACTTCACCGGGCAGGATATCAGCCACTGTTTTTATTTCTGGTACTTCTCCCTCCCCTCACCCCACCTCTTGCAGCTATATAGCAAAATTAGCTTTTCTGTAACATGTATAACTTTGTCACTCTTCTCATTGCACCAAACAGCACCCACCAACCTATTCATACACCCTGATTCTAAATTCCTTTGTGAAGGAGTAATACCCACCATTTACCTCCACAGAGCTGCTTTCAGTAACCCAAATGAAGGAGAAGTTGCATGATGAACTGTTGACAGAATTGAATCTCTGGACTCTGTGCTTGCCAGCAGCATTTTTTTTTCTACCACTAGCCACAATTATAATTGTTGCTATTAAATGCCAAGTGAAATTGAGTGAAATATAGCTGTCTCAATTTCCTACTCAAGTGCTTACTGATTTGCCAGTTTCTACCTCTTCTTTCGCTTTCTGACACTGAATATCTTAAACACAAAACCATATGCACCCCCTCCTCAAGCCATGCAAACTGTCTTAAAACCTTGCTGTGTCTTTCTTCATGGCATTTATAAAATGCTAGACTTTTCACTCTCTTCACACAGTGCTGGCTTTCACCGGGGCTGTTGCTTTCATTTGTCATCTGAATTACTTAAAAACTAGCAAAATGCCTGTCACTTTAATGGGTAGAAAGGTAAAGGGGGACTGTATATTAGAGAGGTCCCTGCCCTGGAAACACTGCCTGACATCCGGAGCGGTGTGGGCATTCCTAACAGCAGTGCCCCCATAGCACTAGCCCCCATGCTGGTCTCCAAGCGTGGGCAGTGCACAGGTTCGGCCTATCAACTTGCCAGATCTAAGCCGTCGCCTAAGGCACCAATTCTTGGGGGGTGCTACATGCCTCCCTTTCCCTCTCCAACCACTGACATGTCTGACCTGCTGGGAGTGTTCATTTGCTCTCCTCTCCAAAGGGGCAGCAGGGAGCACAGAGAGAGAGAGAGAGTGAGCAACAGGCACGGAGCCAGCCGAATGGCGGCCTGGGTTCGGCCCCTCCCAGCGGCCCCTCTAACAATGTCCTGTGTGCATGACATCATGCATACGGGCGCAGCTCAGGCTCCGGAAAGGCCCTGAGAGAACTCCCCCCACCCAGACCTGGGCTCCGGAGATCCCCAAGCGAGCTCTCCCCTGTCCATTTGCTGCCTGACAGCCTTTATTTCCCTTTCTCTCCCTCCAGTGATGCTTTCAGGCAGCAAGCGCCACCTGAAATGATAGGGGAGAGTTCGATCAGGCTCTCCGGAGCTCGACGCCATGCCCCATGTCACGTGCACGGGGGAGCCCGACCAAGAGCCCGACCTCCAGAGAGCCCTACCAAGCTCTCCCCTGTCATTTCAGGCAGCACTTGCTGCCTGAAAGCATCTATTTCCCTTTCTCTCCCTCACTGGAGGGAGAGAAAGGGAAATAAAGGCTGTCAGGCAGCAAACAGACAGGGGGGAGTTCTCTCCGGGCTCTCTGGAGCCCGGGCGTGGGTGGGGTGAGTTTGCTCAGGGCTCTTCCAGAGCTTGAGCCACACCCACATGTGGGCTGAGGGGCTTCTTTCCATTGGCGGCCTGGGTTCTTTGAACCTGTTTGCACAAAGGTGGCTCGCCCCTGGTGAGCAATCAAAGCCAACTTTGACTTGCCTTGCTCTCTCTCCCATCCCAGACTTTCTCCTCTCCTGCCGGATGAGCAGCCTGTGCAGCTCAAGTTAATGCCAGGGCTCTGTACATCTGGCTGGGAGGGCACCAAACTCAAACTTTGCCTAGGGTGCCAAAAACCCTCAGGGCTAGCCCTGGTGGTGCAAATACTTTTTGGAGCCTGCCAATGTACCAGAAATGCTCTGCTAGAGTGGAAACATGTCACTGAGAGTCAAGCAATGTGTTTCCGCTCTAACAGAGCACTTCCAGAGTGTCTTGTCCTGAAAGGTAGTTGTACTCTGATTCAAGAGAACAAGACCGGCCAAGCTTGGAGACCCACAGGGGCTATGCTGCTTCCAAGAATGCCCGCGTTCCATTGATCAGTGAGAAGGGCTTGGCAGCGGGAGGTAGGGAAGGCTGCTCAAGCATACCTTCCCCACAGATGATTCTTCCGTCCTTCCTGGGCAGGTGGATTGCCCACCCAGATGGTTGCTGGCTGCCCCTTGTCAATTCTCCCCTTTATGCTTCCACAACCCCACAAGGGCTCCCACAGAACAGCCAAGCCTCAGAGCTTTCAACAGGGAGGGAGCTTTGACACCTGTCAGGGGCTTGTTCAATTCACCATTTCCCCTTTATGGCAGGTACCGCTGCAGGTACCGCTCTGAATCATAGGGCTCTTGCTCATCCGAGCCCTCCTCAGGTACTGGCCCCTTATCATGGGCTGGCTGATCCTTATAAATCCCCTGACACTGGGGGCAGTTATAACGAGATCTCGGCCCCAGCCGAGATCTCAGCCCAAACTCTTGTAAGAACATCGCGGGTCCTTGTGAGAGGCTCCCAACATTTCACAAGATCTCACTGACAGCCGGGATGCTTCCCCAGTCTCCCTTCAACGGCCAGTCCAGGTGGAGGCCATGGGTGGGTGAGCTGTCAGTGCCCCCACCTGGCACAGGCTGCAGCGTCAGGGACCTCAGGCTGCCCTGAGCATCTGCCTGCTCCTCCCAGCCCTCTGCCTCATACCCCACGGTTCCCTCACACCCTGGAAGCATGGAGGGTCAGGGGCCAGGTGCGTCATCCTGGCCCCCAGAAATCCCACAATGCATTGCACCAGCCAGGAGCCCCGCAGTCTCTCAGGGTCGGCTGCAAGTAGCCAGTGCTGACAGACAATCACATAAGAACATAAGAAGAGCCCTGCTGGATCAGGCCCAAGGCCCATCTAGTCCAGCATCCTGTTTCACAGTGGCCCACCAGATGCCGCTGGAAGCCACAGGCAGGAGTTGAGGGCATGCCCAATCTCTTGCTGTTACTCCCCTGCAACTGGTACTCAGAGTCATCCTGCCTTTGAGGCTGGAGGTGGCATATAGCCCTCTGGCGAGTAGTAGGGAATGCTTGCTCCCTTAACCCCATTTAAGAGGCAGGCTCTGCAGGAGGGTTTGACTCCGCAGCGCCACTGGCAGCCACTTGCCTCCCACTGCTTCTCACGCACAGCCAAGCCTGGGCTTGGCAGCCTTAACCCAGTCTTGGCTGTGCATGAGAACAGCCTCGGGGTATGGACCAGGTGGTAGACTTTGCTCCCCCAGCTAGGTCTGTTGACTGCCCCAAACTGAACCATCTCCATTGGCCTAGTCCCAACTTGGGCTCCATTACTTGGTCACAGAAGAATGTGACAAGGAGACAAGACAGAATAATTGGCCTTGCTCCCCAAACAGTTACAGTGTCCTTTACTGACAAGTACAGAAAATGGACAGAAAACGACATGCACAGTGTCCTTTAGAGGCACGTACCTTGGTTCTCCAAAATTTGGAAAGCACAAATCTCATTGGAGTCAGTAAAATACCTTAGTGGGTATTGGCTAATACCTACTAAGCTTATTATAAACATCTTGAGCCCAGTTACTTGCTTCTGAGTCTCGATGCTCTTTGGCTATCTCCCTCCCTCATGATATACCAGGTTCTAGTTTCTACTTCCAAGCTTCCAGGCCCTTCCTAGCTTTGTCCCTCCTACAGGATCATGTTTGTCACGTATTCATTTGGCTCTCACCCCCACACCCTCTGCTCTGTCAGTACTGCCAGCTTCAGTGTCTTGCTTGTTTATTCTGCCTGCAAATGTCTTTCTATTCCCCACCCCCTTTCTCCTCCATGCTGATCGTTCAGGGTGCCATGCCCTCCTTGAACTGATCCATATGCCATCTGTGCTCTTTCATCTCATGTATTTCCTTTCAAAGCAACCTTCTGCCATGAGGGCCACAGGCCAGTGGCAGGTTCTCCTACACAAGGGGAATATGAGAGCTCAAGAGCAATCAAAACTGGGCATTCTATAGGAAGGAGGTGCAGTGAGGACCATTAGAAGCCACAGCAAATGCATAATAATGTTCTATCCTCCAAGTACACCTGACATAGAATGGTGTGTGCTGCCATTCAGGCAGGTTTCAGGCAGGAGGTTCTCCCAGTCCTACTAGGAAAGGCCTGGGGCTGAAACTGGGACCTTCTGCATGCAAAAAGCTCCACCACTGAGCTAAAGCCCCATCCCCTAAGAGGAATACCTTAGAGCAGCCAGTGCTTGCAGGGAAGGGAATGACAGTTCAGTCCCCAAATAGCAGAGCACAACCAGTTTGGTGAAAAAGCAGCAAAGCAAGAGGTCTTGAGACAGTCCTTTCATACTGAAGAACTACAAGGATTTCTTTAAAGAAAAGGTTACAAACCAATGTGGAAGAGCCTGCAGCTTATTTCAGCTGTACCTCATGGCTGAAGGGAGAGACGAAAACAAACAGTCATCTCTGGAGAGACAGAGACTAACAATGGAAGAACAAAGAGTCCAGCACTTCTATCCACGACCCTAAAAAAAACTCCTGTGGTCACTATGAGACATTGCAGCCAGAGCTGATGCTGCCAGGGTCCTAGCTCCAACAGTGCTCACATGCAGTGATGCTCTTACCCCTGGAATTTGAGGGCAAGGTCCAGGGCCTCTACACCCCCTGGGGACCCCCAAATCCACTTTCATCTACCCTAGGTGGTGCGGTTGCTGCTGGCCCACACTGTGCCAGGAGGTTTTTCACACAGGTTTTTAAAGCCCTTTAACTCACATCTCCTCCAGAATGGAAGGGGTGCATTCCATAGCCAAATTTACCCAGAAGTCCCTTGGAGTTAGGGAGCAGTTCACACACAATTTAGGTTTTTCACTGCGTTTTAGTATGTAGCCCGATTTATATCTGGAGTTTTAAAAATCCACTATTTGCATTCAGTTTTTTGAGACAACTTCAAGTTTGCAGTAAAGCCTCCAAGTAAACCCGTGATAAAGACTGCTGTGAGTAAAAGTTCCAGGTGGCCGAATGTGATTATGACCTGTACCGGGTGCTTTAGAGACAGAGCAGAGAGTGAGGACAGAAATATGTGGGATGGAAATATGTTAAATTGTGTGTTGAAATGTTTCTGCTACTGCATATTTGCATAAATATACCTGTTTTATATTCTTACATGAGTTCAGTTGCTGTTTGTGCCCTTGAGAACCCACATGCTAAAAGATACTGTGTTTGTCACAGGGTGCGCGTGTGTGTGTTTGTGTGTGTAGGGGGATGATGCTTAACATGCAGCGGGGGGCAGGGGCAGGCCTCAAGCAAGGGGGAGAGCTCCAAAAGGCCATTAGGTCCAGGCTCCAAAATCTCTGCTCACATGTAATCTAAATGCAAACCAGGATGGACCCTGCTTAGCAAAGAGGACAATTCATGCTTGCTACTGTCGCAGCAGAGAAATACTTGATTAGCAACCAGAGGTTGCTGATTTGAATCTCCACTGGTATGTTTCCCAGACTATGGGAAACACCTATATCGGGCAGCAGCGATATAGGAAGATGCTGAAAGGCATCATCTCATACTGCGTGGGAGATGGCAGTGGTAAATCCCTCCTGTATTCTACCAAAGACAACCACAGGTCTCTGTGGTCACCAGGAGTCAACATCAACGTCATGGTACACTTTACTGTAAGACCAGCAATCCACCCCCCATTAAACCAGCTCTTCTCCCCACTTTTATATTTCCCCCTCAACCCAGATATTCTTTGCTTATCTACTCCTCAACTCCCTTACTTTTCTGCCCCTCTCTCATCCAACCTTCTGATTCTTCTGTTCATGCTTCCCTAGATCCCTCTTTTTCAGTCCACTACCTACCCTGTTCCTTCAGTCACCCTACCTTCTGGGTTTTCTTCCCACAGCTACCCAACTCTTGGGCACCTATTCTACAATTCCCATTTCCAACAGCACAGGATTGCTCTTGCCCCCAGGCTTTGTGTGCTGTTCAGCCCTCAGCCAAACTGACCCTTCACTTCATTATCCCCGTAGAATGTTTGTGAACATTCTGTGACACTGTACCTACTCAGCCAGTGAGTGGGGAGGCTAGGAGATAGTCAAAAATCAGTTCCCAGCTGATGTTTATAAGCTGATTTCTATAAGAAAGAAAATAGGACTTGATATATGGCTCAATTGCCGCCTAGCTTGAGAATAAAATAAACTAATGTTTTGTTAGTGCCTATTGGGCAGTTTTCATTGACTTGCCTCTCAGCATTTTTTAAAGAGCGTTACTCTCCCCTCACCAAGGCACCTACATGCTTCTAGCATTTGATGTATCATTAAAAATGCCTTCTCACATTTTGGCACGTAAAGCCTGATAAAGTTTCACCTTTTAAAGAAATAAATGACTCAATTAACAAGATGAAAAACAGCAGTGTGGTGGCAGACCCTCTTGGTGGCCAAAAAAAAGGATAAAAAAGAATTATCCCAGCAGGGTGTTAATGCAGGGAGCGCCACAACAATCAGCAGGCGCCCAATTTGAGTGACAGCCACCCAGCAAAGAAGACAGATTTGTCAGCTTGCTGACCGCTGGCTCGAGTCCCTCTCACCACCCTAGGAATAAATTGTTGCTCAGGAATGGTGGGGCAAGCAGTTGCTTGTCACCGCTAATCTAATTGAATTTTTTTGTAATGCTGTTTTCATTATCATGTACAGATATGGAGAAGGGCTCTTTCAGGAAACAGCACAGCCCTGTGCAGATGGTGCAAGGGTGTGCGGAGGGAAGCATTGAGAGGGGGGTCAGGATCACGCCCTGCATCCCAGCCTCCCCACATTTGAGGTCCTGTCTGCACAGGGGACTAAATGTGTATATCTCAACCCATTTAAGCTCAGGTGTGTACTGGGTCTATGGCCACATTTGCACAAGGCTGGTCTGGTGGCAGCAAGCATAAATTGTCCCCTTTGCTAAGCAGGGTTCACCCTTGCTTGCATTTGAATGGGAGACTACATGTGAGCACTGTAAGATATTCCCCTTAGGGGATGGGGTTGCTCTGGGAAGAGCACCTGCATGCTTGTAGGCAGAAAATTCCAAGTTCCCTCCCTGGCATTTTCAAGATAGGGCTGAGAGACCTTGGAGAAGCCTGCAACCCTGGAGGCCTGCTAGGCAGATAGGCCTGAAATCTTGGAGAAGCTGCTGCCAGTCTGGGTAGACAATACTGAGACAAATGGAAGAGAGCTGGTCTTGTAGTAGCAGGCATGCCTTGTCCCCTTAAGCTAAGCAGGATCTGCCCTGGTTGCATATGAAAGGGAGACTAGAAGTGTGAGCACTGTAAGATATTCCCCTTAGGGGATGGAGCTGCTTCTCTGGCATCTCCAAGATAGGGCTGAGAGAGATTCCTGCCTGCAACCTTGGAGAAGCCGCTGCCAGTCTGTGTAGACAATACTGAGCTAGATAGACCAATGGTCTGACTTGGTATATGGCAGCTTCCTATGTTCCTATGTTCCAAATGGACCAATGGTCTGACTCAGTATAAGGTCCCTTCACTTTTCATTAACTGTACTTCCGAATGTGGGCAACCAGAGTTTAGCCAAAAAAAACCCGGACCCACAGTTTCCCTCACCAGACTCCAATTTGTACCTTCAATTATCTCTCTGTTTTGTCGCCTTCAACAGCAATTTCATGGTTCCAGCATTACATCTGACCGCTGGCACCGCAGTTTCCCCCTTCTACAACTGGAGTTGAGGGAGGAAGTTCCTCCCTCACTCTGGCTGCTTCCTTCATTAAAGAAGGAAGCTCCGGCAGCCAGATCCTCCTCCTCTCTGCAGTCAGCAGGACTGCAGAGAGAGAGCTCTCTGTTTCATCCGAATATGGATGGGAGAATGTGGGGAGGAGGGGTGGAACCATGGGTCCACGTTGCATCCAAAGGTGGCCACTTTGTTCATGTATACCCCCTTTCAGACAGGCCTTTGGATGTATGAAGGTCCGGGGAAGGAACAGCAGGTGCAGACTCCCTTCCGCACAGGTATATAATATATAATAAGGAGAGGTGGTACAACTGCCACCCCTCCCTCCAACCCACCCCCAGGGCATGGGTTGCCCACCATTGTAAGCCTTAGTGGCCCCCATCAGCCACCCGGCCATCTACCCACCACTACCACCAGCCTACTTCCCTTTGCTGGGCAGCAACACAGTCTAATGATGTCACCATGCTGGAGCCTGTTCATGCTGGGATGAGGCAACACGTTCGTGCCATTAGATCATGTTGCAGTCTGGCAAAGGGAGGGAGGCTGGGGGTGGGGCTGCCTCAGATCCCTCCTGAGAGCCACCATCAGTTTGCTACATCACTGCTGCCACATGTACATCTGTACATCCTTTGTCCATTTCCACAGAGCTTAAGGCCATTTTTAATGGGTTGAGAACTTTTTAAAATTGGCATCTTTTAATAATGTACTCCTGCACAGCCCTATGGAACAGAACAATCTCTTCCTGTCCAACATGTTGCAGCTGAAAATAGGGACAAACTTGTAACATCCCTATTCTCCAACCAAAGATCCCTGAGTTCTTCCAGATGGCAATAAACTGCATTGAGAAGAGCTTATATGTTCTAGGCGACAGCTTACTTAGCATCCAGACACTCCTCCAGACTTTCATCATCTTTTTGAACAGGATCCCATTCACAAGTCCGGTGGGACCTTGCACAATTTCCACAGCTCCACCTGCTGGCCAGCAATTTTTTTCTGAAATTAACTCACCAGTTTTTGGTACTACTTTTCTGGCAAATGTGGGGAAAGGTGAGTTAATCTCAGAAAGCAAGAATTGGCTGGCAGGTGGCACTGTGGAAATTGCTACTGGTCATCTGACTTTTCTCGCAAGCTTTTCTCAGCCTGTGGTTTATTGCAGTCTGGAAGAACCTGCTGCCTATGGCCTCCCTAGACCATCATTATAAATTGCTGAAGACTCTTCTCAAACAGTTCTCAAAATATCAAATAAATATAATGGCAATGAGAACTGCTGCATGATTGATTGAGTGAGTGATTGATTGATTGATTGATTGATTGATTGATAGACAGCTTTATTTCGGTCACTGACCAGCAATAACTGCTGCATGAAGGTTTGCTTCTAAGAAGCTAAATGTAGCTTGCAAAAGTATTCATAATAGCAAGGCCAGCTCCAGGTTTTGTAACCCTGGGGCAAGAGACTCACTCCTCTGCCCTTCTGGGTTCCTTAATGCACCCACCCTCCTGGTCTTCTGAAAGATAAATTCTGGATTTAAAGCTTTTCAACCCCAGTGGGCCCTGGCCTTTGCCCAGTCATGCTGAGGGCTGGAATCAGGCAGGCATAAGAGCTTCTTCTTTTTCTCAAATGAAATGTTAATCTGACTTCAGCAGCCCTGTAGTCCAGTTTTGCACTGGTTAAAACTCCCCGTAGTTATTGGTCTTATACATGACTTTTGCTGTCAGTCCTTCATCAAGGAATCAGCCCAGTGAATTGTAGTATTACATGCAATGTTTTATTTTCACTTTCCTTTCTGCCATCACTTCTAGTAAGCCAAATTCAAACAACTGCAGAAAAAAATGAACCTCATTGCTCAGTGCCAATGGGACTACTCCAGAGTAAGTGGTATGTGGCTTCCAGCCAGGGCCCGCAATCATTAAACCACTTAGTTGCCTCTAAGAGGAACACTCAGGAGTGAGTGGTTTAAGGCCTGCAGCCAAATCGACCAAATTAGCATGTGTAATTCCACTCACTTCAGTAGATCTTGGGCTGATTTATACATAGATAGCGATAAATGTAAGCAGACTGGTTTTCTTTCAGTATTCCACATGAGCATAATCTTGTATTCTTAGCACTGATACCAAACAGATATAGATTTCTGAGAAATGTAGCTTCTTCTTCTTCTTCATCATCATCATCATCATCTTTTTTTTTAATCAACCTCCAAGCATCCATGGTTGTACAGATTCTAACAGCTCATGTGTTTAATGTATCACATTCATATGGTTCATTCCAAATGTTCAAAGCACATGGTCTCAGCCATCTGAACACAGGAGCATAAGAAGCTGCCTTTTGCCAAGTCAGACCATTGGTCCACCTAGCTCAATATTGTCTACACTGATTGGCAGCAGCCAAGTTAATGGTCTGTACAGCTTGAGCCATTGAGGAGTGCATCGAGGACCATTGAGGAGTGCAGCAAATGATCTGCAGGAGTGGCTCGTTCTCATTCTCCTCTTCCCACCCTGATCACCTTGTTTTGCCTCAGGTGCACAGGCTGCACATTTGCACAGTTACCCAACCCGGGCGAATGAGCAGCCTGTATATCTAGAGTTAACTGCCTCCCTTGCTCTGCCTGTATGGGCCTGTACTGGCAGTGGCTCTTCTTGTTTTCAGGCAGGAGTCCATCCCAGCCCTACCTGGAGATGCCGGGGATTCAACCTGGAACCTTCTGCATGCAAAGCAGATGCTCTACCTGTGAGCTATGGCCCCATTCCTTATGACTGCCCAGTAAAATAGGCAGATTATTCTCCCCATATTACAGACGAGGAGTGTGTTTCAAGCAGCCAGGAGGCTTGTGTGGTGTTAAACAAGAATATCTGAGCTCTTAAGTCAAAACGAAGAAGCAAGTATGAGAGTATGTTTTAGCCAAAATTTAGTTTCCATTGAGTTATATGGAAGAGAGTTAAGTAAATGCAACGAGTACAACAGGAATGGAGAAGGCTACAAAATCCATTCTAGATGTTTTAGATTATGTAGTGAGTTTTGATTTTACTGTAAATTTTTGATGTGTCCATTTTTTAAAAAAAAAGTAACCGATTTTAACACAGTTATCTAAATCCTCATAGAAGTCTAGAAAAGGAAGACTGAATCATGAATGAAGTCTAGCTTAGTCTAGAGATACAAACTTTATATCCTATACCATCTCCACATTCAGGATCACTACAGCACCAATATCGGGCAGCAGCAATATAGGAAGATGCTGAAAGGCATCATCTCATACTGCACGAGAGGAGGCAATAGTAAACACCTCCTGTATTCTACCAAGAAAACCACAGGGCACTGTGGTCACCAGGAGTCGACGCTGATCCGATGGCATACTTAACCTTTACAGAATAAATGTACAACTAGAGGTCTGAAGTCAACATCTTAAATGTCTTTAACACACGCACATTCACCAGTGCTATGGGAGAATCTTCCCAGAGTGCAGTTGATTCAGTTCATACTTTGGTGTCAGGGATCTCATCATCTGAGGGGGCTCTGCTCCAGGTAACGTGGGAGGCTCAGTTGTCGTGCACGCGGGACAGGGCCTTCTCTGTTGTTGCCCCCAGAATTTGGAATGCTCTCCCAGTATGTCAGCAATCTGGCCACCCAGAAGGGAAGTCCAGGAAGATAGTCCACAATACAAACTGGGCTGCAGAAACGAAACACGGCTCAGAATAGGTCTCTATATCAGGCTTGGGCTGAAAGCTGTCAACACGAGGGTTGACAAATGTTGTCTTCCAGCGGCTAACAGAAAGCTGTTGATGTGCTTTATAGTCCAAGCTGATAACGCTCAGCTGGCAGGGATTCAAGGCTTATCAGCTCTCTGCAGGAGGCATTTACTCCTCCTGATAGTTTCTAGCTGTGCTCTTCTCCTTGTGACACTCCTTTGCTGTGGAGTCAGTGGGGGTTGCCTGCACAGCTCATCTTCTAGTCTGTCCGTCACTGTCTCTGCTGCCTCAGACTGCTGTGCCTGCTCTGAAACATCAGCCGGACCTTCCTCAGCAATCTCTTGGGAACTGACAGCCGGGCTCTGCCCCCCAGGCATCCCTGCATCAGCTGAAAGGCTGTCAGCTTCCCCTTCCTCCTCGCTATCTGAGATTGAGGGCATGACACAGTGGCCATTCACTCCTCAGACTCCATCACAGTTTTTAGAAAGCTTGTTAAATCTTGGCTTTTTACCCAGGCCTTTACATGATTGTTTTATTGCTGCTTCTGTGTGTTTTTATCCGTGTACGGTTTTTGCGTTTGTATATTATATATTTTAAATCAGATTTGTTTTCATATTTTTATGAATATTTTTTGTTTTCATATTTAACTGTCATTTTTATTATATGTTTTTTAACTTTTGTAAACCACCTTGGGATTGTTTTTAATGAAAGGTGGTATATAAATTTAACAATAAATAAATAAATAAATAAATAAATAAAATTATAGTGGTGGAGTAGATGGGGAAGCCTCATGCCATCAGGCACCTCGGGAAGTAGCCATTGCTCAGCGCTACAGCACATGGTTTGCACGCAGAAGCCTCATGATCAATCCCTGGGATCTGCAGGTAGGGATAGGAAAGACCTCTGTTGGAGACTCCGCACCATTGTGGAGGGAAGCCAGCTCAAGCATTTTGGGAGGGGAAAGCAGAGGCTGCAGGGCAGCCCACTGCCAGTGTATGAACTATGACTTCCTCACTCCCACCCATCACTTCACCTCTCCTCTATTGCCCATCTCTCCCCCTCCCCATAGCTTAGATTAACATATTACAAGATACAAAATAAGAAAGCTTCTCCAGATGAGACCCTGATAAGACCCTGCAGGTTTGTGACCAGTAAAGGCTAACAATATGGAACTGGGTGAGCCTTTGGTCTTACCATATATGAGATGCTCCTTTATCTTAGAAGTTTAGCAATCTTGCATCTTCTTCCCATTTCCATCTGGAAGATCAAAGAGAGCACAATATGGACTTCAAAACAGAGATGTATATAACATGTAATTTATATCAGTTTTTTGCTGTGATCAAGGGAATAGTGTAAAGAAAAAAGGTCAAAGGGACTGGTGCTGTTAATACACGATTGATGAAATCCTTGAACACATATTGATCCACTTTTATTACATTTTTAAACCTTCATCTCTGAACATTTCCCAATAATCCAATAAGTATAACAAATGTAATTTGCTGTTCTCAGTCATGGGGAGTACTCTTTGCCCTGATAAAACTCAGCATACAAGAACAATTTACATCTGGAGAACAATGCCTACACATACACTCACACACAGCCCATTGTGTCCTTTGTATATGTATTTCTTACTGTCTTTCATGGCTGTGGTTGAATAACGAGGCTAACCCATTTTAGTTGCCCACGAAGTGGCCACATTATACTCTGGCACCATCCTGCCGAGTCTTACTTTCAGCAGACGACTTCATGCCAACACTACTGAACGGTTTTTAAGCAGTTTTGCAGCATTTGGATTTCAGGCAGTATTATTTATGTATTTAGAGAAGGCCCTGTCTCTAGTCTCTGCCAACCAAATCTCAGTCAATGGAGGGGCCGTAAGCAGGGCCCTGGCAAATTTGTATAGGCGAATGTGGCCCAACAGGTTCCCCCAGGCCCAAGTTGTGTAGGACTGTGTAGCCGTGCCGGACTTTACAGGTCAAAACTAGCACTTTGAATCTAGCCTGGAAGCCACCTGGCAACCAGTGGCGTTGCAGCAGGATGGATGCAGTAGTTAATGTTGCTTCATCATCTCAAGAACACAGTAAGGTCATGCACATGACCAACAAATGCTGGTGGGGCTGAAGGCTCCTGCCTGCCTCCCCACACATGATCAACCATCCAGCTCTGCTGCTTGCTGCAGCACATGATCAGAGACACAGAGAGCAGCAGAGCAGGGAGCCAGAGGAGGAAATCCTACCTCCATGCAACACGCCAGGCAAGTGGTGCCTTAAGGGATCCCCCCTCAGCCAGGCGCTCTTGCTGCCTAGCTTGTCTCTTTGGGGGGGGCCTGTCTGCAGCCCACGCACACACTACCCCAAACCTGGGGTTAAATGCACGCTCACGTTAACCCCTGCTAACTGGTCAAAGATGCACCTTTTTAACGTGATGATTATCACTGTTTAGCAGGGGGAGAGTAAACTGCAACCCCAGTACAGTACCTCCAGTGACTGTTGCTGGTGTCTGTCTTATGTTTCTTTTTAGATTGTGAGCTCTTTGGGGACAGAGAGCCATCTTATTTTTTTTTTCTTATTCCTCTGTGTAAACTGCTTTGGAAACTTTTGTTGAGAAATGATATATAGGAACATAGGAAGCTGCCATATACTGAGTCAGACCACTGTTCTATCTAGCCTTGTATTGTCTTCACAGACTGGCAGGGGCTTCTCCAAGGTTGCAGGCAGGAATCTCTCTCAGCCCTATCTTGGAGAAGCCAGGGAGGGAACTTGGAACCTTCTGCCCTTCCCAGAGCAGCTCCATCCCCTGAGGGGAATCTCTTACAGTGCTCACACTTCTAGTCTCCCTTTCAGATGCAACTAGGGCAGACTCTGCTTAGCTAAGGGGACAAGTCATGCTTGCTACCACAAGACCAGCTCTCCTCTCCTTATAATATAAATTGTTGTTGTTGTTGTTGTTGTTGTTTAAACCCAGGTTAAAGCCTGGGGTAAACTCCCAAGCTTTGGAGCCAAGGCAGCACCAGGGCACTTTCCAGATTATTTGTTTGTTTGTTTGTTTATTACATTTCTATACCAGTCAATAAAAGATTAAAACATTTCAACAATGGAAATTAAAAGTTAAAACCATTAAAACTCAATTAAAACAGTACCTAATTAAAAGTGTGGGTGAACAAATGCGTCTTGACTGCCCTTTTAAAAGTTGTAAGAGGAAGTTGCAATTACCCACTACAACCGCAGTAAAATGCTTTGGCTAGGCAGGATCGTATTCACAATGATCCCCAGAGTCAAAACATCCTACAATACAGCAACTTTTTTGCCACACATATACAACGTTATAGCACAATATCACAGCGATTAAATCTGAAGCAAGGCATCCAAAATGTGAACGGCACTCTGCTGACAGAGTAGAGAGTGCCGTGTCACAACACAAGAAGTACACTTAGATACACCATGACCCCGTTGTAAGGTCTAATCTGGAAAGAGCCCAGGCTGGGCTGCTCGTGTGAGTGAGTTAACTAGTGAGTGAACTAGACCCCAAAACAAGCTGGGATGAGAGGAGCAAGCTTTTATTACTACAATTATTGTATTGCACCAGTTTTGCCCTGGATTTTGCCGATAGTTTTTAATTATTGATTGATTGATTGATTTACTTACTTACTTACATTTCTAGCCCGCCCTATACCCAAAGGTCTCAGAGTGGGTTACAATAAAACCAATATAAAACATAATTAAAATACAACATCATAAAATTAAAAATACAGTTTAAAAAAAATACAATGCCTGAGAGGGGAGGAACCACTACATCTCTAGTCAAAGGTCAGGGTAAAGAGGTGTGTCTTCACTATTCTCCTTAATGTACACAATGGCGCACCTCAGAGGGGAGGGCATTCCACAACCGAGGGGCCACCACAGAGAAAGCCCTCTCAGGTGCCCCTACCCCTTTAACTGCTGACAATGGTGGCACTACCAAGAAGGCCTCTCCTACAGATCTTAACTGATGGGCAGTTCTATATGGGAGAAGGTGTTCCTTCAGGTATTTGGGGGCCAGGTTGTTCAGGGCTTTATAAATCAATGTGAAAACCTTGAATTGGGCATGGTGGCGACTTGGCAACCAGTGCAATTCCTTAATAATAAATAGTCTATGCATCATCTGCATAGACAGAACCTAGATGAATACCCCTGTACAAATGTAGGGCTCCTTCTCAGTGGCTGGGCATCCTATTTTCTGGGGAGCCAAATCATGTGGAGAATGCCCTATGCACATACAACAAAATACAACTGTATGTGTGAAGCTTTCATCATACATTATGCACAAGTCCAATGATTAGGCATAGGGCAGAGGCAGCATCATGGATTGGGAGGGAAGAAATATCGCTCACCTCAATTATAGCAGAGCAAGCATGTGTGAGAAGAGCAAGCCCATTAAAGAATATCTTGACAGACATTTAAGGTTCCAAAGCAAGCCAGGTTTATTGTGGAAGTTACATACTTGGATAGAAAAGCCTGTGTCTCTGTGCTTTCTATATGCATAGTGCATTGCAGAGAGGGAGAGAAAAAAACTGCATGGCTTATAGGCAATGCAGCAGAGCAGGAAGCTAGAAAGAGGAGAGGAAAACCCATGAGAGTATCAGCCTACCAATCAAAGAAAGCCAGTGTAGAGTGAGAGACAACAAGAAAGGTTCTCCTATTTCTACTCCAAATGCCTCTAGTGGCCACTAGGAAAGAAGGTGCAAACAGACGATGCTACTGGATGCTACAGTCTCCAAGACGTGCCAACTGGCTTTGCTCTGCCATTCATACATTAATCACCTTAACCCGATTAAGACATTATGCTATACACTCATACATGTGTTTGTGTGAATGGCTGTATCTGTGTTCATTTTTAAAGTGAACCTGGATACAGGCCCTGCAAATGTAATTAATTAATTAATTAATTGTGCATTAGGAACATAGGAAACTGCCATATACTGAGTCAGACGATTGGTCTATCTAGCTCAGTATTGTCTTCACAGACTGACAGCGGCTTCTCCAAGGTTGCAGGCAGGAATCTCTCTCAGCCCTATCTTGGAGAAGCCAGGGAAGGAACTTAGAACCTTCTGCTCTTTCCAGAGCGGCTCCATCCCCTGAGGGGAATCTCTTACAGTGCTCACACTTCGTCTCCCATTCATATGCAACCAGGGCAGACCCTGCTTAGCTATGGGGACAAGTCATACTTGCTACCACAAGACCAGCTCTTGACTGCAACCACAGTACACAGAGCTGACTCAAGTTTGGATGTTGGTACTTTTAGATGTTTCAAGGAAGTACTATGCAATCTGAGAGCTGTACTCCTGGATCACTGTTAAGGTTCCAGAGGATGCTGGGACACAATTCTCAGATTTAAACTCTGAGAACTACACTTTGGTCTTCCCTCTGACATGGGAAGCAAGGGGGTGCATTCTCCATTGCAGAGTGTGCAGTGCAACAGCCTCGGGCAAAGTGAATTTAGCCAGCCTTGATCCCATTGTGAGGAGCATCTAGTCATAACTGAGTGGACTTTTCTTTCTTATAAAGCACACACGCACAAAATGGTATCTATTGGGCTTCTGTTTCTTATCACACACACACACACACACCCCTATCAAAACAACAACTTATTTTAGGCAGAGCTCCCTAAATATGAACAATGAGTATAGATTGTAAATTGGTGTCAGCCTTACCAGGAAATTTGTAGGAAACATTCCTGGTGGTATAGATTGCTACTACAAGTTAAACTTGCCTAATAGTTTAGACATCTATCCTCTTAAAAACAAAAAACAAAAAAAACCTTTGCTGCCTTATTCATTTACTTAAATAAAAAGAAAAGGCCAAGTGAACTGTCAGGGTTTTTATTTTCCCTCAGAGCTTCAGAATTTCACGAGGAATTCCATCTAGGGGGAACTGAAAATAGCTGGTCACCTAGACAGGCTTGCCAGGGGGTGCATTTCTGCTGCTTCTGTTCAACACAGCTTGAGGCAAAGCAGGTTGTATGGGCCTTGACCCAGCAAGGTCACCATTTTTTTGTCCGGAATTCTTAGGCCTGACATCTGCTGCTTGGCATTGAGAGAAAACCAGGCCCTGTTAGCCAAAACAGAGGCCTGTGAAAAATAATCCCTCAGCAAGAATCCTAGACTTCAGTAAAGAGGCTAAATGGCTCTCTTTTCTGTTTGAGTGTCCGGGGTCCTTGGTACTTCTCATTTAAGTTTCCTGCCTGGCTTAGGGCCAGTGCTTTAAACAGCTATGTGTGGCTGAAAATCCACAAGTGATGTATTTCCAGGCTCTGCAGAGTTGCATTGATTGAATTTTGG
Source organism: Hemicordylus capensis (assembly GCF_027244095.1). Taxonomy (NCBI): domain Eukaryota; kingdom Metazoa; phylum Chordata; class Lepidosauria; order Squamata; family Cordylidae; genus Hemicordylus; species Hemicordylus capensis. The sequence continues at coordinate 26,955,639 of NC_069657.1, read as the reverse complement.
TCCACCATGCAGTTCCTGGGCATCTGAAGCAATCTTCTATATAGGCTGCATTTACACGTAACGTGGAACCGGAGTTTAAGGGGCCAGAGGTTGTCATACTGTTACATCTGAATGTGTGCAACTCCCATTCCGTGATAGGACCAACCTGAAGTTTTCTTTCTGGACCTCCAATTTGAACCCTGAGAAGGCAGATCTGGCCACAGTTACCCATGCCTTAGTCACGTCACGGCTGGATTACTGTAACGCTGTCTACGTGGGGCTGCCCTTGAAGAATATCCAGAAACTGCAGCTTGTACAAAATGCAGCAGCTAGGGTTCTATCTGGAGCTGCCTGGTGTGATCACATCACACTTATTCTGAAAGAGCTGCACTGGTTACCAGTGTGTTTCCGGGTCCAATTCAAAGTGCTGGTTTTGACCTTTAAAGCCCTTAACGGTTTGGGCCCGGGATACCTGCGGGACCGCCTGCTGCCCGCTTGATGAAGTCATCTGAGGGGGCTCTGCTCCAGGTGCTGACAATGAGGGAGGCTCGGTTGTCGTGCACTCGGGACAGGGCCTTCTCTGTTGCTGCTCCCAAACTCTGGAATGCTCTCCTCGTGGCTATTCGCTCCTCGGTCTCCATCACAGTTTTTAGAAAGCATGTCAAATCATGGCTTTTAACCCAGGCTTTTATATGATTTTCTCCACTGCTGCTTCTTGTATTTTGTACTGTTTTTATGCTTGAGTTTTAATTTTTTAAAAAAAAAAATCAGATTTGTTTTTATACTTTTTAGCTCAATATTTTAATGTGTCTTTTTTATAATTGTGTTTTTAAATTTTATTGTGAGCCGCTTTGGGATTTTCTTAATGAAAGGCGGGGTATAAATTTAACAATCAATCAATCAATCAATCAATAGTAGCAGTAGTAGTAGTAGTAGTAGTAGTAGTATTTTTGGATTGCAGTAGCAGATGTCCACAGTCAGGAAAATGGTCAAAAAGGCATGCCTTTGGTGCCTTTGGTACCAAACAATTGAAAGGGCAGCTTCTTCCATTGCTATATTAGCTGTCCTGGTGGCAGGGGTGCCCAAAGTACTGTGACACCTGAAGAGAGACACCAAATGCTACCTTACCCCATGCCTCTGGTGGGGGGCGGTCCCCTTTCAGAACAGACCCGTTCAAGCTTTGAAAGTGAGGTAGGGGGCAGGGAGGACGGAAGGTGTCCAGTAGCTCCCTCTTTTCTCCACACATGATTCCTGCAAGCTTTGCAAGGAATGTGAGGAGAGGCACTCATTGCAAAGCTTATCCCAGAGCTGCTCCAATGGTGGGGGTGCATTTTGCCACCCTGCTAGCACCCAAATAATCTGCTCCCGGAGGCAACTGCCTCACTTCACCATGACAGAGAGGAGAGCTGGTCTTGTGGTAGCAAGTATGACTTGTCCCCATAGCTAAGCAGGGTCCACCCTGGTTGCATATGAATGGGAGACTTGATGTGTGAGCACTGCAAGATATTCCCCTCAGGGGATAAAGCCGCTCTGGGAAGAGCAGAAGGTTTCAAGTTCCCTCCCTGGCTTCTCCAAGATAGGGCTGAGAGAGATTCCTGCCTGCAACCTTGGAGAAGCCACTTTCAGTCTGTGTAGACAATACAAGGCTAGATAGACCAATTGTCTGACTCAGTATATGGCAGCTTCCTATATTCCTATGTTCCTGGTCTAGGGGAGGAGAGTCAGTCTTGTGGTAGTGAGCTTGGATTTTCCCCTTTGCTAAGCAGGGCCTGCCTCGGTTTGCACATGGATGGGTGACTGTGAGGAAAGTCCTATGAGGAAAGGCTGAAGGCACTGGACATATTTAGCCTGGGAAAGAGGAGGGTGAGGTGGAGATATGCTAGCATTCTTCAAATACCAGAAGTGCTGCCATACAAAAGAGGGCAAATAATTGTTCTCTGCTATCCCAGGGGGCAGGACGAAATCAAGTGGGCACGAGTGACAGAAGTAATTCATGTATGGAATTCTCTGCCACAGGATGCGATGATGGCCACTAGCTTGAATGGCTTTAAATGGGGCTTGCCTGTGAGCTTCTCAGAGGCATCTGGTGGGTCACTGTGTGAAACAAGATGCTGGGCTAGATGGGCCTGATCCAGAAGGGCTGTTCTTATGACTACATGTGAGCTTACATGTGAGTAAGGGGACAAAGATACTCCCCTTAGGGAATAGGGCCATAGCACATTGGAAGAGTATCTGCCTGCTCGCATGCCAAAGGTCCCAGGTTCATTCCTTTGCATCTCCAGGTAGTGCTGAGAGAGACTTCTGCCTGAAACCTTGGAGAGCTGCTTCCAGTCAGTGTAGACAATACTGAGCTGGATGGACCAATGGTCTGACTCAGGATAATGAAACTTCCTATGTTCCTAAAACTCCCCCCTTGCCTGACAAGTGCTATGCAGGCCGTTTTCCAAATACCAGAAGTAAACCGTCTTGGGGTGGTTGGGAGCAAGAATCCCAAGAAGTCATATTGCAGAATTCTGTTCAAATATAAACCCAAACAAATGTGTTCTAGTAGCCTGTATTTGCTACCATATCAAGGAGATACAGACCCTAAAGGTATTTGTGTCTGTAACCCTTTCTCCGAAGGTAAACACTAATCTTGTTTTTTTTTTCCCTCCCAAGGAAGCCTCCAACCTACCTACCAACCATAGAAAAATGCAGAAACTCATTATCACGGTTCAGCTTTAGAGATTTACATTAGAAACAGCGAGCCCTATTTCAGCCCCGTGTATATGGTGAGCAATATGTTAGGAGTAGAACTGAATTTATTCCCCAGATAAGTCATTTATTTCTCTCCTCAAAGAAAAAAAAAATCCAATATCCTCAGATCAGATGCATATTGAAGCTCGACGGAAGGGGAATAAAACCTCAGACTTAGGCTGGATTAACGTGTTCAAATTGGACACTCGCCATCTGTATGCTCCAGGGTGCTTGGTTTGCACATTGTGCTTAGAGTATACAATGCCTGGGTCTGGATGATCTTCTTCTGAGTGTGCTATGGCTCTTGCCTCGGAATTATTTGCGTAGCAAATTATTTATGAGCGCCTCATGTTACTTGTCATGTCAGAGTTGTTATTGTCTCGTTTACGGCTTTTGTCAATTATCCATCTTAAGAGGTGGGAAAGAAAAGGCGAGGCTAAACAGAAGGGGGAAAGGTGTGCTGTACCACTGCTCCAGCCACCATTCCCAGTTCGGCTCAAGCCAGGGCCAGTTCCAGTCCAGACAGCAAGCTGGGCCGAGCTGGGCCACCTCCCGAGCCGGCTGGAGGGGTATTCTTGTTAAAGGAGAATCCAGTGAGGATTCCCCTTTACAAGTAAAGGAAATTCCCTAAAGTTAATTCCTGGGCTGGGCGGGGCAGGGAGGGGAGAAGCGTAGTATTGCCTTTAAAAATAAGATTGTGGGGACGGCGGACGTGGTGACAGAGGCTCCTCCAGCCACCCACCCACACCCCGCCAGCCTCCCACATGGCAGGCTACGGCCCGGTTTGGGCCTCTGCAATCACACGGAGGTCATTAGAGTGACATCCGCGCATGCACAGTTGCCATCTGCATCACCACGTGGTGATGCAGATGGCATCTGTACATATGCAGAATATGTACAATCTAATGCCTCTGTGTGTACACAGAAGCCCAAACAGGGCCATAGCCTGCTTGGCCTGTCATTTGGAAGGCCAGCAGGGGCACGGTTGAAGGCGTCCCTGATGCCATTCCCACCACAGCTGCCTCTGCCAACTCAGCCACCACCATCTTATTTTTAAAGCGAATACTAAATTTTTTCTCCCCCCACCCCGGTGCACCCTAGAATTAACTTTAGGGAATTCCCTTTAGGGAATTCCCTTTAGGGGAATCCTCACCGGTTCATCCTCCGAGGAGCTCAGAGAAGTGTACATGGTTATGTTTATCCTCACAACAACCCTGTGAGGTAGGTTAGGCTGAGAGTTAAAGTGACTGGCCCAGAGTCACCCAGTGAGTTTCATGGTTGAATGGGGATTTGAACTCCAGTCTTATTGGTCCTAGTCCAACACTCTAACCACTATGCTATGCTCGCCCCTCTATTTGCTGCCATAGGATGTGGTGATGGCCACCAACTTGGATGTCCTTAAAAGGGGCATAGGCAAATTTATGGAGCACAAGTTTATCAATGGCTGCTGGACTTGATGGCTATAGGCTGCCTCCAGACTCAGAGGAGGGTGTCTCCGAATAACAGTTGCAGGGGAGCAACAGCAGGCGAGAAGACATGCCTTCATCTCTTGTCTGTGGGTTTCCCAGAAGCATCTGGTGGACCTCTGTGTGAAACAGGGTGCTGGACTGGATATGCCTTGGGGTTGATCCAGCAAGTCTGTTCTTACGTTCTAATGGAAGACTCAAATATAAATCACACACCTTATTGTGATGTGATCAATAGAGACAAAGAATATACACGGAAATGAATACTTGAGAGTTAAAATGGGAAGTTCAGTGTGGGACATGTTGACTGTCCTGCGGTGCTAGGACAATGGAAGAAGTCCTGTGGGGATGCAAAGAGGTTGAAAACCTGTGCTGCTGCTTCTCCCACAGCCCGGTGGAAGGGTGAGAGGGGGACATTTTTGATGCTCTCTCCTCCCTCCTAAATGACTGCTCACTTGCAGGAATGTATCCCTGAGGACACATCCTTTAGGGACACAAAAAGTGAATAGTCCTTTCAGAGCAGGACAGTGAAAACCTCTCCAACCCATCCATTCGTGGCTGCTGGGCTGTGTCAAGAAGGAAGTAGTGCAACTAATGCCTTGGGGACATATTTTCAGGTGGCACAGAGACAGGTGTCAAAAATTGCCACTTCCCTGCTGCACCAGTGCAGTTAGTTGGGAAGATCACTTAGGCTGTTCTCTTGTTGCTGCATCCTTGCTCTGTATGTCGGTTACTGAATTCAGAGGGGCACACAAATGGTAACTCTTGCTAGGATATTCTAACCAGTTGAAATCTTTATATATATTTCTCTAAGGCATACTTGTGGCTAATCCCATGTGTGGAAGCTCTTGTGAGATTTTGGAGAGCTGCCGGATATCCACGGGACGGGTGGGGGGAAGAAAATGGTAGTGGCAGCCGGCCGGCCAGGCGGTGGGTAGAAGGGCAAAAAAATGGTTGCAAATGGCACCAACTGGCCAAAGAAAATGGCAGTGGGTGGGTGGGTGGGTGGGTGGGAAAACAGGTGGCCAGTGGGCAGGCAGGGAAGGAAGAAGACGGCGGGCAGGGGCGGTTCGGAAAACAAGAAGATGGGTGGGGAAGGAAGAAGATGGCGGGAAGGGGGCAGGTTGGGAAGCAGACTGCCGGTGGGCAAGGAAGGAAGAAGGCAGGGGCAGGCGGGAAAACAGACTGCGGGCAGGCGGGGAAGGAAGAAATATGGGTTTTCAACTTATTCTGTCTATACACTATATCCTATACTATATACTATACTATATACTGTACTACACTATATACTATACTATACTATATGCAAAGCATTTTTTGGTAGCAGAACTGGGCATAATCTCTCATGCCATGTACTATTATCAGGAATAAAATTGATGCCATTTATTTTATTTGGATTTGTAAATAAAGGGGGGAGCAACTTATCTACTGTGCTAAGTGTTTTCATCACTAAACATTAAAAATGCAGCATATACATTATAGCACTCAAACTAGCTCTCAATAACGGAACAGAAAACTCTAGTTGAAAGGACTGTTCCGCAGATGTCATAACTTGAGTTCTCAAGATTGGGAATGCACTTTAAAAATTAGTAATATACTTCATATTACAGTTATTTGTTCTTTTGATCTAATTCATTGAGGGTGCTCTGAGATGGCCAGTGGCTTCCTGTGGTGGTAGCCCAGCAGATAGCTAGTGCTTTGTTAACATTAAGGAAGGGGCAGGGAAGGGGAAGGGGAAGGGAGAAAACCCAGAATAGATTGCTAGGCGAGGGAAAGGGAAATGACATGCCTGAAAGTGGTGTCATAGTCACCATCCAATAGGTGCTTGTGACACTAGTGTGTGACTGCCAAATACACTGGAACAACACAAAGATTTGCACTTCTTAAATTGCCATATTCATACTTATGGTGTAAGGCAGGCCTGCTCAACTTAGGCCCCCCCAGCTCTTTTTGAACTACAACTCCCATAATCCCCAGCCACAGTGACCAATAGCCAGGGATTATGGGAGTTGTAGGCCAACATCTGCAGGAGGGCCAAAGTTGAGCAGCCCTGAGTCTGAGGAGTAAATCACCACACCCCCATGCTGGAAAGTAACGAAACAAGGAAATAGAACCTATAAAATTAGAATATAAGCAGAGCCCTCCTGGATCAGACCAAAGATCAACAAGTCCAGCATTCTGTTTCCCACAGTAGTCATTCAGATGCCTCCAGGAAGTTCACAAGCAGGGCTTGAAAGCAATCTCACATTGTGACTCCCACTGTAAGGACAAAACTCTATTGAATGACTAAATAAATATATTTAACATAAAACTGACTAGCTTCTATTGCATGTCAAATAATGGCAGCTGCATGTTAAATGTTGTCAGATACTACTACTGCATGTCAGCAGTCAAATATTGTTAAAAACTGACTTAAAATGATGGATCCTCTTAAATTCTGCTGCTACTGCACATTAACTTCAGATATTGTCAAACACTGACTATGTACGTAGTGAATACTGTTACATCTGACTGCTACTGCATATCAGTTGTCAAATATCATCAAATACTACTGACTGTTACTGCAAATCCCCTGAAAACAGTTTCCCCCCAGGAAACTTGCTCTCCTTAACTTGAGTTCCCTTCCATTAATCATTTTGTATCATACACTGTATGATGTATTTGCTATTTGCCGAATATTGGCACATCCACAGAATATCAAGAGAATATTCAGCATCAAAATTCACGGGGCAGGGGGAGAAGGGGGGAAAATATATTTAGCTCTACCTGTTTTATCTTTCTTCCAGAAATGGTATGCAAGAGTGGGGTGGTATTGTGATTCAGTGAGGACCTTTGCATTTTGAAAGTCCTCACCTGAAGTTGCTGGAAAACAGCAATTTTACACCAACTACGTAGAAAACCCCACAATTCTCATGTGTGTGGGTTATAGGTTATGCCTATATAGCATTATTTATTGCACTTCTGTATGTTCTTTCTTTTCTTTTTGTTTTTGTTTTTTCTGTTTGGCTTAAGGCTGTAATAAAATTGATGATGATGATGCCTATATAACATAGGTTACAGAAGTTGGTGTGGTAGTTCATTAGGACAGAACATGCTTTGTATACAGAAATCACAGGTTCAACCCCTGGCATCTCCAGCTAAGACTAGGGGAAATCCCTGTCCAATTGTTTGGCACAGTATAAAGCAGCTTCATACATACAACGTACATATGGATGTCTTTGAATACCAGTTGCAGGGAAGCAACAGCAGGAGAAACGACCTGAGGACTTCCCAGAGTCACTTGGTGGGCCACCATGTGAAATAGGATGCTGGACTAGTTAGGCCTTGGGCCTGATTCAGCAGGGGTGTTCTTATGTTCTTAGAACTCCTTGGTTTTACTAATTTAAGCCAGTTATTTCACCTAGTTTTAATGCAGTAGCTTCATTCCTAGTTGTGCATCCATTCTGCGAGATATTTTCTATAAATAATATACTCGCAGTTCCTGTGGCATAAAATCCCTTTCTGCCTCAATATCGATGTCACTAATTTACTTTCATACAAACAGCCAAGTCAGATTTAATAAAATGTCTTCGTAGCATGCGTAATGACATCATCCCCCCCTTAGGGCTGGTAGGGGAAAATGACCTTCCATTTCACAAAAGAAGAGGATTAATTTTTATTGTCTGCCCAAGTTAATGTGTGTTTAGACATAAAGGACCCATCAATACAAAGGAGCACATCATAATTTTACTCACAGTAGTTTCTTCCTAATCCATTTTTATAAATCACTTTAAAGGCCTTATTGATCTTTAATTGGGAGTGATACCTAATCTAATTTAATTGGGAGTGATACCTTAATTGGGAGTGATACCTAATTGAGCCCCTGGTGGCGCAGTGATAAAACTGCCGCCCTGTAACCAGAAGGTTACAAGTTCGATCCTGACCAGGGGCTCTCAAGGTTGACTCAGCCTTCCATCCTTCTGAGGTTGGTAAAATGAGTACCCAGAATGTTGGGGGCAATATGCTAAATCATTGTAAACCGCTTAGAGAGCTTCCAGCTATAGAGCGGTATATAAATGTAAGTGCTATTGCTATTGCTATTGCTAATCTCTCTAGTGTGGGGACTTCCTAGTTGGGGCTTGCCGAGACAGAATGGATTTCAGGGTTCTCTTTCACCTGACACTTGTCCCTGCCGGCCCATGGCATGTAGCTGATGCATTGTTGGCCCTTCAGTGAATGGTCCAGGCACGGCTTTCAGGAGAGCTTTGAAGGATAGTGCACACTGTCCACTGGCAGTGATATTGCTGGTATCAGCTGTGGCTGTCTGCTTTACTTACATAATGTTGTTTCATTACATTTATGATTGGCGGGGTGGGAACTACTGTAAGTCACCTTGGATCTCTTTTGTGTTAGAAAGAAAGGAAGGAAGGAAGGAAGGAAGGAAGGAAGGAAGGAAGGAAATACTCTTACTCCACTTGTACACTGCATGCATGGGGGGAGCAGGACCACATATTCTGAGGGGAGAAGAGCTGGTCTTGTGGTAGCAAGCATGAATTGTTCCCTTTGCTAAGCAGGGTCTGTCCTGGTTTGCATTTGAATCGGAGACTACATGTATGAACGCTGTAAGATATTCCTCCTTGGAGATGGGGCCGCTCTGGGAAAAGCACGCACATGCTTGCATGTAGAAGGTTCCAAGTTCCCTCCCTGGCATCTCCCAGATAGGGCTGAGAGAGACTCCTGCCTACGACCTTGGAGAAGCTGCTGCCAATCTGTGTAGACAATACTGAGCTTGATGGACCAATGGCCTGACTCGGTATAAGGTAGCTTCCTATGCTCCTATATTTCTATGACCCTCTTCCCTAACATCTGAGTCAGTCCCCTGATATCTGTGCATTCAGCAGCTCGCAGGGACATATTTTTGGGTGGCATAGGGCATTTCCAGGAAATGAGAGATCATCAAAAAAAACCACCCCAAAACCCACCCTTGTGCAATGGAATTGCAGAGCTCAGGAAGCTCTTCGCAGCAGGGACACTTCTATCTAATCCACACATGAACAGTAAGTGCTGATGGTAGAAAAAGGTTTTTTAAAGTATATGGATTTGCACACTGTATGCAAATTATTCACTGGCATAAATCTGTATTTGCCTTATTCTAGTCAACCTGGGTTCAGTTACAGGCGATGCCTGCCTGTTTATTAACCTCACAAGGTTAGTTAACATAGCGTTTTCCTAGAGGCTTATGGACATAAATGGACAAACTTCCTTGGTTCTAGGTTAAAAGGGCCCACTAGGTTATTTATCGGCCAGGTTTTTTTTCCCCTTTTCCATGTGGAAGGAAGCTTGCTAGGACCAAAATATCTTCCACCTGAAAAATTAGGACACGGTCCCCATCACCTTTTAAATTAAATAAATTGTGCAGAGGCCAGGTCTTCCAATCGACTTGACTGGGATAACTGAAGTGGTGGCAGTAGACTCAGCTGTTGAAGTGGCAGAGGCCAAGTTTAACTTGAATGAGCCAGGGGCAGCAGTGGCAGTAGCCCTGGCGTCCAGAGCACTGGCCAGCCAGGTCCACCCATTGTTTTGTGCAAAGATGCACCCACCTCACCTACCCAGTAGACCTGGCCACTGCAGCAACAGAGACCAGGTCTACCCAGGGCTTCCTGTGGGCTGTAGGTAGACCTGGCTTCCCATGCCCACTGGCATAAAGGTGGCCAGGCCATGTCTGTTTGCTGGGTTTTTTGCTTGGACTGGTAGTCCTTGTCTCTGGGAACCAGTAGACCTGGTGGCTGGCTTAAAGTGGGCCAGATCTGCCAGGCAACCTGCATGTGGGGGTGCGCAAGTACCAGAAAGATTACCTGTCCTCAAGAACAGTCCTCTTTTTCATGGAAATGAAGAAATGAAGTCTGGGGGAGATGCTAGGGCTGAGTTCGGACTTACTAGGGAAACGGAGGTCCCCTCACCTCCAGTTTCCGAAACTGCACTTCTGAACTCAGCAAACTGGAGTTAAGGGTGAAAAGGGACCTGTGGTTCCCCTCACCAAACTCCACTCTGTACCTTTGGTCAGAGTGGAATTTTGCCGCCCTTAACTCTGGTTCGAACACGGGCACCGCAGTTTGGGAAGGAGGAAGCTCCTCCCTCACTCTGGCCTAATTGACTGTGTGTGCTGTCCTTCTGTCAAGAAGGAAGCCCACACAGCACACTCTCCCAGCTCTCTGCAGTCTCACTATCTGAACATGGATGGAAGAGCAGGGGTAGGGGGTGCGGAACCGCAGGTCCATTGGACCCGCAGTTCTGTGCTATGTCTGAACCCAGCCTAGGCTGCATTGAATGTGGTCCAACTTAGGTTAGAATGCTGCTGCAATCAACAATTAAAGCAGCTAAAAAGGAGAGCTTTGGTGCAGTTCTTCACTATAACTTTGTTGATAGCTGATTTAGAATAATGATTGATTGATTGATTGATTGATTGATATATTCCTGACTCCAGAGGCTCCAGGCGGTTCACTAAACCAAACCAGCTATTATGTGACATATTTCACCAATATCTGGATTCTGAAGTATAAGATTTTTCTGATCAACCAGAATAGAATTAAGTACACATTAACAAGAGCTACTGAATGTGGGTGTTGTTTCTTAAACCAATCTATGAGCCAATTTTTCACTCTCCTCAAGAAATATTTTTCAAGACTATAGAGCTATGGAACTTGATTTCCATAGGCATGTACACTCCCATTTTTTGTTTTATAGCTCAGAAAACTTGAGACCACCATTCACCCACCCAATGCTTTAATCATTGTGAATATGCAGACGTAGGCCATCAAAAACATCTATAAGAAATGATAGGATGAGTACCATGCATGTTTACACAAAAGGATAACCAATACATAATAACGGAATGTTCATTTCTATTGGCTTCTAAGAACAGGAAGGTCAGAGCAGTAGAACACCTAATATAGTAGAGAATGCTCCTGCCGTAACAGGGAGATATACTGTATGACAATTGTTATTTTCCACCTCACATTTCTATGAATCTCTGATAACCGGAGCATTACGTGCTTCACATTTTTATTGAGTCAACAGCTGGATTTACTGGCTCGAATATGTATGAATGGGTGAGGACAGTGATGTCAAATTTAGAAGTTCAAGAACATATATATTGAAAATCATGGATCAGCTGCAAAGCAATTATGTAGGTTTTGAATTCTGCTTCTTTGTCTGTCTGCAAGTATACCCCTCCCTATCCTTTAGGCTCACAATAAACAATGACAAATGTTTTAAAAATACAGCATTATATTACACATACTGGACAGCTGATCTTGTGGTAGCAAGCATGAATTGTCTGCCCTGGTTTGCCGTAGAATGGGGGACTACATGTGTGAGCCCTATATGATATTCCTCTTAGGGATGTGCCAAAATAACAATTAGCATCTGAATCAAGGGCATGTCCCTTTAAAAATGAGGGCTTACACAGCCCCTTTAAAATGGAGGACAACAGGTCCATACCTGCTCCTCCACTATTGCAGCCATTACCATAATCCGGATGTTCCTTGAGCTATGCTTGCCACTGGCTGGGCATCTTGCAGCTGTCCCCGGCAGTGACACTGCCTCACACATGGCCTTCACTCATGTGTGGTGGCCATGTGTGTGGCAGTGTCATGCAGGGACAGCTGCAAGCTGCCCAGCCAGTGAGCAAGCATAGCTCAAAGGAACATCAGGATTATGGTAATGGCTGCAATAAGTGGAGGAGCAGGTATGGACCTGCTCTCCTCTGCTTTAAAGGGGCTGTGTAAGCCCACATTTTTAAAAGGATGTGCCCACGATTCTAATCGTGTTTTGAGCACATTCCTAATTCCCCTTGGGGGATGGGGCTGCTCTGGGAACAGCATCTACTTGCTTGCATCCAGAAGGTTCCAAGTTCCCTCCTTGGCATCTCCAGATAGGGCTGGGAGAGAGACTCCTGCCTGCAACCTTGGAGAAGAGGCTGCCAGTAGACAATACTGAGCTAGATGCAGGGATGTATCTAGGGTAGGGCAGGCAGGGCACGTGCCCTGGGCGCCACTTGAAGGGGGGCGCAAATTCTTAACATTATTTTTTTAATATAAAAATGGCCACCAAAAACAAAATGGCCACTGCACCTGCTCAAATGGCCTCTGTGAGGCCCTAGGCCATGCCAGGCCTCACAGAGGCCATTTGAGCATGCGCGGTGGCCATTTTGTTTTCAGCAGCCATTTTTTTAAAAAAAAAACAATTATTTTTTAAAATGGCCACAGCACATGTTCAAATGGTCTCTGCGAGGCCCTAGAGGCCAGCAGTGGGAGGGGTAACCTTTGCAGATGCCCCCCCCCTCCCACGGCCTATAGGTAGTGCCCCAAAGGGGCTACAGGTAAAAAAAATTAATTTAATATAATATAAGTCACTGTACACATATTCAGTTTGGCACTATATACAGAGAATCAGGGCTTGTGAATACTGAGCTGAAGCTTATGAGCTAGGATGGTATTCATTTGCTCTTACTTTGCTTCTTATGATAAGTGAGTTAAATGTGGCATCTTAATAATATGGCTATTAATGGTGAGTTTGTCTTTGAATCAGTGTGAAATCCTTAGTATTAAGGCCCACTGGGAGTTTCTTGCTCTCTTTCTCTCATTTTAACTGTCTTTCTGAAATACTAGAATATATTCCAAGCAGTGACACAGTTTACTCTGCATAGCCTTTAATTATTTTCAGAATATCTGGGAAAAGCCAAATTCTCCATTTACTTTTAAAACTTATGTAATAGTGATGCTACAATGCATAGTAGAGAACTAGACAGGCACTTCTGTTTAGTTTTCCAAGTACACCTCCACATAGTATTTGGGTATTTCTTGAGCTCCAGCATACTGAAATTTGTAGTTTTCCAGCATTTTTTTTGGTCTGGCTACGTCCACTGCTAAATAGTTTTTGAAATTTTAAAAGATTGACGAGCTTGACTTGTATTTTTCAGCTGATATTATGGTAAAGTTATCTGAAAGATGGGTGTCAGATGCTTGGACCAGGGGTGCAATTTCAGTGCTTGCCCTAGGCACTATTTCCCCTAGATACGCCTCTGGCTAGATGGATCAATGGTCTGACTCGGTATAAGGCAGCTTCCTATATTTCTGTCTATATATTTTGCCCCTCTCTGTGTAGCTTTCTGCCAGCTAGAACCATTGGACTAAACTCACAGGAACATAGGAAGCTGCCTTATACCAAGTCAGACCCTTGGTCCATCTACACTGACTGGCAGTGGCTCCTTCAAGGTTTCAGACAGCAGTCTTTCCCTGACCTACTTGGAGATGCCAGGGATTGAACCTAGGACCTTATGCATGCAAAGCAGATGCTCTGCAACTGAGCTACAGCCCCCATCCCCCATCTCACCTGTTCTTCAGAGCTGGAATGGTGAAATGAATACAAAGTGCAAGATTAAAAAGGCCGAGGTTCAACTTACTGCTCATCTATGATGCTTACTGGGCTAACATACCTTTTGGAATGGGATAACACTGAGTATACCACTTGGGAATCCTTGGAAGAAGTGGGATACAAATTGCAATGAATGGTACTTGTTGTTCCCAGTCACCAAATGCCTGCCCAAATCTTACAAGGGTTACACTGCTTCCAGGAAAGCTCCATAAAAAGGTTTCTGAATGCTTGATCATCCTAAACTGCATACTGCTGAAAAGGCACACACACCTTGAGTTTTAGGACACAATGCTAAAGATGCTTATTCAGAAGGAAGTTCAACTGAATTCAACTGCTTGGTTCCCAAGGAGTGTGAGCAAAAGGAAATCATGCAAAAAGATTTCTGCACCCCTCCTCAATATAGCACCACCACCCCACCCTGTACCCCCGCCTCCTGATAAATCTGCTCCTGAGAGTTGGAGATTCCTCCACAACAGATAGTATGCATCATGGAGAGCTACAAGAGGGAGGACGGATCCGCAAAAATCCCTCCTTGTGTCAGGGGTCGCCCAAGACTTTGTTGGAGATACAGTACAGTTCAAGTTGCATAGCCAGTTTGCACAGTCTATCCTCATGACCACTAGGGGCATTAGGAGTAGAGATAGCAATGAATTGTCTCCCTCTTTATTCCCCTTTATTTGTTGTCTCTCCTTGGGCTCTGGCTTTCTCTGATTGGTAGACTTGTACTCTCAAGGGTCTCAGCTCCTCCTTCTTGCTCTCACACTATTAGCCATGCGGCTTCTCTCTAATCATCATCATCATCATTATCATCATCATCATTATCATCATCATCATCATCATCATCATCCCAGGTCCTTGGGAAGGACTCAATGACTGGATAAAACAAACCAGTCAATAACACCTGTTTGACTGTGCAAACAAGAGATAATAATAATAATATACCACTCTACAACCAAATTTCTCAAAGCAGTTTACATAGAAAAATGCATAAATAAGATGGTCCCTTGTCCCCAAAGGGCTCACAGTCTAAAAAGAAACATAAGGTTGACATCATCAACAGCCACTGGAGGGATGCTGTGCTGGGGTTGGTTAGGGCCAGTGGCTCTCCCCCTTCTAAATAACGATAATCACCACTTTTAAAAGATGTCTCTTTGCTCACTTTGCTCTCTCTCTCTCTCTCCACTATGAAGATGGAAAGCTCAGGAACACAGGCTTCTCTGCCCAAGTATGTAACTTCCCCAATAAACCTTACTTGCTGTTAATAGGCTTCTTCTTACATTTTAAAATTGCTTCCCTCATAAACACAAAACAATCTCATGTGGATTTAATTAAGACTTTATTACAAAAACCACTCCAGTTTCTCCTTCCCCTTCCCCCCACTTTCCTTTCTGACTCTATAGGACCCCCATTGGGACAAATTTCCAAAGAACAAAACACAAAGGATTACTAGATAGAATATATCACACACACTTGCTCTGCTATAATTGGGGTGAACTAAACTTCTCCTCTCCAACAGAAATTGCAGCACCTGAGGTGAGGCATGGAATGCTGTCTTAACCCATGACCCTGGTGTGGGCTAGCTCTGTTTCAAAACTGACCTTTGAAAGTGGCAGAGTGAGTAGAGAGGAGAGAAGCTTAACAGCAGCCTCCTTGTCTCTCCTCCTGCTTTTTGCAAGATTTGCATTTGAGAAAAGGCTCTCCTTGTAAAGCTTGCAATGGTCAGATGGTCCCAAAGAGCTGCTCTGATGGCCGCATACAGGGGCATCTCACTGCTCTGCTGCTACCCCAATAATCTGCCACCTGAGGCAATTGCCTCACCTTGCCTCATGAAAGTGCCACCCTTGCCTTGTGTGAACAGAAGTGACCTTTATTTGCACAAGATCCACTTTGGATCCAATCCATCAAGTGTGCTTGGGATTGCAACCTTTGAACTGTTTCACACATTACACAGCAACAAACCTGGGTTTGACACTGAGTCTGCATTTTCAGCAGAGAACTGCAGCCCATTGGACCTGCCAGACAAGTGTACCTGTGTGATACACATGTTTTCCAACACCTTTTTGTCACATTCACATAGAAACATAGGAAGCTGCCATATACCAAGTCAGACCTTTGGTCTATCTAGCTCAGTATTGTCTTCACAGACTGGCAGCAGCTTCTCCAAGGTTGCAGGCAGGACTTTCTCTCAGCCCTATCTTGGAGATGCTGCCAGGGAAGGAACTTGGAACCTAGATGCTCTTCCCAGAGCGGCGCCATCCTCTGAGGGGAATATCTGATAGTGCTCACACTTCTAGTCTCCCATTCATATGCAACCAGGGCGGACTCTGCTTAGCCAAGGGGACAAGTCATGCTTGCTACCACAAGACCAGCTCTCCTCTCCTACCACTTGACATGTTTAGGAACGCACCCAATGTTCTGTGTGAAGAGCCCCCAGTGGCATCCTGTGTCAGCTGCTGCCTTTTGAGAAGGATTGAGGTAATATGTACCCGCACCAATACTTGGCATTATATTTCCTCAGCAAGGTGCGAAACCCCGAGAAGCTGCATTTTCGTCAAAGATTGCCATGCTGTGGGAATCAGGGAGCCTAGTTATGTCATTAAATAGCAATTTATAATTAACTTATCCAAGTATCTGTGAAGGACGGGATGGAGCTAAGGACAGAGACAGCTCTTCCGCCCACGTGTTCACATACTGCTGCCTTTTTACCAGAATCAGAAGATTCACTGAAGACAGCTGTCATATAGCTGTTATTCTGTTGCTCTCCAGACCCGCATTGGATGTATCATTTCTACTTGACAGGAGACTTGAGGGTAGAGCGAGGGCCCGCTCAAATTTCACTAGACCCATAGCAGAAATTACCCTTGGTCCAGGGATGTGACTATAATCGAAAAAGGGGGAGACAAATGTCCCTGGACCCTTGAGGGAGGGGGAGGTTCTTAATGGCAAAGTGAAAGGTTGCCCATTGCTCTCCCCCCTTACCCCTTTCTGAAGAAGATGGGGAAACAGGCACCCATCGTCACTTTTTGTCCTAAGGCCCCCTCCAGCCTTGCTATGAACCTGCCTTGGCCGGAAAGCTGGTCTTGTGGTAGCAAGCATGACTTGTCCCCTTAGCTAAGCAGGGTCCACCCTGGTTGCCTATGAATGGGAGACTGGATGTGTGAGCAGCACTGTAAGATATTCCCCTCAGGGGATGGAGCTGCTCTGGGAAAAGCAGAAGGCTCCAAGTTCCCTCCCTGGCAGCATCTCCAAGATAAGGCTGAGAGAGATTCCTGCCTGCAGCCTTGGAGAAGCTGCTGCCAGTCTGTGAACACGATACTGAGCTAGATAGACCAAGGGTCTGACTCAGTATATGGCAACTTCCTATGTTCCTATGTAATAGACAAGGGGATTTGAGGGTCCTTCAACCACCTTCTTACCACTAAGTCTCACTGAATTTTGAGACTAACAAAATACACCAAGGCCAGCCCCTTCCCCGTTCCCTCTAAGGCGTGTGTGCATGCATGCACTCACAAGTTTTTGGATGTCCGCTCAGTTCATTTTAGATCCCGCTCAGGTTGAATCAGGTTTGAAGGCCCTAGTCTGAATGCAGGTGCACACACACTGCCTTGATATTGCCATACAGAACAAAACTCATTCCTCACAGAGATGAAAAAAATTAGAGTGACCACCGGCCCCTTCTCATTGTTTATTTAATTCTTCCCTAATCAACTGTATTAGCCACCTAATGGAGCGGCAGGGAAATGACTTGACTAGCAAGCCAGAGGTTGCCAGTTTGAATCCCTGCTGGTATGTTTCCCAGACTATGGGAATTACCTTTATCAGGCAGCAGTGATATAGGAAGATACGAAAGGCATCATCTCATACTGCTCAGGTGGAGGCAATGGTAAACCCCTCCTGTATTCTACCAAAGACAACCACAGGGCTCTGTGGGCACGAGGAGTTGACATCGACTTGATGGCACACTTTACCTTCAGCCACCTAATGGTGCAATAGGGAAATGACTTGATTAGCAAGCCAGAGGTTGCCGGTTCAAATCTCCACTGGTACCTATATCAGGTAGCAGCGATATAGGAAGATGCTGAAAGGCATCATCTCACACTGTGTGGAAGATGGCAATGGTAAACCCCTCCTGTATTCTACCAAAGACAACCACAGGGCTCTGTGGTCGCCCGGAGTCAACACTAACTCGACGGGACACTTTACCTTTAATCAGCTGTATCCTGCTTTTCCATCTAAAAGGTAATCAAAGAGGCTCACAAATTTTTCAAACCTCAATAAAGAGAATGTATACAATCAAAGCAGAACACAAACAGGATAAATAACCAGCAAGAAACACCACATAACCCCAGTGCCCTTTAAAATAAAACAGTTCTGAGCGCCGTCAGAAAGAAGTCAGAAGGGAGGGGGCCATTTGGAGTTCTTACAGAACAGCTCCCCTCCATTTTGGACTTAGCCACTACACTGAAGCGAGACCATTGCAGAGACAAAAATGGGATGGCAGTCCTCCATTTTAGGTCAAAGAGAGAGCACCATGCATCCCTAAATGGATGCAGAGTGCAGGGGAGAATTTGAGTCAACCCCTTATTTATCAGGGAAACCCAGTTTTGATGAGAACAGAGCTCACAGAAGAGATCCGGAGACAAATTTAAGAAGTTTAAAATGTAGATAGAAAAGCCTGCACCTTGTGCTAGCTACCTCATGGTGGAAGGAAGTAGAAAGAAGACAGAAAGTTTGTACACATGACCTAATGGTCCGGGGCTGGGGAGGGTGGTAGGGGAAGGCAGGATTGCACCTACCTTCCCTGAGATGATCCTTGTCTTCTTCTTGGCAGCACTCCTTGCATGCCCACACAAGCAGTGCTGCTGGGAGAGGCATGGCCATCTGGAAGCCATGGAAATGCAGCTCAGCCTCCAGAAATCCCACAATGCACTGCAAGAGGAACTCAGTGCTTTGGGGGATTTCCCCACTTCTGGGTGCTCTAGTTGCCCGGCTCTGTGGCTGCTTGGGCTAAAGGGTACTGGGGTAGAAGGATTTGCCTGGTTTTTTACCAGGTAAAAAACTTGGGCTACCCGGGAGGCCAGCTCTGGGACCGGGACCGATTCCAGTGCTCCACATTAGCAACCCTACCCAAGTAGGGCTGTGTAAGCCCAGGTAGGACTGCTCGTGTGAATGCCCTCAGAAAGAACTGAGAAGAGAGAATGCCCAAAGAATATCTGTCAACCCATCAAAAGAGCCTTAGAGCAGAGATGCAAGACTATAGAGAGGAACAAGAAGGCACACTCAGTTCTTCTATTCCTAATGTCCCTAGTAGGAAATAGGAGATATTGGTGGATGCCTATGGAATCACATCCCCAACACAGAGAGCCTGAGAGAGGCAGAGACCACACCCAAGAATCCTGCGTTCTAAATAAGGCTAAATTTCCATTTTGAAACAAACAGAGTCCCAGGACAATAGTCACAGCCCAGCAGCTCAGCAAACTGCATCCAGAAATGCACTCAAAGTAACTCCAGAGTTCCTTAATTAGATTTGGCATATTAGAGCCTTTTTCTCCTGGCATCTTGACCTGAATAATACTCGTGCCGTTCCCCTGGCCTTTCCATAAAAGTTCATCAAAAGATTATCTTCGGTAAACTCTTTCCCAGCCTTTGCAGCCCCCGCATTTTACCCCTGAAGGAACCCCCCAAAGGAAAAACCTGTACATAGTCTCTGCTCCTTCAGCCTTTTTTGCAAAGTGCTTGACTTCAGACGTGGGATTGTGGTGGCTGCTCATTCCTGCCCTGAAACTGCCCAGACGAGTGTCCGTGCCTGCATTCAGTCTCCTGTCTCTATCCAAGGCCAGAAGCTGCATTCTCTCCCTGAGCAAATCACGGAACTTGCAGGTTGAATCATTAAGTCGTCATGGAGCTGAAGCACTAGACTAGACCAGACCCAGAAGTGGAGCTGCCTGTGGACTGCTCTGTATGAGATTCCCCTAGGAGTCTCTAGCTCCTTCAGTGGACTCATTGAGGCTGGGCCATTCTAGACGGAGGTGCACCTAAGTAATTTTGGAGCCTGGACCTAAAGGCCTTTTTGGGAGCCCCCTGCTGCTGCTGACAACAGATAAGCAGCAATGCGTTGTTTTTTATACCAGAACATGTTCAGGGAAAGCTGGAAACTAACTTTCTTTTTTTAAAAAAAGAAGATATTCTGAATAAGATACTTCTCGCTGACTTGCAAAGAGATACCACATTCTGCATGGACAATCCTGCCGCTTAAATTAGTGGACCACTCAGCATTTGGAGGCCCCCTAGGCCAGCATATGGAGGCCCCCCACGCCTGCAGGGGACTGGACATCCACCTGGAAGTCCAGTCCAAAGAGCGCCACTGATGGGCTTGCAGTGGGCTAACCCCTGCTCCTAGACGGCCCTAGAACCCAGTGACCCCCAACTGACTGTCAGCACACAGAGGGTGTTAGCTTTGCCTTAGAATGCAGTGTCTGCCCAGCAGCTGGCTACTTTGCAATCCTGGACTGAGGTTTCTCCCCAGGCAGCCTCCCAACTTCCTTGCTCCCCATTAGGTGGTCAACTTTGCGATCGTTCTCTATGTTTGCAGATTTAGTGCCAGGAATTCTGGAGGACTCATGCTACCAGGAGGATAGCTGCCTGCTTTGGCGACTAGCAGAGTCAACTGTAGGAGGCAAAACACTTCCCCCCAAGGAACGAGTCATTCCGCTTAGATTCAAAGTTTACTCTCTGGGGTGTCACAGTAATTGAGCGGATGGATTCAAAGACCCCAGGGGGCCCAGTTCCCGAGGGCACCCAGCTCCACCCCGCCCTAATTTCTTTATTATCTCCCTCAGTCTGAGGGGCTGCCAGGGAGAGGGGTGAACAGGGGTCCCCTCTCCCCTAGCTATGCCCAATTGACTCTCCTGAGTGTGTTGGTGGATCAAGCTTGCATGCAGAAGGTCCCAGTCCATTCTCAGGGGAAAACTCCTCCCTGGAACCCTGGAGAGCCACTGCCAGTTAGTACAGACAATACCGCGCTAGATGGGCCAATGGTCTGACTCGGTGTAAGGCAGCTCCCCGTGTTTTCATATACTGAAGCTATTCCCACAATCCCCGGAAAGCAGGCTAAGGGAGCTTGGCCCGCTTTCCAGGGATTGTGGGAACCACTGGGCTTGCAGGTGAGCCTGCTGCTCCCAAGGCGACTAGCCCGCCTAATTCCCCCTCCCCTTAAATGAGGTCAACGGAGCGAGTGCTCCGTTCACCTCATTTTCCTGCTCATGTGTTGCTGCGGCATGCGGTGGCACACAAGCAGAACCCACCCACCCCTGCAAGCAGCCTCCCGGGCTTGGGGGTCTCTGCACTCTCGCGGAGCATCCTGGAATATCTGGGGGTCATGCAGCCCCCGATCCCCGCAGCCCCTGCCAGATCCGTGGCAGAGCCGGCCGCCGAGCTACAAGCGACTGCTCATCTGTGGGGAGAGCGGAATAAGCCCGCTCTCCCCACAGAACCCCCTCAGGCACGTCACATGTGTCGTGTGAAGTGCCTCACCGACATGCAACCCAAGGTGCACGTGATCCAAGCAAGCATCGTAACAAAGTACGCGGGGTGGGGGTTCCAGCGCAGTGTGGGAGACTTGATCAGCTTCCGTGGGTGGTCAGTTGACCCCTTGGAGCACATCTGCACTAGGCATTTCTGGTCACATTTTTATGAGATGAGAGTTGCTCTTGTACTAGCAACAACCTTGACAATAACAAGTATTTATTTACCACTTTTCAACAAAAGTGAACAAAGCAATTTACATAGAGAAATAATAAATAATAAATAAGATCAACCCCTCTCCCTTTAGGGCTCACAATCTAAAAAGAAACATAGGATAGACACCAGCGACAGTCACTGGAGGTCCTGTGCTGGGGATGGATAGGGCCAGTCACTCTCCCCCTGCTCGATAAAGAGAATCACATGTTAAAAAGGTGCCTCTTTGCCCAGCATGAGTTGTCCCCTTTGCTAAGCAGGGTCTGCATTTGAATGGGAGACTATGAGGTCATGCACATGAACAAACAGGCCAGCACTGGAGGGGGCTGGAGGGGAGGCAGGCAGGAGATCCAAACATGATCTCCCTTCCCCGATCGCTTTGGCACTCACTGCAGCACACAAGTGGCATAGCGGCAAGTGGGAGAGCATGGAGCCAGAGGAGGAAGTAGGAACATAAGAAGAGCCCTGCTGGATCAGGCCCAAGGAGGCCCATCTAGTCCACCATCCTGTTTCACACGCCAGATGCTGCTGGAAGCCACAGGCAGGAGTTGAGGGCATGCCCTCCCTCCTGCTGTTACTCCCCTGCAACTGGTACTCAGAGGCATCCTGCCTTTGAGACTGGAGGTGGCCTATAGCCCTCCGACTAGTAGCCGTTGACAGACCTCTCCTCCATGAAGTTATCCAAACCCCTCTTAAAGCCATCCAGGTGGCTGGCTGTCACCACATCTTGTGGCAGAGAGTTCCACAAGTTGCTTATGCGTTGTGTGAAAAGGTACTTCCGTTTGTTGGTCCTAAATTTCCTGGCCACTAGTGGGTGTTGTCCTCTGGCATCACTCAGTGCAATGTAGCAGGAATGCGGTGCATTGAGGGATCCTTCCTCAGCCGGACGCTCTTGCCTGCCGGCTCTGTGTGTGCATTTCCCTCGTGCACACATGACCCTGAACCTGCATTTAAGGGCGCACTTGCACCCTTAAACCCAGGTTAAATCCTAGGATAAATTCCCTGGTTTGGGGATAAGGCACTGCCAGGATCAGGCTCGATCAGTGCCAAGATCAACTGACCAAGCCTGGGCTTGGCTGCCCATGTGAATAGTCTCTATATGTGTGAGCACTAAAATATTCCCCTTAGGGGATGGAGGCCACTGTGGGAAGAGTACCTGCCTGCAACCTTGTAGAAGCCACTGCCAGTCAGTGCAGACAATACTGAGCTAGATGGACCAATGGTCTGACTCGGTAGAAGGCAGCTTCCTATGTTCCTATGTTCCTAGGATTGCCCTGTCCCCCGGAATTTAGGGTAGCCCCTGGATTTTGGCTCCTCCACCCGGCTGCTAAATTCCACCTGGATTTACACGGATTTCAAATGCGCTGCCCAGATTGCCCGGATTTTACTCTGGATCTGATCACATGGGAGGGCAGAGAAGGAGGGGAAAGTATACAAATCTGAAAAATAAACAAATGAGATGCAAATTAGTTGCCGCACAGTTTGCATCTGATGCAGATGAGGCCAGCCGGATTTGGGAAGCTTGAATATCTCAACCCTATATGTTCCTCTTCCTGCCATGGGCGATCCTCAAGAGTCCTGGAAAACATAGTTTTGTGGTGGTGCTGGGAATTCTTCCTTCGATAACCCTAATCCCTCTCTTAGAACTACAGCTCCGAGGGTTCCTGCCGATGAGGAAGGACTATTAAATAAATCTGTGGTGGATTTCAGACTGAACATGCAGGCCTTCCGTCTCTTTATGTCCTGATTATTAAGGGTATACATCAGAACAGAATTTAACCCAAGCTCTTTGTGTTCAAGAATGTGATTTTGCAAAAGGCAGATTGGCTGCTCCGTCCACAATGCTTGTCACTCGGGCTGCCGTCAAATGCAAGGCAAATGAGCAGAGAGAAATATAAATAATGGAAACAGCTAATTATAATAAGGGGAGGGGGGAGAACAGAATGGCAAAAGAAAAGCTTGCAACAAAGATCTCTAATATTACTGGTTAAAAACCAATTGGACTGTAAACTTTAATTCATCTACTAAATGTCAAGCACCATTGGACGTATCAGCAGTTGCCTCACCTCTCCTTGTTATTAATACATGCTTAGCTACAGTGGAAATTAGAAGGTCGGTAATAATAGCCTTCCAAAAACACTTCAGATGGAAATTTCAGTTTGAAATTTGCTGAGAATTCTATTACTGTAGTAACAAGCTCTATAAAAACTAAATGTTAGGATAGAAGCCTTTCATTTAGATCAGCTTAGTATGTGACATTAAACGTGTGTGTTTTTTCCTTCCTTTTCTTTTCTTCTTTTTTTCTTCTTCTCCCCCCCACCCCCCCAGTAGGTATGAGACATTGAATTTCACGGATATGCAATCCAGTGCTACAGCAAACATTGAATCCAGGGGTCACTTTTTGGCTGAAAGCCACTTAATTGCCTTAATACCCAGAAACATTTGGCAAATATCATATAGCCTTTTCACATCGGTCTTTGTCATGTAGCAGCCAAACATTACTTGGGGCAAAATGTTGCCTCAGCAATATATGCATATACATTAAAGGTGTGCAGTGGAGATAAAAGGTTCATTTCCTGTCGCTCTTACATAAGAACATAAGAATAGCCTGCTGGATCAGGCCCAAGGCCCATCTAATTCAGCATCCTGTTTTGCACAATGGCCCACCAGATGCCGCTGGAAGACACAGGCAGGAGTTGAGGGCATGCCCTCTTTCCTGCTGTTACTCCCCTGCAGCTGGTACTCAGAGGCAACCTGCCTTTGAGGCTGGAGGTGTCCTATAGCCCTCCAACTAGTAGCTATTGATTGACCTCTCCTCCATGGAGTAATCCAAACCCCTCTTAAAGCCATCCAGGTGGTTGGCTGTCACCACATCTTGTGGCAGAGAATTCCACAAATTGATTATGTGTTGTGTGAAAAAGAACCTCTGTTTGCTGGTCCTAAATTTCCTGGCAATCCATTTCATGGGATGACCCCTGGTTCTAGTATTATGTGAAAGGGAGAAGAATTTCTCTCTCTCCACTTTCTCCACACCATGCATGATTTTATAGACCTCTATCATGCCTCCCCACAGTCATCTTTTTTCTAAACTAAATAGCCCCTCTTCATTTTTCTGTGTAATTATCTTTCTCAGAAGCAGCCCATTCATGAGGCAAAGTGAGGCAATGAGGAACATAGGAAGCTGCCTACTACTGAGTCAGACCATTGGTCCATCTAGCTCAGTATTGTCTACACAGACTGGCAGCAGCTTCTCCAAGGTTACAGGCAGGAGTCTCTCTCCACCCTGTCTGGAGATGCCAGGGAGGGAACTTGGAAGCTTCTGCAAGCAAGCATGCAGAACGGCTCCATCCCCTAAGGGGAATATCTTACAGTGCTCAAATGCAAATCAGAGTAGACCCTGCTTAGCAAAGAGGACCATTCACAAGACCAGCTCTGGTGGCAGATTATTGGAGCACATACAGGGTGACAAGATGCCCTCCCCCCAAATGCACACGCACTGCATCATTGGAATCAATCTGAGCCTTGCAAGCTTTGCAAAGAGAAACTCTCCTCAGGCTCCTCGCAAAGCTTACAAGAAGCACAAGGAAAGAAGAGGAGGCTTCTGGCAACCTTCCCTCCTCCTTGCCTCCCACACCACTTTCCAAGCTTGCAAAGATCAGTTCTGAAAAGGAGCAGGCCCCCCACTGGGGTCACGGGGCAAGGCAACATTTGGTGCCTCGCACTCTAGAAGTGGGGGAGGCTCGGGGCGCACACACGTCCTTAATGTGGATGGGTTGGTGACAAAGTGTCTTTTGAACCAACCCATAGGCAAGAGTGTGTCTGTTTAGCAGATCTGATGCTGCCAGTTCCTCCTCTTCCCCCTCCCTTGATGGTTGGGCATGGGCAAGAATCAGTCAAGGTGGGAGATATGATGCCCACTCCTGCCATGTATTTTCTCCCCATCCCCGACTGCAGTGTAGGCAGGAATTGAAAGCAAGGTTAGGAAGATAGGAAGCTCTCTTATACCAAGTCAGACCATTGGTCCATCTAGCTCAGAATTGTCGTCACTGACTGGCAGTGACTCCCCACAGTTTCAGGCAGGAGTTTTCCCCAGTCCTACCTGAAGATGCCAGAGACAGGACCTGGGTCCTTCTACATGCAAAGCAGATGTTCTGCCACCGAGCTGCGGCCCCATCTCCAAAGATTAAGGAGATAAAGCAGATCCAAGGAGCCCCAAAGCATGAAATGCTATTCCTCTTCCTGGGGGCTGGTTCACTGTATTGCATTTGGCTTGGGCGGATGCCCAACAGAACAAAATGGCTCCTGTTTGTCCTGAAACGAATCTCCTGTCCCTCATGTAAATCTACAAAACTTCATCTTGTTGTTGTCTCCTGAAAATAGAATTGAAAGCCATTTAATTTATATTGCATACATCACATTCCCAAAATGCACCTTTAGGCTCCCCAGACTCAATATAAACTCTCCTGGCTGTGACACACACACACACACACACACACACACTTTTTATATATCACTCAAAAGTGGATAGGGGCAAGGAAAACTGGTGTTGACCTGAAGAGGAGAGCAAAAATACTCCTTACAAGTTCAACATTACAGTCAAGTTTTAACCTATAACCTGACTGTCATCCAGAATGAAACAAAAAGCAAAAAGCAAGGGCCAAAAGCAGTGGTCAAAGAGGAGAGAATGTTACCATCACTGTCTAAACCATCTATCTTTTAATCACGTTAAAGCTTTGAGTCATTGACAGATGGCTCCAGAACAGCAGAAAAAAATTCCCCTAACCAGGGGATAAGTAAACAGCTCATTGTTTATGATAATTCAGGCATAAAGAAAACCAAAGGGAATGTTTCAGTTTTGCATTGAGAAAGACTGCATGCAAAAATCAAGGTGGGGGGGGAGCTTGTCTCACATATAAAAACAGAAGCTGCAGAAGAGAAAGAAGGTTGGGGAGGTGACAATTTGATGTTGAAGGTGTATTTAGAAGATGGGCATCTGGTGGGGGCAGCACTGTTGCTGCAGCCATTTATCTATATTTGTGTTAAGACTGCTGTATCACCTTTCTGCCAAATAAAAAACCCCAATAAAATGCAATCAAATAATCAAAGTTAATATAATTACATTACCACCTTAACGGCGGTGGGGGAGGCTGGATGCTGTGCAATGGTACGTTATCCTAGTAACGTTTTGTGCAAACAAGTTCTTCAAGCTGCACAAATGACATTAAAGCCGGTTGGAAATAATGGATTGTTCCGATGTGTTAATGGTTCTCTCTTTTGGCAGGAGGATGGAGGATGGACCTTTTCATTCTTTCTGTGATCCCATGACTCAAAAGGTATATAATTTTATGAAATACCCCAGGCCTGCTCTCCTAAAGGTCCAGCTTCATCCTTTTAGCTTATTCTGCACAAATTTGGCCCCTCGAGCCAATGGTGGGACCAGGGGGGAAAAATACTGAGGAGGCAGAGTGCATGTGTGGGTAGGTAAACTGTGACCCACACGTTAGTTTTCTAACACAGAAATGGGGGTCAGGTGGGGATGTTTGACCATTCTCTGAGGGGGCATTTACCCATCCATGTCCCCAACTCTGGAGCCACCTTTGCCCCCAGTTGCTATTGGACTACAACTCCCAGCAACCCTCTGAATAGTCACTGTGACAGGGAATGATGGGAGTTTTAGCCCATCAGCAGCTGGAGGGCCAAAGTTGTGCAGTCCTGGCTTAGTGTAAAAACCACCAAATACCACCACAATTAGCTGCAGCTTTTAAATTGCGTAAGTGTTCTGATTAGCGTTCATAAAAGTAAAACCACACTGACATCACATTTATGGAGCTACACCAATGCAGGTTGCTACAGCTATTCCATTCTGGGCCAGCACTATTACAAGTGATTGCATAATGACTTGAAACCAACAAACGCAGGCCTCTGCATAACGCATCTGAAGTCAGCGGTTAGTCCGGCTGGCTTTCCTAGGTGCGAAATGAATAACACCTCCTCACCCCTCTGTAGGCTAAGTTTCCACCACATGCTTTGGTTTTCAGAGGTTAACATCACAGACTATAAAAATTTTGCCAGGATCAGAAACTTGGCACCCACAATCTCAACGCAAGAGAAGCATGCTTTTTGTCAAATACGGTTTAAATCATTTGGCTATTTTTTTTAGCTTACAAAAGTGGCAAAAACACAATGCTTTGTGGTTTCACACTCTTCTTCTTCTTCTTTTTTTTTTTACAGGCTCAAAAAACTCAAAGCCATGCATGTTTCCCTAATGCATTGTCTGAATATTAAAGAGAGGAAATGAAGAGCAATTTGACACATGTGCATCAAACGCTGGGTGTACTTTTCTTGTTAGGGCAGAACTAGATATTAGAGACACACAGGAGGGCCATTCACTCATCCTCCTTGCACGCACAAATCCAGGGTCAGTTTCAGGTAACAGGAGGCCCTGGACCAAAGCTATGCACAGGGGCCCTGCACTGACCACAGGCAGCAGATAGACACTAGTGAATAGACACATAAATGCCAAATAATAATAATAATAATTACATTTTGTATGTAAATACACCCTTGCACATCACATTTTTTTAAAGGATTTTTTTACCATTGCCTTGATGGTGAAACTCTGTCAAGAAACAGTGGGAATTCTTCCCTATAGCTGCTCCGGGGCTGTGGAACGCGCTCCCTGCAGAAATCTGTAATTTGAATTCTCTATTAGCGTTCAGGAGAGCCCTTAAAACGTATTTGTTTGGCCAGGCTTTCCAGGGTTTTAAAATCGGTTTTAATATTTTAACCCAGTTTTGGGGGTTTTAATTTTTAATTACTGCAGTTGTTTAATTCTTGTTTTAAAATGTTTTTAAATTGTTAACTATTGTTATATTGTTTTTAATTTTTGTTTTAGCTCTTTATTGTTTTAGTGGTTTGTTTTTAATTGTAAACCGCCCTGAGCCATTCTGGAAGGGCGGTATACAAATCAATCAATCAATCAATCAAATAAATAAATAAATAAATACATAAATAAATTCTTTTGCTGCACATCATTAAAAAAACAAGTGGCCTGATTGCTTTCAAATTAAACACACCTAGTATTGTCGTCATGTACTACCACCATGTGAAATTTTAAAGCTCTCTGCCCAGCCATTCAGGAGCTATTGGGGTTTGTTTGTTTTTAAATTTCCCATTAATCCCAACAAGGAAATTATCTGATTTATGCCAGAAATTATAACTGGAAATCTGACATAATAGAAAACCAATTCCAACATTTTTGACACAATAGGACCTATTAAAGTCATTTGTGGAGGTAACCCCAACAGTTCTGCCAGTGGCACTATTGGACCCAGTATTACTGTTGGAATTATCTGACTGCACAGCCCTAAGAGAAAGACCTCCCTCTGTGCCTCTGTGACACCCCTGATAACTGTGTAAAAAAGGCACCTTTCAAAGCAGTGTTTCTCTTCTCTTTAGCAGAAGGAGAGCAATTGCATCCAGCGTTAATCTGGATGTCAGCCAAAGAGACAAAACAAATGTTTGAAAAATACATTGCTCCTGTTAAAAATAATAATAATAATAATAATAATAAAACTTGATTATAAAGAGAGGACTTTTGAACTATGCTCTGAATCTCCGTAGAGGGAAGAGGGGGACCCGAAGGGGGGGGGGACGTGAACCACTGATTGAGAGCTGGTACACAAGAACAGCTTGTTGCACTGAGGTGGCTGCCACACACAGCAATAAGAAGCAGCTTCTACATGGTGCCTGTTCATGTGCCCTGAGAATATTCTGGAAGCTTCTGTCACGTAAATCATATTCATTAATAAGCTGAAGTTGACACTCTGTCCCTGCCTACCCCCTCCCTTTTGAACATTTTCCTCAACGGCAAGGCAAGAATAAACAGTGACATAAGTTAGTATTACTTGGTGTCTCTCAAAGTTGTAAAATCATTATTAAAAACAGGCCCCCATGTCCTTCTTTAGGGATCCAAGGCTTTGGGGTTGCCCTTTTGTTTGTTTGTGTTTTTCTTCTTCTTCAACTGATTGTCTTCCATTATTACCCACACCACGAACACAAACCAACGAAGCAGCAAAAATGCAGTGCAATTGTCTGGAAAGGAGCCGCAAATCCCATAGTCCTTTGACTATGCGTCAACAACGGCATGCAACTTTATCAACAGTTGGCAAAGAAAACACACTCTCTCCCCCTTGCACCACCACCCTGACCTCACAACTGGGAATCCTGAACATCTTTGCATTTCACTTTTAAAACCCTGCACAAACAGATATACACAAAGGGAAAGAAAGGTTCAAAAGAGACAGAACTGCACATCTGGGTCACCTCTGCAAGAGAATGTTATTCACTGCCATAGTTTGTCTTGTCACAATTTTTCACACTGCTACAAAGACACCAAGGGCAAAGTATAACAAAAGCAGATTGACTGGTGGGGTGGGGTGTATCTATAAGGCAGATCTCAAAGGGAAGCTAAAGATCAATACCTTCACATTCAAAATACTAAAAAAAGATAGCTGAATAGCATTCCTCTTCCTCCTCTTGCTCATCTTCCTCTTCTTCCTCTTCCTCCATGTTCTTCATCAAGTGAGTAGAGGAAGAGATATCAGTAGAGGTGGAGAGGGAATTCATTCATTCATTCATTCATTCATTCATTCGATTTGCTTGACTAACAAGCAGAAAGTTGCCAGTTTGAATCCCCTCTGGTACTATATTGGGCAGCAGCGATATAGGAAGATGCTGAAAGGCATCATCTCATATGGAGTGGGAGGAGGCAATGGTAAACCTCTCCTGCATTCTACTAAAAGAAAACCACAGGGCTTTGTGGGCGCCAGGAGTCGAAATCGACTTGACAGCACACATTACATACTTAGCTCTTGGGTAGAAGCTATGCAAGATGAAGTTTGTGATCACAGGTGCTCTGGGAAATATGAACAATTCGCTTTTAAGGAGCTAATGATCGGTTGTTGTTCTTCTCCTCCTTCTTATTACTAGTATTACTATTAGTATTATCATTCGCTATACAGTGACAGTGCCTGGTCTGAGTCGGCCCTCAGCATTGTGGGTCTCTCTTTCCCCATCTTTGTTTGCCAGTCATGCCATGTGCTTATCCCCATTGCTGCAGGACGGACACCAGGAGCACAGCTGCCGAAGACCACTCTAGCAGCTGGCCACTGCCACAAAGTAAACCTCAACAAGAGTTGAGGGAGGTTCATCTTATCAGTGGTGGTAGCAGTACTGGCTCCGAGTGTTTCTCAGTGGCCATCATCTAGTGCCTCAGAGGGCAGTCATAGCCCCTTTGATGGCCCTGGCCCACTGCCTCAGCTTCCAACCCCTGATGTTGGCTCCATACAAGAATCAGCAGAAAGAAATGACTCTTTTTCTTTTTGGAATAACCAAACAACATAGACCATAACAGTGGCTGACATACAGAACTGAGAGGAAGATGCACTAGTGAATGAGAGAGTAGCCTATAACAGAACTTCCCAATTAACTGCACTGGTGCAGCAGGGGAAAGACCATTTTTTATGCCTTCCCCTTCCCCAGGAAGCCCTCTGTGCCACCTAAAAATATGTCCCTAAGGGTTACACAGTCCTCAGTGACATATTTTCAGAGACGTATTTCCCACTGCACCAGTGCAGTTAGTTGGAAGTTCTGGTATGCTGCTTTCTTGCTGCACCAGTGCATCCTTGCTCTGTTTGTCATCTAATAACTTTTCTGTCGGTTTTCCCCATTATTGATGTGCTGACCAGAAGAAAACAAACTAGGCCTATTCTTGTGCCCTTGTGGCTTGACTACTGCTATGCACTCTATGTGGGGCTGCCTTTGTACATGGTCTGGAAACTACAATTGGAACAGAATGTGGCAGCCAGATTGGTCTCTGGGACAACACGAAGGGACCATATAACACCGGTTTTGAAAGAACTGCACGTGCTGCCAATATGTTTCCAGGTGAAATGAGAAGTGCTGTTTATTACCTATAAAGCCCTTAATGGCTTGGGTCCAGGCTATTTAAGAGAGTGCCTCCTTTGTCATGAACCCTGCCTCCTGTTACGATCTTCTGGAGAGGTCCAGTTACGGTTGCCACCAGCTCATCTGATGGCAACTCAGGACTGGGCTTTCTCTATGGCTGCCCCAGGGCTTTGGAATATGCTCCCTACTGAAATAAGAGCATCTCCTTCTCTATTTGTTTTCAGGAAGACCTTCAAAACTATCCTGTTCTTGCAAGCTTTTAATTAGAATTCTAATAATTTTATTAATTTATTTTAATAACTGTTTTATATTCTTGTTTTAATTGTGTCTCGTATATTTTAATATGCGTTGATTTTTAACTATTTTAAATTTTGTACACCGCCTAGAGATGTACATAAGAGGTGGAATTAAAAATATGATAGATAGATAGATAGATAGATAGATAGATAGATAGATAGATAGATAGACAGATACATACATACATACATACATACATACATAATATGCAGAATTAGCAGATGTAACTGTTCATGGCATGGGGATCATTATCAGCTGCTAATGTATTCACACAGAACTGGTGTTAAGGACGGAGCTACAGTGGACGGTTGAATGCCACCTCGACCCTTTCAAGGATTTTGTTTTTACTCTATTAAAATGAAAGGGTGTGGGGAGAGAAAGAATTCTGCTGCAGAGAGTATCAGAAATTTTCTTCCCCGTTCTGCATGTTTGCATTTTAGACAAGGAGGGGGTTTTTTGCTTGCATTTCTCAAAGCAGATTTCCATCCTAATAAAGACTTTTATTACTATTATTCACCTATCATTACACAGCATTAGACAATTATGTGGTACAGGATAAGTTCTAGAATAAGGAAAATTCCTCCCCCCCCCCCCGCTTAAGATAAAGGAAGAAAACACAAAAAGAACATTTAATCAAAACATACACATAAGGCTTTCGTGTATTTTTTTTAATTGTTGCCAATGCTGCCACCTATGCTTTTAAAAACTTTTTTATGAGAAATCACTGGTGTGAGCGAAAAATAAGGGATAAATAAAATAAAACAGGCATGAAACAATCTCCGCTCACATTTTGATTGCCAGGCGATTGACAAAATAATTTGTACCCGTCGATTTTCATGAAGGAAATTTTTTACAATGGATTTGCCAAGCAGATTTTTAATTTTAATCAGTAATGAAAAAATGACAACATGGATCACAACAAGGCATCAGCCGTTAAATGGGCTTCTGCAATTGCTGTCAGGACGGCTCCATTAGGAAACCGTACCTTTGCGGGCATCAATCACGTTCTTCAAACTCTTGTACATCTTCAAGATCTAATTAGACATTTAAGTTCTTTACTAGCAATTTGCAAAACTGTCACTCTCTAAAGTGCAAGACACTGAAAGAAAATATATATATGCCTGTATGTATATTTATCATGAACTTTTAAGAGCTGGTTCATCTCATTCCTAGGTTTCTAACTTAACAACACTCACCAAGAAACTGACCAATGATTGTGAAGACAAATTCCCCTTTTATTTAGTTCCACACTGATCTTAAAGGCTTCCTGAAGTTAAAGGCTTGTGTAGCACAGTGGCTGAAAGATGATGATGATGATGATGATGATGATGATGATGATGATGATGATGATGATAGAGCACCTCAACACCATAGGGGCCACAGAAATTACCATCAGCCAACTACAAAAAGCAACTTTACTGGGAACAGCCTATATTCTGCAATGATATCTATAATAACAACTGCAACATCATTGATAATAAAATCCAGCCATCCCAGGTACTTGGGATGGACTCAGTGTCTGGATAAAACAAACCAGTCAATAACACCTGTCTGACTGTGTAAACAAAAATAATATTTTCTGTGACAGTATACTTTCGACTCTGAGTTGCTCTTCCAGTAGCTCTACAGTCTCCAGCCCTGGTTGCTCAGCTGAAGATCCTGAGTCCTGTAACCCATTTTTTGACAAGTGCTCAGGTACTCTAGCACTTGACGTGGCCCTTGTTGACCCGGGCGATGACCGATCTGGTATAGAATTTGTTTTTCTTGTTCTCACCATGGTTATGGGATGAGGCACATTTAGTCCGGCTTCTCAGCAGAGGCCTCTCTGGTTTGGATGACGCTCCAGCATAGCCCTATGCATCCTCGAAGCTCACAAGCCCCTCCACCTTCAAAGTAGTGCCTGGTGGACTACTGGACTACTATAATCGCGCAAACTGATTATAAGGAAAGACACAATAAAGTTGCTGTGATGATCCACTGGAACTTTGCAAGAATTACAAATTGCCAGCCAGCAAGAATTGGTGGAATCATCTGATTGAGAAGGTCACAGAAAATGAGGAGGCAAAAATCCTTTGGGATTTTTGAATACAAACTGATAGACATTTAGTGCACAATATGCCAGATCTGACAGTCATTGAGAAGAATCGTGTTCTGGTAATTGATACTGAAATTCCAGGGGATAGACGAGTTGACGAAAAACAACTGGAGAAAACAACTAAATACAAGGACCTTCAGATTGAAATTGAGTGGCTCTGGGAAAAGAAAACAATAGTGGTGCCAATAGTTGTTGTTGCCCTTGGTGCAGTACCAAACTTGAACACCATCTCAACACCTTGGGCATCAATAAAATTACAACATATCAACTACAGAAGGCCACAGTACTCGGGACAGCATGAATACTATGACGATATCGTTAATTCTTCTTTAGTTATCCTAGACCCTTGGAAAGGGCCCAATAATCAAAATACCAAATCTAGTAAATGCTATCTGGTAGACTGTGTGTAAATAGCATAATAATACTAATACTAATACTAACAACAACAACAATCTTTATTAGCCATCCCATAACAAATTGTTCTCTGGTCGACTCACAACACAGCATTAAAACATAAAATAAAAACACATAACACATTGAATCATAACAGAACAAAAGGCAGATAAAAGAACATGCAAAATACAATACAAAGCAATTTAAAACCCCTTTTAAAATCAGTTTAAAAATCAAATTTAAAAATCAAAATTTAAATTTAAAAGGCCTGGGTGAACAAAAAGGTCTTTACCTGGCATCTAACAGAACAAAGTGATGAAGCCAGGGGAGGTTATTCCATAAATGGGGTGCAACCACCGAAAATGCCCTCTACTAGGGCACCCACCTCACCTTTTTTGGCAGGGGCACTCAGAGGAGGGCCTCTGAAGAAGATCCTAAGGTCCGGGTAGGGACATATGGGGCAAGGCATTCTCTCAGGTAGCCTGGCTCCAAGCCATTTAGAGCTTTAAAAGTTAAAACCAGCACTTTGAATTGGGCCCAGGCACAGAATGGGAGCCAGTGCAGTCGATGAAGCACTGATGTAATCTGCTCAAAATGTCCAGTCCCAGTTGTTAATCTTGCAGTCCTAGTTTGTACCAGCTGCAGTGTTCGGACTGTTTTAAAAGGCAGCCCCATGTAGAATGCATTGCAGCAATCTAAGCGAGAGGTTACTAGAGCATGAGTAACTGTGGTCAAGCTATCTCAGTCCAGGTAAGGTTGCAATTGCTGTATCAGCTGAAGCTGATAAAAAGCTCTCTGAGCCACAGAGGCCATTTGAGCCTCTAGCGACAGTGCTGGATCAGTGAACACCTCCAAGCTGTGAACCTGGTCCTTCACGGGGAGTGCATCCCCATCTAGAACAGGCTGGGCATCATTCACTCGGGCAGAGGAACTATTTATTTATTTATTTATTTATTTATTTATTTATTTATTTAATATCCCGCCCAAACATACGTCTCTGGGCGGCTATACGTCTCTGGGTGGCTACCAGACTACCAACCAACTACCAACCAACAGAACTTCTGTCTTGTCTGGATTGAGTCTCAGCTTATTCACCCCCATCCATTCCATTCCTGCATCCAGGCACTGATTCAGGGCAATCACCACCTCACCTGCGTCTGATGAAAAAGAGAGATACAACTGAGTGTCATCCGTATACTGATGACACTTCAGGCCAAATCTCCAGATGACCTCTCCCAGTGGTTTCATGTAGCTGTAAAACAGTATAGGGGAATGCATGGAACCCTGCGGAACCCCAAAGCATAACTGCCAAGTGGTTGGGCAGTAAACCCCCAGCACCACTTTTTGGAAATGGGCCTCAGGGTAGGAGTGGGACCACCTCCCAGCAGTGCCCTCCCACACCCAACTTGGCCAGCCTATTCAAAAGCATACCATGGACAATGGTATTGAAAACTGCTGGGAGATCCAAGAGAATTAACAGGGTAATTCAATAATGAGCTCTAACCTGAGTTTGCTCAGACTCACCCGGAGTTTTCCTCCACTTACGTTCCAGCCATCTCCCAGCTTGCTTCATCGCCCTCAGTTCAGATGTATACCAAGGCACTGCATGGATCAGATTCAGCCCCTAGGATCTATGTTGTGCTTGGTTTATACTATAGACATAGGCTAACATTCTGATGGACACTGCATTTGCCCCCATGCATTTGCCCAATGAGCAAAGTTGTGGTGAACACTGTGTAGCTGCATAAAGGCGCAGGGATTTTTGAAATAGTGCCACCCTCAGTCACATATTTATGCAAGTGGGAAGATCTTCTGCAGCGAGAGGAAAGACATGAAAATCACCTCCCCTTCCCCCTCTGCACCCGCTCCGCTGTACGAGGAGCCTTGACACAGGAACTCTGAAGGCTCTTTGCAACCGTGCAGCCCTTCTGCTGCCAACGTACTGCTGTGTAACATGTTGGCCAGCGTCTAGCATGGATCGTCAGGTTGGAATTGGGTAAAGGTAAAGGTAAAGTGTGCAATTTCAACTCCTGTCACCCACAGAGCCCTGTGGTTTTCTTTTGGTAGGAGGGGTTTACCATTGCCTCCTCCCTCACAGCTTGAGATGATGCCTTTCAGCATCATCCTGTATAGCTACTGCCCAATATAGTACCAGCGGGGCTTCGAACCGGCAATCTTCTGCTTGTTAGTCAAGCACTTCCCCGCTGCGCCACAAAGGTAAATGGTATCTATAAATATGTCTTGGAAGCAACAGAAGACTTTTTCTGTTGTTTGTTTTTGTGCCAGAGCCAGCAGCATTGTGGCAACAGACTCCACCTCTCAACCTAGACCCAGGTGCCTTTTGAAATGGAAATTCTCCTATATTTAGCAGGGGGAGAGCACTAGGGCTTCAGAGGGGCAGCAACTATCCAGCCCACACACAGCATCCCTCCCGTGGTGCTTGTTACTGGTGTGTACTTCTATTCCCTTTAAGACTGCAAACCCTTTTGAGACAGGGAGCCATCTGCTTGTTCATTCATTCATTCATTCATTTCTGTGTAAACTGCTTTGTGCCCTTTTGCTCAAAAGCGGTATATCAATATTTGTAGTTGCAGCCGCAGCAGCAGTACATCCATAACTACAGTTGCACAGAACCTCCACGCAGACATTCGTTCTCTTTTCAGGTATTCCAGTGAAAAGGTATAGATTGGGGTGGGACCTGCTCCGCCACCCCCACACAGCCAATCTGTGCAAAGCGGATGCCTGAAAGGGGCTCAGATTCACTCCCTTGGGCCTCCAGTACTCTTGTTTTTTATAGGAGAATGATAGCAATATAACATATAGAACAATGATAGCCCTCTTTGACTTAGAGAAGGTTCTCCAGATACTGTCGTCGCCTTTAAGGGTGTTCTGGCTCGCTGTGTAACATTATAGGAATTAATAAGAAAGGTAGATTGTGAGAAAAGCCATTACTCAACATTGAAAAATGTGCCCTAGGCAAAGATGCACAGCTCAGAGTTATTTCCAAGTTGAAGATTTCCTTAAAGTGATCCCCCCCCTCCCGCCACTTTCATTAAGATGAGGAGGGGGAGGGACCTGGAACTTTTGTACAAACCTTTGGCACAAACAACCTGTGCATCAGCTTTCAGACATGAGAGCATTAGGGCTATTTCTTTATCGGTTAGTCACCGGTCTGAGTTGACACAGGGAGCTTTTCTCCATTTGCAATTACAAAGATTACCTGTTCTCACCTGCACACAATCCTTGTTGCTCTGTGGATGGAGACTGTCGGCTGCAGGTCTTATTACTGAAAGCTTAATCTCATTTATGCCCCAGTAGTAGCAATCTTTGTCATGAAGCTCCTCCTAGATCTGACGCCACAGTTCCCTGTAGAAGTCAGTCAGACAGACTTTTCTCTGGGAGCAGCAGAGAAATGACTCCAGCTGCCCCACACGATGAGACGGGAGGCAGATCTGAGACTTGTGAGTTCCCACCCCAGCCCACCCTCCCTCCCCTGAATGTAATAACTGCATTTATTTGAATATGGCCCTGTCTGGTACTATAAACAAGAGTCCACAAGGTCCAGTAGGTGGCAAGGCAAGGCGGGTTACAGCACTTGGGCTACTTGGCACTGGACTGCCATTGGGGGCAGCAGTGAACAGGTAGCGCCATTCTCTGTCATGCGCATACAATAGAACTCAGCAGAGTTCTACAAACAGTAATTCTACATCCAGTGGAACTCAGATGCCCAAATGTATACTAACTTCAGTATGGCTTCAGTACTTGCATCACCCATAAGGCTTTGTTGCACTTGGACCCTTCAAGAATCCCAGTTTTACAGAGTGGGATTCCCTCACATCTTACGAATCGACCTTTGATTTTTTTTAAAAAATACATTAATTACATTGTTATTACATTGTTATTACATTGTTATTACGAATACGACCAATATTTATATACTGCTTTTCAGCACGGGTTCCCAAAGCTGTTTACATTGATATAAATAAATGAATAAAATGGATCCCTGTCCCCAAAGGGCTCACAATCTTAAAAAGAAACATTGAGATAGACACCAGCAACAGCCACTGGAGGGATGCTGTGCTGGGGATGGATAGGGCCAGTTGCTCACCCCCTGCTCAATAAAGAGAATCGCCACTTTTAAAAGATGCCTCTTTGCTCAGATATTACACTTATTTTATTGCATGTATATCCCACCTTTTATTTTAATTTTAATACGTTAATTACATACTAGCTGGGCCAGGCGCTGAGCATCTGTGCCTCCAGCCAGCCCACCCATGGCCACTGCCTTCCCCCGCCCCACTGGCCCGCTTGGCTTTCTGGCTGGCTAGCCGGCCCGCTTCTCACCCCCTCCCGCTTCTCAACCCCACCTCCAGCCCCAAGCTTTCTGGCTGGCGGGCCGGCTGAAAAGTTGGCCCACCACCTCCTCCCGCCTGCCAACTCCCGGCAGCAGCCACCTCCTGCTCCCGGCAGCTGAGCCAGCACACATCCGCCTCCTGCTCCCACTGGCCCGCCGCCGCCACCTCCAGCCGCTGGCCGGCATTGCTATTTTCTCCCCTGTCCCCCATCACTATCCTATCCTGCAGCTGCTTGCAAACTCTCGTGAGAGCTGCCAAGCATAGGATTAGCAACGGGTACGTTTAAGGGAATTAAATATATAGATGTTATCACACTTTTAAACATTAATTACGTATGTTATCACACGTATTTTATTACATGTCCCAACTTTCTTCCATGCTGGAATTCAAGGTGGCATTCCAAGGCAATTTCCCATCTGGGTCTGACCAGAACCAGATCTGTTTTACTTCAGTATGGAGGTAGCATCTTGTGTATCTATATCATGCCAGGGTACCCATTTCCTTTTCACAACTCTCACTTTCCACAAGACCATTTTCAGCGACCCAATATCAGCATGTGTCCATGTGGTGGTGGCATGTGCTGACAACTGCTTCATCACATGCACATTCAAACCAGGCTAAGGGCTGGTTTACAAATGTGTGCTCATCACAAATGACTGCAGTGTCAAACAGTGACTTGCCTGGCCATCACAGAACTCACAGTACAGATAGAGCTTCCATGCTGCTTCATATGCAGTGCTTTTCTATAGAGTCAGTTCAATGGTACACTTGGCAAGTACATGAGAGACATGCATATACAAATAAGCTCGAAGTGATCACAGACTGAACAGGTTGTGCTAGTGTAGTCTCTATTGCAGTTTGTTAGGGGTGTTTGAAGTTGTGTAGGCCAAACCAATTCCAAAGCAAATCGACTCCAGTAAGCCCTGTTTGGCATGAATCAATCTATTTTGGATCACATCAGGATAGAATCTAAGCCAGATCTGGTTAAGTTCATTCAGAACTGGCCTTCAAAGCTTCCTCCCCTCCCCTGTATCTCCCCTACTTGTATTTATTTACCTTACTTGGCTGAACAAGAAGTGAGATACTCTCAGTAGCAAGGGAAGATTTTTTTTTTAAAGCAAAACAAAATTGCTGCAATCCTGGGAAAGATGCAGGGTTTCTTGGGAAATGTAGTCTTTTCAGAGGCCATTGTAGAAGCCTCTGAGACTATATCCCCTAAGAAGCCCTGATACTTTCCAGGACTGCAGATTTTGGTGTTGTTGTTTTTTGTTTGTTTGTTTGTTTTTTATTTGTTTGTTTTTAAAACACCTCTTCCTCGATGTTTAGAAGAACATCCATGCATCTCAGCTACTGGTCCCTCACCACTGGGAGCCTTTGGCTTCTCATTCAGCCCTGTAAGGTAAACAGAGAAGAGGAGATGTGAGCAGAGGGGGGCACTGAAGTTTTAGTTCTCAATTGTCCTCCCCCTTAAAAAAGCAATTTGAATCAGAGCTCCATTGAAGCACCAAGATGGACTCTGAATCTAATCTTGTCTACTTAATAGGTTTGCTGTGTGGGGTGCAGCCAGGTAAGGAAGCCATCAAAAACAGCCTAAGGCTCTGACATCTGTGTGGGCTGAAGCAACGGCCGACATCTAAGGAAACCGTGCTGAGTACAACTTGTTTCGGACGAAACAAAAACTTCCT
The DNA here is from genome assembly GCF_027244095.1 of Hemicordylus capensis. Classification (NCBI taxonomy): domain Eukaryota; kingdom Metazoa; phylum Chordata; class Lepidosauria; order Squamata; family Cordylidae; genus Hemicordylus; species Hemicordylus capensis. The sequence continues at coordinate 26,915,513 of NC_069657.1, read as the reverse complement.
AATGAGCCCCTCCCTGTACCAGTGAAGACAAAATGACGATGCTCTATGACTGAAGGCCTTGAGGCACCTCACCTTGATTGCTGTCTTTCCTAATATTCCAGCCTATTATCCCAGCACTCCTACTTTTGCCCACTAAAACCAAAGATGGAAAAGCCCATCAGGTCATCCAGTCCATTTAACCAAAGGTAGCGTTACTCAGCAACCTTACTCAGCAATGACTCAGACAAAGCTTCCCATTGAGTCAAGGGGAGTTTTGGCTGAGTAAGACTTCAGTAAAGACCACGGTGCTTGACCATACAAGTGTAAGTCCAAAAGGGTGGACACACAGTTGCCTCAGTCCAGGGCATTTTGCCAGATGCCTGAGACTAGAAATCCCTGAGCATTCTCTATATCTCAGAGTGTACCTATTAGTCTGGTGATATGAATATTGCAGCTAGGGCATTCCCAGAGTGAACAATGTTCTCTTTAGGATTTATGACAATATATGTCCACATGTTCGTACTTCCTAAAAGAAAACATTTTGTCCATGAGCCAGGCCCACCAATTATGGCAACCAGTTCCATCTCAGGAGGCAAATGCTCATAGTGATTTCTGGCAATGTCTACACCTCTAGAGATGGAAAAAAGGTGATAGCATACTTGCACTCATGGCTTTCTAGATTGGACCCCCCCCTTCTTTATCCCTACCGCCAAACGATGAGGGTAAAATTGCAGTCATTTTTGGACAGAGGGAAGGGTAAGGGCAGGGGCATAGCTATAATTGAACAAGGAGGGACAAATGTCCCTGGGCCCCTGAGGGAGGAGGGCCCACTGGCGTGTTCTTTGCTCTCTGCCTTGTGCCTCTCTGAAGAAGAAAGAGTGGGTCCTTCAAGATGGCAGGGGCCTATCTTCACTTTGTGTTCCATGGCCCACTCCAACCTTGCTATGCACGTGGGCTAAGGTCAGGGTTAAGATAACAATGAACAAAATATTGTGTTCTTTCCATGGAGTAATATTAGGACAGCATTCCTGACACTTTTCATTTCCATTCCTCTGACGACAGCAATCATCACCTCCCCTCTTCCCCCTCACCCTCACCAGCCTCACCTCCCCAGATACTCTCTGCCCTCTGACCCATGCCACTGCTTCCTGTTGCAGGCCCTTTGCCCACCAACCCTTCTGTTTCTCCTCGTTGCCAGCCCTGCCACTGCTCCAGCAAAAGCGCACTCGGTCTCTTCCACTGATTCTTCAGCATCACACTTGTCCACTTCCTTTACCTATGAATGGACTATAACAAGGGATCTGAGCTGTCGGTGACGGACCAGGAAAGGGATCTTGGGGTTGTGGTTGACAGCTCGTTGAAAGTGTCTATTCAATGTGCGGCAGCTGTGAAAAAGGCAAATTCCATGCTAGGGATCATTAGGAAGGGGACTGAAAATAAAACGGCTAACTTTATAATGCCCTTATACAAAACTATGGTGCGACCACACTTGGAGTACTGCGTACAATTCTGGTCACCACATCTTAAAAAGGACATTGTTGAACTGGAGAAGGTACAGAGGAGGGCAACCAAGATGATCAGGGGCCTAGAGCACCTTTCTTATGAGGCAAGACTACAACACCTGGGGCTTTTTAGTTTAGAAAAAAGACGACTGCGGGGAGACATGATAGAAGTCTATAAAATCATGCATGGCGTGGAGAAAGTGGGAGAGAGATTCTTTTCCCTCTCACACAACACTAGAACAAGGGGTCACTCCATGAAATTGATTGCCAGGAGGTCTAGGACCAACAAACGGAAGTACTTTTTCACACAACGCGTGATCCACTTGTGGAACTCTCTGCCACAGGATGTGGTGACAGCCAACAACCTGGATGGCTTTAAGAGGGGTTTGGATGACTTCATGGAGGAGAGGTCTATCAATGGCTACTAGTCAGAGGGCTGTGGGCCACCTTCAGCCTCAAGGGAGTACCAGTTGCAGGGGAGTAATGGCAGGAGAGAGGGCACGCCCTCAACTCCTGCCTGTGGCTTCCAGCGGCATCTGGTGGGCCACTGTGCGAAACAGGATGCTGAACTATTCTTATGTAAGTGGCATGTTGCATTCACCTCAAGCATGGAAAGTCACTGAGCCGGTGCTGCGTTTCAGGGTTCCAGACAAGGACCTTAGTCCTGTTCAGAGAATGAGGTCATTCACAAAATCAAAAACTGTGTTCTACCCAGATTTGGGAGCTGTGTGTGCTTCCAGTTATCAGTTGTGTGCAAGCAAAGTAGGAGGAAAACCTGGATAGAAGTGATTGTGTGGAAGCGAGGTAGGAGGAAAAGCTACCCAGGTGTTTTTTTTTCCTACCTTGCTTCCATACAATCACTTCTACCCATGTTTTCCTCCTACCTTGCTTCCACACAACCAAAGATTGGGGGCACACACAGCTCTCAAAACCTGAGTAGAACAGTTTTTGATTGTGTGAATGACCTCATTATGTTGTACATGCGTACAGATATCTGTACACATGTACACATTTTTGTGCAAATAACTGTGTTTGTGTACAGAGCTTTATGGGTGTGTATACTGTACATGGAAGCCCTATTCATATGTTATGTTCAACGCACTTACGATCCATGTGCAGCTTACACATGTATACACACACTGAGGTGGTTCTCATGATTGGGCGAAATTGGGCTAAGGGAGCCTAGCCCGGTTTTGCCCGCATGTGAGAACCACCGGGTTTGCAGCTGAGCCCGGTCTCACTCCACTGCTAAAGTTACCCTCCCCTTAGCCCAGGTTAGTGAGCGCTCTGCTAACCTCGGCTTTCTGATCGTGTGTTGTCATGGCGCAGCTCTGCGCCATGGCAACTCACGAGTAGACCCCCAACCAGGAGGCTAAAAAGCAGCCTCCCAGCTCAGGGGTCTCTACAACATGCCCTGCACACTCACGCAGGGCATGGTTGAACTTCCGGGGGCCACACGGCCCCTGATCCTGGCAGTCATGTGGGTGGCCGATCCGGCCGCCCAGAGCTCTGCGGACGCTTGTCTGCAGGGAGAGTAGGCTAAGCCCGCTCTCCCTGCTTAACCCCATCTGGCAGTTCCCACTGATCATGGGAACCACCTCATTATGTTCAACGCACATATAGCAGTACACTTCCTATCTGTATTCTGCATTTGAGAGGGTCTGTAGACTGTTGAACCAACATTGTTCAATGGATCACACAAAAACATGTACATGTGTACAGACACCTGTATGTGCATACAATGTAATATCTAAATAGATCGAGATTGTGCATGCATTGAACACAACATGTGAATAGGGTTGTTGTCTTTTCCCAGGATTCAAATCTGGGACCTTCTGTTTGTAAAGCTTGTGCCAGTCTATATGAGGGGGAAGGGTTTGATGGTGCCCTGTTGAGGGGGTCACTTTTTGATGCAGACGGGGTATGAATCACACCATCAAAGTTTCAGATTAACGATTTATAGGCTATATGGTGCAAATGAGATACATCATATTTTCTAAACATTGATTTGGTTTTGTGGAATTTGTCCTTTTACTTCCCAAGTGCCTGAATATTTCCTACCTGTCAATGTTCCAGAGAACACAAATGCTGCCAGTTTCATTCACATCAGCTATGTAAGAAACTTATATAACCCTTGTGCAACAGTACCTGAATAGCTCTCAGCCCCTTCTTTGTGTCACTCAGTGATGAGTGAAGAGCCTCCCAACATTTTGTAATACAAAAATGTTTGGCTGTCCTGGAGGGACAGCAGTAAAATTTAACATGTTGCCTAGGAAGAGACCTTAATTAAGGATTGCATTCATAGCTGGAGGCCTTGGGATGGCTGGAAAATAAATCTGATCTGGAGCGGATCCATTGCAAGAAATGCTGACAAAAGGAACCGGTGAGACCAAAATCTGCCTTGTTATTTTCCCTTATAAGGAATGAATGATAGGTGGGAAGGGGGGCAGATATATTTTTTAATTTTCTATTATTTTTTGCTTTCTTAATGAGGAATTGTTTGGTGATGAGCAGGTTTTCTTTTGTCAGTTTGAGAGAACGCACAGCTGATTTCCATGATCGCTGTGGGCCTTTTGCTATCACCGTTTGTGGGAGAAATGACTGGGCACTGTCCAGGTCTTTGTAAGCCCCACCAAAAACGATAGTGAGCTGCATGTGGAAAACCTGGGCAAGGGTGAGGTGCAGTGGTGGATTAACAGAGAGGCAGAGTAGGCATTTGCCTACGGTGGCAAAATTTGAGCAGCAGCAAATTTTGCCCCCCCCCCCCAAATTTTGCTGCCCTTCTCTATGGGCAGCAGCAGCTACAGCAAGGGTGGAGTGGGCAAGGAGAAAGTCCCTCCTTTTATCTTATTACAAAAAAGGCTAACCTTTTTTGTTTACGGTAAAAGGGTGGCAAAAGTCTTTTTGCCTATGGGTGGCAAAAAGCTTAATCCGCCCCTGGTGAGGTGGGTGATGATTCCAGACTGTGTGGGCCTGACCTCAGGGCCGGCACAAAGTATTGAGTTGTCTGAGGCAAGGCACCAAATGCTGCCTTGTCCCATGATCTGAATGGGGGTTAGCCCCATTTCAAAGCCAACCCTTACAGGGAGGAGGAGGAGGAGGGAATGTTGCTGGAAACATCCTCTCCTCTCCTCATGCTTCTTCCAAGCTTCTCAAGGAGTGTGAGGAGACGCAGTCCTTGCAAAGTTTGAGAGGGTCAGACCAGTCCTGAAGAGCTGCTCCGATGACAATTGGGGGCACATCTTGCCACTCTGTAGCCACCCCAAAAATCTGCCACCTGAGGCAAATGCCTGACTCTGCCTCATAAAAGGACTTCCTCTGCTTGACCAGAACTAGGAAGGGCCCGCATCTGTTGTGCTTGCTTTGTAGGCCTGGGCTCCCAGGGTCACTGAACAGCATCAGGGCATTCCACACACATCCTGCTCCTGAAGGCTAGAGCAATGAGACTACAAACTGGGCTTGTCCCCTTGTAGAGCTTCCTTGCTTTGGCCTCAGCAATGCATCACTAAGGGCAGCAGGAGCACCTTCATAAAACTAACCTATAATGGCCAGTCATTTTTGCGGGGGCCATGCCGTCACAGTTATTTTAAACGATCATTTGTAATGGTGCAATAAATCAGAATCTGAGCCAGGAGTGCAGATCCCCCCCCCCACGAAATAGTTGAGGAGTTCCCCCACACGTGATTTTTTTGGGCCCCCAAAACATATTTTATCCCCCTCAAATGTCTTCTTCTGCCCCGCCCCCTCCAAATTTAAGTGAGGAGTTGCTCCTCAAGCTTTCCTTCTGTCTGTATCTCTGAGCTGGACACATGGTGCAATGTTCAGGCTACCATTTCACCAACCATTCAATCTATTCCAATTACACACACACAAAGCACAAATTGGATGTAAGCCCCAAATCTGGCTTGCGAGCACCCTGTAGGGCTTCTAATATTTGTTGGTAGTATAAGATCACCAGCACCTTAGACATTTTGTACACAGCTTTTTCATATACAGGATACTCTGTATTCACTAATCCCATTCAGATGTCATGGAGTACAGTGTCGCTCACACTTACAACTCTGAAAGCAGAGAGGAAGTCCTGCTCTGCCGCTGCCACTCACTCATTCCTGCCGGGCGCTCATGGTTACAGCTCCAGTTGCCTGAAGAGGAAAGCTCCATCACCGTGATGGCAAGTGCTTCCATATGCAGGAAGTGATTTAGCTTGCCACTCACGCAGGGGCATACCTAGGGGAGAAGAGTCTTGTGTTCACCCCTCTCTCCAGCGGCCCCTTGGAGTGAGGGAGATAATAATGAAGATAGGGAGGGTTGGGGCTGGGAGACCTAGGTTCTTTGAACCCATCTGCTCAATTATAGCTACACTCATGGAAGCACCAGCCACCAGTGTTTTACTGTGTTTCCCCCTTCAGGCAAATGGAGACATAACTAGGAGCACCCAGCTGGAGGGAGGGAGTGACAACGGTGGGGCGGGACTTCCTCCCCACTTTCGCAACTCTAACCATGAGCACTGCAGTGCTCCACCACGTCTGAATGAGGCTATTCATTCAGATTAACAACCACCCTGTTTCCATGCCCACAACCACTACCGTGGTTCAAAACTGCACGCCACCCATTCACATGGTCTAAAAGTAAAGCATACAGTCCAATCGTTTTCCTCGCTTCTCACTTTCCCTCTCCCTGATGGTTTTTCTCTGACAGCCACAAAGGATCCAGCTATTACATATGCAGAACCAGAACTTCTGGAAAATGAAGCACAAAGCAGTGTTGAATCTCTAAGGCCAATTACAACCCCTCTGATTTTAAAGGATTACAGCAAAGCGACTTTGTGCAATAATTTCCCGTCTAATTACAATTTAGAAAGCATCTTCATTGTTGTCAAAAAATATTTAATGTGCCTTGGCATTAGCAAATAATCTAATTCATTTTTATTATTATTTTATTTTAGTTGGTCACACAGCATGATCACATACAATTCCCAGAGCTATTAAAGAGAGAGAACATTTTCATTTGCAGCCGCGATCTCCGGCTTGTTCAGAACTGGTAATCAAATGTGATTATGATTGTACCAAATTCCTACACCGCCAAGTCCACATTCACTAATCACCAGCCTATGGGAGTGGAGCAAACTCTTGATGAATACAATCCAACCAGAGGGAAAGTGGGGAAGGGGGGTGGAAATGACCAGTCTTTAGTAGGATTATTTGCTGTCTAATAGAGGTCAGCACCTCAATACAGTTAAACAATATAGCAGGAATGCACCTAAATGGATATGTCAGTTTTTACAGTATTAAATTATTTAGCAATAATTACCCCAGCATGTGGATACTATAAATGTAGGTCTTAGGAGGATAGGGAAACAGTCTGCTTTGTTCATTCAAATTGATCTCTTGGCAGTCCAGCTGTAAAAGATAGTGAAGGCTGCAAGCAATGGGCAGAGCAGGAACAGATTTCAAGGGCAGAGCTGGCCTTGTGGTAGGTAAGTAAAGTGTGCTGTCAAGTCAATTTTGACTCCTGGCGCCCACAGAGCTCTGTGGTTGTCTTTGGTAGAATACAGGAAGGGTTTAGCATTGCCTCCTCCTGCACAGTATGAGATGATGCCTTTCAGCATCTTCCTGTATCACTGCTGCCTGATATAGGTACCAGTGGGGATTCGAACTGGCAACCTCTGGCTTGCTAATCAAGTCATTTCCCTGCTACGCCATTAGGTGGCTGAAGGTAAAGTGTGCCGTCGAGTCGGTGTCGACTCCTGGTGACCACAGAGCCCTGTGGTTGTCTTTGGTAGAATACAGGAGGGCTTTGCCATTGCCTCCTCCCGCGCAATGTGAGATGATGCCTTTCAGCATCTTCCTATATCGCTGCTGCCCGATACAGGTGTTTCCCATAGTCTGGGAAACATACCAGTGGGGATTCAAACCAGCAACCTTCTTCTTGTTAGTCAAGCATTTCCCCTCTGCGCCATTCATTAATTGTCCCCTTTCCTAAGCAGGGCCCACTCTGGTTTGCATTTGAATGGGAGACTACATATGAGCACTGCAAGATGATATTCCCCTTAGGGGATGGGGTACGTAGCTCAGTGGAAGAGCACCGGGATGCTGCCATGCAGAAGGTTCCGAGTGGAGAGAGACTCCTGCCTGCAACCTTGGAGAAGCTGCTGCCAGTCTGTGTAGACAATACTGAGCTAGATAGACCAATGGTCTAAATCACTATAAAGCAGCTTCCTATGTTCCTATTTTCCTAAGCCTAACTTGGGAAACTAGAAACTTGGAAGCCTGGGTTTGTTAGCAATGGAAAATGATGTGTTAAAATGATGGTTAGCCAAGTTAGCGAACCCCTGCTAACTTGGCAAAGAGGCACCTTTTAACGCGGTGATTCTCTTTATTTAGCAGGGGGAGAGTAACTGTCCCTGTCCACCCTCAGCACAGTACCTCCAGTGACTGTTGCTGGTGTCTATCTGATGTTTCTTTTTAGATTGTGAGCCTTTTGGGGACAGGGATCCACCTTATTTATTTATTATTTCTCTGTGCAAACCACCCTGAGCCATTTTTGGAAGGGCGGTATAGAAATCAAATCAAATCAAATCAAATCAAATCAAATCAAATCAAATAAATAAATAAATAAATAAATGTTATTTGATTGCTGGATTCTGGGCCTAATGTGCAGCGTAGTGACTAAGGGACTGAGTTATGAATCAGGGCGTGGGGGATCCTGATTCAAATTCCACCCTCTAGTGATTCAACTCATTAGATGGCCTTGGGTAAGGCACTTGGACTCCGCTCAGCTCACCATCAGTCGTATCAACATATTGCTGACTGCTAACCGAGTGTGTGGAGAGACACAGAGCTCCCACAAGCTCCGATTAAGGGGAGCATTTGGCGGTATCAAAGGGACCAGAAGGCATGCCAAAAATGTTCTTTTTGGAGGGGAAGGCCAGAAGGAAAAACCACCCTCGTAGAGGCAGAAAGCACTTATGCTTTGCAACCACAAAATTCTTGAACAAAGGCTCCAGGGTGAGTTTATTTTCCTCCTTTCCAGCAACAGGGCACAGCCAGTAACACTGGATGCTGGGGGAAAGGAGGGTGAGAGAAAGAATCAGGAGAAGGTGGTGAGGAAGGGAGGGAACACGGAAAACCTTTGACAGGGGTGACAGTCGGTATTAACAGTTAGACAAGACACAGGCTATATAATGAGGCTATATGATGAGCCCCTGGTGGCACAGTGGTAAAACTGCCACCCTATAACCAGAAGGTTACAAGTTCGATCCTGACCAGGGGCTCAAGGTTGACTCAGCCTTCCATCCTTCCGAGGTCGGTAAAATGAGTACCCAGAATGTTGGGGGGCAATATGCTAAATCATTGTAAACCGCTTAGAGAGCTCCGGCTATAGAGCGGTATATAAATGTAAGTGCTAAGTGCTATTGCTATAAAGGGGAAAGGGGGAGAAAATGCCCAACAGAAAAACAAAGAGAGGACATCCAAAAAGAAAAAAAGGAAAAGGAATAGTGGCCCACATGTTGTGCAGGCTTACATTGCCTTTTTCGATCAGCCAGTGCTGCTGAAGACACCTAAGAAAGCACACAAGTGTGTCAAATTGCACATGTCTACACTTGGGGAATGCAAGTTATATTGGAAACCATGTATGTTTCCAATATACATTAGAGTGTATACATAGAACAGAGACGAAAGTTTGGGCGGTATATAAATGTGATGAATTAGATAGATAGATAGATAGATAGATAGATAGATAGATAGATAGATAGATAGATAGATAGATAGATAGATAGACGTGCTCCTGAAGTGCCAATGTGCAATGGCACTTCCTTGCCAGCAGACACCCAAAGCAGATCTTGGGCTGATCAGAAATGCTGGTGTAACAACATGTGGGACACCGCAAGCCACAAAAATCCTATCCAAACAAGAAAACTGTCCTGACTAGCAGTGCCGGCCCAACGATTGGTGGCCCCCAAGACAAAGCCTGGCTTTGGTGCCTCACCCCTTCACATGCATGGGTAGACACCTCCTGCTGGGTGGTTGAGAGGTCCCCATCAGCCATCCAGCCACACTCTTGCTCTCTTCGCCGCCTCCACACACCGCTGGGCATCCGGCCTGCTGCACCGTGTTACAATGATATTGCTGCATGATGTGGCAACATGATTATAATGTGCCGCAGCAGTGGCAGAAGTAGTGGGCGGAGTCCAGTGTAGAATCCAAGGGAAAGAGTTGTGGTATGCAAGGAAGAGGCAGTGGAATGGAATCAGGAATATTAATAATCTAATGAAAAAGATATTATGTACAGAGAGGAAAGTGCAGACTGCTTTTCAGTGCTCTTGCTGCTGGCTGTTTGTTAGCCCCGCCTCCCCTCCAGGACAGGAATACAAGTCACTCAAGCCCCATTCAAAAGCTGGCCTGGATCAAGGAATGGGTTAACCAAAAACACCACACCTAGGTGGGCAGCAGGGATAGGCAGCGCCCATTTGGTCACCTGCCTGCTCGCTCCAGCAAAGGAGGGGTGTGTGCATGCCCGCAGGGGTGGAAAGTGCCCTTATAGGTGGCATGTGACCCAAGCCATTGGTGCTCCTCCCTGCTTGGCACTCTAGGCAACTGCCTAGTTCACATAGTGGATGGCCCAACCCTGTTGACAAGAGTCAGACTCTCCCAACATTTCACCTTCGATGCCCTGTCTTGCGCCTCCAATAAAACCTGTACGATTTCAGATCTTATGCAACATTTTTTGTCATGGGTTCCACATGTGGGAATAACCATACTCACCTTATATGCTTGCTGTAAAGATTACATCAAGATAATACACGTGAAGTGCTTTGAACACTCGAAAGCATCATACAAATACAAAGTATTATTATTCATATCTCTTTCTCATTGCAGAAACACAGAATAGACGCAACCTATAGCATCTTTGCATTAATAGATTCTTTGAAATGGATAGTTTAGATTGCAACATGACAACAATCCGGCATTTCTGGCAAGCATCTTCCCCCTTACCCTGTATGCTTCTTTGAGCTGTCTAGTAATTGGACAACCATTGCCCTTTCTTCATGTTACAAGTTTGATTGAAATGGCACAGGCCAGACGACCAGTTCTCTCACAGATTCTTTAATTAGAGGGTCTCCTGAACCTCCGAACCAATAGCATAAAAAAGAGCAATTAACACTTTTCCAGGGCCCCCTTCATCCATCTGTCACAGCACAGGTGGGAAAAGAAAAAGATAATAGATCTTTTCTAAACAAAATGCTGGACTCTTTAAGTATCTGTCCTCTCAACCCACCCGCCTTCCTTCCCTTCATTCTTTCAACCATCAATAACACCCCTCTCTCCTCAAAAGTGGGATCTGAAGGGGGAAAAATAGATTCAGTGCCTGTAGGTTTTATAATATGCTAACTATAATCTATGTCGGCTGGGGCAGAAATTCATGTGGAAGTTAGAGAGACGGGCACAACATGTTTTGAGTCAACCTCTTGTCTCTCGCGGGGGGGGGGGGGGAAGACTGGCCTTTTTGACTAGATTCAAGGTCCTGACATCTGAGGGCACTTAACTCCTCCATTCCCTTCCTCCAGGCATATTTAAAATCAAATAAGGAGAGTTTCTCAATCTGAGTTATAATCTCAATCTGATTATAATGGATGAAATGTAAATTGGCTTGCCGATGGGCACATTAGCTCAGTGAGATGAATTAATTTCCCCACCCAAGACAGAATATAACCATCACTAGCCATCAAGAAGCCATTTGGGTTGGGTTTGGTTTTTTATCTTAGTCATGTGTAAAATGGGTTAACACTTGTGTGCTAACTGTTTGATGGCTACACCATCAGGTCATGATTTGCATGTGTGAAGGGTCCAACACAGATCAAACCATCCTTTCACCTCTCCTCTCCCCAGGCACCATGTGCTTTAAAATAGTCAGTTCATACATTCAAATGCCAGTCAGTGGTAGAACATCTGTTTTGCATGCAGAAGTTCCAAGATTCAGTCCCTGGCATTTCCGAGTAAAGCTGAAAAAGATCTCTGTCTGAAACCTTGGGAAACCACTGCCAGTCAGGGCAGACAATGAGCTAGATGGACCAATGGTCTGATTCATTATAATGCAGATTCCTATGTGCCTATGTTCTTCTGCCAGTCAAAGTAGGTAATGTTGGCTTAGATGAAGCAATGATCTGGTTCAGTATAAGAACAGAACTGGTTCAGAACACACACCACATGCATGAATTTGGCAAATGAGTATTATTTTCCAAAGCCCATATTTGCCAAGGGAAGGTGGGACTTTTGTACAGAAGAACTGGGAGGCAGGGAGAGTGTGTAACCAGGAGCAGACAAGCTACAAGTAAGTGGTTTCCACCCCCGCCCCCAGGCTTATCCACCAACCAGAAGGAAAATGTTTGCCCTGGCATAGGCATTGGTATGCCCCATTCCTCCATAAATAAGGGCTGGCACCACACTATGCGGGTTATTCAATCTGAGATAAAAGATGGTTGTAAAATTTTCTGCTACTCAAAAGGCAACCCTCAACATACTACATAAATCACTAATTGAATCAGAACAATTATTTAAAATAAAGATGATGACGATCTAGGGATAAGGACACGCACCACCCTTTGCTGGGAAGTATGGAGAACTGGATGGTTGGAATTAGAAGAGGACTTCATGTATAAATGGTGCAATGCACCGTACTTCGGTCTCTTCAGGCAGGCAGGCACCTGTCAGAAAGTCTATGTGAAAAAACACTGTATTACAACCAAGGCTGGCCAGAGGAAGCCACCTTATACTGAGTCAGACTGTTGGTCCATCTTGTTCGGTAGTATCTGTACTGGCAGCAGCTCTCAGATGAGTATTTCTCAACTGTACCTGGAAATGCCAGAGACTGCACCTGAGGCTATCTGCATGCAAAGCAGGTGATCTTCCATTGAGCTTCAGTCCTTTCCCAGTGGAAACTGTCATATGTTGAATTCAGACCATTGGTCCATCTAGCTCAGTGCAGTCATCACTGACTTGCAGTGGCTCTCCAGGGGTTTCAGAAAAGGATCTTTCCCTATCCTACCTGGAGATGCCAGGGATAGAACCTGGAATCTTCTGCAAGCAAGCAGGTGCTCTTCCACTGAGCTATGCTCAGTGAGCCATGGAGGAAGACTTGAAATCTGTACTTACACTTCCCAGTTCAATCTTCCATCCATGGTATCCTTGCCAGGATTAAATACTGTCAACCATATGCCCCATAAGGAAATTCTGAGAGGACTTAAAAGGAAACTGTGGAGGATCAGGGGGTGTCCTCCAACCTAAAGGCCCACAAATTGCTTAACAAAACTTGCATTTCTTGAAGAAACATAGAAATGTCCACCCATTACAGTGCTCAGAAATGCTGAACATAGGGAAAACCTGTCGCGGGATCTTGGGCAGGTGTGTTGCTATAATTGAGTGGATGGGTTCAAAGGACCTGGGCCTCTGAGCTCCTGGGGGATCCTCAGCTTCATCCCTCCCTATTTTCTTCATTATCTCCCTCACTCTGAGGGGCTGCCAGAGAGAGGGGTGAGCATGGGCCCCCTCCCCTAACTATGCCCCTGATCTTGGGCAACTTCTCCAGTGCAGTAAATGTACTTTTATTACTCGTTCCTTGTGCAGGATCTATACATTGTACAATATCCTCTGCTAACTTGGCAAAGAGGCGCCTTTTAACATGGTGATTCTCTTTACTGGGCAAGGGGAGAGTAACTGACCCTATCCACCCCCAGCACAGTACCTCCGGTGACTGTTGCTGGTGTCCATCTTATGTTTCTTTTTAGATTGTGAGCCCTTTGGGGACAGGGATCCATATTATTATTTATTATTTCTCTGTGTAAACCACCCTGAGCCATTTTTGGAAGGGCGGTATAGAAATCAAACAAACAAACAAACAAACAAACAATAAAGAAGGAGTCTTTGTAACAGGACTTCTGGTCCTTGGATAAAACCAAAATTGAATATTGTAGAATACAGTTGCAACATCCTTTGATTATGGTAACATAGACAAAGAAAACGAATGGATGCAAGTACAATTTTCTCTTTTTGTTTATTCAGGCTTCTATTAGTAAAGATCACCTTAAGCATCAACCTGGAAGCTCTCAATTATGGAGCAAGTCAACACAAGTATTTGAAACTCCCTTAACAACTCTTCATCTGTGAGTTTCGTCAGTGGAGCCAACTGTCTCAGCAGTCCCCTGTAGCCAACTGGGATGAAGATAAGTGAGCACCAGGTGTCCTTGCCACAATCCCCATAGTCTTTAATAGTGGGCTTTACTCAGGAAGTCAATTCATCTAGCACAGCCTCCCTATGGTACTCCTACAGAGAGCAGGATCCTTCACCATGCTAGGGTTCTTCACCATAAGGGTTCTTCAGACTCCAGAAGTACATTCAATCAACTGCACTCCACAATATCTCACCTGACTAATTAAATAATAAACTTGATCCTGTTTCAGTAACAAATGAATTAGATATACAGTAGGTGGTGCCCTGTTGTCACAATTTATGTATGTTGATTCAAGGGGTGACTTTGGTCTACCTGTTAATGGAGATTACCTGGTTTGAAGGATTTGACTGCAGTGAGGTGGGGAGAAGAGGGGGAAAGGGAAAAATCTTCACAATTAATCATTATGAAACTACCTAAGAAGTAGATAGTGTTTTAATCAGAAAGGTGATGTGGCTACTGTCTCTTAAGGGGGGGGGGGATCCTATATTGAATGAAGAACCTTTGACTTTTAACCCTTTGGATCAGCCAGAACTGTCTTATTTTAATGAGCAGTGATGATTAATTTTTCAGAACTCCGGACAAACATTTATTTATTTTCATTGGCTGACAGCCTGAATAATGAAGCACCGGTGAAAAGGGAGAAGCGTCAGTGCGGCACCAGTGCTTCTGAAGAGTTCCAGATTAACACTGCACTGTTCATGGGCGTAGGGAGCTTGGCGGAGGCTGAGGGACAAAGTCCAACCAGTGACTCCCCTGCTCCCTGGGCGTTCCTTCGCACATGCAAAGTGTGTGCGTGCCCCAAGCCATGCCCCCTGCATCTGATGTCAGACAAAAGGGGGTGGCACCATTGGCAAGTACAGGTCTGTCACAGCCCCAGCAGAGTTTCATTTCCCCTGTCAGTGGTTTGTGGGATCACTGAAAGGGAACTCCTTTCCCTGGAATTCTCGGCACTGGCCCCACCCCCTTGCATCTGATGTCAGAAACAGGGGAGGGGCCAATGCCCAGGGGATAATCCCTCCCTCCCCAACCAGCATTTTATTGAAATGCTAGCTGGATACACTGGTGATAGGAGAGGTGCATGCCTCGCACTCCCAGCAGGCAAGCATTTTGCTCATTGGCTGGGTGTGGGTGGGGGCAAAGGGGTGCCCTGACCAAAGGTGAGGGGAAGCCTTGAGGGTCTGGGGACAATTGACCCGCCCCCTTGCCCAATAGTCTCTACATCCCTGGCACTGTTGTTAGAGTGTATGTGGGGGAATTTCAGCTAGCTTCCCTTTCCCTGGAAGCCTTCTGTGTCTCTCAAAAGTATGTCCCTGGAGGCTGCATGATGCTCAGGGACATATGTTCAAATAGCACAGAGTGCTTCCTGGAGAAGGAAGAGTCTTCAAAATTTCAATTTGTTGAAATTTTCAAACAGCAGCTGTGCTACTCCTGTTGCAATGGTGCCAGGCTGGGCAATTTAAAATTAAATGGCCTGTGCGGTGCCTCTCACCAGCAAGGTGCTGCGTGGGCCATTTAAAAGTTCAGTGCCAAATGCGGCACCTCTCAGCTGAAATGTGCTGCACTGGTCGTTTAATGTTTCAGTGTTGGAAAATGTCAGGTTTCCAATCCGACGTGACCCAACCAGACAAACTGGGGGAGGGGAGTGATGTCGGCCCTCGCTAACATTTACCTATTGGGTCAGATCGGATTGGATTGGATCTGACATGTTATAGGCTGTCCTCTTATCTCAACTCACTTGAGCAAAAGTCTTCAAGGTATACCAAAAAAATACTACTCAGTAATCCCTCCAAACTGGGCCTGTAATTCGAGAACTCTCCCACAAACAAAAAGACTCACAGAGCATGTGGGACTTTGAAATATTTCTTCTTTCTTAGCTTAAGGGGCCATACACACACTGGGGTTACATAAGCAGAAATCTGCTGGGGTAATGCCTTCCTACCTCTGATGCAACATGGAGATAGAGGGTGAAAATCAAATTATCTACCCTGGAGTAAATGCCAAAGGAAAATAATGTGTGCACACACACCCTCCGTGTATGTGCAGCCCTTTATGAGTTATTTATAATTCACCCTCTTCTGCCTAAGCCAGCTTCTTAATTTTCCATCTGACACACAAATCCTTCCTTTATAAACGATTTCAGATTTTTACAAGGCTCGGAGCTATGAGAACTGGAATGCGAAGTGTTCTATAAATGGCAGGAACACTGATTGCTGATATCATGTGTTAATTGGTAATATCTGTGTTCAGTAGGTTCCAACAATATGTGTTATATCACATTAACTAGCCACATGCCCATGATATCTGATATTAACTATTTGGGTAGAGAAAATTAGTGTCCCTACGAAGGTAGCATTTGGACCTGGGAGATTTGTTTAATTAGCCTTCATGGACTGTCAAAATGCAGGATGTGAAACAGCCTCCATCCAACGTGACAGACTGTCAGAAGCAGGCAAAGCAGTATCATCTCTCTCTGTCTGCCATAATATCCCCAGGAATCATTCTCTTTTGATAAAGCTAGGGTTTCAGCAACATCAGTCTCAGAGTTCGAATTCCAGGCTTGGGCCAAACCCGACTGAATATGCTGGGTCCAATGACTTCTTGAATCAGGTTCTGCTTTAAGAAACTGGCATAATTTAGCATTCGCCAGATGCTCTAGTGACAGCCTGCTCTTGCTTCCATCTTTTGATACACTGAGATTACATTTTAACTTGGAAGTTGCTGAAGATTCTGTTTTGAGAATGGCAATATCTAGCTTTTCTCCTCCCTTTTCTGTGATGGTCTAGAGCAGGGATTCCCAACATTGGGTCCCCAGATGTTATTGGACTTCAACTCCCATAATTCCCAACCAAAGGCCACTGGGGCTGGGGATTATGGGAGTTGAAGTCCAATAACATCTGGGGACCCAACGTTGAGAATCCCTGGTCTACAAGGACCAGGTAGGTGGGAGAATGACATGGGGGCACTTTAGCAGCTGTGCTGGCTGGTGCTGGCTTGCTGGGGCAGGGAGGCACCAAGGAAAGCACAATCTGACTTTTAAAATTACCGAAATTCTTTCCACTGCTGTCACCTGGCATCCTGTGCATCTGGCCCACCCCCTGCCCCACCTCATGGAGAATTCACGGCAGTGGGAATTTCAGCTATTTTTAAAGTCCTTCCTTGTTGCCCTCACCACCACCACCACCCTCGGACCCAGCAAGCACTGGCTGGTACTGTTCATCAGTGGCCCAGGGGGTCCAGTCTAGGATACCTAGAAAATATTGTGGCTAAACTACCAATTAAAAAAAAACACCTAAGGCATAATTGTAGATCAGAGGTTCTCAGTCTTATATCCCCAGATGTTGCTGGACTACAACTCCCATCATCCTCAGTCACAATGGCCAAAGGGGATGTTGGGAGTTGAAGTTCAACAACATCTGGGGACTCCTGCTGTCGATCATGCTCGAAGATGTTTATGCAAACTGGTCTCCCTGTCATTCGATTGGGTGTCCAGATCTTGCAAGCTCTTGTGAGGTTTTCAGAAGCCAGTCAGAAGCAGAACAGAACATGCCACCTCTAGAACAGAAAAAGGCGAGTATTTGTTCTGATAAAACTCTTGGATGTGCAGTTTGAGGGATGGAGAGATGTATGCCTATCTGTAACATGGGAAGAGAGCTGGTCTTGTGGTAGCAAGCATGACTTGTCCCCTTTGCTAAGCAGGGTCCACCCTGGTTGCATATGAATGGGAGACTACATGTGTGAGCATTGTAAGGTATTCCCCTTAGGGGATGGGGCCACTCTGGGAAGAGCACCTGCCTGCTTGCATGCAGAAGGTTCCAAGTTCCCTCCCTGACTTCTCCAAGATAGGGTTGAGAGAGACTCCTGCCTGCAACCTTGGAGAAGCCGCTGCCAGTCTGTGTCAACAACACTGAGCTAGATGGACCAATGGTCTGACCTGGTGTATGGCAGCTTCCTATGTTCCTGTCTTTCATGTTCTCTTGGACATTACAAGTCCCAGAGTTTCTTTGTTCCTGCCAGCATGGCATTTCATTTTCCTCAGTGGAGTGTGGCCAGTTAATATACACGAGACAGAATATACATATTTATATATCAATTGTATATAGCAGTTATGCAGTTGTGTCATCTAGGTAGGTAAGTAGGTAGGTAGGTAGAGCATTTTAATTAAACTCAAGTGCACTGAAAAATGCCCTTTACTAAAACTACTACCACTACTACTACTATTACTACTACAATAAATATTTATATACCACTTTTCAACAGAAGTTTCCAAAGTAGTTTACATAGAGAAATAATAAATAAATGAGATGGCTCCCTGCCCCTGAAGGACTCACAATCTAAAAAGAAACATAAGACAGACACCAGCAACAGTCACTGGAGTGATATTGTGCTGGGGGTGGATAAGGCCAGTTACTCTCCCCCTGCTAAATAAAGAGAATCACCACGTTAAAAAGGTGCCTCCTTGCCCAGTTAGCAGGGACTCTCATTCAGTGCAGCGAGTCACTGATTCAAGCTAGAGGCGCACTTCTTGCTTGTGAGGCACTGCAGTGCAGAGGCATGGTGCTTCCAATGGTGGGGCTGTGGCATGCCTACCAAGGATGCAGTTGCAATAGTACTCCTGTCATTTACTGCTCACTGCACACTAAGAGCTGTTCTAATAGTGACAATCAGAGTAAGAGAAGCCTCCAGCCCTAATTCAGGAGTTGTACATGCTTCCGATTGGCCATCATGAGAATTCTACAACTAAGGTAGGAGGAGGGGAAAATGCTGAGTACGGAGGCAGAAGTGCTTTCCTTCCACCATGACTTTGGAGCTGGGCAAAGGTTCTGGGCTTGAGGCTGCCACCCACCTCCATACCCAGCTCGCCGATTTGTATTTTTCCCTCCTCCTACCTTGCTTGTTGAATTCTTACTATGGCCAGTCAGGAGCATGCATAGCTCCCAAATTAGGGCTGGAGGCTTCTCCTACCCGCTGTGATCATTGTGAGAACAGCCCTCTTAGCTCTGAGATCTGGTGCAGTGTTTCCTCTAACAACTATTCCCAGATGTTGTTGACTACAACTCCCAGCATCCCCAACTGCAATAGCCTTTGTTTGGGGATTATGGGAGTTGTAGTCAACAACATCTGGGAATCCTTGTTAGAGGGAACACTGATCTGGGGTCACTTCTTCTATGTGCTCTGGAGACATAACTTATTTTATTCACATGATTTCTAGGGCCTGACAATCCTTTGAGCAAGACTAACTCCAGCTGTCCCTGATAATTCCAAGTCCATGCTTACAATATTTACCTATATCCAAGACTAGGTTCTTTATATTAGGTTTGACTGCTACTTGACTACTAATATATTAGGCTTGACTACTGCAATGCATTCTATGTGGAGCTGCCTTTATACATAGTCCGGAAACTACCATTGGTACAGAATGCGGCAGCCAGACAAGTCTCCGGGACAACCCAAAGGGACCTCATAACACCAATTTTAAAAGAACTGCACAGGCTGCCGATATGTTTCTGGGCAAAATACAAAATGCTGATTATTATCTATAAAGCCCTCAATGGCTTGGGCCCTGGGTATTTAAGAGAGTGCCTTCTTTATCATGAACCCTGCCACTTATTATGATCTTCTGGAGAAGTCCAGTTACGGTTGCCACCAGCTTTTTTGGTGGTGACCCAGGACCGGGCCCATTCTGTGGCTGCCCCAGGGCTTTGAGATATGCTCCCTGTGAGCACTCCTTCTCTGTTTTTCAGAATACCTTCAAGATGCACCTGTTTTCTCAGGCGTTTGACTGAAATTAATTTTAAAATGTTTAATTTGTTTTTATTTCATGAGATTGTCTTTACTGCATTTCATGGAATTTTAACTGTTTTTATTCTGCTTTATATTGTGTTTTAAATTTTATACACTGCCTAGAGATGTGCATATCCGGCGGTATTAAGATTAGATAGATAGATAGATAGATAGATAGATAGATAGATAGATAGAGATAGAGATAGAGATAGAGATAGAAATAGAAATAGAAATAGAAATAGAAATAGAAATAGAAATAGAAATCAGAGGTCATCGTAAATTCAGAGTCCTGCTCCTTTGGAGTAAATGCAGGTATAACCTGTATTTAACCTCTACTTTTTAAGGGGGTCATCTTAAATTCAGAATCGTCTTCGATTCGTGTAAGTACAGTATTGTCCCTCCCTCTTGCTGCTAGTTGGTCACACCCTCCGAATTGGTTCCTCTTGCTAGTAGCTGTCAGGAAATGCCAGCAGGAACAAGGACAGGTGCCTGTCCCAAAGGACTCAAAACCTAAAAAAGAGTCACAAGGAGACAGCAGAGAAAGGGCAGGGAAGTCAAAGCAAGGGAAGAATGTGAGCCCTTTTAAGACTGCAAGCCCTTTGGGGACAGGGGACCATCTTATTTATATATTATTTATTTTTCTATGTAAACTGCTTTGAGAACTTCGGCAAAAGAGTGGGATATAAATATTCGTAGTAGCAGTAGGAAGGCTGACAATGTGCAATTATTTCATGTACATTTACTTAAGCTTAGTTACAGCATAGTATGGGGAGTAAGGATTGGGTCAAATGCTTTATGCAAAAATGAATAAATACAAAGCAGATGGCCAGAAATGTAAGGAAATGTAAGAAAAGGAACTGAAGGATACCAGCCAGTGCTTCAGCACTTCAGAACAGATGATGCCTTTCCTGTCAATTTTTCAAAACAGAAAAGGATTGTGGGGACAGGATGTGATACAAGTGTATAGTGAACACAGAGAATGACGCTTGGGCAAAGTAAAAGAAAGGAGTAGCAAAGGTTTTCACTACCGTGACTGATTTAGGCCTTTGTTGCCAGTCCGCTCTCTGACACGGGATAATTTCCTATGAAACAAACATCGTTCTGGCATTCTGAGTGCAGCAGGACGGGGAAGGGAGTGTCAAAACTGGTTTGGAAACTCCTCAGATACTGTCCTTGAGCCCCATATAGGTTGCTGCTCATTCTCCACTCAGCTCTTAGCATCAGCATTCAATAAAGTATCTTCTGGAAGTCGGGGATGGGGGAAGGGGGCAGCTGGGTTAAAACTGCTTAGTACCTGCTGAACAGTCTCAAATTTTCCACTGTCTTTCAAATGTCTTTTGGTGTCAAAAGCAGACGCGCGAGGTTAAACCCTATCAAGCTCCGTGAGGGTATTAACATTTCATATAGCAGCTGTTTATTATGGGACTACAAAGATGAAATAAAGGCAACAGAACCGCTTGCATTGCCAGCATGAGTTAAGGTTTTACTCTGCTTATAAGCCTTATTTGCATAGGGACACGCTGTATAAAGAGAATTCATATGATTGTTGTCACTCATCTCTGGTTCAGCCTTCACAGGGTTTTTTTTAAAAAATGTAGTTCTCCACCTTCCATTAATTGTTCTTACAATGAAACACTCTTCAAGCTATTCAGGCCAAGCTACAAGTTCTATGCCCCTTGTTTTAATTGTGATCCATGCGCTTCCGTTTTCCGTTGTCACTGAATTACCCCGTAAATCGCATCATTCTATATGCGTTTCCAATTACACATCACTAATTCAGTTTTACCATCGCTTTTCTTATTTTAAACTGCGCCAAATTAATTGCGTCTATTATCACTTTAAAAGATATTCACTTCCGTCTGCCAAGCCTGCTGAATGTTTTTTTAAAATGTTCGTTGGATAATGTTATCAACAACTTAAACTGTGTTTAATACTGGGCGAGCGGAGGAGGGAGAGCAGAAGAGACAACAAAAGTCAAAATAATTAATTGTGTGGCACAAATCTGTCTAATAAGGAGTTCTGCTTTTCTAATAAGCTGCTTTACTGCTGCCTGATGTCTTGGGCACATCAGGGTATGTAATACAACAAGGGTATTAGGAAACATGAACAGTGGAAGTAAAATGAAAAGTTTGCAGAAAGCAAGCCAAAGAAAATTAGCATGCCTAAATTCCACTGGAATCAATAAATTATATATTAATGTGCAAGGGTTCTTAAACTTGGGTACCCAGAATACAACTCCTATCATCCCCAGTGACTAGTAGTGGCTTCTCCTAATGAGTCGGGGGGCAGGGGTGTAGCAAGGTTGGAGTGGGCCCAGAGACAAGATTTTAAAATGACTCCCCCCTCATTGAAGCTCAGCTCTCTCTCCGTCTGCCACAATAGAACATCTAAATTATTTTTTTAAAGGCTTTGTAAATTGTGGCCGATGCAAGTCATTTAATGGTACTCGAGAAAGACATGCTGTTCTGGTAGCTCCAGGTCTTAACACTCACATCAATTTTGGAGGATGAATACAACTGAAGGAAGCCCGGGTGGGTGTGTGGCTGGGGGAGTCAGTCATGTGACTTGCCTCTGGGGGGGGGCCCAAGGCAGTGGGCCCCCAGACAATTGTCTCTCCTTGCCCTATTATAGTTACGCCCCTGCAGGGGGGTGCCAAATGAGATGCAGTAACCTCTGGCTCCTGACAGTCCCAGTTATGCCTCTCTCTCTCTCTCTCTCTCTCTCTCTCTCTCTCTCTCTCTCTCTCTCTCTCTCTCTCTCTCTCATCCCACCCTGTTCCAGTGTTAACAAGAACCACACTGCCTGCAGGTTGGCCCTTCATCAGGTTGAACGGTGTGAGCTGGTCAGAGGCACTCTTACCCCTGGACTTCTGGGCCTCCACATCCCTTGGGGGACCCCAAATCCTCTTTAGTCTCTCCCGGGTGGTGTGGTCACCATGCAGCCGGCCTGCAGTGCACTGGGAGGCCAAGCGTGACTGTGACCTGCACCAGGCGACTGAGTGTGACCTCTGCTTTATTTTATTTTTATTTTACTTTACATTTTATATCCCTCTCTTCCTCCAAGGAGCCCAGAGCGGTGTACTACATACTTAGGTTTCTCCTCACAACAACCCTGTGAAGTAGGTTAGACTGAGAGAGAAGTGACTGGCCCAGAGTCACCCAGCAAGTCTCATGGCTGAATGGGGATTTGAACTCGGGTCTCCCCAGTCCTAGTCCAGCACTACGCCACGCTTTAGAGGCAGAGGGAGAAGTGGGGAAAGAAAAATGTGGGATGGGAACACATTAAGTTGTGTATTGAAATGTTTCTGCTAATGCATATTTGCATAAATAGACCTGTTTTATATTCTTACATTCTTGTGAGTTCAGTTGCTGTTTGTGCCCTTGAGAAACCACGTGTTTAAAAATACTGTGTGTGTCACGGGTGTGTGCATGTGTGTGTGTGTGTAAGGGAATGATGCTTAACTCACAGCTGGGGGTGGGGGTGGGCTCCAAAGGACTTTAGACCCAGGCTCCAAAATTATCTAGGTACACCTCCGGGGTTGGTCAATGATTAACCAGCCTGCACAGCTCTACCTGACGAATGCCCAGCCTGCAGGCTGCATGGCTCTCGTTAATGCTGGGGTGGGGTGGGATGGGGGAGAGAGAGGTGCAAACTGCCAAGAACCAGAGGCAGCTGAGCCTTGTTTGCCCCCCACACACACACACATACACACCCGGCTCATTAGGATGGGCTACTACTGGGAGTGAGAGATCACATATGGAAAAGGCTGGAATTCAGTGGAATCCTCCCGTCCTTGGATAACAACAATCAACAATCAGAACTGTAACAAGGGTTAAAGCCCCCTTTCTCAGCTGCAGTCCCAGTCCAAATTAGGGTCCCTCACAAATGTGACTTCTATGCACAGGCCCCAGTCACGCAATAGGTACATCGTCTAGTTCTGCCTACAGTGAGTTCACAGCAGAGGTGGCATTTTGTCCATGGAACTTTGTGGTTCACTGTTCAGGCTCTTCACTATTATGCGATGCTTGTTCTTTAGGGAGAAGCCAAAAGCAACGTCTTATAGGCATTATAGCCAAAGCTGTTTTTGCTTTTGCACTGTTGCCTGATCGCAGCACAAAATGATTTTAAGCCTTCTGTGGAAATGCCTATGGAAGGCATGCATTGTGCGCTTGTGTATGTATATACATTTCTAATGTGCATACATTGTGCGTGTGTGTGCTTGTACATGCACACACACACACACACACACACAGAGTAAAAGAACAGAAAGCCAGGCCAAAAAAAAATGTATATGCATAATACTAAGCAATTAGACACCCTTGGTGAACATGGCCGCCCCCTGCCTTTTTGAACAATGCCAGTGTTCAGATGGTTCCAAAAGGAGCTCCTGGGAGCTGAATGCCAGCACATGTTGTTTTGCAGCTAGAGATGAATTGTGGAGTGAATTCCGGTTCAAAAGCTTGAAGTCACAGAGGGCCTTTTATCCCAGCATATCCAAGGTCAGCATAGGACTTTGCAGCCACTCGGAGAAGTGGGGGGGGGAGGCCCACCCATGGCCTTTAGACATTTGCATATGTAAATACTCACTACATGTTAAATCTATTGAGATTCAGAACTGTTCTCCACCTCACATGGAAGCCAAACTAAAAAGAAAAACAGTTGCACTTCTGCAGAAATCCACCTGTGTTTCTGCCTGTCTGCCTAGGCTTGGAGTCAAAGGGGAGATGCCAAATGCAAGACTTAGAGAAAGAGCAACTATCATTTCATAGGCATTGCACCCAATTGACCTTGCCTCTTGCATCTTTGTTGTACTGGTGTCAAAAGACCCAACCTCCAAACCCACCACCTTTTTGTTTGGTTGAAACATGCCCAGGTAGCATGTTTCAACCTCTTAACAGGGATACCCAGCTTTTCCCTCTGGAATACCCAGTGTTCCCTCTAACAAGGATACCCAGCTTTTGTTGACTACAACTTCCAGAATCCCCACGCAAAAGCCACTGCAGCTGGGGATTCTAAGAGTTGTAGTCAACAACATCTGGAAATCCCTGATAGAGGGAACACTTGTGGCAACCCTTAGCATGCCCAGTTAGCAACCCTATATCATGCAGGGGTCAATCGTCCATTGCAATGAAGATGGCACATACATCTATGTGCAATTCCTTTGCACTGGGGACATGCTTGCACAACAGCTCTATTAGTGTGTACATGGGGCTAAGGATGGTTGCGTGCAGTTTCAAGCAGTGGCAGCACCAGAAAAATGGGGGGCACATAGGAAGCTGCCATATACCGAGTCAGACCATTGGTCCATCTAGTTCAGTATTGTCTGCACAGACTGGCAGCGGCTTCTCCAAGGGCAGGAGTCTCTCTCAGCCCAATCCTGGGAGATGCCAGGGAGGGAACCTGGAACCTTCCGCAGGCAAGCATGCAGGTGCTCTTCCCAGAGTGTCCCCATCCCCTAAGGGGAATATCTTACAGTCGTCACATGTGTTCTCCCATTCAAATGCAGCCAGGGTGGACCCTGCTTAGCAAAGGGGACAATTCATGCTTGCTACCACAAGACCAGCTCTCCGTGATTTATTTATTTATTTATTTGAAAGGTTTGTATTGTGCTCCTTCACAAAAAGTTCCAGGGTAGCTTCCCCCCCACCCCCAATTGAACATCCAAAGCTAATAATGGCTTCTGCTCTCATTTTTTGTTTTTTGTTTTTTACTCTCCACAGTTTTGATTGCGCAGTTTTAACCAAGTCTAGATCACATGAAATCTAAGAATCCATAGATCGATTGACTGATTGATCTATTCATGTTAAATATATATTTAGCCCATCTTTTCCTTCCTAAAATGGATGCACCTGAGGTAGCTAACAACAATTAAAGCAACTGAAAACAAGTGGGGAAGAAACACTGAAGCCAGAAATAGAGCAGCCAAAGTAGGCAATTTGAAGATGTCAGGAACCACAAACTCAAACCAGGTGGAATAAGTGGGGTTTTTAACCACCAGCAGAAGACTAGCAGTGAAGGAGCCATTCTAACCTCCCATGGCAAGGAGTTGCACATGCTGCCACCTCAGAAAAGCCTCTCTCATGTTGCCATCAATGGACTTCCGATGGTGGTGGAACATGCCATTATAATCACCTTATTATAATATAAAATATTGTTGTTGTTATTATCATCATCGTCATCATATTATTAATATTACTATAACAGTGTTACAATATTGCTGCTTCTGTTATTTCTTTTTTAAATAGCCAAACCCATCCACAGCTCTTTACTCCATTCCTAAACAATTTCAGTGTTGCTGCTACACTTCACATTTGGCTTTAACCACTTCACTTTCAAAGTGATTAGAGGCTTGAAATGTGTAGTTTAAAATTTAAATTAACCAGCTTAAAATTGCTGGGGCACTTCACGCATCTTAAGCAAATAATTATACTTTTTTTAACAAACATCTCAGGAGTGTGTGTGTGGGTGTGTGAGTGCATGTGTGTGTATACACTTATACCATCTACTGGATAAAATATCTAGGGATGAAGATTCATGTGCAGTGAAGGGTATAATCTGGTAGAAGCAAGTTTCTGAAGTTCCACTAGGACAAAGTTTGCAAAAAAAAAAAAAAAAGCCAGCCAAAATGCAAATAAGAGATGCTAGAATTGCATAATTACAATCATGTGTGGCTGAAGCTTCCACATTAAGATATTAACCCCCAGACTGTCAAGTGTCAACTTCCTTCCTCTAAAGATACGTAAAGATTGAAGAAAATTTATTGCAGGTTATGAAATGTGTGCATGCGAGACTTGTTCTTTTTATCACAGTATTGTATAAAGTATATGAAAAGGTTAGCTTCTTTTTAAACAGCAGGTCACATACTGACTTAATTTTATTTATTTTTTTATTTATTTTTACATTTCTATACCGCCTTTCGTTAAAAGAAAACCCCAAGGCGGTTTACAAAAATTAAAACATACAATAAAAGCAGTAAAAACATCAAGCAATAAAAACATCAAGCTAAAAACATATAAACAAGCATAAAAACATGACAACAGATAACAGATAACAGATTAATGTCATGGGATGTGCAGAAGAACGTTTTATTCATGCAAGAGAAAGAAAAGAATTTTTCATTGCCCCCCCCTTCCCTCTGCTTCCTCTGATGTCCCCTAAAATATGTCCCTGAAGGTCCCCCAACCCTCAGACATATTCGGAGGGGCACTGAAGGGCAGCAGTGAGAAAGGTTTTGTTGAAAATCACCCCATATCCCTTTGCATGAGCAAAACATCGTTTCATGTGTGCAACATTAGTCAGTATCTGAGCCAGTATCTTTGCCTATGTAAAGAAACCCTTTCATCTGACTGTCCCATCCTCATTTTAAAAAATGAGCTTCTGGTTAAGGCAAGAAGGCTTATATAAACACCCACTCAGCTGCCTTAAGTAAAAATTGTATACAGGCCACAGAGAAGAAATTATGCTTTTTTAAATGCTGAGTTTTTCTTTCACTTTAGAACACAAATGACGAACATAGAAATCTACTTGTCCAGTAAGTTAAATGAGGCCATTGTCTATTTTTGCTGATTTCCCCCACCCTGTCTTGGAGGCCACCCGTGTCACATCCCATCCTGTGCCAGTGAGTCACCCAACTGCAGGAGGGGATTTGTGGGGAACCAGAGGAGAGCTGATGTCAACTGAAGGGGGAAGGGAACTTCATGTGATGAATCTTCCTTCCATGTGTAGTAGGGTCAGGATACAATCCTACATTATTGGTTTTAATTTTGGTGCGCTACACAGAATCCTATTTCAGGGGGGAATTGGGTTATTTTCCCCTGAAATGTTTTCCTCATTCAATCAATCATAATCATAATGCTGAAAAATACATCAGATTTCACGGGTTTAAAAGTGTCACTGTTGCTGGATACCTTCTCTTTCTAAGGCAGAATGCTCTGTCCTGAGAAAGAGGAAATGAGGGGCAGGGATATTCATGTCCTGAAAATCATGTTGCGTGTTAACCCCTGCTACCCCCCCCCCCCCCACCGCCGCCATAAACTGTGTTCTCTCTCTTTTTAAAGTCAGTATACATAGGACATAAAGTAAAGTGTGCTGTCGCGTCGGTGTCGACTCCTGGCGCCCACAGAGCCCTGTGGTTGTCTTTGGTAGAATACAGGAGGGGTTTACCATTGCCTTCCCCCGTGCAGTATGAGATGATGCCTTTCAGCATCTTCCTATATCACTGCTGCCTGGTATCGGTGTTTCAGGATTCAAACCTGTAATCTCTGGCTTGCTAGTCAAGTCATTTCCCCGCTGCACCATTAGGTGGCTAGGTCATACCTCCCCCCCCAAAAAAAACAGACCTTTGTGGATTCAAACACATGCTTGTGCTTAAATGTAGCTGTCACTTAATTTTCAGATTGTAAGACCACGGTGTTCACACTGTGAAGGACAGGCAACTTGTATATAGGAATCCAGCTAGTAAAGGGGCATTCCCTTGCCTAAGAGGCTGTGTGGGGAAAGGGTAATATTTTCCTTTAGTTTCCCTCTGGCAGGGACAGTGGAGGTGGCCACAGAGACATTGGAGGCGGTGGCAGGGGCTCCTCTAAACCACCACCACCCCGCCAGCCTCCCAAATGACTGGCCATGCCGGCTGCCTTTTTGTGACCTCTGCATGTGCACAGAGGCCATTTGCACAAACATGGTGATACAAATGGCCTCTGTGCATGTGCAGAGGTTACAAAAAGGGCCTCTGTGGGTGTGCAGCAGCCCAAACTGGACCGCAGTGGCCCGGCCTGTCATTTGGGAGGCCAGGGTGGGGGTTGGAGGAGCCCCCGCTGCCGCCTCCGATGTCAGTGTGGCCATCTCCACCATCTCCACTCTCCCCGCCAGCAGGAAACTAAAGCTAAATATTCCCCTTCTGCTGCTGTCCCCACCCCCCTGTCTTAGACTAGGGAATCCCCCTTTACTTAGAAACCTAGCTGGATTCCCCTTTGCAAGGATACCCCCTGAGCCAGGCTGCAAACTGGTTCTTAGAACTGGGGGCGGTCCTGTTTGAACTTGGACCACCCGAACCGGGCCGGCTCGGTGTTGGGCCCGGCTCGATGCGAGCTGGCTCGCACATCCCTACCTGATAAATGACCAGCTTGCAGGCAGTGCAGATTTTGTTAATACCGGAGCAGGTGGGGTTGGATAGAAAGTCTTAACCAAAGCTGATGGGAACCAAAGGCAGCTGCTCCTCATTTGCCCCCCTCCCCAGCTCATGAAGACAAGCTGCTACTGTCCCCATTCACACATACAAAGTAAAATCTATGAGCACATATTATTTGATATGGCCTTTCTGAGAGTTCTAACCATCTGTTTTTTGAATACAGATACTTGTCCTGGTGTGTACCTGTACCAAAGCTTGCACTGCATGATAAATGCTGTCAAAATGGCATCTTAATAGGAAACTGGATCCAATAATGTTGTTCATTTCTATCTTCTGTGTTTATTTACATTTATACCCCCATAGCAACCTGAAGGGTCAAAGAGGATGACAGAGGATTCAAACTGAATATAAACTGCCCTGTTCAAATCCAATTTTTAAAAACAGCTGTAACAGAAGACACCCTCAGCCCTCCAATGGTTTTGCCTCAGCTTGCCACAGCAAATAAAAAGGTCTTGACAACACCTCTGAAAGATGATCAGACTTGGACTTTGATGACTGAAAGTAATGTAATGAAATTCTGAATATTTTAGTGTTTGGAGAGAAATGTATGAATACTAGGCAAGTTAATATGAAATTCTGCTTCCTAAGCACCAAGCAAATGTGCATTTGGAAAACCCAAAAATCCTTTAGCAGGACATGTTACCAGATCACTAGAGGAATGCATGATTCGTTTGGCCTGATCCGTAACATAATTTAGACCCCCTTGTGCACAATATATGGACCAATTTCCACCCATCATCAAATGTTAGAGGTATTAGACTTCTTGAACTGTTGCCAGCATGCTGACAGTAGTGCTGTGTTAATGCCCCTCGTGATTCTGTTGACATTAATCTTGGTAGGGGTTGAGATGTTGCTAATACTTACTTGCTAAGCAAGGTAACACCTTCAAAGGCTGACACGCACCACCTCGCCGTGTTCATCAAATATATAATCTTACTAAATGCTGTAATCTTAAATCCCAACCTAGAGTAACTAGCACTGCTTACATTATCTTCCTTTTTTATTTAAAGTTCATCTAAAAGTGAGTGTGTATGATTTATTAATCATTCCAGATGTCAAAGACATCCCAATGACAACCTAAGAAGGCCAAGCTTTTTTATACCCTGAAATAAAATTAAAACTGTTCATTCATCTTTAACAATGGCACTATTTCAGGTTACCTTCCAATCAATAGATTTCAATAAATAGCTGGTGTTCTGTTACACTTCAGATTCAGATTCAGTTTATTGTGGTCTGAGACCAGAAAACAAAAAGAAAGAGAAACAGAAACAAGGGGGGAAATGCAGAGTTACAGAAAAACCAATACGCTTATAGCTTGCATCACATCCATTTACAATATTACGGATACACTAAATCAATACTCAGAGACCATCATTTCCCCAGGGAATCAAATTACAGCTTTAACCATCTAATTCCTAATGGAGCAGGCCCTGGAGCAAAATTTTGCAACATTAAGAGTAATGTCCATGTTGGAGTCTCAAAGAAGAAGAGAGGTATAAAATTTATCTGACCTGCCTCGAAATTTCTTTAAAATTGGGGTTATAAAAAGAAACTGAATGTCTCTATAAAACTGGCAATATAATATTACATGGTCCACAGTTTCAAACTCTCCTACCTGTCAGGGACAAATCAGATCTGCATAAGGAATTGGGAGGTGACTCCTCTCCTGTACAACTGATGGCAGTGCATGAAATCGGGCTAGGGTGAAAGCTCCCTGGTACTTTGATGTCACAAGATTGTAAAGATATTTTTCTGGAAAGAAATCTTTACTAAGATTTCCAACCACCAGACAACAGGCGGTCAGACTCCTGTCTCTTTGCAAATCCATGTTTCAAATGTGTTGTTTTATGGTCTCCTTTGCCTTAAAATAGCCCAGAGACAGCAGGACTTGGGGGAAGAATCCACAATTCTGGAGTTTCTCTTCTAAAACTCTCATCCAACCTGCAAAGAAGCTGTCAATCAGAGTTAAAGGGGCTAGTCCTGTAGAGCTAAACATTAGTTTGAGTCAGAAACTGATCTTATTTAATCGGGCTTCTGCCTTTAAGGTAGAGTTGCCATGCCCCCCGGAATTCTGGGTTTCACCCAGATTTTAAGCATCTCACCCAGATTGCTTAGACCACCCAGCTTCACCCAGATTTCAGATTTCTTTCTTTTTTAAAAAGCTAAGCTCTATGTGCAGTCACTATTCTGCTCAAAAATTATTTTCAAGCCAATTTACATAATATTCAAATTAGGTATCTGGATTTGGAAAGCCAGAATATGGCAACTCTACTTTAAGGAGACTGTCCCCGACTCCATATGGAGAGCAGCACTGGGGACACAGCATGAAACTCTGAAGACTGGATCACCTCTAGGGAACGAAAATCTTTTTCCCCTAAAAAAAACTCCTAACCTATGGCCCTAGACAGAGGGCGTTCTCTGTAACAAGGAAATCTGCAGTTTCTTTCTCCAGAATCTCCACCCTTTCAGACCAGCTTACTCTCAGGCAGCTCAAGACCGCTGATGGGGTTATTTTCTTTAATGTGCACTTCTTGTTGCCAGCTCATCTTCCAGAGCAATTGGGGAATCTAGTGCAGAATGGTCCTCCACTTCCAGCACATCATATTTATTTGGGGAAGCAAAGGCAGGCAAATAACTTACAGTTTATTTGAGAGTTAGAAGATCACCGATCCGTAGTTGTCTCAGTAATTTTGGCGGCATCTGCAATCCCAGGCTTGTTCTGACCCACTTCCTACCCCACCCCCTCTATTGAATCCAAACAGGGCTGGGCAGCCTACAACAAGAAATTGCTTTAGGCTCTCCTTAGTCTCAACACTCCCACAGCACTGTGTGGGAAAAGAGGGGGAAATCCACAATTCCTCCCATTTGAGACTTTTGGGGGGCTTTGAGGGGACATTGCTGGATGCCAGGAGAGCCATGGAGGGGTCTTACCATGGTAGGGCACTTTATTTGTCCCATTTTTGCCTTTTAAGGTGATTTTCCAGGCTTGGGGGGGGGGATGCCCGAGAACCTAACCCCTGTGATCTCATAGACTTCAATGACTCATTATCCGTGGTTTTGTTACCCGCGGTAATCTGTGGGAACAGAACTCTGACAGACAATGAGGTCCACCTATATTAAAAAAAAATTCTGAACACCTACCTCCTCCCCTGTCCACCCTGACCACATAGCAAATAATAAAAGTGCTTTTGAATTACCTCTTCAGTTTCAAAACGCCGTTTTCTATGCCACAGGTTGATCGTATACGCTACTCAAGAAAAACAAGTTGCATCCTTGGATTTCAAATGGTGAGCCCTTTGGGGATAGGGAACCATCTTATTCCTTTTTCTGTGTAAACTGCATTGAGAATCTTTTATTGAAAAGTGGTGTTTAAAAATCTCCCCCCCCCCGCCATCATCATTATCCTGGTTTTTATTCTTTCCCATTGAGTGACTGTGAATTCATCTTACCACATTCACCTGAATCCAAGACTAGCCTCACCCCCACAAGTTCTTTGATATTAGAAATTGGGAAGTCCTCTTCCGCTCAGGTAAATACAGGTAAAGGTAAAGTGGGCTGTCGAGTCAGTGTTGACTCTTGGCGACCACAGAGCCCTGTGGTTGTCTTTGGTAGAATACAGGAAGGGTTTACCATTGCCATCTCCCGCACAGTATGAGATGATGCCTTTCAGCATCTTCCTATATC
Organism: Hemicordylus capensis; assembly: GCF_027244095.1. Taxonomy (NCBI): domain Eukaryota; kingdom Metazoa; phylum Chordata; class Lepidosauria; order Squamata; family Cordylidae; genus Hemicordylus; species Hemicordylus capensis. Next base: position 26,883,151 of record NC_069657.1, on the reverse strand, counting down.
GCTGCTGCCTGATATAGGTACCAGCGGGGATTTGAACCTGCAACCACTGACTTGCTAGTCAAGTCATTTCCCCGCTGTGCCATTAGGTGGCGTTTAGCACAAATACAGGTATTTACCTATTTAACCTATATTTTTAAGAGGGTCATCTTAAATTCAGAGTCATTTTCTATTCAGGGAAACTCAATATTTTATACTGTTTATAGCAAGACCTGTTGGTAATGGCCACGCCTGATTGATAAACTCACCAGAAAGTGACTTTCCCCTGACATTTTCACATGACAAATGAAACCACCCACAATGCAGTAAAATCACAAGTTACTGCATTCTATGAATCAAAGTTATTCTACAATACACTGAGATTGTTCCCACGATCAACGGAAAGCGGGCTAAGGGAGCTTAGCTTGCTTTCCATTGATCATGGGAATGATCGGGCTTGCAGGTGAGCCTGGTGCTCCCAAGGCAGCTAGCCTGCCTAAAACACCCTTCCCTTAAATTAGGTTAATGGAGCAAGCACTCTGTTAACCCCATTTGGTTGCTTGTGTGTTGCCGCGGTGCGCAGCAACACACGAGTAGACTCCCAACCAGGAGTCTTCAAACAGCCTCTCAGCCTCGGGCGTCTCTCCAGGATGCCCCACACACTTGCACGTGGCATCCTGGAACTTCCAGGGGCCAGCCGGACCCCAATCCCTACCACCCCTGCCATCTCCGTGATGGAGCCGCCAGTCATGTGGGTGGCCAATCCATCCGCCCAGGGTTCCAGGCAGGATCGTCCGTGGGGAGAATGGGCTCAGTAAACCTGACAGAACCTGGCAGAAGCTCTTCTCCCAGATCATGAGAAGACCTTAATTATCTGTCATCATGCCTGGCTCCTATTTAGCATGATCTTCAGTTGTGGCCTTCATGGTTGGAACAAGACAGTCCTTCATGAGGTTTATGTACCAGCCAAAGAAATGAAACCTGGACAGGAAAGAGAGAGATGCTAGGTCTGGGAGGGAAAAGGTGCATGCAGAAGGGGATAGTTTGGGAGAGGTTAAGCCACTCTGGCTCCATCCAAGATGTTTCATGCAATCATATAATCAAGCAATAACTGTAATTATCACATAAAAACCCTTACTTAAACCAAAATGGGGGGAAATGCAACTCTTTGCTGCTATTAAAGCAGGCTCATTACAGGCTAACTAATTCATATTAACTAGGGATGTGCATAAATCAATTCATCTGATTTGATTTGTGCCCAAATCTACCCCCCTCAATCACCCCAGATTCAATTTGTATTTGCTTTGCTTTGATTCAGATTCAGACTGATTCGGACCACTTAACAAGGTCTTAGGGGCACCAAATTGGGTAGTGGGTAGGTCCCCATGTGTGCCACCTACCACCCAGATTTCATGGCAGTGGGACACTTGGTTGACTTTTAATGAATTTATTTTTAGTTTTTACTAATTTTGAACATTTCCACCATAGGAAACAATGGGGATTCAAAGTTGCCATATACTAACCCTAACATGGATCCTCAGCTTCCATTTTTTTTAAAAAAGCTAAGTTCTAGCCCTTGTAGAAGTGGAGTTACGGAGCAAAATGTGCAGTCATTATTTTTCAAGAGTTTGGATTCTTTGGCGTATAATAACTTTTCCTCATAATGAATCCCTATGAGGATTCATTGCACGCCTTTCTACTGTTTCTACTGTTCATTTTGACTGACGGTGGACAATGTCAACTGTCAACTGCCATGTGCCAACTACACGCCTGCCCCCCGCCCCCCACCCCTCACCTGCAAGGCAGTGGGGTACTCATTTTAATTCTTTGGAATATTCAAATGTTTAAATTCTTTGGTGTCTAATAACTTTTCCCCATAATGTATCCCTATGAAGATTCATTATATGCCTTCATTTCTTCTGTTCATTTTGACCATTACTGGACAGTACCAACTGCCATGTGTCAACTACACCCCCTGCAACACACACACACAGGAGTACTCAGTTTATTTTTTAGGTATTTTTGAAGTGTTTATATTCTTTGGTGTCTTCATTACACACCTTCATTTCTTCTGTTCATTTTGACCCCACTGTTTTGCAGGTGGGGGTGGGGAATGAGTGGCAGCCCATTTTCCAACTACTCCCCAACCCACTGGGTACTCAGTTTATATTTTAGGAATATTTTAGTTGTTTAGACTCTTTGGTGTGTAATGAATCCTCATAGGGATTCATTATGAGGAAAGGTTATTAGACACCATAGAGCTCAAACACTTGGGGGAGGGGGAATCCTAGAACATAAACTGAGTAGTACCCCACCGCCTTGCAGGTGGGAGTGGGGTGTAGTTGGCACATGGCAGTTGACAGTTGGCACTGTCAAAAAGACAGTCAAAATGAATAGAAGAAATGAAGGTGTGTAATGAATCCTCATAGAGATTCATTGAGGGGGATTATTATACACCAAAGAATCTAAACACTTGAAAAATAGTGACCAAACCTTTTGCTCCATAACTCCACTTCTACAAGGGCCAGCACTTAGCTTTTTCTTTTAAATGAAAGCTGGGAATCTGAAGGAATTAATAGGAGGGATCTGAATCTCGAATTAATTCAAATAGAATCAGGCACGATTCGATTTGGACCCAAATCTAGCCAATGGACCACAGAAGTGATTTGTTTTGTCTCCAAATCACCCAAATCAGCTAGATTTGTACCTGAATCAATTTGCACATCCCTAATATTAACCATCTATGGTCTATTAACATACTGTGCAGTTTTTAAAGCCTTTGGGTATCAGTGAGATTTAATGTTTCCTCCACACCTGAACCATTTAACAGTTTTTGTGTATTATACCACTTATTTGGACAAGGCCAAGGATGGTGGGAGGTCCTTCAGGCATTGCAGGAAGAGTGCTGAAAGAAGAAGAAGGAGAGCCAGTGTGATGTAGTGGCTGGACTAGGAAGACCCAAGTCTCCCCATTCAGCCATGCAACTCACTGGGTGACTCTGGACCAGTCTTTTATCTTCCAGCCTAACCTAACCTATCTCACAGGGTTGTTGTGAGGATAAACATAACCAAGTACACCACTCTGGGGTCCTTGGAGGAAGAGTGAGATATAAATGTAAAGATAAAATTAAAACAGCACCCATTTCCTGTTGAGACTGTTTATCTGGTTCTTTTGACACCATACCATACCATACCTTACTGTACCGTACCGTACCGTCTCTCTGTCACACACACACACACACACACACACACACACACACACACACACTTATCTGAGTGCGTGCTTTTGTCTATCCTTCCCCCACATCCCTATTCATTTATTTGGGATTGTTCTGGGTAGTCCTAATCAGTTCCTTCTTGAAAGAGGGAGGTGGGTCTCAAAACAGTTCAATGCAAACCCCCACCCCCATTCTGTGGGGTAAAGCTGGTTACCACTACTTGTCCTTGGACAACAAGGAAGCACACGATTGGCTCGCAGTGAAAGGCAAACAATATATTATTGAGCAATTGGTTTTGCAGCTGCAAGCTGTTCTGTTTTAAAATAGAAGCAGAATTGTATGCAAGCCAACCACCTCTTTGCTGGGGAGCTTTCCTCTACAGCCAATGCACCTTTCCAATTCTTCGTTCAACTTTGGTCCTTCAGTTGTAATTCTATTCATCGTATTTCTACAAAAGTTCCCTCTTTTTACCTCTCGTTGCTTATCGTTATTATTAATTTCTCCGCTGTTTTTTCATCCTTGCTGCCCTTCTCGTGTTAGCATCAAATATCTTTACTCAACCAATAATTGTATCCCAGTCATCTTCTAATATCTTAGTATAGCTTTGGGAAGAAGAAAAAAAGAAACAACAGGAAGAAACGACATCTTCAAATAGCTTTTTATAATGGAGTATGACTGGCAAGTGTCATTTTGGGAAGGAGGGAAAAAAAGAGTTACTGCACCTTTAATAAATTTAATCCACTTCTGATTACAGAGGAAGAAAGCTCCTTTTTTAATCTTACAGGGATGGAATATTGCAATAACTGTTCCATCAGATTTTAAAAATAAGATTTGCTAAAGGTCAGCGTATCTCCTGGTCACATATGCAGCAACATTGAAATTTCTTTGGCCAGGGAATAAAAAAGATTCTATCATTAAAAATAAAAAGCGTGAGGACATCTTGCAAGCCCAGAGGGTTTTTTCCCCCAGAAAGAGGAGACATTTCGTTATCAACTAGCAATCATAAGATTTTTAAGCAATATCTCTAATCTGCTTCTCTTCCCCCCTCCCTCCCCTCCCCTTTCCTTTTCACATCAAGGTCTTTTTATCTTCCAATTTTGCATCTAAAGATGAGGTGAATGCCATTAGCTCAATTCAACCTCAAGTGTAGTCAGATGTGCCTGTGATTTCTGAAAAGCACTGTCTAAGGTCACATTAAAATGTATAAGAGCTTTTTCTGTTCCTGAGAAGGGGGCTTATTATCCATCCATGGTGGAAAGGAGTAATGGCAGTGGCTACAGACTGGGCTGAAAACAAAAGGGATGTCAGGCCTTCGGAGGGGGGAACTACTGAGGTCTCCTTTCACCACTCTCTGAAACCTGACTCCGAATAGTAAACTTCCTCCTTAGAAGGAGGGGGAGAGATTACAGGCTGTTCCCCTCATTAAAGCATAGGTTTGGGATATTTGCACTTGGGATGTGAATAGAGCGAAATATTTCTGCCATTTTTAGCAAGCAAAAAAGTCATTGGTGGGGGGTGAGAAATTCCGTCCTGGGGTGAGTTCCTAATAAAAGGAAATCTGTATCTATCTTTTCATCTGTGACACTTGTGGACGTAGTGCCTGGACTACCGTATTGTATGTTTACAGTCTACAGAGAGCCTCAGTTGGATACCAGCATGGAAATGTTGTAGGAGCATAGGAACCTAGGAAGCTGCCTTATACCAAATCAGAAAACTGGTCCATTGAGCTCTGTATTGTCTACTACTACTGTTTGTCAGGGTGCCATATTACCTGGTTGCTTGGGTGGCTCAGTGGAGGCTGGAGAAGGGTGTGGCATCCCTCCTCTGAGGCTTTCGTTCCCTTGAGGGGGCAGTGGAGATGAGAAGGGCCCAGGCTGGTTGGATCCCAGTGGGGTTGAGAGGGCAAGGCAGGGAGAGCAGCAGGAAACAGCTCCAGGGAGGCAGCTAGGTTGGGTGTGGCAGGACACAGGAAGTGAGGTCAGGAAGGGGGCGGGGCTGGAAGTCGGCTTTAAGTCCTGTCGACTCTGCACTGGGGCATTTAAAGACAAGGCAGCTGAGGAGGAGGGGCTGCTTCTGAGTGTGGGAGCCAGGAGTTCTCCAGGAGAGGGAACTGGCTCAATGCAGCAAGCCAGGAGGACGACTCAGGTGACAAGCTAACCTCCTCCCCTGGCTGTTCCCAAGGCTGACCTTTTTGGGGTTGCTGCAGTCATGACACCAGGGGCGTAGCTATAATTAAGAACATAAGAACATAAGAACAGCCCTGCTGGATCAGGCTCAAGGCCCATCTAGTCCAGCATCCTGTTTCGCACAGTGGCCTCTCTCCTGCCATTACTCCCCTGCAACTGGTACTCAGAGGCATACCCTTGAGGCTGGAGGTGGCCCACAGCCCTCTGACTAGTAGCCATTGATAGACCTCTCCTCCATGAAGTCATCCAAACCCCTCTTAAAGCCATCCAGGTTGTTGGCCGTCACCACATCCTGTGGCAGAGAGTTCCACAAGTGGATCACGCGTTGTGTGAAAAAGTACTTCTGTTTGTTGGTCCTAGACCTCCTGGCAATCAATTTCATGGAGTGACCCCTGGTTCTAGTGTTGTGTGAGAGGGCAAAAGGGTTCAAAGCAAAAGGGTTCAAAGAACATGGGCGCCCAGCTCCTGAGGGCCCTCCAACACCATCCCTCCCTATTTTCTTCATTATCTCCTTCACTCTGGGGGGCCGCCAGAGAGAGGGACGAACATGGGCCCCCTCTCACCGACCAATGCCCCTGCATAACACTGTCACTATCAATGTTTATATACCACTTACCAACAACAGTTCTCGAAGTGGTTTACATAGACAAATAAATAATTTTTAAAATGCTACACTGATTGGCAGGGGTTCTCTAAGGTTTCAAACAGAAGTTATTCCCAGCCACGAGTCTCTCCCTTGGAGGGAGTGAACTGGGGACCTTCTGCATGCAAACAGAAGCTTTTCCATTGAGCTACGGCCCTATAACTTACATGCTCACAGGTAATCACCCATCCAAATGCAAACCAGGGCAGACCCTGCTTAACAAAGGGGACCATTCATGCCCACCTACCACAAGACCAGCTGTCCTTCCCTGTCCTAGCAGGAAAGCATGATGTGTGCCTATATCTCACAAATAATGGGGTGGGGGGAAACATAGCTAGGAATGTTCTGGTTAAATCCATGGGTGGAACAAGCATTACAGTAGACTCAAGAGTGATCCTTTGGACTATGATTCGATAGCACATCAACACCTTGGTGCACTGGCACCGTGGCACATTGGTGCAGTCTCTTGAACCCAGAAGTCTTACAGTGTGTCACAAGAGACATGGGTGTGGACATATACCTCCTGCATGACAATAAAGCCAAATGAAAGCCTTCATTCTTATAATGGAAGGTTGTGGGAACTGAGGGCAATAGAGATGTGTGTGGGCAGATATGCATTCAATTATTTGTATTACTAGGGCTTAATGTGTTTGTGCACAGAGCGCTGCAGTGATGAATTGTTGAAGACCTCCCCTGATATCTCTGTCCTGTTCTCCCATTCTTTTTTCTTTCTTTCTTTTTCCCCTGTGGAATTTGTAAGTTCCAAAAGATGCAGGGGAAAGTGGGCTTGCTCCAGTGTGGCTCTGTCCCTTTAAATGCATGAACTCTAGGGAAGCGGCATCCATGTTGCCAAGCAGTGGCAGAGCAAGGAAGAATAAGGAGACAGCAGAGGGCAGAGCACCAGCTCCGAGAGGTGGCCAGAGAGAAATGTGGCCACCCTAGAATGGACGTATTTCTGGGCTGCTCTGAGCAGACCCCTCTATGGTTGCAGGGGAGCTTTCACACAAATCCCAGGTTATAGTGGTAGCAGGATTTGGGCGATACAATAGCTATATTTGCACATAACAGGGGATCGGAGTTGCAGGACCTGCAGTTTCCTTACCATTATGTCTGCACACATGCAACTTAAGTCCTGTCTGTGCGTGACCCGAGGTTGCACTCAGGAGACTCTAATTTAAACCCTCAGTTTGTAGGGAGTTTTGCTGCTCCAAACCGAAGGTCCACAGAGCTGCTGTTCAGTCCGAATGCAGCACTGGAGGCAGCATTCAGCCGGACTGGAGCTGAAAGAGAGAGCTCCTCCCTCTCTCCCTCCATAATTGCCTGTGCAGGCTGTCATTCAAGCAAGAAGAAAGTCCATACAGCCATTTCCCCCACCTCAGGTTTCAGCAGCGAAACTCACTACAAACTGAGGGTTCAAATTCAGGTTTGGAAGCTAAAATGGAGTCGCAGTTGGTTGATGAAACTTCATGCATTCAGATGATCAAAAACTCAAGCCTATGGCACGTTTCCCTCTTGGTTTGGCATCATGTCCAAACGGGACTAGTGTTTCCTAAGAGGAATCTGACACATTTTCTGAATAAGTTTGAAAATTTCAAGCAAGCTTCCTTAATAACATAAATAAACATTGATTTCCTTACCTCTATAGGCATTTGTGTATAGCATAGGAACATAGGAAACTGCCATATACTGAGTTAGACCATTGGTCTATCTAGCTCAGTATTGTCTTCACAGACTGGCAGCGGCTTCTCCAAGGTTGCAGGCAGGAATCTCTCTCAGCCCTATCTTGGAGAAGCCAGGGAGGAAACTTGGAACCTTCTGCTCTTCCCAGAGCGGCTCCATCCCCTAAGGGGAATATTTCACAGTGCTTACACATATAGTGTCCCATTCATATGCAACCAAGGTAGACAGCTATGGGGACAAGTCATGCTTGCTACCACAAGACCAGCTCTCCTCTCCAAAATCCTTGCTCCCCCAATTACATTCTTTGCCACCTCCTTGCTCCCGCAAACTAGTTGCTCCTGTGGCTTTTAACTTGAAAACATGTTGCCCTCATTTTTAGTAACAAACTCTACAGAACAACAGGGATTTCTATATCATGTAAACAAGATTTTGATATCTAGAATTCCAGTCCAACAGACACAAACAGCTTCTTTAAAATGTAGCTCTGTGGACTACATTAATACATTCCATTAAAGGGGAGGGGCTTTAGAGAGTGAAGAAACAAGACCTCTTTCTGTTGCCCCTCTGAATGTAATGAATATCTTCTCCACAACTGATTTTACAAAACTAGAAAGCACAAACAATTAAATCAGGTGATCGCTTTTTTATATTTATGTATAAAATTATGGGTCACCTTCCTTCAAGATATTCACAGTCAATAAGAACAGAAAAGATAAAATATTTAAAATGACCAAACTCTTCCCTCACCTTTCTAAAAAAAAAAAAATTAAAATTAAAAACCCAGACACAATATGGCCTAGCAATGGCCATTGAGCTGAAATGATTTCCAAATATATTGATATTTATTTATTTATTTTTAAAATTGCACTTCGGATATTAGCTGGCTGAGTTCCATCTTGCTTCCCCCCCCTCCCCGCCCCACTCTGAGATTGTGTTGGGTGAGGAGATGTAACAGCTTTCAATCGGCTGTAGATTTCCCTTCAGGGCCAAGGGCATTGTTGAATTACAGAAGTCTGATGTCTTGAAGAGACTGCAGGCGTGCTCTTTCTACTATACAACTCTCAGCTGAACTCCCATGACCTATCACAGAAGCTACACTCTCTTGGTGATCGTACAGCCAAAGTTTGCAGCAGGCCTTTTACTGCATAAAACAAAGGAATATTGTCTTACCTTCAACGGTTCCATCCCTCACTCTAAAGAATGAATAAACCAAAAGATGGGAGAAGTTTTTTTCTTTTCCCTCTTTCCCCACTGCCAGAACTATGATCCATTTTATTTAGCTTCTGCACTGGCAGTGGCTGACATCCTGACCAATGAAGCACTGGCACTTCATGAAATGTGCCAGTCCTGTGGATGGTTTCCAGATTAAAGCAGCAGCAGCACTCACAAAAAGTGTAAATTTTGATGAGCCCCCCTTCCCTCCCCCCAGATGTTTTCTGTGTCACCCGAAAATATGGCCCTGATGGCTTTATGACCCTCAGGAACATATTTGCAAGTGGTGCCGTGTGGTTTGGGGTGAAGGGGGACATAGAAAATGAAATCAGATGGTTCCCTGTCCCCAAAGGGCTCACAAAGACACAAACTAAAAGGAAACACAAGGTAGACCTCCAGCAACAGCTACTGGGGAAACGCTGTGCTGGAGTTGGATAGGAACATTGACTCACATATGACACAGAGAAATAGGGATGGTAGCAGACCTGTCAGTGCTGTTACAAAGACTTTAAAAACACACCCACACTGCTGCAGAGAAGGATGGGGCTGTATAGCTCAGTGGTAGAGCATCTGCTTTGCATGCAGAAGGTCCCAGGTTCAATCCCTGGCATCTCTAGGTAGGGCTGGGAAAGACTCCTGCCTGAAATCTTAGGGAGCTGTTGCCAGTCAGTGTAGATAATACTGAACAAGAAGGACAACGGGTCTGACTCAGTATAAAAGGGAAAGAAGACAATGGAGTAGTACTCGAGAGAACTGTAATAAGAGCACGATAGAGCGCGTATGAATGAAAACTGAAAAATGCTTCAGTACAATGTAATATACATGTAAACTGCCAGTTTGGTGTGACAGATACAAAATATAGAAACAACCAAATACATGAAAAATAGAACACATGATCAGGAGGGTAGGGAACCTAGTGGAGGCCTATGTGCGGGCGCCGTCCTCCACGTCTGACATCAGATGCAGGGGCCCAGCTAGCCACGCCCCCACATCTGACGTCAGGTGTAGTCTCCCTCCCTGTTTGGAAGAGAGATCGGCCCGCACTGTGTTGGGCAGGGAGAGCCATTCTGGCCGCACTGCCAATGCAGTGCGGGCCAATCTCTCTTCTAAACGGTGCCATGCAGCCCATTTGGGCAGGAGATCGATCGGCCCTGTTGCATTGGAAGCAAAACCAAGAGCCGCTCTCCTTCACTCCGGCTGCACTGCCAACGCAGCACGGGCTGATTTAGGCCCCGTTTGGGACCAAAATAACGCCCCCCGTGTCTGATGTCAGACGTGGGGGGGGTGTCTGGGGCCGCGCTAATGGCCCCTGATTGGTGGCAGCCGGGTTTCTTTGAATCCATTCGCCCAACGGTGGCTCTGCCCCTGCATATGATTTATTTCTTATTTATTTATTTATTCAATTTCTATACCGCCCTTCCAAAAATGGCTCAGGGCGGTTTGATGAAACAATGATGATGAAAAAGTGAGAGAAGGCAGTTCCCTGTGTTCCTACTAGTTCCTGCCCAATCGCAGGTTGCAACCTTGCTTCCATTATTTCCCATGAATCTTTGCAACAGCACAGGCGAGGCTCTTTCTCTGCATGGCATGTGAGTCAGTTGTTCTTCCCTTGGTAAATATAAGAGAGGTGCCCCTTTAAAAGGTGCCTCTTTGCTCTCCAGGCAACCCGCTGGCTCAGGCCCCACAAAGTCCCACAAAGCAGCCTGCATTAACCAGCTCTGGATGGAGGCTTCCATGTACAACGGCGGCGGCGGCTGCTTCACTCTGGATTAACTTGAGGAGGCCATCAATTGCAATCCATACTGGCCCAAATCCTTGTCTGCACAATGCTTCTAGTTGCACTTGGCGTGGATACAGGAGAGTGAGCTAAGGAGGTGGTCAAAGGCTTTAGAGCCAGGAGACCACTTAGTTAGTTTGAGCAGCCCATGTGCCAAATACATGATATAAACACCTTTCCTGTTTGTCATTTATGTGCTTTTGAAGTATAATGAATTGTTCTGACTAGCGCTGCCAAATTCGTATATTCATAGAAAGCTGGCATTTCAGAAATATCAAAGAGTATTGCGAGGCGAGCCAGGCTTGCAGAAATCCAGTTAGCATCCCCAGAGTTCCCGGTTTAGTTGTGGGAAGTGCTAAATACCATTTCGACGTTTTAGATGTGGGAAGAAGACCCATCCGGTTATCCTTTTGATAATGTTCTACTGCAGTTCAATTACAGTTTTGTTCTCATCCTATCTTGCTGATGGTTGGATTTGATCCCACTGCCAGACCAATGCCAAGAATATTCAGATTCTGCAGCTGATGCAAAATGCAGTGGCCAGGTTAATACCGGGGATCGTGTGGAGTTATCATATCCCACCAATCTGGAGAGAATTGCCCATTAAACAGCAGCCCTATTCACATGTAATGTTCAACACGCAGGCACCAAATGTATAGTGTAAACCAGTACAGCTCTGAACAAAGCTACAGTCAGAGGTGCACTAACCCCGGACCTCGGGGACCCAGTCCGGTCCTCCAAAGCCCCGGGGGGGCCCTCCAAATGGCCGGGGGGGGGGCCTCAGCAGCCACCCCACGCCCGCCCCACGGTGCTTGCTCCGATCTCTAAACTGCGCTGGTGCGCCTCGGTCTTTGTTAAAGACACTGGCCTGAATGGACATGGCCAGTGTCCCTACAGTCTATCCAATACCGAGGGAGGTGGGGAGACGGACTGCTCCACTCTGCTACCTCCCCCCGCCCCAGCAAAAAAGGGAAAACTTTTTTCCCTTTGGTTGCGGTAAGGAGGAAAAAGTAAAACAAAAACAAAAACAGAGGTTTGGCAAGGCCTCCCAAGAAGGAGGATTCAGAGGGCCCTCACACATGGGCAGGGGCTCACAGCTGGGGGATCTGGGCAGTCCAGTTGCCCACATTATCGTGGTGTGCCTAGGGGTACAGTTGCTCACACATTACATTGAAAGCAGGACGAGCAATACACTTCCTTTCTGTACCATGCATTTGAGGTGTCTGTACCCAGATTCACTTTTTAAATGAATTGTACAGTCATTCACACAAAAACAGACATCTTTACAACATAATGTCTGAATAGGGCTAACATGGAACCCAATGCTGAAGCATATGCTGGAATCCAAAGTATAAAGTTCTGCATGCAGGAAGGCAAAACAGAAAGCATTGGACTTATGTCAGCACCGCACTCCCCATAGATTATAATACGTGATGCAAGTAGGGTGGCCACATGTCCAGGATTGGCCTGGACAGTCCAGGAACTGGAAGTCCTGACCAGGATGTAAGGAAAGTGTCCATCTGCATATGAAATGTTCAGGAATTTGAGCAGGAAGCTTGATTTAACAAATTGTACTCATTTTTCTGGTTCTTCTCTCCGGGCATTGGTATCTACGTGGTGGCAGTATTTAAAAGCCCCATATTCTTACCCTTTCTCTAGCACCAGTGCTGTGAACTGCCTACATGGGCTCGCTCAATGGCTCAGTAAAACACATGTTGCCTGATGTAGCACCTGCAGTCTTCTGAGTCTCAGGAAATATTTCCTGTGTAGAGTAGCAGAAAGAAATGCAAAGAGGAACAGGCCTTAAAACAAATGAAGCTCTTCTCACAATCGGCGAGAAGAGCTTCTTCCGGGTCTGTGGAGAGAGCGAGTTAGCTCACTCTCCCCGCAAACAATCAAAAGGAAGCCCTGGGCGGCCGGATCGGCCACCGACATGACTGCCAGCTCCGTCACTGAGCCAGCGGGAGCTGCAGGGATCAGGGCTGCACGGCCCCCGGAAGTTCCAGGATGCCCCACGCGAGTGCACGGGGCCTCCTGGAAAGACCCCCGAGCCTGCCTGCGAGCCCGGTGGTTCCCACAAACCCTGGAAAGCGAGCTAAGCTCCCTTAGTCCGCTTTCCAGGGATCATGGGAATAGCCTCAATACGGTTTTTTACCTGCACTTATGTTACTGGGCCGATTCAAAGTACATGGCCCCAACACACAAAGAGGGACCAGGATGCAATGAGAAGGTGCCTGCCCTGACGTCACTGAAGGACATCCCCAAACACTGTAAGGATGTTCAATCACACGTGGCAGATGTTCATCCGAACGGCCCCTAAACATGCACTATAAAATCCTATTTAAAGGGGATTTTGGAGCATGTGTTTAGGGGCCATTCAGATGAACAGCTCCCACATGCAATAGAAGGATGTCCCAACAACGTGTCACGACGTCCTTCAGTGATGTTGGAGTGGGCAGGTTCAAATTGCAACTCTGTCCCTCTTCACGTGTTCAGGCTGTGTTCATTTGAACTGGCACAATGTCATCTCTATTTCGTAAATTTGATTGTGTTTTTTGAGGAGAAACACTTCTCCTGGGCAAATAATGCTACAGAGGGAAATGTGTGGAATCGCTGCCAAGTTCGACTGTTAAGCACTCTTTCTAATCTTGGACAAAAAAGTAGCAGGGCAGATCACATGATCATAATTAGAGTAGGAGAATCCTCCTACACTCATTCAGGAGCCATGCTGATTGTGTGTGACTTGAAGGCAAGGTTGAAGGGACAGTTCATGATTGGCGGCATTGGTGCATCATGTGAAACTGCAGTTAAACGGGGCAGAGGTTGAAATTTGTGAACGTCTGAATGCGTGTAACTGGTTTTGCGGCAAAAGGAGCCTGCAGTTTGCCTCACCAAACTCCAATTTGATCCTTTGGTTTGTAGTAAGTTTCACTGCAGCAACCTGAGGTTTTCCAGCAGCAGCATTACATCTGAACATGGATGCCACCATAAAAAATAAACTTTATCTCTCATAGACCCTATGGGTTTTTTGGGGAAAGTATAAACAAATTTTTAAAATTGCCCGCTAGCCCGTTTCTTTTGTGGGTTGTGTGGTAGGTAGCACCTATCATGCCCTACCGCCCAACCCACTTTGGTGTCCCTAGAACCTACCCATGGGGAACAATTGAGTGATTCATGTTCCAAATTGTTCCCTATTGGCAAATTGTGAATTATTTATTATTATTATTATTTCGCCAATTTTCAATTTGATCCATCAAACTGGCCGGCAATGACCAGCAGGTTCAATGAATCGATTCAAATTTTTGCAATTTAATTTGAGGTCGAATCGAATCGCAAAAATTGATTTGTCCACTCCCCTAATTGATGGTTCAAGGTGCAAGAGATCTAATTGCCATTCTGCCACAATGCCATTCTAAATGCCAGATCACAGTGCCAGATCTAATTGCTGTTCTACCACAATGATAAGGATTCAGCCATGCTATACAGGACAAATGTGTCTGAGTGGTGAAATTGCTCTTTCACCCCCATCAGTGTGCTCTGCATCATCCATTTGCAATTTACTGGCAATCCCATAACAGAGAAAGAAAGACAAGCTCGCCAAGTCCATTTACTGTGGAGAATGACACACTCCATTTTCCTGAGGTTTCCCCTGAAGGAGGGCCATCAAGTTGTGAGAGACTCAGGAGATTTACAAATTAAAGCCAACTAAAGTGCCTCTTCCAAAAGCTGAAATGATTAACATAGACCTTTCATAATATATTTATCACAAAGTCTTGTTCTGCCAACTCCAGCCAAGGATTTGGAGAAACAGAGCACTCGCATATACAGGCCGACACTTGCCTCCATTTAGCAAATACTGTGGACATTTTAGCTCCTCGCTTCTTTGTCATTTTTACTGAATCTTTTTGTACCTCTACAAAAAAGGAAGATTCTACCCCTTTCAGCCAGATTGAAGTTAAATGTAAAAAGATGCCAAGGCCAGCAAATAAGGCAGGGACATCTTAGCTTTTAAGTTATCCAGATGACTCCTTAATCACAAAAGTTGCAGTCTCTAGGAACTTGGAGAGACAGAACCATAGTCCCAATTGCTGCGACCTACATAAAGCCTTTTTGTAATTATCATCAAGGATGCCAAAAACAACTTTTTCCAAACATTTTCAGAGGCAGAGGACTTCAATTATAAAAGTTGGAAAGGAAAGGAGGAAAGAGGAGGACATTTTATGTGTCTGCCTAATTTGAAAGGCATTAATAATGATAAGGACAGTGGCTGACATGATGCACAGTAGTATAGCAGTGCTGTGAACCACGTTGGGGCTGTTGTGGGCCCATTAGGCAGCTTCAACACTGCTGAGAACACACAGTTGTGCAAGCAGTGCTGCCGTAGTTTCTCTCACTCTTCCAAATGCAAGTAAGTGAGGCACTGCTGTCTGCGGGGCTGCCATGTAGGTCCATAACAGCCCCAACATGGTTCACATGGTGCTGTACCACAGCTCATCATGTTGGCCACTAACTCCACAGAATGTGCCATTTCCTAAAGAATTTAAGAAGAGCTGCTAGACCAAAGTCCATCTAATCCAGCCTCTTGCTTCATTCTGACCTATTAATTTTATTGTAGTTGTAGTAGTAGTAGTAGTAGTAGTAGTAGTAGTAAAACAAGTCAAAATGATCAACATAGCAATACCAGATGACAGCAGACTAAAAGAAAAAGAAACAGAAAAAATAACAAAATACAAAGATCTACAAATCGAAATTGAATGGCTGTGGCAGAAGAAGACCACTATAATCCCAGTAGTAATTGGCGCCCTAGGTACAATTCCAAAACATCTTGAAGAGCACCTCAACACCATAGGGGCCACAGAAATCACTATCAGCCAACTACAAAAAATAGCTTTACTGGGAACAGCCTACATTTTGCGGCGATATCAACAACAATATAGATAACAAAATTCTGGCATCCCAGGTCCTTGGGAAGGACACGATGTCTGGGTAAAAGAAACCAGTCAATAACACCTGTTTGACTGTGCAAACAAGATAATAATAATTATATAATATCCCACCCCTCCAATACAATACTGCTTGGGGCTAGGGATGTGCAGAACCAGTTCGAAAGCTAACTGGACCACTATGAAATGCGCCAGTTTGAGCAGTACAATCACAAACCACTGCAAACTAGTTCGAGGTGGTTTATTGAACCAACCAAACCAGTTCAAATACCCACAGTTCAGTCTGAATTTGGTTCAGATTTGGACCGAACCATGCCAACCACTCTGTGCACAACCTGACTTGGGGCAGCTCACAACGATAAAACAATAAAAGTAATATAAAATTTTAACACAATAAAATAAATAAAACACAATGTAGAATAAAAACAATTAAAACAGACACAAAATTCAAATTAAAAACCCACCAGGCTGCAATAAGAAATAAATCATATGCAGGGGCGGAGCCACTATTGGGCGAATGGATTCAAAGAACCCCGGCTGCCACCAATCAGGGGCCATGAGCACGACCCCAGACACCCCCCACCCTACATCTGACATCAGATGCGGGGGGCGTTATTTTGGTCCCAAACGGACCAAAATACGCAATCATTTTTACTGCTGCTTCTGTGTGTTTTTATTTGTTGTATTGTTTTTATGCCTGTTTTTTATGTATTTATATTTTTTAGCTTGATGTTTTTATTGCCTTTTTATTGTATGTTTTAACTTTTGTAAACCGCCTTGGGGTTGTCTTTTAACGAAAGGCAGTATATAAATGCAAAAATAAATAAATAAACAAATAAATAAATAAATAAGCCCGTGCTGCGTTGGCGGTGCAGCTGGAGCGAAGGAGAGCCGCTCCTGGTTTTGCTTCCAATGCAGCAGGGCTGTTTGATCTCCCGCCCAAATGGGCTGCATGGCCCCATTTATTTATTTATTTATTTATTTGATTTGATTTGATTTGATTTGATTTATATACCACCCTTCCAAAATGGCTCAGGGCGGTTTACAACAGAATAAAAACAAGTAAAACCAGTTAATTAAAATCAAAACGATAAAGACAGAAGAAAACCAATTAAAACATTCAGACAGCTAAAAACCCTGGAGACCCAGGGCAAACATCAAAACAGTGAAAACACATTGAAAACAAATTAATTAATCAAAGTTTAGAAGAGAGATCAGCCCGCGCTGCATTGGCAGTGCGGCCAGAATGACGCTCCCTGCCTTTAAGGTAGGAAGAGTCACTCCAGCTGTGGTGCCCAACACAGTGCGGGCCGATCTCTCTTCCAAACAGGGCCACGTGGAGCCGGTGCTCCATGCCACCCAGCAGCCCCCGCAGCAGGGAATCGCCTCCGCCACTCACCTGGATCCCGCGGAAGCGAGCCCCCGCCAGTGGCCAGGTGAGTGGCGGAGGCTATTCCCCGCTGCGGGGGCTGCTGGGCGGCATGGAGCACCGACTCCATTTACAGTTAAAGAAGCGGCCGCCGCCCCCCGGGAGGTGAGTTCACGAGCTGCCCCTGCTCTGAATAAGTGGGTTTTAAGGTCTTTCCTAAAGAATAGTAAGGGAGGGAGCATGGTGAAGGTCTCCTGGGAGGTCACTCCAGAGCTGAGGGGCCACAACCAAGAAGGCGCTTTTTTGTCCCTGCCAACTGAATCTCAGTCAATGGCAGGCCTGCAAGCAGGGTTTGAGATGATGAGCAAAAAGGCCCTGGCAGATTTGTATGGGCAAATACAGTATGACTGATATCCTGGTCCCAAGCTGTGTAGAGCTTTAAAGGTCAAAACAGCACTTTGAATCCAGCCCAGAAGCTAACTGGCAGCCAATGAAGCTGCCACAGGATGGGTGTAATACTCAAGAAGTGACTACCGCCCAGGTAGTCTAGATGCCTAGGTGCACCTTTCACTGTCATCTTTCACTGTTACTCCCTAGCAACTTAATGCTTCTGCTGGTTGTCTAGCTCAACTGGGCAACAGTAGATGATGATGGTGCCAAATATATTGGTTGGAGGTAGATTCAAGACTAACAAAGGAAAGCACTCCAGACATAATCTATGGAATTCACTGACACTAAGGGTGGCTTCACATGACCACTGAAAAATCAATAAACTAGGAACATGTCGGGAAGCAGTTGGGAACTGGGAACATGCGCTTCCAGTAAGCATGATGTCTGAACCTCCTCAAGTCCAAATCCCGTGCTGGACGCCCAAGAGTCACCCAACATTCTCCTGAGATTCTCTGCCTAACTTCAAAAGTAGGTTATAAACACGCACCAAGTGGAGTAGCAATTTTTGCTGTGCTCTCCTCATTCCCAAAGGACTTTTTGACTTCAGAAATAGAATGAAAGCTGTGCAGCCTTCAGGGACATTTTTAAATTTCAGAAGTACTTTTGGAGGGAGGAGAGAGCAGCAAAAATTGCTACTCACTCATGCATGTGCCTGCTCAGCACAGCAGCACACTGGGCTGAGCAAGTCTTAAATGGTTACAGCTCCGGTTTTGTACTTCTGCTCAGAATTTCAGCAAACATTTGTACGTGCAAACGCATGCAGATTTAACAAATTAATCAATGACTTGACTAAAACATACACAATCAACACTTAATCAAATGACAGACCTAATTTAAAATGTTTGATTAAAAAGATTTCTGTGACCCAAGCAGTGGATTTTTTTAATTTAAAAAAACAGTTATTTTGATATACACAAAAACCACAGGTGGCAGTCACCATCTTAGAAGAGTGCTTCAACATTTCTTTTCACACAGGGAGAATTTTTAAAGATGGTACCTCCTGAAATATTTGCATACATAAACCAAAACACAAAGACAACATGCTTTTTCCCTTTGAAGCTATTGTTGTAATTCATATGTAAATATATGCAGATTAATTGAGTAATTAATCGATTAAAATTCATATTAATCAACTAACATTTCTTTAATTGTGACCTCCCTAAACAACAGCAATTCCCAGGACTGTGGCATTGTTCCCTTACTGGGCTTCTTGCTGTATTTTCCTCCCTCTGCCCTCTTGTGAGTTACTCCAAGTTGATATGCGTAATGACTGCTGGTTCAGAAACAGAATCTGGTGTTATTTGAAGAATGTCGAAGGAAGAGAACTAGGGCAAGAATGGGGATAAACATTTTTAATTATCCTATTAAATCCTTTGTGACGCTTCACAGATAGGAAGTAAGAAAGCTTGCAATTAAGACAATGAAAGCTGTGTCAGGCCACAATGGCCCAACACAGAATCGTATTTTTTGTGTAAGAATATCAAGGTTTCTAATGTCATCAAGTTCTATCAAGGAATATAACACATACTGATTTGTTCATGCATAAATATTCCTTTAGAAATGCTAATTGGAAAACTGAAGATCGAGAGCCTGTATGCTTCACAGATCTGACTTGGAAAGGGGAAAGTTTGAACATGGTTCCCTAAAGGAGACAGCATGGTGTAGTGTTTAGAGTACTGTATTAGAACTGGGATGACCCAAGTTCAAATCCTCGTTCAGCTATTAAACACCTTGAGTGACTTTGGGTCAGTCACTTATCTCTCAGGCTAACCTACCTCACAGGGTTGTTGTGAGGATAAACATAACCAAATACACTGTTCTTGGCTCCATGGGAAAAGAGCAGGATATAGGTGCAGATAGATAGATAGATAGATAGATAGATAGATAGATAGATAGATAGATGGATGATAGTCTATCTCTTAATTCTTTCATATTGACGCATATCCAAGAATCTGGCCAAATTCAGACGTAACGCAAAACCAGAATTATAAATGGGGCAGAGGTTAGAACTCCATTATGTCTGAATTTGTACAACTGTGGTTTCGAGCCAAAAGCGACCGGCAGTTTGCCTCACCAAATTGCAGTTTGAAACTATGGTTTGCAGTAAGGTTCACCACCAAGACCTGAGGTTTGGCCACTGAAGTGTTACATCTGAACCTGGATGCAGCCATAATTGCAGTTCCATGCCGATTTTAGAACTGCAATAATAGAGATGGTGGCCCAGATCTGCCCGGGCTGAATCCAGGTTCAGCTCTATGCATGCCATGGCTCTCAATGGCCACCTCTCAGCCAAAGCCCCACACCCCCGCCATCCTCCTTTCTCTTTTCCATTCAGCCTGGCAACAGTGAGACGTATGGGGTATTTAAAGAGACACTGCCTTTCAGCTATTCCCAGCTTCCCGCCATTGTAAAGGGGGAATAAGAGACCAGATGCCGCCACCCCCTAGATGGGGGGGGTAAGGAGAAAGATGGTTACGGTGAATAGTGGAGAGGCTGTCCCATCCATGGCTGCACATGTCTCGCCACTCCAGCCAAGCTGGCGGCCGTCCATGCAGAAACATGGGTGTGCACAACATGGCACTGCACTACAGCACTGCACCCCATCAGGGCCCCTCAAGTCAATTGTGGCACTCCACAAAAATCCCTTTGTGGTTGTGTACCTAAAACAACCATGTCCCTAGCAGCACAGCCCGTGCTGTCCTCCCGCCCACACCTAACATAGTGCACTGGCTTGGGAAAGGTGTTGCCTGCTGCACAGATAGCAGTTAAGACCAACAGCACTCCCATCCCGGCCAGATGGAAGGCGATGGGCATGGGGTGCAAATGCACCCGTAGCAAGGGCACTCATCCTACAATGAAGATCGAAAGACTTTAACGCTGTTAAAAGCTGGAGGCGCAGATGCCCAGTGCTGCGCTCTCCCTGAAGCATCTCAAAATTAGGTTTCTAATTTTGAAATAATTTCTAAAAGTCCTACCTGGTCAATGTGGACACCTGCATTCCAGAGGGCTGCCGCTGTAGGGGTGCACCATTTGTTTTCAATACACTCCCCCATGGCTTTGTTCTACATTGCAGTATATTTGAGCATTGGTGTAAAGACCGTGATGGGGGGAGGCCCCCTTCACCCAGCTGCCGCACCTCCCATTGTCCTCCCCATGCATATGCCTGACAATTGTTTAGAAGGTGTTTATTCACTATTGAACCAGCAAGGATGCTTGGACGAGGGGCTTGCTCCATGAAAGGAACCTGGTCCTGCTACAAATATAGGCCACAGATGTTCAGCCAGAGGCCCTCCAAAGCCCCCCCTTGGCCATGCTCATACCCCCACCTTGTTTCTCCCAATGAGAATTTGATGAATCTGTCATCGATGCCCACTCCAGTTGTCCTTGGTGGTGTCTGCTGCCCTGCAGCTGTTTTATGCACTCTACTGCACATTGTGAGGAAAGGGGGCCAAATAATGGGCCATGCCCAGGTGCCTCATGGGCCTGTAGCTGGAAGGAGGGTGTGGCGGCCCCAGAAGCCGCTGGCTGAAACCATGCCCCGGGCACAAAGAATAGAAGCCCCCTTTTTCCCTTGAACACTGCCCCTTTGTTCCCAGGGCTGAGCGAGTTAGGTGGGCGGGCACTCCCATCCACCACCACCCAGGGTGCCCTAGATGTGCAGCATGTGCAGTTCAGTTTCCCACAAGGCCATGCGCCACCACCTGACCAACCTCCCAGCAAGAGGGAAAAGGTTTTGCCATGGTAGGCACAGCACCCGGCATCACAGTCCACACTATGATGCAGATGGTCCGCAGCACCATGGACGAGGAAACAAGCCCAGCAAAGGAGCTGCTTGCTGTGGGCACTGGGGTGTTTGGGGCCCTTGGGTGCAGCAGCTTCCCGTGTGGAGGCTACAAGGTTCTTCGTGGTCTCCAGGAGATTTGAGGGGCTGATAGCGCGCTCCAGGGCAACCGTCAAAACAGCCCGGAGACATTCAGCAACCCTCTCCTCTGTTACCAGTATTCTGCAGGAAGAGTGGATGGCAGAAAGGAGGTGGGTGTTGCCAAGGTACAACAGCATCTGGAGGTCAATGGAGGACACAGGTGAGTGGCATGACAAGCACTTTTGGAACAGCTTCAGGATGTCTTGGGCAACCTTCAACTTCCTGCCTGCCTTCTTGGAGAAGCTGCTGCCAGTCTGTGAAGACAAAACTGAGCTAGATAGATCAATGGTCTGACTCAGTATATGGCAGCTTCCTATGTTCCTATGAGATGGAACCCCTGAGATGTAATGCATCGTGTGGTGTCAGCGATGCATCATAACCGTTTATAAGCTGGCCTCCAACATGAAGTACCTGGCGCTGAGCAACCTGTTAGCTGTTGGAAGATCCACCATCTGCGAGATAGTCAAGGAAGTGGTGGAGCTTCTGGAGGAAATGTTCTTGGCGGACATGATCCACAGGGGCGACCCACAGGAGGTGATGTTGGGGTTCCAGGAGAAGGGGTTCCCTGGCATTCTTGTCTGTATAGATGGCACACATGTGGATATTTTAGTCCCCCTCCCCAACGCCACAAAGAGTAGTTCAGGCAGAAGCATACACCATGACCCTACAAGGTGTGGTGGACTTCATGGGCTGGTTCATATATGTGTACGCAAGAGTGTCAGGAGGAAGCCACAACACGGCCATTTTCTGGACCTCCCTACTCACTTCCAAACTCTGCCATGGTACCTGGGTGAACGTTGTGCCTGTGGAAGTGGGTCGGTGATGGGTGAAGCCAGTGATATTCAGGGACCAGGGATACAGCCTGCAGGAGTGGGTGGCCACCCCCATTACACACCTAGAGATGCCCTGGAGAGGAACTTCAACCACAGGCACAGCAGCATGAGAACTGTGATGGAGCAGGCATTTAGGAGGCTGAAGGCCCTGTGGCACACCCTCTACACGTTGCTGGATGTGGAGGAGGATCTTGTGCCAAAGGTGATCAGGGCCTACTGCATCTTTCACAACTTTTGCAAGACAAGGGAACACTTTCTGCTGGAGATCACGGACCCGGCCTCAAATCCAGAGAGTGAGAGCGGTGATGGTGGGGCACCCAGTGGAGATGGGGATGCTGTGCTGGTGGGCCCTGTGGCCCCATTCCTGATGGTCATTGGTGGCAGCAGGGAGGTGTGGACAGTGATAACTGCCTTTGCAAGACACACCTGGGAGCACCTCCCTCTGGCCCACTGCCAGGGTGGGCAGAGGCTCAATGTTGGAAGGGTGCACCACCCTTTAAACCGTTGATGCTAGCATTGGGTCATCACCCACACCTGTGGCAGGAGCAGGAGCAGGGATTGCAAACACCTCTCCCCACCTTGCTAATGAAAGGGCTGCCAGTGTATTAATGCCAAATAAAGTGAAAGCATTCCTTATTAAACCCTTGGGTTTCTTTCCAAACGCAAGTGCAGAGCTCCCCCTGCATATCTGGCCAGTGGTGGGGAGGGCAATGAGCAGATTGGGGGGTTAGATGGAGCAGGGAAGGACATGGAGTCCCCCACCCCACACCAAGACTCGCTCTGTACAGCACAGACTGCACTGGGGGTACATAGTGCACAGAGGGCTTGCTTTTGCTCGAGCTGGAGATGTGTCAGCCAAAGGGTAGCCATGAGAGCAGAGGGTACAGAGGGAGGGGAAACCAAATACTTTGGCAGCCATGGATGGGGAATGGCAAGCTCCCCCACCCCACCTATCCAGCAAAATGCAAGGAGTTTCAAGTGCCCATGCCCACCACCCCACACACCCTATGAGGATGTGCCCCTCTGCTGTCAAGGATTTAACAGATCCAACGTTCTGCTGCAGTTTTATTAAAGTGACATAGCTGGGAGTACGGTGAGGGAGGGATTAAACTACCATCGGCCTGAATGGTGAAGCCAGCGAGAGCCAAGCACAAGTGACTCTCCCCTTTGGAATCGTAGCCTATGGCGACCACCCAGATGACGTGCTAATGCCCTGACCTCAGTCTGGCAATGCAAGCAGTGCATGGCTGTCTGGGATATGGCCTTAGCGACCAAGAACAGGGAAGGGCTACCCTGCCCTGAAACTGGAGGCTGCCAAACCATGGTTGGACGAGCGTCTGTGCTGTGATTCGTGGTTTTGAATTGAAACCACAGGTTCGTCTACCTCCAGTTTCAATCTGTGTCTGAATTCAGCCATTGTCTGATCTGCATGTTTCAGGCTAAGGTTTTTTTTCCTTCATACCTCAGACATGTGCAGAACTTCCTATTTATATCTATTCTTCAAGATGTTGTTGGACAGAAGGGTTAATTGGAAGCTAACCAGTTGTATATTACAAACAAAATGTTGACAATAAAACAAGAGACAGAAAATCAATATGATGTCAGACAAATTAATTATCAATGGTGTACAGAGTTAAAAATAATGGAATGAGATCATCCACTTAGTTCTTTTTGATGGACTGCATTTCTATGAGCCTCTTTTCAGTTTATAGCTTTGACAGCCACTCTCTGAAACAAGAAGTCCTACCTAGGGGATCAACATTTCTCTCACATCTTTGGTAAAGAAAGTTTAAAGAAAAAATGGGTACATGACCTCCTAATACTCAGCCTTAAATCCAGATATACCTCCCTCCCCCCCCCCCCACATCTATCTAACATTCCCCTGTAGTCTTTATGTTTATATTAACAGTACATGTAGCCTAGCATTCCCCGCTCCAGTATGCTTCTCTCCATCTGCTGCTAAGAACTGTTTCACACATGCATATACATCACTGGATTATTTGACTCTGGCTGGTTCAGACAATTGCCTGCCAGCACAAGTGATCAGATTCAGGATGCCCTGAGAACATGTGCGTCCTGACATCACTGGAGGGATATCCTGATGTGCTCTCAGGGTGTCCTTTAATTGTGTGAGAGGGACATTCATCAGAGTTACCCCTCTACATGTGCTCCAAACCCTGTACAAACAAAGTTTAAACCCATTAAAGAAAGGTTATTAAGTGTGCCTATCCCAAATTAACAGAGGAGGTGTCTTGGGCTGGAGGGAATCTCATGTTCTGTGTTCTGCATGAACCTGCCCAATGAGTATTAACCAGGCTCCTGAAACTCTACAATGATTTGTCTTGACAAACCTTATTTGGTGGACACTCCATAATCACAACACTGAAGAAGAAGAAGAAGAAGAAGAAGAAGAAGAAGAAGAAGAAGAAGAAGAAGAAGAAGAAGAAGAAGAAGAAGAAGAAGAAGAAGCAGCTTCTCTCTGAATGCTCACGACATGAATTTCCTAAGGAAGTGGCAAGGCCACCCCAGAAGATGTCAATCACCCTTTATACATGAGAGAAAGTGTCACCTTACGGGTACATAGGGTACAACCAAGTTCTCATTTAATACAGCCTCTTGAATAATGTCTGGACGCAAATCAACAGCTAGTGCAGCAATGCAAATTATGGTACGATACACTCTCTGCATCCGACTCTTGACATAAGATGAACAGGAGTCTTGTACACCAGCTAAAGCTTCTGGGTCGTCTTTTTGCTCAATCCTACATAGATAACTGGATTCTCATTCCTTGGCCAAAACCAAAACCAAAAAAAAAAAAAAAAAAGGACCCCAAGCGACTTCAAAATTAGTACTTTCTCATTTCTGTCCCCCTCTCCCCCCCCACCTCATTTATCCTTTTCAAGAGGCAAAAGTATTTGTTTTTAATGCATATTATGTAAGCATGTTTTTCCCAGATTGAGCGTTGGAGTGCCAACATGCACCAAGGGAACACAGAGACGCTGGCACAACCTTAATGATCGGATGCATTTATATCCAACCAAAAAGGATGGGGGAAGAAAAGCTTGTCAGTTAAATCCTCTCTCAATATTTCCTGTAATGTGCTCCTCTAAGTCTTGTAGTAATTACTCACACTTGAGAAGTATATAGGCAGTGTGCAGCTCTTTTACTGGACAAATGGATGTATGATCATGTGTACCAGAGAGAGCAAAAACATGAGCTTGTGGGTTCTTTCTGTATACACACCTAGCAGAATCTTATGGTGCGGTGACACAGAGAGGTTCCCTCTGTCAGCTTTGCTAGGACCACCACCTACCATTTGGCTCCTCCTCTCCAGGAATTGGCTGAGGCACTGGTCATCCCATGGAGTCATTACATAACTTCATTATGTTACCATTATGTAATTGCTGGAATCTGAATATGCTTATTTTCCACTTTCCTCAAGAGGTTGCTGGTTCAAATCCCCGCTGGAATGTTTCCCAGACTATGGGAAACACCTATATTGGGCAGCAGCGATATAGGAAGATGCTGAAAGGCACCATCTCATACTGCATGGGAGATGGCAATGGTAAACCCCTCCTATATTCTATCAAAGAAAACCACATGGCTCTGTGGTCGCCAGGAGTCGACACCGACTCGACGGCACAACTTTACCTTTTAGGAGAGCCAGCGTGGTGTAGTGGTTAGAGTGCTGGACTAGGACCAGCAAGACCCGAGTTCAAATCTCCACTCAGCCATGATACTAGCTGGGTGACTCTGGGCCAGTCACTGCTTTCTCAGCCTAACCTACTTCACTGGGTTGTTGTGGAAGAGAAACTTAAGTATGCAGTACACCGCTCTGGGCTCCTTGGAGGAAGAGTGGGATATAAAATAATAATAATAATAATAATAATAATAATAATAATAATAATAATAATAATAGAGGCCTTGAAGAATATATAAGGGAGAGTGAAGAAGATGCACTTCAAATGGTCAAGAATGAGAAACTATTCAACTCCAATGAAACAAAGCAGGCCTACAAGAAAGAACAAGTCAAGAACCGAGCAGAAAAATTGAGAAATAAGCCCCTGCATGGTCAATATTTGCACAATATAACTGGAAAATCAGACATCACCAAGACCTGGCAATGGCTTAATAATGGCAACTTGAAGAAAGAAACAGAGGGTTTAATACTGGATGCACAAGAACAGCCACTACGAACAAATGCAATAAGAGCAAAAGTCGAAAAATCCACAACAAACAGCAAGTGCCGCCTTTGTAAAGAAGCAGATTAAACCATGGACCACCTAATCAGCTTTTGTAAAAAGATCGCACAGACTGACTACAAACAAATGCATGACAAGGTAGCAGGGATGATACACTGGAACATCTGCAAAAAAATACAAGCTACCTGTAGCCAAAAATTGGTGGGGCCATCAAATTGGAAAAGGTGAAGAAAATGAAGATGTAAAAATATTATGGGACTTCAGAGTACAAACAGACAAACATCTGCCACACAATACACCAGATATAACTTTAGTCGAGAAGAAAGAAAAACAAGTTAAAATAATCAACATAGCAATACCAGGGGATAGCAGAATAGAAGAAAAAGAAATAGAAAAAATCACAAAATACAAAGATCTACAAACTGAAATTGAAAGGCTGTGGCAGAAAAAGACCAGAATAATCCCAGTGGTAATTGGCTCCCTGGGTGCAGTTCCAAAAGACCTTGAAAAGCACCTCAACACCATAGGGGGCACAAAAATCACCATCAGCCAATTACAAAAAGCAGCTTTACTGGGAACAGCCTATATTCTGTGACGATATCTATCATAACAGCAACAACATTGATAATAAAATTCAGCCATCCCAGGTCCTTGGGAAGGACTTGATGTCTGGATAAAACAAACCAGTCAATAACACCTGTCTGTGTAAATTAATAATAATAATAATAATAATAATAATAATAATAATAATAATAAAAATCAGACATCACCAAGACCTGGCAATGGCTTAATAATGGCAACTTGAAGAAAGAAACAGATGGTCTAAAATTGGCTGCACAAGAACAAATGCAATAAGAGCAAAAGTTGAAAAATCAGCAACAAACAGCAAGTGCCGCCTTTGTAAAGAAGCAGATGAAACCGTGGACTACCTAATCAGCTGTTTTAAAAAGATCGCACAGACTGACTACAAACAAATTCATGACAAGGTAGCAGGGATGATACACTGGAACATCTGCAAAAAATACAAGCTACCTGTAGCCAAAAATTGGTGGGACCATCAAATTGAAAAAAGTTATAGAAAATGAAGATGCAAAAATATTATGGGACTTCCGACTACAAACAGACAAACATCTGCCACACAATACACCAGATATAACTGTAGTCGAGAAGAAAGAAAAACAAGTTAAAATAATCAACATAGCAATACCAGGGGATAGCAGAATAGAAGAAAAAGAAATAGAAAAAATCACAAAATACAAAGATCTACAAATTGAAATTGAAAGGCTGTGGCAGAAAAAGACCAAAATAATCCCACTGGTCATTGGCGCCCTGGGTGCAGTTCCAAAAGACCTTGAAGAGCACCTCAACACCATAGGGGCCATAGAAATCACCATCAGCCAATTGCAAAAAGCAACTTTACTGGGAACAGCCTATATTCTGCGACGATATCTATAACAGCAGCAACAACATTGACAATAAAATTCAGCCGTCTCAGGTCCTTGGGAAGGACTCGATGTCTGGATAAAACAAACCAGTCAATAACACCTGTCTGACTGTGTAAACAACAACAATAATAATAATATCATGTCTCGTAGATCAGGGGTTCTCAGCCTTGGGTCTCCAGATATAATTGCACTACAACTCCCGTCAATCCCAGCCAAAGGCCACTGTGTCTTGAGATTATAAGAGTTGTAGTCCTACAACATCTGGGACTGAAGGTTGAGAACCCCTGTCTTGGATTGCAAGACATTACAACCTACAATAGTGTACATTAGAAAAAATACCTTGCATGGTATGACAGAAATTCAGTATATAAATGTAGTAAGTAGGAAAATCAATAAAATATTATTTGCACCTGGGAAAATCTCCAAACACCACTTCTTCGTGGAGTCTTCCACAATATCTCTCTTCCACAAGAGAGCCAGCGTGGTGTAGTGGTTAGAGTGCTGGACTAGGACCAGGGAGACCCGAGTTCAAATCCCCATTCAGCCATGAAACTAGCTGGGTGACTCTGGGCCAGTCACTTCTCTCTCAGCTGAACCGACTTCACAGGGTTGTTGTGAAAGAGAAACTCAAGCATGTAGTACACCGCTCTGGGCTCCTTGGAGGAAGAAAGATATTACATTTTGTACACAGGCCCAATTGGTCTTTGTGCCTGCACCAGCAGTCACCAAGAAAGTGCCTGCTGTGAGACTCACAAAAATAAAATAATACAGTATATTTAGTTCAAAATAAATGCCATCTGCTGTTGCATTAAAGCAGATTAATGCTACAGAAAATGGCATTTATATCAAAGTAAATATATTTGGGGAATGTGAACATATATGAACAAATTAAGCTACCTTTTGGTCCATCCAGTCTAGGACTTTTCAATGAACTTTTGGTCTGGACTTTTGGTCCCAGAGGCGTAACTAGGGAAAACGGCACCTGGGGCAAGCACTGAAATGGCGCCCCCCCCCCACACATACTACATTATACTTAGGTTTTTCCTCACAAGCGCCCGCCACTGCCGCCAAGCCAGGCCACTGACTGGCCACCAGGCGCCAGCAAAGCAATGGGGGGCGCGGGCAGCGCGGAAGGGACCGCTCGTGGGGGAGGGGGCGCCGACGTGCTCCCTTGACTGCTGCAGCACTGCTGCACTGAGCAGGAAACATTTGTATTAACAAAAACAAAAAATTAAAAAAAAAAATCAAAAAATTTTGTCATGGCGGCGCCCCCCACGTGACCAGAAAAGATGGCGCCCGGGGCACGTGCCCCCCCTGCCCCCCCTATAGTTACGCCTCTGTTTGGTCCATACAGTCCAGCCTGCCTGGCAATGGTTCATCAAGATGTCAGACAGCTGACTTTCCCTTCCTGCTGCATACAAGTCTTAAAATTCTGCCCTTGAATCAGTGTTGACTCCTGGCGACCACAGAGCCATGTGGTTTTCTTTGGTAGAATACAGGGGCGGGGGGTTACCATTGCCTCCTCCCACGTAGTGTGAGATGATGCATTTCAGCACCTTCCTATATTGCTGCTGCCGATACAGGTGTTTCTCATATTCTGGGAACCATACCAGTGGGGATTCGAACCGGAAACCTCTTGCTCGCTAGGCAAGTCATTTCCCTGCTGCACCATCAGGTGGCTGTCCACATAAGATTCTTATCTGTATATATAAGGCACATGCTCTTGCGCTGAGCAACAGCCCTTCCTCAAATGCATGCCCATTGCCCACAGACTCTCACCATGGTTGTGTTAATCAAGTACAAATATATGTCAACGCTACTGAAGATCAACGGAATGGGCACATATCTGTGATATGTGAAGGGGAAAAATGTGGTTTTGAGTTAATTAAAATTAGGGCCTGGTCCTCAGCAGATTTAGATCAGCCAGTAAGTCAAAAGAAGAAAAAGGAACTAAAAATAGTCAATAGGGAGGTAAAGGGAGAGAGAAGGAGGGAGCATTATTTGAGCTAAATGCTACAATGCCAGCCTGTCAATTCATTGCTCTGCGGCTTGCTGCTTACCGGAGACAAAGCCAAAACAAAGTGAGTTTCCTACACTTATTTCTAGCATTTGAGCAAACAATTGTGTTTAATATTAGAAGCCAGTCCACATGTGGTTGCTTAGGAATGAATAACATTCCTTGATGACCTCCGATATGCACCAGATTGCTCTGGGATGTTTTTGTGCATTCGACTTGAGCAGTTACCAGGGTCTGGAGTCCACGAGAACATGACATTGTAATCTTGGTCATGTTTTATTTATACAGAGCAGCACAGCCGATAGGGTGTGTTAACAAACAAAGATGATTGCTTCAGAGGCAGTCTCTCATCCTGAGGTAATTAAGACAAAGTAGCTTCCCTGGTCGGGAGATACCCACTACAGACGACCTTTTTTGCTTTGCTAAGATGATCTGCCTCAACCAGGCCAAGAGGGCTAAATCAGAAGACACATGGCTGTGTTTTACCTTTGGTGAAAAGGTGCTTCATTAAAGGGTAGGGGCATAATTATTTTTTTAAAGCCTATATAGCCTTGAAAGCTGCTTGGCTTTCAAGCCTAGAAAGAAAATGTCAAACTCCAAAATATGTCTAGATGTGCATCTAGGAAGAATAATAATAACTAGCTTGACCACAGCAGAACATCTGCATGCTAGTAGGTTGTTCTCCTTGCCCCCCACCCCAGCCTCCTCACCCCAGAGACCTCCCCACTCTCTGGCACGGTGGCAGCAGCAGCACTACTTTCCCTTTCTGTGCCGCCGCCTCCTTGGGCCTCTCTCCTCCTCATCCTTCTGCTCCACCTCATCCTCATCCTTGTCTCCAATGGGGGCTGCCCCGTTGGCTCCTTCGGTTTCCTGGCCTCCCCTGAGCTTTCCTGCCCTGCACCACCTCCACCTCGGGCCTCCCTCCTCCTCTGCTGCCCACCTGCTCCTCCTCGTCCTCCTCGTCTGCTCCATCAGGCTCCTCCAGATCCCTGGCCACCCTCGAGCTGCCCACTTCATGCTGCCCCAGCTCTCTCTCGCCACACGTGCGCATAGTGCTGTGGAGATGGGGCTTGCCACGTACAACCAAAGGCTTTTAGAGATATAGATGGTCGACATGGTATGCAAGGGTAACAGAGCCAAAAGATCTTGGCAGCAGTGTTCTGCATGCATGGAAGCAGTAATGCTGTTGTTTAATCCGAGGCTATACAAGCTGCATCTCCATGTCTGCTCCCACGCGCCACAATGGGGAAAGCTTCAGATGGAGGATGTGCAATCATCAGTCGGGACAGAGGTGCCACTGCTTCTGTGTACTCAGCCAAGTGCTCCATTACCCTTGTGTATCATATCAGACAATCGTCATCGTCATCATATAAGGAAAGTCCTGCTGGATCAAGCCAAGGTCCACCCAGTCCAGTATTCTGCCTCAAAACAGTGGCCAATCAAGTGGCCAATCAAGTGCATTTGGGAAACCTGCAAGCGGGGGAAAGAGGGAAACCGCTCCCTCATAAGAACAGTCCAGCTGGATTAGGCTCAACACCTATCTAGTCCAGCATCCTGTTTCACACAGTGGCCCACCAGATGCCTCTAGGAAGTCCACAGGTAAGAGATGAGGGCATTTTATAATTATTTATTATTATTTATTCGATTTCTATAC
Source organism: Hemicordylus capensis (assembly GCF_027244095.1). Taxonomy (NCBI): domain Eukaryota; kingdom Metazoa; phylum Chordata; class Lepidosauria; order Squamata; family Cordylidae; genus Hemicordylus; species Hemicordylus capensis. Next base: position 26,851,625 of record NC_069657.1, on the reverse strand, counting down.
CGCCCTTCCAAAAATGGCTCAGGGCGGTTTACACAAAGAAATAATAAATAAATAAGATGGATCCCTGTCCCCAAAGGGCTCACAATCTAAAAAGAAACAGAAGATAGACACCAGCAACAGTCACTGGAGGTACTGTGCTGGGGGTGGATAGGGCCAGTTACTCTCCTCCTGCTAAACAAAGAGAATCACCACGTTAAAAGGTGCCTCTTTGCCAAATTAGCAGGGGCATGCCTTCTCTCTTGCTGTTGCTCCCCTGCAGCTGGTATTTAGTGGCATCCTGCCTCTGAGGCTGGAGGTGGCCCATAGACACCAGACTAGTAGCCATTGATAGACCTCTCCTCCATGACTTTGTCCAGCCCCCCTTTTAAGCCATCTAGGTCTAAGCCTCTTTTAAAGCCATCTAGCCTCCTGTTGGTGTTTCCCAGCACCTGGTGTGCAGAAGTATGCCACCTCTGATCCTGAAGGAAGTATATAGTTGTTACCTAGGCTAGTAGCTGTTGACAACCTTACTCCTGTTTTCCTGTCTTCTTGGTCTAGCTGTTACCATGATGTATCACTGCCACCGTTTCCCTGATCATGGATCTTTAGAGGGAGATGACCCCAAATAATTTCACCCATGCAATAGGTCTAGAAGGCATTGTTACATATGTATTATCTTGAACTGAGGGAAAGGACCCTTCTAGTCCAGTACTCTATCCAGCATAGAAAAAGGACTACCTCTGTGCCAATTGACTTCAGGGAAGTGTGGCATAGCAACTCTCTCAACCACTTAAATAGCTCAGTTGAAGCCACCTCTCTCCTATCCCATCTGCTACAGCAGGCCTTGGCTCTTCAGCTGTGGTTCAACTACATATCCCATCATCCCCAGCCACAATACATTGTGGCTGGGGATGATGGGAGTTGTAGTTGAACTGCCAAAGTTGCCTCCTCCTGTGCTACTGTATCTTTATGAACTTTAAGGGCGGTCCGTCCAGGTAGAAGGGAGCCCTGGAGTTTGACCTTGTAGAACCTGGAGACATCCCTGCCACCAGGGCCTGGAAGAGGTGACCCCATTTGTTCCTTGTCCAGACCTCAGAAGCAGCAGGGGACAAGTCTATTCCTCCTTCTATGTGACAGTCCAGATATCTGAAGACAACTATCATATCTCACCTTGGTCTTCTCTTCTGTTGTCTTGCAATGCACATATATTTGTATGCTCTCCTCTTTCAAAATAAAAGAATTACGAAAGTGCCATAAATCTCCAGCAATCTCTTTTATAAAGGAAGCCAAAACCAAGTATCACTGCCCCTGGAACGGCCCTCACAGTGCTCAGGGAAGTAGGAGACACATAAAACAACATTTGTTGTTCTTCACAACCCAATTATATGGACAAATGCCCCTGAAAGCCAGCTTTATGGGTGGATCGCATGAGCTACGTGATCCCACCATAAAGCTCCTAGCCAAAGCACAAGGGGAGTCATCTCCTCATCACACCAGTACTGTGGCTCAGTGATGTACTGAGAATAGCAACTGCTAGCATTCAACCACACTCTGTAGCCACACTCTGCAAAGCTCAAAGGATTACACTTGGCCCAGCTCAGGGGATTACAGCTTGGCCCATTAGCCTAGCAGCAGGAAAGAGTAGTGCACTTCTGCCAGCTATTCCACAGCTGAGCCTAATGCTTCAGCCCCATTGGCAGACACACTTCCTGTCACGGCAGTGGGAAGGGGAAAGGGGTGCAGCAGGGGTGTCTCAAGTTACTTGAGGCCTGAGACAAGGTGCCAAATGCTGCCCTGCCCCATGGCCTGAGTGGGGGGCCAGCCCCCTTTCAAATCTGTCCGTTGCAAGCTTTGGAAGTGGTGCAAGGGTCAGGGAGAAGGGAAGTTCTTAGCAGTCTCTTGTCTCCTTCTGCAAAGGTTAGATTGGTTCCAAAAAGCTGATCTGATGGCAGCGGCAGTGGGCATTTTGCCAACCAGCTGGTGCCCCAGTAATATGCCAGCAGAGGCTACTGTCTCACTTTGCCTCATGCATGGGCCACCCTGGAGGGCAGGACAAGGCTGAGTCAAGGTGTGGCAACCTACGTACATAAATACATGGCATTAGCATTTTCTTCTCTAGTTTAGGTCTTAGTTACCACTTCATTGGAAAGCTTTGTTTGGTACTTATTGCCATATCTGTTGTGACGGTTTTCAGATTGTACCATAAAGTGATATATTTTGCTACAGATACTTTCCAATGTAGGTTCAATTGCTCCAATTTCACTGCAAGCCCTTTGCATCTTTTACAGGAGGAGACTCCCTTATTGCAGTTCTCGTTGACAGGAAACAGTCAGGGACAGAATAGGGTCACCCATCTTTTTAATGATCCTATATTTTTACACTTACACAGTGCAGTGGAAATATGTTCAACCTTATCTGCATAAAGTTAACATCCAGAAAATATACGGTAAGAAACAACCTTGCCTTGATAGTGGGATGCACAGTCTGAACTATAAGCTCTTTATCATCTTCAGCATGCAGGATCCCTTTTCAGAACAGAATAGGCTGTCATCTGTCAGAAAAACAGACTATGCCGTGCCATTTGGTAACTAAAGGTCACTATTTAGCAGAGCTGGGAGAATAATTTATAGAAAATCCCCTTTCCTTTTTTTCCCTGGACATTGTCTGCAAATACGTGTATTATTAAAGAATTAATAGCAGTACAAAAATTCTGTTCTCCTTGCAGGTATTTTATCACCCACACTGCCTTTGCTGGCCCTGTGTGCTGCACAGCATGGCTTAGCTTCCTATTTGAAGTCAAGTTTCAGATTCAAATTTGTGGCAATGAACATTTGTGATTTGGAATCTGCAATATGTTTCCCAACTTGTTCTGCAATATCCTTCTCATATCTGGCAAGGAATAGATATTATTTGTTTTTAAATGGACCAGCTTCTGATATTAAAGGCATATAACAAGCTTTCCAACTATTACAAAATGGAAAGTGGTGTGTGTAGCTGAACAAAGGTTTATATACACATGTAACTAGGCCAGTTGACACTCACCAAGCTGAACATCAAGTGAAGCACCAGGATGGCATGCATGCATACTGCTTAGTGGATGAACATATGTACAATTATATAATCACTGGTGTTTGTTGGGGCTGCAGGGATAGGACAAGGTGGCTTGTGGTCCCTTAAAGGTTAATGGAATGGTGAAGGGTCAATGGTCCTGGCCTGCTCTTCAAGCATCTGGATGGGAAGAGTGATTATTGCCTTCCACAATGACTGTAGACATTGTGGGAACCTAGCAGAAAGAGAAGACTCTTTCCACATGTTCAGCATTTGTCTCTACAGACAAACACAGATCAGGGGGTGGCGCTTCTGTGCGAATCAGCACAGTGGAGGGGCTTCAGAGCTCTTGGAGAGCATGAGGCTTTTGAGGACATCAGCGCCATGGCGGGACTTGCAGGAGTACTCTTGGAACACTGCACAAGGTATAGCTAACCCCACCCACCCACCTCCACACACACCTTTTTGAACATCTGACAAGAGCTAGTGTTCCATTCTATTCTGTGCTGATCAGACCTCACTTGAAATACTGTGTCCAGTTCCGGATACCGCATTTTTTAAGGACATTGATAAACTGGAATGGGTTCAGAGGAGGGCAACAAAGATCGTGAAGAATCTGTAAGCCAAGTCCTAAGGAATGGTTAAAGGAGCAGAGTCTGTTTTAGCCTGGAGAAAAGAAGACCAAGGCAAGATATGATAGCTGACTTCACTTATCTGGACTGTCACATAGACGGAGGAATGGACTAGTTCTCTGTCGCTTGTGTGGTCTGGACACGGACGAGTAGGTTGAAATTACAAGGAAACCAATCCAGGCTAGACATTGGGAGGAATTTCCCAACTATAAGAGCTGTTTGGGAATAGCCTGGTTCATGCAATAGTGGACTTTACTTCACTAGAGGCTTTCCTACAGAAACTGGATGACCATCTGTCTGGGATGCTTTGGTATGTCCTGCCAAAGCATCCAACCCCCTCCAACCCACTTTGAGCAGGTGGTTGGAGAAGAAGGCTTCAAATGTCTCTTCCAACTCTATAATTATATGGCTTCCCTTTTAGGTGCTGGAGCAATGTCTATTGGATCTTCTCTTCTAGAAGGTGTAGACTCCTAGATGGTGTAGAGTATCATTCATTCTCCTGTTCTTAGGGAAACCACCCAGGTTGAGTGGGATGGTGTATACATTCAAGGGAGAGAGGGGCATGTAGCATGAGAGACGTGTCTGTGCAAGGGAAAGGAAATAAGTACCAGTAGTTTGGTTTCACACACACATGAGTATGCCTTCTGTGAATTTTCACATTTAATTCCTATTTTTAAGACCGTTAAGCACTGAGCTGAGATTTGACTCATGGGTTGATGGACAGATAGTGCAGAGCTTGTAAAAGTGTACACTTGGGACTTGATTTCCAGAGGATTACTGAAAGCTGTAGGGCAGTCAGGCGGCCTCCCCCTCCACCAATGATTCATCAGTCCACTCTAGTGTAATATAATCAGGCGGATCTGTATATGTCATCTCCTTGTTCAGGCCATTTGTGGTGGCCAATTATTATTATTTCAAGCAGTCATCGCTTAAGCAAGTCCAAGTGGAACAAACCCTAATTTACAACCGTCCTTGTTCAGGGGTGGCTGAACATCAGCATGTGTGGATATTCTACAAAATGTGTTAGGCTTGATGTGTCCAGGCTAGGTAGTATGTGTTGGTATGTAGGGCATGCTTCATCAGCAATCTACCTGTTGTCCACCTAAATAGACTGAGAACCCAGAAGAGCAAGCAGAATAAAACCAGTCATAATAGGTTGCTAAGTGGGAAGATCAATTACTAGGGTGAATGCAGGAAGTTGAGCCTTCTCCCACCCACCAAGAAACAAGACTCTTGGCATGCAATGCTCCATACCAGAGTGGGAGCCCAGAGTGGGAGCCCATGTGAATTAAGAACCCCTGGTCTTAGACATTTTCGTTCTACACATTTTGACATGGTATGCTCCTCCTCTCTGGCAGCTTCCCAATCCTGGTGTCCTTTGCTCTAGGGACCCTTCCTTACCCATTCTACCAGATGCTTTAGCTTATCCATTCCCAGGAGAGCTGCTTTTGCTTACTTCATACACACACACCCCCACTGCGTTCCGATTCACTGTACATGTCAAAAAGTCTACTCCTCATGTTCCAGTAGGTTGCTTCTGTATGCTTTCTCTCTCTCCCCAAATTCAGGCATTATGCAATATGAGTGTACAGATATCTGTTCATCCATATATGTGTTTGTGTGAATGACTGTACCTGTGTTCATTTTAAAAGTGAACCTGGATACAGGTCCTTCAAATGTGTGGTACAGATAGGAAGTGTACTACTGTACCTGCATTCAACATAATATGTGAATGACTGTACCTGTGTACAGATCTGTATCTGTGTCCATGGTACACTAGTTGTACAAGTGCAGAACATAACGTGTGAATGGGCCCTCTCTCTCTCAACTCAACCCACTGCACCTCTAGTCTTATTGCTTGCGCTTCCCTTAAGTCGGTTACCAGAAGTAACTGAAGGGATGTAACAAAAGGTGCCATGCAACCAGGACATGAAGTCCACGAAAACTGGACATGCAATACATAAAGAACTAGACTGATCCCTTGCTGTAGAAGTAATAGCCATACCCGTTAGTATCTACTTGAATCACTTCAGAGCAATGTTCCCATCAGGATAAAGCAGGGACAAGGCTCACTTTCTCTAAGGTGACAAACCTGCATTTTATTCCCATGTGTGCAAAAACAAGGTTAGAAGAAGTGAATGAGTTACAATATGTGGGTCTGCAGGTATGCCCTCATGAGTAAACAGTGCTTTCTCTCTGATGGTCTGGGGCAAAATGTGTTTTATACACAGGTTCCCTATATTTGTGTAGGAACAAGCCCACTATGGTCCTAACTGAGGTGATGTTTTTTAAATAAACAAAATGCCAGTCTTGCCATCCACATTAACTCCGAGTTCTTCCAATTCCAAATAAGCAGTAAAGACAATCTTTGGAGATCAAGTCAAATGTCCAATTTATTTTTTTATAACTTGAAACTGGAACAAACGTTGTTTTGAACGAGCGTACAAATGAAATGGTAGACACATGCTGAACTCAACAATGTGACAGTAAGGGGGAAAAAGAGGCCAAAAGTCTTGTACAGAGAATAAAAGGAACAATAAATATTTCACTAAGTGATATTGAAATGACCTCCTGCCATCTCAACATTTTTATCCATAATAAAAAAAAATGTGCTCCCTTTTTTTTAAAATGGAACACAAATACCAAGCAATAATAAATAGTTCCAAACTTGTAGTAAAAGACAAAACCTCCAAGTAAACAACAAAAGCTCATTCAATAAGTAATAGAAAAAGGTAATAAAAATAGTTTGCCTTGCCAGTACAAATGCAAACAACTGAAATCAACGTTACTTTGCTTTGCAGTTCTAAAATACAAAGAGCACCATAAAATGAGTTTGCCTGTGAAAAACAAAATCTTGGACTGTATTTAATTAGGACTAGGATGAAATGCTGAAGTGTACTTTTCCCTCCCATGTTACATCCCTTAAAAAAGAAAAGACTATCGCTCCAGAAATGCTTCAATTTTTAAATGGAGCAGGACTAGGCTGTATAGAACAATTCTGACTTAACACAGTTAATTTTGCTGATATTAGCACTTCAACAATCATTATGACAGCAGAGATAACTAGGATATGTCTGCCATATTGTGCTTATGGCCTTGTAAAACAGGATTCCTAAAAGCAGGAAGGAAAGAGGGTCATCACAGTTTCACTAAACACAGTGTTTGTGCTTTAGAATGACTTATGTTGGTTACTCAGCAATTCAAGTCACACGATAAGACAGCTGCTGGTGGTTCAAATCTTAGTTCCTTTCTAATGAAAGGGCTTTGTGGTGCTCATACTGCTATATGAAATGTGAATTCATTTTATTGTAGAATTGGTTCTGGATAAGACAGACAGCTAAGGATTAAAATTCTATGCCTGATTTTGACCAAAATGTCCTCACTGGATTCCATGGATTTACTCCAGGTACAGGAAAGCAGAGTTTGCACAATACTGTTGAATACCTCTGTAAGAAGGTGAGACTGCTATTAATTCAGGTTCCCTGGTGTTAATCAAGAATACCTTTAGTGGGTTGCTCCACAGCAGGTCTTAACATAATCTCACCTCAAATTCTTGAGAGGTATAATAAAACCAAGAATAGGGAATGGCTACTTTCCACCTGTCCCCTGACATTGTGATGACTTGATAGACTTGACTTTATACTTTTCCCTCTCTTTGTTGATGCCCTTTTGTTACATACATGTGAATCATTCCCCCCACTGACTCTCTTCTTCTATAAAATGACTACTAGCATTTCATCACCAGTTCTGCCATTTCCCCCTGCCTTGTCCTGTCCAAAATACACGGGTGGGGAGAAGAAGAAGTATCAGTTAACTAAAAGGCACAGAATTTCATCCCAGTCCTTCAGAAGTTTATGGAATGTACAATTAGGAGTCAACAGCAGCAAAGCAGACAAAAAAATATTTTTAAAAAATACACGGACTGGCAAAACTTGTACACGGTCCCATTCTGACAGGAAGTGCGGGGAGTGGGATGTTCCTGGACCAGGTTCACAGTCCAGTTCACAGTTGTACCAACAGAACACTGCCCTTTCTTCTTTCCTCCCCTTTTAAAACTGCTCTATCTGAAGGCATGAAGAGGGTGGGAGAGGAGGTGGTAATGGGCAGGGATCCTGATACAACAAAGCTCCATATAAGGGGGTACTGCAGGGAGTAGAACAGGGGGTTCCCCACCTTGAGTGCCCAACTGTTGTCGGACTAAGCCTACTGTGGCTGGGGATGATGGGCGTTTTAGTCCAACAGCATCTGGGCATCCAGAGTTGAGAACCCCTGGAGTAGAAAACCTCACAGGATCAGGACGGCTCAGGTCTGGATACACATTCCCTAACATGGCGCAGAGAGCACTAAGAGTACCAATCACCCATTTGGTGAGGGGAGGAGGACTGACTACAGGATCCTGCACCCTCAACAGGTGCTCAGTGCTGTCAAAGTTGGCAGTGCTGAGTTTCTCAAGAGAACGTGTGCAGATTTGGAGTCGGGGCTAGGAAGCTAATGTTTGCCAGGAAAAACCCACCTCCCTGTCTCTGTAAAGGGCATCTGTGGAATGTCACGTCAAACGTCTTCACAAAAACTGAATTTCATTTAACAATAACAGGCAACAGCCATCCATCCTAGTTTAACTATACCTGGGAAGGCCTTGATACAAGGGGTCCAGGCAGCTTCAAAGTTATTACTGCCCTGTAGGAACAGCATGGTTTGTTTGTTTTTGTAGGCCATTTCTGACAGAAAAAAATATATATACATACACACAACTAAAACTGTGAACTGAAGACTCAAAGCGAAACAAAACCTGACCCCCCAAAAAATAATAATTACAAATTAATTACTGTTTTGTCTCATTTACTCACAGGTCGTCAAACAACCCTTTTATTTCCCCCCCTTCTTCTGTACAATAAGTCTTGACATACAAATTAATTTTTTTGCACTATTTTATCCTGCCAAATTAAAAAAATATATTATGGCAGCCTGTTTGTTTGTTTTTGTTTTTATTTCCAAATTCACTAACAAAAAAGTACATTAAATCCCTTTAAAAGGACAAGCGTACAGTTAAAAAATTACAAGTTCCAGTAAAAATACAGCAAGTGCCTACATTATATGAATCAACCAATATCAATATCCATTCCAGAATAGGGGGATGGGTGGGGAGGGAGATAAAAATAGGTACAGGTCAGAAATGTGATTTTTTTTTAATCTGCAAAGCAAGAACAATATTAAGCACTTTTTTTCTACATACTTTTTCTACATGGTGTAGCAGTCACCTTTTAATTCCCAAATACAAGTTTCTATACATTTTTCTTGAAATAAAAATTCAACACCCAAGGCAGAAAAAAATTTACTAAAACTCAGACTTTACAGTTACAGTGACAAGAACAAATTTATAGACCCACCATTTAAATTTTACTGCAACATTTTCAAGGAAAAAAGAGAAAAGTTTTTTTTTTCTTTCTGGTTTTGTAAAATGCCCAGGCATTCTCCATTATTACAAATACTGGTCCACTTTTACAGTAATCAAGAAATTTTAATATATATAATATATACTAAAACCCCGTCACCAAAAGAAAACAATATACACATGGCCATTATGGCATTTTTAATAACCTATTAAGCAAACTTTGAAAAAAAAAAAGAGAGATTGCTCAAACACACATACACACAATTTTTTTACCCTTGTATGTATTCAATACTGTAAACGTATTTTAAGACAGAGTGCACTAAATTTAACTTTTAAAAAAATTAGCCGTTGTTCCTGAATTTTTTTTCATTCAATGATAACAACTTGCAATTTGTGTCATTTGAGTTTTAATTCAGCAGTAAATCATTTCCATTCCATTTCCTAAGCAGCGTTGTCCTGAAAAGAAAAAGAAAGGCTGAGAATAATTCAGCAAATGGATGTCCGAAGTTGTGCTGGATATACATCTTCATTTGATTGGGTCTTATGGCATTTTCATGTCCACTATCTTCAACCAGGATTTGTTTTTTAAAGTAAATGTGGCTCTTGTTTTTGTTTGTTTTTACCCTAAAGAACATACTTTTCTTGTTCTACCTTTTTTTTAAAAGTCTTTTCATTTCACAAAAATGTTTGCATTTGTCTCAAGAGACTCAAATAGGAAGATCAGTTTTCAAGGCACTCACATCGAATTGAATGGCAGTAGAAAAACTGTCCAATAAATTATTATTTTTCTTTATAGTGCCAGTATTGTGAATGCCACGCTTAGCAACACTGACACTTAATCTCAGATGTCCCCCTTTAACAGTTTCACCCACCTCTGGGCCAAGCAAAGACAAAGATGCTGTAATTTCTTGTGCAGAAGCCGCTGGTCTTGTATGCAAACAAAAAGGTTTAAAGTGCGGGTCAACAGAATCAAAATGGGTAACTTTTAAATCGTCCAGTCTTGATAGACTAGGTTCTATCAGAGGTTCTCAAACTATACCCTAGAAAGCCTCCTTAGGACACACCTTCCCAATATAAGAAGAGATAAAGAAACATGGGCAATTCAGATGAGAGTGTCTACTCTGATCTGGGAGATTAAAGGAAAAGGAAGGGTTAGAACCATATGGGCCTCATTATTCTCCATGAGGGAGATACATTTGGAAGCCAAAAGCCTATGAAAAATAAAAGTGTCCCACTGATCCACAGCACCCAAAGAACGCCAAGTAAAGAAGCACACCGCTTACATTTCTTGGTCCAACTTATAAAAGCTCAGCTGCAAGATGGGAAAATGTCCAGGGAGGAACTTATATTTCCCCCATTCCTCCTTTGGGATGATGGTCTCAGACTTGGAAAAACCATGATATTAAATATTAGGGAACCAGAACAAGGTTCCATGATATTAAATTATGATAAAAACCATGATATTTCATAATAAGAAACCAGAGCAGAATGTTTTGCCGAGATAAGGGCCTATTCTTTTTCCAAACAATGCCATAAACTGAAGATCTGCAAATTCTTTTCAGTGGACAACATCCTAATGCTGCATTTGTCAAAGGACTTTGCACTGCTGCAAGACTGTTGCCCTAGCTAGTTGCACTAAGTTCAGAGCTTCCATTCAATGTGCGCAACCTGTGGCATGTCTTATATATTTTGCAGGGAACTTTTGCACAAGTGTGCAATTCTGAGCATCCCCCAGTTATGTGATCTTCTTGCACTAGTGCAAATTTATTCATTGCACAAGCACAGCATTAATCAAAACTAACCATTATTTCCTCTAAAGTATAGAATGCAAAGCATTGCCAAAAACACACAAAGAATCATTCAAAAGGGACTTGTGGCACTCTGGTGAAGGAGTGTCTGTTGTATTCTACTGGTTGCAATCTTATAAGGATAAGAAAATTTAATTTAATATAAATAAGGGGCATCTGGTAACCCTCAACAATGCATGAAATGTGGCAGGTGGTTTTTAAATAGAACAGAAATGCATGTGGGAAAACGAATTCAATTAGAAATGGGAATATGCTAGATTTACAGAAATCCAAAGAAAATTCATTTAGAACTTTAAAGTTCGGAATTAACATTAATTCAAGAAATGATGAACTTAACCACTTAAAACTTTGTGTTAGGGGACTCTAATCCAGCAATTTCAAGTGACTTTTCATATCAGCATCTTGTTTAAGACTATGATCTTAAACAAATACTTATCAATTATTTTAACTGCAGTATTCTAAAAAAGATTGACCTGTGGATTTTGGCCAATTTTCTTTGCAATAACCAACTGTGCATTATATGAGACAATACTGTGCACTAATATGAGACAACCTCTGCTAACTTGGCAAAGTGGCACCTTTTAAAGCGGTGGCTGGCTCTCTTATATGAGCAGGAGGTAAGCAACTGTCCCTATTCAGCTCAGCAATGCATCTCTTGAGTGGCTGCTGCTGCTGTTTCCTGTGTTTTGTTTTGTTCTGTTTAGAATGTGAGCCCGTTTTGGGACAGGGAACAATTTTTCTCATACCTTTTGCTATGTCAGCTGCTTTGAGAACATCCTGGTTGAAAAGGAGTATATAAAATATCATTAATAATATTTTCATTTCACGGGCCCATAGGATCTATCTCAGCACTTTGCCCATGCATAATTGCTGTAACTATCGCTTTAGAAATAGTACAATTTAAACAAATGGTATGTAATGGTATGTATCAAAGACTAAGGCTTGGTTTACAGCTGCGAAATAAGAAAATGACCTAGAAAATGGCCCAGTATTATATATTATATATTGAGGAGGAGAGCTGGTCTTCCAGTAGCAAGCATGAATTGTCTCCTTTGCTAGGCAAGCTTTGCCCTGGTTTGCACTTGGATGGGTGCTTACATGTAAGAGCTGTCTGTTGTAAGATATTCCCCTTAGGGGATGGGGCCATGGCTCTGTGAAAGAGCATCTGCCTTGCATGCAGAAGATCCCAGATTCAATCTCTGACATCTCCAGGTAGGGCTGGGAGAAATTTCTGCCTAAAAGCTTAGAGAGCTGCTGCCAGTCAGTGTCAACAATACGGAGCTAGATGGGCAGTGGTGGTCCCAGAACAAAAATCTAGAGGGGGCAGAGAAGCAGCAAAGTGCATTTATGGGTGGGTGAGCTGTGCTCCACGTATTAGATTTCTGAAACAGAAACAGGGGGCAGGTGGGGGGGACTAATTGTTGGCGGGGGGGCACTTGCCCCCCTTGCCCGCTCTCTGGAGCCGCCCTTGCCAATGGGTCTGACTCAGTATACAGCACCTCCCTATGTTCCTAATCTAGTATATGCAAACACAGGAGGAGCAGATCTTTTAGCCCATCCACATTCCTCTCTGTTCAAAACTCTGCTGTTCATCAACATTATGTGTTGGCTTTGCCGTGCTCTATTCTCTCTTATGACATTATAAGATGGCAGCTGCCACAATATATATTTGCATCAGACAAACCAAAGAAAATATGCTTTTCCCTCAAAGCTAATGTTCTAGTCATAGGGAAATTATGCACACTTAATCTGATTGGCTGAATTTGTTTTATTAATTGGTGATTAGTTCAAAACAAAATTTAAAACAAAATGTGCATGTGTGCTACCTTTTACTAGACAAACTAATGTTCAGTATAGAACATGAGTTGCTCCAATAAAGGGCATCACTGCATTTGCTGTGGGATAGTCAGTTATAGCAGTTTCACATATTCCGGTTATCAAGTAATAACTACAGCTGTCATATGCATAATGTTTTATGTGAAGAAATAAGTGATATCTGTGTGAAAAACAATAAACAATGTTTCCTTTATGTCTGTTTCCAAAAACCTGTGTGTGTGGCTGTCAGGGCTCTCAAATTCTATTTAACAATCCTAGAGAAATGGCAGAAAGGTGAAAAATATGCCATTAGTAATCAGAATAAATTCCCCAATAATAATTCACAATTCTTGCTATTGCTTTTATGAATATAGCTGCCTTTAGAAAACACCTGTGCCCATGTCGCTTTACTTTCTCTTAACTTATCTATTGTAAAAAAAATTTTTTTAAAGGCCTCTATTTTAGTGGCATTATCAGTGCTACATATTAGATCCAAATCCAAAAGAAAGTGCTACAATTTTTACGATTGTTATCCGCGGTACTATTCAACTTTCCTAATTTCCAAATGACTTTTTCTTTAAAAGAAAAAAGAAAAAAGGACAAGGACAAGGAAAAAAAGAGAAGAAAATTGTTACTTAAAAAGTTGGCTTCTTCACAAGAAATTACACATGCTTAGCATAAGAGTCAACAAAGCAGCGGCCCTTGAAAAATTATAATTTAAATTGATATGCATCTCCCCCTGTAATGCAAATAATCTCAGGTTACTACTGGGGAAAATTAGAATGGAATACCCAACAAAAATTTAAAGGAAATCTAAAACGGGGGGGGGGATGTCTTTTTAAAAAAAAAAAAAAGAGTACCTGCACATGCCAAAAAGAAAGAAAGAAATACAAAACAACCCAATAAATACAGAAATTATTGCACAGTTAAAAGGCTTCACAATTTTACTGCCTTAACCAATCCTCAGGTTTAATAGAACTTTGTAGACACAGGTTATATTTAAGTGCCAAATTCTGGCACCTGCCATAGTTATGCTAAATTATGTTTATGGAGGCAAGTTAGGTCAGCTTTTCTCAGTTGGCAATAGTTAAACTGTACAACTTAAATGTTACCTAGACCCCTGATTTAAACCCAGTGGGGGCCTTAGCTTCTTTCTGCCTGCTCAATTTTGACATCATTTGTCAGCAAGTGTTCGCCATGCCACTTTTTCATGTGTTTCTCCAGAGTGCTGTAAACACTGAAGGGCATCTGGCAAATGTCGCAGCGGTAGACCTCCTTCCCTATCTGGCCATGCGTTTTCATATGACGTGTCAGCTTACTGCTCTGGGCACATGCATAGTTGCAGAGCTCACATTTGTAAGGCCGCTCTCCCGTGTGGCTCCGGCGATGCACCGTTAAGTTGCTGCAGTTCTTAAAGACCTTGCCACAGTACTCGCATGTATCGCTCCGCCGTCCTTCCTTTGAACTGGGTCGACCGGGGCCAGGTCCACTGATGTGGGGCGTGCTGCCTCCGCTCGCCGTCCCGCTGCGCCCTGAGAGACCGCCATCCAGCATATCGCCTGGTGGAGTGGAGAAACGCAGGCTTCCGTTCTCTGAGGAATGCTCAGAAGACGTTGCAAAGGGGGATTGTCGGGAGTCTGTGAATCCTAGAAATGGATCCTTCATGAAGTGCCTTGATGCTGCATATCCTACCAGCCACTGTGAGTAAACATTTTCGGAAGGTATTATTGTTGCTGGTGGTAAGTCCAAATCTTTTTCTATCTTTATTCTTTTCGATGAATTATTTAAACTGGGGCTTGTGATAGGGGTTGGCTTGCGAGGGAACAGGCCTGGGAAGGGTTCACCTGGCCCAAAGTTCCTCCCATTGACCGTCCCTTCCTCTGTGCGGTCAAGTTCTCCAGCAACTGAATCTTCATCACCTGTGTCTCTCTGACAAAGGTCCCGAGGACAGAGATCTCGCTGGTCAGAAGACCTTTTCATGAAGCCACTTCTCTTCTGTTTTTCAGCCAGCATGTCATTGTATTGCTGGATGGTACCGAGGCTTACATTCTCTATCACCTTTCCTAGGACAAGGGACTTTTCATCTGGCAGTGATTTGGAGCCATTCTCTCGGTTACGGCTTAGCTCTGAGTCCATGCTGAAGCTTGACTCGGGCCGACTTTCATTTTCCAGCTCCTCTTCCTCCTCTTCCTCCTCCTCCTCTTCTTCATTGTCATGGCCAAGGGAAGGATCGCTCTCGTTCCTGAAGTCTGCCTCACTAGACTTTAATCCCTCTCCAGTGAGCTCACTTGTGCCAGGCTCGGGGGAGCTTGTGGCAGAGAGGCCATCGTCTGACCTCCCTGTCATGGACCCAGCTTTGTGCATATGTGTTTTCATATGGCGTTTTAGCTTGCTGGCTTGAGAACAAGCGTGGTCACAGAGCTGGCATTTATAGGGCTTCTCTCCTGTGTGACTGCGCCTGTGGACAATGAGATTGCTCTGGAACTTGAATGTTTTGCCACAAAATTCACAGGACTTACTTTTAGACTGAGGCTGGGGAGGCGTAGTGCTGCTTGGGGGCATGGGTGGCAATGGCGGGGTGCTCAAAAAAGGAGATTTAGGGCTTGGTTGGAAAGGATTCAACAAGCGATGCATAGGGTTGTTGCGATTGGGAGAGACTGGCGGCGGGGTGGAGTTGTTCCCTGCCAGTTCTCGAAGCCTTCTGGAGAAATCCATCGCTGGCGACTCAATTGCCATGGGGTTTAAACGCATGACTCTGTCAAAGGCACTGGGATGCTGGGCAACTAACCCCATTTCTTCGGCACTAAGGCGATGCGGATCCAGATGATGACGAGGTGGCGGGCTGAAGAGGGGAGGCGTGTTGGGGAGCCGACCTTCACCAAAGCCAGGGTGATCACGCAGGATGGGACCTGTCATTCGCAAGAGGCTAAAAGGGTTGTTGTCGCCAAGGAAATTCATCAGCGGGGACTGTGCAACAGTCTCAGGTCCCAGAGGAGGAGGGATGGTGATGCGTGGAGTAAGGGAGCTATTTGAAGGGCTTGTTTCCAGGTAGATGCGGAATCCATGTGTGTTCTGGGCATGCTGAAGCAAGAACCAAGCACTATTAAAAGGCTGCTTGCATGTTGTGCAAATATAGCTTGAAGGCTCATCTTTACCTATGGAGGGAAAAGAAAGAGAGAAAGAAAGAATGATCAGAAAAGCAATACAAAGCTTCTAAAAGATTTATTACACAGAGTTTTTAAAAAAAAACTAAAGAAAAGAATTTTCCCTATCCACTCATAATTTGTTTATGGTATAGTAAATAAATCAATTATAGTTTGCTCGAGTCAAACAATTCTGTTCAAATAGGTGAGGAAGAGCCCCTGCATTTCAAAGTTATCTATTTAAATCTCTGTTCAGTCATAAAGCTAACTGGACAACCTTGGACCAGTTACCATCTTTCATCCCAACCTACCTCATAATGTTGCTGTGAAGTGTGTGTGTGTGTGTGTGCACGCGCGCGCATGTGCACGCACATGCTAGAGTGTCCACATATGCCTCCCAGAACTTTTTGGAGGAAGCACAGGATAAAAATATAGAGCTGGACCCAAAACTCCTACTCGAGTCATGGACGACGTTTCCACTCATTAAAGAGAAGTTCTGCTTGAGGAAAGGGTTATTCAGTAAGTGAAACTCCGTTTCCATTCAGGGATTGAAAACTTTGATCTATCCATATTCTATAAATGGAAGTGCTTTTCTGAGATACTAATGTTTGAATGAACTTACGGTTTAATAAACAGAAGGTACCATCCATTCCCTATTACTGTTATACCCCACAACCAAAAGAGCTGCCAAAGTAAACAGGTGTGCCCTTAAACCTAAGTTGAATGATTAAAACTGTGTCCCCACCAATTAAAATGAGTCCCTACTGATGTGTTTTAATTAAATTATTGTTTAAAATACCTATATTCCAGTCTTCAACAACAAAGAGTTCTCAAAGTGTAGAACTCATCAGATTGCATCAGAAGCCCAACCTAATTTTAGAAAATGCGCTCTGTGAAGAAACATTCAGCCACTGTGTTTATCAAAAACTCCAAACATGACAGGATGCAACGTTATCATCAGAGTACAAAAGCCATCTGAGTAGTTGAATGTCATCGTTAACAACTACTGAGGTCACATTCGAATCGGGTTCCATGTTGAAATACCATAGCCCATCATTTAATACAGAAAAACTAGAACTGTTGACTGTCTTGCTTGTCTTTCTAAACTCACTCTCACTTCCTCTTCTCTGCTACTGAATGAAAGATTTTTTTTAAAGCATTCCTATAGACCTGCTTCAGATTTACACAAAAGGCAGATGTAGGCAAGATGCAGCTACACTCATGGTTTTGCTCTCTATAAAAATTCCACCCCTGGCCACAATGCAAACATGTTATCTTCTTCTGAAATGTGATTTGTTCCACTGTGAGTCTCAAATCCCGGCAACTTTCTGGATAAAGCTAAAATCAACTTTTTTTTAAAAAATCACATTCCACCTCCAAAGTAGCCTGTTTTACACAGGCCAAATATAGTAACTCATTTCTGGATATTTTGTATTTGATATATTTTCATAGCAGTGAGTATAAAATCAGTGCTGTATTGCAGTCATAGCTTGTATAATGTACTCTATAACTAAACAGATCAAATCCCCAATCTTCAAATCAAGGAGCTCTTCCACTTTGGGTATGGCTGGGATTTGCCATTATGCTAAACAAGCTACAGAAGAAGGGTGCAAAATCCAACTGTGGCACACTTATCTAGGAGTTGCACAAAAAGGAGATTGGGCCATTCTGCTTTCATTGTACTGTACTCCTTTAAAACTGCTGGCAAGTGATAACTGCAGTCATTGTTCTCTCATCACAAGACAAGGGTACAATGGGAGCCCTGATGAAAAAATATTTTAATTACTAGTACCACAGCTAAGAGAAATATCAGAAGAATGTCTTGTACAGTCTTTCAGAGGTACAACCAAGGCCCATCTTAGGCACTACAGTATCAGCGTACCTCCCATCATGGGGTTCCTATTGTGGCTCTTCCTCACCATCCCGACAACTTGCTTTCCTCTACTCCACCTGGCAGCAGCAGAAGCAGTTATTCCTCCTCACCGTTGCCATCTTTTCCTTCCTGCTTGGTTCATTAAGGAGTCATAATGAAGAAAGGGAAATCTCTTAGTCCAGTGGTTCCCAAACTGGGAGCCTCCAGATGTTGATGAACTACAGCTCCCAGCATCCCCAGCTACAATGTATTATGGCTGGGGCTGATGGGAGTTGTAGTTCAGCAACATCTGGAGGCTCCCAGTTCAGGAACCACTGTCTTAGTCCCTTTCTTCCTGACTTGTGTTCATGTGGGAGCATGTCCACAAAGGTGAATCAAAATGTCAGCATTCAGCAGCAAACAAGGGCACTCTACTGGGGCATGAACCCTGGCAGATATCCAACCTTGTGGACCACTGATTCAGCCCTGAATACAAGATGGAATGAATGGGAGTTGTGTGCTTGAATGACAAAGAAGGTTACGAGGCTGGAATGAGCGAAGAGTGGCAGATATAGTTTTCAAAGCAAGTCCAGTATCAATGAGCCAACAGTCACAATTTCCCCCTTCACAGTGATAGGATTTAAGATTTAACACATCTTGCTGGAGGGAAGGATGTAGTGTAACTGTTTCTCCTAAGCACTAAATATTGCCCTAGAAGATCAAGAGATACAATTAAATGTTTCTAGCAGAAATTCACCAGTATAAACCGAGATGCTACACATAAGAAGCATCTCTTAATATCAACAAGCAATTGAAGCATTTGGGCGGGAAGCGTGTGTATGTTTCATGTCAGCTCTAAAGATGAATCTACAGACACTGTTCCCATTATTACTTCCAATTGTTAAATTTTTCTCTTTCTTGAGAGTAAATGTGACAAAAAGTCTAGGCCTTTAATGTTTCTTAAATAAAACTATGTGTAGTATAAAAAGTGACAGAAACCACTGAGGCAGGAACAAATATATAGCATATTCTGTCAAAAGCTTTTTTTTAACAATATGTTTTACCTCAGCTCACCCTTGAATGGACTTTAATAAAGCCCTTTTCTGAAGTATGATCTAATGGCAACTGAAGAGCAGAATCTTACAAGGTCATATAGCTTCAAATTTACAGTGCTCAGTACCCTTTGCCACTGTTTTATCCACACTAATCAACTGATTGATTACCCACAGATGATCAAGTCTCCCATCTTTAAAGTCACAGTGCAAATTTTAGTGCAGAATTTCTATTTATCTGTTTTCCCTCAGTAGAAACTGGCTCACCTAATAAAGAAATCACACACACACACATTTTT
This sequence comes from Hemicordylus capensis, assembly GCF_027244095.1. Taxonomy (NCBI): domain Eukaryota; kingdom Metazoa; phylum Chordata; class Lepidosauria; order Squamata; family Cordylidae; genus Hemicordylus; species Hemicordylus capensis. Next base: position 26,832,605 of record NC_069657.1, on the reverse strand, counting down.
AGCCTTTAACAGGCAAGAGTTTTACCTCAGGAAAAGGAGATCACTACAACTGTATAATGTGCTAAGCTGAAGGCTAAGGCCATTTTAATGGCTGGGGTCCCCCCCACCCCCCGCCACCAAAAACTTTTAAAAAAAACCTAGCCTAAAAATGGCAGCCAGCTAACCACGGGCATTTGTCTCAAGAAGCTGAGATGCTTTGTTTTTATACTTTACATTAAAAATATTTCACCTTTGTGAAATGTAAGCAAAAGACTGAATCCATTTCATTCCTGCTTTCCCATTCCTTTTCAAAACCAACTTATTAGTGTGTATTACCGCCATAAGATACTGATATGACAAGTTATTGGTCATAACAGTAGCAGTTCTTTTCTTTGTTTTTCTTTCATTTCGCTTTCATGCCCCTAAACTCTTCTGTTTGGCAGTCGCCCTGTTCACAATGGCACAATTGACTATAGGCTACTCAGCTACCATGGCTCTGACAGATTCTTTTCCCTCCCTCTCTTCTTCTCCCCGCTTCGCTTTCACGGCCCTCAAAGGCTCTCCCTAGACTCCCCTTTATTTTATTTTATTTTATTTTAAACTTAAATAAATAATAATAATAAAATGTTCATTTCCATATTATCACTTCATGGTTATCTTGCCTCGAAGTTGCCCTGAGCAGTGCGGATGCTCACTTTTAAGAACAAAACAATGCCAAAATGTCTTTGAAAACCCACTATGAACATTTTTATATGCTTGGTAAGTATTTTAAACATGCCAGGAATGGTCAGACGATACTAGAAAGTGATCCCTATAGTTATAGCAGAGTGCCTACTTTGGAAGACACTTTGCTATAGTAGTTTTGATATACAGCTACCTTGCTCAGGATAGCTTTGCAGTGGGGAAAAGTGGACATGTGGGTCAGTTGTGCTTCCTATTGTCGTGCTTCCTGTATTAATCCGCAGTGGAAACTTGCAGTCCAGACGCAGTACTGGAGTTCAAGCATCTACATCGGGAGAACTGTGGCAGTTCCCCTTCAACATCTAACAGTGGAATCATGAAAAGCGGAAGTGTGAATCACTACTACTTCCTTCCCTTCCCTATCAGTTTTTGCAATGGGCAAAGCTGTTATTAGTCCTTTGCCTCCAGTGGTGAAGTCTGTCCAAATTACCTCTATGCAACGGTTACACTATTAATTGCACAGCCGCACAGTTGTACAGCTTCATCTTTTTTTCCTAATAAATGTTTTACAGTTAAATAGTTTCATGATAAGAAGTGTCTGCAGTCTTACTCATAAACTGAATGGTTCCTCTCCTTACCCCGCCCACACTGACACAATATGATAAACTGCACAATACAGTCCTAATCACAATATATAACGGTATGAAACACATTCTCTTCTAGTACTAGTAGTATCTAATGATTCAGAGTGACGGAATCATACAGACATTGTAATATATGGTTGGTCTAACAGTCTACAATGGGATTTTTTTCACCAGGTCCTGGGTTTTTTAAAAAATACTATAATGAATCAGATCAGAATGTGGTTGGAACACCAGACAAGAACATGGATGGAAGTCAGACAGAGGACTAAATGGTACACATCTTGGGGGGCAGATTTTGCCCAGGAGCCACCAGTTACTTGGTTTGAGGAGGAGAGCTGGCCTTGTGGTAGCAAACATCATTTGTCTCCTTTGTTAAGCAGCAGCCACCCTGGTTTGCATTTGGATGGGTGACTACATGTGAGCACTGTCTGCTGTAAGGTGTTCCCCTTAGGGGATGAGGCCATAGCTCAGTGGAAGAGCATCTGCTTGCACACAGAAGGTCCCACAGGTAGGGATGTGCACGAACCAGTTCGTGCACATCCGGGAAGCAGGGATTTTGCACATCCAGGAGGCGGGGGTGGTGGTCTTTAAGACACAGGTAGGGTGCTCTTACCTCCCCCGTTGCATTTCCTCTTTATTGGAAGTGCATGCGCATCGGGCACTTCTGGTGTGACACTGACCGGGGCTGCAAGGAGGTACACTGCAGCCCCACGCCAGCAATTTTGGGAAGAGCACCGGTGGGGGAAATGTAGTGGGGGAGGTAAGAGCACCCTCCCTGACCCTTAAAGAAACCCCCTGCCTCCGAACCGACTCGAACGCCAGATATCTGAACCAGTTCAGCAGTCCGTAAAAGGGCCGCCAAACTGGTTTGTGCACATCCCTGGTCCCAGGTTCAATCCCTGGCATTTTCAGGGAGGGATGGGAAAGCTGCCTGAAACCTTGGAGAGCTTCTGCCAATCAGTGTGGGAAATACTGAGCTAGATAGACCAATGATCTGATTTGGTATGAAGCAGCTTCCTATGTTCCTACTTATCACAGTAAGGGGTAGTGACTCCTGTAGGTCACCCCCTTACCCAAGCCTTTCCACACAATCCATTTTTGCTACATAACAGGTGTTGATAACCTATTCCAGCAAGACTTCCAATAAACCAATCTTGCTCAATCAAACAAAGAACCCCTGGGTATCTGTGGCTTGAACATAGGCAAGTAATTACCGACTGTGCATTTGCTCAACACACCTGCCTATTCTGATGATAGATTTCCCCCCTTAAAAATAAATAATTGTTCTCTCCCTTGCTCTGTAATTTAAACATTTATGTTTAAAATGTGCATTTTAAAAAAAGAAGAAGATGTAAAGCATAGCTGAAGTTAACACTCCCACACACAGCACGGGATCTCACTGTGGCTTTATTCAGGGTTTGAAGCAGTTTTTGCACTGGGCACTCACCAATGAAGGCAGGGTGGATTCCAGTCCTCAGAGCCAATGCCAGTGGCTGACAGTCTGATTAAATTACTCAAGGGATGTCCTACTGAAATTAAGTAGTCCTTTAGAATAACTCCTAAGTAACACTATTGAGCTTAGTCAGGATGCCTGTCAGTGTCTTTTTTCACTGAGCAGTGACCACCAGTTGCTGCTTTATTCTGGTTGGGTTCTGGCCTATGCTTATCCATGCCTGCCCCCCATGTATGACTGCATGCGCGCGCGCACGCACACACACACACACACACCCTTCATGCTCTCCCAGACCTTTTGTACAGATAAAAGTAAGCTGTGTGGAAAGATGTCTAGTGCAAGTGGCCTCCTGCTCACACAAGATGTCATCCAGATTTCCACCAATCCCTCCCTGTTGCAGACACCCTCCTGCCCCTAAACTATTTTGTCAGTCCTACACTATTCCGTCCTACACTATTTTGACAGTCCCCTGATGCTCAAGAGCAGATTTGTACATTGCTGATATGTGGAGGAGAAGGCATGAGCTTTGGATATTATATATATATACACACTAGCTGACCTGGCACAAAGCATCTGTGCCCCTAGTTTTCCCTGTCTCCCCCCCACATTCCCCATCCCTTCAGTCCCAATTCATTCTCCACTCCCCTTCATCCCCGGCCGCCACTTCCTCTCAGCAACTGGCCCACCAGCCTGGCTGCTGCTTCCTCTTGCTGGGCAGTGCTTCCTCTTGCCGCCTGGAGGCTGGTGGTGCAACTTCCTTTCGCTGGCCGCTCATTTTCCTCTCCCCTTCCCCTCACTTGCAAAATCTCACGAGAGCTGCCACGCATGGGATTAGCCACAGGTATGTTTTAGTGAATCATAGATATAGATAGGGAGAAGAATGCATGTTCTTTGCTTCACTGCAGGTAGAGAGGGAATGGTTGTGGATCAGCATAGAGCATACACATTCAGGAGCACTGTCAGTGTGGGGTCCTAATGTGCTGTAACTTCCTGCTTTCTTGCATCTAGAGATAAACCTTTAACAGGAGCTGATTAAAGTCCCTATGCAGATGTACCCCAGACTAGCAAGTATAATAGGATCCATTAAAACCATCACCTCCCCCCCCTTTTTTTTGGGGGGGAGACTGTAATGCACAATGGCAAAGGTACTGTGGGGAAGCTGGATAAGAGTGACTACCCCAATATAATCTGGCAATCGTGTCACTGATTTAAGACAGGCAATTTTATTGTCTACACTTTTGCTTTAGTATAAGTATAAGCCTCAAATAAGGCTTTCGATGTTTAATACAGAGCTGCACAATTCAAATGCCCTAGTGGGCCAGAACCATCCACAACTTGGTGTGCAGGGGCTGAGATAAATTCTTCCCACATGATTACATTAAAATTAAAAATATTATTAGTTACTTGTGGATCTAGTCCGCCCGTCAATGGACCCATCATTTTAACCAAGGATAGTGGCCAGAAAATAGATCCTGTCCCTGCTCAATCAATGAGGGCCCTGGAGTGCACGCCAGCCACAAACAAATGCCAAGTCCTCTCCCTAAATTGTCATTGCTTTCAGGCTACAATCCTAGGCATGCTTACATTGGAGTAAACCTCACTGGGTACACCATGGAACATATTTCTGAGAAAACATGCATAGGATGGCACCGTAAGGCAGTTCCTAACTCCTGTGTTGCTGCAGGATATCCGGGGGCCAGTAACATAGTCCCTAAGGGCTGAATCCGGCCCCTGGGCCTTAAGTTGTACAAGCCTGGTTTAATAGATATAAAACCAGGTCACTAGCTTCTTATATTCTTCCTAAATCATTTTTCTCCTTTATTCTAGTGTATGCAAATTAGCAATGGGTGGAAGGAACTAGTAGTAAGCTACTCACAGGTATACTATTACTCCCCCTGTCTTCCCTGGGCCACACCTGGAGGGTATATAGCAAAGTCCTTTCTTAAAGCTCTCTTATATAAAGCATGCAGGTTCATTTTACCAAGCTACAACAGAGGCAATAAAAACAATGGATTTTAATGCAGCTTCAGAGCAGCTTTAGGAATTCAGGGAAATAGCAATTTGCAACATTTTAAAACAAGTCCATTATTATTATTATTATTATTATTATTATTATTATTATTAACAACAACACTCAGGAGCAGACATGCATCAGCTTCTTCCATAGCTACCAATATATAGCTATGCATATATATGCATTTAAATAATTGTTCCCATTTATGGTTTTATTCTAATACTCCCAATAATGGTAGTATAGATGCTCAATAAAAACCACATCTTTAATTGAATTGTTATTAAATTAAAATGCTTTAATGGAAAACACCAGTTTAACTAGTCTTCTCATTAGACCAGTAGATATTAAAAAGAAGGGAATTAAACCATGTAAAGGTTCTGTGTTTCTTGCTGAATAGAAACTAAGGAAATTTTTGCATTTGCCTGGCAAAAGCTTCTGGAAACATAATCACCAATATCCAACAAACACTTCTTCACTTACAGAATTTTGCAGCATTTGCTCTGAAGTATTAGAAATTTCACCACAGAACATGAGATCCACAAGCCACTTAAGCTTCAAAGGTCAGGATTTAAACTTAATTTTGGCCGGCTGACACGCCCATATTTATCAACTGATAATGTCAACTGTTGCGCAAGAACTTGGGTTGTGTTAAATGGGTATCAAAGATGAAATTATTGTTAGTGTTCTCAGGCTGCAATCCAGTGATTTCCTCTTGTCCTTCAAATCCAGCACAAGACAGATTCTTTTCAGCCATGCCATGTAATCTCATGGTTGCAAATGTAGTCATATTAAAGCAGCTTGAGAGAAATATACCAGTTAAGCATGGTAAGGCGGCTCTGTCCTAAAGAAGTCCCAAAATGGGATAATATAGCAAATGCTTTAAATAAAGGTAAAATACAAGAACTTAAACTAGGGATAGCCTGCTCTTGTAGCAGCAGCAAAGGCCTCTCTTTCGGCTCCCTTACTTGAGTTGAGGAGAGCAGAGCTGGTCTTATGGTAGCAAGCATGACTTGTCCACATAGCTAAGCAGGGTCTGCCCTGGTTGCATCTGAATGGGAGACTTGATGTGTGAGCACTGCTAGATATTCCCCTCAGGGGGTGAAGCCGCACTGGGAAGAGCAGAAGGTTTCAAGTTCCCTGGCTTCTCCGAGATAGGGCTGAGAGAGATTCCTGCCTGTAACCTTGGAGAAGCTACTGCCAGTCTGTGAAGATAAATACTGAGCTAGATAGACCAATGGTCTGACTCAGTATATGGCAGTTTCCTACGTTCCTATGAGTTATCTAGATCAGGGATTCTCAACGTTGGGTCCCCAGATGTTATTGGACTTCAACTCCCATAATCCCCAACCAAAGGCCACTGGGGCTGGGAATTATGGGAGTTCAATAACATCTTGGGATCCAACGTTGAGAATCCCTGATCTAGAGTGATCTGCTCTGCAAACATTTTGCTGAGGTGCACCTTTAACACTCCTGATCAGTGGTGGCTAAAAGCCTCTGTACATCTGAGGCAGGGTGCCAAATGCCACCCCCCCCCCCTTGTCTGCACCCTCCTCTCTTTCTTCCCTCCTTTTTTTAAAAGCAGAAGACATAAGGGAATTTTACCATCTTACTGGTGTCCCAGTAATATGTCACCAGAGTCGACTGACTCACTTTGCCTCACTGAAGGGCTGCCCTTGCTCCTGAAAACAGCTTTTGGTCCACTATGGGTTTTGGAGAAGGACTGATATGCACAGGGCTACTTTTGGGAATCCTGATTTTTTTTGGGGGGTGGGTGGGTTGCAGCTCTATGATTCTAAATAATACGCACTGGAAATGCCACTAGCCAACTGCTGCATCAACAGAAGATCCCAGTACATGATGCTACACTGGTACTCACAAGACTTTGGTCTGATCCAATGTCAAAAGCAATGATTTGTTCTTATACTCTTAACAGATTTGGAAGGAGTGCAGAAAATGAAGCAAAATCAATCAGTATAGGTGGAGGCTAGAGAAGGGATGAGCCCTCAGAATGTAATGACATAGTTGTCAATGTTTCTCAGACACATCCAAGCTTTGAGTGGGGCAGTGCCTTACCCAATAGCATTGGAGGTATCCCTCTGCAAGATACAACATTCAGTCAAAAGAAATAATACTATGACCTTCCCTTCAAACTGCTGGAAAACATTAAAACATTGGTCAGTTATTTTCTGCCCCATGGCTCACAACAGTCGGTCCCTATATTTTTGTTCTAAGCCAAACTGAGATCCCACTGAAGTCCTTAGAAGAAATGACATAACATTATGGGCAGCAGAGTAAATGGAAGTCTTTATTATTGACTAAAGCAGGCAGTGGCTCCAAACCAGCAGCAGCCAGACAGGCACCAGGCTGGAGTACCTGCATATTTTCACTTCTTAACGAACAATATAAATACTGTATATTATTGTGGAAATTTGGGGAAATTTACAAGGCATGGACATTCAGTTCAATACCAAAAAAGACTCCAATGATATGATAGTAATCTGCAATATAACAAAACCATACACCATACATTTAAAAAAGCACCTAGCACACTTTTTAAATGTATGGTGTATAGTTTTATTAGTATAGTAAACATTACTATCATATTATTGGAGTCTTTTTGGTATTGTGGTAGATTGTTGAATCCAAATAAGGTTCTTGTGTTTTTGCATGGAAATTCAGTTTGTTAGGCCAGGCTGAGCCTTGGGATGCCTATGGTGCTGTTTCTTCAGACATCGTTAGGAATGGATTTCATGGGTATTGAGAACAATCAGGCAGGTACAGCATACAGAATGTAAGCAAATATGTATGTAATGGATCACTGATCCCAACGATGCCAGTGTAAATATGATGCCATTCCATTAAATTCAATCCTACACCTTAGTGGAGGAAATCAGGTTGAGTTACATCAGAATTAAGGAATGTGTTGTATGTACAATAAAATATCAACTGACACACAATTTAGGGCTAATGAATTTCCACTAACATTTTGTTTAAAAGGGGGGGGGGAACGGTTAACCATTGCCAGTCGCTAGCTCATGAGACCAAGCTCCCCACTACTGGGGATTGAATCACCCTCATGGAATTCTGCTAGCCACCATGGGAAATCCACACCATCTCCCTTTAGACATTTTGCCACTGCACAGGAGCGATTCACAGATAGGTTGCTTATGTTCAAAGTAGCTCCTGTGCAGTTTTGACAACATCAAAATTGTACTATTGCTGGGGGGAGGGGGGAGGAAAGGCTGAATCACTGTGCCAAGATACTGACTCACTATCAACTATCACTATCAAGATACTATCAACTATCACTATCAAGATACTGACTCACTATCAACAGCACTACACAAATAATACAAAATGCAAAAATAATTTTTGAGCACCTTGGAGAAAGAGCGGGATCTAAATGTAAATGAATGAATGAATGAATGAATGAATGAAATTGATGTTAATTCATCTTGTAGAAAGTGTATGGAAACTC